>NW_026694282.1:13210000-15610000 GCF_021218885.2 Marmota monax
GGCAAGAAAGAGACTCTTTGTTAGCTCCATTCAAGGAGGAAAATTGAGATGCAGCTGAGAGAAACAGGAAGAATCCAGTCAGCAAGATAGCAAAGAGAATTTATATTAGATGGCAGATTGTGAACATGTTTACTTTACGACAGACACGGTGCTGCTATAAGCAAGGCAGGATGTGATTTTTTAAAAAAACATGGTTCTAATTTGTCTCAAGATAGTGTCCCCATCAACCTTGATACTCAGGAAAAGTATTCTGAAGGCATGAGAAAGCCTCTAGACAAATGCTCGATATAGAAGAAGCCCTCAATTCATTTTTCTGACTTTCTTGATTGCTATTTTGTAATATTCTTAACTTGGCATATAAACAGGATAACAATGTACATAGTGTTAGAAAAGCTTTTGTATTACCCTGGTTGTGATACCACCTACAGTAAGATTTACAGAAAATCCAACCTTTCAGGTAAACCAGTTCATTCCTGATCACTTGTCTATTGGATCCAAAAGAAGCCCTGGGAGCCCTGTGATTTCCCAGTAAAATTCACCACACTTGACTTCTAACTCTACAGTCTCTCTACCTCACTCCAGGTGTGCTAGTTCATGTTCTCCTTGGAGCACACGCCAAGACAGGACTGCAAGAAATTTGCTATGGGAAATGTTTATGAAACATAATAGGGAAAGGGACAGGCAGGTTAGAGAAGTCTCAGACACAGAGATAGGTTGGACATCTGAAAATGAAGAGGGAAAGAAGAAAGATTTGGGAGGAAGTGCCAGGGCAGCTCTAAGAAAGTCTTAATTAGCACCATAGGGAGACTCATCCCAGAGGGGAATCCTGCTTTGTGCAGGAATAGGCCTGTGTCTACTGTGTGCACATTGTGGCTGCTAGTACCCAGGGAGAATGTGGCCCCTGGGTGAACATAGCAGCAAATTTGCTAAGTGAGGCAGCTAGAGGCTGTCTGCTAACCATGAGGTTCTGATTTGCAGAGAGATGGGAGCAGAGTATTCCCATGCTACCACACCATGATGCCATCAATCACTTCACTACCAACTCCAACACACTACTCCTAGAAGGACACAATCACTAGAACCAACTTTCTGAGAGACAGTCAGACCTAAGCTCTCCTGATTGTCTCATTTACCATCCAAAGTTCAAGACTCTCAGTTCATTTGTTACTGTCCAAATTTAACATCCACATGGCATCCTGAATCTCCTAATGATCCCTATCCTATGCTGCCCAAACCTTTCCACTTACTCTTTTGAACTCTTATTTTGTATTGTGTAAAATTTCCCATGTTTTCAGTCTTCTCTTCACCTAGTTGTCCCAGCTAAACCCAACACACCAAGGACTCTGCTTTCTTTTCAGGTTGTGGTGACTTTTTTTCTCATATGAATATACTGGGTATGGAGCAGTTAAGTGACCTGCTCACTCCACATTTCTCTTTCCAATACATTTTCTGATTTCTTTCTCAAAAAAGCAACTCCTTTAAAGAATACATCGAACTACATCCCCTACTCAACTTCTCTGTTACAGTTATCTCTCAACTTCTTGGTCACTCCTCATTCCCTATCTTCCTCTTAGCCATGAGTTCTGTTACTATTGGGGGTTTTAACATTCATGCAGCTAATTTATGCAATCCCTGGCTGCTCCTTTGAAAGAATTCTTCCTGCAGCTAACTAAGGACCACCTTTGCAATGGGCACTGGATCCTTCCTTCTCTTATCTATTCATGGAAATGACTTTTACAATTATTCCCTATTTTCTGTATTTGAAATGTGCCCACTTATGAATGGATTACTCCTATCCACTGTTATATTTCTAATTTTAATTACATGAGCAATAATATTAAAAATAAATATTTTCTCTCCTAAAATAAAATCTGTCTTACTTATATCCCTCCTGGCTTTCTTCCCATTTCTCTGCTCTCTTTCAAAGCAAAAATGTTCCATTTATGCCTTATGTCCTCACTTCTCATTGTCTGCACAGCCCATTCCAATCAGGTGTTCATCTCCTGTAGTTCACTATTCACTAGCATTGACTTCCAAGTTGACCAGGGACCTCCATGTTGCCAGACTCAATGGTGATGGTGACTTCTGTCTCCGTATCTTGCTGAATTTCTTAGAAAAATTTGACATAGTTTGCTTTCCCTTATCTTTTCAATATTTCCTTCACTCAGGTTCAGACATATTATAGTCACTGTTTCTTCTTGTTTCATCACCTTTGCTGGCTCCTCCATTTTCTTATCTAAATGTTGGTTCAGTTCTTGGCCCTCATATTTATCAGCTTACACTGATTCTATAGCTGATCCCATCTTGTTCCATGACCTTAATACCGTCTGTATATCTTCAACTTATATCTCACTGATTATTGCATTCTATATATAATTGCCTCATGACAACTCTTCCAAATGCATCTGAAACCTTACCATAGCCAAACAGCATCTTTTTCTTTCTTCTACCCTAACACATATGTATGGTTGGGGAGACATGTGCAGATGCACATAAGCACATACACACTTTCTAGATTCTTCTCCATTTAAGAAATGAACTTTTACTTGCCAGGCCCCAAATCTAGGAGTCATGCTTAATCTTCTTTCCTTCACAAACCACATTCTTATGCTTTATCAGTAAATCCTGTTGGTTCTACCTTCAACTTGTATCAAGAATCTGACCCTTTTTAGCTGTCACCAATTGTCATCCCATTAATGACCACTGTCATTTCTCTCTTACAGACTTCAAAGTTCTTCCATTTCTCACTTTGCCATCCTCAGTGCCATTCTCCACACAACAGATAGTGATGTTTTTAGAAATCAGATCAATTCACACACCAGTGGGGATCACCAAAAGCATGGTAAATAAATATTTTGATCTAGTTGAAATAGAAAAGTTTTGAATTTAATGAAAGTTTACATTGTATTTCCAAAATTTCTTTCTTCTCACATATCTGCACCTTTTCACACATGCTAATCCTGAGGCCTTAGAAGATCTTTCTCCTCCCAGACCTACCCAGCTTTTATCAGTCCAACCCTTCCTTCACCTTTTAGACTCCTGTCAAACAACTTCCACCTTCTCCAAGTCTAATAAGATTCTCCCAATCAGAATTAGCGTCTGAATCATTTGTGCCTCTCTGTATGTGGTGTTTACCTCTTCATAGCACCTGACACTCTGTTTTGTTAATTCTTTTTATGCATAAGCTTATTTTGGCTCCTCAGTTTAGCATGGTACCTGACAAATAGTAGGACACAATATTTGTTTGATGGATAATTGAATAAACAATTTGGCATATAAATTCTCTACTTCAATTGTAGGAAGAATGTAATCAGCCAGCATGATATTGAATAGTTCCCTAAAAACAAAACCAAAAGCAGTCCATTTAGCAGCAGTTGCTAAGGGAAGCAGTGGTTGCCATCTCTTCATCAATGGAGTCAGATAGAGGAATTGATATGGAAGGAGGACTCATGATGTCTAATCAAAGGCAATGTAACCAGGTACACCTAATGAGAAAACCCCCAGGTTAGTCATATTCACCTTGGTTATAAAAATAATTAACTTTTCAAGTCTTTGAAAATAACGGATATAAACTGGCTCGCTGAATTTTAACAGCTATTTTCTTAAGTTCTGTGACTTCAGTGATAACTTCTATCTTGGTTCTGGGTTAAAAACAAAGCAGAAAACAAAAACCATATGTTTGTAACAATCTTTCATTTAAAAATCATGGCTAAACTGGAGACTTACTTTCCATTCATTTTTTAAAAACAATGTCTGCTATGTGTAGTAAATAGTATTTTAATCTTTTCTGCAGAAGTGTGAGTGGTGTGCACACTAAGGGGTAATTCTGTAGGAATAGACTTTTAAATTCAATTCAGCACTTTTATTGAGAATGGAAAAGCTTAAAAATTAAGCCAGCAGGCATCCAAAGCCTGAGAGAACACTACTGGATGCATTCTTAATTAGAGCCAATAAAGTGTGGTTTTAGGGAGTGCTTTCCCACAGAAAGCTCAATGGCAAAACTCAGAAGAAGCAAACAAATTAAATTCTCAATATTAACTGTTTGGCACATTGCTTCTCATGGAGTTATTTAGCCCAATGCAATGTTGACAAAATCTCACTTTCTAACTCCAAATAACCCCAAGATAGAGTACCAACTACTTACATATTTTCCCCAAATATAAAATGATCCATAGTAATTTCAAGTCCTACTACAATGCAAGCTGAGAATAGAATTAGTCTAGAAAGCTGGAGCAAGAATGATGAGTTGAATGATGGATGAAGACTTCAGATCTTGGAATTTGTACCCCCCCCTTTTAAACCCATTAGGAGTATTTTTGTTATGATTATTAAGACATTATAATTTAAAATTAAAAATGATTACTAGTTGATTTGTGGAACATTCTTTTCTGAAACTCTTTGTTGCCAAGAACAGACAATAAATAAACAGATATTATTAACAGGAGATGGAGCTTTTGAGACATGCTGAGTACTATATTCCAAATATGGGGTCATAGATAGCATTTAAGTCTTTTCTGAAGATCAATTAGTGGGGTACACAATTTATTAAACTGCTTCCCAGAATTTTAAATCAGCCTGAACACTTCTTTTCCTGTCAAATAAAGAAATATTCTGAGGTCATAAAACATAAATATGCCTAATGATTTAAATTTAAATTCTTATAGACCCTTGGGAGAATATTTTAATTCAGAATATTTTAAGTACAAAAAGGAATTTGTGAACTGACATTCACTAGACTGTGAACTTTTTGAGGGCACATGCTGTCTCATCCATGTTGTTTTTCTTTCATTGATTCATAATGAATGGTTTTTAGATGTTATTTCTGAATTCTCAGCACATTGAACAGTCTTGCACATAGTGGGTTCTCTCCTATATTGTTGAACACATGAATGAATGAACAAGTACTTGTCACTTATCAAGGCTTATTTTCCTTTGGTAAAGTTTTTCTTCCTCAAACTTCTTTTTTGAGGAGGTGTATGCAAAAAGCTATTTGATATACCTCTGTACCTAACATAGTACTTTTGACTCCATTTGGAGAAGTACTTAAAAAGTACTTAAAATGTTTATTTGGGAAAGTACCTAAAATTATGTCAAATGGGGACTAGTTGGAGAGGAGAAAGCTCGGGTCTAGCAGTATGGAGGTTTTCCAATATCTAAGTGCATATAGGGGAGACTGACTCTGTATTCTGGGAGGGCATCTCTGTAAAGGCTCCTGGGAGATTTAAGTTCATGGTTTAAGATTGTCCTCCACTGCTGTGGAATACACGGATTTCCACTCACTGAAAGTACCTAGTAACAACCAGAAATCCTGAGGAGCAAACTGAGGGCAAGAATTCAGCATCAGGTGTGTGATTACAAAGTCTCTTCTAAACTGAGAGTTTGTTCTTTGGCTGAATGAATGAGTAATAATGTTATCCACTAAAACTCCTTTTGAATATAAGCCCCAGGTACTTTAAAACTGTAATTCTTTCTGTAGCCTTTCCAGAAAGAATTTTCTGTCTACCTTTCCAAAGACCCAAAGATATGAGTCAACAAAAATCTAAGGAAAAACATGACTTGGAAAAGGCATTAATTTTCCCTGATTTTTCCAGTAGTTTTAAGAAAACACTTTTTGAATTCAATATGGTTTTAGCCAGTACATATTAATTTTTAGTTATTACTGTTACAAAAAATATGTGGATGTGTGTATTGGGGCACAAAAGGGAAGGAAGAATAGTTATAGGGGTTGGAAATTTCTTTAAGGGGAAGATTGATGACAGCAATTTTATTTTGGTCTTTATGATTCCATAAATTAGTAGTCACATGAGGCCAAGAGTTGTTACTTAATTTCCTTGATGAAAGAATTTTCCAGACATGTCTCTTTAAGCTCATGCATATTAAATGTGCAGTAAAAATATCAGCTTCTATCTAACTAGAGGGCACATAGTCTTTTCAGCATGTCAATCTAATTATGTTCTGCAGAATGTGGCCTAATTCAGAGCTAACTATTAACCACCATTACATGTCAATTCTTAATAGTTAAACTATTAATTATTAGTTTGCAACTGGTTATAAGCAAAAAATATATATTTTTTTCATTTCAGAAAGGCAATGCTAAGACAAAGTAACATTATTATTTATGAAGTTCTATTCAAGCTCAATTTCTACTTTAAACTGCCACTGAAGAATTTGCACTTGTGTTTATTGCACAGCATAAACCATATAAACAGAATAATACTATGTGCTTCAAAATAAGTACCTAATAATGTAATAAGTACCTGAAGAAATACCTAATTATTTTTTATGAACTCATAATAGTACATGTGGTATTTCATTATTTTATTGCTCTAATAATCAATTGTTCTTTATTCTTAAAATGAAAAAAAAGGACACTGATGCAATTTCAGTGGAAACTATTCAAATCTAACTAAATTATTGATATAATGAAATCAATGAATAAAGTATCACAAAATTAGAGAGAACTAAAGGAGCCAAGAAAAAGCCAAGTATAAAAGACTCTCCTGGCATTATTCCAAAAGGCAGAAAATTAAGAAAATTCACACTTTTCAATAGCAAAGACCAGTATAATAGGAAGGGAAAAGAACTACATGAGGCCTTGTGGTTCTGAGTAACTCATAATTGCAGATACTTTCATCAACTATAGGCTTGATAAAAATTTTATAATTAAAAAATATATGTAAATAACAGGCTTTTAAAAAATCTGCTTTTTAAAATATAAATGTATTTTTAACTGAGAAATCCTTTTTCATTTGATGCATAAAACATAAACATGATATATATTTGTATCAAAGACAAAGGGGAATGAAGGGAAGGGAGGGGGAATGGGAATAGGAAAGATAGTAGAATGAATTGGACTAATTTTCCTGTGTGCTTATATGAATACATGACCAATGTAGTTCCACATCATGTAGAATCTGAAAGGAAAGTGACCACAACACTTGGAGCAACCAAGAGATCTTTATTGCAGCAGTGCAACAAAGGAGAAAAGAAAGAAACAGAAAGAGAGAGAGAGAGAGAGAGAGAGAGAGAGAGAGAAGAAAGAGAGAGCAAGAGCAAGAGAGACAGAGAGAGCAAGAGAGAGAGACAGAGCAAGAGAGAGAGAGGGGCCCGGCAGGAGGGAGTTTTTATAGCCCAAATCTAATAGGACTTCTGGGTCTGCAAGCTGCCTTGTTGGCACAAGGGGGGGTTGAGTGTTCAGACTTGACCCAAACAGGTGATAAAGGGCCAGACAGAGAGGGGTTTGGGTGCGTGGGCTATCCTGCAGGTAACATTTGTTCAGCCTGCCCAGCAGATAACACAGTTCAGCCTGTTCTGCACCTAACAGAATCCTTATATATATAGTACATCAAAATACATCTTATTGTCATATAACTAATAAGAACAAATTGAAAAAAAAAAGAAGGTTAAGAGTATGAGTAAAACTTTCCATGTGTGTAGGGACAGGGGAAGGGTGTGTTTATGTTGGAAGAGATTATTATATCCAACCAAAGGTATTTCACATAATCTCAGAGCCTCGTACAGTCAGTTTTAAAAAGGAAACCATGTTTTTCTAGAAATGTAAGGTGCCAATATACACATGTTGCACTCCCAGAGAAAGCTTACTGACTACCTGAACTGTTGAATGGTTCACATGCAAAATGGATATGAATTTCATCCTGATAAACAACTCCGTTTGCCCCTAAAGAATCTTGGAACATTTATTGATAAAAAGTCATTGAAATATTATATCCTAAATAAAATTTCCAAATACATTCTTACTTTTAAAAGCAGACTTCTCTAGGCTATGAGGAAAATCAAAGTGAGAAAAGTACAACACATGAAGAAAAAGAAAGGGAACTACTCCACACTCTTTATTCCAGGGCACAGTCCAGATGGTTGTGGCCCCTGGCCAAGATCCCTGATCTGCCAGGGTGAGGGCACCGAGGCCAGGCAGTGCCAGCTCACTCACAGATGTGGCAATGAGCCTCAGCAGTGCTCAGAGCAGCTGGAATTCATAGGACCTGACTCTAAAATATGACATGACAAGGCATCTCACAGAACTGTACAAGCTCAAAGATTTGCTTATCTGTTCTCCAGAGAAAAAGCTTGAATAGTGACATTCTTGCCTCAGAAGTGTCTTCAGTTCAAGGTTGGAGAGATGCTAGTTGTTAAGATGAAGGTCAAACAAGCATGAAGAATGGGACTCCTGAGGGTACCAAAGCATCCAGTTCACAAAGCCATCACAATAATGCTGATGTCTTGCCTCTTCTTGTTTTCTGTATTAGAGCCTAGACCAAGAAAGGGCAAAAGGGAAGACAGACAGGTCAGAAATGAACTACAACAGCCAAACAATGAGAGTCTGTATGTGAGAACTCTAAGATGAAGGTTCCATTATTTGTCTATAAAAGCCAATGGGATTTTAAATAAACAAATCCATATCTATTTGACATTGTATTTGGTACTTCCTATCAATTAGTGGAGATTCCTACAACTTGGTACTATAGTTGTCACCAATTTCTTTCTTTTTTTTTTTTTAAGAGAAACTTGAATGCCTCTGCTTATCTTATTTTGTTCTTTGGTCCACTAAAATAGATAATTTATATAAATTGATTTTCAAAAGTTGAACCAGCCTTGAATTCCTCAGGTAAACCCCTTTTAGTCATGACACAGTATACTTATTATACATTGTCAGCTTTATTTATTAATATTTTAAAAATTTATGATGAGGAATATTGTTACTGCCGGTTATCGGTGAGGAGTCCTGCTTCCCCACATGTTGAAGTTTGAACATTAGAGAAGCACGCCGAGGCAAGCATATGAAGCAGGGTTTATTTAAAAAGGGGTAACATAGATTTCTCCTAGGAGGGAGAAGGGGCCATAGCTGGTATCATGGTACCCCAAGAAACTGTTCTGCCCTTTTTATGTCCGAGGCTTCCTTTGTTCTCCTGCCTTTCCCCCTTATCTTTCTCCTTCCTTCCTGCATAGGTGACTAGGCCCAGGAATGTTCCATGGGATGGCCAAAAGGTGGGAAACAGGTGGGCTGAAGGGGGAAGGGCAGGGTGGAGTAGCCAAAGACACATTAACAAACTTATAGCTCCTTGTAGGGAGGGGAATTCCTGGGACAGGTTACCTTAGCAACAGGTTGTGGGAGGTGCAGGTTCTAGATAAGATCCCTCAGGGGACACTCTTCAATTTCCCAGACTCACTCCAAATTGGCCTCCTTGACTTGACCTGACTCGATTTACCTATCTACTCTGACTGCCTGTCTAATTCTGGCTTCACTCTATAATTTTTCTATTGCTATTAAATCAGTGTAATACTGGCTTCATAAACTAATTGGGAAGTATTATTTCCTTCCTTACTTTCTCAAAAAAATTATGCAATATGGGCATTATTTCTTCTTTAAATGCTTGCTATACTTTATTAGTGAAGCCATTTTACTTGGAGATTTTTATGTTATAAAATTTTAAAGTATGAATTCAATTTCTTTGACATAGGACTTCTCAGATAACATATTTACTCTGAAGTGAGCTTTGTAGTTTGTGCTTTTCGAGGAATTTGTCCATTTCATCCAAATTGTTAAACTTATTCACCCAAAGCTATTTACTATATTTCTTTATGATTCTTCTCATATCTTCTGGGGTCGTTAGTGATGTCCAATTTTATGTTCCTGCTATCAGTAATTTGTGAAGTAATTTCTTGGTCACTCAGGCTAGAGGTTTATCAATTTTATTGCCTCTTTCCAAAAAGTCAGTTTTTTGTTTTATTGAATACTTTAGTTCTGTCTTTCCAATTGAATTGATTTCTGTGTAGTTATTTCTTTATATCTACTTGCTCTGAGGTTAATTTCCTAGTTTCTTAAGGAGATTCATTGGTAATCTTCTTTTCTGATATAAATATCTAATATTACAAATTTCTGTTGAAGCACTGTTTTAACTGTATCCCTCATATTTTGAAGTCACATTTTAATTTTCACCCAACTCAAAATGTTTTCAAATTTCCCTTGTGACTTTGATTTTGAACCATGGATTATTTAGACTTGGGTTGCTTAATTTTCAAATATTTGTAGATTTTTTTACACATCCTTTTGCCATTGATTTCTAGTTTAATTCTGAGAAACTGATGTCCAAGGAAGGGGGCTTGGCCCTTGTCCTTGGAAAAACCCACAGAGCACTCCTAGGCACATACCCACCCTGCTGAGTTGTTTATCTATAAATAACAGAAGAGATCTGCTGAGCCAGGTGTCCCTGACTCAGTCAGGCTAGATGAGGATCCATAGCAACCCCCTAGCAACCACCAATCAGCATGAGACAGAGAAAATACCTGGGATGCCAGATGACCCTCCCAGTAGTTTATGGTGGTTGATAACATGTTGGGAAACCATGTAGTTCAGCATGTACACCCTTGTGGCTTAAACCAATCAGTTCAAATGACTCTACCTCTTATACTAACCAATCATCCTTACCCAACTTGTTCCCGCCAGTGAATTGCTAATCATGTTTTAGAGTTGTTTTATGATTTTCCCGAGGTGTGTGATGATTTGCTAAGAGATGCTATGATGTTTGTGAAGTCCCTCCCTTCCCCAAAGAGTGTATAAAACTGCTGCAAACCCTGGCTCATGGCCTCTCAGCGTCCCCAGTTGCTGCTGTATGCGGAGGACCGAGCTAGCTCACAATAAATGCCTCTTTGCTGCTTACATCAGTCTTGGTATCTGGTGGTCTTTTGAGGGTCCCGAACTCAAGCATGACAATTCCATCATACTCAGGGAACTTATTTGTAAGATTTCAGTATTTGAAAATGTTAAAGTTTGTTTCATGGACTAGAATACAATCTATTTTATTGAAAGTTTCATGTGCACTTAAAAATGATATATATTCTGCTGTTATTGGAATGTTCTATAAATGTCAATTACACCAAAATGAATTGTTAGTGTTTAGGTCTTCTATGTTCTTTTTGATTTTTTCAATCTCTTCTAACCATTGCTAAGGAATGCTACAGTCTCCCAATGTAACTGGATTTTTCTGTGTTTCTTCTGTTCTGTCAATTTTTACTTCATGTCTTTCAAAGCTATAGCAATGCATGTGTAGATATTTAAGATTGTTCTATCTTCTACAAGTATTGAGTCTTATTTGTAATGTACTGAAGTAAGGCAGAAGAGGCGGGACACCTGAGGAATTTTTGGGAAGCAGGTTTATTGACTGCAGGGTTCAGTGGTGGCTTTCGCCCAAGACTTCTTCCACTGAACAAATATTTTGCAATTCTTTGAACTTTATTCCCAGTGTATGTGGGGGAGGGGGATCTTGGAGGTTTATGTGACAAGTGCTCTTTGTTCCATCCCCTAGACCAGAGACAGGGGTTTCACAAATTTTTAACCAAGAAAACAAAGATAATATCTTTGTACAACAAGATTGCAGACTAATTCTGTCACACCTTTTGTGTGCAAACCTGGTATTTACAAGAAAGAGGAAACTACCAACTAACAACCTCTGCAGACATCCTGCTGATCTGACAAGAGGAGATGCTTAATTATGGCAAGGGTCTTTAGGGGTGAGGGGTATCCGGTCTGCTCCAGTACCTCTTTATCTGTGGGATGTTCCTTAGCAGATTGTCAATCCACTTAATTTCAAACCACAAGTTTTCTTTCACAGTCTGTGGGCTATAGTTCCAATCTCAGTTTTCTTCTAGCAGCTTTGGGTCTGTCCTGCTTATATGCCTGTCAGATGTTCTGTGACTTGAGTTGGGGTTGGAGTTTTAGCTCCATTTTAAAAACATTTGCCATACTGCCTTGGGTCTGTCTCCTACAGGCAGGCTCAACAATGAGCCCGAGACTGATATGGGTTCTTCTTCAAAATAAGTGTAGTCCTTACTTAGCCTGTCTCCTCTCTGGAATTTCCTCCCACCCGCATTCTCAAATTTCTTAGTGTCCTTTATTCCATTCCTTTATTCAGAAATACAGTGTTTATTTTGTAGCATTTTTTTCTACTTACATCACCATTTAACCTATATGTAGCTTCCTTCCCACTATTCTGACTTTTCTCTATAATGTACTACTTTTTTTTGGGGGGGGACCAGGAATTGAACTCAGGGGCATTCAACCACTGAGCCACATCCCCAGCAGCCCCCCACCCCCCTTTTTTTTAAATTTAGAGACAGGGTCTCACTGAGTTTCTTTGTGCATTGCTGTTGTTGAGGCTGGCTTCTGCCTCAGCCTCCAGAGTTGCTGGGATTATAGGCATGTGCCACTCACTGTGCTTGGCTCTACCACTTTTTTTTTTTTCCTTTTTAAACCTTTCACAGACCTCAGGAAGTGGCCATCTGTGTTTTGTCAAGTAGTTTTCCTTGTAGTGAGAGGGTAATATGGACTGTACTGGGGTTTCCTTCAATTTATTGTTTTGGGATCATCAAGAAAATGGAGAATTCTTCCTAATTTGGGAGGGTCAAGGAGAAAAATAACAGTCCTGGGGCCCTGGGAAGCTTTAGTGGCAGGAGAGGATAAAAGATTCAGGTGGAGCTTTGCCTGTATCAGCTTTTCTTCATTCTTTTCCCCTGCTCCAGAGAAATTTACTGACTTGTGCCTGTGAAAATATTTGAAGAAACCCAGAGCCCTACATTTTCACAGAGGATATAAATCTGTTCTTCTGAAAAGTCTGTTGCCCAAATTTGAAATTGTTCACTCAATTGGAATATTGCCCCTGCAGGACCACTCTTTCATTCTTAGGGTGGGAATTGATTTTTCTTCTCTTATTTGTCATGTGAGAGTACTAAGTATATTACAACCTCAGAATTTTCACACATTATTTAAAAACCTGTTCACAATGTGAGAAGGTCTTGCATAGGCTTGTCTATGCCAATGTGTAAAAACCTCCAGCTGCCTTTGAAACTGTGAAGACAAGCCATGTGCCTCATTAAGTATACAGACTAATGTCTGGGGAAAGTGAACGCTTTCTACAGGCATTTTCGGAAATTTGAATTTTTCCTTATTTAAAGTGACTTCACCCTAACCTCTAAGTTTATGCACACAAATGAATGGATCTTTTCTCTCCATAATTATAATAGCTGCTTACAAAAATACATTTAGACACTTAAAATTAGCGAGGAAGTGGTTGAAATTTCTGATTTATAGAAGTTAATGCTTTTGGAATAAGCACATCTAAGTATTTATACTTAAACACTTGTGTGTGCAAATTCTGCATACATCAAATTCAGAATGATTATTTATAGACTAGTCTTGGAATTGAAAACTAACTGATATAGCGTTGCCATATTCGAACTTATGTTCTCTTCAGTTCCTTGTCCATACTTCCTACTTCCTTTGATTCTCAGCTTTCAAAAGTTAGGCTATTCAAAGGTTTCTTTTTCTGTTAGTAAGAAAACATGGAAATGTTCAAAAGAGAAAAATTTAAAAATAAAAAATTTAAGCATTTCCATAATATTATTTATGAAATGGACTTGTGCAAATATGGTACAGACTGGAATTTGAAAAGAGAAAGTCAGAGGATTCATGGGTCTCCTATACTCTCAAAATGATATTTCTGAATACAGATGAACACACCCTGAGAACAGGATATAAGAGGGGTCCCCACCTCCTTATGGAGGTTTCCAATAGAGAAGTCACTAGCTACATATAACTTTATAAATATAACTATTTAAACTTAAATTATGATATACATTTCTATGAAGCAAGTGTGATAGTTGCTGCTGGAGAAAATATTTTGAAACAGATTGCCAAATAGTCTGGTCTTGTTAGTCAGCTTCTTTGGGGAGTTATTGGAGACTTTGGGAGAAGTTGAGGTCATTTTCAGCCCCTCTTCCTGGGGGAAGAGCAGCCCCCATGCCCAATTAAATGATTGCCAGGCAGTCCAGAGAGAGCTCACAGGGGTTTTGGACAATCCTGCTAACACTTCAATGTCTGTATTTAATAAACTTTTAAATTTTGAATAACTTTTGATTAATAGAAAGATTGCAAAGATAGAATAGAGCTTTCCTATATATGCTTCAGTTAAAACGAATGAAACATTGTTAAATCTAAGAAATTATTAAGTAAACTTCAGACCTTATTCAGAATTTACCAATTTTTCTTTTCCAGGATCCAATCTAGTATACTATATTACACTCAGTACATTATCTATTTTTTATGTGAATGAATATTATGACTTTTTGTCCCTGAAAATTCTCTGAACGTAATCCTTTTGGAAATAGTCATAAGCAAAACAGTAGGCAGAAGTGAACTGATTGCGAGTTTCAGTGAGGAATGCTTCATATTGACACTTGACACTCCAGGCACCAGGTCTTGATCAGGATTGTTTGAGGTCAGGGACTTATCTTTGCACCATATTTTGTCCTCAGCATGGTGCCTGGGCCCAAGAGACATTCAATACACATAATGAAATTAATGAACAAACAGACATCACTCCCTGAAGCTTACCTGTCCTGGTGCAATCTAATGTTTCAACATCAGTACCATTTTATTTTTAGAATTCAGATGGTGTCTTGATGAATCTTTAGTTTCACAACAATACATATGATTGAGGAAAGAGTAGAAAATAGTCCATCCTATTTTTTTAAAGCAAAGTATAATAAGAAAAACTATAACCTGACCATTATTCATGGATAATATAGATTCTGCTAGACGTTACTACCCACTTCTAACTTCTTCTTCTCCTCTGATTCTCTTTGTTAAGAAAAATTAACTTCTCAGTAAGAGATCATCAAGAAGTTGGGTATTCAAAAAGTTTACTTGGTCTCCACTTGAATGGATGAGGTGTAGTTATAGTTTTGGTGAGTCCTGTTACAAATGTGGAGAGTTGGTAGGTGTGCCAAATTTGGTTGATCAAAAGATGGAGTCAGAGAAGATAATGCTAAGTGAAGTTAGCCAATCCCAAATGCTGAATGTTTTCTTTGATATAAGGAGGCTGCTTCATAGTGGGATAGGGAGCTGGAGCATGGGAGGAATAGACAAATTCTAGATAGGGCAGAGGGGTTGGAGGGGAAGGGAGGGGACATGAGGTTAGAAATGATGGTAGAATGTGATGGACACTATGATCCAAAGTGCAGGTATGTGTATACAACCAGAGATTTGAAAAATTGTGTTCTATATGTGTAATAAGAATTGTAATGCATTCCACTGTCATAGGAAAAAAAAAAGCAGTCCTGGAATCTCTGTTATTTAGATACATTTGCAAATGGTGTTGACCCTGCCCAAAGACCGACAGACATGTACTCCACCCCACATACATACAACATCCCCTCAAAAGCAATTGGTTTGTTAAGACATTTTCAAAGAAACCTTTGCAATAAAAGTAAACATGGCCACAAACACATTAGAAAATGTGTTTCCAATAAAGAAATCACTAGCTATGTATAACTTTATAAATATAACTATTTAAACTTAAATTAAGATGAAATAAAGTAAAAAAAAAATATCTGCTCCTCTATCACACTAACCACATTTCAAGTGCTCAGTAGTCACATGTAGCTAATTACTACTGTGTTGGACAGCAAGAACATTTCTATTTCTATTATCGTATAGATTCTGAAACAAAGCAGAACTAATTCACTGGTTAAGTTTTACTTTAATTCAGATTAAATTCAACCTAAGCAAGTAATCTAGTATTTTCAAGTAACCAGTATTTTCAACTTGAGTGATAGCAGGGTTTTTTTTTTTTCAATTGTTGTTTGCATGTTTTTTTTTTTTTTTCAAATTGTTGTTTGCAAAAGTACTTGCAAATGAACAGATTTTTATGCTGATCTAAATTTCCATAAATGAATTTCTGACTTTATGTTTTATTTTATTCAAACATATTGCATTCTTCAAGGTTTATTCTACTTACATATTGAGTTTCATTATCACTTTTATCTTCTCTATGTTGCTGTTGTTTCTGGCCCTTGGAGGTTATTTGGTGAGCCCAGATGTCTTTTGTATTTTACTTTTAAAGTATTTTATCTATCATTTCTATGTATTTGGAACAGGTTGTTGGTGGGGGCATGAACATACACGAATGCTTTAATTTACTATATGATCTCTGCAGAAAAGAGTTAACATAGCATGTCTCAACAGCTCTCTTTCAGAAGGCTTTCTTGCAAGGTAGCCTTTAGCTGTCATCTGAGAATTTGGCTGTCAGATCAGTCCTAGTCAATAGTTAACTGATAAAATTGGTTTACTGTGCTTAAACAGTTTAAATAATAGAATTTATGCTAAATAACTGTGTTCCATCTGAGTTCTGCAATTTTTGTAGGTATCAGGGAGAGGCTGCCTGTGTGACCAGCCCCCAATGGGCGTTGAGTCTCTAAAGGGCTTCCTGAGGCAGAACCATGGGACACAGAAGGCACTTTTGTGGCTGGGTGAAGAATATGCTTTGTAGGTCCCCTCCTGGAAGGGAAAGAGAATAAGAAAACCTGTGCATGGAATTTCTCCCTATTCTTGCATTTTCCCTTTATAACTGAGATGTTATTCTTATTAATTTGCTGTAAAAAGCCTTAGCTATGAGTACAACTAAATCCTTTTGGGGGATCTCCAAACATGGGGGTAGTTGTGGAGACTTTTGATATACCATCTTGTACAAAAGTTCTGTTTTTATTTTTTAAAGAAAAGATAAAAGGACTTTCATTGTAGGCAACTAATGAATATCAATATTTAAACCAAGACAGACTTAACTAAAAGTGTTTTCTAGAGGTTAGAGAAAATAAAAGTGTTTAATTATAAATATATATGTGGAGGTGCCTGGTGCATAGTAGGAATTCAGATTTGGCTTGTATTTCTCTTTCTTCTATTCTTCTACCCCCAGCCCCATTAGAACCCAATGTCCTCATAAGTGGGTGGACATTATAATATATTTATTTGTCTATTTTTTTCTGATGCTATTTTCTTTGCTAGAAAGCACACAATATATTTTAAAGTTAGAATATTGTTCTTTAAGCATCTGGTGTTTGAGGCAGTTTGAGTTTTTATTCCAATGTTTTTCATTGTGTGTTCCTACCAATTGAATCTCATTTGCTCTTTCTAAAAGGAGAAATATGAAACACAGAGACTTCATGGCTTTGAAGTCAGCAGGGTCAAGCAGGAGAGCTCATAACTGAAATCTAAAATGCATATGTTTTCTTCTTCACAAGCAAAGGGGAAGAGAGAAGGCCATGACCCAAACTACTAGCACATTGGTTGATGAACAGTAGATATTAAGGCAATTACTAGAGCTTACATTTCAGGTCTGGGATATGTGGGAAGGCACTTACTTCCTAACACTGGGCCAAGCGACTTAAGATCTTATCTATTTATTTTATTATTAAGTGTATAGCATAAACATGATCCATAAGTGAGGTCACTGACCAACATGTAATCAAAAGGCACACGGCAATATTAAGGGCTCGAGTGTGATAGCCCTCAAGACAAAACATTTTGTCCTCTAACTGTACAGTTATCATCATCCCTTTTCACTCTACCCCTTCCTAATTGCACAAATTTGGGTTTCTTTTTGTGAACTTGAGTCAAGTTGTCAGCAGTGTTCTAATGAATGCTGATAGTTCCATATAATAATCTGTCAACATCTCACTGTATCCAAAAGTGAATTCAATTCAGAGAAGAAGGTTACTAACTCTTAATGAGTACAATCATCCCTCAGTATCTGTGAAGGACTGGTTCCAGGAAATCCCGTGGATACCAAAATCCATGGATGCTCAAGTCTCTTATATAAAATAGCATAATATTTGCATATAACATATAATATCCTATGATATACTTTAAATCCTCTTTAGGTTACTTACAATATCTTATTCAATGTAAAACCTATATAAGTAGTTATTATGCTGTATTATTTAGGTAACCATGGCAAGAAACAAACACATGTTCAGTACAGGTGCAGCCATCAGAGACCTACCTGCATAGCACTTGAGTGAGGAGCAGGCAAATGATGCTGCAGAAATGAGTGCCAGAGAGACATGAGACCTGTAAAATGGAGGGAGGCTATAGCATTTAATTCAAATTAATTCAGCATAGTGCTTTGTGAAAGTCAAATTCAAGTTTTTGCTTTCTAGAACTTTTCTGCAATTTTTTCAAAAACCGTTTTTGATCTATAGTTGGTTGAATACATAGACGTAGAACCCACAGGTATGGAGGGATAACTTTGCCTGTTGTGTATCACTTGCCATGCTGAGGGTATCCATATATGTCACTTTATTTGATTTAGTTTCGTGTCTGAAATAATCATGCAATGGAGGCACTGGTCTTGGCAGTAAATATTATGGGGAAGGGGATGCCTCATAACAGTCTTGGGATGTTCATTCAGTGGTCCACAGGCCCTGAAGAGGTTGCACAGATTACAATCATTTTGGCTATCTTCCAGCTTTGTGAAGCTGGCAGGGGAGACCTTCATCTATGTCCCTCTGCCATTCCTGAATGAATTGTAAGTACCTTACAGTCAGCAGGCAAATCATTCAATCTAGTTCTCCATTTCCAGTGTCACTTCTTTGATGAATGACGTAATTATAAAAACTTCAGAAATACTCAAAGTCAGTGCTGCAGATTCCCAGACCTGAAAACACCCAGAGGTCATCTCCCAAGTCTCAGGCTATTCATTTGATGCTTTTTGCTCCTTATCTATTTCTCCTGCTGCTGCTTCTTCTGGCTTCCTCCTTACCTGTTGATTCTATATTGACCTTTCAGATGCAGACACTTCTAAGTCGTGTAAGTAACTTCAGATATTATTATCCCTGCTCTGACTGCAAAATTTCCAAATGTTCTATTTCAAAAAGCACTGACCAGGAGTACATCTGGTTATCTACCATTGCTCACACATGCAGCCTGTAGCACATCTATTCTTTCTCAATGAAGACCTTTATTTTCATACATATGACCCACTGGCTCAAAAAAAGGAAGGGAGTTGGGGCTGGGGATGTGGCTCAAGCGGTAACACGCTCGCCTGGCATGCGCGGGGTGCTGGGTTCGAACCTCAGCACCACATAAAAATAAAGATGTTGTGTCCACCGAAAACTAAAAAAAATAAATATATAAAAAAAGGAAGGGAGTAGATGCAGGTGCAGGAGAATTAAAAAAACATATGGTTACATGACTTGCCATAGCTCTGAGCATATTTACCATGAAATTAAAATTGTACACCAGTACCAGCTGTAAAGAATTTTTACAAACCATGAGTGTTTTGCGATTCCAATATCTCACTCTGTGGTAATCTTTGCTATAGCAAAGATGTAGCTAGAAGTAATAGAACAGAATAATGTTTGTTGAACATCTTTGTTATTTCCTAGATTATATCTAAAGACATGTAAATGGTGACAGCTGATTATTCAAACTGAGACTATCACCCCAAATGTCTCTAAAAATAAATTTCCAAGTAGAAAATGATGACATTCTAGATTAGGCTGCCATTTGCTTCTTTAGCAAGTGCTAGACATACATTTTTAAGTCTGTGGGACCTTTTTCTCTTCAAATCAACTATTAGAATACTACAAAAGAAATTCCACTGGGTGTGTTATGTGTACTCTCTGGATAAGGACAAAACTAGAACTCTACTCCTGCACTCTCTTCTTTGAAGACCCTGAAATCATACCCAAGGATCTTTGGTCTTTGTGGATCATAAGGGATTATTATATGTTCTAATGGAAACAGAAAAAAATTCTCTTGTCAGAAGGACTGGGAATTTGAATCCCAACTCCACTGAAAATACTTATTGATCTCAGCCATTTATTTAATTTTGCAGAGTATTAGTTTTATCAACTTTGAAAAATAATTGGGAGAAATAGTACATATTTGAGAACTTTTAAGAATTGAATATGATTTGTAGAGTGTGGTATACAGTAGGGATTTCACAGAGGCTAGTATTCTTTCCCTCTTCCTTCAAGCTAGAATGAGAAGGAGGTGCTTTTGTTAGAATGAAAGTCACGACATTTGGGGATGGGAGTTTGGGTGCTGTCTAGGACATGCTGCTATATTTGAAGATTGGTTTAGATTAGAGTTGAGAGCCAGGCAGAGAAGATGAGAGCTGGTTGGGTTAGGAGAGGGTAACAAGAGGGAAGCCAGGGGACAGAGGAGAGAGCCATAAAGATGACCAACTCAAGTCCTGCCCAGTGAGAGGATCCTTAAATAATGGGATACAGCAGACGGTAAAAAGATTCAGGGCTGAAAAATAAACTTCACCAACTGAACAGGGGAAGGGAGCCTGATGAGTTTATAAGGGCATCTCTGAGATAAATGTCACTACTTGTGATTGGTTATGGAGAGGATAGGCAGATTGTATCACAGAACTTCTAAACTGAAAGGAGATTTATTTTTCTTCTGGTCCATTTTCCTTAGCTTATGGACAAGGAAACTGAGGTGCAGAGAGGTTAAGTGACCAGTATAGAGTCTTTCACAGAGTTAGTAATAGGATTGCGGTCTCATATGTCTGTATCTATTGCCTGCTTCTCCAGTTTGCCCCTGATTTCCAGGTCAGACTGCACACCGTTCCACAGTCTTCTCTAGCAACTGCTGATGATGCTCATGGCCCAGAAGGTAAATTCTCAAATAAGAAATTCTGTTTTACATATACTTGAATCTCATCTGTTAACCATATTTTCTAAAAGTCAATATACCCACAATAAATCTAACTATTTTAGATAATCAATAGTGTGTTAAATGCAGTAACCCTGATACAAGAGGAACAATTCACATAGATAAAATGAGGGAGTTTTGATATAGAATAGAACCACATTTTAAACCCCTAGAGAGAGTGGGGCCATAGCAAGTCTGATTAGGAGTAGAAACATTAAAATACCTTCCCAAGTTAAGATCTAATTCAATTTCCATCAAGGAGTAGGTTTTGTCTAGGGCAGAAAAGGCAAAGACTTGTTAGTTAATTCATTAGGATTTTTTAAAAGATATTTTAAATTAAAAAATTAAATACAAGAAAAATACTTTGGTATAAAAAAACCACAAGAATCTAAAAACCATGCCTTGTTTTAGTTTGAGGAAGAAAACAGTAATAATGTCCCTGAAGGGAGTAGAGGTTGCTGTACAGAAAGCCTTTGCATCTCAGATTCAACCAACCGCAAACCAAAAACATTGGAAAAAATGTGTCTGTAGTGAACATGTGCAGACATTTTTCTTGTCATTATTCTCTAAGCAATGGAGCATAATAACTATTTACATAGCATTTACACTGTAATGGGTATTATAACTAATCTAGAGATGATCTAAAGTATACATGAGAATATGCATAGGCTATATTCAAATACTATGCCAGTTTGTGTAAGGGGCTTGAGCATCTGCAGATTTTGCTGTCTGTGAGAGCGCCTAGAACCAATCCCTGCAAATACTGAGGAGGGATTGTACACTGATGTGATCACCACTTTCCAGAGGTTATGGAACTCTAGGAGAGGTACTTGGTAATAAAATTTATAAGTAACTAATGTAAAAATCCTGTGTCACTTTACTAAGTTTCAATCAAAATATAATTGTTATAAGGACAAGAAAATATAAAATGCTTTTATAACAGAAACCTATACTCAGTTTGAGCCATCTCTAGATAATAACTAAAATGTGACTTAAAGAGTCTATGGTTGGCATGACAAAAGTTATGTGGATAATCTTAATGGTCATCAAACTATGGTAGTCAGATGAGTCAATCTCCCTGATTTAGGAGTAGGCTTCCATTTGATCTGATAGCTGTATTCATAATAGAGGGCTATTTTATTGGATGGTGCCAGAGACACACTGTTGATATTATTATTGTGAAGTCTCAACAAGCCGAACATCCATTTTTTGATGGATACCTTTATTCATTGATTCCAGCAATTTTTAATGAATATGCATTATCAGGTTCTGTTCTCATGTTGGGTATAAAACAGGGGGCTGTGGCCACCAATGAGTTAGTAGAGGAAGTGTTACGGTTTAGATATGAAGTGTCCCCTCAAAGCTCCTGTGTTAATGCAAGAATATTCAGAGGTGAAATTATTAGATTATGAGAACTATAAACATAGTCAGTCCATCCTAGTTTGAGTGGACTAACTGGATAGTACCTGCAGTTAGATGGAGCATGACTGGAAAAGGTGGTCACTGGGGGTGTGCCCTGGAAGGGTTAATCTTCCCTACGCTCTCTTCCACTTATTTTTTTTTCTCCCTCTGATTCCTGGCCACAATGAACAACAAAGCAATGGTCCTCTACCATGAGATAACCATATTTATATGGATTTTTCTCTGCCATGATGTTGAGCACATAGCAATGGAATCAGCTGATCATGGACTGAATTTCTTTTTTTTTTTTTTTTTTATTTGTAACACCTTTATTGATGGGATAAAATAAAATAAACTATTATTTATAGTTGAGATATCATAAATTACACATTTAAAGTGTACAGTTCATTGTTTTGACATGGGTATAAGCCTGTATATATTAAGATAGTGAACATACCCATTTCCCCCAAAGTAATGGAGATGCAATTGCCAGTTATAATCCCGCCTTTGGCCTATCCCACCCTTCATCAGCTGTCCGTCTTCAGGTAACTACTTATCTGTTTTCTGTCTGTGGATTTGTTTTAGTTTTCCAGAATTCATATAAATGATATCATACATTATATACTCATATAAGTAAACCTGGCTCTTTCACTTATCATAATTGTTGTGAGATTGATACATATCATAGCATTTTCAATAGTTTATTTCTTTTCATTGTAGAATAGAATTCCACTGTATGGATAAACTACAGTTTGTCCTTTCAACTTGTTAAGGACATGGGGTTTGTTTTCTTTTTTTCGGCTGTTATAAACAAAGTTTCCATGCACATCCATGTGCAAGTCTTTCTATGAATAAAAGTTTTATTTCTCTTGGGTAAATACCTAGGAGTGGAATGACTAAATCATATGGCGGCTGTATATCTAACTGTTTAAGAAAATGCCAAATTGTTATCAAGTGGTTATACCACTTTTCATTCCCACCGACAACATATGAGAGTTCCAATTTCTCCCTATTTTTGCCAATTCTTGAAATGGTCAGTTTCCAAAATTTTAGCTATTTAAATAGATTTACAATAAAATTTCCTTGAGGTTTTAATTGATAGTCCCAAATGACTGATGATATTTTATTTTCAAATGACTGATGATTTTCATAGGCTTATTTGGCATCATTTACTCTCTTCACTCTTTCTTTATTAAACCGAGTTTGTAATGTCAACTTTTCACTGCTGTGACCAAAGTACTGATGAGAACAACTTAGAGGAGGAGAAGTTTTATTCGGTTATGGTTTCAGAGGCTTCGTCCATAGTAAGTGGACTCTGTGGCTCTGGGTCCACGGTGAAGTAGACTATCATGACAGAAAGGCAGAGAGGAGAAGTGCTGCTCTGCTTGTGGTGACAAGAAGCAGAGAGAGAAAGGGAAAAGGGTCCCAGGGAAGATGTACCCTTCTAACTGCATGCCCCCAGTGACCGACCTCCTGCAGCCGCATTCCAGCCAGTCTGTTCACACAAGGATGGACCCATCAGGTAGACAACACTCATAATCCAATCATTTCACTTCTAAACATTCCTGCATTATAACCCAGACGCTTTTGGGGAACAACTCACATCCAAACCTTAGGAGTCATTGTTTTTATACCTGAGCTTTGAGAGTCTCATTATGTCCTGAATGCAAGTTCTTTATCAGATAAATTATTTCCAAATATTTTTTCCAAGTCTATGATTTGTCTTTTCATTCTCTTAGTGTCTTGTGTTAGAACAGTTTTTCATTCAGGTGAAGTCAATTTGTTAATTTTTAAAATGCTTTTGGCATCAGTTGTAAGAAATCTTTGTTTAACCCGAGGTCATAGAAATTTTCTCCTATGCTTTCTCCTGGAAACTTGATAATTTAAAACTTTATCTTTAGGTCTATGATCTGATTCGAATTACATTTTTACATGGTGCTAAATCTCTATCAATCTTATTTTTCTCCTGTTTTTTTTTTAAATAAATGCTGAATTGTTCCAGTTTCATTTGCTCAAAATACTATCTTTTCTCTACTGTGTATCTTTGTCAAAAATCAGTTGTCTGTGTATGTGTGGGCCTACTATTGGATTTTCTATTCTGCTATATTGATCTATATATTGTGTTTATACCAATACCACACCCTTTTTTTTTTTTTTTAATTTTTTATTGTGGGTTGTTCAAAACATTACAAATTTCTTGACATATCATATTCCACACTTTGATTCTAGTGGGTTATGAACTCCCACCTTCACCCCATACACAGATTGCAGATTCACATCAGTTACACATCCATTGATTTACAAATTGCCATACTAGTGTCTGTTGTGCTCCGCTGCCTTTCCCATCATCCACCCTCCCCCCTCCCCACCTCTCCCCTCCCCTCCCCTCCTCTCTCTCTACCCCCTCCACTGTATAACCCTGAGGGTCTCCTTCCATTACCGTGCAATTTACCTTCTCTCTCCCTTTCCCTCCCACCTCTCATCCCTGTTAAATGTTAATCTTCTTCTCCTGTTCTTCGTCCCTACTCTGTTCTTAGTTACTTTCCTTATATCAAAGAAGACATTTGGCATTTGTTTTTTAGGGATTGGCTAGCTTCACTTAGCATAATCTGCTCTAATGCCATCCATTTCCCTGTAAATTCTATGATTTTGTCATTTTTTAATGCAGAGTAATACTCCATTGTGTATAAATGCCACATTTTTTTTATCCATTCGTCTATTGAAGGGCATCTAGGTTGGTTCCACAGTCTTGCTATTGTGAACTGTGCTGCTATGAACATCGATGTAGCAGTGTCCCTGTAGCATGCTCTTTTTAGGTCTTTAGGGAATAGACCAAGAAGGGGAATAGCTGGGTCAAATGGTGGCTCCATTCCCAGCTTTCCAAGAAATCTCCATACTGCTTTCCAAATTGGCTGCACCAATCTGCAGTCCCACCAGCAATGTACAAGTGTACCCTTTTCCCCACATCCTCGCCAGCACTTGTTGTTGTTTGACTTCCTAATGGCTGCCAATCTTACTGGAGTGAGATGGTATCTTAGGGTGGTTTTGATTTGCATTTCTCTGACAGCTAGAGATGTTGAGCATTTTTTCATGTACTTGTTGATTGACTGTATGTCCTCCTCTGTGAAATGTCTGTTCAGGTCCTTGGCCCATTTGTTGATTGGGTTGTTTGTTCTCTTATTGTCTAATTTTTTGAGTTCTTTGTATACTCTGGATATTAGGGCTCTATCTGAAGTGTGAGGAGTAAAGATTTGTTCCCAGGATGTAGGCTCCCTATTTACCTCTCTTATTGTTTCTTTTGCTGAGAAAAAACTTCTTAGTTTGAGTAAGTCCCATTTGTTGATTCTAGTTATTAACTTTTGTGCTATGGGTGTCCTATTGAGGAATTTGGAGCCCGACCCCACAGTATGTAGATCGTAGCCAACTTTTTCTTCTATCAGACGGCGCGTCTCTGATTTGATATCAAGTTCCTTGATCCATTTTGAATTCACTTTTGTGCATGGCGAGAGAAAGGGATTCAGTTTCATTTTGTTGCATATGGATTTCCAGTTTTCCCAGCACCATTTGTTGAAGATGCTATCCTTCCTCCATTGCATGCTTTTAGCCCCTTTATCAAATATAAGATAGTTGTAGTTTTGTGGATTGGTTTCTGTGTCCTCTATTCTGTACCATTGGTCCACACGCCTGTTTTGGTACCAGTACCATGCTGTTTTTGTTACTATTGCTCTGTAGTATAGTTTGAAGTCTGGTATCGCTATACCGCCTGATTCACACTTCTTGCTTAGCATTGTTTTTGCTATTCTGGGTCTTTTATTTTTCCATATGAATTTCATGATTGCTTTCTCTATTTCTACAAGAAATGCCATTGGGATTTTGATTGGCATTGCATTAAACCTATAGAGAACTTTTGGTAATATCGCCATTTTGATGATGTTAGTTCTGCCTATCCATGAACAGGGTATATTTTTCCATCTTCTAAGATCTTCTTCTATTTCTCTCTTTAGGGTTCTGTAGTTTTCATTGTATAAGTCTTTCACCTCTTTTGTTAGGTTGATTCCCAAGTATTTTATTTTTTTTGAAGATATTTTGAATGGAGTGGTTGTCCTCATTTCCATTTCAGAGGATTTGTCGCTGATATACAGGAATGCCTTTGATTTATGCGTGTTGATTTTAAATCCTGCCACTTTGCTGAATTCATTTATTAGCTCTAATAGTTTCTTTGTAGAGCCTTTTGGGTCTGCTAGATATAGAATCATATCATCTGCAAATAGTGATAATTTAATTTCTTCTTTTCCTATTTTTATGCCTTTAATTTCTTTCGTCTGTCTAATTGCTCTGGCCAGTGTTTCGAGAACTATGTTGAAGAGAAGTGGAGAGAGAGGGCATCCCTGTCTTGTTCCAGATTTTAGAGGGAATGCCTTCAGTTTTTCTCCATTCAGAATAATGCTAGCCTGAGGCTTAGCATAGATTGCTTTTACAATATTGAGGTATGTTCCTGTTATCCCTAGTTTTTCTAGAGTTTTGAACATAAAGGGATGCTGTACTTTGTCAAATGCTTTTTCCGCATCTATCGAGATGATCATATGGTTCTTATTTTTAAGTCTATTGATGTGGTGAATAACATTTATTGATTTCCGTATATTGAACCAGCCTTGCATCCCAGGGATGAATCCTACTTGATCATGGTGTACAATTTTTTTTATATGTTTTTGTATCCGATTCGCCAGAATTTTATTGAGGATTTTTGCATCTAGGTTCATTAGAGATATTGGTCTGTAGTTTTCTTTCTTTGAAGTGTCTTTGTCTGGTTTAGGTATCAGGGTGATGTTGGCCTCATAGAATGAATTTGGAAGTTCTCCCTCCTTTTCTATTTCCTGAAGTAGCTTGAAAAGTATTGGTATTAGTTCTTCTTTAAAGGTTTTGTAAAATTCTGCTGTATACCCATCGGGACCTGGGCTTTTCTTAGTTGGTAGTCTTTTTATGGTTTCTTCTATCTCCTCAATTGATATTGGTCTGTTTAGGTTTTCTATATCCTCCTGACTCAATCTGGGCAGATCATATGACTTAAGAAATTTATCTATGCCTTCACTATCTTCTAATTTATTGGAGTATAAGGATTCAAAATAGTTTTTGATTATCTTCTGTATTTCTGAAGTGTCTGTTGTGATATTGCCTTTTTCATCCCGTATGCTAGTAATTTGAGTTTCTCTCTCTTCTTCTCTTCACTAGCATCGCTAAGGGTCTGTCGATTTTGTTTATTTTTTCAAAGAACCAACTTTTAGTTTTGTCAATTTTTTCAATTGTTTCTTTTGTTTCGATTTCATTAATTTCAGCTCTGATTTTAATTATTTCTTGCCTTCTACTTCTTTTGCTGTTGTTTTGCTCTTCTTTTTCAAGGATTTTGAGATGAAGTATGAGATCATTTATTTGTTGGTTTTTTCTTTTTTTAAGGAATGAACTCCAAGCAATGAATTTTCCTCTTAGAACTGCTTTCAATGTGTCCCATAGATTCTGATATGTTGTGTCTGTGTTTTCATTTATCTCTAAGAATTTTTTAATTTCCTCCTTGATGTCTTCTATAACCCATTGATCATTCAGTAACCTATTGTTCATTCTCCAATTGATGTATGCTTTTTCCTTCCTTCTTTTATCGTTGATTTTCAGTTTCATTCCATTATGATCAGATAAGATGCATGGTAATATCTCTACTCCTTTATATTGTCTAAGAGTTGCCCTGTGACATAATATAAGATCTATTTTTGAGAAGGATCCATGTGCTGCTGAGAAAAAAGTGTAACTGCTTGATGTTGGGTGGTATACTCTATATATGTCAATTAGGTCTAGGTTATTAATAGTGTTATTGAGTTCTATAGTTTCCTTATTCAACTTTTGTTTGGAAGATCTGTCCAGTGGCGAGAGAGGTGTGTTGAAGTCTCCCATGATTATGGTGTGGTGGTCTATTAGACTCTTGAACTTGAGAAGAGTTTGTTTGACGAACATAGCTGCACCATTGTTTGGGGCATAAATATTTATGATTGTTATGTCTTGTTGGTGTATGGTTCCCTTAAGCAGTATGTAGTGTCCCTCTTTATCTCTTTTGATTAACTTTGGCTTGAAATCTATTTTATTTGATATGAGTATGGACACGCCTGCTTGTTTCCGAAGTCCATATGAGTGATATGATTTTTCCCAACCTTTCACCTTCAGCCTATGTATGTCTTTTCCTATCAAATGCGTCTCCTGTAGGCAGCATATTGTTGGGTCTTGTTTTGTGATCCATTCTACTAGCCTGTGTCTCTTAATTGGTGAGTTTAAGCCATTAACATTTAGGGTTATTATTGAGATATGGGTTGTTCTTCCAGCCATATTTGTTTACTAAACATTTACTAAACATTGTTTGTTTTCCTCTTTGATTGTTTCCCCCCCCCTTTACTGTCCTACCTCCCACTGTTGGTTTTCATTGTTATTTTCCATTTCCTCTTCCTGTAATACTTTGGCTAGGATGTTTTGAAGAGATGGTTTTCTAGCTGCGAATTCTTTAAACTTTTGTTTATCGTGGAAGGTTTTAATTTCATTCTCCATCCTGAAGCTTAATTTCGCTGGATACACAATTCTTGGTTGGAACCCATTATCTTTCAGTGTTTGAAATATGTTATTCCAGGATCTTCTAGCTTTCAGAGTCTGTGTTGAAAGATCAGCTGTTATCCTGATTGGCTTGCCCCTAAATGTAATCTGCTTCCTTTCTCTTGTAGCTTTTAAAATTCTCTCCTTATTCTGTATGTTGGGCATCTTCATTATAATGTGTCTAGGTGTGGATCTCTTATGATTTTGCACATTCGGCGTCCTGTAGGCTTCTAGGATTTGGGATTCTGTCTCATTCTTCAAGTCTGGGAAGTTTTCTTGTATTATTTCATTGAATAGACAGCTCATTCCTTTGGTTTGGAGCTCTGTACCTTCCTGTATCCCAATGACTCTTAAGTTTGGTCTCTTAATGTTATCCCATATTTCTTGGATGTTCTGCTCATGGTTTCTTAACAGTCTTGCTGAGCTGTCTATGTTCTTTTCCAGTTGAAATACTTTGTCTTCATTGTCTGATGTTCTATCTTCTAAGTGTTCTACTCTGTTGGTAGTATTCTCCATTGAGTTTTTAAGTTGGTTTATTGCTTCCTGCATTTCTAGGATTTCTGATTGCTTGTTTTTTATAACCTCTATCTCCCTGTATAGTTGATCCTTTGCTTCCTGGATTTGTTTGCGTAATTCGTTGTCGAAGTGATCTTTCATTGTCTGATTTTGCTGTTTAATGTCTTCCTTGATACTCCAGATCATCTGAAGCATGTATATCCTGAATTCTTTATCTGACATTCCATCTGCTGCAGCTGTTACCTCTTCTAAAGTTGCGTTGACCTGCATTGCTTGTGGTCCTTTCTTTCCTTGTCTTTTCATACTGCTTGCGTATCTTTCCTGCAGGTGCGGGCGGCGGCTCTGCTCTCTCCTTATTCCAATTGGGGTGTCGTGGCTACCACGCCGGCAGGTCACTGGGCCTGTTCTGGGAGCTGGTGGCGGCTCTGTTCTGCCCCTACTCCAATTGGGGTGACGTGTCTGTCGTACCAGCAGGCCACTGGGCCTGTCCCGCTGGTCTGTCGCAGATCTGCCCACCTTTCGGGCACGGGTGGAGGCTCTGCTTTGCCCCTACTCCAATTGGGGTGTCGTGACTACCCCGCCTGCAGGATGCTGGGTCTGTTCCTGGCAAGGGAGGCGACTCTGCTCTGTCACTACTCCAATTAGGGTGGTGTTTGTACCACGCCGGCAGGCTCCTGGGCCTGATCCGCCGGTCTGTTGTAGGTCTGCCTACCTTGAAGGCGCGGGCGGCGGATCTGCCCTGCCCCTCCTACCACGCCTGCGGACCCCTGGGCCTGATCTGCAGGTTGATCACTGGTCTGCTCACCCTGGGGGCACGGGTGGCGGTTCCGCTCCACCCCCACTCCAATTGGGGTCACGTGACCACCACACCGGCAGGGCCTGATCCGGGCGTGGGATAAGGATCTGCTCTGCCCCTACTCGAGTTGGGGTGACGTGTGTACCACACTGGCAGGCCACTGGGCCTGACCCGCCAGGCTGTCACAGGTCTGTTTACCTTGCAAGCGCGAAGGGCGGCTCTGCCCTGCCCCTCCTACCACGCCCATGTACTACTGGGTCGTGGGTCTGCCCACCTGGCGGGTGTGGGTGGCGGCTCCGCTCCGCCCCCTCTCCAATTGGGGTCACGCGGTCACCACGCTGGCGAGCCGCTGGGCCTGCTCCGGGGGCTGGCGGCGGCCCGGCTCCTTCCCTCTGGCTCGAGGACAAATTGAGGAGACTCGGGTGACTGAGCCTCACCCCCCTTACCAGGAGACCAACTGCTTATGTCACCGCTGGTATTGATGAAGATCTCTCCTCCACCGCTTTCTGCTGACATCAGATCTCTGCCATGTTGGTATCCTATGCGAATGGCAGCATTTCGTTCCCCTTGCCTGGCAACCCAAGCAATGGGTGAGTCCTGACCTGCCCTCAGCAGGACCCGGACCGAGACACAGTTTCCGCGGGCTCCTAGCCCCGGTCCAGGGAAGTTCCGGGAGCCGGAACTCGGCCGCTCCGTGCTCGGTGTAAGCTCCTATAAGTGTAAGCTCCAAGAAGCAGCCCCCGCGGGCTCAGTTCCGGGAGCCGGAATTCGGCCGCTTGGTGCTTGGTGTATGCTCTGATAGTAGCAGGGTCCAAGAAGCAGCCTCCGCGGGCTCCGCAGCCCTGAGCCAGGGCGGTTCCGGGACGGTTCCGGGAGCCGGAACTCGGCCGCCCCGCGCTCGGTGTTCACTCCGATAAGATCAGATTTTAAGAAGCCCCCAGGCGCTGAACCCTAGCAATCTGTCTGCAAGCCGCAGGCGAATTGCAGCCTGAAATTACGTGTTCTATGGCTGAATGAGCTGCGGTCAGTCAAAAACAGGTGTGGTGACGTCAGTTTACCAACATGGTGGCTGCTGGCCTCCTCTGTGGTCTGACCGGTGTGGAGAACCGAGATGGACCGCTTCCTTCCCCGTCTCGAACCCAGAATTCAGCCCTGAGTGCGGTGCTTGCGCGTCTGGCAGAAACTGCAGCGCTGTAACCCTGCGTCTCTATCCCAGCGCGCCTTGCAGACTCTAGCCGTGGGGCGATTTGCTTAATAAGCAGTGTTACCCTCCGTGCGACAAACCTCTCGCGTTTGAGTCCCCGTAGCCGATCCTCATGCGATGGAAATCCTTCCTCCAGGTTCCGGCGCACCCCACTATTGCTGGAAATTCCTAACAAGATATCCTTTAGCCGTCCTGACTTGTCATACTCCCACACAGTGAAGCAGCGCACGGGGGTAATGCACTCCCCTCGCCGCCATCTTCCCTTCCTCAATGGTGGACTGAATTTCTGAACCTGTAAACTCAAACATTTCCTCCTCTCAACATTCAGTCTTTGTTTTGGGGGGGGGGGTGGTTTGGGCTTATTTTGCTTAGCATGATAATCTTCTACTCCATCCATTTACCTACAAATGCCATAATTTAATTCTTCTTTAAGGCTGAGTAATATTCCATTGTGTATATGTAACACATTTTCTTTATCCATTCATCTGTTGAAGGGCATCTAGGTTGGTTCCATAATTTAGCTATTGTGAATTGAGCTGCTATAAACATTGATGTGGCTGTGTCACTGTAGTGACTGATTTTAAGTCCTTTGGGTATAAACCAAGGGGTGGGATAGCTGGGTCAAATGGTGGTTCCATTCCAAATTTTCTGAGAAATCTCCATACTGCTTTTCATAGTGGTGGCGCTAATTTTCAGTCCCACCGGCAATGTCTGAGTGTACCTTTTCCCCCACATCCTCACCAAAATTTATTGTTACTTATATTCTTGATAATTTCCATTCTGACTGGAGTGAGATAAAATCTCAGTGTAGTTTTGATTTGCATTTCTCTAATTGCTAGAGATGATGAACATTTTTTCATATGTTTGTTGATTGACTGTATTTCTTTTTCTGTGAAGTGTCTGTTCATTTCCCTAGCCCATTTATTGATTGAGTTATTTGTTGTTTTTTTGGGGGGGGGTAAATTTTTTGATTTCTTTATCCTGGAGATTAGTGTTCTATCCGAGGTGCATGTGGTAAAGATTCTCTCCCATTCTGTAGGCTCTTTTTTCAGATTATTGTTTCCTTAGCTGAGAAGAAGCTTTTCAGTTTAAATCCATCCTATTTATTGATTCTTAATTTTACTTCTTGTGCTTTAGGAGTCTTATTAAGGAATTCAAGTCCTAAGCTGACATGGTGAAGATTTGGGCCTACTTTTTCTTCTATTAGGCTCAGGGTCTCTGTTCCAGAGCCTAAGTCTTTGATCCACTTTGAATTGATTTTTGTGCATGGTGAGAGACAGAAATTTAATTTCATTTTGTTGCATATGGATTTCCAGTTTTCCCAGCACCATTTGTTGAAGAGGCTATTTTTTTCTCCGATGTACATTTTTGGCACCTTTGTCTAGTATGAGATAACCATATTTGCATGGATTTTTCTCTGTGCCTTCTATTCTGTATTATTGGTCTACATGACTTTTTTGGTGCCAATACCATGCTATTTTGTTACTATGGCTCTGTAGTATAGTTTAAGGTCTAGTATTGTGATGCCTCCTGCTTCACTTTTCTTGCTATATATTGCTTTGGCTATTCTGGGTCTCTTATTTTTCCAGAAGAATTTCATGATTGCTTTTTCTAGTTCTATGCAGAATATCATTGGGATTTTAATAGGAATCCCATTAATCTTTTTTTAAAAATATTTATTTATTTATTTTTTAGTTTTCGGTGGACACAACATCTTTGTTTGTATGTGGTGCTGAGGATCAAACCCGGGCTGCACGCATGCCAGGCAAGCGTGCTACCGCTTGAGCCACATCCCCAGCCCCCATTAAATCTTTATAACAGTTTTGGTAGTATGGCCATTTTGATGATGTTGATTCTGACTATCCAAGAGCATGGGAGATCTTTCCATCTTCTGAGGTCTTTTTCATTTTCTTTCTTTAGCGTTCTATAGTTTTCATTGCAGAGGTCTTTCACCTCTTTTTTTAGATTGAGTCTCAAATTTTGTGGGGTTTTTTGTTGTTGTTATTTTGTTTTTGACACTAGTGTGTATGGGTTAGTTTTCCTAATTTCTCTTGCAGTGGATTCATCACTGTTGTGTGGAAATTCATTTTATTTATGCATATTGATTTTATATCCTGTTACTTTGCTGTATTCATTAATTAGTTCTATAAGTTTTCTGGTGGAATATTTTGGATCTTCTAAATATAGAATCATGTCATCAGCAAATAATCATAGTTCGAAGTCTTCTTTTCCTATTCATATCCCTTTAATTTCTTTTGTCTAATTGTTTTGGCTAGAGTTTCAAGGACTATGTTGAATAGAAGTGGTGAAATAAGGTCTTCCTGTTTTGTTCCAGTTTTTAGAGGGAATGCTTTCAATTTTTATCCTTTTAAAATGATGTTGGCCTTGGGCTTAGCATAGATAGATTTTACAATGTTGAGATATGTTCCTACTATCCCTAGTTTTTCTAGTATTAGGTCTGGGTTTTATGAAGAGAAAATTGGAAACACAAGAGAATAGCTTAAATAAAATTTTATATTTAAGGAAAGACTTGTTGTACATCTAATAAAATTTTACCACCAAATCATTTAATGGTTTAGATCAGGAATAGAAATCTATAGCCAAACTATGGCAAAGTGCCGTGCCTCCTGATTTATTTGTTTTTAAACTTTTAATCTTGAAATAATTATAAATTCACAAGGAGCTGCAAGGATAGTACAGAAAGGTGCTGTATACCTGTAACCCACTTTCTTCCACTTGTTATATCTTACAAAACTATAGTGTAATATAAACCATGTAATTGAAATTAGAACAATGTGAGTGTAGCTTCCTGTAATCACAACTATACTCAAGATACAGAATTATTTCATTGTCACAAAAATTTCTCCTGTGCTACATTTGTATAATCATACCCAATCCTTCTTCCTGATCCTTGGCTGTCACTATAATTTTGTTATATTATGTAAGTGAAACCATACAGTCTGTCACTTCCTAAAGTGGGTGATTTTTTTTTTCTTTTGCTCAGCATAATGTCCTGGAGATTCATCACGTTGTTGGTTGCTGCACGTGTCACTAGCTCATTCTTTGTAATGCTGAGTTATATTTCATGATATGGATACATCACATTTTGTTGAACTGTTTACCTATTGAAGGATGCTATGGCCATTACAGTTTTCGGCTATCACAAATCAAGCTGCCATGAACTCTTGTGTATAGGTTTTTGATTGTATATAATGGTTTTTATTTCTCTGGGCTAAAGCCTAAGAATGTGGTCACTAGGCTGGATGGTAAGTGTATGTCTAGCTTTTCAAGAAGATTCTGAGTGACTGTACCATTGTATAAGTCCCTGAGCAATGTAGAAGACAACCAGTTACTCTGCATTTTTGCTAGCATTGTTTCTTTTTTTTTTTTTTTTTTAGCTAGTATGGTAAATCTGTAGCAATAAAGATTTGCAAATATTTTCTCCAATTTCTTTTCATTCTCTTAATAAGGTCTTTCATGAATAATAGTATTCAGTTTTAAGTGAAATTGATTTTTTTTCCCTCCTTTTTGGATTTTGTTTCTGGTATTATGTCTAAGGAGTCTTTACTAAGCTTTAGGTTACAAAGATTTCCTCTGAAAAGTTTTAATAAAAATTTATGGTTTATATTTAAATTTATGTTCCAGTTTGAGTTAATTTTTGTATAAATTATAAGGTTTAGATTGAAGTTCACTTTTATTTATTTATTTATTTATTTTTGGTCTGTAGTTGTCTAATACTCCAGTACCATTTGTTGAAGAGATTGCTTTTATCCTTTGAATTGCTCTTTTACCTTTGTCAAAAAAACAGTTGTGTTATTTGTGTGGGTCTATTTCTTGGTTTTATGTGCAGTTCTGTTGGTCAATGTGTCTAGGTTCCATTAGCACCACACAGTCTTGATTGCTGTAGTTTTAAATATGTCTTAAAATTGGACACAGTTATTCTTCCCACTTAGATTTTCTCTATGAAAATGGTTTGAATTCTAGTTTCTTGCATTTCCATATACATTTTAGAATAATCTTACCTCTAATACATATTTTTTTAAACTGTGGATCAATAGGCATTATGATCAAGTTGTATAAAAATTTTGGTAAAATTAATCTTTATTTTATTGTTTTCTAATACATGAACACAGTATGTATGAGACCTGTTTTTGTTAAAAAAAAATTAAAAACTGTTATTAGAACATAGCTGTATCCATTTATTTACATATTGTCTGTGGTTGTTTTTCTACTTTAACAGAGTTAGATTGTTGCTACAAAGATGAAATGGCCTACAAAGCTTGCAAGATTTACTATCTGGCCCTATATAGAAGAATTTTCCAACCTCTGGATCAGGTAACTATTCATGCCATATTGTTAGGTAGAAAAAGAAACCATATTAAAAAATGAGTATAAATGTTATGGCATTGTTTTAATTTTAAACATAAATTTTAAACACACTCATTGTTTATCTAGGCATAGTAAAATGACTGAAATAATGTAAAAAGTAATTGCTGTCTCAGGACATTAGTATTAAGGATGATTTAAGTAGTTTCATTTTATTTTCTGCATTTTATACTTTCTATTATAAATAGCTTAAAGGAATTTGGCAAGTTAAGGAAGGCTTCCTTCAAATTTCTCTCTCACTAATCTTCAGAGGCCTATTCCTTTCAGGTAAAATGTGACTTTCAAATTATGGAAGATATGACAATCAATTGTTCATGTTAGAGATATCGAATCATGCCTTCCCAAGAGCCCTTTTGAATCACAGATGAATTCTTGCATGTTAATAATTTAAGGATATTTACTTGATAAGCACAGATAAGAAAATGCCATAGATCTAAAGGGTCCTAATCCTTGGTTTAGTCTTGATTAACTGACTTGAGGTTTATTTGCCAGGAACTGTGTGCAAATGCACCATGCTGAAGCCTGAATACTAAGATGAGCAAATTAGCTACTGTTGAATGACCATTTCAAATTATGAATACTAGCAAAATGAACAGTTGCATTTTTGCCACTCTAACCTTCTGTTAACTATTACTGCAGAATGACAAATTTTTCCCCCATTCTAATGGTGGATCAGCATAAATATAGACAGCTAAAATAGCAAGTCTCACCATGAGTGTCATCGGCTATTTGAGAAACTGAGCGTATAGCATAAAAGACAGTGATTATAGCTATGCTTTCATTTGGAAAGGGCTCTCTGATAAGGTTATGAAAAACCAAAGGGATGCTTAGAAGGGACATAGGTACCTGACAGATTAATAAATAACTTCACAAAGTTACAGTGCACTGCAAATAACTCCATTCTTTTCCTAAAGAAATTTTTTCTTGTGCTCAAATCTTGATTTTTTTAATCCTATTCTAAATCTACCCTGCAAATCCATCCTCAGTCATGTGATGTGAATTAAAATAAATTAACATTATTTTAAAAATTCTAGGAATTATACATTAACAATTCCCTCATCAAAACCAGTGAAGAAAGTTTATACAGGAAAAAGAAATGAAATTCTAAAATGTACTTTTCCTGCTCAGAAAAAGGCCAGATTTTTTCAAATGAAAACATGTTTATTACATAAAGACTGCAGATGCTCAGAACAGCTTGTCATCCCTTTGCTTTTAGGTGATGCCCACACAGCACTAAGAACAGCAGAGATCTGGCAATTTTCTAATTAAACGTGATCAATATTGACAACCAAATGGCATCATTCTGGCCCTGGAGTAGACTTTTGGGCCACAATTATCCTATTTTCTATCTACATTGCTCATATTAACTGGGTAAATTGGATGAGCAAATCTCCAGTTTCTACAATATCAGCCTTTACAAGAGAGGCTTAGGAATTTACACGATTGTAGAGAATGAATAAAAGGTGCTCATTTGTTCAGCTATTATTTTAACAAATAAAGGTTGACAGCTGCCCACTTCTACAGTGCTTGGTATGTGGAGATTACAATAATGAATAAAACAGCAATCTTTCTCCACAATTAGATTACAAACTATGATAAAAACAGAATACACAATCATGAAAGCATGATCTAAGGCAGATTTGTGCTATAGGAGTTCATAGGATGAAAATGTGAAGTTCTTTGTAGGGGAATTAGAAGGGGCTTTCTAGAGGAAGTTACCTCATGTGCACAGATTTGGGACAAGGTGTAGGATAAATCAAAGGCACAGATCGGAATCCAGGTTAAGAATTCTTGTAACCCAAGAAGAGTAAGTTAAGAGAATGGGGAAATTACTGTAAGGATTCAGGGTTATTTAGGGAACTTATAGGCAGACATACAGGCAACTTCAGGAAGGAATTAGAATTAGAGTTGAGAAGTGTGTCAATCAGCATCTCATTACTGTGAACAAAATAACTAACAAGGGCAACTTAGAGGAGGAAACCTTTATTTTGGTTTATGGTTTCAGAGGTTCAGTCAGTGGTGGGCTGACTCCATTGCTCTGAGCCCAAGATGAGGCAGAAAATCATCGTGGAAGGGCCTGGTGGAGGAATATTACTCTACTCATGGTGGCCAGAAAGCAGAGAGAGGCAGGGAAAGAGTCTACAGGGAAGATGAACCCTTCTAGGACATGCTTCCAGTGAGTGACCTATTCCAGCCATGCCACACCTGCCTACAGTTTCCTCCCAGTTAGTCCATTCAAACCAGGATGGACTGATTAAGTTACAGCTCTCATAATTCAATAATTTCACCTATGAACATTTCTGCATTGACAGAAACTTTAGGGAGACATTTCATAATCAAACTATAACATTCCAAAAAGAATAAACTAAGGAGAACAGGGAAATTGCTGTAAACATCCAGGGTGATTTGGGAGATTTATAGCAGACATACAACCAGTCTCATGAAGGAATTAAAATCAGGGGTTGGAAAGCAATCAGGAACCCAGGGAATTCTTCTTCTACCTCTGATTCTTTCTCATTGAAGACTTGCTTTCTTTACTTTTTCATTCACATAATGGAAAATGGCTATCCTAACTCTTTCATTGAAGGGCAGCAAGGAGACTTACCCCGACATTTTCTCAGTTTTATGAACTACTACCAGGAAAGTGAAGTCACAAATAAGCATAGTTTCCAGGAGAAGATCTAGATAAGATCTAGTTCCTAGATAAGGGTAGATGTCTTGTTTGATGACCATGTGCTCCCTAAAGCGTGTCTACTGTGTGGCATAAGCAGAACCATAGAGCAGTGTATTGGAATTCAGGCTTAGAAGAGCTGCCGAGGAAAGGTAAATGATCTTAGGAATCACTGATGCAGTAACATGATAGAATCTGAGTTATTCTTTGGATAAAATGACAGTATTGAGTTTGATGAAATGAAAGAAATAGATTCTGTTTTGCTGAACCTACTTTTGTAAGTCACTTTAGCTTCTTTTGGAAACAAAGGAAGATGATAAAATAATTGTTAATTAAAAAAAATACAGTTTAAAGGGAATAAAATTCAACTAAGAATTTGTTACCTTCTTAGTTGCTTTGTTATCATAGAATAAGCATAACATCACATTCTAGGCCCAAGTTTTCTAAAGAAAAATATGAGAATTCAACTAGAACAAACATGGCCCTGAAGTGTCCTTCTTCTCCCTTGCTTGACCCAGACATTGGTAAAGTTCTTGGCTCTTTCCCTCTGAGTATGAATTAGACTTGAGAATCCTTTTCCACTCTCCGGGGAGCTCATAAATACCAGTTCAGTGAAAGTGTTATCCAAAGCTCAAATATTTTTCCTCCTTACTCTACAATTCTCAATTGCGATGTCTAGAATTTTCCATCACTTTGTTTTCAACATTGCTAAATAGCAGAGGATAAAAATGGAGTCTTTAGTCCAAACCCCTTGTTTTTTAATATGTATATATATTTTTCAGTACTGGGAGTTAAACCCAGAGGTGCTCTGTCATTGAACTCCACCTTCAGCCCCTTTTATTTTTTATCTTGAGACAGGGTGTTAAGTTGCCCCCACAGTACCTCTGCGGCTAGGATCACAGGCATGCACCACTGTGCCCAGCTCCAACCTCCTTATTTTATAGATGACAAAATTTAGTGCCAGAAACAATAAGCGATTGGCATAATGTCATATAAACTATTGATTAAATCCCAAGATCATTCTCCTTTAGTAATTTTAAGGGAAAATCTGTCCTTGTTACAATCCTCTGTTTGGACATTGAGCTTTGATCTGAAATTGGTTTTCTAAATACATTTAATTGAACTTTCTAAATTAATTTTTTTAAAATGCTATACTTCTCATGAACTGCTGGGACATTATTTTTGAATTTTTATTTTCTGGTTAATAAAATCTAAATTTCAGAGGACTGTTACATACTGGAGTTCAACAATTAAGCAAAAGCTCATTTTATTATTATGTGGAACTGGAACTTTAACCTATTTATGTGTAAATGATTGATTTCTCATTTGATGGCTTGTCACAAAAAAAATCAGCCGTTAGTGAACACTACCTAGTCTGCTTTGCAAGTCTTAGTGCTGTGCTTGCTGTTCTGCAAGTTATATATTTTTAAATTCTTCTTGCCTATAGAGAAAGATGTCCTGATTTCTCAATTGCTAGGGGAGTGCAGAATCAGAATCCTAGAGCTTTACAGTTCTTCCAGATGTCACCTGATTTGGTCCTTGGAGTATAGGTAGATGAATTTTTTAATTAACCTAGACAGAACACTACTAAACCGATTTTGAGTGAACTTGATAGATGTAGACCAGATTAGGATTTTATACCCTCCTTTGGTACAGGCATTTATTTGAGTTTATAATTCTCCTTTAGTCAGTCCTCATTATATTGTGTTACAATTATTTGTTCATCTGCTCATTGATCCTTGGAGGTCCTTGAGGATAGGAATATATAGCTTTCATTTTTTATAACACCCAGCACACAGTAGGGCTTGATCAATGCCTATTATTTAATGCATAAGGCAGGTGTCTAACTGAATTCTGTTTTGTTTCAAAGCATAAATGGAAGCTATGTTGTCTCCCTTGGTTCCTTTGGAGGGGCCAGCATTGCATGACCCAGCATGGAAACTAATACAAATTGACCAATTAGAAAGTGTTCTTTGAATAAGTGAATGAATAAAAGATGAACTTATACCTATGGAAAGATTACTCATACATTTATTCTTGCATTATCCCTTGTTTCCCAACTTGTATTGATGTACTTAAGATATTTTCCCCCATAAGCCTGTTCATGCCCTGTCAAACTTCAAAATATTAGCCAACTGGAAGATATAACAGGCAGAGAGAATTATGTCATTGCTTCTTGTGCAGGAATCTTCCCTTATATTGCCAATTAAACTTAACAAGCAATCTTGAGCATCTGTGTACACAAAGCACAGGAGATAGAGCAGATAAGTAAGGCTTTTCAGTAGATAAATGACCAAACGTATGTACCCGGTGCCCCTTCAGTATGGCCAATCCTTGCTGACTTTCTTCCTGCCACCTCTGGGCTTCCTCTCATGGTGTTCCTCTACCTAGGCAGGACAGCATCATGATGGCTATTCAGTCAAACATCTTGTGTTTGAATCCTGAGTGCTACTATTTAGTTGTATGTCATTGGACAAGTTACTTAATATCTCCGAGTCTCAGTTTTCTCATCTATAAATGGGTACAATTACACTTCCAAGGGTTATTTGGAAGACTCTGTGTAATAATGCATATGAAGTGCTTAGCATGGTGCCTGGATGTCAACAAATGATGATTGTTTTTGTTATAAATATAAAGATGTATGTACTCTCCATTTTCTTACGTCCTACTCTCTCTTCAAGGTCCAATTTTACGTTGCTACTCCTGTAAAGACTTCTCTAATGCCAGCCAAAGAGATATTTCCCTTTTAAAATGTCTTTTGTACTTATTAGCTGTGCCTCACAATTACTATCCTGTTACATAGCTCTGTGCTATTCTCCAGTGGTTTGTGGCACACAATTTAGCACATGGGTGTAAAGATGTTCAATAGCATACACCTTATTCATAAAGAAATTATTCCCTGTATTTGTCTTATCCTCATATGAGGTTTAAACAACATGTGGGGTCAGGGACTATGTAAGACCAAACATAGAATCTCGAAATATACATTCTGATTTAGTGATCAAAAGACCTGTATCACAAGTGCCTTAGCTCCCTGCTCCTATAAGGTTTCTTGCTTACTGTTGCTTTCAGTTAGCTTTCTGATTTAAATAGCACATTTTTTTCCTTTAAAAATACTGCCACAGTCAATTTCTGGCCATACAGCACTGTGACAATCATTGGTTTGTGAAGGTTTTCTGTACCAGATTCAACTGTTTCCTCAGTTAAAACCCTAAGCATCCTGCACAGCTGTATGGAATTGGCACTTCTATATTAGCTACTTCAAATCAGCTTGGGAAGTAGCCAAGGCTGGAGTCTTTATCCATTAATTCAAACCATTCTAGGAAAATAGTCTCCAGGACTTGCCAGCCAATTGTGGATCATGTAAGGTGGAAGGCTGTATTTTCACTGTTGTGGGGTCTTCACCTGCTTTTCCACCTGGAGTTTCCTGGCCTTACCTAAAGATACACTGTTCAATTGTCCTTGGAATGATGTAGACAAATTCTAGGTATGGAGGTTGAAAGAAAGAAAGATGAGAAAGGAAGAATAAATAGAAGCAGTTTCAAATACAATGTAACATTCTTTTTAATTTGTTAATGGTTACTTGGATGTGGGTTGTATTTTTTCATGCTTTACAATGTAAAAAAATTTGTGTGTATTTAATACTTTTTTTAAGTGGAAATACTACTTTAATGATAACAATTGCAAGCCTATTGTATATTACTTTTTTCTTGCTGTGTTGTTTCTGCATTCAAAATACAGAGACAGCCAAGAATTCTGAAGCTTCATTTTGTATTGAAATGGTCATCTAGTACTGCTCACCTAGTCAGTGGGGTTTTCAAACTACTGATTCCGCTCTGAGGTGCCTCAGGTATCATCTTTTGGAGCAAGTAGATGACAACAGGTTGTCTAGGCCCATCATCCCTTTAAACCACATTTGATTCTGTTTTACAAATTATGGTTATGAGTAAAAAATGGTTAAAGGATCAGGCGGGATGTCAGTTTGGCTGTCTTCTAATGTAAAAGGATATCAAATGAAATTAGATTGATGGTTATGGCTCCAAAAGGAAGAATAAAGTTAAGTGGGAAAAAGTTCCCAAGAGTTAGATTTTTCAAATTTGCTATAGCATGACCATTTGCAATAGTTTGGATCTGAAGTGTCCCCCAAAGGCTCATATCATAAAGGCTTTTCCCTCAGTCATGGTGACATTGGGAGTTGGTGGAGCCTTTAAGAGGTGAGGTATTGTTGGAGGAAGTTATGTCACTGGAGATGTGCTCTTAAAAGGGGTATTGGGACCAAGACCTGCTCCTGAATCTCTCTTTGCTTCCTGGCTGCCATGAGATGAGCGGTTTCCTCTGCCATGATGAGTTCCTTGCTATAGGTCCCAAACCAACAGGTCAACCAACAGCCACTGAAACCTCTGAAACTGCGAGCTAAATATATATCTTTCCTCTTTCTAAGTTGATTATTTCAGGTATTTTTCACAATGATAGCTGATGAACACACCGTAGATAGCAGTTTGCTGAGACAGTCTATTTGTTTATACCTGTTGTGTCTGTGGAATTTGGTTGTTACCAGTAGTACCTCCTTTCAGGCTCCAAGTGTACCAGATTGGATGGCAAATTGTAAGGTCACTCTAGCTATAAGCAGATATATATGTATGGTTACAAAGGACCACTTCCTGAAGCAGAAGTAAGGTAAAGAAAGAGAACCAGTTAGGGAGGTGAAGCTCAATCTGCTGTTTTTATATGTGAGATTCTTATGAGGCTCCTCTGGGATGGAACCTCAGTGGTGGCTGAATTTCAGCAATGTCCCTGATGACTGCTTTTGGTCACTTTTGAGAATCGCCAAAGAGCCTATTGGTTCTCAAGTCATGAGCCATGACCCGCCAAGCGTGGGTGGGGTACAAAATTATTTTGGTTACTCTAATAGCTGCCCTTTTTCTTTACAAATAAAATTACTCATCTTCCTCATAGTTAATATATTTTAACTTTATTGATGCTGTTGTAATGAATAAGATTTAAATGTGTTAGAAAGTATGCAATCTATAATTTTTATATCTTTGTTTATTATCAACAAATAAGTTACAAACCTAGGTCATGGAGTGCTGGTAAATGTTAAACAAACACCTCTGTGTCTGCATGGAAGGGTGTGTGGAATGGGGGTTGTTAAGATTGAAGAAAGTTGTGCTTTGTGAAGTTTACCAGTTTCTGTAGTTTAAATACTTTCCTATGGCTACCAGCCTTCAGCGTGGAATTAGGAAAAGATGCATGTAATTGCCTTGATTGCAGTTGGTACAAATTGACTCTAGCAGACCCCTGGGCTGACAAAGAATTGAGTTCTCATGACTCCTAAATTAGTGTTCTTTTCATTACTCTGCAAATAAAGCTGTCATGTTAATAAGCCCTGGTAGCACATTATTTTATGGACTCAGGGGCTATCTTTGTGTATCCTGACTCCAGAGTCACACAAATGTAAAGCCATCCATATCTGAATTCCTGAGGGCCTTCCCTTGCCTCTGTATAACCCTTCTCTAAATCTTTAATTGCTACTTTTGACTCTACTGGAAAGTTTCTATGAGATTTGCCTTCTTCCTTCCACCTGGTTATTTTATTCCCATCTAGTTTATCTTCAGATTAGTCCCTCACCCAGGTGTCCACTTCAGTGAGATGCAGTCCACCTAATTACATCTTTGAGTTTCAGCCTTATCTGGTCTCTCAAGAATCATGTTGGTTTTTCTTGATGATATCCTTATCCTAGACCCTTTTAATTTATATCAGCTTTCGTTAATACTGTGCTTTCCAAAGTGAGTTCTAGAAAACAGAAATCCTTAAAAGATACTTGATGTTTATACTTGACCATAGAACTTTGTTTTTAAGTAGGAAATGTGTGACTCTATTCTACTACAGTTGCTTCCCTCCACCCTTTCGAACTCCCAGTCCATAGTTGCCAAGTGATGACTCTGAGAGGTCTTGCAGAAAGATATTTGGTTTGATCCAGCATTTGCAGAGTTTGTTTAAGTATAGATGCTTCCATCATTGACCCTTACTTAAATTTCATAAAATATACTTGGAGCTAATAGTGTAGTGCTCCATCTACTTTATCACATTTAAAAATCTATATTCCATGGTGAAATACTATTTAGTTTCTCACTACTGACTGATACCACCACCCACTCCCTCTTTTGTATTTTCAATTTGCAGATAGAAGAAGATTGCATTCTGAGATCAATGATCAGGTTTCTGTGGCAAGCCTTGTCTATCTTCCAGGATTCCCTCTTATTCCTTCTTTGGATGTCTTATCCAGCATAAGGGAATGTTCTATTTTTCACTTAATAAAGTTTATTTATATGGAAGAACTAACAGACAATATTTGTTTGCTTTATTTACTCACATGTGTGAATAGAATGGGTGACATATTGGTAGTGGTGAGGATGATAAGGAAATGTGGAAGGAAGGAGGGTGTAGGGTAAGAGGACCTTCCCAGGCAGAGTGATTTAAATGTGAGAATGTTTAAGTAAATGGAATAGCTCCCTTCTTTCTTATTTTCTTGGTCAGTTCCTTCAGGATAAAAAAGTATGTAGTACCTTTATAAAAATTGCAAATTTATAATGCATTTTTTGTTTTCATTAGATAATGATGTGAACTTAAATCTGAGTGGCAGCACCAAATGTGACCCAGGTGGCTTCTGTATGCCTCAATCCAAGTCTTGCATTGATAATCCTTACTTCTTTTTCTTGTTTGGTGCTCATATGCTTTATTCATGCAACTGTGCTCTCTGATACTCAGCCTCCGGTCCCATGAATTTCCTCATTGCACAGGGTGATAGCCTTGGAGAATGAAACCTGCCCAAAAGGAACAATGAGGTTACTAGTATTTTTCTCATGATTGCCCAATGGAATTATATCATTGCTTTGAATTTCTCTCTGATGAGATTTCTTGTCTTTGGGGAATATCTCTTCTGCAATCGATACAATCTACATCTGCAGGGAATAGAAATACTTAAACCACCCATCATGGCACTGAAGATATTTCCCTGTCTCAAGAGCCAGTGAGAGAAATGTGGGAACCTTTTAATCTGCCTTCTTCTACTGCCTTGGTTACACATATCAACCTTAAAGTAATGCTTTCTGATGTGAAAGTCCCTACCACCTGCCTCTCTACCAGTCTGGCCATTTGATGATTCCTAAGCATTTCACCCCTGGTCCACTCACTGCCAGCCTTTTCATTCTAATTCCTAAAGCTTCTCCAGTCAAATTTCATCCCTTTCTGTGTTTATCTATTCTTGCAATGTAGTCACTCTGCATTTACCTTTTCAAACTACTTCCTGGGAATCTGCTGTTCCTTTTAAACCAGAGCACTGATACCTAAGAACAGGTACTTATTTTGAAGAGTAAGCATTGAAACCCTCTTAAGTTTTGCCGTTTCTAGGAATTCCCAGTGGAACACAGGGGAGATCATGGGAGGAGTTTTTAAATGATTATAAAAGAAAATGTTGAGTTTGGTACTCACCTCACTGAGTTGAGTGTACAGATGTTGTGGTGGATCCTACTCATTCCCATTTTCCTTGTCTGCCTTCTTGTCCTTGATCCAATAATACAGCTAACCATAATGCCTCTGTGGACACAAGGGTAGTTCAGTCAGAAAAGCCTATTCCTACTAACTGCCCAAGGTCCCTTTCAATTTATTCTGAGCTCACTGTTCCTTGTTCGTCTCCTTGATACTTTGATCTCTGATGTTGTGAATTAATGCTATTTCCTTCAGGCTTCATAGTTTTTGACCTTTTAGGTGTGTGTGTGTGTGTGTGTGTGTTTTTAATTTGGCTTAAGAATTGATTTCTATCTTAAGCTCTTTGCTCAGCATACTTTCTGACTCCCATATTCCTTATAGTATAAGGTGAATGATGATCATCTTGGTCCTGAAACCCACATGGAACCCTGCTAGCTAGGCCAGACCCATAACCTAGGGATGAGTTTTGATGTATTATTTGGAACTCAAGTTTTTTGGTCCTTCACTCAAAATCAGCAGAGGGATAGGGGTTGAGGTCTTCAGGATACTGTAGTGTTGTAGGTTATGTAACACCTGATCACATTCATGGCTTATCTAGTAGAAAAAAGTTTGGAGTTACTGAGACTTTGTGTATATTCACTTTGGTATGAAGCCTCTTCTTTCCCTACCCACATACTACTATTGATCCTGCTGTCAGAGAAGCACAAGTAGAATTCAAATAAACTACCAAGCATTCATCTACAAATTCTGTTCTACATGAGTTTTTACAACTTTAGTGTCCTTGGAACACTACAAAGGATCTTTGTCTTCTGTTGGGGTTTGGAGGCTAAGAAATATATGGTTCCTCCAGAAGTTTGGGAATATCCCCTTATGATATACTGAGTTCCAGTCTGTCTTACATTTGGCCTGGTTGCTGGGCTCAAATGGAATTAAGGTGAGCAATGTACTCATCTGTTTGAAGGGGTAGAAAATTGCTTTTCCTTAGGTGATCCTTTATGATCTTCTCTTTAACTGTTGTGCTTAAAAAATCATTAATTCTTTATTTTAGGATAGCTCTATCTGCTGCATTCTGCATTTTATTTTTCTTTAAAGGATTTTTACAGGCTTCTTTGTGACTGGATTATAGATGATCACCTGTTTGTAATGTGGGGTGTGTGTAATCAGAATCTCATCTTTTGGTGTAAGAATGCTAGGCAATGGGGAGGACATGGCCTTCATACTGAGATAGAAGAAGTACCTGGGTCCATCTGGAAGCTCTTAAAATTGTTAATTGGCAGATGTTGTTCATCACATGATAAACCTCGGAGATGTGAATATAAGGGAGTACATTTATTTAGAATCATCAAATACTCCCCTGACTTCCTAGCATTTAGTGTTGTCATTATTTTTTTATTTTAGCCATACTGATAGGTGTTTAGTAATATCTTGTTGTGGTTTAAGTTTTCATCTAAATAATGGCTAATAATATTAAATATCTTTTCATGTTCTTTGTTTTAAAGAGAGAGAGAGAGAGAGAGAGAGAGAGAAAGAGAGAGAGAGAGAATTTCTATTTATTTATTTATTTATTTTAGTTTTCGGTGGACACAACATCTTTGTATGTGGTGCTGAGGATCAAACCCGGGCTGCACGCATGCCAGGCAAGCGTGCTACCACTTGAGCCACATCCCCAGCCCAACTTTTCATGTTCTTATTTGCCTTCTGCATATCTTCAGTGAAATCTCTCTTTAGGTCTTTTGTTCATTTTCTAATTGGATCATTTTTGACTCTTGAGTTGTGTGAGTTCTTTATATATTTTAGATACTATTCCTTTGTCAGATATGTGATTTGCAAATACTCTCTCTACTGTAATGACATCCTCTCCATGAAGGTTTTCACAGAGCAAAATTTTTAGTTTTGATGTGGTTCAATGTTAAGTGTAAAAACTCCATTTTTTTAAGTTTCAAAGATTCATATTTATATACTTCTTAATTCTGTGATACTTTTTGAGTTGTTTTTGCTATGTATTGAGGTTTATGTTTCAATTGACATTTTTTGCCTATGGTTATCCAATTTCTCTAGTATTGTGGGCTAAAAAATATAACCTAATATAAAAGAAACCTAAATTAGCATCACAAAAGTGTTCTCTTTCTGTTTGGGCTTCAGATGCTGCAATGAGGCTCCATAGTGTGAGACTTTACCATGAGGTTCATAACAGTCCTTCAGATCTGTAAAGCAGATTATAATTTATTCTGGTACATTGCAGAAGAGAGTACTTCTAAAGGTTTCCCAGGGACTTTATAACACAGCTCAGGGTGGTCTAGTAGCCATTCACTGTAGAACATTTGCTTTCACCAAAAGGGTAAAATGAAAGAACCCCTGGGTATAGTTCCAAAAGAGCAAAAAGGCTTTGATGTCTACTTTGTCATCAATGGCACAGGCAAGCAGATTTCCAGCTTCAGGAACTGCGGACCAATAACCAGCTAGTGTTATGTTTGAGTTCGGGACCCCCAAAAGACTACTGGAGACCAAGATTGATGTAAGCAGCAAAGAGGCGTTTATTGCGAACTAGCTCGGTCCTCCGTGCACACAGCATCTGGTGACGCTGAGAGGCCCCAAGCCCAGGGTTTGCAGTAATTTTATACACTCTTTGGGGAAGGCAGGGACTTTACATACATCATAGCATCTCTTAGCAAATCATCACACACTGCGGGAAAATCATAAAACAACTCTAAAACATGATTAGCACATTCACTGGTGGGAACAAGTTGGGTAACGGTGATTAGTTAGTACAAGAGGGGGATTCATTTGAACTGACTGGTTTAAGTCATGAGGGGCGTACGTGCTGAACTACATGGTTTCCCAACAAGTTATCAACCACCATAAACTACTGGGGGAGGGTCATCTGGCATCCCAGGTATTTTCCCTGTCTCATGCTGATTGGTGGCTGCTAGGGGGTTGCTATGGGTCCTTACCTAGCCTGACTGAGTCAGGGACACCTGGCTCTGCAGATCTCTCCTGTTATTTGTAGATAAACAACTCAGCAGTGTGGGTATTTGCCTAGGAGTGCTCTATGGGTTTTTCAAGGACAAGGGTCAAGTACTCTTCCTTGGACAGACTTTGCTCTGAGGTAGAGGCTGGTTTCTCAAAAATGGAGTCACATCAGCTTCTCACTAGGTCACCCTTCAAGGAGTCTCTGTGTAGCATCCAATGGTTTCTCAGGGGGAACTGAACTGTTGAACAGCATGGTCTAATAAGCTGGCCAATACAATGAAAATTTTTCTCCAGCATCTGCATATGCTCTAGATTTTCCAAACTCTCACAAACTAACTTAGCCTCTTTTCAGTGATTTGGCTTCTCCATTACCTCCTATTCAAAAGTCTTTTCTTTCACTCAGCTGTCACAAGAAAGGGAGCAGGAATCCATTTTTTTTTTCAGCTCTAATGATAAAAATTTTCAACAATAGTCAAATAAAACACTCACTATTACTGATCAAAAGTCAAGAAATACCATTTCTTGGAAAGGTCTCAATTTAGTTGCCCTTGGACAATTGCAATCTAGCTAAAGTACCAGGGTTCAGGGAGCTGCGTTGGAAACAGGACTAGATTGTAGCTCACAGGTCAGGAATCTAGTCTAGTTCTCATTAGCTCTGGGACCTCAGGGAAACCCTTGACCTCTTTGTATTTTCATTTCCCTTTCCTCAAAATGGCAATAAAGACCTGTCTTACCTACTTCACTGTGCTATTGTGAAGCTCAAATGAGATAATAAATGTGAAAGTGCTTTGAAAACCTTACAGTTGTTCAGACTGAGAAAGGACTCGGTGTGGCAGTCTTCCCCGGCTATGCAAGAATCCTGACTGCTGCCCACTTCCTCCCTATCCCCCTGACACAGAATTGTCTAATTAAAAACTAATTTTGAGGAATTATAGGTCAAGAACTGAGCACAGTGTCTGTTATCTGACTGTTCAGTCAAACATAGCTGTCATAATTATTCTGTCACATTTCTTTGCAACTTATCACAATCCACTAGATAACAGTTATGGGTTGTGGCAGAGAAGGCTGGCCACCAGATGCTGTGATCTCCTTCTGGAGTTCAAATTATCAGGAAATGTCTGCCCACCCAGAGACTACAATTACAAAGCCTTCTTGCAGTTAGGGGTAGGCTGAATTTTATCCAAAGAATGCCAACAAAGGTGATGTATACCACTCTGAGGTATGGCTCAGAGAACTCTCTGGAACCTTTGCTCTTTTCCTTTTCTGCCTGAAGTAGTGATAATTCCCAAGGAGACTAGGAAGGTGTGTATTGAAGACAGCAGAGCCCTGGTCTGTCCCCTGATATTCTGTGTCTGCATAGAAAAGGACTGATCTGCCAGCCTGTTGAACTGCCCAGGAAAACCATTGCTTGAGCTGGAAATACACTTCTATTGCATTTGATTCATTCTGTGTTTTACATACTTTTAAGAGCAGTAAGTCTAACCTAAGGAGGTCATGGTTCACTTCTTCATTTTCATGAAAACATGCTACATAAATACATACTAATATTTGAATTTAGATAACTATGTGTCACCTTCTATAATCTTATTTCTTGATCTGCCTGACCACACCAGCTTAAGAATCATCTCTGTGTCAGGTGACAACCGCAGAGGCATCTGCCTCAAGTCCCTGCTGAATTTGTTCTGAGGACTCCACATCCTACCCTTGATAACTTATTTGGATGCTTCCCTTTGGGGGGGATTCTTAAATTCAAGCAGGGAAAATGGTGCAGCTGTGGCCTGGCATTCCCAGGATGTAGCATGATGTCTGAGGTTGACTCTACAGATGTACCTTTGTTCCCATGGGGCATCTCAGTCTCTGTCCCTGCCCTTTGGCTTCTGGCTCTCACCTACTGCTCTGCCAAGGCTTACCAAACCTTTTCTGTCTCTAATGAGAAGACGTTTCCTCATGAAGGGGACCACTCTTTCTACAAATTTAAAAGCTCTTATCCCTAAGTGATTCTCCTTTGGGGACCCATTAAGTAGCTTGGCTTCTCCAGAATCCAATAACATCTATTGAGGAAATTTGACTTCCAAAGTCAAGGCCTGAGCACCATTTGAATGCAACATCCTGTGTCTCACAGCAGGGCATTGCATTCATGAATATATATCCTTCCCATTATCTTCTCTGACTTCAGACTTGACACCTTATTTTAATGGAGTGGCCTCTCTCTCCTTTCCTTAAGCCTTTGTGTAGATGTCTTTCTAAAGAAATGTCACCAACTATTTTTCAATTTCCTTTTACATTCTTCACAGATCCTTTGAGCCCTTCAAGACAAGAGCACTCTGGACCATCTGATATAGATTCAAGCGTCCCACGGTAGATTTGCAGATGGGGACCTAGCATGGCCCTTGTCACTGAGCTATGGCAGATAGATGCTGATCTATTCTTACAGCTAAGGTGCAGATGGTGGCTGCCCATCTGCTATGAGGGGGTGAAGAGCTGCCTGAGAATGAAATCATTCGAAGAGAAAGAGAGTCAGGTGCCCAGGCTTGGTTCAACATAAAACCCTCATTGTCGAAAGGCCAAGAGAGTTCTGACTCAACTACAGCATGGTGTTAGTCAATGGATGCCAAGATCAAGTAGAAAGGGGGTGAAGACAAAAACACAAAGTCGTTTAGACATACGGAGTTCCTGAAGTTTGGAACACAGGACAGTATTGCTTGGGGCTAATTTTTTTTTAATTGATGAAGAGTTTATTTATTTATTTATTTGGTACTGGGGATTGAATCTTGGGGCTGATTTTTGTAAAGAATAGCACAAGTTGGGTTTAGGGATTATTTCAGTTTCATCCTCACTTTCACTTTCATCTGGTCTTGGGGAGAACCTGGGGCGGCTATGTCAGTGGTGTTTGTTTATGCAGATGTTGGGTAAAGAAAGACCAAAGTAGCGGAAGGCAGGCGAGAGAAGTGAATGGCACAAAGAAAAGATCAATTAAGAGGCCAAAGGTGTGGAGTGAAGATGACAATGACAACAATAGTAATCAGAAAGATGCGGTCAGAGAAAAAGAGTAAGGAGTTGGAGGAGTTGATTCAGGAACAAATATGCTGGCAAGATGAGCAGCAGTTTTTCCTCCTGTGGTCTGAGATATGAATGAGACAAACTTCACTTAAAATTAGTGAAAGAGTATTAGTTATTTAACTCCACTCAGGGGAAGAAGTGGAACTGAGAAAGAAATGAAGGATATCAGGGGGCCACTGGACATGTGAAATATTATATATTTCTCTTATGTCTCCCTTCTGACACGTAAAAATCAAATTACACAGAGCAATGATGTCTGAGAGTCTCTGGTTCAAATAAATCAATCAGAAATAAGTTTTTAAAATGTAATCTTTCTACTTTAAGAGTTGACTTTATTAAGTGAAATGAGTACGCCCTACAGTTTATTAGCTACACCAATTTTTTGTTACATGTTTGATAGGCAGCATTTTCTCTTCCTAAGGAGTTTCATCTAATCAAATTTTCTTAATATGGCTCACATTTGGTGCAGGCACAGAGTCTATCAACTTCTCCATCTTTCCCTCTCATACCCTGCTAGGTTTATCAAACACAGTGAAGCTACCAGCCACTTAGGTACCTTAGACATATGCAGTTGAACAAATGAACAAAACCCCAGAACTGGGAAATGCTAACATTTCTCATAGGCATTTGGGTGCTTGTTATCACCACAGCCTCTGGAAGAGATTTAGGCTTTAATTCCAGCTCTGCTCCCTTCAGGTCAGTTGTAGACCCAGTGAAAATTGACCCAAGACAGCTTCTTCAGTTGAAATCAGAGACAGTAAATAGTACCCACACCTTTTGTGTGGAATAAACGAAATAAAACATACAGATTGCATAGGTTTATAAATAAATCCTATTAATTTGTATCATTTGTCCACACAATGTCTTTATATAGCTGTACCTGAAGCAATTTAAAACATTTCTGCCTGTGTTAAAATGAAATGATTTTGCTGCTAGTACAGTTATACTACCAGCCATAAAACCAACAACAAAAATTCTAGGGAGACTTCTATCTGGATGGTGACCAATAGCATATGTAATTGTATGTGTGGAAGGAAGAGAAATGAAATATAAATGATAATGGGATGGTAAGCAGTTTATATCTAGACTAGTTCAGAGGATGTTAGGAAAATTCAGTTGGAGTTGTTATCTGTCTTAGGAGCTAAGCAACCTTTGTAATCTCTGAAAGATAAAAATAATATTACCTACCTTATATGATAATTAAATGACACAATGTATATAATGCCATAGTTCTGTACCTACAGCACAGGAACCACACTGTGAATGCTAGCTATTATTAACCCCACAAACTTGGAAATCACAGACTTTTGTCAACATGGGATTCACCTACCCTTCTAATTTAAATAAAAACCCCTATATACTTATAGCTTTTATGGTTCTTTTGAGTTCATATACTCTGTGTGAACTGTGGGATATAATTCTTTGTGGTTTTGAGTATAAGCTCCAATTTGCATGCCAGCCAGACATGGATAAATGTGTGTATAGAAAAGACTTGAATAGTCTTCAAAATATTCTAATTATTCATCTTAGCAATTTTGTTTCACAAAAAAGTTCCTTGAAGAATTGAGCATCATCATCATTTGTCTAAATCAAGTAAACTGAGAATGTTTGGTAGGCTATCTCCTAGTGAATGCAACTACTGTCCCAGAAATAACACAAAGAAAAAAAATCAACCCATACTAAGTGGCCTTCCTGCCTCAGATCTCTTCCCTTCTCACATTCAGCTTTTACGCCTCACAGATCTGAGCATGTCTCATCTCTAAGTCAGACCCTCCAGGGGCTTCCTGTCACCAAGACCTTCATCTGACATACCTGGCACAAATTCCTACCTTCAGCTTGGAGGATGTCTCCTCAGAGACCTTATGTTCTAGAGAACCCAGACACATTTTATTCCATGTCCTATGCTTTCCCAGAGGGAATATTTAAATTCTACCCATGCATTGAGGTTCAGATAAAATGGCATTTTTTCTTTGAAGCTCTTCCTAATTCCCATGTCCAAATCCAGGGTGATAGTTCTTGTCTCTAAACTATCACAGAACTTTATTTTACTTGTTTTAGACCATATCAAACCTGCTTGTACTTATCTCCCTTACTCACTCCAATATCCTGTGCATCTACTATGTATCACATGCTGTGCTGCATGCTAAGCATGCCATGATGAATAAAGCAGAAAAGATCCAAAGACTTGTGGAAATGACAGTCTAGTTGGGGAAAAGAGCCACTAATCAAATAACCAAAAGAACATTTGTAAAGGCAAAATTAGATGCATACCATTAAGGAATTCGCAGAGCATGTAAGGTAGCACAGTAGGGGTGGAATTTATTTTGAGGAAGAGAAGAAAGAAATTTTGGTCAGGGAAATGCTGCAGACTATCATAGCATAACTTATATGAAGATGCTAACAACAGAGATCAACAGGTGTCACATACTCAGGTAGCCTAGCCTTTACTCCAGAAAAAAATGGTCAAGCTCTTTTAGAAAACTCATTTAAACAAGACATTTATTTTTTTTAATGTTTACCTAACAGCTCAAGAGCAGAACACATCTCTCTTCTTGCTAATTGTTAATTTATCTAGAATTTACTGTTTTAAAAGTGGATTTTCCTTTTTTCCCTTTCTCTTATTAAATCCCATTTTTGACTTGTTAAATGAAAAAAAATTAAGTGTCTAATTAAACTATCACAGAACTTTATTTTACTTGTTTTAGACAATTTCACGCCTGTGTGTATTGTCTAATTATTTGCTGGGTTCTTCTGCATGTCAATAATATGCTAATCAATAACTGTATGCCTGTCAAATTTTTTTGTGTGTTTTGGCAGAAGTTAGCATTTTATTAGGTACTTTTATTATGTGCCAGATTTGGTGCAAAGAGTTTTAAACATATTGTTTAATCCTCACAATAAACCTCTAAGTCTAATTACTATTCTTGGATCACTGAAATGGAAACTAAAAACCAAAGGCCAAATGTTTTCTCTGATATGTGGATGCTGATCCATAATGGGGATGGGAACGGGGAGCATGGGAGTAGAGGAACTTTAGATAGACCAATGGCGAGGGAGGGGAAGGAAGGGAGCATGGGGGTAGGAAAGATGGTGGAATGAGATGGACATCATTACCTTAAGTACATGTATGAAGACATGAATGGTGTGACTCTACTTTATGAACAACTAGAGACATGAAAAATTGTGCTCTATATGTATACTATGAATTGAAATAAATTCTGTTGTCATGTATAACAAATTAGAGTAAATAAATACATTATAAAAAAGAAACAAAAAGAAAAAAAGAAACTTAAGTACTGAAAGGTAAGTCAATAGAGGATCATTATTTGAACCTAGTTCTTTGATGCTAAAACCTGCTCTTCTCATCACAATCCCATGCCACTCCTAAGTCCTACCACTTGTATGAGCTTCTTAGAGGAAAATGTTTCATCCATAGTGAACCCTGGCTTACTGAGATGAAAATCAGGTAGCACATGTAATACCATTATATTCTAGAAATATCGGGGCTTATTCTCATTTTCTAAAAACGTGACTCTCAATTTTGAGGACTCAAATCAGTCTGAATTCTAAATGCCAATTTTCATAATAACTAAAATAAGACTGGCTCACAGACAATAATTCTGTGATTTTTTCCAAGAGAACTGTTAGATGACATTGTTAAATATATTGTATTCCCTTTGATTTTTCTCAGTACATTTTTTCCAATGTACTGATTTTATTTTATCACATTTATATTTTATCAGTATGAGGATGCTTATTGCACAGATCGACTCTAATCTTTCCAAATTTCCCTTCTATCTTCCTTATTTCTTTTTACTTTTTTTTTATTCTTCTTTTAAAAAAAATTATTTATTTATTTATTCTAATTAGGTATATATGACAGCAGAATACATTTTGATTCGTTGTGCACAATTGAGGCACAACTTTTCATTTCTTTGGTTGTACATGATGTAGCATCACACCATATGTGCAGTCATACATGTACCCAGGGTAAGGATGTCCGTTTCATTTCACCATCTAGAGAAGAAAGAAATACCCCCTGCTCTCTACTCCCTCCCATTTGCCCAATCACAGTTCCTTCATTTTTCCCATGCCACCCTGCCTCCATTATGGATTAGCATCCATTTATCAGAGAGAATATTGGGCCTTTGGTTTTTTAGAATTGGCTTTCTTCGCTTAGCATGATATTCTCCAACTCCATCCTTTTACCTGCAAATGCCATGATTTTATTCTCTTTAAATGCTGGGTAATATTCCATTGTGTATGTATATCACAGTTTCTTTATCCATTCATCTATTGAAGAGCATCTAGGTGGGTTCCACAGTTTAGCTACTGTGAATTATGCTGCTATAAACATCGAAGTGGCTGTGTCCCTGTAGTATGATCTTTTTAAGTCTTTTGGGTATAGACTGAGGAGTGGGACAGCTGGGTCAAATGGTGGTTCCGTTCCCAGTTTTCCAAGCATTCTCCATACTGCTTTCCATATTGGCTACACCAATTTGCAGTTCCACCAGCAATATATAAGTGTACCTCTTTCCCCACATCCTCACCAACACTTTCTGTTGTGTCTATTCTTAATAGCTGCCATTCTGACTGGAGTGAGATAAAATCTTAGAGTAGTAATTTTTTTTTTTTTTTTTTTTGGTACTAGGGATTGAACTCAGGGCCTTGTACATTCGAGGCAAGCACTCTACCAACTGAACTGAGCTGTATCCCCAGCCCCCTTAGAGTAGTTTTGATTTGCATTTCTCTAATTGCTAGAGATGTTTTTGTAAATTTGTTGATTGATTATACATCTTCTTCTGGGAAGTCTCTGTTCAGCTCCTTAGCCTATTTATTGATGTTGGGTTGTTCTTTTTCTTTCTTTCCTCCTCTTCCTCCTCTTCCTCCTCCTCCTCCTCCTCCTTTTTTTTTTTTTTTTTTTGGTGTTAAGTTTTTTGAGTTTTTTAAAATATATCCTGGAAATTAGTGCTCTATTTGACGTGTGTGTGGCTAAAATTTGCTCTCCAAATGTAGGCTGTCTTTTCACCTCATTGATTGTTTCTTTTGCTGAGAAGAAGCTTTCTAGTTTGAATCCATCCCATTTATTGATTCTTGATTTTATTTCTTGCGCTTTAGGATTCTTGTCAAGGAAGTCGAGTCCTAATCTGACATGATGGAGATTTGTGCTCTACTTTTTTCTGTGTTAGGCACAGGTTCTCTGGTCTAATTCCTAGGTCCTTGATCCACTTTGAGTTTTGTGCATTTTGAGAGATAGGGGTTTAGTTTCATTTTGCTGCATATGGATTTCCAGTTTTCCTAGCACCATTTGTTGAAGAGGCTGTTTTTCTCCAATGTATGTTTTTGGTGCCTTTGTCTAGTATGGGATAATTGTATTTTCTTCCCTTATTTTGAATTTCCTTTGCTCTTTTCCTTTCTTTCTCCTTCCCTTTTGTATCCACTCCTTTTGGTCTATCATCTACCCATGTATCTATGCATCTTTCTTCTAATTCTATAAATGAATCAAGAAGTAGGAAAAATTGAAATCTTCAGAATTTCTAAGCATTCTCATACCCAACAAAAATGGTTTCCCATGTATTAGAATTCTCATAGCAGAATTCAGAAGTTGGTATACAAGTTAGCTTAATAGTTTAAGCATCTCTCATTGAGGGTCATTTGTAACTTTATTTGGGAAGGATTGTTGTTTTCTCAATAAAATTCAAAGGTACTGCTTGCTACCCATCACAGAGGATTTCTAAAGCCTTCAGAATCGCTCCACCATGAATGAAACATGACACTATATGATAAATAGGTGGACCCTGAAACCTTGAACACAGAGATGTTTTCTGATTCCCAAGCTATGCTTCAGTAAGCCATCCTGATTAACTTCCTAGGCTCAACACACTTTCTGATCAGGTCAGAATGTCTCCAAGGAAAACCACTTAGTTGTCACTTTGGTGAGGTCCTACAAAATATCAAAATAATACAGATAATAGAAAGAAGCTTTAAACATTTTGTAACATACTATGGGTATTCAATCAGATGTATGCATGTGGAATTAAACTTTGATGAGAGGGCATCATGTACAGCCTGCTACGTTGGTATCTTCATAAAGCAATAATCTTTAAATAGTTCTACATTTATTTAGTGGCATGGGGAGGAACTGATTTGTAAGAACTGTATTCCTTTCTTTCATTCAGAATAATAAAATTGTATGTATTAATTAATATTGTTGATGTTTCTGTAATTGTTTTTTCTTCCATAGTTTTCAGTCATGCATAATTAAATAATTATTCAGTTGCATTCACTAGTGATATAAGTAACATATGAATACAGCGATAGGCTTTGTTCAAATACTGAGTTTAAAGTATTTTTTCTCTCTCTAGATTAATATTAACTAAATATTTTCTGTTGTACTGTGGTTTTAGGTTTTTGTACTTTTCCATTATTTGTTAAGCTGAAGAATTTCTTGGAATGCACTTAAAAGTTTTAAATTTAGATAAAGAAATGATATTTCATTACAGCATGCACTAAACCATGCTTCTTGTTTTTGTTTCAGATTTTTTTGGTATGATTTTATTTGACCTTTGATGACTATTCTCCATGTTGGGGGCTTGGCTTCATATATATGGAATAGAAGATTTTTGTATCTGTTGATTTATGGCAAACAAGGAATAGCTATACAGTTTTCCAGATCATCAAGTTTTTCTGCTAATTAATTTGAGAAGTTTTGCCAGAGCTGAGTGAAATTTGCACATTTACTCCTCTTTACATGGAAAAGAGGATCTTAGGGCTACAGATTTATAGAAGTAAAGTCAAATCCAGCAGCATCCTCAGAGATTGTGTGTTTCAGAAAAAAAGAAAAACACACTCAAAAAGATGAAGTCAGACTTTCAAAACTCCTAAAAGCAGTTCTATACACAGGAGGGCAGCAGTCACATGTGGTCCTTTTGGGTTTCTCTGGTTTTTGTGCTTCAGTGGCAGTGGGGGCAATGTTTGAAGCATCAAGAGACTTTTGAATGTCTGTTCCTTTTCTTACTGCTCACAGAGCAGCCACCACAAAGAGCTTATACTCTGACAGCACGATATGGGAAGAGAGATATTAATGAGAAACTTGACCTGGTTAAGTAGATTGGGGAAAGCCTCTTGGGGGATCTGAAGGGTGACTAGGATGCAACATTTCCATTAAGAGTACTGTCAATCAGAGATCCTGTGCCTACTAGAAGAAAAAGTAGGTCCAACTCTCCATTATGTTGGATTAGGAATGGACTTCCTCAATAAAACTCCTAAAGCACAGGAAGTAAAATCAAGAATCAATAAATAGGATGGCATCAAACTAAAAAGCTTCTTCACAACAAAAGAAATACTCAAAATGTTAAGAGATAGCCTACAGATTGGGAGAAAATCTTTGCCACCTACACCTCAGATAGAGCATTAATCTACAGGATATATAAAGAAATAAAAAAGAACTTAACACACACACAAAACAAAAAAATAATCCACCAATAAATGGGCAAAGAAACTGAACAAGAAGAAAAAATATGAATGCCCTTCCAAAATATGAAAAAAAATGTTCATCATCTCTAGCAATTATAGAAATGCAAATTAAAACTACACTGAGATTTCATCTCACTCTAGTCAGAATTGCAATTATCAAGAATACAACTAACAATACATTTTGGAGAGGCTGTGAGGGAAAAGTTACACTCCTACATTGCTGGTGGGACTGCAATTTGGTGCAACCACTCTGGAAAATAGTATGGAGATTCCTTAGAAAATTTGGAATGGAACCACCTTTTGACCCAGCTATCCCACTCCTTGGTTTATAACCAAAGGACTTAAAATCAGCATACTACAGTGACTCAGCCACATTAATGTTTATAGAAGCTCAAGTCACAATAGCCAAGCTATGGAACCAATCTCAGTGCCCTTCAACAGATGAATGGATAAAGAAAAAATATGGTATATATACACAATGGAATATAATTCAGTCATAAAACAAAATGAAATTATGGCATTTGCTGATAAATGAATGGAACTGGGGAATATTATGCTAAGTGAAATAAGCCAGTCCCCCCAAAATAAAGGCTGAATATTTTCTTTGATACATGGATGTTAACCCATAACAAGGGAGCTAGAAAGGGGAAGTATAGATGTTGGTTCGATTACACAAAGGGGAATGAAGGGAAGGGAGGAGGATGGAAATAGGAAAGCCAGTAGAAGGAATTGGACATAACTTTCCAATGCTCATATATGAATACATGACCAGTATAAATCCACATCCTGTACAACCACAAGAATGGGATCAAAATTGGAATGGGTTGTACTCCATGTATGTATAATATGTTAAAACACACCCTACTGGCACATATATCTAAAAACAACCACAACCACAAAAACAAAAGTGCTGTCATGAAAAACATCCTCTAGTGCCTGGATCACAGGGTTTGAGACCTTGAGCACTGAGGATGACTGCCTGAGTGAAATTCTCTCCTTCAAAACTAGGTCTGTGTTCCTGGGCAAGACCCCGAGGTTCTTCTGTTCCTCACCAATATCCTTCCTTAAAATTAGGATAGTAATATTATCAGGGTATTACACTATTAAACTATCATCACACTATTATGAGAATCCCATGTGAGCCTCCAGTTAAATATTGTATTTAAGGCACTTTAACACATTGCCCAACACAATTAAAAAACCCAACACATATTGGCCATCATTATCCAGCACTTTGCACATTACAAACCCCTTTCATGGACATCACACATCATTTGGTCACCAATGCTTCCCTAGAGTACTCAGCACTCTGGGCATTTCCCCTCTGCTAATGGTATTATAACTCAATTTAAAGAAAAGAAACACTGTGGACCTCACTAAGGCTTTATTTTAGGGCCCAGAAATATCCTATAGAGAAAATCCAGACATAGACCAGGTCTTGGGGTCTTGAAGGATATTCAAGCATCCTCCTATGTAAACTGGAAGTTTGTCAGTGTTGCATTCCAGTAGTGTTTCATGGGAAATAGAAGCACACATTTGAAGGACTAGGTTACGTTAAGGATTTTGACAACATTTATGGTTTAAGTGGCCCTCTGGAGTCATGTCCTCTGTTTAATAATGATGTAAGATGGGTGAGCAAACAATTTAAGTGTTACTCTAAAATAATCTGAGCACAAAATCATGAACAGTTGACTCTGTTTCTATTCTGTGATGACACTTTTTATTGTTTTATTGTTATCCCTCCATAGGTATAAGTCTTTGATCAAAAGTCATTTAGCATCTTCTAATAATTCTTAAAAGCTCCTCTAAAGAAATTTACTGTAAGATGGTATGACTGTTATCCTGACTGTAGAGTAAATGATGCCATTTCTCTTGTCAAGAGCAATTTTTCTACTGTCCACACTTAACCATCTTATATCCAGTATTATAGCATATCTGAGGGTAGAGAGAGCTATATTTGCATAGATAGCACTGAACATTGGTTGATTCTTTCAGTTTGCAAAAGATTTCATCATGTTTCTTTTTCACAGTAGCCTTTCTTGGTTTTTACTTTGCTAAATGAAGACCTGAACAAGTTCAGGTAGCTTGGTTTGTAAGAGAGCATGGACTTGAACCCAAATGTTTCATCTCAAATAGAGAGTGCTTGCCACTAAACTTTATGTTTTTTTCTTTGCTTTTTTCCCCCTCAAAGTTTGCATACAAAGAGCAAAAATTTTGATGTTCTAAGAGAAGAACATAGAGATGATCTTTTACCAGTATGTCACTGAAGATTGCACTAAACTACGTCAGGTTCCAGGAGTGTTAGTGCTTCAAAGGTGAGGCAGAAAGATGTTGCTGTGCCTCTGCTGAGTTGAGCCACAGAGATAAGGTTGCAGCAGCCACCTCAGGGAGAATGGTCCAAGGAAACATTTAGATGAGGCTTCTAGTTCCGGTGACTCCTTCCATACTCGAGAATTCCCCAGAGGCCTGAGACAAATATCCTCTCAAGACCTTTGGGGGTGTCCAACCCTTTTTGAAAAAAGAGAACCCTCTAAACATTTAAGGAAGTCATGGACAAGTTGCTAAACTCCCTGAGGGAACCTCATCACAGGCACTTTAAAAAATCATTTCATTTGAACTTGAATCAGAGCATCTTTTTATGAAAATTCAGTTTATCTTTTTACTAGTGTCCTTTAGGAATAAGTTAAGGAAACGAAAGCCATTATCTACTTGTGGCTTTGCTGAATCAATGATTTTTACTCACTATAAACCCACATGAAGTTGTTCTTTTTCATGAAAAGATGGCGTAGGCGTTTTCCAGCCTGACTGTTGAATATGCAGACAGTTCTCTCTGATAATTAGAGCTGACTTCACCACAGTGCATGTGAGCAGTGGCAGGGGCTTTTTTGTATTGGACACAGCAACAGAAGGTACCTACTCTATTTAAAGTAAAGATTAAAAGAAGGTTCTGTTAAAAAAGACATTAATAACATTAGGAAATCACAAAAACGGTTTATCCTTCTTTGAATGTCGCTCCACGTTCAGTCACTTGATCCAATAATCTTGCTTTGAGGAGCAAACGTAATGGACCAGTATATGTGGCTTTGGCTTAGAAGTCAAAGCTCAATAAAGCCACCATATTTTCTTAAATTTAAGACTCCATTGATTCTAAGATGCATCAAATTAATTTTATGCACCACTGGAAAGAAAAATAAATAAATTCCAGCAGCTGCTCACACCACCCTCTTTTTGCTTTGATATATACCTTGTCTTTTCAGTGGATGTTCCCTCCTCCCTTTATTTCCTGGCACAGGACAGGCATGTCTTTTGCTTGTGTCTCAATCACAAGGCTCAGTGCAGTTTCATTTATGTCTGAAGAATGTGGCTTTTGCTTTGCAAGAAAGTAGGGAGTTTGAAACATGTCCTTGACACTAAGTATTTATTTCCGTAATAATATCAAATTTACATGCAGTGGCTCAGTGTTCAACAAAATGACTTTGTTTCAAAATGAATCTCACACAGTCTTTTTGAAGACTGAAGAGTTCTGCCATTTGATATGTTGCCACTGCCACCTGGCCAGCAGTGGTTGTAAAACATCATTGATTAGAAGGTACATCCCAGTTTAAGAAAAGTTAAAATGTGACCAAAAATGTATGATCTAAAAATGAATTATCATAGTTCATAGTTCACCAGGCTAAACAGCCAAGAAATGAGAAAATCACTCAGCTGTGGGAATTTCTGACACAATGACAAGATGGAATTGAATCAGTACCAGAGTCACAAAGACGGCCTTAATGTTCTCCCCTCACCTTAACAACATTTTAGATGGGTTTCCTTCTGACTAAAATTCCCTGACTTCCCCTTTCTTCTCTTTTTTTGGGGGGTGGGTGGGTGGATATTAGTAATTGAATTCAAGGGTATTCAAGTACTGAGCCACATCCCCACCCCTATTTTGTATTTTATTTAGAGAGAGGGTCTCACTGAGTTCCTTAGCACCTCACCATTGCTGAGGCTGGCTTTGAACTCACGATCCTCCTGCCCCAACCTCTGGAGCCACTGGGATTACAGGCATGTGCTATCATACCTGGTCCACTTTCTTTTCTTTTGTAAAATTAATGTTATTTTTAACTGATACATAAAACTTAAAAATTATACATATTAATGGGATATCATATAATGTTCACATGTATATTTTGTATAATGTTTAAGCTGGTTTAAAAATATCAATTTACTCAAATGTTTTTTAATTTTTTTTTTTGCATGAAAACCTCCAAAGTTCTTTCTTCTTTCTTTTGGAAATGTGCAATTCATTAGTATTATCTTAAGTCACCCTACTGCTCAATAGCACACTAGAACTTTTTGTTCCTAACTGCAACCTCATATCCATTGCTCACTGTTTGCCATTGTCCTTAAACCATTTACTTCAGAAAAATTGCAAGGGTAAGTTTTTTCTGCTTCTTTGAGATGTAAATCTTCTAAGGTCTATAGTGTCTTTCTCCAGGACCTGAGAGCCATCCCTTTGAAATGAAATTATCTGAAGAGACAGGGTGCTATCTCCCAGTCTCTAGGAGGGAGTAGGAGTCTAGCTCTGAAGGGGCACCTGTTTCCAAACACAGATGACCTAGCACACTAACCAGCCTTCTCTCCTAACATTCTCTAGTACTTTCCTGTTTACTTACGCCAGCATTTAAAAATCCTCCCCTCCAGCCTTTTGTTTCAGTGAAGTGGTCTCCTGTTGTGATAGGCTGATAAGTCTTCCTTGCTTGTTTAACTGGTCCAGTGCAATTTGTCTTTTACATTAGTTACTTAGTTCCAGAGAAATGTTCAGTATCAAAATGGTTCTGTATGTACACTTGACATATGGTACTTTGAGTTGTGAATGTTTTATGCATATGCTTTGGCCTCTAACATAGCTAATTAGTTTATATGTATTCTGAGAGCAAAATCTCAGCAATGTATTTTCCCCTGTAGTATTTCCATCTTGTAAATGCTAAGTTTGAATGTGTCGAGAATTAGAATTTGTGGTTAGAACTGGTCATTTTTATTGTTTAGAACCATAGGAATTGAGAGGTTAAAAGGAGATTCTTTCTGATCCAATTGTCTAATGTTTCAGTCTAATGTTCTGTGGCCCAGAGGGTTTAATGATTTGCACAAGATCATATACCTAGTTAAAGGTTGACCATGCAATCCAGAAGAGGAGGCTGATTATCCTTGGTCCTCCAGACCAAAGAAGCATAACATTGAGATATACTTTGAAGACAGCTAGAGAACTTAAAAAAAAAAAAAAAAGCTGAACAGTTTCCATCAAGAACAATTGGTTAAGAGTCTCTTGTTGTGGGTCCAAGAATTAGTGGTTTGCAGAAGTTCAGTGGGTGATTAGAGTTATCCAGGTCTAGCTGGGTACAGTGGTGCATGTCTGTAATCCTAGTGGCTTCGAGAGGATGAGGCAGGAGGATTGCAAGTTCAAAGCCAACCTCAGCAATGGTGAGTTGCTAAGCAACTCAGTGAGACCCTGTCTCTAAATAAAATACAAAATAGGGCTGGAGATGTGTCTCTGTGGTTGAGTGCCCCTGAGTTCAATCTCTGGTGCAAAAAGAAAAAAAAAAAGAGTTATTTAGGTCTAAGAACCACTAGAATATGCTTTCTCCCTATGTGCAATATACTGAAACTTAGCAAGAAACTAATTGTCAGCTTACATTTTTGCAATGTCAAAGGGCTAAAGTTTAAAGCTTTTAGTTTTTGTGGATAGATATCCATTTTTAAAAACATCTATTGTTTCTTCTTATTTTTATTCCTTCCGTTGCTTTCATGCTTAGCTGCATGTCAAGTTGCATGCGGTGTAACTGTTTTGCTGGTTGCTGTAGTTTACAGAACCTGTGAAGGTGGCCTTTGTAAAAAATTAAACAGCACTTACTTATGGAGCTGGTCATTTCACAGATTGGGCTGTTCTCCTGGGCACAGAGGCAGAGTTTTTTAGCAAACATTTCTATAATGCTACCAATATGCTAGACTGCAAGCCTACAAATCTGTACAGGTGATAATATTTTTGCAGGTTAGAAAGATATATTTTGAGACTACATGCTCCTAGGAAGAAAAGAATTGTATAAATGCAAATGATTATTTTTATTATTCAAATAAGTGAGCCTAATACAGTAATAAATTGCAATTAAAAAGAAATCCAGGTCCCTATGCCCCTGAGAGCAACACCCTTGTAAAGAAATTTTTAAAAAGCCTTTTACAGCTATTATTATATGCCCTAACTGCAAGACTCTGAGCAAGAACCAAACATTTAAGTGGGGTTTTTTTTTAATGCATTAGACATAAATTAAACCAAACCAGGAGATTGAAGTGTCTCCTCCTTCTTCCTCCCACACTACTGTGGGCCAAACCTGAATGTGCTGATGTTTGCAGTATTTCTAGGAGCGCTGCTATCTTCTGGAGCAAAATCAACACTACTGTGATGATTCGGGAAAGAATTAGAAACTATATGTTTTTTAAATTTCCCTTTATGAGCAATTTAAATTGGCAGGAAAAACACAATTAAGCAATTTTAAAGGTGTAATTTTATGGAGATTTAAACATCACAACTCTAAACACTGTTTCAAAAAAAAAAGAAATTTGTAATTAAGTTTTCCTATTATTTATAGCCCTAATTTTTGGAGACAGTGGCAAAAAAAAATTGCCAAGAATGTGGTTTTTACAAAGTATCATTCGAAAAATTCTAGCCCTAACATGTTGAGACAGAATAAAGGTGAAAGTGACTACAGAGTTCACATGTGAAAACAGAGATGTCCTCCTGGCATCACTATTGAGATCATTAACCAGAGGACACTGCAGACTCCATCCCTCAAGCTTTAGAAGCCAGCAGCTGATGGGAAAATGTCTTACATGCAAATAAGAGACTGTGCCATAGGTACTGTAAAAGGAACAGGCAATTACCAGATGTCCTTAACTCTTCCATTTTCACATCCTGTCTTCCTAATCTTCCAGTACAAGGTTTCATTTTATAGTTATCTCTGAAAATATCAAGATCTGCTTCAATTATCTAGAGTCCTGGGAACCCCCAGTTTTTGAGCAACTCAGTTGCATTGCAGACTTCCTTGTTTGCAGATTCTCCAGTGTATTAACAAAATCGGATTCCCATTTTTTTCTTACTGCTAGGTGGAAGTTGCTCCTCAAGTTCACATTTGGCATATCTGGTTGAAACTTGAAATTGGTCATCAAGGAAATCTGCAAATGCTATGACTAATCACAAATTTTGGAGAGAGCTGGTTGTTAAGCCTTTTTCTACACCACTATCTATGGAGCTGAGCAGAGCAAGTCTACCTCCTCATCTCTATAATAGTCTTTCAAACATATTTAAGGTTCTTCTCCTTCTTACCCAGAAATTCAGGCTATGCAAGGTAGAAGGATCGTGTTAGGAGCTCTTGCTGGACCTCTCTAATATTAGCAAGCAGTTTGTATGTTTATCTGTGTGTACGTAACCACCGAAGCTTCAGTGAGCTGTTTCAGGAATTAAAGAATGCCTGCAAAGTACAGGGTAAGACCTAGAATGCTTATATTTTTTAATTATTTTAGTGCAATGTGTATTGTTCTAGAGAACAGCCTGTGCTTACTCTTCTTTCCTAGACAGGGAGATGAGGGAAAATTACACTTAGGAAGTTTTTACTTTTTTCCAAATGGTTTCCTCTGACTAAATGTTATGCAAATCTGATTAGTTATCAAGGCCATATATATACTTACTTCCAACTCCATATCAAATGCAGCATGTTGTTAGGATGCTTAGATTATTAGAATGAGGAACCCACAGTCTGACTTCCTTTTGCCTTGCAAAAAAAAAAAAAAAAAAACTTCAATCTTTTTGAAAATGCTTGTTTGTAATGAGCAAAATCTCTGATCTATGGAGAGACTGTGGAGGGTATAGTAATTTCCTGTGTGATCCTTCTCTGGTTTGTCTTTCTGCCTCTCAGAACCTGCCCTCCTGGCCCTCTGTCCAGGATTACCTGCTTTTCTTCTCCTAAAGTCCTTAAAACTCATGGCAGTCTCCATACACCAAAAGAGGAACCCAGCTGTGGTGGAGTGCTAAGATAGCCACAAGTGTCCCTTCCCTTGGCATATATGTTCTTACAATTCTCTCTTCTTGAATGTGGGATAGCAGGTTCATAACTGGGTTATGCTATTTGGCACAGTTGTGTTTTTGCTGTTGTTGTTTGTTTTTTTGTGGGGGGTGGGTGCAGGGATTGAACCCAGGGGGCACTTAACCACTGACCCATATTCCCATCCCTTTTAAAATATTTTTTATTTAGAGAAAGGGTCTGACTAAATTGCTTATGGCCTTGCTAAATTGCTGAGGCTGGCTTTGAACTTGCAGTCCTTTTGCCTCAACCTCCTGAACTGCTGGGATTGCAGACATGTGTCACCATGCTCAGCCAACACAGTTAATTTTTAAGAAAGGGAGATTACTGGCCTTACCAGGTAAAACCTTGAAAAAGACTGGGTTCTTCCTGAGGTCAGAGATTTGAAACACGGGACTGATTTTATATCAGGAATGTGAGTAGATTGAAGCCAGTTGACTGTGATAGTTAGCTGTTAATATTTAATCTAGATAGTTTGTATGAAGCATAATGACTTAAATTAATTGAAGTGGTTGATTTGCTTTCAAATAATGTAACATAAAGTCTTGCGGTCCTTATTTCAAGAATTTATTAGTTGTACTTGCTTAGGATTTTGAAGGCCTTTGGTTTATTTAACCTAAATTCCTAGTTTAAAATGCGAATGGTAATGATAGTGTTAATTTGAGTATGAGGGTAGATATAAAAGGTGTTAAGTTTTATGTTTCAAACTGTCATTTTTATACTATTAGTGGGTGCAAACACTCTAAATGATGTGGAGAGTCTGTTAAAGGCTTTGAATTATGGAGGGCAGTAGTTCTTGAGGACTTAAAACAGCCTCTATGAGCTCTCAGGCAGGCAGAAAGAGGACCTCAGGCACACAACTTCAAGGAAATGAATTCTACCAACAGCCTGAATGAGCTTAGATTCTTCCCCAGTCCCTCCAACAAAAAACTCAGCTCGCTAGACTTTGTGATCAGGAGACCCTGAGTGAAAGACCCAGCTTAGCCTGTATTGACTTTTGACCTAGAGAACTGTGTGAAGATAAAGCTATTGTTTTAAGGTGCTAAATCTGTGATAATTTGCTATGCAGTAACAGGAGACTGAAAGATAAGAACTATCAAATACCTTCTAGAAGGTATTTGCAATCTAAGCATCTTTAGTCTGCTCACCACATTGCCAGGTTCCCTCCTTACCATGGGTTCCTCCCCCTAAAGTGGGCTTCCTTTTCTGAGGCTCTGGCTCAATATTCACTCTACCCAAGTAGACTTTATGCTAAGATGATCCAAGAAATATTCCAAAATGAAGTATATGAACTATGAAGGACATAGATTTTTGAGAAGACATGCATAACTTACTTTGACTTGAAAATGTTGAAGTCTTTTCTGAAATAAGTCAGGCTAGAAATAATTGAATAGAAAAGCTTCTTGCTGAAAGTTAGACCTATGTTTCTACTGAGGCACTTTTTTTTGTACTTTCATTATTTCCATGTCTGTCTAGCCTGTGAATGAGTTGGGGTTGAGGGTCCATGTTAAATTCATCTCTAATCTCCAAGTCTAGGTGCTCAATAAATGTAGTCTACATTTACCTGAAATGAAAGCATTTGCAAATTTCCCAGCTTGCTGAGATTAATTGAAGATATTCTCCAAAGCTGAAAAGCAATAGAACTATTTGTTCAGAAAGATCTGAGGGCTAAAGATATACCATGGAGTAATGCTTTTTCAGGATCAGAAAGCAATTTTGATGAAGCAGGAGGTGTTGGTGAGCGCTTTCAGGGTGGGAGATGAAGAACTGAACAAAAATAAAAATGAGACACCTTAGAATTTGCCATAGAACAAACAAGACAGGAGGTGATAACACTGATAGTTTAGAGCTGCTCTCAAGCAGGGTTTCTGTAGTTCATGAAGGGCACTGTTTCTCCTTCGAGGGAGACTGGGTTGTATACACAGACATAGCCAGGAGGATTTGTCTACTGTAAAAGAGCCAAACTAATATTAAGAGAAGAAAATCCACTCACAGCTGAAAAATAAATGGAACAAAGAAAAAGAAGCTAAAGTGCTGTAGGCAAGTCTGGGCTCCCCTACAGGGAACCCAATTAATACTTTCTACCTTGGGCTGCCAGTTTGTCAGAGTAAAATCTGGGGAGCAGTCAAGGAAGTTGGTAATTGGAGAATAATAAAAACTAAACCTAAATTTATGGTTGTTATTTGCAGTGTTCACATACATGGATGTGTGTAAGATTAGTAACAATTTCAGCATTTGCTAGTTAGGGAAACTGAGGCCCAGAAGATAAGTGAACTGCCAAAGGTTGCAGAGGTTGCAAGTGATAGGGTCAGGATGGGAGCACAGTTCAGGAAAGCATCAAGCACCGTGTTCTTTCAGAACTCCAAATTATCTCTCCAAGGAAGGACAGAATAGAAAAACATGTTTTAAAAACAACATCCAAACACCTCAGCTCTTTTGTGAGATGTAGACGAAAATTTATGTTCTTAGGAAAGTCATTCAATATCTCTGAAAAAAATCCAATAATCCATTCATCTCTGATAGTCTTTGATTGATTATTCATTTTAGGGCTCAATAAATTTTTAAAGTGCAGGACTAAGATGTTACAGGAAATACATAAAAATTCTCTTATGCTCATATATTCATTTATCTAATAGATATTTAGTAAATATCTTTGTGCCAGGAGGTTTGGGAATTCTAGACACTAGGACATTTTCCTCCACCAACCAGTTATGCAAAGGTTTTCATTGAAATTTGGTTCATAAATTCCTGTCTTTTTTGGTGCCAGTCCCACACCGGTGATGTTCCTACAAATGAATCAGATGTTATCTATTTTGCAAATTTCTTTCTAAAAGCAATGACTTTTTCATTTAATGATTAAGCGTCCCTTTTACCTTGAAGGTACAAGTAGAGTGTGTTTTTAATGGTGATAATGGTGATGAGAATCAGGGAAGAGGCCTGATTCACCTGATATGAACACCTGAGAAACTCTGAGGCAAGCATAGAAAGCAAGTTTTATTTAAAGGATAGAACAGAGATGGACTTCTCTGATGAGAGGGGACCCCGGAGCAGGGTGTCTGAGGAAGTGGGGGTGTCCTGCCCCTTTTATATATTTTAGGTTTCCTTTGTTCTCCTGCTCTCTCCTTCCAGATCCTGCCTGTGTGACTAGTGACCAAAATGTTGGCCAAAATGCATAGTGATCCAAGGGCCAGAACATAGCTGCTCAGAGTCCAGGGGTACAAGCAGGAAGGAAGTAGCCCAGAGGACATTTACTAACAACACCTACAGCTCCCTGAAGGAAAGAACAATCCGCGGGAGGCAGGTAACCTTGGCAACAGGTAGAGAAGGAAGGGGAAGTTCTCTGGAGGTATCAGCATTTATTTTCTCCTGAATCAGCCCACATCTTTCTGACCCAATCATTCATTACTTATACTGACTGTCCTTTTGCACCACCCCCAATGGTTGCTAGGTTACAAGCTGGCAACTACCATTTTACATCACAGAAAATATCGATTTAGGATTAACTTTTATTTTATATTCTGGGAAATAAAAATGTCTAACTCTTCTTTGAATTTCACCATTTTTTTACACAATTTTTTTTTTGCTAGGTAAATGATTTTATATATTATTTGTTCTTATTAGTTATACATGATAATAGAATGTATTTTGATACACATATATGGGGTATAACTTCTTATTCTTCTGGTTGTACATAATGTAGAATTACATTGGTCAAGTAATCATGCATGCCCATAGGATAGAAAAGTCTGACTCATTCTGCTATTTTTTCCTATTCCTGTTCCCCCTCCCTTCTCTTAATTCCCCTTTGTATAATCCAGAGTACTTCTCTTCTTTCCCACCATCTGCCTTATTGTAAATTAACATCCACATATCAGAGAAAATATTTGGCCTTCAGTTTTTCTTTAGTGGGGGGGACTGGCTTATTTCACTTAGCATGATATTTTCCTACTTCATCCATTTACCATCAAATGCCATAATTTCATTACTCTTTAAGGCTGAATAATGTTCCATTGTATATATACACCACATTTTCTTTATCCATTCTTCTGTTGAGGGGATCCTAGGTTGGTTCCATAGGTTAGCTGATTTTAAGTCCTTTGAGTATAATCTGGGAGTGTGATAGCTGGGTCAAATGGTAGTTCCATTCCAGATTTTCTAAGGAATCTCCATACTGCTTTCCAGAGTGGTTGCACCAATTTACATTCTCACCAGAATGTATAAGTGTATCTTTTTTCCCCATATCCTCACTATTTATTGTTGCTTGTAATCTTGATAAATGCCATTCTGACTGGAGTGAGATGAAATCTCAGTGTAGTTTTGATTTGTATTTCTCTAATTTCTAGAGGTTATGAACATATTTTTCCCTGTATAAAATATGTATTTTATATAAGTTATCAAAAATACAATTTTATATTTTAATACAACACAAAAGGATGTTCAGAACCTAGGCTTTGTGACTTTTTTAAAATAATTTATTTTCAAGATATTCCTACTTGTGACAACATTATTGTATGACTGAGTCATTCTTTATTGAAATGGTTTGTTACTGATAACATAAATAACACACCTTAGTTTGTGGACTTTCTCAAGATTATCTGTGTGATAAATTGTGCTGTAAAAAAAAATACCTTTTCTCAATTTTCTTTTTTATGATACTGGGATTGAACCCAGGGCTTCACACATGCTAGGGAAGCTCCATTCCCAGTCCTTTCTTTTTTTTTTTTTAAATTTTTTATTGTTGGTTGTTCAAAACATTACATAGTTCTTGATATATCATATTTCACACTTTGATTCAAGTGGGTTATGAGCTCCCATTTTTACACCATATACAGATTGCAGAATCACATCAGTTACACATCCATTGATTTACATATTGCCATACTAGTGTCTGTTGTATTCTGCTGCCTTTCCTATCCTCTACTATCCCCCCTCCCCTCCCCTTTTCTCTCTCTGCCCCCTCTACTGGCATTCATTTGTCCCCCTTGTATTATTTTTCCCTTTCCCCTCACTTCCTCTTGTATGTACTTTTGTATAACTCTGAGGGTCTCCTTCCATTTCCATGCAATTTCCCTTCTCTCTCCCTTTCCCTCCCACCTCTCATCCCTGTTTAATGTTAATCTTCTTCTCATGCTCTTCGACCCTACTCTGTTCTTAGTTACTCTCCTTATATCAAAGAAGACATTTGGCATTTGTTTTTTAGGGATTGGCTAGCTTCACTTAGCATAATCTGCTCTAATGCCATCCATTTCCCTGTAAATTCTATGATTTTGTCATTTTTTAATGCAGAGTAATACTCCATTGTGTATAAATGCCACATTTTTTTTATCCATTCATCTATTGAAGGGCATCTAGGTTGGTTCCACAGTCTTGCTATTGTGAATTGTGCTGCTATGAACATCGATGTAGCAGTGTCCCTGTAGCATGCTCTTTTTAGGTCTTTAGGGAATAGACCGAGAAGGGGAATAGCTGGGTCAAATGGTGGCTCCATTCCCAGCTTTCCAAGAAATCTCCATACTGCTTTCCAAATTGGCTGCACCAATTTGCAGTCCCACCAGCAATGTACAAGTGTACCCTTTTCCCCACATCCTCGCCAGCACTTGTTGTTGTTTGACTTCATGATGGCTGCCAATCTAACTGGAGTGAGATGGTATCTTAGGGTGGTTTTGATTTGCATTTCTCTGACTGCTAGAGATGGTGAGCATTTTTTCATGTACTTGTTGATTGATTGTATGTCCTCCTCTGAGAAGTGTCTGTTCAGGTCCTTGGCCCATTTGTTGATTGGGTTGTTTGTTCTCTTATTGTCTAATTTTTTGAGTTCTTTGTATACTCTGGATATTAGGGCTCTATCTGAAGTGTGAGGAGTAAAGATTTGTTCCCAGGATGTAGGCTCTCTATTTACCTCTCTTATTGTTTCTTTTGCTGAGAAAAAACTTTTTAGTTTGAGTAAGTCCCATTTGTTGATTCTAGTTATTAACTTTTGTGCTATGGGTGTCCTATTGAGGAATTTGGAGCCCGGCCCCACAGTATGTAGATCGTAGCCAACTTTTTCTTCTATCAGAAGGCGTGTCTCTGATTTGATATCAAGCTCCTTGATCCATTTTGAATTAACTTTTGTGCATGGCGAGAGAAAGGGATTCAGTTTCATTTTGTTGCATATGGATTTCCAGTTTTCCCAGCACCATTTGTTGAAGATGCTATCCTTCCTCCATTGCATGCTTTTAGCCCCTTTATCAAATATAAGGTAGTTGTAGTTTTGTGGATTGGTTTCTGTGTCCTCTATTCTGTACCATTGGTCCACCCGCCTGTTTTGGTACCAGTACCATGCTGTTTTTGTTACTATTGCTCTGTAGTATAGTTTGAAGTCAGGTATCGCTATACCACCTGATTCACACTTCCTGCTTAGCATTGTTTTTGCTATTCTGGGTCTTTTATTTTTCCATATGAATTTCATGATTGCTTTTCTCTATTTCTACAAGAAATGCCGTTGGGATTTTGATTGGCATTGCATTAAACCTATAGAGAACTTTTGGTAATATCGCCATTTTGATGATGTTAGTTCTGCCTATCCATGAACAGGGTATATTTTTCCATCTTCTAAGATCTTCTTCTATTTCTCTCTTTAGGGTTCTGTAGTTTTCATTGTATAAGTCTTTCACCTCTTTTGTTAGGTTGATTCCCAAGTATTTTATTTTTTTTGAAGATATTGTGAATGGAGTGGTTGTCCTCATTTCCATTTCAGAGGATTTGTCGCTGATATACAGGAATGCCTTTGATTTATGCGTGTTGATTTTATATCCTGCCACTTTGCTGAATTCATGTATTAGCTCTAATAGTTTCTTTGTAGACCCTTTTGGGTCTGCTAGGTATAGAATCATGTCATCTGCAAATAGTGATAATTTAAGTTCTTCTTTTCCTATTTTGATGCCTTTAATTTCTTTCGTCTAATTGCTCTGGCCAGTGTTTCGAGAACTATGTTGAACAGAAGTGGAGAGAGAGGGCATCCCTGTCTTGTTCCAGATTTTAGAGGGAATGCCTTCAGTTTTTCTCCATTCAGAATGATGCTAGCCTGAGGCTTAGCATAGATTGCTTTTACAATATTGAGGTATGTTCCTGTTATCCCTAGTTTTTCTAGAGTTTTGAACATAAAGGGATGCTGTACTTTGTCGAATGCTTTTTCTGCATCTATCGAGATGATCATATGGTTCTTATTTTTAAGTCTATTGATGTGGTGAATAACATTTATTGATTTCCGTATATTGAACCAGCCTTGCATCCCAGGGATGAATCCTACTTGATCATGGTGCACAATTTTTTTGATATGTTTTTGTATCCGATTCGCCAGAATTTTATTGAGGATTTTTGCATCTAGGTTCATTAGAGATATTGGTCTGTAGTTTTCTTTCTTTGAAGTGTCTTTGTCTGGTTTAGGTATCAGGGTGATGTTGGCCTCGTAGAATGAATTTGGAAGTTCTCCCTCTTTTTCTATTTCCTGAAGTAGCTTGAAAAGTATTGGTATTAGTTCCTCTTTAAAGGTTTTGTAAAACTCTGCTGTGTACCCATCCGGTCCTGGGCTTTTCTTAGTTGGTAGTCTTTTGATGGTTTCTTCTATTTCCTCAATTGATATTGGTCTGTTTAGGTTGTCTATATCCTCCTGACTCAATCTGGGCAGATCATATGACTTAAGAAATTTATCGATGCCTTCACTATCTTCTAATTTATTGGAGTATAAGGATTCAAAATAATTTTTGATTATCTTCTGTATATCTGAGGTGTCTGTTGTGATATTGCCTTTTTCATCCCGTATGCTAGTAATTTGAGTTCTCTCTCTTCTTCTCTTCGCTAGCATGGCTAAGGGTCTGTCGATTTTGTTTATTTTTTCAAAGAACCAACTTTTAGTTTTGTCAATTTTTTCAATTGTTTCTTTTGTTTCGATTTCATTAATTTCAGCTCTGATTTTCATTATTTCTTGCCTTCTACTTCTTTTGCTGTTGTTTTGCTCTTCTTTTTCTAGGATTTTGAGATGAAGTATGAGATCATTTATTTGTTGGTTTTTTCTTTTTTTAAGGAATGAACTCCAAGCAATGAATTTCCCTCTTAGTACTGCTTTCGATGTGTCCCATAGATTCAGATATGTTGTGTCAGTGTTTTCATTAATCTCTAAGAATTTTTTAATTTCCTCCTTGATGTCTTCTATAACCCACTGATCATTCAGTAACCTATTGTTCATTCTCCAAGTGATGTATTCTTTTTCCTTCCTTCTTTTATCATTGATTTTCAGTTCCATTCCATTATGATCAGATAGGATGCATGGTATTATCTCTACTCCTTTGTATTGTCTAAGAGTTTCCCTGTGACATAATATATGATCTATTTTTGAGAAGGATCCATGTGCTGCTGAGAAAAAAGTGTAACTGCTTGATGTTGGGTGGTATATTCTATATATGTCAATTAAGTCTAGGTTATTAATTGTGTTATTGAGTTCTATAGTTTCCTTATTCAACTTTTGTTAGGAAGATCTGTCCAGTGGCGAGAGAGGTGTGTTGAAGTCTCCCATGATTATTGTATGGTGGTCTATTAGACTCTTGAACTTGAGAAGAGTTTGTTTGATGAACATAGCTGCACCATTGTTTGGGGCATATATATTTATGATTGTTATGTCTTGTTGGTGTATGGTTCCCTTGAGCAGTATGTAGTGTCCCTCTTTATCCCTTTTGATTAACTTTGGCTTGAAATCTATTTTATTTGATATGAGTATGGACACTCCTGCTTGTTTCCGAAGTCCATATGAGTGATATGATTTTTCCCAACCTTTCACCTTCAGCCTATGTATGTCTTTTCCTATCAAATGCGTCTCCTGTAGGCAGCATATTGTTGGGTCTTGTTTTGTGATCCATTCTACTAGCCTGTGTCTCTTGATTGGTGAGTTTAAGCCATTAACATTTAGGGTTATTATTGAGATATGGGTTCTTCTTCCAGCCATATTTGTTTATTTATGTTACTAAACATGGTTTGTTTTCCTCTTTGATTATTTCCCCCCCCCTTTACTGTCCTACCTCCCACTGTTGGTTTTCATTGTTATTTTCCATTTCCTCTTCCTGTAATGTTTTGCCAAGGATGTTTAGAAGAGATGGTTTTCTAGCTGCAAATTCTTTTAACTTTTGTTTATCGTGGAAGGTTTTAATTTCATCTTCCATCCTGAAGCGTAATTTCGCTGGAAACACAATTCTTGGTTGGAACCCATTTTCTTTCAGTGTTTGAAATATGTTATTCCAGGATCTTCTAGCTTTCAGAGTCTGTGTTGAAAGATCAGCTGTTATCCTGATTGGCTTACCCCTAAATGTGATCTGCTTCCTTTCTCTAGTAGCTTTTAAAATTCTCTCCTTATTCTGTATGTTGGGCATCTTCATTATAATGTGTCTAGGTGTGGGTCTCTTATGATTTTGCACATTCAGCACCCTGTAGGCTTCTAGGATTTTGGATTCTGTCTCATTCTTCAAGTCTGGGAAGTTTTCTCGTATTATTTCGTTGAATAGATTGCTCATTCCTTTGGTTTGAAACTCTGTCCCTTCCTGTATCCCAATGACTCTTAAATTTGGTCTCTTGATGTTATCCCATATTTCTTGGATGTTCTGCTCATGGTTTCTTAACAGTCTTGCTGAGCTGTCTATGTTCTTTTCAAGTTGAAATACTTTATCTTCATTGTCTGATGTTCTATCTTCTAAGTGTTCTACTCTGCTGGTAGTATTCTCCATTGAGTTTTTAAGTTGGTTTATTGCTTCCTGCATTTCTAGGATTTCTGTTTGTTTGTTTTTTATAACCTCTATCTCCCTGTATAGTTGATCTTTTGCTTCTTGGATTTGTTTATGTAATTCATTGTTGAAGTGATCTTTCATTGTCTGATTTTGCTGTCTGATGTCTTCCTTGAGACTCCAGATCATCTGAAGCATGTATATCCTGAATTCTTTATCTGACATTCCATCTGCTGCAGCTATTACCTCTTCTAACGTTGAGTTGACCTGCATTGCTTGTGGTCCTTTCTTTCCTTGTCTCTTCATACTGTTCGCGTTCCTTTCTACTTGGTGAAACTATTGTGCTATTGAATTTTCCCCCTATATATTTATATTGGTCTTGTATAGTTGCAAAGTCTCCCTCGCAGGTGCGGGTGGCGGCTCTGCCCCTCCTCCAATTGGGGCAATGTGCCTACCATGCCGGCAGGCCACTGGGCCTGCTCTGCCGGTTGGTAGCAGGTCCGCCTACCTTGCAGGCGCGGGCAGCGGCTCTGCCCCTCTGCAGGCCTCTGGGGCTGTTCTGCCAGTGGGTCGCAGGTCCGCCTACCTTGCAGGCGCGGGAGGCGGGGCGGCTCTACCCTTCCTCAGGCCGCTGGGCCTGTTCTGTCTGTTGGTTGCAGGTCTGGCCTGTTCTGATGGTGGTCACAGTTCCGTCTACCTTGCAGGCGCGGGGGGAGGGGGCGGCTCTGCCTCTCAGCAGGCCGCTGGGCCTGTTTTGTCTGTTGGTTGCAGGTCTGGCCTGTTCTGATGGTGGTCACAGTTCCGTCTACCTTGCAGGCGCGGGTGGAGGGGGCGGCTCTGCCTCTCAGCAGGCCGCTGCTCCTCTTCTTCCAGTGGGTTGCAGGCCCGCCTACCTTGCAGGAGTGATTGGAAGCTCTGCCCCTCAGCGGGCCACTGGGCCTTTTCTGTCGGTGGTCACAGTTCCGCCTACCTTGCAGGCGCGGGGGGTGGGAGGCGGCTCTGCCCCTCAGCAGGCCGCTGGGCCTGTTCTGTTGGTGGTCACAGTTCCGTCTAACTTGCCGGCACAGGGGGAGGGGTCGACACTGCTTCTCAGCAGGCCGCTGCTCCTCTTCTGCCGGTGGGTCACAGGCCCGCCTACCTTGCAGGAGTGATTGGAAGCTCTGTCCAGCCGCGGGCCACTGGGCCTTTTCTGTCGGTGGTCACAGTTCCGCCTACCTGGCAGGCATGGGGGGTGGGGGGCGGCTCTGCCCCTCAGCAGGCCGCTGGGCCTGCTCTGTGGGTGGTCACAGTTCCCTCTAACTTGCCGGCGCAGGGGGAGGGGGCGGCTCTGCCTCTCAGCAGGCTGCTGCTCCTCTTCTGCTGGTGGGTCGCAGGCCCGCCTACCTTGCAGGAGTGATTGGAAGCTCTGTCCCGCCGCGGGCCACTGGGCCTTTTCTGTCAGTGGTCACAGTTCCGCCTACCTGGCAGGCTCGGGGGGTGGGGGGCGGTGGTGAACATTTTTACATATGTTTGTTGATCAATTGTATTTATTCTTCTGTGAAGCGTCTGTTCAGTTCCTTAGCCCATTTATCAATTGGGTTATTTGGTTTTTGGTGTTAAGCTTAAAACTTTTTTTATATATCCTGGAGATTAATGTTCTATCCGAGGTGCAGGTGGCAAAGATTTTCCCCATTCTGTGTTCTTTCTCTTCACATTCTTGATTATTTCCTTTGCTGAGAAGAAGCTTTTTAGTTTGATGACATCCATTTGTTGGTTCTTGATTTTACTTCTTGCACTTTAGAAGTCTTGTTAAGAAAGTCAGTTCCTAAGCTGGCATGGTATAGATTTGGGCTTACTTTTTGTTCTATTAGGTACTGGGTCTCTGGTCTAATGCCTAAGTCTTTGATCTACTTTGAGTTGAGTTTTGTGCAGAGTGAGAGAGAGGGGTTTAATTTCATTTTGCTACATATGCATTTCCAGTTTTCCAAGCACTGTTTGATGAAGAGGCTATTTTTTCTCCAATTTATGTTTTTTATGCCTTTGTCTAGTATGAGATAACTGTATTTATGTGGTTTTGTCTCTGTGTTTTCCTTTCTGTACCATTGGTTTTCATGTCTGTTTTGGTTACTACGACTCTGTAGTACAGTTTAAGAGCCTGGTATTGTGATGTTTCCTGCTTCATTTTTCTTTCTTTTTTTTTAAATTTCATTTATATATGACAGCAGAATGCATTACAATTCTTATTACACATATAGAGCACAATTATCTTCTCTAACTCCATCCATTTACCTGCAAATGCCATGATTTTATTCTCTTTTATTGCTGCGTAATATTCCATTGTATATATATGCTACATTTTTTATCCAATCATCTATTGAATAGCATCTAGATTGGTTCCACAGTTTAGCTATTGTGAATTGTGCTGCTATAAACATTGAGGTGGCTGTGTCCCTGTAGTATGCTGTTTTTAAGTCCTTTGGGTATAGACCAAGGAGAGGAATAGCTGGGTCAAATGGTGGTTTCATTCCCAATTTTCCAAGAAATCTCCACACTGCTTTCCATATTGGCTGCACCGATTTGCAGTCCCACAGGCAGTGTATGAGTATACCTTTTTCCTTACATCCTCACCAACACTTATTGTTGTTTGTATGCAGAGTAGATGCCATTCTTGTAGGGCATGATGTATCATGTGGGGCATGTTGCATCAGAAAAGAGGAAACCTAACTTGCTGGCTGCTACCCACTTCCCGGTCTTGGGGCTGTGTGCATGTGGCTAAGATGGCACCTGCAATCAGCCAGAAGGCGTTGCCATGGGTTATGATGAAAAATCAGACCACCTCTAGGATAGGCTCAGAACCCTTCTGCCCTCGAGGACAGCTTGTGTCACTCATTACTGCCTGTAGAATGGGTATACATGTGAACTCTCCTTACCCTGCTGACCTTTATCCTGATTGGCTCCTGTACATTATATTAGCTGTCTGTGTCTTCTCAAAAAAAACGAGATCCTGCTTTGACTGGTCTCCCTGACACATCTGATTGTCCTCAATCGAGGGAGGGCTGGGTGTGGGCGGTCAGTCGGCCCTCTCCTTTCTTGGCTTGTCCTGGTCAGGGCGTGCTCTCCCCATCTTTCCCGCAGGTCGGGAGGGAATGAGGGCTAAAAACCCCGACAATTCTGACTGGAGTGAGATGAAATCAGTGGTTTTGATTTGCATTTCTATAATTGCTAGTGATGATAAACATTTTTTCATGCATTTGTTGATTGATTGTATATTATCTTCTGAAAAGTGTCTCTTCAGGTCCTTGGCCCATTTATTGATTGGGTTATTTTTATTTATTTATTTATTTTGGTGTTTAGCTTTTTGAGTTCTTTATATACCCTAGAGATTAGTGCTCTATCTGATGTGTGAGGGGTAAATTTGCTCCCAAGTTGTAGGCTCTCTATTCATTTCACAGATTGTTTCTTTTGACAAGAAGAAACTTTTTAGTTTGATTCCATCCCATTTATTGATTCTTGATTTTAATTCTTGTGCTACAGGAGTCTTTATTAAGGAAGTTGGGGCCTAATCCCACATGATGGAGATTAGGGCCTATATTTTCTACTATTAGACAAAGGGTCTATGGTTGTATTCTTAAATACTTGATTCATTTTGAGTTGAGTTTTGTGCATGGTGAGAGATAGGGGTTTAATCTCATTTTGTTGCATATGGATTTCCAGTTTTCCTAGCACCATTTGTTGAAGAGGATATCTTTTCTCCAATGCATGTTCTTGGCACCTTTGTCTAATATAAGATAATTTTTGTTTCTCTGTGTCCTCTGTTCTGTACTGTTGGTCTACCAGTCTATTTTGGTGCCAATACCATGCTGTTTTTGTTATTATTGTTCTGTACCATAATTTAAGATCTGGTATAGTGATGCCATCTGCTTCACTCTTCCTGATAAGGATTGCTTTAGCTATTCTGGGTCTCTTATTTTTCCAGATAAATTTCATGATTGCTTTTTACATTTCTAGGAGGAATGTCATTGGAATTTTGATTGGAATTGCATTAAATCTATATAGTGCTTCTAGAAGTATGGTCATTTTGATATTAATTCTGCCTATCCAGAAGCAAGGTAGATCTTTCCATCTTCTAAGGTCTTCTTTGATTTCTTTCTTTAAGGTTCTGTAATTTTCATTATATAGATCTTTCACCTCTTTTGTTAAGTTGATTCTCAAGTAGTTTTTTTTTTTTTTTTTTTTGAGGCTATTGACAATGGGGTAGTTTTCCTCATTTCCCTTTCTGAGGATTTGTCACTGATATGCAGAAATGCCTTTGATTTATGGGTGTTGATTTCTTATTCTGCTACTTTGTTGAATTCATTTACTAGTTCTAGAAGTTATCTGGTGGAACTTTTAGGATCTTTCAGGTATAGAATCATATCCTCAGCAAATAGTGATTCTTCTTTTCCTATGTGTATCCCTTTAATTTCTTTCGTCTGTCTAATTGCTCTGGTCAGTGTTTCAAGAACTATATTAAAAATAAATAGTGAAAGAGGGCATCCCTCTCTTGTTCCAGTTTTAGAGGGAATGCCTTCATTTTTTCTCCATTTAGAATGATATTGGCCTGGGGCTTAGCATAGATAGCTTTTATGATGTTGAGTAGCATATTATTTACTCTCCAGGTGTTGGAGTGAATTTTATTTCTTATTTTATCATTGATTTCTAATTTCATTCCATTATGATCTGATAGAATGCAGGGTAGTATCTCCACTTTCTTATATTTGCTAAGAGTTGCTTTGTGGCATAGTATATGGTCTATTTTAGAGAAAGATCAATGAGCTGCTGAGAAGAAAGTATATTCTCTCATTGAAGGACGGAATATTCTATATATGTCAGTTAAATCTAAGTTATTGATTGTATTATTGATTTCTATAGTTTCTTTGTTCAGCTTTTGTTTGGAAGATCTATTTAGCGGTTAAAGAGGTGTGTTAAAGACACACAGAATTATTGTGCTGTGGTCTATTGGACTCCTGAACTTGAGAAGAGTTTGTTTGATAAACATAGCTGCTCCATTGTTTGGGGCATATATATTTATAATTGTTAAGTCTTGTTGGTGTATGGTTCCCTTGAGCAGTATGTAGTATCCTTCTTTATCCTTTTTGATTGACTTTAGTTTAAAGTCTACTTTCTTTGATATGAGGATGGAAACCCCTGCTTGCTTCCACAGTTCATATGAGTGGTATGATTTTTCCCAACCCTTTGTCTTCAATTTGTGGATGTCTTTTTCTATGAGATGAGTCTCTTAGAGGCAGCATATTGGGTCTTTTTTAATCCAATCTGCTAGTCTATGTCTTTTGATTGGTGAGTTTAGACCATTAATTTCAGGGTTATTATTGAGAAATGATTTGTATTCCCAGCCATTTTGTTTATTTTTGGTATTTAGTGTGACTTAGTTTCTCCTCTGATTAGTTTTTCCTTTAGTGTCATCACTCCCTCTGCTGATTTTCATCATTGTTTTTCATTTCCTCTTCATGGAATATTTTTCTGAGGATGTTCTGTAGTGCAGGCTTTCTAGTTGTAACTTCTTCTAACTTTGATTATCATGGAAGGTTTTTATTTCATCATCAAATCTAAAGCTTAGTTTTGCTGGATACAAGATTCTTGGTTGACATCCATTTCTTTCAGAGCTTGGTATATATTGTTCCATGATCTCCTGACTTTGTGGTTCTGGGTTGAAAAATCTGCTGATCTCTCCCTAGATATAATCAGATTACTCTCTTGTAGACTTTAAGATTCTATCCTAATTCTGTATGCTAGACATTTTCATTATAATGTGACTTGGTGTAGATCCATTGTAATTTTGTACATTTGGTGTCCTGTAAACCTCTTGTATTTGGTTTTCCAATTTGTTTGTCATGCTTGGGAAATTTTCAGATATTTATCTCATTGAAGAGATTGTGCATTCCTTTGGTTTGCAACTCTGTGCCTTCCTCTATCCCAATAACTCTTAGATTTGGTCTTTTGATGCTGTCCCATAATTCTTGGGTGTTCTGTTCATGGTTTCTAACTTTCTTCACTGTGTGAACAACTTTATTTTCCAGATTGTATACTTTGTCTTCATTATCTGACGTTGTTTCTTTAAGTGATCTTGTCTGTTGGTTATTCTTTTTATTGAGTTTTTTATTTGATTTATTATCGCCTTCATTTCAAGGATTTCTGACTAGTTTTTTTTTTTTATTTTCAGAGTCTCTATCTCCCTTGAAGTAATCTTTTGCTACCTGTATTTGCTCCCTTATCTCTTTGTTGGTATCATCAATGTTTGCCTGTATTTACTTTCTTATCTATTTGTTGGAGTGATCAGTTTTTGCTTGTATTTGTTCACTTAGGTCATTCTTTAATTCATAGATCATTTTAATTATGAACCTCTTAACTCCTTCTCTGACATTTCATTAACTTCGCAGTCTATGGTTTCTGTTATTATAGTGTCCTGGTTTGTTTGGGGCACTTTCCTCCCTTGTTTTTTCATGTTGTCTATGTGTCTTCCTTTCTTGCAGTGTGGGATCTGAGATATTATAGTTTATTCCCTATATTCTTGTCATATCCGTGCAGATTGTCTGTACCTCACCTTGATATTGGGCTTCCAGACCCTGCTGGTGTCCCTCAATAGATGCTACTGCATCCTGGATATGGGTCCTGGATAAGTTGGAGTGGGTGGATCTGGGTGGGTGGGCTTGGCCTCCCATGGTAGACTTCTGGTTGGAAGAGTCAGACCTGTGCCAGAGTGCTGCAGAAGTGGAATTCTGTGAGTAGGACTTGAGAGAGTCCCCCTGGCCATTCCTATTTGGTCTGGTTGCTGGTTTGAGACTTTTCTCTCTCCTATTATTTGTATTAACATATTACTAAAGTTTGAACATGGTTAGTTTGTGTGTGGAGCAAGGTGATCTGTCTCTTGGCTGGATTCTGATTTAGCTCAGCAGCCAATTCTCTATGCTCTGGACTCATGTTCCTGTAAATTTCTAGCACCTCACTGTACAGAGGGAAGCAAAATATCAACAGTGATGAAGAATATATAGCATTAAAATAAATACCCAGTGCCTACTCTGACATCTACAATAGTAATTATCTCAAAAACAGGAATGGCAGGGTCAGCAGTTGCCAACAGCTATAACAAAGAGCCATGAACTAGATCTGGAATTAAAGTAAAGAGCAGATGTAAACTATGCTATCTACATTACTAATAATTGCAATAACATGAATGATGGGGACAGTAATCATATAAACCCCAAACTTTTGAAAGATGGCAAAAGTAAAGTTCATTCAGAGAAGAAAATGTTATAGGAAGTGCTATGTTTTAGATGTGAGGTGTTCTGTAAAACCTCGAGTATGAGACAATGCAAGAATATTTAGAGGTAAAATGATTGGTTTATGAGAGCCTTAACCTAATCAGGGCATTAATCCCCTGATAGAAATTAACTGGGTGATTAGGCAGGTAGGGTGTGGCTGGAGAAGTTGGGCCATTGAGGGTGTGCCTCTGGAGTATTTATTTTGTCCCTGAAGAGTGAAGCTCTCTGTCTACTTCCTGGTACAATGTTCCCAGATGCTTTCCTCTGTTCTCAAGTCCTGTCTTACCCCAGATCTCAAGGAATGGAGTTGGAAGTCTATGGATTAAGGTCTCTGAAACTCTGAGCTCCCAAATACATTTTTCCTCCTCTAAATTTGTTCATGTCAGGTCTTTCTGTCAAAGTGTGGAAAAGCCAACTAAAATAGGCAGGTAAAGGAAAGGTTAGAATATTCAAAATATGAACATAGAGAAAGCTTTAAAGATATAGCAAATAATGGCTATAAAGAAGGAGAAAAAATTAAAGAAAAACAGAGAGAAAGAACAATAGACTTTGGCTAGTAGAGTCAGAGGAAAGAGAAAGGAATCAACAAACCAAACAACAAAAACCCCTTAACCCTCAAAAGGCAAAATGAAGAAAAGTAACACATAAGAAAAGAATAAACAAGTATGAATATGTATGTATATCCATGAATCAGTCAGCACAGCAAGAACACACACACACAAATTCTTAATGAAAAATGGAAGAATTGTTCCTGCTGAGGGGATCAAAACTACCAACAAGTATAGATACTCACTGCCTCTGCCAGATTGCCCTTCTTTCTGTTTCTTCTTGAGTTATGGACTCCTTAGAGCAAGGACTGGAGTTGTTAAACCTTTCCTCTTTTAGTGTTACTCACCAAGTTGCCAGTTGAAGTGGTCTGAAACCCCAGCTGGCTGAAATACCTCTCATCTTCCCTTCTCATCAGTATGAGATAGGACAGAATGGGAAGTACTATTAATTGGAGTTTTGTCCAGACATGCCACATCAATGTACTCCTTGGATGGGGCTGGTGGAGAGTTCTAAATGGTAAATTCAGCTTCTGGGGTTTAGCTTTATTCAGGCATTTGAGACTTTGTTGGGTGGCATGTGCTTTGGACAGATTAGATCAACACACCCAGAGGGCCATGCAAAGCCAATCTGTGCTGAGTGTTGGATCATGGTGGCCTCCCAAGAATTCTAGTAGGGTGAGTGTTCTGATTCAGATATTTTGCAACCCCCAAAAGGTCATGTGTGAGGTAATGCAAAAATATTCAAAGGAGAAATTATTAGATTATGAGAGGTGTAACCTAATCACTGGATCAATCCACTGATAGTGATTAACTGGGTGGCAATTGTAGATAGGGTGTGGCTGGAGGAGGTCAGTAACTGGGGGTATGCTTTTTGGATTTATATTTTGTCCTTGGGGAGCAGAGCTCTTTCGGATTCCCAATTGTCATGTCCTGAACTGTTTTCCTCCTCTACTATCTTCTGCCCTGATGTTCTGCCTCACCTCCAGCCCAGAGAAGTGGAATCAACTGCTGAGAGCCATAGCCGAGTCTGAATGATGCATGGCATTTTTGCCAGAATGGAGTGGTTGAGAGGTGACGCCAGCAAGCCATTGAGATGATAATGGTTATGTTAAGCTGTGTATATTAGACCCCTGCTGTCTGCCTCAGCCTGCCACTTTGGAGTTCTCATGCTACTTTGGAGTTCTCACAGGGATTCCCGGAGAGTTCCCATTGGTTGGGGAAGTGCCAGAGGAGGGATTTCCATTGGTGGTTCCTGGAGGAGCCACGTGGGTGGCGTTCAGGAGAGTTCCTGGGGAGCCTGTGTGGAGTGTGCTGGTGGAGTTCAGAAATAAAGTTTGTTCCTCTTGAGTGGCTCGTGATTTGTGCTCAGCCAGACTGTGGCAATCAACTATCTAGGAACTGAGAATACTGAAACTGTGAACCAAATAAACTTTTCTTCCTTTAATTGTTCTTGTCCAGGCTTTTGATCACAGCAATGTGAATGTTAACTAAAGCAGTGGGGAATCCAACCCTCCACAGTCTCATACACTTCACCACCATGAGTATGGCCTTCACAGGCTTGATCTCCTAGTGTAATCCCCAAGTGTAATCCTACCCACCTGTTCAGTTCCGGAATCTTTTCAGCTAGTCATGTAAATGGCAGCCTTTAAGGCAAAGTGAGGGGCACTATCCTTCATTTCTCTGACTGGAGTCATTCGGGGTACAATCTTTTTTGTGTCTGTTTCACTCGTAGTTCTTCAGGGTACACCCTAAGCAACACAGGAGGCACTTGCCAGGACAGTTTGGCAATATTTGCTGTGGTCTCCTGGGCTCAGGCAGCAGCAAGCTGCAGCTCTCTGCCTCAGTTCTTGCTTGCCAGTTAAGAAATATGGAGTACTTTTCAAAGAACAGCCCACTCTGCAGTTTCTCATTCAGCAATATTCAGACAGCATTTCTCATCTACAGATTTTTCGGTACCCAGTTTGTCTGTTGTATTTCTCTGTTTGTGTTATCCCTCCCCTCTGCAGTGAACCAGTAATGTTGCCACCACAGTCTTGGCTCCAATGTCCTCTTTCTTCTCCTTTGTTTAATGCACTAAAAATTTGGTGCCTCTAAGAGTCTCTGAGTGGCTAATATTAAATTTTAGTGAATTTCCTCTTTCACCTGCCTTTTTGAGAAGCTTCCCTTTGCTTTCACCCCAAGCCAAGGAGCAATTCTTTATTCTACTTTTCAGATTATTTCCATATAGTAGATTTACAAAAGTCAAATTAGTGGATCAAACAGTATAAATATTAATATTATAAAGCATATTCATTTTTAGGCCTTATGTTGGGAAAGTAATTTTAAGGCAATGTGAAGTCAAAAGATTCATACTCAACTTAAAATACTGGATGAGCATGGGTTGATCTATTCACAAACTAAAGCTAGGTAAAAGGATGAAATGCAAGGTAAATGTCAAGAGAGGAAACAGTTTATAAAACTTGTGGTCTCAATTCTGCTTTTGTGGTCAATTCTGCTTTTGCCTTTGTTTAGTGAGATGACATATAAATTTCACATCTCCTCTATTCTTGGAAGCTCTATTGTGCTCTGTCCATCTAAATTCATTCATGAAAGCCATATTTTAACTGAATATGTTGAATTCCCTCCAAGATACATTATGGTAAGTCTCAGTGCACATGAACTGAGTCTGATTCCTGGCTTGGCCTACTTTTATCTTGGTTCTGATTTGTGCATAGTTACTCACCCTTTTCTAGTGGCATTAATACAGTAAACTCTAATAACCTGAGTGATCTATCCATAGTCTGACACTATTTTTTGGCAAGAGTCAGGAAAACTGTTTCTGAAGCCTGGATCCTTGCATAACTGCCTTAATTCTGGTATCTCCTGACATCTACAGCACCCATTTCTTGGCACTAAACTGACAACATTTGTTGAGTCACAGGGTTGGGGAGGTATTTGTGTCCCTTCCTAAGCCATCAGCCATTTGTTGGTACAATTCTCTGTGTTGTCTGTATGAACTCTAGAAGCCAATTGTGATAACACTGTCTATATATGAAAGTCCATAAATTTTTCTAAGGGTGAAATAAAGTAATGGACTTACAGGTGCCTATATTTGCTTTTGATACAAATGTGAAACTTAAGCTATCAGTTTTCTCTGTCTATAAATGAAAAAAGTCTTTTTAAATTTTCTATCAAAAGAAGGCTTACTTAGGGCTGGGGATGTGGCTCAAGCAGTAGCGTGCTCGCCTGGCATGCGTGGGGCCCGGGTTCGATCCTCAGCACCACATACAAACAAAGATGTTGTGTCCGCCGAAAACTAAAAAATAAATATTAAAAAATTCTCTCTCTCTCTCTTTCTCTCTCTCTTTAAAAAAAAGAAGGCTTACTCTTCTGTCCATATTTACAGATGTTTTTGTATAGTTCCTGCCCTCCCTGCACCCTTCTTTCAATCTCTCTCTCGACCTTTTAGAAATTAGTCAGCATAATAATTTGTCATCATTTATATGTACTTCAGGGATATTTTATTCAGACAGATCTACCATTTAAAGAGAAGAAATGTATACAAAAATTGAAGGAATCAATCTAATTTATATGGCTTAGAGAGCAAAGAGACCTGAATTCTAAGTGAGTTTTACTTGCTTTTTTTTCTTTTTAACAAATCTTTTATAAAATAGCTCAAATGTGTGTTAGAAAGAAGATGCAGACTGAGTAAGAACTATTACTTCTGCTTATCCAAAGTTTGTTGTCCCTTCACAGAATACTAACAAATGTCTGAAATGTTCTGAGACATGTTGTTCCCTCTCAACTCCATTGGACATAATAGAACCAAAATTGACCAAATGAATTAAACCAAGACATAAGGAAAACCTTTGAATGGTTAGAACAAAGTATAAATAAATATTTGACTTAAGCTTTTATGTTAACCTACAACCCAATTGGGCAAGTATTAGAGAAAATGACTTCTCTGAGAGAGGGGCAAACACTCACTAACCCTGTGCTTCTTATATTAGGGTAAGGGAACTGTTTCTGCTCAAAGATCAAGGTTCTTGCCCAAACATCCACTCAAGAATCAGTACTGGGGAAGGTTGCTTCTATGCTAAGAGAATATCTGCTGCCAATTTTCCCTACCAGGACAAAGAGCTCAATAAGACAGATTCCTTGACTATGTGAGCATATATAATTTTCTGAGCAAATAGATTGAAATACATTGACCTATTTGGGAGAAGATTAATAAGTTACATGATGAAGGCTCTTAAATTTAAGGAGCTCCTATTCAGAATGGCTTATAGAGTGTAAAGAGTGTTTCTATAAACCTAGGATAAGGGAACTCAAGAATACCTAGATAACAAAAGAATTAAATGGTGCTTTCAATACCCTGCCTTTTTAAAATTTTTCAGACCCTTGTTGAATCTATTGAGAAACATTTTTGTTATATTCTTAATTTATAGTGACATTCAGCTTGTGAAATACTAAATGAATATTAATATTAAAGCCCACTTAAAGATTTTTCTTTTCCCTGATTTTGTTTCAGAGTTAAAAAGTGAACATTCTTACCATTCTTGGGGCCATTTAGTCATGAGAATTTTAGAAAAAAAAATTATTTTTCTTTCAACTGACCCCTTCCACGTAAATTCTTCCCACTCTGTAACTGCACCATTTTGAAACAACCATTGTGGTGAACAGTAAGCTTCCAACTGTTGGCTTTGATCCTTACCAGAGATATCTGACCTCAGGCCCCTCTAATAAGGATCTTGTAGCCATAGATACAGCCATATTCCCTTTTACAGTCAATACTAGAATATGATCAACCCCAATAATTAACTGCTATTATTATCTTACACAGATTCAAAAAAATTTTATAAGACAGGGATAGAAGTGGACATGAAATTAATGATGCAAGTTATCATCCAATTATTTTTCATGAAATTATGTAGAAATCATGGTAAAATCTATTTAATTTTACCCATTTGTCTTAACCACAGTCAAACCCATTAAGACCAGAGTGATGAATAGCGACTAATTATTATAAATGACAAATCATATTTCTTCAGAGAGCACTATCAGGTATGGGTGTGTTAATGCAAGTGTGTGCACTTGTGCCTCTGTGTTCATGCCGCAGTCTGGCTGGGCACAAAATCACGAGCCACTCAAACAGGAACAAACTTTATTTTTGAAATTCCCGCCAATACCCTGTATGCTCCCGGGAAATATGCCGACCCATACACGCGGCGTTCTCCGGACCCACTACCCCAACAGGAAATCCCTCCTCCGGAATTCCCTCCTACTGCACTTTCCCAACCTATGGGAACTCTTTAGGAGTCCCGCTAGAGCTCCAAAGTAGCAGGCTGAGGTGGACAGCAGGGGTCTAATATCCATTTGAATGCAGATCTTAACATAATCATATCATCTCAATGGCTTGCTGGCATCACCTTACAACCAAAAATGCCATGCATCATTTTTACTTGGCTATGGCTCTCAGCATGTTCAGATGATACTTTTGTGCTTACTATATGAAATTGTGACCTGCAATTTTGATATGGCTCTCTTGGCTTCCCAAATTAGTATAGATTTATTAAGAAACTGATAAAAATTTACTTAGCTGGATGCCTCTGAGATCCTGGATATCACCAGTTTTATGAGAATTTCTTTCCTGTTTAGAAGTTCAGAAACTGGAACATCTGACTTACAGTGTAGGGCTGGTAAATCCCAGAAAGCAAATTGAAGCAGCCATGGATTAAGTAGCCCAGCTAACCAGCAAAACTAGTTCCATATAATAAATTTTCTTTTGATTCTTTGCTGGCCAGTCACATCGTAGTGTGCACAATGATTAGAACATCTTGTCATCCTGGGTAAATACTTCAGGGAAAGATGAAGTCATCATCAGCTTGAAGAAAAGGCCACTTTATTACTTCAAGTTCAGCCATTATCTGTGGGAATAATTCTCTTTGTTAGGCCTAAGCTGAAGAGGAAACTACATACAAATTGGATTTGAAGTGTTTCTAATGAAGTTTTGATTGCTCTCATCTGACTTTTCCTCTGACTGATACCTCTTACTTATATGTTTACTGTGATCACCTGGATATACCTTGGTGATAGAGAATCAGAAAGGAAGTCCCGATGGTCAATCCATTTAGCTCCTTTGGGATGTGAGGTGGATTTAATGGGGAAAAGAAAAATCATGAGGAAATAGTGCAAGCAACTCAGAGATAGATGCATCACAATCCTGACATAGCAGGTATTTCTTAGAAACTTTTCAAATAATAGAAATGGCCTTTCTCCATATCTTCATCTACTGTTCAGGGGCAGCCAGTCCTCTTTGGTGGCTTTCAGCCAATTAGCCATGCTGAAGGACTGTTTGACAGATCTCCTGCCATGTTGGCTTTTAAAGCTTTTCCTTTATTCAGTAAGATGATCTATTCATGCTAGATCCCTCTCATATATGAGTTATTTTTACTATAACTCTAAATTGGGAAGCACAGGCTCATTTTGAAAAGGGCCAGAACATAAATATTTAAAGCTTTACCAAGCAAGTTTCTATTGCAACTACTCAATTCTACTGTTACTGGCAAAAGCAGCTACAGGATAAGAAAATGAATCAGCATGGATGTTATCCAATAAAATTTCATTTTTGGATTTTGAAAATTTGATTTTAATATAATATTCACATGATAAAAGATTTTTTAAATTTATTTTAACTGCTTAATAATTAAAATTCTTAGCTCATGGACTATACAAAAACAGGTGGAAGTTGAATTTGGCTCATGGGCTGCAGTTTGCCAATACATACTTCTGCTGAATGTTTTTATCTGAATTGTTCTTTATTGGTTGCAAAATATAGGAAAATCAAGAGGAACTTAAGGGAAACATTTCTAAAATAACCTGATTATGGGGAAAAAGAGATCACCTGCTGAGAAATGTTAACCTTGAGGACATTCTTGGTGAAAACCAAGAAATGGCAAAGAAATGAACTGGAAGATCTTTGTTTTTAATTTTATGAATTTTAAGCTTCACAATGGGGAGTGGTATAGCCTGCTTATTTCATAAACAGACGGTATAGGGCAGAATTGTTACTCTGTTCTGATATACATGCACCATCATATAGTGCTGAAAGGCTTTTCACCTCCCATGCAAATAGCGAATCAGATTTTTGTCTCAAAAAAGCAGAGAAATATATTTGCTTCTGAAAAATGGGAGCAAAACGAGCTAATGTCTGTGAACAATTTGCTCTGAGAGTTTGTAGGAGGAAGAATTATTGTTGAGTCGCTACCATGAACCAAGTATCATGCTAATATGTGTGGAGTGCTTAGTATGGTAGGTAGCAGAGTAGCTCTAACTGCACTTAATAAACTGATACTAAATGCACTGAATACATTGTAGCAATGAGAGTTTTTTTTTTTTTTTCTTTGTCTTGGGGATTGAACTCAGGGGCACTTGGCCACTGAACCACATCCCCAGCCCTATTTTGTATTTTGTTTAGAGATAGGGTCTCACTTAGTTAATTAAGCGCCTCACTGTTGCTGAGGCTGGCTTTGAACTCATGATCCTCCTGCCTCAGCCTCCCGAGCCGCTGAGATTACAAGAGTGCACCACCACAGCCTGGCAGTTGTATAGTGTCTTTGATCTTAACAAAACAACCATGTGCTTACTATTCTTCCATTGTTTTGCACTTAGGGGAAATAAGGTTTGAAAGATTAAGCCATTTTTCTCATGTTATATAATTAGTAAATGGTGGCACAAGGTACACAATAGGCTATCAATAAATATTTACTAAATTTTTATATGAGTGACCCTATTGGGTTTGAAGCTAATGTGAGGATTTCTTGCTTCTACCTGGCACAAGTGTCTAGTCTATTCAGGTGACGATCTTAACACTAAGGCAACTCCTTGATGTGCTGCTGAGATCATACTTAATGAACCCAAGAAAAGAAATTCATTAGTAGCAAGGATAGAGGAAGCTCCTGACCCAGAATTGATGATGCTGTTAGGAGATTAGCAGTGCCATGCATGGAGTTATGATTAGCTAAATAATTGGTGACACTTAACACAGGACTTTTGCCAAGGATGGGGGGTGGGGTGTAATGCTATTTTGTTGTTCATGTAATTAGATTTTTCACCTCAAGTGACAAGTAAATTGAGCACAAAATGCAAGCAGACCTGAAGTAGCTGCTGCTCAAAGTTGATGTGGATCTTTAATTACAGAACTCATCAGATGTAGGACTTCAGACTCACCATGCTGTGCTGATTTGAATTCAGGAATGTTAAAACCTCTGAGAGAACAGATTATTGGTCAGCTCTGCAACTGCTCTGGTCACCAGCAAACGTGAATCATTCATACTGGCACTTCACGAGGATGTGCAATCAAATCCCACTTGAGGTGCCTTTAAATAATTCTGCTTCTCTGCCCTGGAAACTTTCGCCAATCAGTAATCTGGGCTGCTGTTTCTTTCCCCATTGCTCTCCCCAGCTTGGCAGCAGATGAACCTTTGTGGTCAGAGATTTGCTAATGCATCAGCTCTAAGGCACACATTTCATGTTTCCTGTGCCCTCTCATTTCCTGCCTCTCAAGACATTACCTCTCCAAGGATCCATTTCAGTGTTCCTAATAATTACCCTACTCTTGAGACAGTGACTGTGAGAAAGATTTCAGTGTGACTGGCCTCTCATTTTCCAAAATATGATCTTCTATTGCCTTGCCAGAGTGCTCTGCAAAATCACATCTTCCCTGTGCTATACAATAGCGTGACCCAAACTAAGAGGAGTGAAAGATTAGGAGGAAGCACAATTTTGTACTTGGAGAAAGAAGTGAAGGAAAGGAATATTTCACATTTATTTAAAATATACCTTTAATAACAGCTAATCATGGATGTGGTTTCCTATAGCTGCTAAGAAAAATTCTATTTTCTGATAGAGCAATGTAATTCCAGCAAACTGCCTTTTCCGGGTCTCACGACTAACTAGAAACCAAAGAGTAAATTTTTTTTATGAATACATGATATTCTTTTTTCAGTGTTTCTGAATTTCTACTCCTAAATATGTTATTATTTTGTAAAATTCACATGGAAACCTTTTGCTTCCTGTATGTTCTGATATTTCTTAAGTTCATTTTAGTTAATCTTGTGAATATATGCTTTTTGGAAACTATAGTTTGAAAAAAGAACACATCCATTAGACAACATGATAAGATCTAAAAATTTAATCTACATACACACATGCTTTCTCTAGTTCTGACTTAATGGTATTTTTTATTGGCATCTCTGGCTAGTTCTTGATTACGTGAACTTGGGTTTAACAGCAAACTGATACCCCAGAATTTGGTTTACATAGTCCTGAGTTATATTCTAAGCACTGCCATTTGTAGAGGTGAATATAGAGGAAAGTTGGCACAATGGAACTTGTTCATCAGGGAAAAGCCTTAATGAAAGTACCTGGGTCATTTCCTAAGGTGAAGTCTTGAGGACGTGAGAGATAAGGGTACAAAGGGAGGCTAGCACAAGCCCTCTTCCCAGAACGTGGTTAGGGAGGGACATGCTAGGTTGCTTGGGGCTGGGGGCTTCTCTAGAAAGAATGTGAAAGTAGAGAAGAACTTCTCTATGGATAATATTGGTGTAAATGTTTTATTATTAATATTGCTGTTTATATGAGGATCCAGTTGGAGGTGGTTTCTTAGAGATTGGTTATACTATGACATAACAGATTTCAGGAGGTTTCGAAAAGGAGGTTTTCTCTCTTTAAGTTGATGCTCTGCCTTTCTTTTTTTTAAATTAAATTTATTTATTTATTTTTTTTTGGAGTTGTAGATGGACAGCAAGCCTTTATTTTGTTTATTTTATGTGGTGCTAAGGATCAAAATCAGTGCCTCACACATGCTAGGCAAGTGCCCTGCCACTGAGCCCCAGCCCCAGCCCCTCTGCTTTTCTTTTTGTGGTGCTGGGAAATGAATTTAGGGGTTCTCTACCACTGAGTTATATTTCAGCCCATTTTATTTTTTAATTTTCAGATAGGGTCTTGCTAGGTTGTACGGCTGGCCTTGACCTTGCTATCTTCCTGCCTTGGTCTTCTGAGTCATTGGGATTATAGGCATATGCCACCATGCCTGGCTTCCTGGTTTCCTTTGATTTTATGTCCCCTTATGTTGTCAACCTTTGCTTTCATTCTGTTTTGGTATTATGACTTGGAAGAATATTATTCTGTATTCGCTTAGTAGAGGCAAAGTTTATTACTGTGGTCTTGGTTTAATTATGAACAGTATCCCCTTTACCTTTCAAAGGCAATTCAATTTGAATGGTAAATATATGTGAACTGTTGGGAGTCACCCAGGCTCCAAAGACTAACTTCCCCATCCCCCAAGAAGAACTATCCAATGGTGAGCCCTGCTGGCTCACATGATCCTTACCCACCAATCAGAGCCCTGCTGGCTCACCTGATCCTTACCCACCAATCAGACTAGCCCTGCTGGCTCACCTGATCCTTACCCTCCAATCAAAAAGCACCCCATGCCAACTGTCAAACCTCCCCTGGCTCTATAAATATGCAGAGCTGTTCCTCAATAAACGGGCATTTGCTCGGAGGACAAGCCTTGTTCGTTCTTTCATTGGTGCTGAAACCCAGGAGGGGGAATGCCTCACTGCTCAAGGGGCCCCTCTCTCAAGGCTTGCTGTCCTGGTCCACTCTTTCGAGTGCTGTTTACAACACCAGATCTTTAGTAGGTGAGTTTCCCTGTAGGGTATCCAACTTCAGATGGGCTACTCAGGGGCTTTGACCATGATCACCCAGCAATCCTCTGATGCCCAATCTGGAGGAGAGAATGCACCCCACCACGACCTTCATGGTCACGGTGGACTCTCTGGAACCCCGTTCTTGAGTGGGAGGTACTGGGGGTGGAAGAAGAGGCACTCCTCTCTCTTTCTCTCTCTCTCTCTCTCTCTCTCTCTCTCTCTCTCTCTCTCTCTCTCTACCTATAGGTGCCTCTTCTTCCCTCCATGCAGACTCCCCCTTATTAAATTCTGCACACAATATTGGCCTTACTATCAATTAGACAATCAAAGTCAATGGCCCCCAGGAGGATCCCTAGATCCCGCAATTCTCAGAGATCTGTTTAACTTCTGCAAGCGCTCGAAAAAGTGGAAGGAGTTCCTCTATGTTGAGGCTTTTTCTCTTCTTCATTCTCACCCCTACTTATCTGGCAGATAAACCCTCTCCCTACTGACCTCCCCCGTCGGCTCCGTCCAGACCCTCAGGAGCTCCCCCGACTTGGCCAACACCTTTAGTTCCCCCCAAACTAGGTCCTGCCCCTAGTCCCACAAACCATGGTCCCTTTAAGAGAGGTTGCTGGACCTGATGGCATTATCCAGGTACATGTCCCATTCTCTATGAATGACCCCATGCAACTCGAGCAAAGATTGGGCTCATTCACCACAGAAGAGAGTTTCAGTGGGTCCTCCAGGCTTTATAGCCTCACTTATATGTTATTGGCTAATACTCTCCTTCTTGAGGAACGTACCAGAGACTGGGAACTTGCTAGAGCCCATGCGGATGAAACTCACTGAGTTAATCCCAATCACCCTCCGGGGCCACTTGCTGCCCCCAGATCAGACTCCCAAAACTCCAGATGGCCGTCATGTCCTTATGACATATTTCCTCTTGCAGAACTATCCCAACATCTGGGCCAAACTAAAATAGCTCAAACAAGGCCCTACCGCCCCTCAGACTGAGAAATTTCAGATGCTCGCCTAGGTCCTGCAGGGTGCTTCCTTGGGTCGCTGCCCACCACCGAAACCCCCCTGGGCGCCTGCTTCAAGTGTGGTAAGGAGGGACATTGGGCCAGGGCATGCCTCGCACCACGCACTCCGTGTACCCCATGCTCTAAATGTCAACAACAAGGTCATTGGGACTCTGACTGTCCTAGATCTTGTAGGAGGCCTATGGCCAGGGAACCCTCCGACCTTCTGGGCATGGAAATCAATTGATGGTGCCTTGGGTCCTTGTCCCTGGCCATAACAATCAATAGACAGAAACCCAGGGTGCAGATTCAGGTAGATAGGTGCAAGGTTGACTTTCTCCTTGACACCAGAGTTACCTTCTCAGTCCTGACAGAATTCTGGGGGCAAACAGTGCCGTCCACCTCTCCTATTGTCGGGGTAGGAGGAAAGACCATCTATCCAAGAAAGAATCCCCTATTACTCTGTTCCATAGACAACTTCCCAACCTCTCAGATGTTCTTAGTTATGCCCCAATGTCAAGTTCCTTTGCTCAGCTGAGATACTCTCTCTAAATTCAATACAACAATCAACATATGGGCTCCTGGCATCAGTCAGGCCCTAGAATCGGCCTGTTCATCTTTTCTGGCCCTTTTGGCAGAAAACTGGCCATTCTGCTCCACTTGTGAGGCTGACATGAAATACCATACTAACCTGGTTGACCCGATTGTATGGGATACCCACACCCCCTCCACCATTTCCTGATTATTCAGGACCTTCTTAGCAAGGGGTACCTCCGTCCTGCTCATTCCCCTTACTCCCATATTAGTGGTAAAAAAGCCCAATGGGTCCTACCTATGACTCATCAACACTTCCCTTAGGCCCATAAAGTTCTTCTGGGCCTACAACATACATCCTTTGGTTCCCAACCCATACACCCTGCTGTCTCAGATCCCCCACACTGCCACCCACTTCTCAGTCATAGATTTAAAGGCTATCTTTTTGCCTTTAACCTGGACTGTCCTTCCTCAGGGATTTCGAGATAGTCCACACCTCTTTGGACAAACCTTGGCCTCCGACCTCCAATCTTTTCACCCCCAGTGCCCCGAATCCACCCTCTTGCAATATGTTGACTATCGCCTGGCAAATCTCTTTGCCCACCTGTGGGGAGGAAAGCACCCCACCACAGCCTTTAAGGCTATGGTGGCCCTCAAGAACTCCTTCCTTGGGCAGTTTCGAAAGTCCTAGTCCTCTCACCTTAAGACTCGGCCGCTAGAGAGACACTTACCCTCCCCTTCCTCTCCCCTCTTTCTGGCCCTGGGAGTATCCGGCCTCTCCAGGAGGGGTCCCGAAAAGCCTTGGCCAAGGTCTCCCACGGCTCTGGCTCCATCCAGGACGAGAGCTTCGACTGTCAGGATTCGGTGACGACCAATCTCTGCAGCTCGAACCTGCCACTTAGGCACTCCTGATTTTTTGGCTCTAGCGGGGACGCCCCTTTTGCCAATAAATCAGTTTCCTCCTTCTCTGTGTCCTCTTCCCTCCTCCTTACATGGGTAATGTGTCCTCTCTGCCAGTCGACTCTCCCCTACAATGCCTCTTGGATCAAATATAGCACCCAGGCCTGGCCCACTTATCCCTTAGACAACCAAAGCAGATGGCCCCTTTTTGGGTCCCTGGATCCCTCCATTCTAAGGGATCTCTTCCAGCTTTCTTCTTGCTCCAATCCAATCCTGCTCTCTGCACCTCTTGCAAACAAATTCTTCTAGCCGTCCAAAGGGCACTCAACAGATGACAGAGTTCTCCTACTTAATTTCTTGGCCTTAAAGGGATATTGGACCTCTCCACAAAAGGCCCAAATAGCATGTATCTAGGGTTCTCTATCTCTCAAGGGAAAAAGGCCATTACAGTAGACAGAAAACAGCTTATTGTGTCTATACCTACACCAAAGACCAAAGATGACTCTCCTTCTTGGGTTTGGCTGGGTACTTCAGGGCCTGGAACCCCTACTCTCAGCGGTAGGGAAGCCCTTTAAAAAGGCCCTCCTCTGGGCATGCACCCTGCATCTCTCCGACCTCTCCCGACCCTTCACCCTCTATATAAAAACAGGGACAAAGTCTGGCATTCAGGGTCAGGAATATGGCCCCACATTTGCACTAGTGGCCTACCTATCCAAACAGTTTGACCCCACTGTCAAGGGCTGGCCCCTATGCCTCAGAGCCCTAGCAGTGGCCCATGACCTTCAGAAAGAAGCACACAAGCTTACCTTTGGCTCCCTGATAACCATCTCATCTCCTCACCATTAAAGGAGTTTCTCACTTACAAGGGGGCTACAGTTACTTCCTCCTTCCAGGGTTCTATCCCTCCTTGTCTCTCCTTGAAAATCCCTCCATCTCTTTTCAGCCCTGCTCTCCATTAAACCCTGCCTCCCTCCTCCCATCTTCTCACTCACAAGATCCCATCCACAAATGCCTGGAGGTATTAGAAACGATTTTACCCTGCCCTACCACCATTTCTGAGGGAACCTCGTCTGGTACACGTAGGGGTTAAAGTGGCAGGGTATCTCAGATGGTAGCTCCTTTATACCCTGCCCTCTTCAGCTCTCATCCATCATAGAGGCAAAACCTCTCCCACCCAATACCACCAACCAACAAGCTGAACTCATAGTTGCCACAAGGGCATGCGAGCTAGTGGAGGGAAAAACCCTCTCCCTATATACAGATTCCAAATACATCTTCTATATCCTGATCTCCCACGCAGCCATTTGGAAAGAAAGGGGGTATTGACCACCAGAGAGATGGCAGTCATTAATTCCACACTTATTTCTGGCCTACTACAAGCCTCCAGGCTGCCTTCCCAACTGGGAATAATCCATTTCAAGGCCCACCAAATTGACTCCTCCCTTACTACTATGGGGAATTCCAAGGCCAATCAAGCAGCTCCATCAGCCGCCTTACAAAGCTTTACCTCCTCTCTGCTACTCTTCGTAACCACCGGGGATCAGCCCAAAGATCCCCAACAACTCTTCCAGTTTCTTCACTCTCTATTCCATTCTAGTCCACAGAGTCTTACTACTTTCCTTCACTCCTTTTTCACCCTTTCTCACGCGATAAGACCCTCCTACAACAGATCACTTCTGCTTGTCAGATCTGCCAGAAAACCAATACAGAGAACCAATACCAATACTGCATTAAAACCTAAACCTTTCCCTTCTCATCAGGCCAGTGGTCATACCCCAGCTGCAGACTGGCAGATTGATTTCACCAACATGCCCGAGTAAAAAACATAAAATATCTTCTTGTATTGGTAGATACTTTTTCGGGATGGGTTGAAGCCTTTCCCACTTTCAATAAACGGGCCTCTATGGTAGTTGATCTATTGCTTACTTACATAATCCCCTGTTTTGGGATGCCCACTTCTATCCAATCAGATAATGGCCCAGAATTCACCTCGCAGATAACTCAGGGACTGGCTCATGTGCTATGACTCCCTTGGCATTTCCATTGCCCTTACTGCCCCCAGGCTTCCAGAAAGGTTGAAAGGACCAATTGGTCCCTTAAAGAGACCCTTACCAAGCTCACCATGGAATTAAGCCTGGACTGGCTTTATTGTGCATTAGGGCCCTGCCAAAAAAGCCTTCTAATCTCTCACCTTTCGAAGTCATGTATGGCCATCCCCTCGTTCCTCCCGGATTGCCTACAGAACCCCTACCCATCTCCTAAACCAATGCCCTGCCCCTCCTCTTCTATCTACACTCTGAACTCTGGCGCTCTCAAGATTGGCTCCTTCCTGACCCATCTCTTTCAAAACCCTACCTCCTCTTAACACCTGGTCAACTTGTTTACTATTGCCCACCGGGGGAAAAGCCCCCTCTAAAACCAAACTGGGAGGGTCCTGCTCATGTGACTATGTGCACTCCCTTGGTGGCCAAACTCAAGCTGTCTAATAACCAACTTACCCTGTGGATTCACATTTCCAGGCTTAAGCCTGGCACTCCTACACCTTCATCAAAAGAGCCAACGATTGTCATCTGTCATTAAGTACTCTTGTCAATGCTCCCCCTCATTTCTGGCCCCTCTTGGGTTCTCTCTTTGCCCTATGTCTGAAGATTCAAGGCAAGTGACCCTAAGGGCCCCCTCCAGCCAGACCACCCCCTACTTGCTTGAATCTGGCCAGTAGTGGGATCGTTGTGTCCTTCTGACAAACCACTTAGGTGTCCAGAGCATGGTGACCCCTGAATAAGTGTGATCATAAGAGAGCACTTTACCAGTTGCCTTCTGGGCCTAAGGAGAAACATGTGTGTTTTGTTTACCCTCCCAATTTTATCGAGGTGTAACTGGTGCACATAGTTGGCAAGTACAGTTTGGGCATGTGCACATGCTGGTGTTCCCATCACCACCCTCCAACAGTTCCCATGCCTGGGTTCCTGGTGAAGTTTTTTTCTTCCCATTGCTTACATCTACCCCTACCTGTGTTACCTTCAGTGACTATCCTGGGAGGCAACCTGAGCTCTCCTTGGGTGAGGCGTTGGGTGTGCTCTGGTCCAGCCCACCTGCTCTATTGTCACTCTGTCTGAAGTGCTTTCTAAATCTTTCCTTTCCTCAACTTCTCCATCCTGTGTGGAGGTTGCCCTGTTATGGTGATCCACATGCCCTGCCTCTGAAAAACCAGGTGCTTCTTTGGGTCCTGCCCGTTTGCCAATAGAAGAGTGAGAAGCTTTGGTGTCATGAGCTAGTTACAGGCTTTGATAGAGTTTCTGCTTTTCCTATGTGTATGTGTGTGCATGTCTGAGTTCAGTTTTAAGTTCCCAGGGGAAGAAGTCACCATCTTCTGATGGCAGCTGGAGTGTATGAATTACCAACTCCTGACTACTGATGATACCTCCAGTAGAGACCTATGCCGAATGGACTGACATCATCATGGATTTGTGGTGGCAAGGAACCTTCGTTGATACTGGTCTTCTCTGCCCTCCTGTGGGGGCTCCTTACTTCCCTCCTCTTTCTCCCACACTGCCCTATTTCAGCAGGAAGCAGCCAGAATGAGTCAACACCCATTCTCATTTAATAACAAAGAGGGGGGAATGTTGGGAGTCACCTAGGCTCCAAAGACTAACTTCCCCATCCCCCAAGAAGAGCTGTCCAATGGTGAGCCCTGTTGGCTCACATGATCCTTACCCACCAATCAGAGCCCTGCTGGCTCACATGATCCTTACCCACCAATCAGAGCCCTGCTGTCTCACCTGATCCTACCCACCAATCAGACTAGCCCTGCTGGCTCACCTGATCCTTACCCTCCAATCAAAAAGCACCCCATGCCAACTGTCAAACCACCCCGGCTCTGTAAATATACAGAGCTGTTCCTCAATAAACGGGCATTTGCTCCAACAACAAGTCTTGTTCGTTCTTCCATGAACTCCAGTTACAAGGTAAAATGAGGGTTTATAGGTCTTACTCCCAACAGAAAGAGAGCTATGGTACAGTGTATGTATGTAGTAGTTTGGCTTGGGGACCAGCAAGCTGCTCAGAGAACCTTGAAATGAAAGAGAGGGGAACCAGTGCAGAAGCACTGGTCCACAGAGTGAGGTAGAAGAAGGAGGTACAGCTCCAGGGAACTAGAAGCAGACTGAATGGGGGAGGGATCCTGGGCAAACAGAGTGAGCTGGGGGACCTGACTGACAAGGTGGTACTGTCTGAGTTCTTCTAAATTTATTTTTCCTTTTGGTGATTGACTTTATTGCCACAGCAGTAGCACATAAAGTAACATAAAAATTATACACTTTGTCAAGTTGCAAGGGTTTAAGAAATCATACAGTGTTCCTACAGCTCTTGTATTGCTTTCATTTTATGGATCTAGATACCCAAAAAACTCAGAAATTTTTTTCTCTGATCTTATTTCTGAGGGTAAACCTCATCCAAATCCTCTCTTTCAGATCCCTACCCTTTCTACAGTACACTGATTCCTTTTTTTTCCTTCACGGCAAACTCCCCCACCACAATAACCTTTGGAAAAAAATTAGACCTGAATTTTGACATGTACATTATTTTTACTCCCATAAGTGTCTACTCACATCTTAGGAAACACTGGGTGTAATGGGTCCCATCCCAATGAGTCCTGGTGTAGCTCTTCATGGTTTCTTATTTTAGTTGAAAGGGATAATGAATCACATTAAGTGGGGTACTTTATGTTGGACTTTAGAGAAATATCAAAGATAGTAGGGGAACTAGAGGGAACTGAATCATATGCTGATCTAGGATGAGTCTGGGAAGCAGACTTCAAGAACTCAATAGACCTATATTGGTTTGGATACCTATCACATTCTTTTATTCTTGAATTCACAACACATATCTACTTATTATATTTGGCACTTTGCTGGATGTTAGGGACACAGAGTTGAATATACAATTCTTGACCTTGTGTAACCTACAGTCAAGAGAAGGGGATGGAAAAGAAAATCAAGTTAATTGTAATACACGATAAGTGTTTCAGCAAATGTATATTTAGAATGCTATAGATCAGAGGAGAGATATAGATCAGATGTAGATCAAAAATCAAGGAATGCTTCTGAGCATGGCTGTACTTGAGAATGTTTTTCCTATTATATGCATTAAAAACTCTCATGAAAGCCTTACCACATTTCAATGCTACGTGGCTTGAATTTTATAATGAGGACAATGGACATAAGTCCAAATCAAGGTTCCAAGCTTGGTACAGTGGCACATGCCTGTAATTCCAGCCTCAGCAACTTAGTGAGACCTTGTTTCAAAAAAAGAAAAAAACAACAAAACAAAACAAAACAAAAAATCTAGGGATGTAATACGGATATAACTCAAGTGGTAAAGTACCCCTGGCTTTCATACTCAGTGCTGGGGGGAAGAAAATAAAAATTCTGAAATAATGACTGAAATTATTATTCTGAAATTATTCCCATTATGACTCCCAAACTCTAAAAAATAAGTGTTACAATGTCATTCTGCTCTGGTCTACAGTTATATATGTTCTATGAAAATTTCCATATTCTTAAGACACATTCATAAACGGAATAAAAAATCTTCTTGGGAACAACTAAATTCATTTGGAAACTTGATTAAGGCAGAGGTTTTCTAGCACTCAGTATGAGCTCAAATTTCTGAGATTAAAGAGAGTCAGAAGATGTTAAGGGATTGGAATCAATAAAATAGTGCAGCAAGTAAAGTATCTCTAACAACTAATGACTCCACCTTGAGCAAGTCTTAGAGTGTGTTTTCTCAATTTGCCTGATTGTGATACTTTGATTAAAACTAAATTGAGTTATCAGTTAGTTAAAGTAGAGGCCTCGCCCCTCAGAGGAGTTGGCTGCATTCCAGGAGGAAGAAGAGGAAGAACATGTTCAGAGAGATTTACCTGGGAGAGTTTCGTTTAGCCAATAACTTAGTTATTAGTAGCCTGGAGTCTCACATCTGAATTCTAAGATTACTTTTTCTTTATGAAATCACCAGAGCCCTTTGGTAAAAGTGGCTAAATATTTAGCATCTTACATGAAGAGATTGTTGTTAGCTGTGCCTGAGAAAATTTCCAAAGTGAAATGACTAAATATAGTCATCATAAATGGAAGTTTATTTCCGGTTTCACTGTCAAGTATAACAGCTTCAGAGATGGATAACTGAAGAATCCTTTAATGGTAATAATATATTGGTGACTGCATTTATTAAGGAAAGGAAGGCCCCCTAGATACAGCAGGAGTCTTATTACAGTTGTTTAGGTGGGGAGTGGGAGGGGAAGGCATCCATTCACATAGCTAACATGTATTGAAACAAACTGTATGTGCAAGGATTTGTGCTAAAAACACTGTAATACAAGGTCAAATAAATCATGCTCTTTACTTGAAAATAGAATACATCCTCGGGAGAAAGTCAGACTAGAAATAAATAAGATATATCACAATGTCTTTTGTGCCCTAAGAAGAATGCAAAAATTAAAAAATGGAGTGGAGCTCAGAAGATAAAGTACGAATTCTGCCTGAGATGGTAAAGCAATTTCCCCAAGGAGGTGAGAGGAAAAAGAAGCATCAGGGGTCCAGGCAGAGTGCTGAACAGTGCCTGGTGGTTATCATTATAGCAGTGTCAGTAGTGCAGGGTGAGCTTTTGTAGCCAAGCTAAGGAGTTTGGCTTTCATCTATATGTGCAACTGTTTCCTTTTTTAAATATAGTCAGTTCATGGAATGGGAAGTGCTCTTTAGGGTACAATCAGGAAGTAGCTTCTTGCCACCATTGTCCTTGAAATCTGCTGTTTCTCTCCAAATTGGGAAGATATCCAGCTTTATTTATTTATTTTAATTTTGAAATGGGGACTTGCTAAGTTGCTGAGGCAGGCTTCAAATTTGCTATCCTCCTCTCTCAACCTCCTGAATAGCTGGGATTACAGGGGCATGCCACTGCTTCTGGCTAAGATTTCATAGCTTCATGTCACTTTTGGTTATGAATGACCAGAAACTCATTAGAAAGTCTAATATTCTATGAATAACAATTCAAATTTCTTAGTCAGTGAAGGACATCTTCATCATAGCTAAAACCTGGCCCTGGTGCTAAAGGGGGCTTGAGGTGGGGCATGCTTCTGGGCCAGGACTAGGTGACTAGGTTACTCTGAATCCCCCGTTTTCCTTCCTTAGCTCAGCCTGCTCTAATTTTTCTCCTCTATGTGTATTCTTCTTTCCTGTTTATTATGCTGACTGCAGGAACAGACCTCCTTTCACTCTGCTAGTGCTGCTTTTTTTAGCTGTGAATTGTCCTAGCAGTAGTAGCAGATATTCAAATACTCTTTGATGATATGGAATTTTTTGGAAGCCTCTGGACCTTGGACATTGACAATTCCCTGATGTGTGTTAGCTGTTAGCATTCTCCATCCAGCTGGCATCTTTGGATGCCTCCTCAGTGTCTATACCAATTATATATAATTGGCATAGAAGTAAATTTACCCCAAAGCTAATGGCAATCTGGCTCCAGGGCCCCTCACTTGCACAGGCTCCTTCCAAGGGCCTAGAAAGTCTTCCAGCAATGTGTTCATGTGGTCATATGCTTTTCTCAGATCTATAAGAGTAAGCTTATCTTATAATAATCAATTAAAATTTCTCTGATTTCTGATTTTCCCTCTGAAATACATCCCCTTACATCTGTGGAGGTAGAAGTGTTAGTTGGTTAAGGAGGTATTGATCTGGGGATTCATTTAGTTAGTATTTGGTGAGATTTATTTGTGTAATTCATAAGTGACAAAATTTTACTAGCCATCCCAGTGTGAAATGACTTCTACAAATATTTATTAGTCACTATGATAGGAAAGTGCAGACATTTTATTGACAAAGTGTCCAAATGACCTGTGACCTTAGAAGAAACAAGATTTGAATTCAAGAAGAAACATGATTTGAAACATATGAGATTCAGAGCAAATCTGTTAAAAAAAATCCTTCCAAATATTGCAGATCAGGTATGAAAGACACTGTTCAGTTTCCCAAAGTTGACAATATTCCCCCAAATTTACATGTCAAGGTCAAAGTAAGATTTGAAGCAGGAAGAAATTTTCGAAATTATCAAAAATTCCTAAAGTTATCCATATCCAAGGAAATACTGACTGAGCTTTCATTTATTTTTCTGTCATTGTCATATAAAGCAGATACAAAAAAAATAATGTGGCCAAAAATTTTAGGGGTAAAACAATTTCAGGGGTACATCTTGGCTTTTGGTGCTCGGGCATTTATTTGCTTTAAAAATTATGATTTATTATGTTTTCATTCTTGAGAAATACTTTTGTGATGTGCATATGTAAAAGATGGCTTCCTAAACTGAATCTATTTCAGGTACAAACAAGCCTAAATTTGGATTTCCCCTTTCTGATGGGCTTACCCCTATCTTCTCGAGTAGTAAGTTTTCAAGATGATTCAAGATCCATGACTTCCAGGATGGTATGACGGCTACAATAAATAGATGTATCCCTAGTTTGTTTTGTTCCAAAAGTCTTATTCTCAACTACCCTTTGATAGCCAGGGAAATGAGTGTGTGTGCTGTAGTGTACCCTCTGGCAGACTCCCCTATTCCATGCCCATTCCCCACACATAGTGCTGCTTTCTCTTTTCACTTACCTCGAGGCAGAGGAGAACAAAGGGTGGGAAATGCCTTTGTAGTCAATAAATGATCACTTCAAATAAATTTGCCCTGATTCTCATCAATGATTCTCTAGTTTTTGGTGATTATATATAGATGTAACTGTTGGAGAAAGGGCTCATAAATAGTTTCACTTTCTCTTGGGGATCTAGCACCTCTGGTTAGAGAAGCAGGCATTATTACCTTACTAAGATGCAAATTTGGGCACAACTATTTTTTTCTGAATACATAGTCCTTCTTTTGACTTTACAACTACCAGCAATCAGGCCAGGGAATGAACAAAGGAAAGGAAGTCCAGGCAGGTGAGTTGAATCCTGCAAAGCAGGGGCTGGCCCTGGTAATCTGGGATATTAAGACAGCGGAAGCCCAAGGTGTATGAGATGAGGTTTAAAGAGATGATATTAGGGGCCATTTGTGACCTTTTATAGGACATTTTTTTTCCCTGACAGGGTCAGGGATTAAATCTGAGGGAGCACTTCAGTATTTTCAGCATCCACCCCTTTGAATATTCCTGTAAATTCGTTTTCTCATGTCCTAATGCGTTATACCTCCACAAATATTTAGGAGCATGCCTTTGCCTCTTTGGGTAATTGATAGATCATATTTCTTCACCCTTCAAATCCCTTCCCCTCCTATTTGTCCCAGATTATGACCTTTTAATCCCAGACCACTTTCTCTGTATGAAAGAATTCAATGGCAGAGGAATGAAGAGGATTTTCATGGTCATTTTGGAAAATAATAAGCCTGGAAAGAGGAAATTGGATGTAATGATTGATTTTTTTCTGTGCTATGTTAGGAATGTCACCATCTGCGCTATAATTTGTACACTCTGTACAAATTCAGAACAATAGCTACCAATGAAGGTGTTTGAAGGATGAAAGAAATTGGGGAAGAGGTGAGAGTACTTGTGCTTGCCACACTGCTCTTCTCCAGATCCTTGACTGGACTTCATCTTGTTGGATTCTCACTACAATCATGGGAAATGTGATTGTAGCTGTTACATAGGAGGAAAGTGAAAGATACAGAGAGGCAGGGTGAATTGCTTAGCAAGCTGCAAAGTCAGGACTGTGATTCTAACTCCCCAATTCACTTATTTTATGTGGTGTTTTTCCCTGAATAGCTACTGAGGCTAGTCAAGGAAATAGAAGATATTGGAGCAAATAGAGATAAAGGAGACAGTGGGGTGAGTCAAGGACAGAGCCAAACTGCTGCCTGGCCAGCCTCACACTATAGGAAGACAATGGGAGTTTGAGTGTGCATGTACCAGTTTTAGCCCAGTGAAAGCTGCATAGGAAAGTGACAGGGCACATCAATTCCTAGAAAGTCCTCCCTAAAGGAGACGGTGGAGATGCCTCCCTAAACAGTGAGAGATGTTTAGGGATGACTCTGCAGGGATTTGGGGGATCCTTAGAGAAGACTTGGTGTCCTGGTGTGTGTGTGTGTGTGTATGTGTGTGTGTCTGTGTGTGTGTATTTGTGTGATTTGCAAATGTTATTCTGTATATATAAAATGAATTCTTTTCTTTGTATGGAAAAATTCTCAACATTGTGATTATGTAAGATGAATTTTTCTCTGGGTCATTTGTCCACTATTGTATGTTGAATAAAATGGCACTCAGCATGAGATTTTGCTTTCATTTTTCTTTTCCCACTTGTGCAGTGGGCTAAATGAGCCACTACAGTTGTGATGCAGCATGGGATAATTTGACTCATTTTTTGACTAACATTTTGGGGTGAAGCACAACACAAATAAAGGTTTTATTTTAATGACTTAATGTTCAAGTCACCCTTTAGGTATCTTTTTCTTAGCATGGTTATCTAGGTAACAATCCAAGAAACGGCAAAATCTTAGCAACTTGGAATACGTGAGTCTTCCCCTACACATCTTCTATTTTCATAAATATTAGAATACATGTAGTCTGAGAAAATTTAACAAATTATTTTTTTGCTTTACTTATAAATGTCTGAAATCAAAGTCTTATGGAGATGTAGTTTAGCTATTATGCAAAGATGGAATAATTTATTTTATTCAATGAGTGAGAATAAAAACTATTACAATGCATTTTCAATATTTATGGTAAATTTTTTTCATGGAAAATGAGTATCTCACCAATTTTGCATCATTTTAATAATAATTTTGGTTGGCATACAATATAGTGTCTTGGCTGAAATACAACAACAGATGTCTACAAATTTTTGAGTTACTGATTTGTGCAATGAAGGCAAATATGCACATACAGATATTCAAACAGGGAAAGCAAAGGGTTCTAGAACACTTAACAATGAATGTTAACTAATAGGAATAGAGGCTTTGCAGGAAGGGACTTGCATTTTTTTGACTATAAAAAAGTAAGATAAAATGAATTCATCTCTGACAGATGTGATTTAACTTAGTAAATATCTTTGAACACTGTCTTAGACCATCTTTTATGGCTGAAGCTGAACACCATAAGCTAAGTAATTTATAAAGACTAGTTTGATTTATCTCAAGGTTCTGCAGTGCAAGAGCATGAGATTGGCACCTGGTCAGTATGTGGTGAGGCCCTTCCTGTGGGGTCATGACATGGTGGAGGGCATCACACGGCAAGATAGAGCTAGCAAGCCCAAGCGAGCTTGCTGTTACTAGCAAAGCTACTCCTGTGATGATCCACTAATCTATTAATCTACAAGTAGGTCAATCCATTCTGATAGCAGAGCCCCCATGACTTAATCACCTCTGAAAAGTTTTTCCTCGTCCCGTTTCTTAATACTTTAACAAAATGGAGATGGGGATTAAATTTCAATATGAGTTTTGTTTGTTTCAAGAGTTAAAACCATAGTAGGTACCTAACATTAGAAAATATTTTTATTGCAACTCTCAGTAGTTCAGGGTGGTTCAGTGTAGAGTGCATGCTGTACGTGGGAAAGTTCATGGATGATGAGGCTCTGTATAGACAGGAACCTCACAATAGGAGAAGTTGAGCATCTTGATTTTATTCTAATGGCAGCAAAGAGCCACTGTGAAGGCATGTGTGTTGGAAATCTTTGTCACTGTGACAAAATACTTGAGTGAAGTCTCTTTGGCTCATGACTTCAGAGGTTTCAATCCATGATAAGCTGACTCTACTGCTTTTAGGTCTGTGATGAGATATAACATCATGGTGGGCAAAGTGTGGCAGAGCAAAGCTGCTCACTTTATGGTGGACAGGAAGCAGAGAAAGAGAGAGAAGGGGTCAGGGAGGTTTATCCTTTCAGGGCACACCCCAATGATCCACTTTTTTTTTTTTTACTATATCCCACATTCTAAAGGTTCTGCCACCTCCAAATAGCACCACAAGCTAGAGACCAAGACTTGAACACATGAGTCTTTCAAGACATTCCAGAGGTGGAAGAGACTGGAAGTAAAGATGTTAATATTTTATAAATACAATAGTACCTTTCTACTACCATAGCCTGGACATCATAGGAAGAGGATACAAGAATCAGATGAAAGGCAGGGGAATTGTGATCTGAAGGGATTGGGTGGGAGTTGCTGAGAGATGCAGTTTTCATAATGTAGTAATTTATTGGTAGCAAATCAATACTGGAGAAGTAACCCGAAGTTTGCAAATGCATATAACCAGGTATATAAATTATTTTAAAAAGTGGTCAAAGAAAAAAGCATTTGGGGAAAATGGCAAGTCATGCAGATATTCATGTAAAGTTTTCTAATAAGTGGCTATATAATATATATATATATATATATATATATATATATATATATATATTTCTAATAAGTGGTTCTATACTTTGTGAAGAAGATGAGACTTGAGGATATATATTTGGGAGTCCTTTGGAGGCATTTACGGTGTTATGAAAAAAGCCCTGGACTTCAGTGCTTGAGTTGTTTATAGACTTTACCATTTTCTAGTTTTGTGACCCTGAGTAGGTCATTGTATCTGTCTTGAGTTTTTTGATTTCTTCTTCATCAAATAAAGATCACTAGGTTGTTGGGAATATATAAAAGGTGTGTATCTTTTCTAATCATCTGGACAAATACAGGACTAATTACATGGAGAAGGCCAATGGTGAATTTGCAAAAAGAGAACTAATGTCAGGGGAGAACTAAGGACATAGGAGGTTCTTTGGGAATGCCTACCCAGAGGGGGACTGGGAAAGAGTGATTGGCAGAAGAGAGAGAGGATTGGTCATTGTGGCAAGTCCCCTTAATGTCACTCAAGTCAAGAGTTTCTAAAGGATGAAGTTAAAAATGCCAAATAATATCAAAGAAAGTTAGGTGCCTGCAGAAAGGATCTCATTAAATTGGACAACTTCCAGGGATCCTTAGTAGTTTTACTGATGTTATGACAGCAGGAATCAGAGAGATAAATGAGTGGGAGGTGAAATCTCTCTCAGTAATATACTTTTGACACTTAGCGTTAGCATGGATGCTCCATGCCAATATCAAGATTAAGGTGTTCCTCCTGCCCTCTGGACTCTTGTGTCTTGGCACCCTCTGTACTCAGTTGAGAGGTTACAGGAGACATGGTGGGAGAAGCAGCAAAACAAAAGCTTAGTAACTACTGTAAGCATTTGCTACCATTTATTTTGCATTTTTTACTTGACCGTTCCATTTGCTTTTCTATGTAAATAACATGCCAGTGAATTCACAGACCAAAACCTGAGGGTAGAATATACTGCAATTGCCATTTTGTTTGCCATTTTGCTCCTGCTTGTTTTCTATATGGCAAGAATGCTTCATCATCTGGATAGTAGTTTTTATAAATTCCCTGAGTCCTAATAGAATTCCTCCATTCCTTCCTTTCTTTCCTTTTTCTTTTTACTGTACTGGGATTGAACCAGAGCCTTGTACATGCTAGGCAAGTGTTCTGCCACTGAACTACATCTCCAGCTCCTTTTTATATTTTTATTTTAAGACAGGATCTTGCTAAGTTCCCTGGACTGGCTTCAAACTTTCAATTTTCCTGCTGGACCTCTAGAGTCTCTGGCACTATAGGTGTGTACCACCATGTTTGCACATTCCTATCTTTTTCAGGCAAGAAGTTACCATCCTCTTTTTCAGGCAAATTGTACTGTAAATGAATTCTAGTTTTCAAAATTTCTGTAAATTAAGACAAAACAAAATTTCTCCTGCTCACTGATGATTTTAATAGCGGTTATCATGAATAATGGTTAGACAGTCAGTGCTCTTGGGTTTTGTTCTTGAGGTTTTGTGACATTTTATGACATTTTGGGGGCTTTGTTCTTTGCAAACCATGAGAAGTCAAGATTTGCCTTTATGTGAAGAGAAATTTGAATTTGTGTTAATTTTTATTTTTCTCCTTATCATGGGTTAATTGCAAAGAGAAAATCACCCTGGTAATAGTAAAATACCCTGTGTTAGGAACTTCCTTATGATCGTGAGTCAACATTCTAAAATGTTTATAAAAATTCTACACACATGGGTATTTTTTTACTATGGTTAAATCCCATATTGGGGTAACTTCAAAAATGTTCACTTCATAGCACAAGTCTTTTGCAAGTGAATTGACTAATTTGCAAATGCAGATATGGACTGTCCTACCATGCATGATCACTCATTGATTTTATTAGTTCTTAGGGCAGATGTTGAAATGTAAAAGAGATCAGATAAACCTACAGAAAGGTCATCCATGACAGTAAATTGTCTCTGTTCATCAAATTTTTGCTGTTACAATGGCTTTTAAAAAAATCTGTGGCACAGATTAAAAATGAAAGTACTTTGAAAGAGGATTCTACTGGAAGAGGTGATTTAAGGGTTTAAATTCTCAATTCATCATGAACCAACCACGCCTGTGACCTTGAGCAAATCACTCTACCTCCTCTGGCCTCACCGTTTCCTCAACTGTAAAATGAAGGTTTGACTAGATTATCTCTAAGGGCTCTTCCAAGTCTGTGATTCTCTATTTAAGTTTTCTCTTCTTTCTGGCTGCAAGAGATGAAGGATTGAAAGCCTATCTTAGCACTAAACAAAAGAACACATGATTTTATGCATGCTGTCTTTCTGAAAGAGTTCACAGTATGAGATTCAGGCCCTGTCACCTTGACACATCCTCTGTGTTTGAGCTGCTTCCCTGGTGCTTTCGTCAGCCCTGGGTTTTTCTTCACAGAAAGTGCCTACAGGCTGAGCACTCTCATCTCTCAAATGTTTGAATACCCTCCTGCATTTGTAATCAGTTTTTTAAAAGCACTGGTTTTCATTAAACGACTTAAGTCCCCTCAAGTGGCTCCAAACCCTAACATTTCCCCCATATATCTAGCCATCCCTAAGACAGCCCCAGTTTACATTACTTTACTAATTGTTCCACTTTTCCAGTACTTTAGTATTCTCTCCTATATCCAAAGAGTAGTGAAATAAGAAGGTTATATTTGTCAGGGTTCTCCAGAGAAATAGAACCAAAAGGCTTAGCTATATAAAAGGAAATTTATTACAGGGATTGTCACACATGATTACAGAGGCAGAATCCGTCTGCAATCGAGAGAACCAGGAAAACTAGGGATGTAATCCAAGTCTGAAGAATGCCTTTGTAAGTAAGTTCTAGAGTCTTAAAGCCTGAGAAATAGGAGCTCTGTAGCCAGGGGAAAAATATGGAGAGGAAAAAATGGATATCCCAGCTCAAAGAGAGAAAACTTGACCTTCTTCAACCTTCTGTTTTATTGGGGCTTTCATGAGGCCTCATGATGGTAAGAGCAGATCTTCTTAACCTGTCAACTGATTCAAATGCTAATTTCGTCTTCAAACACTCTCACAAGAACACTCAGAAAACATGTTTTACCAGCTATGTAGGCAATCCTTAACCCAGTCAAGCTGACACACAAAACAAATAAGTCTATACAAAGTGGCATTCTTTGCCATCTCATCTTAATAAATTCTCTTCTTTATTGGTTCATAGGGCCTTATACCCTGAACCTGCCAGATTTTCTCATCTCCTTTTGATGGCTTTTAAGGTGCAGCTGGATTTCTGTCCTCCCGAGCTGGATATATCTATGTATCTTATTCTGTTTCTCTGGAGAACCCTGACTAATGGTGTGTGTTCTTATTCTTATCTGTTAGCTCTTCTCTAAGTTCATAGCCCAGGCTTTGAACTATTAATATAAAAAAAAAACATGAAAATTTTGTATGTATTTATGACTACTTCAGGTTTGGTTATAAAGTTATATGAAAGCCCATTAGGGACCATCTTTATAGAAACCCAGAAGGTAACAGAAGGCCAAGGGACCCTTCCTTTTCTGTCCCTCAAAGCACCTTACATTTTTTAAAAAAATCTTTTTCTTTGGGTCTCCCTTTATTTAGTTTTTGCTTTGCAGAGCTAAGGTGACAGAGCCAGTGTCCCAGGAGGACAGCCATGCCTTGCAAACCAGCTTCTGTGGTTCTAACCTACTTTGTATTTATTTTTGCTTTTCTGTCTCCTAGTCTTCATTGAGTCTTAGTTCCTTTAAGCTATGACTTGGCTATATAAGAATTACTTTTTTATCTTTGTCAGAATTTTGAAGGAGAATCAATGTCATACTCTTACTGTCCTCATGATAGTATTGCCATTAATTAGCAAGATCTAAGGGTCATTTATTAACTGAAGCTTATGGTTCTTTGCTAGTATGTGTATGTGTGTGTGGATGTGTGTGCACACATCTTTGTGTATTGGGATCAGTAAGAGGAATTTAAAGACACCAATATTCTATGCTTATAAATATTTTTGTAAAAGGGGCACAAAATTTTCATGAGATTCTCAACCGCATACATGTCTCAAATAGTTAGGATCCACTGCTCTAGAAGAATATAAATCTGAATGAAGTTCTGGGCTATGATTCATACTGGTAATTTTTCCAAATGGAACTTTTCTCTCAATCATAAACCATCCAGCATTTGTGTCTAGTTTTACTAAGAGTGGTGATGATTTATGCCTACCATCCCTTGATACCCTGACTTTCCCATAATGGGAATTGACATCTATATTCATCAATCCTAGGAAGCAATAAGGTCTTTTGCTGTGTCCCTAGGCTCATCTTTGGCTTCTGTTGCCCGTTGCCTAGATCTGTTTAGCGGAAATGACAAAACCTAAGAAAGGCAGCTCATTATAGCTGGTGAGTGATTCCTTAAAAGGTACCACATAGGACATAAAAAGGGTGCCAATGTCTAAGATAGATTGTTAAAGAAGAAATTGATATTCTTGCACTCCTTCTTTATATCATATTAGCTGAAACAAATATGTACCTCTTCATAGACTAAATCTGCCTTTCCTGTCTGTTTCAGGTCATGCCTGTCTGCTAGGCAAGATAAATATAATTGCTAGTATTGAGACACCAGTAAAAAAAATGAGCAAATCTTTTAAAATGCATGTTTAGACATTATGGTCTCTAATGTCACATAACTCTGTGAAGGTATCTTAAATTTCAGGGAGAGAAAGGACCACATACAAGTAGCAGTGTGGCTCATGGGCCACCCATGCACCATTCATCTCCTTCAAGTAGATGAGTCTTGGCCTCCAGGAAGGCTACTAGCTGATTCTCTAGACAAAAGTGTTTCTTGCCTATGTGATTCGACCTCTACAGAGAATTTACAAGTTAAGTCTCTCTTAAACTCCACAAAACCACCTCCTTGGGGGCCCTGTATAGTTAGAACTCCATATGGCTGATCAGTAAGATGACCCAAATGGGAAGTTCAAACTCGACCAGAACCAGCATGGAGTTATCTGAATTTTTGTTACAAGTAGCCTATAATTACTTTGCTGCTGTATACTAAACTTACACAATTTAATCAGAGTGGTACTTGAATCAGTTCTTCTTTTGATCACTTCCAAGTCCCAGCCAGATTTGGACAGACTTAACACTGCAAGAGGGCAGGCTATTACATTCAGTACAAGGAACAACTGCCAGAGAAAGAACCACTGCAAGGCAGATGTGTGCACTGAATAATTTCTGGGGCTTACAGGGGGTTGGAGACATTTGAATCTCACCTGATACTTCAGGAGAGACACTCAAAGGACTACTTCTTGATAGCAGGGCTTAACTATTTACTCTTTTAGATGAACTATAAAAATTTTAAGTCTAAGAAACATCAAGCTGAAATATGCCTGAGAAATAAAAACTTAACCTTCTTTAATTGAAACCAACAAAAATCTCGATACTCCATAATAGCATTATGCATAAAACGCAAAGTTAGTAGACAGGAAAAGTGTTGTAATCTATAATCAGGAATAAAATATAAAATAAGAACAGACTCAAACTTCATGACTGAGGGGATTCTCTGATAAGGGCTTTAAAACAGTATTATAAAAATGTTCAAAGATTTAAAGGAAATATGAACATTCTGATAAGAGAAATAGAGGATGTCAAAAGAGTTAGGTGGAGCTCTTAAAGCTGATACCTGAAATGAAAATTTCACTCCTTTTGTGTATTAGTAAGTAGTTATTAGAGAAAAAAAAAACAGCAATGAATTTAAAGAACAACAGAAACTATTCAAATCTTCCCTAACACACCCACACACTGAAAACCAGTGTACAGTCTTAATGACCTGTGGGAAAATGTCAGGCAATCTAGCAAGCATGCAACTAATGGCCCAAAAAGAGAGAGCAGAAAAAAAATATTTAAAGAAATAACAAAGATTTTCTTATCGTTTAAAACTACATACCTAGAGTTCTCCAAAACAGAAAGAAGCTAAGCATACAACACATACAAACACATACAAACTGTATCAGGGTGCATCAAGATCAAATGGCTCTCTTAAATAAGGTCATGCCTTGTAATCTAGTCAGCTGAACTAATCAGTCACAGGTACTCAGTAAAGAGAGGACTGGGGGACAATTACTAGAAGTCTTCTTTAAACTTTGGTAACTATTAATGTTTGCCTATATCCTCTTTGTAATCACACATTTAAGAAATTTAAAGCAAATTACTTCTGTCCTTTATTATTACTTTTTAAATTAATTAATTTGTTCTAATTTGTTATACATACAGTAGAATGCATTTCAATTCATAGTACACATATGGAGCACAATTTTTCATTTCTTTGGTTGTTTTACCATTTATTGTTTAGAAACTTTTAGGAAGATTATAAATACCAAAATCTGGATATTATATTACCTGGGGCAGTTTGTGCTGTAGAGGAAAGGTTGTAAGGAGCACTAGCATTGGCTAGTTACTGTCTGATGTGCTTTTTATATTTTTAGTGTGGTGTGAATTCTTTTTTTCTTTCCTTTGCTGGGATTGAACTTGGAGCCTTGCATATGTTAGGCAAGTGCTCTACCACTGAGCCACGTACCCAGCCCTGTGAGGTATGAATTCTTATAATCATTTTACAGATGAGAAAACTGAGTCTCAAAGAAGAGATGTCGGCTCATTGTGTTGAATTAGGCTGATATGGAGACTTCCAATCACATTTCTATTTGCAATGGTTTCCTGGAAAAATAATTCCAACTTTGAAATAAAAGTGGTCAAACTGCTTCTGCAGCTATTTGGGTCTACTAATTTACTCTTCTTTTCATTGCAATTAGAGGTCTGCAGAGAGAGAAAGGAATTATTGATATATTTGGTGCTGTTTTCTATAGCTTTAGGAGCTTAAGCTAAGTTAACAATTCCTGCCAATTTTTATTTTTAAATTTGCCACTAAATTGCACAGAATAACAAATAGATGAGTTAGCTTTTAAGTAGATTTGTAATCTATTTCCTTTCCCTATTCTTATTTACTTGAACTATATTTTTCATAAATATTATGTGTATATATTTGCAGTTGCTTCCCTCTTTGATAGATAGTTTGTTCTCCAGTTAATTTAATAATCAATAATTGTCAAGAATAAGTTCATCTTGATTTTGTTCTTTCACTTTCTTAGACAATAAAGTATGATAATTTCTGGAACATCTTGTGTATATACTACTTAATTTGGGTCACATTTTATGTAGAGTAACTTTTTTGAGTTAAAATATTACATCATTTGATGTTTAATGCAGTTTTTAGTGTTACCAACATCTTCAACTCCACCTGGGTTCTTTTATTTTATTGGAGATTGGTTTCTGCAGCAGGAGAGTCTACCATTCTTTCTTTTTCTGTCCTTTCCATTTAGACCTCTATCTCTATACAGGCAGAGCTATACTCTTCCCTCCCCTGTCTGCAATATGGCACTAAGCAAGATGGTCTGTGTCCTTGTTATTCAGAGTAAAATTATTAGAAACTTGAGTAAGAGATGCAGATTACATACCTCTAGTTACTGGAAAGAACAAAAGGAATAAAATTAACATGTATTGAGTGTACATTTATCCCATCGCTGTGCTCTGTGATTTACATATATCATCTAATTAATCCTCATGTCCAGTATTTTATGTATTACTTTTAAATTATTAATGAGAAAACAGGCCTGGAGAGGTTTGATTCTAAAGCCCATTATATTTCTCCTGTTACTCTCTGTTGTCTCTAAAATAGTTTATGGCTGAATAAGTAGGTTTGTAAATGAGAGGGAATAAGACTGTGAAAGCCCTAGGAAAAAATAATTTTAATGGTAGATAAAAGTTAATGATGTTAGCAACAATGAAGAACAATAATAATACATAAAAGAGAAAATAATATTAAATAAGCTGTATGAAATTCATTGAAGGATTAGGCATTGTTCTCAAACTTTAATGTGAATTAGATTCAGCTGTGGTGCTTAATCAGCTGTCAATCTCTGGGCCTGACCCTAAGCCTCCTGAACCAGAAAATGTTGGGATGGATCACTGACGATGATGGTCTAAATGGCATATTTAAAATACAAAAGGTTGAAATAAAGACCTAGCAAATTAAAAAGATGAAACTGAATTTTCAGTGTATTCATGAGATACTGACTGAACAAGTGGAATCCCTGATGCCCTCCTGCTGAGGCCTCCTGGTGAGATAGGAGGATCTGGCTTCTCTGTCCAGCCAGGTAGCCTTCTTGACCTCCTGATTCCAGGCCTCTGCTTCCAACAATTCTACCCTGGCCAAGTACAGTACTGCTCTGCTCAAACTTAGATTTGGAGATCTGACAACTGCTGGTCAATCTTTAAAGAATAGGACTAAGGTGATAAAGCTAAGAATGAACTTTCATTTTACTTTGGGGAGAGAAGAAAAAGGAAGAAAGGAGCTAAATGTTTGGAACTGAAATATAAACATATGATTAAATGAATCCTGAGTCACGTAAATCCTAGATCTCTTCCTTTTTTTTTTTTTTTTTTTGGTTTTTACTAAAAATGTGCTGAAGATGAGAGATTGCATAACTAACCTTATTAGAGAATTGGAGCAGGACAGACCACTCAAAAGAGTTCAGCTTTCTTCATTAATATTAAATAAACCCAGATGGAATCTCCAGGAGAGATTCCTAAATGCAATTGATCCTAAAGATATATGGAAAACAGGATAGGCGTTAAAAGTAAAGGTGGGACCACAGTGTCCTGATTTTCAAAAAAGGAATTATAATAGATGTTGGAATATGAACTAGTAACACTGATGTCCCCATAGAAAGAATTTTAATTCAAATTCTCCTTCATATAAGTTGTTTTAAGTAGATGTACTTAAAAGGAAGCAATGATCACAAACAGCAGCATCAGGAACAAATTAGGTCAGCTATAAGTTCACTTCCTTCTTTTATAGGACTACTAAATTAGTGGTTCCAGGGGAGTATAGATCTAGGCCATCTCATATGCACCAGTGCATTTGATTTAAAATCTTTAAAGCCACAGGGCACACACGTTTTCTCCTTGGTTTGCTTAATTCCCTAATCTGTCATCCAGCTTCAGATAGATCAGGAGTCACAATGTTGAGAAAGTAGTGTTTAGAGGACAAGTGAAACTTGAAACCAGGCTAGGATGCCTGCCTGCCAAAAATAATTTAAAATCAATAGTTTTGATGCCATTTGATATGTCATTTGACATTAGATATGTCAATGTGGTTCTCCTTAGATTAGACTAACATGAGAAATTGTTATTTCACAACATTTTCCACTGTAAATATACTTATTAATGATTTCTTCAAAATAAAATTGATAGACTTGGTTTAAGACATTAACAGAATTACATAGAGGTATAAAATGAGAAAGAACAGACCTCTAGCTCCTTTCTTCAAGAAATATTACTTTTAACAGTTTATTTTTTCCTAAAGAAAGTATTTCCCATACACACATTCATATATATGATTGTACTATATGTACATTTTACATCTTCCACTTTTACATTGATTGATATGCCTGGGAGATTCACACACATCTATACAAATGAAAATTTCCTTTATTCTATTATTTAAATCGATGAAACATTCTGTATTTCTAGTGCTCCAATACCTTTGGCCATTTTTTACATTAAATACTTGAAATGTGGCTAGTTTGGATTAAGATGTACTATATGTATTTTCTACTTTACAAATAAATTGTATCCATTTTCTATTTGGTGAATATTTGGGTTATTTATAGCCTGGCTTTTTAAAAAAATATTTTTATTTGAAGTAGTGCTTCAGTGAACATCCTTGAACAGATGTCTTCATGTTCAAAAGTATATCTTGGGTGAAAATTTCAATTTTTATTTTGTATCACAACTTGATGTCAAACATATTTTATAAATCACAGAAACACTCGATCTACTCTCTCCTCATTTTCCTTCTCTTTTTATTATGTTGTGAGACTAGTTTCATCCCAAACTCCTCCAGAATTGATGGCAGTTGTTGACTATGTAAGTTTGGTAATAGGCTTGCCCATTTCAAAGAAAGCTCTTGTCAGGAGTTGAGTATATAGTTTAGTTAGTGGACAGTTGATATATAATAATAGTAGTGTTTCTGGTCAAGATCATGATGTACTTTTCCATTTATTCATAGATTTAATTTTAAATTTGATGAATTTTCTCTATAAAGCTCTTGTCATCTTTTATGTGACTTAACTCGGAAATCACCTCATATGTATTTATAGACAGAGTTTTGTTGCTGTTGTTTTTGAGATGGATTCTTGCCATAGTTTTTTTTTTTTTTTTTTTTTTTTTTGCCCAGTTTGGCCTGGAACTCATGATCCCTTTGGCTCATTCTCCTGAATAACTGCAATTATAGGTATGTGTCATTGTGATTCCCCTAACCTCATATTTTAAGATTTATAAAAAACATTTTTAAGGTTAGGTATGTTGTTGGCATATAGAGATTAATTGATGTTTATCTTGTATACAGGAACCAAAAATAAAATCTTAATCATTTTTTCCCTTAAAACATCAAATCCTGGTTGTATTGATGACATTCTGATGCTTTCAAATTTTCCAGGTTTTCTAGTTTTTATACTAAAAAAAAAATTGGTTTGATACAAAATAAAAGGACAGTCAAACCAGAATAGAAATATTTTGCATTTATATATATATACAGCTTGTATAGCATTGGTATAAATTTATAGTAGACTCATTAATTTACTGGAAAAACTGCTCTTTTTTTCTCTTTGAAAAATTTTGCCTTTAGATTGGAGTAGATACTTCTGAATCTGGTAGAAATTGGCTGTAAAACCACATGATTTGACTTGTTTATTTTCTTGGAAATGGTTTATAACTACATATTTTTAAAAGATGCTAATTATTAAAGCATATAATATTGTTTCTTTTATATCCATTTTTTGAATTTATATTTCCTAGGAATTCCTTTTGACCACATTTTCAAATTTATTCACATCAAATTATGGTTTTATTTTCTTTTAGATCTCTGCTGAATCTGTAGTTTTTCTCTTAATTTATACCAAAGTTGTTTCTACCATTTTTTCAATTTCCTTCAGAAATTCATCTATTTTTACAATTTTTCCCCAAATAATCAACTGTTGGTTTTATCACTCTCTGATTTCCATTCCTAGCACTAATTTTCATTTTTCTCCTTTTCCGACACAAGCACTGAAGGTTTACTGCCCATGGGGCCTGCTGTTCCTCTTCATAGCACAGCCATTGAGTCTCTTTACCCAGGTCTCATGTTGATTCACCTTCCCACAGACAGTTAGCCATGCTATTCCAACAAATATTTATGCTCGAGTGTTTTTCCATGAATGTGTACCAGCCCAATGTACTTTTTGCCCACTTCCCCCCCCCCCTTTATCTTCTGCCTTTTTCATGATGAGAAAAGAAATATTTGGCAATTATTTTCAAGCTAGCTATCATAAGCACATATTTTATCATTGTAGTATAGTGCTAAAATTATTTTGAAAATCATCATTGTATATTTCAACATAGCATGTACATGTATACTGAAAATATTATACCAACTGAAGTTTTTGGTCCACTTTGGTCATGGTAGCCTTGTAATATACAGACAAATTATCTCAAATATCTGGAGCAATGGTGTGCTTTTGAAAATTCATCACATAGGAAATGGGAATATGAAAGACAGTAGAATGAATTGAACATAACTTTCCTATGTTCATGAATGAATACACAACCAGTAACTCCATATCAGTACAACCACAAGAATGGGAAGTTATACTCCATGTGTCTATAACATGTCCAAATATACTGCCACGTATATCTAAAAAGAAAAATTTAAAAAGGAAAATTTACCATATCTCGAGCACTGTGATTTGAACTGGCTAATGGTCAGATATCTCTTTTTGAGTTGGATGTGGCAGCACACATGTGTAATCTCAACAGCTTGAGAGGCTGAGACGGGAGAATCGCAAGTTCAAAACCAACCTCAGCAAAGGCAAGGCACTAAGTAACTCAGTGATATCCCTTCTCTAAATAGAATATGAAATAGGGCTGGAGATGTGGCTCAGTGTATGAGTTCCCCTGAGTTCAATCCCTGGTACCTGCCCCCAAAAAGCAAGCTCTTTTTGAGGCTGGAGTTGTTCAAATCTGAATGTGGTCATCAATGGGTTGAAAAGGTAACCCTGGTCTGTCTTGTTTTATGTGAAAGTATGTTGAAATGAATCACTGAGCCCCTCATGGAATAGCATCTCTCGATAATCATTTATATTTTCTGAGCAGAGTGCTTCTAATTCATTTAAGATGGCTCAAAATTCTGCATCAATTTGACTGTAAAGGAAAAAAGTCATGTTGAGCACTAAGCTGAGACTGAATCTGTGTCATTTTGTTTGGTTTTTCTTACTATAGTTCTCACTTGTGGCCAAGACTAGTGTTCAAACTAAAAGTTGGAAAAGCCTGTGCTTATTGGTCTGTGCCCAGGTCTGCTTGCCAAGAAATCTCAGCTGGCCTGAGTGAAGTTCCCACCCACAGCACCCACTGCCTGCTCACTTCCCAGGATGCACCACACCCTTGCCCAGGCCTGTTTGTCTGCTGCCTCCACTTTGTTTAGGGACCTGGGCTAGGATCTCACCCATAACCTCCCCTCACTTTCCTTTCATCAGTCAGGGAGTTGGGAGTTGGCTTGGCCCCTGTGGACCCAGGGCCTGCCCTAAACACCTTGTGGCGAACTGATAGACAAAATTTCTCTAGGTACCAAGACAACATACACGTTTGTCCATAGATAAGACTACACTTAATTTTTGGAAACAGAGTGATTTTCTTAGAAGATTGGGAATGTGGTTTCTTTCTGTCTTAGAAAATTTCTATTATTAAATTGTATTACTATAATCAAAAACATGTACATGGCTATCCTGATAGGAAAAATCGACAAATGCTACTTTGTTCTTGCTTCACATCAGCAGTTAGAATGAGTAGGCACAGTGATTCTGGAAGGTCATTTTTCCTTTTTGATTTATAGTTCAGATTCAGAGAGAGCCCTGAAGAAATGAAAAGCAATTCTTTCTTACTGATATGAAGCTATATTATAGAAGAGGTTAAATTTTAGTCAGATGTGCGGAAATAATAGTGCTAAAGTTCCTCTGTGGCTTGATTTGGTATGTTCTGGATTTGTAGAATATGCTCATAACCCAAGAAAGCCATTGAATTGTAAGTCCCTGATGAGCATTTATTAAAACAGCACTTTAGAAAGTGAACTCTGTCTTTAACTGCTCAGCACAATGTAAGTATGGAATTCTCATAGTTTTTGACTTTATACCCTAGTGTAGAGAGATGACTACAATCACTTACTCAAAGCTTGAGGAGGATACAAGATCATTAGGAAAAATGAGATCCAATTTTTAAGAGTTTTAAGGATCCCCATAGATCTCTGACCTAGAAGCAGAATCAAAATAATTTATAAAGAATGACCATAAGACAAGCTGCCCAGGAAGTTGCAGGTGAATGTTGGGACTCTTCTGTGGAACATAAGCAGTGATGACCTGAGTTTAGAAGGGGGGCATAGGCAGAACCTGGAACTCATGACCAATCTCATGGTAGAGTTTGGAAGAGGTGTAGGAGGCAGAGGAATTGCTACTATCATTTTCTCATGAGGTCACCAAATATACCTGTATGTTAGAGAAATGTACCTGTATGTGTTTGTTAACAGTTGATCTATTCTCTCTCATTGATCACTGTAATCCAAAAACACCAGAAACATTCAGAATCTGTGTTTGTAAAACTTCTTAAAACTATTTATTTTATTTATCTTTTGCCATTTCCCATATTTGATTCACTATATGTCATCACCCATGGAATTACAGGTGACATTGTAGTTAGCTACCTCCCTAGTCCTGTAGTTTTTAAAGGTAGGGTGTGGAGAAACTTAGAATAGTGTGGGGATGCTTTTATAAAGTTGAGCCTGAAAACTCATCTTTTTATGTCCTACATAGTGCTTTTTACAGGTTTCTAAGGGATGGCTCACCAGCCACAATGAATTGCCTTCCTTAGGTTTTGTCATTGCCAGATATACTGTGCAGACATTTTTATTTTTTCCCCAAATGGGTGATATTTAATAGAAATTAATTAATGTATAAATGCATCTGTTAGTGAAGATTCTGTCTATAACAATACCTGTGAATATTGACCCCCAATTTCACTTTGGACATTGAAAAAATTGTGGATACTTAGAGAAAAAAGGCAACTTTAGTGAAAGAACTGCCTTCAAATTAGATGAAAAATGTTTGAAAGTATCAGGAATATTTAAATCAGATAAGTGAAGACTAGAACTCATGGTGCAGAGAGTATAAGAATTTTCCAGTGAAGAAGTTTGTTTTATATGAACATAGAGGGCATGTTCTCTACTTTTGCCTTTACAGTAAGATTTGAACAATTACAGCAGTCATGCACGAAAGAGACCCAAATACTTGTGCAGTTTATCTGAAGTTAACCAACATATACTGTAAGAACTGAGCATAGACTTTTCCTTTTTTCATACACCCATTTAACTACTTCTTTGACAAAACTTTGGTTCAATGAATGATTTGTTGACAAGTGATTATTGTGTGCTATCCATGAGTCAGCTCAGTAGTGAACATAACCATGGTCTCTTTGCTTGACCCTTTGACAAAATCTGGCACACCTTATTAATATCACCTCCTTTGTGAGCCCTACTCATCTCTTTTTGTTACCTCTTATGCCATCAATATCACTTTATTTAAAGCATACTTCATGTCATATTGTAATTATTTTTTCATATTTACTCAAGGATAAGTGAAGGTTAATTTCTTTCTTTATAGTTCAAGTTCTTGGCACATATCAGGTGTTTCACAAGTGTTAACGAAAGAATGCAATTACAAACATGGCTTTCATGTCCCCAGCTGCTTGGGTTATTTAAGGGACATCTGTAATTCTTTAGTCAAAAGGGAAAGGTAAATACTTCCTTTCCTCTATGCCTTTTGCAATCAATGTAGATTGTTCCAGTGTCAACACTACCCACATCAGAGACAAGGATTCTAGTAGAGGAAGCAAACAAGGAGACTGCTTGCTTGCCTTTCAAATTAATTCTTGATCTCTACTTACTTATACTTCAGTTCTCCAACAAATTAAATACAAGGTGATTTCCATACCATTTAATTTGCATAGCAACCTCTAATTTGATCCATTTTTGAGATATTGAACTAAACTCTTAGAAATTAAATTTGTTCCAATTTACATTTTTGATATGGTTGTTAGAGTAGGGGTATAGGTTATACTATTGAAATGGTATATCTGAGTAGACAGCCTTAAATCAGAAAAGCTTTAAACAGGGCCATCAAATAATGCTTTAGCTGTCCATGCCTACTGAAATTTACAGAGAATGATCGTTGTTGACCTATTTAGATCTTCTTTAGAATCAGATTTATCTCAATGGCTGCTGATTATTCATATTCAATCAAATCCTTCTTTCATTGGTTAAGATGGCTGTCCTCTGTAAGGAACATCCTGAAAATCATCTGGAAGACATAGTATTCTCAAATCAGTACTTTCATGTTGATTTCCAAGGCTGTCATTTGAGTTATCAAAAATGATTTTGTCTGTAAATGAGAGTCTAGGTCTTTGATTATTTAGTCATTTTATTTTTGGAGGGACATGCAATAGATGGTATCATTTTTGCTTCAAATCATGGATTCACATTATTAGTAACTGAAATAAACTTCAACATCAATTTTATTCTTATTTTTTATCTTTGTAGATGTCTAAAAAATATGTAGTCTAAACATGAAAATGGGTCTTGTCATAGCAATATCATTTTAATTAAAATCCTGAGATAGATGACAAAAAACACAGCAATTCATCATCAAAAAATCATTTTTGCGGCCCACTAGTAAGTTCTTCAATCAGTCTCGTTGAAAGCAAAGAATTAGAAACCCCTTGATATACAAAAAGGATAGTTTAAAAAAATCCAGTGTAATGGTTTGTATTTCCCCAAGTGCTAAAGCTTTGGTTGTCAGTCTCTGAGACTATTGGGAGTTGGAGCAACCTTTAGGAAATGGGGCCTCGTTGGAGAAAGAGGTTATTGGAGGTGTGCCCTTGGAGGGAATATTGGTATCCTCACTTCTTCCTCTTTCTTTGCTTCCTGACTGCTATGAGGTGAACAGCTTTGCTCCATCATGTGCTCCCCACATGGTGTTATGCTTCAGTACAGGCCCAGGAAACAATGGAGCCATGTGACCATGAACTGAAACCTCTGAAACCCAAGATACAAAATAAGTCTTTCATTTTTAAGTTGATTTTCATAAGTATGTGTTTACATAAAAACAGAAATTTGACTAATACATCCAGTCATTAGAGTTGTTCTCTTTCACAACATGAACACTATTTAAATCATTCATTTGTATGATATCCTGGAGACGGTTACCCCTGGGACAGTAAAACAGAAAACTTAGAGCAAGAAATGAGACTTTTCCAACTTTTTGAGACTTCGTTTCTGTCTCTGTAAAATTGGGATAACAGCATACTTATCTCTTATGGTTCTTGTGAGGTATAATGAGCTATTGAGCTATGTGATCATTATAGTGAGGATAAGAGCTACTCATGAGTAGCCATTGCATGATGTTCTTAGGCCTGATTTAGGCAGGCAACCTCTGTTAGGGTAAAGATTTTTCAAATTGAAAGCAGGCACATCAGCAAGAGTTTTGGTACATGTCACATTTTTAGTAGGATTTCACACAAGGGTAATGTCTGATCTCTTTGGGAAGGATACTGGCAAAAGTCAGGGTGGGTATCAGCATACTGGAAATGTGAGCTTCTGTTAATAGAGAACTCTGATTTCCAACTGGAGGTATGTGAGGGAAAATCTATTTCCTGCCAAGCTTAGCTTTTGGTAGCCTCAGGTATCCCTTGGCTAAAAGATGAATTCATCCCATCTTTTTGTCATCTTCCTTATGTCTGTCTTTCCAAACTTCTCTCTCTCTCTCTCTCTCTCTTTTGGTATTGGGGATTGAACTCAGGGGCACATGGTCACTGAGCCACATCCCCAGCCCTATTTTGTGTTTTATTTAGAGACAGGGTCTCACTGAGTTGCTTAGTGCCTCAATTTTGTTAAGGCTGGCTTTGAACTTGCTATCCTCCTGCTTCAGCCTCTTGAGCCACTGGGATTACAGGTGTGCACACCTCGTCCAGCCAAACTTCTCTTTTCCATAAGGACACTGGATTAGGGCTCACCCTAACAACCTCAATTTAATTTGATCATCTTATCTGCAAAGACCCTATTCCAAACAGTCATTTTCCTAGGTCCTGGGAGTTAGGACTTCAACATTCAATCTATAATATTGATCTGTCCTTAAATAAGAGAGAAAAGGATTTTATAGACATAATCACACCCATAGATTTCCCCAGAGAGTGGAAGAACACTAATTAGTTATTAAAAACATTTGTTGAAGCCCTGCATTTGTCTCTATGGTTGCAATACCACAGGAACTCCTTCAACTGTCTTAGCCTCAGTTTTCTTGTCTACGATGGGAATGAACTTTTACAGTTGTGTTTGGGTATCATAATAAATGAGGACATGTAAGTAGTAGTGATTTGTAACTGTGCTGTTCAAACTGTATGCAGTTAAAGCTTTCATTAATGCATTTGTGTCCTGTCTTTCCCCGATTATTTCAGTCACTAAGATTGGAAGGTCTGAAACAGCTAAAAGACAAGCTGAAACAGGAACTGTTATCTATATAATTAGTTCCTGAATTTGCAATGAATGTTTTCATTGTAAGCATTAAATATGGTTTAATAACTGACTATCAAAAGCATAATTTAAAAATACATTGCATGTTTCATAATTTCACGTATGGAATGATTTTCTTTATTAGCCTATAGAATATTCAGAGCCAAAACAACTTTAAAAATATTTGCAGTTCTTTGGAAGAAAAGCCCAGTGCTGAATGTTCTTGGTGGAAAATATACCAAGTTAAAGGAAGAAAAAAATACATGCATTTTATTTCTCTGTTAAGACAAAGTTAGTATAGGACTGCAGGGTCAAACCGGGTTCTCAATGCTGTGAGTTAAACTTTTGTGGTTGGCTAAATAAATTTCCTCAGCCTTTTATTCTGCATGCCTGATATAAGTTTGGGGGGCTGACAGATTGCTATTATGACCACTGCAGACATTGAAAAATGACTTAGGAGAAACAGCCACTGCTAAGGAGAGACAAATAACCTCCCAGGAGAGAAGGATTCATGCAGGGGTCATTAGCACATATTGAACCTCAAATATGTACAGACAGTTCAGTATTTGGCAGAAACAGTACAAAAGTTACCTTCTAATCCCTCTTATTAGGCACCAAACAGAGAAACCTAGAGAAAATGAACAAGGACCTTTGATAATCCCTGGGCCATGTATCTTCATCAGCAGGATCCCTGTCCTATAAGTGGCACAAATAATCATATGCAAGACCATGGAACTTGTATGTGCAGGTTGTATTTACTAGTTGGGGTATTCAGTAAAAATCTGACAAGCAAGAACTATTCCAGCTGTATTCTAAGTCCAAAGGATAGAGCCAGACACCAGAAAAGTACCCTTCAAAGGATTTATGTTTTAGTGAAGGAGGGTGATAAGCAAATAATTAAGAAATGACATTAAAATTGCAATGATCAGGGTTGTACAGGCATTGTAAGAATATAGAGAAGAGGTACTTTACCTGGATTGGGAGAAGTAAGGAAGATTTATAAGGAAAATTTCCTAAGAAAGAGTTTCTACATTCACAGTGAGTTGAAGGTGTGAAGCTGGCAAGATACATTATCTTCCTCATTATAATAAAGGAAGTCAGGAACATTCAGTGTTAAGTTACTCCTGAAAAGAAATATTAGTCCTTAATTTAGTTATAAATTGGATTTGTTCTTAAGGGAACTGAAATTCAGCTCTTTCAATCCGTTTGCCTCAGAAGCCAAGTAGCTATATAAGCCGTATATGGGAAATGCTGGTATTCTGAAGGGCTAGGTTCTTTTTTTTTTTTTTTGTACAGTTGTCATATGTGTCTTGACTCAGGTCTTAGTCTGAGAAGAAAAAATATCAGTAGTGTAATAAACCCATGCTAGGTCCATGCTCACATACTATATAACATGTAAGGCATTTTCATGTAAGAAAAATTGATAAAGATAGAAAATAGTAATGACCCTTAGTAACTCAAAGTTCCACAGATTTTTTTTTTCAATACTGGTGATTGAACCCAGAGTTTTGCACATTCTAGGCAAGTACTCTCCCACTGAGCTTCATTCCCAGTTCTTTCTATTTTTATTTTGAGACAGGGTCTCACTTAATTGCCAAGTCTGGACTTGAATTTCCAATCCTCCTGCTTCAGCCTCCTGAGTAATTGGGATTACAGGTCCCACCAGGTGTGATTATAGGTCCCACCTGGTCCCACAGAGTATCTTAATCCTTCATGGATTCAGATTTTGTTGGGCACCTGTAATCCCAGTGGCTCAGGGGGGTTGAGACAGGAGGATTACAAGTTCAAGGCTAACCTCAGCAACAGTGAGGTGCTGAGTTGCTTAAAATAAGGCTGGGGATGTGGCTGTCCATCCATGGATAATAGATTGCTTTATAGTTGAACTTTTGACAGCAGGAATATCCCAATGGTAAAAGGAGTTTTCCTTGAATATTGTCAGCACTGATTCCACCTCTCTTCAACCTCTGTTGGTTATGCCAGAGCAATATTTTGGGGCCCAAATGATACCTTTTGCTCTTCCTGTACTCATATAATATTTATGCTGTGTTATACAAGTGAGGACAGCCTCAACTGAAATGTGCTAGAAATATTCTTATTTATATTGGTAGCTTATCTTGCCTAGAACTTCTTGGAGGTACAAAGAGAGAGACCTTATTGAACAGAAACCACAGTGGACAGGGTAAATTTTCTTATCTTTCCTTACTTATTCAGGATGCCACTTTTAAATTAATGTATATATTTTTTAAAAATGAATATATATCTTTCAATCTTCATTCATTAATTTGTCTAGTTTTAAACAAGTTGAACATTATTTCAAATATCATGATTTTATAATACATTTTATTAAGTATTAATGAAAGTTCCTGTTTATTACTCTTCTTTTATATTCTCAAAATTGTTAAACTATAAAAATGTATTGGGAGTTATTTTCTTCCCAGACTTGAAATACGTTATTTCATGTCCTCCTGACCTTTTGAATTTCTGCTAAAATATCTTTTGATATTCTGATAGGTTTGCCTTTATATCTGACTTCGTGCCTTTCTCTTGAAGATTTTTAATATTTTTTTGTTCTGTACTTTTGGGAGTTTAACTATAATGTATAATGGAGAGGGGTTCTTTTCTGGTTGTGTCTATTTGGGTTTCTAAATGCATCCTGTACCTGGATGTCCCCATCTTTCCCAAGAGTTTGAAAATTTGCTGCTATTATTTCCCTGAGTAGGTTTTCTGTGCCTTTAGTACACAGCTCTTCTTCCTTATCAATTCTGATTATACATACATTTGGTCTATTAATGGTGTTCCATAGACCTCGAATGTTCTGTTCATTTTCATTATTTTTTTCTTTATTACTGTCTGAATATGTTAATTCATCAATCTTCTCTTCAAGCCCTGATATTCTTTCTCTTGATCTAGTCCATTGATAGGGCTCTCAACTGAGATTTTGTTTTTTAAATTTGACTTATTGAGCTTTTCATTTTTTAGATTTCTGTTTGGTTCTTTTTCATAATTTCTCTTATTTGAATTACTCTTTTGTATCTTGCACTGTTTTCCTTAATTCATTTAGCTTTTATATCATGTTTTAATTCATTAATCATTTTTCAAACCATTCTTTGAAATTCTTTGGCATTTTATCCCTCTCTTTATCTTTGGAATCAATTATTGGAGAGTTACAAACTTTTGGAGGATTTGTGTTGCTTGTTTTTTTTTTTCCATATTTCTTATGTTTATCTATTTATATGTGGTGCTGAGGATCAAACCCAGGGCCTCACAAATGCTAGGTGAGCACTCTACTGCTGAGCCACAACCCCATATTGCTCTTTCACTTTTATGTGAGTGCTTGCCTAGTGAGTAAGTAGCCTTGCCTTAACAGTGTGCCCTTGGATATTGGTTTGTTGCACAGTGTTGAGTTTAATTCTGAGTGGACTTTGTGTTGTAGTTTCCCTCTGGCTTTCTTGACTGTGATTAGTTGTTTGGCTGAAATGCATCCTGTATTAGAGTCAAAGGGACTTGCTGTCTCTATAAGTTTCATAAGAGTGGGGTCCCTCTGGTAGTTCAGGCAGCAGCGTATATGGGGTATACCCTCTGTAGCTACTCCTCAAGTACTGTCATCAATATTTGGTCTTATAAGATATGGGAGTGACCTATGCCCCTTATAAGTACAGTATCCACAACAGTTATGCTATTTCCTCTGCTGCTGCTATGGGGGTAAATTTCCAGAAGCAGGACTTTAGGCCCATCCCCTCTGCTCAAACCCCTCAGCAAGTTTGAGTCAACTAATTCCTTCATCCTACCTCAAGCACGCCAAAATTGTCTTGTGTGGTCATTTCCCGCCCAGTTAATCTGGTATTATGTCCACAGGAACGATAAATTTTTATTTTTCCATTTTTTTATGATCCCTAGAGCAGGTTAGTTGCTAACAATAGTACCCTTCTGAAGAAAGCTTCTGGTTGCAGCTGAGTGATATAATAAGTTCTCTAAACTGGCTTATATAGGAAGAGGTTACTTTAATACCGATTCCTAACTGGGTTTAAATCTTGTAAAAGCCATGGATTTCTCTTGCAATTAGGAATATCATTTCGCTGTTATTCCTGGGGCTTTTGCATTCTCCTTATGCTTGCAATGCCATATTTTCTACCCCGAGCCAGGAAGTAAGGGTTGAAGTTGCCAATTGCCTTACACTTTCTTCTGAGTTACCTTTATGATTCTCCATACTGTTTGGGTTTCCTATCACTTTTCATTGGTCCTGAGTCCATTTTCTCTTTTTCTCCTTGGAATATAGTTTCCTCTTTATTGTCTTGTCTCTGCTCAATGTCCATAAGTGTTCCAAGGGTAGTTCTGCCATTTTGCTCAGTATCCCTCTACAGAGGCAATCCAGTAGTTGGCAATCCAGTAGTCAGGACCCATGTGTGTACCTGACCTAAAAAAGTACTGGGAACAACATACATCAAGAATCTCATTTTCCTCCCAAGAATACTAGTAAGTCTTTATTTTATTTTTTGATTTTAAGAAATAAGGTATTATAAACAATTCTCTTTATTTTTCCAGTCATATTACCTTCCTTGGTCTTTCCTAAGGCAAACACCATCATCAATTTTATATGTAGATTTCTAGGTCATTTAAAAATATTTTATACACCATATATCCATATAAAACTATCTAGGGTTACTTTTGTATATATTATTGGAAGTTAGTATAAAGATATCATATACATAGTATAATTTTCTTCAATCTACTTATTTTTCTTATTCTATAATCTATCTGCATTGATATATTTTCATATATATGTATATATATGAAATTCCTGTTGAAAACATTATTTAAAGTACTGAATCTATAATTTCTTATGTATGTGTGTGTGTATAACATTTATTACAGATTATTCCTATAAATAGAGTTGCTGGGTCAAAATATATGAACATTTTCAAGTTTACAATCAGGTCTTGAAGAGATATTTGTAAATCCATGTTTATAGCAGCAATTTTCATATCAGTTGTAATGTGGAAGCAACACAAATGTTCCCTGAAAGATGAATGGATGAGCACATGTGGTATATACATACAATGAAATATCATTCTCTTTAAAAAGGAAAGGAATTCAGACACATGATACAACAGAGAACCCCCCACACACACACATACCTTGAGGACATTAGGCTAAGTGAAATTAGGCCAGTCACAAAAAGACACAGAGTGTTTGATTCTACTTGGATTGGACGTGTAACTTCTATGAGTAGTCAAGCTCATAGAGACAGAAATAGAAGTTATATACAGAGTTTAGGGGAAGCGAAAAATAGAGCATTATTTTTAGAATATCAGTTTTGCAAAATGAAAAGACTTCTGGGATGGATGGTAGTGGTCCTTACACAACAATATGAATACAATTAGTACCACTGAACGCTATACTTAAATCAGTTAGCATGGGAAATTTCATGCTAAGTATATTTTACCACAACAAAAATGTTATATTAAGAAAATATAGTGATTTAAAAAATTTAATGATGGTGATTACCTTAAGGGGAGTCAAGAGAGTAAATGACTAGAAATAGCCAACACATTTTTAAAAAATAATTTATTTCCTTATGGTACTTAGAAGAATCTTCAGTTCTTTAAAAAGACATAAATTATGGAAAAATTTAAATCTGTATCTAAGTCACCTCTTTGGACAGAGGCAGATGGATGCTTACAGTGCAAATAATTCTCTTAAGTAGATAAGAATAGACATATGAAGACAGTCTGTATGTCAAAATATTGAATTTTGAACAGTTTTAGTCTGTTTTGTTCAGGCATAAGGACATATAAATAGCTGATCAGCAATTGTTTGATTTTTCTTTTTCTTTTCTGGAATTAGGTCTATTTTCTTAAATTCTTCCCTGTAGGATTTGTTTTACAAAAATTTGTCGGTTTTCTATGAGTCTGTTTCAGTTTCTCCTTTTAGAAATCTATAAAAAATATAGCCTCCTATTTTTATAGTACTGTGTCATTGGTATCATAATATTTTTCCCTAAAGAAGATAAAACTCTAAGCATGAATGATCCAGAAAATATCATTTAAATGCAGGAATACAGCAAAGGGAAAAATTTTTGATATGATAGAGGTATTTCATTACTTTTTTTAAATTTATTTTTTAGCTGATACATAAAATATGTTATGCTATGTTACATTTTAATACATGTGTACATTGTATAATTTTGAAACACATTTCAACATTTATCATTTCTATATGGTGGAAACTTTCAAGATCGTTTCCTCTAGCTTTTTGAGATGTGTGTAAGTACATTAGTGTTATCTACAGTCACCCTATTGTGCAGTAAAACTAGAACTTGCTCCTTTCTAATTATGACTTAAAAACTATTATTCAACCTTTTCCCTCCCTCGGCTCATGCTCTTCCCAGCCTCAGATAACCACCATCCTATTCTCAACCCTCAAATAAGCTTTTTAAGATGTCATATATGAGTAAGATCTTGTGGTATTTGTCTTTCCATACCTGGCTTATTTCATTTAATATTATGATCTTCAGTTCCTTCCATGTTGTTGTAAATGACAGAATTTCATTATTTTTAAAAAATATTTTTGAGTTATTTATGGATGCAGTTTCTTTATTTTGTTTATTTACTTTTTTAAAAAAATTTATTAGTTACACATGACAGTACAATGACCTTGACATTTCATACATTTGAATCAAATGGGGTATAATTTCTCATTTTTCTGATTGTACAGGTTGCAGAATCACATTGGTCATACAGTCACGTATATATACACAGCAATAATAATGTCTATTTTATTTTATTTACTTTTATGTGGTGCTAAGGATCAAACCCAGTGCCTCCCACGTGGGAGGCAAGCACTCTAACTGCTGAGCCACACCCCTGCCACTGGGATTTTGTTATTTTTTAATCAATGGATAATATTGCATTGTTTACACGTATCCCATTTTTTTGTATCCCATTTTCTTTAACCACTTATCAATAGATGGACATTTAGATCTTTTCTATTTCTTGGCTATTATGAACCATGCTACCGTGAACAAGAGTATGAAAATGTCCCTTTGACATGCTGCTTTCATTTTCTTTGGATGTGTACCCAGTCGTGAAGTGGCTGGATCATATGATAGTTTTAAAAACCTCCATACTATACTGATTTACATTCCAACCAATAGTAGGCAAGGGTTCCCTTTTTTCCACATTATAACCAGCACCTGCCATCTTTACTCTTATTGATGATAGTCATTCTTACTATGATGAGATGACACCCCATTGTGATTATGATATTAATTTCCCTGATGATTAGTAATGTTAAGCATTTTTCATATATCTGTTGGACATTTCTATAACAACATTTGAGAAATGTTTATTTAGATCTATTGCCTACCCATCTCTAAATTGAATTTTTCATTAATTCATTTTGATTTATTTATTTATTTGTTTATTTATGCTGCTCAGTTTTTGAAGTTCCATATATATTCTGGATATTAATTTATTTTCATATGTATAGTTTGTATATATCTTCTCCCATATTGTAGGTTGACCCTTCTTCATTCTGATAATTGTTTCCTTTGCTATGTAGAAACTTTTGGTTTCTTGTAATCCCTTTTGTGTACTTTTGCTTTTTGTTTCATATGTTTGGGGGTTTCTTACCCATAAAAAAATAATCTGTATGCATTCTAATATACTGACGTGTTTCCCCTATGTTTTCTTTTAGTAGTTTCATGTCTTACTTGTAAATCTTCAATCCACATAGGGTTGATTTTTTTTTTTTGTAACTGATGAGTGATAGGAATCACTTTAATTTTTCTTCATGTGGATATCCAACTTTCCCCACCATTTTTTGAAAAGACAGTCTTTTATCCAATATGAATTTCTCCTATCTTTGTTGAAAGTTAGTTAACTATTTATATGTTGGTTTACTTCTAGGCTCCGTATTCTGATCCATGGTCTGTGCATCTGCTTTTATGCCAATGCCATGCTGTTTTGATTCCTACCACCTTATATTGTATTTTGAAATCAGGTAATATAATGCCTCCTGCTTTGTTATTTTTCTCAAGATGGCTTTGGTTATTCAGAATTTTTTGTTGCTTCATATACATTTTAGAATTGTTTTTTTCTAGTTCTGTGAAGAATGTCACTGGTGTTTTGATAGGGATTGCATTTAGTCTGTAAATTGCTTTGGATAGTATGAACATTTTAACAATACAAAATACAGGAAGCCTTTCCACTTTTTTTGTGAGCTCTTCAATTGTTTTCATCGATGTTTTACATTTTTAATTGTAGAGATATTTCTGCTCTTTGGTTAAATTTATTCGTAAGTTTTGGGGTTTTGTTTTCTTTAGTTGTGTAGTTATTTTAAATGGAATTGCTTTCTTGATTTGTAGTTCAGATAATCCACTATTGGGATGTTGAATGCTATAAGCTTTTCTAGTTGATTTTGTATACTGCAACTTTGCTGAATTTTTTTTTATAAAATTGAAATTCCTAGCAGAATTTTAAAATATATTTCTAATTCTAATATGAATAGTTTTTTGGTGGTGTTTTGGGGCTTTCTTTATGTAAGATCATGTCATCTGTAAGCAAGATATATGGCATCTTTATTTTCAGTTTGGATGTCCTTTAATTCTATTTCTTGATTGCTCTGGTTAGAACTTACAGAACAACATTGAGTAAAAATAGTGAAAATGGGCATTCTTGTCTGTCCAGATCTTGGAATTTACCTTTTCCACATTTAGTAGAATGTTAGCTGTTGGCTTATTGTAAATGGCCTTTGAGCCATTTGAGGTATTAGGTATTCTATAGCTAATTTCTTCAACATTGTTTTGATGAAGTGATCCTGAATTTTATTAAATGCATTTCCTGCATTTAGTGAAATGATCATATGGCTTTTACTCCTTGTTTTGTTGATGTGGTATATCTCATTTGATTTGCATATATTGAATAATTCTTGCATCCTTGGATTGAAAAGCACTTGATCGTGGTGAATAATCTTTTTAAAGAAATGTTGAATTTGGTTTGCTATTATTATTTTGAGGATTTTTGTGTCTGTGTTCATCAAGAATACTGACCTGTAGATTTCTGAGTTTTGTGTGTGTGTATGTGTGTGTGTGTGTGTGTGTGTCCTTATCTGGATTTGGTATTAGAATAATACTGACCTAATAGAATGTGTTTGGAAGAATCCTTCCTCTTTTACTTTTGGAATAATGACAGGAGATTTGCTGTTCTTTCTTTTTTTGTGTGTGATTTAATTTTTTTTCTTTTTAGATATACATAATAGTGTATTTAGACATATTATACATACATGGAGTATAAATTCACATTTAAAATTTTTTTATATGTTGATGAACTTTTATTTATTTATTTATTTATATGTGCTGCTAAGAATTGAACCCAGTGCCTCCACACATGCTAGGCAAGCGCTCTGCCACTGAACCACAACCCCAGTCTACATTTTTGTAGTTGTACATGATATGGTGTTACACTGGTAATGTTTTCATGTATGAAGATAGAAAAGTTATGTTTGATTCATTCTACAGTCTTTTCTATACCCATCCTCAACCCTTTCTTTCATTCCCCTTTGTCTAATCCAGTGAACTTCTATTCTTCTCTCCCCCCACCTTATTGTGTGTTAATATCTGAATATCAGAAAGAACATTTGTATTTGATTTTTGGGGGATTGGTTTGTTTCATTTAGCATGATAGTCTCCAGTTCCATCAATTTATGGCAAATGTCATGATTTCATTCTTCTTTATGACTGAATAATATTCCATTATGTATACATACCAATTTTTCTTTATCCATTCATCTGTTGAAGGGTACCTAGGTTGATTTCATAGTTTAACTATTGTGAATTTAGCTGCTATAAACATTGATGTGGATGTGTCACTACAAAATGCTTATTTTATATCCTTTGCATACATACCAAGGAGTGGGATAACTAGGTCAAATGGTGGTTCCATTCCAAGTGTTCTAAGGAATATCCATACTGCTTTCCAGAGTGGTTGTACCAATTTTTAATCTTACCACCAATGTATAAGTGAACCTATCCCCTCACATCCTTGTCAATATCAATTTTTCCTTCTATTCTTGATAACTGCCATTCTGACTGGAGTGAGATAAAATCTTACTGTAGTTTTGATTTGCATTACTCTAATTGCTAAAGATGTTGAACATTGTTTTTGTATATTTTTTTGACAAATCATATTTCTTTCTCTGTGTAGTACCTCTTCAATTCCTTTGCCCATTTATTGACTGGGTTATTTGGTTTTATAGTGTTAAGTTTTTTGAGTTCTTCTTATATCCTGGAAATTAATGCTCTGATGAATGGGTGGCAGAGATTTTCTCCCAATCTGTAGGCTCTCTTTTTATATTCTTGATTATTTACTTTGCTATGAAGAAGCTGTTTAGTTTGATCACATTCCATTTATTAATTCTTGATTTTACTTCTTGTGCTTTAGGAATCTTTTTAAGGAATTCAGTTCCTAAGCCAAAATGATGGACAGTTGGGCCTACTTTTTCTTCTAGGTGCAAGGTCTCTGGTCCTAATGCCTAGGTCTTTGATCCACTTTGGGTTGAGTTTTGTTCAGGGCAAGAGAGAGGAGCTTAATTCCATTTTGCTAAATATGGATTTTTAGTTTTCCCAGCACCATTTGTCAAAGAGACAATCTTTTCGCCAATGTATGATGCTTCACTCTTCTTGCTAAGGAATCCTTTGGCTATTCCGGACCTTTTAATTTTCCAAATTAATTTCATGACTACCTTTTCTATTTCTATGATGAACATCAATGGAATCCTAATAGGAATTGCATTAAATCTGCATTGTGCTTTCACTTCTATGGCCATTTTGACAATATTAATTCTGCCTCTCCAAGAACATAGGAGATCTTTCTATCTTCTAAGATCATCTTCAATTTCTTTCTTTAGTGTTCTGTAATTTGTTGCAGAGAGGTCTTTCACCTCATTTGTCACATAGATTCCCAATTGTCTTTTTTTGGGGGCTATTGTTAAAGGGAGGGTTTTTAAAAATTTTTTCTTTCAGTTGATTCATTACTAATATATAGGAATGTAATTAATTTATATGGGTTAATTTTTTATCCTGCTTTGATGAATTCATTTATGAGTTCTAGATATTTTCAGGTGGAGTTTTTGGGTCTTATAAATATAGAATCATGCCATCAGCAAATAGGAATAGTTTAAGTTCTTCTTTTCCTATTTGTATCCCATTAAATTCTTTTGTCTGACTACTGTGGCTACATATTCAAGGAATATGTTGAATAAACATGATGAAAGAGGCAATCCTTGTCCAAGTTTTTAAAGGAAATGCTTTCAATTTTTCTCCATTTAGAATGATGTTGAATTTATCATAGAAAGTCTTTACAATGTTGAGATATGTTTCTACTATCCCTTGTTTTTCTTGTGTATTAAATATGAATGAATGCTGTATTCTGTCAAATGCTTTTCTTGAACCATTGTGATAATCATATGGTTCTTATTTTTAAGCCTATTGATGTGATGACTTTGCTTTTTGATTTATATCTTGAGCCAATCTTGCATCCCTGGAATGAACCCCATTTGACCATGAAGCAATATCTTTTTAATGTTTTTGTATGCAATTTTCCAGTATTTTATTAAGAATATTTGCATCAGTTTTCATCAAAGATATTGGTTTGAAGTTTTCTTTTCTTGATGTGTCTTTGTTTGATTTTGATATCAGGATGACACTAACTTCATAGAATGAGTTTGGAAGATTTTCTCCTTTTCTATTTCATGGAATAATTTGATGAGTATTGATGTAAATTCTTTTTTGAAGATCTGGTATAACTCTACTGAGAATCCATCTGTTCCTGGGTTTTTCTTTGCAAGTATGCCTTTGAAGGCGTACTCAATTTCATTGCTTGAACTTGATCTGTTTAAATTTTCTATGTCCTCATGATTCAATTTGGGTAGGTCATATGTCTCTAGAAATTTTTAAAATAGTTTTTGATTATCATCTGTATTTCAGTATTTTCCTCAAGACATTTGCTTTTTCATAATTAATTTTAATAATTTGAGTTTTCTTTCTTGTTTTCTTCATTAGTTTGCTAAATTTTTATCATTTCAAAAAATATTTTCAAAGAACTAATGTTTTGTTTTGTTTATTTTTTTGAATAGTTTTTTTGGTTTCAATTTCATTGATTTCATCTCTGATTTTAATCATTGCCGCAGTCTGGCTGGGCACAATTCAGGAGCCACTTGTCAAAAGAAACTAACTTTATGTTTAGAACCACACACACCAAACAAAACAGCTCCTCAGGAAAAACCCTCAGAGCCCAACTGCCACCACTGGCTTCCCACAAGCCTCTCAACCTCCCCCCCTCCTCCTGCTCTTGAGGCCGATTGGCTGGGTTGCCTGGGCAGAGCCAAAAAAGTCCCCCAATGAGAAGCTCCCTAGTCTGAAAGGGCGGGGAAACAGCCCGATGAGCATCACCGCAGAGGAGCCAATCAGCTAGATGTTGCTGGGGCCGCTGTGAGCCAATCATCAGCTGGCAGTCTGAAAGTTTGCTGTGGCCCCTTGGGCTGTGGCTCTCAACAAATCATCTCATGTCTTTGCTGCTTTTGATGTTGATTTGTTCTTTTTTAGGGATTTGACATGTAATGTCAGGATATTTATTTGATGACTTCTATTCTTTTAATGAATAAACTCAATGCAATAAACTTTCCTCTTAGAATTGCCTTAATATGTGTCCCAGAGATTTTGATATTTATATTTTTATTCTCATTTATCTCTAAGTATTTTTTAATTTCATCCCTGGTTTCCTCAGCTATCTATTGGTTATCCCATACCTATTATTTAATCTCCAGGTATTTGAGTAGTTTCTATGTTTTATCAGTAATTCCTAATTTCTTTTCATTATGATCTGTTAGCATGCAAGTTATTATCTCTGTTTTTGTTGTTGTTATTGTTGTTATAGTTTTTAGGAGTGGCTTTGTGGCCTAGGATATGTTCTTTTTAGAGATATGTGCTGCTGAGAAGAATGTGTATTCAATCATTGATGGATGAAATGTTCTATATATGTAGGTTGAGTCTAAATTATTAAGTGTATTTGTTAGTTCTATAACTTCTTTATTTAGTTTTTGTTGGGAGCATCCCTCCAGTGGTGAGAGAAGTGTGTTAAAGTCACCCAGTATTATTGTATTGTTGTCTATTTGATTCTCAAAACTGAGAAGGATTTGTTTGATGTATGTAGAAGCTCCAGTTTTGGTGTCATAAATATTTACAATTGCTATGTCATGCTGATGTATAATTCCCTTAAGCAGTATGAAATGTCCTTCTTCGTCCTCTATTATTAACTCTGGCTTGAAGTCCACTTTATCTGATGCGAGTATAGAAACCCCAGCTTGTTTACAAGATCATGTGAATCTGTTTTTCCCCATTCTTTCACTTTCAGTCTGTATATGTCTTTGCCTATGAGATGAGTCTCATGGAGACAGCATTGTTGGGTTGTGTTTTTTAACCCAATCTGCCAATCTGTGTCTTTTGATTGGTGAGTTTAGGCTATTTACATTCAATGTTATCACTGAGAAATGATTTTTATTTTTTGTAATTTTGATTTATTTGTTTTTAATTTGAACTTGTTTCTCTCTTGGCTGACCATTCTTCTATTGTAGTTCTTCCTTTTGCTCATTTTCACTTTTAGTTTTTATTTCATCTTTATGAAATATTTTATTGAGTATATTTTGTAGTGCAGGCTTTCTGGTTGTGAATTCTTTTTAACTTTTGTTTATCATGGAACATTTTTATTTCATCATCAAAGCTGAAAGTTAATTTTTCTGGGTATATTATTTCTGGGTATATATTTTTCTGGGTATATTCTTGGCTGTCATCCATTTTCTTTCAGAGCTTGGTATATTATTCCAAAATCCCCTAGCTTTGAGGGTTTGGGCTGAGAAATTAGCTGATATCCAATTTGGTTTTCCCCTAAATGTGACTTGTCATTTTTTTCTTGCAGCCTTTAAAATTTTATCCTTGGTCCGTATGTTAGGAATTTTCATAATCATATGCCTTGGTGTGGGTCTGTTGTAATTTTCTGTATTTGGGGTACTATAAGCCTCCTGTATTTGATTTTCTATTTCATTCTTTAGCATTGGAAAATTTTATAATATTATTTCATTGAAATTTTTTTTGTGTGTTCCTTTGCTTTGTATCAATCTTAAATTTTGCCTTTTCAGTTATCCCATCTTTCTTGGAAGTTATGTTCATTATCTCTTAACATTTTTTTCTCCATGCTCAATTTTATTTTTAAGATTATATATTTTGTCTTTATTGCCTGAAACTCTGTCTTCCAAGCGGTCTTAATCTGTTGGTGATGCTTTCTATTGAAATTTTAATTTGGTTCATTGAATTCTTCATTTGGAGGATTTCTGCTTAATATTTTTTTTCAGAATTTCCTATTGAAGTAACCTTTCACTTCCTGTATTTACTCTCTGATTTCATGCCTTATATCATACTTTACCTCACAGATCAATTTAGCTATGTATATTAAAAAACTCCTTCTCTGACATTTCTTCCATTGTGGTATTGATACATTCTGTTACTGAAGTATCTTGATGTGTTTGGAGCAATTTGTTCCTTTGTTTTTTTCATATTGTTTGTTTGTCTGTTCATCTAATAGTATGGATTTGAAGTAGAGTTTCTACCCTGTGAACTTATAGTGTCCCTGAAAGTTTCCAGTACCTCACTGTTTAGGGGGAGATAAATATAACAAGAAACAATGCAAATAATATACTGCATTAAACTAAATTGTTTTTGCTGGGACATATACAATTCTAATTGTCACAAAAACATACATGATAGTATCAGTTACTGTCCACAGCAAAAGCAGTAGGTTTGCAAAGGGGTTTATAATTTTGAATAGTAAATATGGAGAAACAGAAGTGGTTAGGATGTGATGATTATGAGGGGGGAGGAGAGAAGATAGAAGTAAAAAATTAAAGAAAAAGAGAACAATAGAGATTGGCTGTTAGCAGAAGAAAGGACAGAAAGAGAATTAAGGGAAATTGATAAGTGAGAGAAAAAAATATATATAAAGTAAAAATTAAAAAAATAAAGATACAAAACAAAACTGAAATATACTAATCAAACATCCTAGTCTTCAGAATACTGATCCACAAAAAATAACTGGCTTCAAAAATGCTAAAAGTGAGAAAAAAATTGAGTATAAATAAATGTCCATGAACCAAAAATGTCACAATTAAACACAAACAGTATAAAGAAACAGGGGAGAAAAAAGGATCTCAATGAAAAGCTAAAGAATTGTTTTCTTTGGAGTTTAATAGATCATCAGCTTCTCTTATCAGCAGTGTTACGAGAGTTTGCTGGGGTGAGAGAAGTAATCCTATAGGTGAAACTCCTGGAGATGGGGTTTAAGCTTATGTAGGCTCTCTGTTCTTCCATAAATGCCAGTTGGTCTGGAGATTTTAAATCAGTGCATCTTCAGGGCCCAGCAATTGATAGTCCATCCTGGAAGGCTGCATACCAGAGATTTCCCCTTGGTTCCACTTGTGTGTGGAGAAGCCAATTCTTAGTCCACTGTGTAATCTATGGACCACATGTTTCCTGGTCTCAGGTTCAGTCTCTAAACTCAGTCTCTCCTGCTCTCCCCCTTTGGGCATTCCTGACCATACATATATCTCCCAGCTGGTCCTTCAAGTAGCCAGGTTTGAGCTAGAGGGGAGAGCAGGATGGGTTTCCATAACTAGTTGTCCCCTGTGTAAACCTCTCTCCAAGTTTGATTTTTCTCATGGTTACATAGGCACACTCTATGTCATGTAGTGTGGGTTTTCCAGGCCTGTATTTTGGGCCAAACTCAGGATTGCCAGGGCTTGACTCCCTCAGCAGCAGATCCCATGCTGTGGTTGCAAAATGGTTCCTTCCTCTGTCCTCTGCATGTAGCTTGGAGAGATGGCAACTTCTTTCCTGCACAAGGATATTGTGCATCATGCTTTTCAGTTTAGCCCAGCAGTATTTTTGATCTCTAAACTCTCCATACCCTGACATGCCTCAGGCCTCCTAAAAATGTGGGTTCCTTTAATTCCCTTATCCGTTTACTTCACTCATGGAGGGACCATTTGGGCTGGTGCCTTCCACTGCAGCAGCAGCATTGGTGATAAGAATTTCTTCCTTATTTTATTATATCCAACCTTCTGAGTCCAAGCACTGCTTTGTAAGTTCAGTATTAAATTCCAGTAAGTATTTCCCTGCTCACTCATCTTGCTGAGATGCTGCCTATTTGCTTTCTTGGTTTCATTCCATGGAGCAGCCAGGAAAGTGACCTTCTCTATTTTGCCATCTTGAAAATCTGTTATTTCTTCTTTAAGTGTTTAGTGGAATTCATCAGTGAAGCCATCTGGTCCTGGGCTTTTCTTTGATGAGAGTTCTTTTTTTTTTTTTTAAATTAATGATCCAATCATATGACTTGCTGTTAATCTGTTCAGGTTTTCTATTCATGCTTCAGTACATGTCTAGAAATTTTTCCATTTCTTTTAGGTTATCAAACTTTGGAGCACAGTTTTTCCTAATATTCTTTAATGATCCATTGCATTTCTAGAGTATCAGTTGTAATATCTCTAATTTGTTTGCATCTTCTCTTTCATAGTTAGCCCAACTAAGCGCTTATCTATTGGGTTCATCTATTTGATGAAACAGCTCTTTGTTTCCTTGATCTTCTGTATTTTTTTCAGTTCCTATTCAATGTTCTTATGCTCTTATTTTTATTATTTCTGTCTAGTACATATTTCAGTGAATAATTGTCACTACTGCAGAATCGTCACATCTGTTTTTTTTTTTCAGTCCAGAAATTGGTTTATATTTTAGTTAGCTTTTAGTAGCTGTAGCCAAAATACCTGACAATAAAAAGTTAGAGGAAACAATGTTTATTTGGGGCTCATGGTTGCAGAGGTCTCAGTTCATAGATGACTAATTCCATTGCTCTGGACCCAAAGAGAGGCAGCACATCATGGGGGAAGGGTCCTGCAGAGGAAAGCTGTTCAGCTCATAGCAGGGTCAGAAACAGAGGTGGGGGAGGGGGCAGAAAGGAAGAAGGGTCCACAGGGAAGATGCACTACTCTAGGACATGCCCCCAGTGACCCACCTCTTCCAACCATGCCCGACTGCTATGGTAGTCACCCAGTCAGTCCATTCAAAATAGGATGGACTGATTAGGTTACTGTCATAAGAAAATAATTTTCTGAATATTCTTTCACTAACAGGGGCTTTTAGGGAACATCTCATGTCCAAAACATAACAGTTTATAACCTTTTATCATATAATTGTTGCATGTTATAATTCTTTTCACCATGCTGCTTAAAAGGGAAACAGAGTAGCAATGCATTCACCAGTGGCATACATAATTGTCTTCTTGTAAACTGTGGGCCTTGAGCTTAGAATTCTCGGCACATATCCATTGTCGATACATCTTCTTTTTCTTTATTTCCTTTTCTTTTCTTTCCTTATTAGTTCTCATCAGTAGAAAGCTCTTTGATTCATTGTACAAAATGGAGCCGAATTTTTCACTTCTCTGATTGTGCATGAAGTAGAGTCACACCATTCATGCAATCATACATGTACCTAGAGTAATGATGTCCATCTCATTCTATTGTCTTGACTACCCTCTTACCCCCCTCTCCCATCCCCTTTACCTCATTCAAAGTTCCTCCACTTATCCCATATTCCCCAAATGGATTACCATCTACTTATCACAGAAAATATTGAGCCCCTGGTTTTTTGAGATTGACTTATTTTGCTTAGCATGATATTCTCTAACTCCATCCATTTACCTATAAATGCCATAATTTTATTTTCTTTTAATGCTGAGTAATATTCCATTGTGTATATGCACCACAGTTTCTTTATCCATTCATCTATTGAAGGACATCTAGTTTGGTTCCACAGTTTAGCAATTGTGAATGGTGCTGCTATAAACATTGAAGTGGCTGCATTACTTAGGATGCTATTTTTAAGTACTTTGGGTATAGACTGAGGAGTGGAATAACTGGGTCAAATGGTGGTTCCATTGCAAGTTTTCCAAGGAATCTCCATACTGCTTTCCAGATTGGCTGCACCAATTTGCAATCCCACCAGCAATATATGATTGTGCCTTTTCCCCCTCATTCTCACCAACACTTATTGTTGCTTGTATTCTTGATAACTGCCATTTTGACTGGAGTGAGATGAAATCTTAGAGTACTTTTGATTTGCATTTCTCTAATTGCTAGAGATATTGAACATTTTTTCATATATTTTTTGATCGATTGTATTTCTTCTTCTGAGAAGTGTCTGTTCTGTTCCTTAGCCCATTTATTGCTTGGGTTGATTTTTGTTTTGGGTTTTTTTTTTTTGGTGTTAAATTTTTTGAGTTCTTTCTATATCCTGGAGATCAGTGCTCTATCTGAGGTACATGTAGTAAAGATGTTCTCCCACTCTATGTGCACTCTCTTCACTCTATTGATTGCTTTGCTTGGAAGAAGCCTTTTAGTTTGCATCCATCCCATTTATTGATTCTTGATTTTATTTCTTGTACTTTAGGAGTCTTGTTAAGGAGGTTGGGGCCTAATCCCACATGAGGAAGATTCTGGCTTACTTTTTCTTCTTTTAGGCTCAGGGTCCCTGGTCTAATTCCTATATCCTTGATCCACTTTGAGTTGAGTTTTGTGCATTGTGAGAGATAGGGGTTTAGTTTCATTTTGTTTCATATGGCTTTCTAGTTTTCCCAGAACCATTTGTTGAAGAGGATATCTTTTCTCCAGTATATGTTCTTGGCACCTTTATCAAGATATGAGATAACTGAATTTAGGTGGGTTTGTCTCTGTGTCTTCTATTCTGTACCATTGGTCTAGATGTCTATTTTGGAGCCAATACCATGCTATTTTTTTTTTACTATACCTTGGTAGTATAGTTTAAGTTCTGGTATTGTGATTCCTCCTGCTTCTCTTTTCTTGCTAAGGATTGTTTTGGCTATTCTGTCAGTACATTTTCAAAAGTTTTTTTATTGAGCACTACAGTACTAATAGCAAACAAATCTTATATGAGTGGCAATGAAGACAACACATCAGATGCACAAATGATGGCTGAGTGTGGTGATGCATGCCTGTAATCTCAGCCACTTCATAAGTTGAGGCAGGAGTGTTGCAAGTTCAAAGAAAGCATTGGCAACTTAGGCCCTACGCCACTCATAGGAACCTTATTTTTTATTTTAAAAAATAAATAAAAATAAGGCCTGGGGATGTGGCTCAGTGGTTAAGTGCCTATGGGTTCAATCCCTGGTACCCCCCCCCCCAAAAAAAAAAATGAACGATAGGGCCCTGAAATTTAAATTTTGTTAAATCCATACTTTACAACACTATATTGAATTTTCTCAACTGCATTAGTTCAACTTCAATGCACAAATCAAAAACAACTAAATGTTAGCTTCATTTTTCAGATTGAAAAAATATCACTAAACTGATATAAATGAACTGTTTTTATTTTGACTATTGAATTTGAACACATACTCATGAGTATTCTATGTGTCCTAATCTTGCACCAAAGACAGTTTAGTTGTAAATGAGTTTTAAGCAATACTGGGCCAGGTATAGTGGCTCACACCCATAATGTGAGTGACTTGGGAAGCTGAGGTAGGTGAATTGCTAGTTTGAGGCCAGCTTCAGCAAATCAGGGAGGCCCCTAAGCAACTTAGTGAGACCCTGTCTCAAAATAAAAACAAGGCGCTGGATACAGCTCAGTGATAAAGTTCTCCTGGGTTCAATTTCCAGGACAAAACAATAATAATAGGAATACTGGCACATTTTTTAAAAAATAGCTTCATAATGATTTTATCTCACTTTTTTGTAAAAAAAAAATTGGCATATAGTCAGCAATAATCATGTGGTGAAATATGGTAATTGGGTATAGTTTGATGCCTTGAGGTGCTATTCTGTATCTCTGTATTTTGATATGTGTATTATTCATTATAATCTTCCATCTTAGTATTGCTTTTGCTATATCCCATGCTTTTGGTATAGTGTGTCTGTTTCATTTGTTTAAAATTTTTTTTAAATTCTTTGTTGATCCACTGGTTGTTCAAAAGTAATTTTTTAATCTCCATGTATTTATATATTCCAAAACTTTTCTTGTTACTGATTTCAAATTTTATTGCATTGTTGTCAGAAGAGATACTCAATATGGGTTTCAATTTTGAAAAATATACTGAGACTGGTTCATGGCCTAATATATAATCTGTCATGCTGAATTTTCCATGTGCTTATGAGAAAAATGTGTATTGAGCAGCTGTTGGATAGAATATTCTATAAATATCTGTTAGGTTCCTTTGGTCTAGGGTGAAATTTAATGCTCAGGTTTCTTCAGTTCTTCTTTCTAGATGATCCAACTGTTCACTGCTGACCGTAAAGTATTAAAATTCTCAATTATTGTGTCTCCTTTTAGGTCCATTAATATTTTAAAAATAATTTTTTAGTTGTCAGTGCACCTTTATTTTATTTATTTATATGTGGTGCTGAGAATCAAACCCAGTGCCTCATATATGCTAGGCCAGAGCTCTACCCCCAGCCCAGGTTTATTAATATTTGCTTTATATATTTGGGTACACCAATCAATATTGCCTGGACATATATTCAGAATTTATCTTTCCTCTTTCTATGACCTTTATCTTTATATAATTATCTTCCTTGTCTCTTTTGAAGTCTATTTTATTGGATATAAGTAAGACTATTCCTGTTTTCTTATGGATTCCATTTGCTTAGAATATATTACTTTCTACCTTCACTTCCAATCTTTGAATCCAGTCAGTCATCTTATGCCTTTTAATTAGAGAATTTTATCCACTTACACTCAAGGCAATAATTGGTAGGTTAGGTCTTTCTGTGGCCACTATGTACCTTATTTTCTACTTTTTTTTTTGGTTGTTCCTTTCTTTCCTCTTTTCTTAGAGTGTTCCTTTGTGATTAAGTGACTTATACTTGTAGTGTGTTTTGGGTCCTTCTTTATTGTTTTTGGTCTACTGTTGACTTTTGTTTTACAGTAACATTGAGACTTGCAAAATACGTCTTTGGATTATAACAAGCTTGTTTGAAATGATAGCAATTTAATATGATCTTAAATAATAGAAAGAACAAGAGAAAATATACAATAAGAGAACTCTACATTTGCACCCCATTTCTCCCCACATTTTGAATTTTTGATATTTCATTTTACATCTTTCTATATTTGCTCTCAGCATGTTAATGGAGTTATTGTTATTTTTTTTAGCTTTCATGAATGGTTTATGCATAATGCTAACAATATTGGTGAGTTCTTAATTTATATAAGTAGTCTTATCAGTGAGTTTTAGATCTTCTCTTAGCTTTTTTTTGGGAAGATCTTTATTTCTCTCTAATTTCTAAAGGGTGGCTTGGCTGGATACTTTTCTTGGGGAGAGTTTTCTTCCCTTAAGTGATATGAAAATCTCATGCCATTGTTCCCAAATGGTAAGGCTTTTACTGTAAGGTGCATTGGGAAACCCCTGTGTATTGTTTCTTTTCTTTTGAACTCTTGAGAATTTTCTCTTTATCATTCATCTCTGTACTTGATTATAAAATGTCTTGGGGTTGAGTTCAATTTGACCTTTGACCTACATGTGTTTGAGTATTTGTTTTCTTCTCTAGGTGTGGGAAATGTTATGTTATTATTTCTTTGAATAAGCTTTCTACCCTTTTGGCATGTTTACATCCACCTTGAACCAAATAACTTGGATATTTGTTCTTTTATACTATTCCAAACTTCTCATAAACCGTCTTCATTCCTATTCTGTGCCAGTGGGACACACTGAAGTTCAGCCTGCATAATTTCCAACCTCATAGGGACTTGGGGAATACCTGCTGTTATCTTAAGACTGTGCAGGTCCCTGTGACTGTGAGATTCAGGTGTGACCCAGCTTAGCAACTGCCTTGATGACTAAAATACTGTTTATACAACCTATCCCCCAACCTTAACAGGTATTACCAGGTCGGAGCTCATGTGTGGACATCTGAAACTACCCTGGTAGCAGGCAGAGAGTCCCAGTTGAGTGGACTCATGGCTTACCTTTCATCACTGCCAGCTACAGTGTGAACGTTAGTGTACTTCTGAGACTATGCAGGTCATTGTGACTGTGAGACTCATGTTTAATCCAACTTAGCTTTGGCATAAGTAGCCAAAGGACTAAATTCACCATCTACCCCAACATTGGGTTGCATAACATTATGCAAGACCCCATTTTCTGACAATAGTACAGGGTAGTAAGCAGAGAGCTTTGATGTGTAACTTATTGCTGGGCTGGTGAAACCTATCACTGCGCAGACCCAAACAGCCCAATTGGCATGCTTGTGGATGAATCTCTGAAAAAGCTCCAGTGACAGGGGAAGAAATATGTGGCCCACCCATGTGACTTTTACTCCAGGGAGAATCACCTGTAGCTGGTTGCAGCAATCTTGGGCCAGTAGCCTACCTAGGCAATAAGAAATCCATATCAGTGTGGACCTCAGTCCTACCCCAATTTTTTTTTGCCTGTCTTGACAACAGGTAGGCTTAGGCAATATTGTCAGCCACAGGTGTGCTATGGAAACCTGGGGCATGTCCATCCATGGTGACTTTGCCCAGAGCTGGGCAGAATCTTGCAGTGCCCGATCTCAGGGGAATAATTGCAGATGATGCATTTGGGCCTACTCCAGCCCCAGGCAGCAGCTTGTGGAGACAGACTACACTTACTAGGTACTCTTCAGGTTCCTTCTGAACAATATACCAACAGGGTATTTTTGGCACACCTGGGCTTGGATTGCCCTCTACAATAGTGACAACACACCAATGGTAAACTCCTGGCAACTCTGGACCTGGGTGCCATCCAGTGCTGAAATAATGGAAGTGACAGCAGCAGGCTCAGAAAAAATAAGCAGCCTGCTTATTTCTGAAAGACGGGGATAAACAAAAGCCAGGTTTGGAAGACAAAAATAAATGCCTACTCCTTCAATGCCCAGATGACATCACATGCCAACCAGCATAAGGACATAAGCTTTGCATATGCATATGCTGACAAACATAAGCAGAAGGAGCTTTAAGGAGAGCATGACCTCTCCTAATTCTCAAAATAAGGTGCCAGAAACTGACCAGATAGTAATCAGTATGAGAGGACTCTTAGGGAATTTAAAACAGCTGTTTAAAGGAAACTCGATGAGCTTCAAGAAAACAGAAATATTTCCATATTTTAACTGAGAAACTTAACAAAGAGATGGAAACCATTAAATCAAATAAATTCTTGAGCTGAAAACTCTGCAAAATTCAAAAGGCAGTTCTAGAGGAGAAATCAACAGTTATTAGCCTGTTGGTGGGGGTCATGGAGGTTTTTTTTTCCAGCACTGGATTTGTTTGACAGGCCTGGTAGCAGGTTTCCAGTGGACTTAATTCTCCTTCACTTGCTCAAGTGGGAGGCATCTCTCCACATTGGGCTGCCTCGAGTTGGGAGAGGTCTTAATTTCCATTCTCCTATGCACTAATGAAGTTGAGCATCATTTTATATTTTTTTAATTCCAAATATTGTTTTCTATTATGTGAAGTGCTTGCTGATTTCTGTAGCTCTCGTGAAAGTAGATTGGTTCATGAAGAGCTAACTGTTCAATTTGGTGCTTCTGTAGGGAGCATCTTCCTTGGCCACCATCTTGCTCTGCCCATGGCAGAGATATTTCTTTCAAAATATTGTTAAAACTATATTTTGTACAAAATATAGCTCTGTTCACTGTGTCCATGGTGGTTTGTAGCTGGATGGGAGCACTAAAATTTTGAGTCAGCCCCAGAAAATACTTGCAAAAGAAATAAGGAGCAAGAATATTATCTTAAATTATGGCAAATATTTGGCAACTCAGACAAAATTTTCTAATCCACTTTTTCAGAGGAAGAAACAGAAGATGACAGTTGCTTATTCATCATTTTCTTTCTTCTTTCTCCTGTGTAGTGACTGATGAAAAGAAAGTCCAACCACACTAGAGAAACTGATTTGAATTTGGAGAGGCATCAGGGATTTCCATAACTCTGCTCTCAAATCTACATGTGAGAAACCTAAGGCAGAAATTTCATTTTTATCCATTTTATGATGTAAGTCCCAAATACAATTATAGTGAAATTCATGTTTATCTTTTTTTTTTTTTAAATTTCCCCCCTTACTTTCAAACTTCTTTCTCACCTCCTTTATCTCCCACCTTATTCTGTTTGCTGTAACATTAAGTTCATTTGACAAAAGCTTGTAGCAGACACTGATGGGGTCACCCTGCCACAGGACACTGTGTCCTCCATTTCACCTTTGGAAAAGTTTTTCACAGACTTGGGAAGTCTTTTTGATGCATAGGGCCATTTTAGAGAAAAGGCATGTGGTTTAGTTCTGGAAACTAAAAATATGCTACCATGAAACAGATCTGTGCATGCACAAAGACTTTTGTGCAAAACATAGTTTTAACAAAATAGTCAAATCAACCCAAATATATCTACTCCCAAATTTTATAAGAGGACCATTACTCATAACTTTATGTTTATACCTGTATGCTTCCCATTCTAACTCTCTTTCTTACCACCTGGATTTTGCTTATCATATCTTTAATTTTTAAAAATAATTTTGTCACATAGACATAGATCTTCCTAAACAGTACATTGTTCATTTGTACTTGTTTGGACTTTATAAAAATTGTGTGCTATATGCAATATTGGAGAAAATGCTTTTTAATTCTGTTCTATTTCTCAGATTATTAGATGGAGCTGAAGTTTAGTCAGATTCAATGATATATATGTTATTGTTTATATATCACAATTTATCAATTTCAGCTTTATCAAATTTATGAATATGGCTGCTATGACCCTTCTTATACACATCTCCTTGTACACATATGCAACAGATTTTCTAAGGCATATATTTAAAAGGATAATGCAGTAAAGTGTCTGTGAATATTGACCTTTAAAGATATTGCCAAAATGTCTTACGAAGTGATTTTTCCAATTTATATTCTTAACATCACTGAATTCCCATCGACTGCATATTTATGCTGATACTGTTAAATTTCTTAAATTTTGCCAGTGCCATGAATGTGCAATATTATTTCTCATTGGTCTTAATTTCCATTCTCCTATGCACTAATGAAGTTGAGCATCATTTTATATTTTTTAATGACAAATATTGTTTTCTGTTCTGTGACGTGCTTGCTATTTTGCCCATTTCCACATTATTTTCTAAGAGTTCTTAATATATTTATATATTCTAGATACTAGTACTTTATCAGAAATTTGTTGTAAATATCTCCTCTCAATTATAGCTTTTTAAAAATTTCTCAAATGGTTCTCTTGCTGAGCTGAATCCCTTAATTTTAGTATAATCAGATTTATCAATTTTTTACAGTTATTTTTAGGATTTTACTTGAGATATTGTTTCTTATATAGTTTGATCATGATGGTATTTCCTATATTTTCTTCCAAAACTTTAAAACACTTCTTCATTTTCTGGCAAAAAGCTTGGTGAAAACACTGGCTACAGCTCTTGGTGTAGCAGGAAATGCAAGGCAGAAAGCAATATATGATTGCATGGCCTTGTTGTGGCTGCTTTCTATGGAGTGGTATGCTTTGTTAAAGAGAGGTTTTTCCTTATTCTGCCAATCAAAGCTCAGTTTCCATATTAGATATTTTATGTACATAATTAATACATTTGGGACAACTCCTTTTCACAGAACATAAGATTCACAAGGAAACAGTATCCTCTCTCTGTTGTAAAGGTAACCTCTAGCTGCTGGATAGTTGGTTGTCAGTGTAAGTCTGCTGTTTATCCCTTGCACATCAATGTACAGGGTTGGAAGAATAGGACAAGCCTATGATTTCAAGACATTTGAGTTGACTTGGTGTTTAGAAGGGCATCTTTTCCAAATGGCAAATACAGAAGGGATCAGATATGATGGCTTGTGGGAGCATCGATATCTCTTCCTTTCCTCTGTCCTCAAAATGAGGATCAGTCATTTCAGCCCTTTTTGAGTACATTAGTACATTTGGCAGCCACTGATACCTGGATAAAGGATCTTTCAGATTTAACATGTTAATGAGAACAGAGGCTGTGTGTAGATGTTGAGCAAGAATGGGAAGTTTGTTCAGCCCTAGCCATGAATGGAGGCTTTGGTCATGGTGGTTGTACGAGGTAGATGGCCTTCTTATTCATTTTTGGATTCTTACCACAGAAACAACTAAAAGCCATATTGATCAAGCGTTATCAAAAATTTTGATGTTGAGTCATGAAAGATATCTTTTTAGGTCACTAAAATTTCAGTAGAAGTCAATAATAAAACTAAAATAAGAAATTTTCATCTTTTGAAATTAATCAAGATACTTTCCAATATCCTCTGCATCACAAAAGAAACTAGAAAACATTCCAACTGAATGAAAATAGCAACAATACTAGGACATATACCGCGATATACCTTAGCTGGGCTTATAAGAAAAATTGTAGGCTTAATTGTGCGCATTATTAAAAGGCTGGAAAGCAAGGAATTAGGCATCAATCTCAATAAGTTAGTAAAAAAATAGATTAAGTTAAAAGACAAAGAGAATAATATACAAATTAATGGAATATAAAATAAACCCAAAATGAAATCCACAAAGCCAAAAATTAAAAAAAAACTAGCAAAGATTATAAATCCTTGGTGAAATTTTAAGAACGACATCATAAAAACAAATATGAAAAATGAAATAATGACCTCAATATAGATCCTAAAGAAGTGTAGAAGTGTAAGAAGATAATGTGAATAGTTTTTGCTAACAGTTGAAATATTAAGTAGAATGGACAAATCCCTAGAATAAAGAAACCTATGAACAATAACACAAAAGAGATTATATAAAATATTCTCTAATTATTAAATAAATTGAAGATTAATTAAAATTTTCCTTTAGTAGGCACCAATATCAGTCATTTCAGAAGAATATAATGACAATAACATAAAAATTTTGCAGAGAATATAAAAGGCTATAATTTTCATCTCATGTAAAATTTTGTTGTAAAACATGAGAAGAAATAAAAATTACAGGTCAATGCCCTTCTAAATATAGTTGGAAAATACTAAGAAAAGAAATTGAATCCAGCTCAATACAAAAGGTAATATTTTATCACAAATTTATTCTTGGAAAACAATGGCAATATGCCATAGACAAGTGAACCTAAGAAATTAATAGCATTAACAGAATAATGGAGAAAAATTATATAATAGTTTCAACCGATGTAGAAAAAGCATTTTATAAAATTTATCATTCACTAACATTAAAAAAAATCTCATCAACCAGGAACAGAAAGGAACTTCCTCCATCTGATAGAGAACATCTACTAAAAACCTATAGCAGAAAACATATTAATTAGGAAAGATTTTCCTCTGAGATGGAAAAACAGGAAAAAGATTACCACTATCATTTTTATTTAACATTTTGCTGGACATTGTAGCTGGAGCAATAAAACAAAATATAAATAAAGGTGTAAAAATTGAAAGAGTAAATAAAATGTCATTTCTTAGATGCTATAATTGTTTAGAAATTACCCACTCCAGTAAACCTGAAGATAAGTTATTAGAAGTAAAGAAATTTAGGAAGGTTACTGATTATGCCCTAACTTGCATATGCATATGCATTTTTTTCTATTAGGCAATGAATAGAAAACAAAAGTTAAAAGATCTATACCATTTATAGTAGTACAAAAACTCATCACAAGTTAGGAATAAATATAATGTAAGATATTCAATACTTCTCAGAATAACAAGACGTTATTAAAATAAATGAAAGAAGATGTACCTAAATATAAATTCAATATTGAAAAGACAGAAGTTTCCTTAAGTTTATTTATAGTTTCAATAAAATCCCAATCAAAACCTTCATTTTTAGTGTTTGGAAATTGACAATACTGCTTCAAAAATTAATATGAAAAAGTCCAAGCATAACAAAAGCATTTTGAAAAATTTAGATATTTTCCCAACTGGATACCAAGACATGCTATAAATCATAAGTGTTTTCTTTTTTTTTTTTTTTTTTTGAAATTTTATAGACATCAACATTTTATTAGTTCTTTGACCACCTGGAGAGAGATATGAGGTAAATAATTCTAAAGACATCTTTACTTTCATCTGTTTACCCAATTTAGATTGAACCTTCTTAAATCATGTGAATTAAAGGATCCATTTCTATTAATTTATGAGTGCTCATTTTATATCTGCCAATTTGGATATCATGTACATGATATACGGACGTACACACATATAGACATACAACACATAACACAAATGTGCACACATAACACAATAGCAAAGGCCTTGTAGCTTTTTGTAGGCAAATCTTCATTGCAATGTTACAGATGTTTGAAAAGTTCAATAAAAATAGGACTGAGCAGAAAATCATTAACCTGGGTGTGTAGGATCAAAATCATGAGCTCCAAAAATATGGAATTGAAGAAAAAAAAAAGAGTCCTAGAAAAAAAATGACCAGTTGGTAATTAGTTAAGTACCATACAATTTACTTTTTGGTTTAGTATAGTATGAGTTCAGGTAAAAGACAATTTTACTTTTTCTGTTTTTTTTTTTCTTTTGCTTACTGTTTGATGTTTTTATAAGTGTTTTCTTATATAGGAACATTCTTTTTCAACACAAATGTCATGAAGATATTGTGTAATATTATCCTCTAGGAACTTACCGGTTTGCTGTTCACCTCTGGATCCATAACTCACCTAGAACGAGTGTCTGGTGTGAGGTAGGAATCAACTTTCATTTTTATATCCACATAGACAGTTGACCCAGTTGCATATACTGAAGATGATATTAAGACCATTTCTTTGCACTGATATTTTTCTCACAGATCATGTGTTCCCACTTCTTTTTTTTTTTTGGAGGTAAGGAGGGCACTGGGGATTGAACTCAGGAGCACCCAGCCACTGAGCCACATCCCCAGCCCTATTTTCTGTTTTATTTAGAGACAGGGTCTCACTGAGTTGCTTAGCACCTCACTGTTGCTAAGGCTAGCTTTGAACTCACAATCCTCCTGCCTCAGCCTCCAGAGCTGCTGGGATTATAGGTATGCACCACTGCACCTGGCTCTTGCTTCTTTTGTTGCATTCATTTCTGAGGCTTTATATCAATTCTACAAATTCTGAGTGATCTCATTGGATGTCAGTAAAGAATTCTTTCAAAAATCACAAGGAAAGAAAGGTTGCACAGGAAATTTAAATATTATAAAAATTATATTTGGTTTGAACTGCCAACAGAAGTATGTTTATGTGTGTGTGTGTAGATTGAGAAATTGTTTTTCTGAGACAGATTGAAATATTGTGGACTAAAGCAATTATAAGTGTAGTTGATAGTAAAAATTAGAGAAAAAATTGATAATTTCACATCTTATTTAGCCCATATTTCAAAGTTGGAAGGTAACTAAAGATCAAATCATTTATTTTAAGAATGTGAAGTCTAAGGTGCCTCTAGGTTCCTCTTCCATTATAGCTACTAAGGAAGTTTCAATGTTTATAGCCACACAGTTTACAATAGCTTAATTGTGGAACCAACCTAGATGCCATTCAGTAGATAAATGGATAAGCTGTGATATATATATACATAATGAAATATTACTCAGCATTAAAAGAGAATAAAATTATGGCATTTGATGGTAAATGGAATATTATGCTAAATGAAGTAAGCCAATCTCAAAAAACCAAAGGCCGAATGTTTTCTCTGATATGTGGATGCTGATCCATAATGGGGATGGGGGTGTAGCATGGGAGGAATAGAGGTGCTTTAGATAGGGCAAAGGGGAGGGAGAAGAAGGGAGGGGGCATGGGTGTAGGAAAGATGGTAGAATGATTACCCTAAGAACATGTAAGAAGACATGAATAGTGTGACTTTACTTTGTGAACAACCAGAGACATGAAAAAAATTGTGCTCTGTATGTGTACTATGAATGGAATGCATTCTGCTGTCATGTATAATAAATTAGAGTAAATAAATAAACTAAAAAAAGTTTCAAATAATGTCTTTTCTTGAAGTATAGAATTGTAAATCTAAACAGAGAGCAAGGAGAACAGAGGCCTGAATAATCTTTATGCCAGCTCTTCAGAGAGTGGGAAATTCATCTAATATTCTAGGATACTACTTGTCCATTTTGATCAGTTTCCTGTGGTACTATTTGTAATTGACAAGTTCACTCCAAGTTAGTTTTAATGGCATGAAATCTGTCCTGCATTTGATCTAGAGCATATACTTGGAAAATAGATGAAACAGATCTGTAAACTTGCTGGTAGTAGCTATGTTTCTGTACTTGTAAATGTGATCAAAGGATTTCTTTCCTTGTAGGATTCTTTGTTGTTTCTGGACTTTTATTTTGATTCTGGTTGTGTTTATCTATGAGTACAAGCAAATCAGCCTAGATCAAAGGGTATATTCTCCTCCATTTGCTATGGCTTGTCCCTGTAGTTCTTCCAGAACTTCTTTAGCAGGATCAAGACTTTCTTGCTATTGGAGGTGCTTAAAAGATTCCAACTTCTTAAAACTAATACAGTATTTGTGATGTCAATCAAAAATAGGTCTGTTATATATTGTCTATTTATATTGACTTCAAGATGAAATGAGAGAACAAATGAGTTCCTCTCCCCATCAAAAGGACTTTTATGAATGAAAGAAAGAAAGAGAAGAAAAAGAAAGAAGATAGAAGGCAAAGGTTAACAGAGAGAGAAGGAAAGTATGTCACTTCAGGGAAGGGAGGTGGACACTGGGAATGCAGTCTAACATAGATTGAGAATGAACATCCAGTCAGATGTGGGGTTAAAGTTCCAGCTACTTTCTAGCTTTGTAACCTTGGGAAAGTTATGTAACATTACTAAGCATGGGTTTCTTTACTTGCAAAATGGAGTGTTAATAATGGCCTTTTTATAGTTGTTTGGAGGACCAAACAAGATAATATGTAAAGTAAGTTTAATTCATGTTGTCTTAGTCTGTCTTCTGTCACTAATAACAAAATACCACTCACTGTGTAAGTTATAAAGATAAGAGGTTTATTTTGGTTCATGGTCCTGGAGATCCAAGGGAAGGTTCCATATCTGGTAATGGCCTTCTTGGTAACAGAGGTAACAGAGACCCAATGTGCTGTCGGGCAGTCATATGGCAAGAGATAAGGAGGGTGCATGTGTGTGCATGTGTCTCCAGGTCTGTCTCTCATAAAGCCCCAGGATTAAATTATGGGGTTCCACCTCAATCCTATCTAATCATGATCATGTCTCAAATGTCCCACCTATAGACACCATAGTCAGAATAAATTTCCACCATCTTAATACATCATGATGAAAATTAAACTTCAACTCATAAAACCTTGAAGGACATGTTCAAACCATATCCAAACCATAGTAGAGTTATTACCAGTGGTTTCTCTTTTTTCTCTCATAACTATTTTGAGATCCAATAAAATCTTACATATTTGGCCTTTACTGATACAGTCAGAAACCAAGCTAATATCACCTAGGAAAGTTAAAACATTTCCTGTGAAATTAATGTTCTCAATTAGTATAATTAATTAATATAATTGGCAAAATTGAAATAGATCTTTTTTGCTTAAAAATACTGATTTAATTTGTATCTCTTTTGTTTATTTAGCTTAGATAGGTAAGCTAAACAATTAAGAATATTTAAAATTTAAAATACTTCTCCAAAACTAAGTTTCTGTTAAAAAAATTCTGTATTTTGTATTTGATGAGTCAGATTTTCCTCCCAAAATAACTGGAAAGAGTAAAAGTTTAGAGTCTCATAAAATTTTCCTGACCTAAGATTTTTAAAGAAAATTCTGGGCAGCTCTCCTCTTAGGACAGGATCACTCTAGTCCATGGGTAATCAAATTCTGTTGAACTTGCAAAATGATCTCGTTAGCCTTATTTAAGATCTTAAGCAGTTTGTGGGTGATTATCTGAAGGTTCCACGAGGACTCTTCAACCCTAATGAGGAATGAGAATTTCCTTGAGACCTAAACATCTTCTTTAATGCAAACTTCATAAATCCTTTGCACTATCAGTAGGGGCTATGCAAAAATATGAACTGGGATATAATTGGAATTTTTATTATTATAATACTTGGATTGAAAGAAAAGTAGAAGGAGGAACTTTATTCTGATCTTGGCTTTAACCCATGTTCATAGCAAAGCCTTTGGAAAATCTTCAACCAATCTGAGTCTCAATTACTGCATTAAAAAGTGGGAGAGACTTCTGATTCACCTTCAGCTGTAGTGCTGTTCTAAACCTGTCTATTCACTTTCAAAATGCTCTTATTTGAAAAAGATGCTCACCTTCCCAGAGCAATAACACATTCTTGGGGCTTTCAAACTTTATGTTAGGCTATTGTTATTGTGACCACTACATCATTTTACATTTATCCTTTTATCCTCAGTAACATTTACTAGAAGAGAAAATTATATTTTTAATCATTTTTTTTTTCATAACTGCTTTTGCTATTGGTCAAGAAGTGCAGCTTCACTCCATGGACCAAGGACATTCTTTCAATAGTCCTAAAATTGAAACCATTCAGATAATCACACCAAGTACCAAATACTGTTAAAATATTTGTGGTAGTGGGGAGTGGCTAACAGAGAAATTTTTCTGAACTTTAAGTATAAAACAAATGAGGCTAAACCTTAAAGGCTACATAAATTAAGATGCAATTATGGATCAAAAACCACTTCCATTATGAATTCTGAGATTGGCACATACACTGCCAGGCAGAGATTAGGGGTTTGGGATCCGAGGAGGTAGCAAGCTGGAGCTATCTTTGTTGTTTTTAAAGTATTTTAAGATATAACAACATTGAGTCTTAAATATAAAGCTTTCCCACATATCCTCTTCCCTCACACATACTGAGATTTCCTTAATATCAAAATCCCCCATCAGGTTGTGACATTTGTTACAATTGATGAATGTACATAAACACATCACTATCACCCAGCAATTAGGCTTTACTCCTGCTCTTTTACATTCTATGGGTTTGGACAATGTGTAATGACATTACACATAGTCGTTACACTGCCCTGAGAATCCTCTCTGTTCCACCTATTCGCTTTTCTTACCCCTGAACTCCTGCCAGCACTCACCCTTTTATTGTCTCCATAGTTTCACCTTCTCCAAAGTGTTACATAATAGGAACCATATAGCATGTAGCCCCTTGCTGATTAGTTTTCACTTAGAGATATGTATTCAGATTTCCCCCATGTCTTTTCATTTCTTATAGTTCGTTTCTTTTTAGAATTAAATGACACTCCACTGTTTGATAACCATGTTTTACTTATCCATCCATTGGCCGAAGTTCAACTTGGTATCCTCCAATTTTGGGCAAATATAAATGAAGCTGCTGTAAATACCAGCAGGTTCTTGTGTAAATGGAAATTTTCAACTCCTTTGATGAATATCAAGGAGTGAAATTGCTGAATCATATGGCAAGAAGACGTTCAGTTTTGTAAGAAACTGCCCAACTGTCTTCCCAAGTGACTGTACCCTTTTGTTTTCCCAGCAGCAATGGATGAGAGTTCCTGTTGTTTCTCTCATTCTTGCCAACATTTGGTGGTGTTGGTGTGGTGGATTTGGCTCTTTCTAATAGGTGTACAGTAGTATCTCCCTGTTGTTTTAATTTGCCTTTGCCAGGTGATGTGGAGCACCCTTTTATATACTTGCCTGTCATCTGTCTATAGTCTTTAGTGGGGTCTCTCTTGAGGCTTTTGAGGTTTGTGCCCTATTTTAAAAATAGATTGTTTGGTTCCTATTGTTGATTTTTAAGAGTTCTTTATGTAGTTTGGGTAACAGTTGTTTGATATATATTTTGCAATTTTTTTCTTCTAGTCTATTTTTTGATTTACTTGACACTGTCTTCTTAGTAGAGAAGAAAGTTTAAATTTCAATGAAGTCAATTTGTTAATTCATTCTTTCATGGATCTTTGGTGTTGCATCTAAAAAGTCATTGCTAAACCCAAGGTTCTCTATAGTTTTTCCTATGTTGTCTTTCTATGTGTTTTTATAGTTTTGCATTTTATTTTTAGGTCTCCAACACACTCTGAATTAATATTTATGAAAGGTAAATAGTCTGTGTGTCTATATTTTTTTTTCCTCATGGATATCCAGTTGTTCCAGAACAATTTGTGGAAAAGGCTGTCTTTTCTCCATTGTATTGTTTTTGCTCCTTTGTCAAAGATCAGTTAACTATATTTATATTAGTCTATTTCTGTACTCTGTATTTTGTCCCATTGATGTATTTGTCTATTCATTCAAAATGCCATGCTGCCTTGATTACTATAGTTTTATAGTAAGTCTTGGAGTCAGGTATTATCTGCCCTCCATGTTTGTTCTTCTCTTTCTATATTGTGTTAGCCATTCTAGATATTTTTGCCTCTGTTTATAAACTTTAGAATCAATTTATCAATATCCATAATACAACTTGCTGGAATTTTGTTTGGAATGGCATTGAATCTATAGATTGAGCTGGGAAGAATTGACTTCTTGACAACAGCTATAATCTGAATGTTTGTCTCCCCCAAATTATGTTGGGAAATCCTAACCCTCAAAGTGATCCTCTTAATAGGCAGGCACCTTATGGAGGGTGACTAATTGTGATGTCAGCTGTAATTTATATGTGAATATTCTTTATTAAGTTGAGGAAGATTCCATCTATTCCTAGTGTACTGAAAATTTTATGAATAAGTGTTGGATTTGGTCAAATGCTTTTTCTGAATTTATTTATATGATCCTGCATTTTTCTTATTTTGTTATTGGTATGATGATTATGTCAATTAACTTGAATGTTGAACCATCGTTGTTATATCTAGGAAAAATTTCACATAGTCATGGTGTTTGATTATTTTTAAACACAATTGAATTTGATTTGCTATTATTGTTGAGAATTTTTGCATTGATGTTCCTAAGAGATATTGATCTGTGGTTTTCTTTTATTGTAATGTCTTTGTCTGGTTTTAGTATTAAGGTGACAACTAGATTCATAGAATAAGTGAGGAAGCATTTTTCTCTGCTTATAGAATCTGAAAGAATGTTGCTATATCTTAAATATTGGGTAGAATTCACCAGTAATTTGGACCTGATGCTCTCTATTTTGGAAGGCAATTAGGTAATTATTGATTCCATTTCTTTAGTATATTTAGGTCTATTCAGATTGTCTATATCTTTTTGTGTGAGCTTTGTCACACAAGAAGACAGACTCTCTTTCAAGGAATTGGTCCATTTTATCTATGCTATCCAATTTGTAGACATACAACTGTTCATAGAATTCTTTAATTGTGAATTTCCATAGAATCTGTAGTGCTGGGCCTTCTTTGTCTTCCCTTGATGAAGGTCTCTTTGAGAGTGAGTCAAGAGAAAGGAACAGAGAGATACGGAGTAAAGAGGAACAGTTGACTCTTGTATCCCTCAAACATCTATATCTGGTCTTTTCTCAGGTTTACTTCCTAGAAATTTGGATTATGTGGAATAATAAATTTATTTTTTTCATTTAAAGGATTTTAAATTGAGTTTCTATCACTTGCAGAAGACATATACCTAACTGATGTACTTCATTATTTATAGAAAGAAGCTAAGACCTGGAAAGGTAATGCAATTTGCTTCAGGTTCACATTGTGGGTCAGAATCTAAATCTCGATCCTTTCAGTGCAGAGATCTTTGTATTTCATACCTCCCCTCTTCTGAAGAGGTCGCCTACACCCTCAGTTTAAGTAGCTGGCAATTCACCATCTTGCTCCAGGTTCATTTTGTATTCCCTGACTGTACCAACCTCTGAGTGTCACACACAGAATGAAGTTCCCAATCATTTATGCTCCTGACACAGAGGTAATAGAATTGACAGATTCAGAAGGCATAAAAAAAGATGTCCTTTATTTCTGGGTGTTTGTCTTGTCAGAAATAAATAAGGTTGAACTCTGATAGGATGCCTTGTAAATAATTCTTAGGTGGAATATTCAGAACACTCCCTTTGCCAAGTCTGTGACAGCTATTATAAATGGAAAGGGTGTGCTTTCTCCTACCTAGATGAACTTTAAAAATCAAAGTTTTACTCTTTCTTCTAATCTGAAAACTTTAAAAAAAAAAACAAAACTTCTTCCTTAGGAATTCTAAAACTAAGGAATTTTATACGACTTATTTTGATGAGAATTATGTTCAGTGGTATGATTCTGAATTTTGGTAAATACAGAATATTACCCTCTAGGCAAAAGACATGAAGCTTAATTCAAGCAGTCTTTGGTTTCCCAGTATGTTTCCATTCGTATATGAATACTGACTTACTAATTTCAGTTTCCTGTCAGTCAAACTCAAGAAAAGAATTTGGTCTCTGAAGAAGTTGCTCTTGACTTTCGGGTTAATATTGTTGAGGGTTCTTGTTGCATTGGGGAGGTACTCTGAATATTAAAGTGAATTTATCTTTAATAGTGCTTGTAAGTTGTGTTTGTTCAGACAACAGCAGAGGCAATTGCAGTTGCAACATTTCCTGTTGCATTTCTCCCTTTATGATGTCACAATCCTCAGGGTGGTATCAAGATGGCACCACTGTGAATGAAGAAAAATGTCTGATTTTTTTGCTTGCTGTATTCACAAACAACAGCAAGCAAACAATATGCAACACAGAAGCAGAAAACCTCTGATTCTAATTAAGAATTTTATTTCTTGGTCTCACAAATGACTGATGGAAATCAAGAACTGACTTTCCTTATAAGTACTTTCCAAGAATATACATCCATGAATAAATCTTCTGTTATTTACTTCAAAAGCCATTTAAATTCTTTTAGAGACACATTTTCCTTCTTTGTCACCATTTTTTAAAACAGGGCTGTGACCATTGTATTTCCAGATTGCATTTGTTTGTTCGTTTACTTGTTTTGAATTAATATAAACATTCTGTCTTTTTAACTGAATATGGCACTTCATTCTGGATTGATGGCTAACAGGTAATGGTTAACTGGGAAAGGAAGAGCTAATCTGGCACTCATATTATCATAGCTGCAAGTCATTGGTTGGGTAGAAGCAGATTTAACTATAACTATCCTGCAGATATCCTAGATAAGGAAGTTGAGCTTCAGCAGATGCATATTGCTGAATGGAGGCTTACAGTGGATCAAAGTGTTTAATTCCCATCATCCTCTGGTTATGTTGGTATAAAAATACAATAAGTTTAAGGTTAATCTGGGTCCTATTTGAACTATTTAGAACAAGTAGTAAAGATAGTTATCTTAACACGTGTGTGTGTGTGTGTGTGTGTGTGTGTGTGGTACTGGAGGATGAACCCAGGGTGGTCTACACTGAACTGTACTCCCAGTCATTTATTTTTTATATTTTTTGTGACAGAGTCTTGCTAAATTTCCAAAGCTGGCTTCAATCTTGCCATCCTCCTGCCTCAGCCTCCCAAGTAGCTGGGATTATAGGCACAAGTCACCACACATAGCTAAGATAGTTCTAACTTAATGAAGAATAATTCCGTCAGTTCTGTGGTCTGGAGAATTGGAAGCAGGTGCTCCTGGATTAGATTCACTACTACCTCTGAGCTCATTCAATAGGAGGGAATAATCCTAGAAGGAATATTCTGTTACTGAACCCAGTTATTTGGGTCAGAATTAATACTTGCTGAGGTGTGTGTGTATGAATTATTTATGCAGTGAAGAAATTTTGATGGGATGAAGCAAGGGGACACCATCAAGCTTCTTAAAATATAGTTTCAAAGGTATCATATTATTGAACAGACTCTGCTGGCCAAAAATTCATATTGTTTTCCCAAAATCTAAAAACATTCTGAAGAGGTTGTAATTAAAGAGATAGGAAACAGATAAGCTGAGAGAGGTCTTCTTCACCACTGATTCCTTAATGGCCAAGTCAGTGGCCTCACTCATTTCAGAAATGACACATAGCAAATAATATACAAAGAACCATCTTTTGTATTTTGGTCCTTTTGGGAAATGCAGACCATAAAACATACAATACCAAACTTTAAAACAAGAGAAAAAAAAAAGAAATGTCTCATAAGTCACTGAGAGAGGAATAGCACAGTTTGATTTTGCAAGACCTGACAAGCAGGCCTGCTCGCTCTGACACATCACTTTCCCAGAAAAATGTTGATGCCAGAGACTTTGGAAAGTGCAGGAGGCAAAGTCTGTGACTTACAATGAAATCAGATGAACATTCAGGCTCGAAAGGTTTAATGAGATCTTTAGAATGCCTTTCTTTGCTTTGGGCACAGTGTTGCTGAAAATTATATTCAGCTGTTTGCTGATACATGCAGGTCTTTGTTAATTCTGGTAGCTGGCATCATGGCAAATTGGGAAAGAGAATTGCTCTAGTAATTTAACATTTTGGCCAACAGTTAGACACCTGCTTTCTCCCAACATTAGGATCACCTCCCTGTCTCATCTCACTCTGTTTCTGCCTGCTCTTTCTTTTACAGGTTTTTCTCCTGGGATGTCCATAGGAAACAAAGACTTCAAAGGGACAAGGTGTGTCTAACTGACAAGAAAGACACATACCTTGGCAAAAATGTAGACTGTGTATTTTGTAGAAGTTTCAGAGTCCAATTACAGATTAAGGAAAGAAATAGATCAAGCAGAGCTTCTCAACTATGGGATAGGCTATCCCAGGAGACTGAGAGTTCTATCATGGCTGCAAGTTCAAATGGAAAAAGTGAAGCATAGTTGTTGATGACATGGATTTTGAATTTTTGGAGATGGGCTGCCCTAGTTTAAAATCATGGCATCATCCCATGACAGTTGTATGACTTGTAGAATTTGCTCATCTCAGGAAACCCAATTCTCTCAGTTGTAGGACAATAACATCTATCTCAAAAAGTAATTGTGAGTATTCAATAAAATAAAAATTTTAAAAATTCTTATAAAGTGACACATATTAGGAACTAAACTGAGATTTTTAGGATCTCTTATTACTGGTACTATAGAAGGAATCTGATTTAAGTGGTTTGAAGCATTTTATCCCAATATGATGCTCTGCTGTTTTTAGGATAAAATAATCTTTCTGATCATTACTTTCATCCTTGCCCTCAAGCATTTTCTCTAAGAACTCATGATGGTACCATGTCATTAATTGGCTAATCAGGGTATTTTTGTAGGAGTTAGTTATCTAGATCTCAGTGTTAGAAGGTGACAAGAATTAAATGAGATGGTAAGAATTACACATTTTGTATAGGCCTTTGAAGTTAATAGAAGGCTCATATATGCATTGTTTTTTTCTAATATTGTATTATGAAATATTTAACATATAAAATAATTTGAAAGAGTTATACAGTGAACCTCCCACACACTCTCATCCCCCGAATTTTGACAATTATATTTTACTACAATTGCTTTATCATATACCTAACAATCTATCCATCTCTCTAGCAATTCATCAATTAATTTTTGGTGTATTTTGGAGTTATAGATATTAGCACAAATTATCTCTAAATGTCAATATGCAAATCATTAGCAATGATTATATATCATCACACATATACGCACTTATATATAAGGTGTGTGTGTGTGTGTGTGTGTGTGTCTGTAATATATATATATGTAGTATTGGGGTACTGGGGATTGGACACAGGGGCACTTTAGCACTAAGCTACATCCCCAGCCTTTTAAAAAATATATATTTTGAGATGTGGTCTCACTAAGCCTCTCAGAAGCCTTAGGGCCTCATGAGACTAGACTTGGAATCCTCCTCCCTCAGCCTTCTGAATTGTTGTGAACACAGGCACGAACCACTACTTCTGGCAATATTTTACAGTGCTTTTCTTTAGATAAATTTAGCAAAATGTATAGACCTTAAGTATATTATTCTTACTTTTGACAAGTGTATTCACTTGTGTAGCTCAAACTACAGTCAAGATACAGAATATTGCCATTGCCCCAGTAAGTTTCCTGGTTCCCCTCCAAATCACAAGGTTTCCCCCTAAGGTAATCCTCGTCCTTGTGTTTTGTTCATCATAGATTAGTTCTGTCTGTTCCAGAACTTCCCATCAATGGAACCATAGACTATATGCTCTCTTGTGAAATGATTCTTTAATCCAACATAATTTTTGAAGTGTATTCCTTGTTAATACTGAGTAGTATTTCATTGATCATGAATATGATATCGTTTAAAATATATAAGTTCTGTTTATAGACACTGGGCTACATCAAGTTTATGGCTAGTGCAATAAATCTATCAATATTCTTCTGCAAGAATTATTGGGCACATACAACTTCAGGTGTCTTTGATTAACATTTACAATGTATATGAATTCTAGTTGCTATACATCTTCGACAATTGTAGTTGTTATTGGTCTTTTTAATTTTAGCCATCTTAGTGGGCATGGTAGTGAGTCAATGTAGTTTTATTATACATTTCTATGAAGAATAACTATCCTGAGCACATTTTAATGTCCTTATTGGCCATTTTATATTTCCATTTCACAGGTTGTGCTTAAGATTTTTGGCCATTTTTGAATTATTTGTCTTTTATTATTGTTATAGGAATTCATCATTTATCTTTGGCTCAATTCTTTGTCAGAAATATGCTCTGTGAATATTTTCTCACAATCTGTATCTCACCTATTTTTTTTACTTAATGTTATGTTTTGATGAAGTTTAATATATCATTTTCTTTTACAGTTATTATTTTCGACTGAAACATATTTTCTACATCCAAGTGGTAGTCCCAATTTATTTTAGATTTTTAATTGTTTTATGCATATTTAGGTATGTAATCCATTTCAAATTTGGTAATATACTATGAGGTTAAAAAATAACAGTTCAAAGGATGAGGTATAAATGGCATTAGTACTTGAGAGGTCATATATTTTACGTGATTATATTATTTGAAGTAAAATTGAGATATGGTAGAGTTGCAATTGGTAAAACATTGCCTAAACATTGAAACATAAGAGATGAATTCATAGCAGAGAAATAGAATCCTATGAAATGCTCAGTTAAGCCAAAAGAAGGCAAAAAATAGGAAACAAAAAAGAACAATCAAAAACGGATATATATATATATATATATATATATATATATATATATATATATTCATTTATTAGTTCTAGTAAATTTTGGGTGGAATGTTTTGGGTTTTCTAGGTATAGAATCATATCATCTGCAAATAGAGATAATTTGAGTTCTTTTTCTATCCATATTCCCTTAATTTCTTTCATCTGTTTGATTGCAATCAGTGAAGTGAATAGAGAGCCTACAGAATGGGAGAAAATCTTTACCACAAGCACATCAGATACAGCACTAATCTCTAGGATATATAAAGCATTCAAAAACCTTAACACCAAAAAACCAAATAACCCAATAAATAAATGGGCCAAGGAACTGAATAGACACTTCTCAGAAGAGGATATACAATCAATCAACAAACATATGAAAAAGTGTTCCACGTCTCTAGCAATTAGAGAATGCAAATCAAAATTACTGTATGATTTCATCTCACTCCAGTCAGAATGGCAGCTATTAAGAATACATACAACAATAAGTGTTGGTGAGAATATGGGGAAAAAGGCACACTCATACATTGCTGGTGGGACTGCAAATTGGTGCAGCCAATCTGGAAAGCAGTATGGAGATTCCTTGGAAAACTTGGAATGGAACCACCATTTGACCCAGCTATCTCACTCCTTGGCTTATACCCAAAGGATTTAAAAACAGCATTCTACAGGGACACAGCCATATCAATGTTCATAGCAGCACAATTCACAATAGCTAAATTGTGGAACCAAGGGAGATGCCCTTCAGTAGATGAATGGATAGGGGAACTTTCATATATATATACACAATGGAATGTTACTCAGCAATAAAAGAGAATAAAATCGTGGCATTTGCAGGTAAAGGGATGGAGTTGGAGAATGTAATGCTAAATGAAATAAGCCAATCCCCCAAAATCCAAAGGCCAAATGTTTTCTTGGATATGAGGATGCTGACTCATAATGGCGATGGAGAGGGAATATGGAAGTAATGGAGGAACTTTAGATAGGGCAAAGGGGAGGGAGGGGAAGGGAGGGGGCTAGGGGGTAGGAATGATGGTGGAATATGATGGTCATCATTACCCCAAGGACATGTACGAAGACACGAATGATGTGAAAATATTTTGTGTACAATCAATGACTTGAAAAATTGTGCTCTATATGTGTAATATGAAATGAATTGTACTCTGCCATCATGTATGACAAATTAGAATAAATAAATAATAAAAAGCTGTTTCAATATAAAAATGACTGATTAAATTTTACTGCTGTATAATTATAGCATATCATATATTTTTAGTAATACTAGGTGAAAACAATTTACTTTTGAAATTTCAACAATTCTGACTATTGAAAATATTTTTCTAATCCTGAAGGGGTAAAAACACATATAACCTATAGTCTGAATTATTATTGTCATAATATGATTACTGGCTTATTTACAACCAGTAGTCATATTATGGTTTAATTTTAAGCCAATAATCATATTATTTTTGTTCTGTGTCTACAACCAAAATACTCTCTTGAACAACAAAACTGCCTCTGAATCTGTTTTTTAGTATTTGAATATGAAGACAGAAAAAATGAGACTATGTTTATAAATATTATGTAGATAATAATTTATAAAGGAAATATTTTAATTGATAAAGAAATAGAATAGTAAAATATTTATATTTAAGGCATTTGAATAAATATGTCTGTTTTTCAGATTCATGTTTTCCCTAAATGGGATTGTCTTTTATTTAATGGGGGATAATTTTGTAAAATAACATGAATTTTATCTTTGTGGGGAAAAAGGCATACTCATATATTGCTGGTGGGACTGCAAATTGTTGCAGCCAATCTGGAAAGTGGTATGGAGATTCCTTGGAAAATTTCCTTTAAAAAAAAAAAGCATTTGTGCATATGTATGTATCTGTGCAAAGTACAATTAAAATTAATGAAAACATTAAAAAAACCCATATGGGTGAAATAGAAAACAAATAATAACAAGATATATATATATATATATATATATATATTTAATGATACTGACAATTATATGTACATGATCAATCATTCCAATTAAAAGAGATGATTTGATTAGATAGAAGGTAGAAAGTACCTAAACAAATGCATTGTAGCGGAAACCCACTTAATCTCCATGATGTTATAATTTTAACTTTACTCACTCACTCCAATGTATCTTAAAGAGGACAACTCATTTATTTTGATAAGCTGGCATTTCTAATTTCCACGCTAATGTACCATTTTTTTCTTTTATGGTTATTGTTTCCTTTATTGTGTGGCATACATCTGTTAGAGAGGAAGCCACATTTTTCTGACTTTGTGTTCAGTGCTTATCATCACTGTACTCTGGTGAAATTCTGCATATGGAAGTGCTGTGTTCACTGTCAAGTTCCATACAAGTTAATAAAGTGTGTGTTTCTCCTTAGGAATCTCATAACTTACAGTTAGTGGCAAACAGGAGGTTAAGAGTAGTACCCTCAGAAGCTGGGCATCCCTGCCACAGGAGATTCCAGTCCAGGTGTCTGGCTTCAGTAAGTGCCTGCAGCCATATCTGTCTGCCAGAGGAGAGTCTCCAATGGCAGGTGCTAAAATCATTTGGCACTCTGTCCCCACCGTCTCTACCATTTCGTCAAACAATTGGTGAAAGAGTATGTGTAAAGCACAGGTTTGGGTTAGTGTGCTTTCCTCTCTCAAGAAAGTAAACATCAGCTAGACCTGGTAGTAGGAAGCTAGGCAGGACTGGAGGAGGAAATGGGAACCAATGTCTAGCAGATGGGTCTCATATATCACTTTGGCTGTAAAGTAGACTGGAGGAAGCCTTTTTTGTTTTTCTAAATCACAAATTAATAAACAAGTGAGTTTCAACTTTTTTCCCCTAATTTTAGAAGCATTCATTTTTATTTCCCCTGTAATGAATGTTACTAGAACACCATTATCAAAACAGACAAAATCTGATGTGCTTTCTAAAAGCAGAACAACAAAAACTGCCTCTGAATCTGTTTTTTAGTATTTGAACATGAAGACAGAAAAAGCAGGTACCTGCTCCTTACCTTTGGTGGCAGCCCAGAACACAATCTAAATGGGTAGCAAAGATTACTCACCGACATGGTTGGGGAAATATCCAGTTCAGTTCATATTATACAGTGATCCCTTAGTTAAATGAGCCACTCACCATAAAACCAACATTATATTCCCCCAAGCATCAGAAAATACTGACAATTTTGAAATTGTGTAATGACAAAAAAAGTTAAAGGTAAATAATAGTTTAAGTGAACAGGTTCTCAACATATAAGAAATGGTTAACTAAATACATTTTTAGGAGTTAAATACTCCTAAAAATCAGTAATAAAAAGGTGGGCAACCTTAAATATGCAGGGAAAAGCACATAAAAGGTGGTTTAGAGAAAGAAAGCAAAGCAAATAGTTAAAAAATAAACAAACATGGAATGAAGCTCAATTTCATTCATAATTAATGAAATGCAAATCCAAAGTAATGATGAGATATCATTCCCCTTCCTCCCCATCAGATGAGAATTAAAATGTTTAATGATATACAGAGCTGGTGGTGAGAGGGTGGGTAATAAAAACCTTCAGATTTTGTCTCCAGGAGAAAATTGGGGCAACCTCTCTGGAGGGAAATTTAGCAATAGCTATGAAGACAAATACAATCTATCAGTCCCTTTGCTAGTTATTTGCTGTATGGATATGCTTGCAGAAATTTTGCCAAGGCATATTGCTATGGCTTGGATATGGTTTGGGTTTCCCATAATGGCTCATGTGTTGGAAGCTCAGTCCCAAGTGTGGACTGAGTGGAGATGGTGTGGAAATTTTAAGAGGTGAGGCTTCGTGGGAAGTCGTTAGGTCGTTGAGAGCAATGCCCCTAGAAGAATTAAAGGAATTAAAGTAGTTCCCAAGGGACTCCTTGGTAGTTTTAGTTTAGTTTTTGTAAGACAGTTGTTAGAAAAAGAGTAGCCTGGACTTGACATGATGGCACATGCCCATAATCCCAGCAATTTGGGAGGCTGATACAGGAGAACTGCAAGTTCCAGGCTAGCCTCAGCAAGGTTATAAGGCCCTAAGCAACTGAGCAAGAGCCTGTCTCAAAAAAATAAAAAGGGATAAGGATATAGTTCATTGGTAAAACACCTCTCGGTTCAACCCCTAGTACAAAACAAAAAAAAAAAGACAGCCTGTCTCATTCAGAACTCTGGCTCCTTCTTGCTGCATGATCTCTCCTCTCACAAGAGCTCCCACCATGAGGTCACTGAGGTCCTCATCAGATCCAGCTTGAATTTTCAGCTTCCAAACTGAGCTGAATAAATTTACTTTTCTTCATATGTAGACGGCCCCAAGTTATTCACTATAGTAATGAAAAATGGGCTAATATACCTCTTCTAGGAGATAGTTGAAATCCTTTCTTCTATATTAACAGTGTTTGATCCCTGACAACATAAAACACTGGACTTTTCCTACTCCTTCATTCACTTCTCCCCAAGACAAGTGGAGTGACACATCTGATTTGTAAGCATGGAAGCTGAAACAGTCATGTGCATCTCCATTATTCCCTCCTCGGGCACTTTTTTCTTTTTGGGTGCTGCCTTCCTGCAGAAGGCACACTCTCCACTCTGTCTCTCCATGCTATAATTTGTATGTGTGTGTACAGGAGAGAAAGTCTTGTGGGTAAATCCTCGGAATCTGGGTCAAATTATTAGGAAACTATTTTGCAGAAAAATGTAAGTCACATTCTCCAATAGCTGCTTTTTAGTAACAAAAGTGTAGCACTTTGGCCTCTTGTATGCTTTGATTTTTTGTTTCTATTTTTTTTAGTGGACAACTGAGCTGAGAGAAAAAGGCTAGGCCTTGAGAAATACAAAGTCAATGTAATTTCAGGTTGCAGAAGGAATCAGGTTTTAGTCTTGGCAGATTGATGTGGCTTTATATTGGGTAATGGCTGGGTTTTTGTTTGTTTGTTTGAGTTCCGCCCTGGTTTTAACTGCTTCTAACAGAAATAGATAGGTTTTAAATTTTATTTCACATGGTATTTTTAACTTTAGCAAGATGAAGAGCATCTTTGTCCACAGGCCAATGGTTATTTTTTACATGGAACTCACCAGTTTTATGGCAGCATTTACCGATGCTGGGGGGAGATGTGGGCCTCAGCAAACCGACAGCCTCAGCAGGCACTAGCATCCTATGCCATAGTACCCCAAAGAGCTGGTTTTGCACAAGAGGAATCATCTTTGGAAAAGAATTTTTCTCACTTTCAGCCAACATCAATTGAGCACCTGTTGGATGTTAATGATTGGAAAGTCTATGGGAGAAGGATACCGTGGTCTTGGGAAGGAGATTAGAGGCACAACCCAGAAGCCCTAGTTTGTTCCGTTAGTTATGTGCCTAAGGTGGGACTGAAAATAGAGCCTGATCTCCAACATCCCTCATCCTCTTCTCTGATCAGGCTATTCCTTCTCCCATTATCTATGCTGATGTCCTGTCAGAGCAAATAAAGATAAGACAGTGCTACCATAATTCTGTGTCAGTGCCTTTACTCTGTGTGTATGAGCTCTGTCTGAGCTGCCTTCCTTTCCCACCTCTGTTGATCCAGACTTCTTTCTTCAAGGTCCAAGTGACATCCTATCTCCTTCTTCATCTCTTTGCCATTCTTGATTGTACAATTACTTTCTTTTATGAGCTCAGAACTTCATAACAAAGGGTCTTGTGTTATTCACTAACGTTTCTAATGTGTTTAATTTATTATAGATCAAGAATGCCACAGGGGCAGAATTTTACCCTATTCTTCTTACCTTCCTGTTCCCCTACCAACAAATCACAGTGTTCTGTGGCTCTAAAAGTACTTGGTAATTATTGGATAGTTTATAATTTTATAATTGAATACCTTATGAAGCAATATTTAATTAACATTGGAAAAAGTTAGAAAAAAATTACTTCATCAGCTTTCACCAAAAACTATTTTTATTTTCCAGTACTGCCTTACCTACCATTCTTTGGTCCCTAATCTCATTGTAGATCTACATAGCTTAGAACATTCTGGAATATTTTTTCCCCTTAACATATCATAATGAATAATATCATCATGAATAAATCTATGCACATATATAAACCTTAAAATTATCATTTTGTTAGTTACATATTATTTTTGCTGATAAACTATTCCTTTATTTTGGGGCATGATGATTATTTTTAATTTCTCACCACACTGATACAATTAGCATTTTCAAATGTGTAGCATTTTGGTTTTGTTATATTCTGAGAATGAATTTGAGGGTCTTGTTTGATTCATAATAGGTGTTCATTAAATAAATGTCATGAATTTGTTCCCAAACATTTTTTGAGCACCTTTATGATCTGGGTCACTATACAAGTTCCTCATCTTCCTTGTATTAAAAACAAGGTCTAAAAGAACATTTGCAATCACAAAGGAATTTTCTCCTCGGTTCTAATTTCCAACTTCTTTGAGAATGGTGAAAGTACTGGTATAAAAATCTAAGATGTATGCTTTTCCCTTTGAATCCTCTGGAAACCAGACATAACAGCAGCTAAGCAACCCACATTTGGCGTTAGCTTACAAGGATAGAACTTTCATGCAGAAAACCCTGTTAGCCAAATGGCATTGTCTCTACACACATGGACAGCACAGAAGTTGGTTCCTCTCGTGTCTCTGTCTGCTGCTCAGTTTCTACTGTTTATTAAATATGCAGAAAATTTTGCTGGAATTTATCATGGACTCACCAGGCTACCCTCCCTTTACAGAAATAACCACAAACCATAAAACATGCAAGAATTGAAACAGAGTGTATGACATTCATATAAAGATGGTTGTGATTTAAGAGACAGGAAATATAATTATGTGCTGCTGAAGTTCTTGTCCTTGCTTATGCAAGGGCACAGTGAACATAAAGCTCCCATATCCCACCTATGTAGTGAAAAGCCTTGCTATAACTTGTAGAGAAATCTCAGGAATCAAGCCCCCAAATCGCCTCTCCTGACGTAGCAGTTTGTGAATGGTGACAGAAACATATGTGTCTTTTTTAGTCATGTTTTGTTGATTCAATGAATAAATGAACTCAGAAGTGTCCATCTCCAGAATGCATCCAGATATAATGTGGTGTCTCTATTCTTCATATCCAGGATCTCTGAGTAATGCCTCTGTTACTGTTTATTCTGTCCTGAATCCATCTCAGTATTCTGCAACCTATGGACTAAAGGGGAAATTCACCACCACTGACATACTACTGCAGGTATCAAGGGGAAGCAAGGGGGAGGAGAAGCAAGCAGAGATACACAGATGATTACACTGGCTTATGTGATGCAGCCATAACTGGTATTCACTATTTTTATGCCTGGTTATTACCTCTCCACATCCCCCTTTTCTCTATATAAGTCTAAGTTTATGGTGGCCTCACTGATGTATGTTTTAGAGTCTTCCCTTAATGTGAACAGAGTGAGAAGTAGGAGGTAGTTTAGGCTATCCTCTGGGTTCAAACTCCATTAAGCCAGCCACATTTCCTGTTATTGTCAGGGTCAATCACCCCAAGCCAACCCCATGACTCCCCTTTTTGCATAAGGTATGGCCCAAATGTCCCTAGTGCAACTTGGTTTTCACTTAGTGTCATAGTAGAAATGTCCCTCCCACAGGTCCTAACCTTGTGGACCAGTGGAGTGCAAAGTATGGAATAAAGGGGCAAACATTTTGAGCATAGATTATTAAATGTAATATCAAGAGGTACCAACCACTCCTCCACTACTGGGTTCCTAGATGAAGTTTTCTGGTAGTAAATGAAAAAATGTTATTATTGACCATTGGTTTAGGCATATACATATATTATAAGATATCACATATTTTATCCAAGCTGAGACTATATCCATTTTTAGTGATCTCTTGGTATTCTTCAATATAGCTGCTTTGGGATGAGAAGGTGCATATTAAGACTAGTGAGCACCTCTGACTTCAGAGTTTAGGATGGAGAGCTTGGTTTTTGCAGAAGGCTTCACTGAAGAAATTAGAGTTAAGTGCAAAGCTAAGTTATGAGAAGACATTTACTGGATGAAATGAGGAAGGAGCATTTGTGTTCCAAGCAGATGGAATAGAGTATGCACTGAGCTTGCAGTGGAAGAAAATATAATTGATCTGAAAAATCTGCTACTGAATAATAGTACAGTAAAGCCTCAGAGATTAAGGAGCAGGGAGGAATGAAGTGGGAGTAAATACATAGGTGGGGACAAACGCATAGAGGGTTTTATAAACCATGTTAAGTATTTTTGGCATTTATCTTTAAAATAATAGGAAGCCATAAACAATGTTTTAAAAATGTGGAGGTGGGGAGGGGCTGTGCAGGAAAAAAAAGGTTGGCATAGCAGATTTATTCTATAAAACTTTCACTCTAGTTAAGGTTTAGTGAAAATACAGAAAGGGACCCAAAAGTCATTCAGGGAGACTGGTTGGAGGAGAGTATAGCAATAGTATGAGAAGAAATGGTGGTAAATTGGTGGTGATGAAGACTTCGGCCTGTTTAAAATTCAAAAGACTTTTAGAATGTAATTGAAGACGTAGAAACAGATTCAATTACCCAAGGAGGGAGCATAGAGTGAGGACTAAGAAAGGACTGGGTTTGAGCCTTGAGGAACTTAACATTTAACAGTGAAAGGAAGGAGGATCAAGCTGTGAAGGAAGAGATAAGGCAATCATAGAGGGTAAGAGGAAACAGGAGACTTTGTCATGGAAGCCAAGGGAAGAGAGCATTTCAAGTGTTCGGCGTGGGCAACAGTGCAAAATGCAGAAATAAATAAGATGAACACTGAAAAATGTTGAATTTCACATCAGAGACGCATTGGTGATCTGAGCGAGAGCTACTTTGGTGGACGGATGTGGGTGGAATAAAGAATGGAAAGTGAGAAAATAGAGACCCAGTGATGGTAACAAAATATTTGAGAAATTCTTCTGTGACAAGGGGCAGAGAGATGAGTTGCTGGGCAGGAATGTGTGTTCATAGATAGTGTTCTTTTAATGGGATACTTTGGTGAGAAGGGATGCTGGCTAGTGTAACTTTACAGAAATAATGGAAGAATAGAATTAAAATAAGTGGGGGTCTGGATAGCTCCCTTACTGTGATAAGAGGAAGGAGGATATGGATGTGTGAGTACTGGGGTGTTTGATAGCAGGGAACTGAGGAATTGCCATTTGGTGGTTCCTAGTTTCTCTGCACACTAGGAGTTATCCACTGAGAGTACAGAGTAATGGGGAAAAGACTGGACAGGTGAAAGAAGTTCTGGAATCACTGATAGGGAGAAGGGAAAGAGTGAGATGACCAATAAAATAAAAACAGTAGGACTCCTGGTTAGTAACGGTGATTATGAATTGATAGCATTTAAACAGACTCAAGGGTAGTTTATGGAGGCTTGAGAGCTAAGTTCAACTGCATTTATATAAGTCTCCAGCTGTGTGTAACAAGCTTTTGTTAAATACTTCAGATATGAGATAGGTATTTCACTAAAAAGAATAGCACGGGGGAAACAATTCTAAGGGATTTTGCCTATTTTCTCCCTTGCTTGGAATTCATACCCTTCATTGTACTGCATGGTCTGTGAGAAGTCTTAAAATGAGGACACTTGCTAAATTTTGTTTGAGTCAATTCCCTAAGAGAGGTCTTCTCTTCATGATTTGACCTCTGCCTGACGACCTTGTTATTGCCAGTGCCCCAGCCTCTGTCCTCTTCTTCAATCTCCTGCACTATTTATATTTCTTCAAATTTATATTTCTTCTTTTGTCATGTCTATTGCCCGAGATGGATCCTTAGCCTGGAACCTTCTTTTTTCCACCTGCTTTTCCTATCACCAGATAGAAACCACTTAAGCCACAAATCCTTCCTTAAATCATTCCAGATTTGCATCTCTATCCCTTTCTTATACTCAAAAACTCTCCCTCTTTTCCTGGTTCTTTTTAGCACTGGACTATAAGCAACCCGAAGCAAGGAAACATTCCTTCTTTAGAGCTGTCTGCCCAGCACCTTGCACAGAGTTGACATAACAGTCCACCTGGTGGAGGGTGAGTGACTACAGCACCTTCCTTTTGCATGGGTGGGAGACGATTACTTCAGATATTGCATCAGGTCCACTGAGTCCTGGGTGCCATTACCAAATCAGCAAAGCCTCTGTGGAGGCTTATATTTTTATATTTAATTGCTAGTGTTATTCTACACACAATTAGATATGCTCATATACGCATTCATGCATGCCCGCATTTGTCTATATGCACATTTGCACACACAATTTGCATTCACTATTTTCTCAGCTTTTGCTTCCATCTGCTCCATTTGCCCCAGATTCCTTATAGATTTATGGTTATTTTCATACTCTTCATGTTCATTTTGAACTCTCTCTCTCCTTATAACATTTCCTGTATTCACTCCTCTGGGCCTTTTGGCCTTTCATTTTGTGTTTTATTCCTGCTGCTTCTTTCCAGGCCGCTTAAAGCTCCTCCCAACAGACTTTCGGTAGGAATACCAAGGCTCACTTTGGCAGTGCAGATGTTATACAATGGCAATCTTCAATGCTTCTTCTTCTTCTTCTTCTTTTTTTTTTTTTTTCCTACGGGGACTGGATGCATACAGTGTTTCACTGCTGATTCTTTGTAATAGTACTGCACAGGCAAAATGTTAATCAATTATAGCAGCAGAACTAATTAAAAGGCATGCATTATACATCTTGTGGACACATTCTTCATTAGCATAAATTCTCAGCATTACACATTCATGTCAGGGAATTAAAAGGAGAAACTTGAAAATAAAAAGGCATACATACTGAGACCCAGACACTTTGGTTTTCCCAAGACTTTTGCTGAGTGTGTATCCTTGTGGATTCAGTAGTTCTTTTAACTTTTGTGTGTGACTTCAAAAAGAAATTAGTATGTCCCATCTTTATATTCTATAAAAATCCAATCAGCTTTAAGATGATAAAGTTAATCCTACTACCCCTCAAATCTTAAATGATATTTAGTGAATTGGCTTCTAGAAGTAGAAATAAACTTTTAATTTAGTTCTTCCATAATGTTCTCTAATAGGAATTTGATTATGCTAGCACAATAGCTAATTTTCTCATATTAATAATGCTGCTTTCAACTCAGTTCTTATTCTAGAGTCTAGCTTGGTCACAGATCAGAGTAAAGACCATGCGGTTCATTAAAATATTCAGGGGAAGGGACTGCTCACAATTCCCTCATATTCCCATTCAGTTATTTGATTTCTTTCTTGGAAGGATACATAATTCAGGCTTTTGTGGTAGTTTGTGCTTAAAAATCCTAGGGCATGTATTATTGTCTGTGCTCAAAGATTCCTTATGAATTAGCAATTCTCATAACTTGCTCTACAGACACCTCCACATGGAAACCAATTGGATAGTAGAAGCAATGATAAAGAGAAGAGAAGGCACCCATAGGCTCTGAGCCAATGATGTAATGGACTCTCTATTTAATCCCAGGTATTTACATGCCTTCTTAATTTCTTGGCTTCTTTCAGAACAGGATTCAAAAGCTGCTTACACTATTACACGATCTTTCTAACCTATGTTTCTACTTCCACTCTTGGCCTACAGACTATTGTCCATGTAACAGTCTGAATGAGCTTTTGGAAACATATCAGGTCACATTGCATCCCTCCTCAAAACCCTCAGATGCTTACTTCATATAGAAGAAAATTCCTGTCACGGCCCGCTTGATTTGGCCCCATCTCCAATTTTATTTCTAATCACTGCCTGTCTTTTCCACTTTGTCCTAGTCATATAGGCAGCCATTCTTGCTGTTTCTGGCACATATCAATCTCACTTCCTCCTCAGGATCCTTGCCTATGTTCTTCCTTCTTTGGGGGAAATCTCTGCAGGTATCTTTGCTCCCTCAATTCATTCAGGTATCTGATGAGGCCTCTACTCAGAGGATGTGTCTCTGACTGCCCTATCTAGAACTCCAGGTAGTACTATGGCTTCTTGATATTATATGGTGTATTAATTTGTTTATTTTCTCTCTTTAAAAAATATAAGCTCCTTGTGGTTAGAAGTTTTATTTGTCAGATTCAATGTTTTTATAGCAAAGTTGGAAAGAGTGCCTGACTCATTAAAGTTATTTGATTTTTGTTAATTGAATAAAATAATGAATGTATCTTCTTGCTGCTGTTGAGTGAGATGTCACATTTGGATTTGACCAGTTATTAAACTCTTCAATATAAGAACGTGTGATGAAGATATTGCAGACAAAGTGTCTGCTTTCATAACAGAACAATGATGTATGATCAAGTGGGATATATATGACTTCACATAAAAGGACAACTTTTTTTTCAGTCCTGGGGATTGAATCCAAGGCCTTGTACATGCTAGGCAAGTACTCTACCCCATAACTATATCCCCAGACACTTTTTAAAATTTTATTTTGAGACACAGTCTTCATAAATTGCCAAGTCTGGCCTTAAACTTGTAATTTTCCTGCCTCAGTCCCCAAGTAGCTTGGATTGCAGGTTTATATCACCACACCTGGATAGCAATCTTTATTTTAGATGTTTTTATAAAAATCTAGTGTAGCTCATGATGTTCAAGGAGAAGAGCCCTTTTGTACCTTACCAGTTCAAGTGTAAATTGGTACTTCTCTGGAGGTTAATCTATTACTACTTATAAAGCATAAAAATAAATGACATTAATTTTGATTTAGAAACTTCACTCCCATTAATTTAAGAAATTAAACATGAATAAAGATTTAGTTTCAAAATGTTCTAGAACACAGTCATTTTTAATAAGAAAAAAATATTGAAAACAACCTAAATAGGACTTTGGTAAGATAAATTACAGTTCAATTAAACAGTGGAATTGTGTGCAGATATTTATGATGGAAAGAGATTCATAGTAAAATGCTAAGTGAAAAAGACATGCCAGAGACAACATGCACCTACTTAAAATATCTATATGATAAAATATCTATATGGTCTGTGTTTATGTTGATTTAACCACCTAAGTGTTAACAATGGTCTCTGTTCATGCTGGAGTTTTCAGAATTTTTTTTACTTGTTTCCTCTTATTTGGTTTTCTGATGGTTCTATAATAAACATGTATAGTTTGTATAATTAAAAAAATACACAGCAATGAATCCCATAAAAATGAAAAATTGATTACAGAGCTTCATGCAATTAAGCCCCTATTCCTTGTCTATGGATATGATTCAGTGTGGTATGTCCTGTCTTTTTAGTTCATACCTCATTCATCCATCTCGCACTCCTTGAATACCTACTTTACTCAGAACTGTTAGGTATCCTTTCACCCTGGGGATTTGACTCCACATAGCCCTTTACTACCATGGTAAGCATTTCTACAATACAGAGGAAGAACTCTATCACATATCATTTTTTTCTTTTTCCTGGAAGATATTTCCAAAATGCGAAGTTTCTGCATGGGCCCAATCCCAAGGCTTTTGTTTTGGATAGCCTACTCTAAGGAGACTTTGTGCCAGGAGAAGTGCTTGGTAGCCAAACTGAGCTTTTAGCCTGTCACTGTTTTTGTGTGAGGTCTTCTCACTGTGTCCCTGGGCTGTTTGATTGGCCCAGCTTCCCATAGCAGAGCTGAGACACCATCCTTGTTTTCCACTTCAGAAAGCTGACAGAGTCTGGAATAAAAGGCAACATGCTAAAGAACCATGATGCCTGCTTTTTCAGGTGTCTAGTGCCATGCAGGATCCCCAATGCCTGGTGAATTAGCTGACCCAGAGTAGGTACTCGAAAAGTACTCAAGTGACTGATTTACAAGGAAGTCAGATATCAGCTCACTTGTTTCTAATCTCTCTGAAAGAACCCAAGAGTGAGCCTGTTTTTCTAAATTTCCCCGGGTACCAACCCTAGGATATGTCAAAATGTAAGGAACTTAGAAAGGGTATTCTGCATGTAAAAACTATGACAAATGAAAGCATGCTATGGTGAAATGACAGCAATGAGAAGGAACATAAATAATCCATGCTGCACTGTAAAGATTGCGCAAGCACACAAGGACAGTCAGCCTTGTCTCTGCTTAACATTCGGGCATTTAATTGGGAAACTAAATAATATATTAAGCTTTCTGTGTTGGAATTACTCTATGCCTTTCTGCTTATCTGTCCCTGAATGAGGTGATTTCCAGTGGCATGTTAGATTGTTTATTCAATAGCAGCAGGCAACCTCTGTTAATGATCTTTCCTCTCCTGGTAATTGGAGGGTAGTTTCCATCTTCCTGGGGATGGTAGTTGTGATGCTTGGGCTAGAGTTGCCACCCGGTGTCCGTCTATATCACTAACCTCTGTGAAGAGTGAACAGTCTCTGTCTTTTTTTTCCCCCAATTAATAGCAATTTCCCACCTTATTTCATAACAAATGTTCCCTAATTAGGCAAAGGTGCTCCTTTGTTCCATGTACCCAATGTTTTCCCTCCTTCTATGAGGAACTAAATTTCTGTTAAATGGACAGAGGTGATTCCATGTAAAAGAATGTGATTTCCTCTGTCTAGGGATGGTTCAATCTAGTTATATTTTCTTACTTATTTCAATTTCTGGAAAATATCATTCTCATCAAGAAAAGTATGTCAGAAGAAAAACAGACTACTCTATTGTATTTGAGCTACATGACAAATTTTCTAAACTAGTTAATAAAATGGGGACTTTAGCAACATGAGTGTTTTGAAGGTGACAAAGAGTGACAATCTTTCCCCCTGCAATGGCTATGATAGCAATCACGAGATAATTTCAGGGAAGGAAAAATGTTCCTTTGCCCTTTAAGATAGTCAATAGACTTTTATAAGTAGGTAACCAAAGACTATATTGTCTTCTCATTTATTTCTTAATCAATACTGAATTATTATTTTTTAGAGCATCCCTTGTTAGGCCCATGTAGCAGTAATAGAGTACACCTGGATGGATTTTGTTGCAAAGAACATAAAAGGGATGATGAGTAGAAGATCCACAATTGCTCTGTCAGAAAAAAAGCACAAGAAAGAGGTGAAGCTCAACTTACTGCAAAGGGAACTCTGGAATCTGAATGGGTACAGCACTGATACTTAGAAGCCTCTTTGTGAAATGACTGATTTTAGATTCTAAATTCTACTTAGGAAAGTTTCTGAGTGAAGGGTAGCATAGTAGAGTGGAAAGGGGATGGATTTTGGAATTGACAGCTCTAGGTGAAAATCCTATAACACAACGAAGATGGTTTTACTTTCTAGGGCTCCTGGGGAGATTAATTAGACTGCTTTTGTACGGTGCCAGATGTGCAGGTGCTCAGTAATTGGGAGCTTTATTGCCTCTAGGGTCAATCAATTTCAAAGAGGACAGTATAGACCAGTCTGAGTGTGAGCAATTTTTTTTTAACAATCAGTTTTTAAGGATTGAGCTCTCATCATGAACACTATAGCAGATTTTCTCAGTACCTTTTTTTGAGGATCTTTATAAGAGTAGATAGGTGTTTCTACTTGGGCAGTATAAGTTATTTGTGGGAAATTTGTAAAAGTCCCTGGAATGTTTAATGAAGAGAGAAATAAGAAAAAGAGAAGGGGTGAAGGGAGAAAAAAGCAGAAGCAGGAGGAGCTCTAGAAGTGATAGTAAAATAAAATTTTATATCTCTATTTTAAAACTTAGGTAATTTCAAAAAAGACAAAAGGTATTCTACTGCAATAATAATAATAATAGTGATTGCCTTTGAAAGATGGGAGTATAAAAGATTTTTTCTGGCCTCTGTATTTTCTAAGCCTTTTACTGTGAGCAAGCATATATTGCCTTTATAACTAGAAAAAGCAAATAAAATAGGACCCTTATTAATTATTTTAGTATCATATGTCTTTTAATTGGTCTTTGAAAGAGTGATGTCTGAGGAGCTGGCTAATGGTCAGATACATACACATAGGATGTGAGCATCTTATAAATTCAAGTTCCAGCCTCAGAAATCACAGCAAGGGTCAACAGTACCTTACCTCCTCGGTGTTCAAAAAGGCACAGGGCAGTGTCTCTTGAGAGAGTCTAACTTAGTCAACACACATCTGATCTTTGAGAAAGTAAAGCTCTTTTCCATGAGGACTCTGATGTTCTCTGAACTTTACCTAAATCCTCAAACATATGTTCTAGGGTGTAGGGCAAAGCCTTCATGGACTAGCCTCTGACAGCATTCTGGATCTCTGGGAACCTTAGTAAGCATGAGTGCACTTGACAAACCCTGACTGACACAAAGGCTGACACCCTGGCTCTGCACTATCTGCAGAACCAGTAGGAATGGCTGCAGGGGAACTTGTATCTCCAACAACTTTTACTGGAGGCAGTTATCTTTAAACAGACAGTCTGAGTCTTTCAATCAATAGGACTCTTCAGGACTAGAAAGTAGCCTTAGTACACCAGTAAATACTATGGTGCTTGAACACATTCATTAACATTTCCATACCAAAATAACTAAACAAATAGCCCATCATGTGGCTCACGTGGCTGAACCCAGGCACAACTGACTAGAATCGTGAGTGAGTTCATTTGGATAGTACAGGGCAGACTGCCATATCTCTTCCCTTATATAATGCCCTCATTAGCTAGAAGGGTGCAGTGAGGCATAACCAAAGAAAACTTGATGTGTTTGGGAGGAATGTCAGATGAGGGACAGGTATTCCAGAAAAAAAAGTGAGTTCTTATTTGTGAAATAAGAACAAAAGAAATTAAAGTGGTTAAGATTTTTGAGTAATGGTAATAAACCTCTGGGAATGTGTTGTAAGAAATCAGGAGACTTGGTTCTCTAAGAACTTTAGTCATAGATTGAGAAATCATGTATAATGGACAGAAAATAAGTGCAACTAAGAGTCTCTAAGAGTCAAGAAGCAGCAAAGTAAGTGAACAAAGGAGAGGAATATTTACAAGTTGTTGAAAATCCTTGTCTTTTCCATCTTTGTTTGTATCGACTTCCCTAGCTTGCCTTCCTAATTCTAGATAGCATCTCTTATACTTTTGGTAAATGAAGTGATGGAGCACTTGAATCAATGTGCAGAAACTAGCCGCTATGGAGTGAATCTCATGCCCTCACCCATTCATGTGTTGAAGCCCTAACCCCCAATGTGATTGTGTTTAGAAACAGGGCAGTTAGGAAGTGATGAAGGTTAACTGAGATCACAAGAGTAGGGTCCTAATCTAATAGAATTGTGGCTTTGTAAGAAGAAGAGCTGATTCTGCATGTGTATACATAGGGAAAGACCACCTGAGGCCACAGAATGCATCCATGTACAGCCCAAGGAGAGCCTTCACCAGACTCTGACCCTGCTGGACTTACTGGTTTCCTTCACTATAAGGAAACAAATTTCTTTTGTTCAAGTCGTATTTTGTTATGGCAGTCAGAGTTGACTAAAACACCAACATTGTTGTGGGTTGGGGGGCTTTGTTATTGTTTTAGTTTTCTTTCAATTACTATGGCAGATTCTTGGCTCAAAGGATTTTTTTTTTAAATCAATCTCAGTTTTCACTTCATCTTAAAATTTCCTGACAGAAATGATATTTCCTGGCCATTTCCAATCACATGCGGTGATATTTTCCACTGGAGGAAATACAAAAGAAAAAAACAAACTCACTATGTGCCTTAAAGGGCCCATTTCTTTATACCCATCTATCTGTTTTATGTAAGGCCGTGTTTAGCCTTGAATGTAACCCCTCAGAATGGGATATTCTCAATTTATCTCAAATCTACATCTTGAGTAATTCTATTTTGCTGTTTCTCAAGTTCATATAACAAAGGACTGAGCTATGCCAATGAATGTAGCAGAATGTGGGAGCTTCTATTCTATGATTAATAATGTGACTGCATTAATGAAACATTAAAAAGATCAACAGAATAAATACTGTTTTAGAACATTCAAAAACCATGTGCAGATTTTTTTAGGAAAGTATTTTTATTTTTTGTGTCTCAACAGATGAAATTTATAACCTTGTTTTCTGATAAGACAATTCAAACATACAAATCAATTACAACAATGTGCTTATCAGCGCCCCCCTCCCACCCTGTATTTTAAAGCAACTGACAGTTTTGAAGGACACCAAGACAATAGGGCTTAGCTAAACAATATGGCAATTAAAAATGGCCCTCTAAGAAAAGAATTACAATAGTTGCGGGAAGAATTTGTCTTTTGAGCAAAGCAGACTGAATGAAAATAATCATCATGAACAGAGGAAGATTTTTATCTTCCCTTCTGATAAGAGAAAAGGGGATGTATGTTAAAACAATGGTACAGAAAGCTGGGGAGTCAGTCTGAAAACAACAGAAAGCCCTAGGCAAAAGTTTCTCCAATAAAATGCATCCCCTTGAAGATATCCATCCAAATTCTTATTTCATATTGAAATAACTGTGTTGCCCACCCCCAGCACCAGGAAGCGAATAATGTCTGTTCTCCATTGTTAAAGTTAATTTTTCCAATCTAGCAACATTTAAAGAGAGGAGGATATGTTTTGAATTTTGTAGAAGTCAGTGATAGTGAAGATAAACCAATTAATAGACAATACCATTTTAGAGACTAACCATAAAGGGAGTAGAAATATCCTGGATGACCTGGGGCTCCCAGGGGAGAGGGGTTCAAACTCACAATTTTTTTTTGAGTCACTCTAAATCCTGTAGCACCTTTGTAATAGGTTTCCAGTTCTACATATCACTCCCTCATGCTTTCCACAGCCTCACAGCACCCTTGTGAGGTAGGTAGTGTTATGGTCATTTTGAAAGATGGGGATGCAGAGATGTTCCGTACTTTGCCCATAAAGAAACACGAATCCAGTAACAGAGCCTTAGGGACTCTTGCTCCAGACTCTTGTCTTTTTAATACATAACTATTCTGACTCCCTGAGAGTGGATCATTACAGCAGGTAGGTCCTTAATGCCAGACTCACGTCTGGCCAGGTGGACACCAAGGCCCATCTTTAAACCACATGGTTTGGATGATGGAGTGAAACAGAGTTTGTGAGCAATATGGAAACCAAAGGAGTTAATGGAGATTAATGTTTGAACCACAATTTGAGAATGACTTTATTGATGTTACTATGATTATGAATACTTAGTAGATCTTGCATGATTCAATGAAAGAATGAAGGAGATTGTGCTTGGATAAGTGGAATATTTTCTGCATTTTTTTAAAAAATAAAACCTGGAGAAATCTGCTTTATAATTTCTAATCAGAGAAGGAAAGAATTAAGTAATTTCCTGAATTTTCCGTGGGTATTTATTTGAACTAAATATTGGCAGCATTTAAAAGTATATAAATACAAAAACATTTAAAATAATTTCCAGTATAGACTTTGTTTACTTATCAGTTTGGAATCTAAACCATGAAGGTCACTATTAGAGGCAGTGCAAGCTACATGAGCACCATCTATTTCCTCTGTAATTAAATGCTCTCATATATGTTTACTCATTGCCATTTACTTGAAAAACCTCATATTCTGCAGCTCTTATCAAATGCTATTTTGAAGATATTGAATGACCTAAACAACATACTACTCTTCTCTGCACTTACCATCCGGGGGACAGTTTTTAGTTACTTTTCATTTCTGTGAACCCATTTTTTTTTTTTAACTCCAGAAGACTCAGGGCAGAAAACAGTGCTTTATATTGAAACCAACTCTGCATTAAACACTCGCTGCAGCTTTCTTATCGTAGTGCCATGGAGAACTCTTGAGACCACTGAAGTACAGGCAACTGGCTTCTCCAGGTATTGCTAAAATAGAAGAGCTTATATAAATCAAGGTGGTGGAGTTGACTTGGTAATCTCTTTGCATTACACATTTGTTCTGTGCTCAGTGAATTTATTCCGGGTGAGGTGTTGGAACTGATACACTGTGAGACTTAAAAATCTCTGGATGCCATAGTATGGATTTGTGTCTGTGTGTATGTTTAAAGAAGTATTTGTTTAACTTTCATGAGAGCCCTGTATGTATATAATGGATGTAACCTATTAGTCTTTTGTACATCCAGCTAATAGCCCATGGCAAAAGGAATAGATTAGATGTAGTGAATTGCTTCTGTGCAACGGGACTAGCATGCTTGATCTCTCCTGCTAAGGAATAACATGACTAGTGAGACTCCAGTTAGAAAAAGGTTCACATAAATGTTACCTCATCCTTAGAGAGAGATTTGGTAAACAGATTTATCTCCTAATGTGACAATAAAAATTATAAAATTATTCACTATAACTTTTGCAATGACATACAAGATTTAGGTCTTTCAAAGAAGTTACCTATCTTGTACGTGCTGTTTTTCGTGGAGATTCTTGCTGGGTTTTCAAATCTCAGACCTTGACTTCTGGATGATTTAATTGTGTTTAGTTTATTGGTGGCTGAACAGAGCAGCAGATAGGCCATTTATTTTCCATCTGCCATTTCTTTTTCCTTATCTTTTCTGCAGATGGTACTTGGTAATATATAGTATATATGTGTATGTATATCTGGCATTAATATACTTGTATTATTTAGAGAGATTTATCGATATGTCCTGATTTACACAGTTCAGAGTACTATGAAATGAAACAATGCCTGCGTAAGGGATTTCTTTCTCAACCCATGTTTTTTGATAAAGGGTCATAATTTTTGCATTTAGTTATTTATAAGGGTTGATGGAAGGCACCAGAGTGACAAGCCCTACAAGCCAATGTTTTCAGATTGTCCACCAGTCAATGGTAGAAATACTAGGTGGATTTCCACTCAGGCTTCTCCATCTTTGCCTTAACTTGGCTTTATTCCACATTAATCTTCATGCCCTGTGTTTTGGGTTGGACAATGAGGTAATTAAGAACATAGGGCTGTACAATAAGGTTATCCACCTTAAAGGGAGTGGGTAGGAACTCATAATTTTTATTTTGACTGTATCAAATTACACAGAAACAACAGCCAGCTAGCTGGAGCAGTATGCTTATGACTGAGGAAAATGAGAGAATCAAAACAAAAACACAAAATTATGATAAGATTTTAAATTTTTGAAGTAGCACACGACCAAGAAGTCTTTCTAAGTACAGAAGCAGAAGCGAGATGCTGAGTTACAAGGATGCTTAGCTTTTGTTTAATAACAGGAATTCATTATATTCTTTCCTTCCCATAGTTTAAAAACAAGTCCTGCAGTATTGGGACCATCTTATCCCTGATCAGTTAAGATGCCTGGACTGGCTAACTTGTGATATTAGTTGGCAGAGATGTGTACAGAACACATTCAAGACTATGTTTCTGGGAAATTATTGTTTAGTTGGACTAGTTTAGTGGTATAAAATTAAAATCCACTGTTGGAGATGTGACTGCTGCCCTAGCGGTTCCAGCATTACCAGGAAATCTCCAGGGAGAAGGAAGTTCCTGTCTGGTGGCAAGCTCTCCATTTGCAATTAAGGAATAGCAAAGCAACCTTTTCTGAATCTCTCACTAGCAGCTTTAGAATATGTGTTTGCCACTGCCTGGAGGGGAATCCCAGGCTTTCTTGTCATCTAATAATATGACTTGCAGGTTCCATTACTGTCAGCTTTCTGCTTCCTCCTCCACTGGTGCCCCCTTCACTGGAAGGTATCAGATGAGCCATAGAGGCTGAAGATGATACTATAGCTGATGACAGCTACCTGAGCACATCTCCTAAAATCCATTCCCTAAGAGCCAGGGGAAAGAGAAAGCATCTTCACTCTCAGCAGAAAGAATGCACATGAGCAGTTTTAAAATTTTCAATGCATTCCCTCTTTAACATTAAACAACCTGCTCTTTCTCCTGTTACCAATGTGCTTGAAGACAAAAGATTTATCTTTTAAATTCTTTGTCTTTCTATTTTGCATGATGTCTTGAATCATGAAAATCTGGCAGAGTGAAAGCTAACTCAGAAAAAAATAGATGATGATGTTACACGTATGGCTTGCTGAACCCTTCCAAGTCGGACAATTTGCAAGTGATACAGGATTTATTTCTTCTAAAGTAGAATGTCTTTATTATGTGGTTGATATTGCATAGATTTCAATATACAGCAGGTCAAAACATGACCCTTTTGTAATTTTTCAGATAAAGAAACTGATAGCCCAGCCTCTGCTTCCTCTTTGAGTAGTCTCCACTCCACACTTAGAGCAGGATTCCAATGGACCTGCCTCTTCTGATAGTGTTGTAGATTATTTCATCAATCACTAAAGCAATTAAATAACTTCATGCTCCTTGTGAAGTTCACATAACCTATCTCTTTTAATAAGGAAATAGTTCCATGTGACTCCAATTGCCTTTTATTACATTTCATTTCTTAATAATACCCCCCAAAATTTGAGATGTCAGATGCTTAAGCCCTTTTCATCAGCAAAGAAAACATGTTTTCTAACTTTTTCACATGTTAATAAGTCAACTTGTTTTTACATGTTAAAAAATAAAAAAAAACCAACAACATACCCACAACAATTACCCAATAACAGTCAATGAGACATAATCCTAAATCAATATATTTTGTCTTTAGCACTCATTTTTTTGAGACCAGAAACAAGCTATTAGGCATTTAAGAAAAATTTTGTTAGGTTGTTGGTTAGAAAGTTCCAATCATGGGATATTCCCATAATAAGATTTTGATAAAAACATTAAAGAAAAATACAGACACGCATATTTTCTTTTCCTCCTGCTCAAACTTATCAGCTTTTAAAACAGTTACATCTTAAACACTTAAATCAAACCACCCTCCCCCACATATTTATATATGTATATATAAACAATAGCCTTTTAATTGGTTATGATTTGGGGCATTCCATACCTTATGGAGAAAACATGTGAAGACAGTTATCTTGTGTGTGAAGTGACCAGGTATGTATGGTGCACCTGAATTTATAACTGGGAAGGAAAAGAGCATGATTTCTTCTAACCTATGCAATTCGTTCATGATTCAGCTTCAATCTCTCACTGTCAGATATGTATGAGTTGGTATTTGTTGGACATACGTGGTTGTAAGGGATGAGAGAATTTTTTGCAAGTTTGAGTTAATCTGCTTGTTATTTATTGATTACATTGTAGATTGTATTGATTATATTGCAATGTAGATTAAAGATATTAAAGCAATTTAGAATAGGAGGTGTGCAATAAATGAAGAAAGTTATCAGGCAACCAAATTTCTGCTTTTTTTCGCTTTTCCCTATTAGATCTGGTACAAAATCTTTGATCCATCTTCAATATGGACAGTTACCATTTGAACTTTATTGGAATCAGAATAGTTAACCAATTTAGAGAACATGAATTTGCATTTTTGTTTTCTTCTAATGGCTATTTAGCATATTAAACATAGAGGCTTCCTTAAAAAAAAAAAAAAGAAGTACTCTCTTGATTAATCCAGCTCTTTTCTCATTCTGCTGAAGCTATAAATAAATCTTTCTATTTTAGGCTGGCATTATATCAACCCACCTGCTTCTGGAAGAGAAAAAATCAGATTCACTCAACCTGCAGATTGCTGTCAGCTTGTGATTATGTGAATGGTAAGTCTTAACTTTTAAAGTGTTATAGAAGATAGACTGGAGGGTTTTTTTTTTAAAGCAATTTCCAGTTTAACAATTACCCAAGAATTTCCTCGTACCAATGAAAGAAGACTTATCCCTAGAAGAACACTCATTGATGAGGCATGACAGCAGCTCAGAGGTGGCGGAGGTTGAGCAGGCAGGCTGGAGAATGAAGGATGATTTCAATTGTGGTATCAGGAGAGACAGGAATACAAAGCTTCCCCCCCCCCCTCTCTGGGGAATTAGCACAGTGGTTCCTCCTTATCCATGGTTGGTTTTGGTTTTTGATAGTTTCAGTTACCCAAGGTCAACCTTGGTCTGAAAATAGTGAACGAATATTTGTAGGGTGGTAGAACATGCATAGAAAGTGCACATCCCTATAGCTTTTATTACAGTATATTGTTATAATTGTTCTGTTTTATTATTAGCACTGTTAAACTTCTATTGAGCCTAGTTTATAAATTAAATTTTGTCAACAGGTACATATAGGAAAAAATAAACACAATACAGAGAGCATTCAATAGTGTGGCTTCAGGCATTCACTGGTAAGTATCTTGGAACCTGTCTCTCAAGGATAAGGATATCTACTGTAGTCCCTGATAATTGCCTTCTTCCCATTCAGGACTTTTTCCAGGGAACTGGGGGTGGGGAAGGAGAAGGGGTATTAAAGACCTTGACAAATTAAAAGAGGACAATTGGGGTACATGTAAGCTTATCCTGATCTGATTTCCATATTTGGAAAGAAGAACATCAGCACCAGTCCTCTTAGAAAAATAAATCTTTAACATACATTTTAATCTTGTCTTTTGTTGTTGTTTTTTGCCAACATGTTACCATAGGCCATCTGTTGAAAAGCTCACGCAAGATAAGGAGTTTCCAGTCCTCATGGATTTTGAGAAAATATGCAGCTCCTTTTGCTGCTCCAAAAACTGACTTCAGAATTGAAAACCTGCCATTCATTGTTGATTTACAACTGATTTTCTTAGCTAAACCTTGCAAACCTAGACTTAACAGCTCTTGGATCCAGTGTTCATTAGGCAAACCTCGCTAAAGATCATAGCTAACCAGCTCTCATTTCATCCTGCAGAACTATGTTGCAAAACTCTTTTCCCAGGAGTTACACTTTGCTGGAATACAAATGAGAAGGCTCTCTTGGAAATGGCTTTGAAGGGGAAAAGGATATTGTCAGCAAGAGATGTCAAATGTTTGCCAAATAACAAGAAAACACCTCTGTTGCCTAACCAAAATATGAAATTCTAAATCAGTAAGTCAAATAATATTTCATCCCTTAAAGATTTTTTTATATACAAAGGCAGAATAACTCCAAAACTCTTCAATGAGAAAATATCAAGGGCTTTAGCCAAAAGAAGTTTAATAGAGCTCCCAAAGTCAATGGAGAGTTATCAATGGAAATAATCAGGCACATGATGGAGTAGTCTAATGAGGAATGTTAATTTCAATAATCAAGATGATAGATCTTTACCTAAGTACCAAGTAGGATGAATGGCTTTGGCCCTAAAGGTTTTGTGACCAGTTCACATGCCTCAAAATCCATTTGGAATTTCAAGTGAGGTATAGGTGGCCAGGACATAGAGGATAAAAATAGCTACCATTGAAAGTTTAAAAAAGAGCATAAGCTCTGATTCTTCATTTAGAAGATAACTATAAAAATTAGCAATAAAGGAGCTAGAGTAAAAGAGATCCCAGTGCTCCTTACATCGTCTCTTTGAATTCCTGATATTTTTGTCAGGGCTTAGCTTTAGAGGCTGAAAATGATCTTCTTCTTCTTCTTCTTCTTTTTTTCATTTCCTAGGAAGCCTCAAGACACATTCTGTGTTGCTGAACAGCTTCGGAGCACAGCCCCTGAAGATAAAACAAACGTCTTGACTCAGAGATGAAGGGAGACCCTGGAAGTATAAGATAATTTACATGGGGCTCTACTTACTTCATCTTCTTTTTTTGTATTTCTAATATAAAAAATACATTTCTTCCTATTTGAATAATGGAAAGTGACAAAAGGCAGCCTTCAATGCAGGTGAGATTTAAATAGTCCTTTTTAAAAGAGTCACAAAAGATTGTCACTTCTGGAATCCTGGGAGAACTGAGAAAAAGAATTCTTGGCAGAACAATGAGAAAATAATATAGCCTAAATACTGCAGAACACACCTGGAATGCCTTTGTACCACTGGAGAGTTGATGGTAAGCAACTTTTCTGAGAAAGTTGAGCAAAATCAGAGTTCTGACGAAGGACCTCAGGAACTAGGAAGTACGAGGTCTTAGTGAGTCCTGGTTCACATTTTTCACACTTTGAGAATATTTGAAAAGCATGTGATTATAAATGCAATGAAGATGAAAATAGGCTAGAAGAGCAAGTATTATGAGAATTTGAAAAAGTAGAAATTCCCTACTAAGAACATAGTAAGCAAACTTGCTTCTCTTACTTTAAGTAATATGTATGTCAGACATTTGGGCCCATGCGTCAAGTCTCTTAGAACATTAGGGCTCTAGTCAGGGAATTTCTTTCTTTTATAGATATAATGGGTACAGAAAGTAAATATTTCTCTGAAAAGGCTTACTTACATATAGAGTACTGATAAATCTAGAACAAAATGCCCAGCCAAACAACTGTATTTCTTCATAAAGTATTTTGAAACAAACCCTCTAGGAAGAAAAATAACTCAGATATAATATCTAAAGGGAAAAGGTGGCCCACGTGCTGGTCTAAGCAATTATTCTCTACCAGGATGTAGCAAAGGGTTAATCAGCAGCCATGAAGGAAAAAAATCATGCAATCCCTTTGTAAAGCTGGATAATAAAGCCCCAGAGTTACAGTCAATGGAATGCCAGAGCTTTGCAGAAAAAGGAACCCAAGATTTGTACCAGTATTGAGAATATAGAAAAGTTAAGTGTCCATTCAGTTACTTATAAATTCATTGCAACAATGCTTCATGCAGTAAAGTAGCCTTTTTCCTGCAATATTGGTCAATGTACTTCCATGGTCTGAACACTTAGGCAGGTGGCATATATATTTGTTGTAGTTGAAGCCCAATTCAAACTGTAATTTTACTCTTATTAGAAACATTGGACCTAGGAATATTTCAATGGAGTACTGGAATGTTGACCATTTGGGGTTCCATGAAACTAGGTTTTGAAGACCTTAACAGTTAATCAGGAAAAGAAATCCTTCAGGTTCAAATAAGTTAATCCCTACCCCAGGTAAAAATTATTAAATGTAATTCTTTTTATAAGCTTTATAGCGTATTTATTAGGCTTACATAGATGTTGGACCTCATTTGCCTAACTTTGTCCATGGGACTCTTTTGGAAGAATGCTTAGTAATATTGTAACTGTTCTACAGATCAGAGTATGGAAATCCCTGAGAGAGTTCAATTTCTCTTCTTTGAATGGACTAATATCTAAATCTTCTCATCGATGGGCTATCTTTAATCCAATTTTATTTCATTCAGGTGTTTTATGGTCAGCTTTTGACAAAAAAATAGCAGTCAAAATCACAAGCCCTTCTATTAATTTTTTCAATGTTTTTGCTTGCATGCGCTAGTTTGTTAAGAATTTGCTTTATATAATGTTGCAAAATTAAAATTAAGTGGTTTCTCTTTTGGAAGACTACCCCTCCACTTTATTATTATTATTTTTTAATTTGAAAGGACCCACTGATTTTTAAGAGTTGAATTTTGATAGAACCCACAATCTGATTTATATTGTTAGCTCTAGTCAGGGAATTTTTGTCACAAATGGAAAAGGAATTTCTAAGATTTTTTATGATCACTAGGAAAGCCAATGAAATATGACTCAAACAGGTAATTCTTCAGTCTTTCTATCTCATTCCACCCTTTATTAAAAGAGAAATGGGTATTACTGTGTTGCTATCCAATTGGAAAAACAATTTCTGAACTTGATACTTTTGGTGTGGGGGGTTCAGTTTAACTTTATTGAAGTTCCTCAAAATTTCAAATACTGAAAAAAAATCCAGACCTTTGAAAGTCAGACCCCCCAGCTGACATGTTAAGTGGGAAATCCTAGAGAACTTTGCCAGCTCACGTGCAATTCAAACAGGGACCTTGCTTCGGATTCCTCTTAAAATATTAAAATGTGGAAATTTCCTATTTGTTAATACTGATCTGACATTTCACAAATAGTCTATATTCAATGGCTTCTAAGATCCTATGAATATATGTTTTGAAAGTCATTCGTTCAACATTTATCTAAATGGAACTATACTTCCTTTAAATAGATCACTGGTGGGAATGACATGATCCTATTTTTAAAAAACGGAAATATTTGAGTAACAATCATTAATACAACTGAACTGGCAAATATCCTTAGATCAGGAAATAAAAGAATCAGCACAGTTTCACATATATAATCTTAGTTTTTCCTTAGTGGAGAAAAAAATGTTTTCCAATCCATCTTGTATTTTCTCACCTCTAAAAATAAACAGATCCCTCTTGTCTACACAAGATTATTTTTTGAAAATCTACTTGTTAGGGAAGCAGGGTGAAACTCTGAAGTTGTCAAGGTAATGTGATGTGTATGGTATTTGAATAGAGAACATCATAGTGGCAGTGGCTGGATGTTCCCTTTAAAGTAGCAGTCCAGCCTTCACGCAGCAATCACATTTTAAGCAGATCTTTAGTTGCATGACCATCATGTTATGCATGGATCACCTTGGTTTATGTTGGCATTGGAAAAGACCTCCTTACCCAGAGAGCTTTTGAACAACAGAACTATTGATCTCAGCTACTGGTAAATATTACCCAATGATTTTATATAATCTTTACTTCCTCTTTCATTTTCTATTCATTAGCAGTGACTGGTGAAAGTAAAATCAAGGGGTGGTTAAATGGATTATTTTCATTAATAACACCTACCTTGCATTTTACAGGTACATCTGGTGGCACACCACCTTGTGGAGAAAGCAAGGGCATTGTTACAGTAAACTGGTCCAGTGTGATATTACAAGTATAAAAAATATTCCATTCTGTATCAAAACTAGGCACATGCCTTTATTTATAGTAACAGAAGTTAACAGAGTTGAGCAGTTTTGCCTTGGGTCCTGTTTGTTGGCATCCTACATCAGACAAACACATCTCTCAACACATCTCCGCCATAACTCCAGGGATCTAGTCTCAGGCTTATCTGTAGGTAGAGGAAGGTGAAATCACACTTGGATCTATAGTGGTGAGTAACTAAAAGCACAACCTCTCATTCATATTGCTTTAAAACATATACAGCATATATGTTTAAAAAAAAGTAAAGAATATATTGATCTCTTTTTGGTGCTGAACCAACAATATGGTATGATGCAAGGCTTTTAACAAATGATAATCATAGATACAAATTTTTCTGTAGATTATGTTTTAGACAAATGTGTCTTTTTAATATGTAAATCCTACACTGTAGGTTGTTCTTATTTTTTCATTTGTTTTTGCAGTGGTAGAAAATGCTGAATAATTGTCCATGAGCATGAGCCAAAGGTTCAGGTTCATTACTGAGATCCCCAGAATGCCAATATTTGCAATGCAAACAATTAGTATCCCACCATGTGAAGGGTTCTGACATATGCCTGCCTGCCTCTAGATGGAAAGGCTCCATAAGAAGTCCTCCTATTTCCATGGACCCTGTATTGACACAGGGGCAGCTGTACAAAGCTGCCCTCTTAACCTAGTGATTTACTGTGCCAGACTCTTACTGATTACCAACAATAACAGAGACAGTAGTGTGAGTGGTAGACCCTCAAATCATTTTCATGTTGAACCTCCTGGGTCCAGCCACTTCCCCTTCCACAACAGCACCATTGTTTTTTCGGGGCACATACTCAAGGTCAATGCTGTTTTTGTGCTTGCCTTTCCCTCGGCTCCACACAAAGAGGAGGAGAAAACAAAATAAAACCACTCCCAGGAATGTGAAACAGCCCATGGCTGTGGATACCAGTATTGTTTTAAGGTCCAGGGAAAAAGTATTGGCATTGGTGCCATTGGAAATGGTGTCATTGGAGTCAGTCATGTACATAGGGGTCCTGTTTGCGTAAAGAAAGCGGTCTGAGGCAAACCCTTTCACAGTCAAGGAGGCTGTGAAGGTGTCATTCCCAGCGGCATTGCTAGCAATGCAAACATACAGCCCACTGTCCTGATCCTGGGCAAAGCGGATTTCTAGGGTGCCATCACCCAGCACAGTAGCTCTTCCATTGGACTTGGTAGTGATAAAACGCCTTCGGGGTGTCACCCAGGAAATCGCAGGCTGTGGGTCTCCATCGGCACTGCATTCTAACTGGACTGTCTGCCCTTCATCCACTAGCAGATGCTGCAACTTCTTTTCACGGATTTTGGGTTTTTTGCAGGTAAAGTAAAAAGAAAGGGCAGTGCTGTGAAAATCCTTAAATGACCTCTCACGGATAGTGTCTGGGCCAGCACACATGGGCTGCTGGCCACCAAACTGTAAGGTGGGCTGTCGCTGCAGGATCCAAAGGAGACGGCAGTCACAGGCCAGTGGGTTGTTATTAATGCTCAAGACCTCCAAAGCCCTAGGGGAGGAGAAGACATTCTCTTCCAAAGTTTCCAGCAGGTTCTGAGATACATTGAGCACGCGAAGAAAGCGGAGCCCTTGGAAGGAGTGGGGTTCAATGGTGCGGAGCTGGGCCCCTACTATATGAAGCTCTTGAAGGCGGATAAGGTCAGAGAACATGCCTGCTTCAATAGTGCTGATGGGATTGTAGGAGAGGTTAAGGTGTGTCAGGTATACCAGGTGTTTAAAGGCAAGGAAGGGTACAGTGGACAGATTGGTGTTAGTAATGGAAAGGGATGTGAGGTTGAGGCCATAGAGGCTATTGGCAGGCATCATATCCAGTAAAGGCCAATAGTCAATCTCTAGGTGTTTCAGGTGGAATAATCTTTTAAAGGCATACACAGGCATATTGTTGATATTCAGATGCTTCAGATGGAGGCTGATGAGGCTGCGGAGGTGGGAAAGGGCTTCTGTTGGTACTGCTGTTAGGTTGCACTTCTCCAGGGTGAGCTGCTCCAAGCTGAGAAGCCCGCTGAAGGCCCTGTGTGATATATAAACCAAATCATTGTCCCCTACTTCTAGAGACTTTAGGTTATGCAGATCCTGAAACATGTAGTCCAGTAAAATGACGATCTTATTCTCACTAATGTCCAGCTTAGTGAGGTTGGACAGTCCTGTGAATACTCCTAAAGGAACCAACTTCAGGCGATTGCCTTTCAGACGGAGGGAACGCAGGTTAAAGAGATTGTTAAATGCTCCTGGTTCCACATTGGCGATGACGTTGTCGCTCAAGTCTATCTCCTCTAGAAGGGGGTATGATATGAATTCTTCAGGGTTGACGCTTTTCAACCTGTTTTTGCTCAGGTCCAAGATTTTGGTCTCGATGGGAATACCCTCTGGGATGGCAATCAACCGCCTTCTATGGCAGCTAACAGATTTGTTCTGGGCAGAGCACTCACAGCGAGCAGGGCAGCCAATGGTGGATCCCATGAAGATTAACACCACAGCCAGACCCAGGAATGGCTGCCAGCATGATACGGCCGTGTGAAGCATGACTCCACTTCTTAGTCTACACCTTGGTCACAGGCCTGCATGGATGGGGCAGAAGAGGGAAGAGAAGTTAAGGTATGGCACAGACAGGTGAAGGGGCATACATAAGGCAGCAAGTATAATGGAAAGAACACTGGATTTGGAATCAATCAGATCTAGGATGATATCTGAGGGCTGCCATTCTTATCTGCATGATCTTGGATAAGATCACTCTATAGACTTCAGTGTTCTTAGCTACAGAATGGGGATAATGGAGGTAGTAATTCATTGTTGTAGTTTCCTGGAGTTATTATGATAAGTTCAGTGTTTGACAACTATGAAGAGACAAATTCAGTGTCTGACACAGACTATGAGGCTAGACAGTATGCAATTCACACTCAAGGACTCTACCTTGAATTCAAATGAGAGGTCAGTGACTAAGAGGAAACCAGTTCTGAGTGAATGAGTGCCTATACCTCTAATGTTTAGGATATTTTCTACCATTCAAAATAAAACTAATAGAAGTTCCATTCAACACCAAGTCCCAGCATCCAATATACAAAGAAAGTTAAAGCCAGTGCAAGATTTCAAGATTATTTTTATTCATTCATATATATTTCTATTAAAAATGAACTTTGTCTTTTAAGGTAAACCTTTGCCAGAATTCAGTGAATTCTCATTTATGAAGGCATTCTGCATTTGCCTGCATTATCTCTCTGTATAGTTTTTCTGTTTGTTATAAAAAGATGAGATAGAATTGAGTTATCATAATGGATCTGGTAAATGTGCTTCCTTTATGATTTGGGATTAAATATTGAGGAATAGAAGAATTGCAATTTTAAGAGAAAAAAACTTTGAATAACAATCTATAAACTATCATTCTTCTATATTCAAACCAAGTGGATCTGTTAAAGTGAAATTAAATAGGTGACAACTAAAAATTGGAAATAAGTATGCCTTAAATGTGTTAGGCAAATACTGACCTTACTGCTCAACTGAATAGCAAAAGGTATGTTGTTGAACTGTACTCCTCAATCTAAGGTCCCCTGGAGAACATTATTCATTCATAAACACCATATTTTATGCAAGATTATATAGTTTAAAACAAGATTTTGGACAGAAGCGTATGTGGAAACATCATAATTTATTTCTGAATTGTAAAAGAAGAATTAGAGAATAATTTTGTTGTAAGTATAGCTATATATGTAAACATTATATCTATGGCTATCCAAAAGAAAGTTATACATAAAAAACAAGTATGATCTGACTTAATGGTGAATAACTAGATGACTATAAAAATTCCCCCCAAAATGTAGAAAAAAAGTTGAAGACTCAGAAAGTGCTGCCCAAATCAGTTAGACATAAAAAAGATAGTTCTGTGGCAGAATTATCATTATGTACAGACCAAATTAATATGTCATGAAAACCTGCTGAAAAACCATTGGAACACATAAGTAAATTCACATTGAAAAATGTATATAGTTATTTTCTTGAATATAAAAATAAGCCTTTGGGCTGGGGATATGGCTCAAGCAGTAACGCGCTCACATGGCATGCACAGGACGCTGGGTTTGATCCTCAGCACCACATAAAAATAAAGATGTTGTGTCTATCAAAAACTAAAAAATAAATATTAAAAAAATTCTCTCTCTCTCTTTTAAAAAAAAGCCTTATAGAAAACATTGTAAAATTTGTCACCAGCATTTCTGAAAAATATTCAATTCCTTTGAATAACTTTCAAAACACATAGAACTGACAACTATTAAAACCTACTGAGGAATCAAAATAAAACTTACTAAATAGAGGGATAAGTTGTATATTTAGGTTGAAAGATTTAGTATTATAATAAAACACATTAATAAAGATAGTTTAAACTTGAAAAATCATTTTTAAATTTGAAATTTTTGAACTAATATACATAGATATTTGAAAGACAACTTATTAAGTTTTGATTCCTCAGCTGTCATATTAGTTTTGTGTTTCTTGTCAAGTTTAATCTGGTTCGTCTACAATAGAAAGAAAATGAAAGTGTGTAATAGTAAAAGTTGTTACATAAATTACACCCATACAAAAAAACACTACCATAGATTTATGTTTGGAAGAATAGACACATGAGAATAATCAGAAACATCAAATAAAAATAATAAAGACTCTACCATATATTTAAACATAAGATGTAAAATTATAATAAATTATGATATTGACATAAAACACAAAATCAACAGAGTAAGGAATAATATCTAAATGTATCTGAACAGTCAGTTTATTTTGAAGATGGCATTTTAATTCAGTGAGAAAAATATAAGTAATTGGTTAGTTGGAAGAGTTGCATTTTCTTTTCACTATTTCTACTACAACAAATTTCAAGTGAATTCACTTGAAATGATTAAAATAGAAAAAAAAATGTACAAGAAAATTTGATTATTTTATAATATTAGAGTTGCAAAGCAAGTATGTATCCAATACACCACAAAGTTTAGTTCTATACTTATTTACGTAAAGATGAAATTATGACATATACTCCCATTTGTGTGTATGAACATATGTATATTAAAATCAGTGTCACAAGATAGGAATATGTTTAGTATTTATAAGAATCAGATCTTTTTCCAAAGTGACTGTGCCTTTTGACAACCCCCACTGGCACTGCAGAAGAGTTTCAGGAGCTCTACATACACTTCATCATGAGTACTCTCAGTCTTTCATATTTTAGCCATTCTGATGGGTATGTAGTATTATCACTACATTTTCCTAATAACCTATGAAGCTGAACATCTTTTTATGTTTACTGTTCATTTATACAGATTATTTGATATATTTTATCTTCAATATTTTGGTCATTTTAAATCAGGTTGTATTTTACTGAGATGTAAAAGTTATATCAAATAAAGAAAGAGTATTTAGAATATGTAAGTATTGTGAATATTTTCTGCTATCTATAGTTTACCTTTTCATTTTCTTATTGGTGTTTCATAAAGAACACAGGTTTTAAAACCTAAGTACATTTCAAAATTTTTCTATCTTATGATTTCTACTTTTTGGGTTCTCCCAAGATCTTTGCCTATTTCAATGTCTCTATGCATTCTTCTAGAAAGTTTGTAGTTTCATCACTTACGTTTAGGCCTATGATCCATTCTGTATTGATTTTTGTGTTGAGTTGGAGGTGAGATGGAGACTTTCCCCTACAGTATCCAGTTTTTGGAGTGTTATTTCTTAGGATTTTCTTAGTTACCCTGGGGAATTTTTTAAAAATCATTTGATCATATATATGTATGTGTCTGAATTCTATTATCTATTGATTTATGTCTATACTTTCACCAAAACCACAACGGTCTTGGTTACTATTGCTATGTATGTTAACTTTGTCTTGAAATCAGCTACTCTTGGTCCTCCAAAAAATTATCTTCAAAGAATCTTTCGGTTCTTTGAGGTCATTTAAATTTCCATATGAATTTTGGTATCATCTCGTTAATTTCTAAAGAAGTCTTCTGAGATATTGATACTTTGTTGACTTTAGATAAATTTGTGTGAAAATATTGAGTTTCCAGCCCATAAATGTGGTAATCTCTTCATTTACTTAGGTCTTTTTAGATTTCTTTCAGCAAATGTTTTGTCTTTCACAAAGACAGGGTTTCTTTTCCAATTTTTATACTTTTCTTGTGTCTTTTTGCATTTGATAGTACCTTCAACACAATGTTGAATACAAATGCCGAGAACTATTTTCCTTACTTCATTCATAAACTTGGAGGAAAATCATTTTTTCCACCATGAAATTTAACAGTGGATTTTTCATAAATGTTCTTCATTAGGTTGAGGAAGTTCTTTTCTCAGTTAACTAAGAATTTATAACAAAAATAAATATTAAATTTGAAGGTGCTATTGTGTATCTATGAAGATGATCTGCTTTTTTCTCCATTATTCATTTTAGGCAGTAAATAATACTAATTATTAACATCAAACCAAACTTGCACTCTTGGGATACACATTACTTTGCCATTTTTAAATACATTGTACTTTTATGTTTTGTTGGATTTCTTTTGTTAATACTTGGTTAATTTTTGGAGTTCAGGAGAATTTTTTCCTCTAGTTTTTATTTTCTTTGTCATGTGTTTGGGTACTTTTAATATCAGAATAATATATGTCTAATAAAACCAGTTGAAAAGTATTGCTCAGTATTTGTGTAAGATTGTTATTTCTTTCTGAAATATTTAAACAAAAAAATATCAGTGAAGCCAAGAGTCTAGAATTTTCTTTTTAGGCATTCTTTGGACTACAAATTAATTTTCTTAGTAGATGCTGGAATACTTAGATTTTCTCTTTCATTTTTGTGTCAGTTTTGATAGTTTGTTTTTAAAGACATTTTCCTATTTCATCTAAGCTATCAAATTTAATTGTCTGAAGTTGTCATAAAGTTGTTAGTTTTCTAATGTTCATAAGATCTGAAAATTGTCTCTTTTAGTTCTGACACTGGTAGGTTGTACTTTTCTTTGTTCTTGATAAATCTAGCTAGAATTTTTCAAGGAACTTTTGCTTATATTGATTTTCTCTGTTGTGTGTCCTTGCTATTTTATTAATTTATCTTCTTATCCTTATTATTTTTGACCTTTAGGTTTAGTTTGCTCTTTTATTTATTTAATTTTTGGCTTCCTAAGATGGAAACTTAGACAAATCATTTTGGACATTCTTATTCTCTAACATAAGTTTTTGAAACTATAAATACTCCCCCTCGTATGTTTTACTATAGTTGCAGTTCATAAATTTTAATTCTTTAAAAAACTGATCAAATTGTTTTCTAATTTATTTTATGCTTTCTTCTATTACCCATGAATGTTATAGGATTTAGTTGGTTTATTTACAAATATTCTGATCTTTTCTAGATGTTTTATTTCAAATTTCTAATTTAATTCTGTTTTTATGAATGTTTAATTCATAAAAACAGAATGTTTAATGTTTAATCTAAAAAAAGATGTTTAATCTTTTGAAATCTATCATTTAACTAGATCAGAGTATGATCAGTCTTGGTGACTGTTCACTTGAAATGAATGTCATTTACGTTTTGATGTGCATTGTTCTCTAAAAGTCATTATGATTAATGTTGATTATGTTTAGATCTTCTAAATCCTAAACTTTTTGAAAGTTGCTTTAATAATACAGAGAGAGACGTGTTAAAATCCTTAACTACGAAGGTAATAAAGCCCTGAACACCATCCTGTGGTATTTTTTGGGTATGTTGAAACCTTTAGGGAGTGGGACCTAATGGAACAAAGTTAGATCATTGCTGGACCTTTCCTTGAAGGAGGTATTAGGGACTTGGTTTCTTCCCTCTTTTTTGCATCCTAGCTGTCATTAGGTGAACAGACCTCCTATGCTACTCACTCCTGCTGTGATGCAGTGTGCTGCTTCAAGCTCCAAACAGGGGCAAGTGATCATGTCCAGAATCTGAGTCAAACCCTTTACTCCTTGTAAGTTATCTCAGCTGTTTTGTCAGTGACAGAAAGTCAACTAACACAATATAAGCTGGCTTCAGAAAGACATAGAAGCCTTATAATAGTATGTTTCCATTTATATCTCCCCATCTTTGGTGGAGAGAAGCATAATGAGCTCTAGGCATAGCGGCAAAGGTGTGTGAAGGCAAGGAATACCCTGTGATAGTGAACTTAAAATAGTTCAGAATGGCTGGAATACTAAGGAGAGAAGAGGCTTTACTTACAGGCGTAAGTAAAGGAGTGAATTTATATGGTGCTTATAAACTGTGATAAGCTATTTGTACTTTATCCTGAGGGTAATAGCAAGCCATGCACGTGTTTTGTGCAAAAGAATAATATGATCAGATTTGCATTTTGGAAAGCAGAAAAGAGACTTGTAGGGGGGAAAGACCTGAATCTGGAAACTCAACGACTCCTGTATTCATCCAAGATAAAAATAGTAGTGACTACAATAAGGGCTGTGGGAGTCAACATGGGTTACAGGAGCAGATTTGAGACATATTCTGATGTGGAGCAGAAATGCTCTACTTATGGACTGTCTTCAGAATATGTTGGAGAAGAAAAGGTAAAGATGATTTCCAGTCTCTTAACAACTGAGGAGGACTTGGATAAGATGAGGAACTTAAAGCAGTAACATGTGGAGGAATTCTTGTTTCCTTGATGGTATACATTCCTGGACCAAGAGGTCTGGCGTCCTTGGGTAAATTAATGATTTTTCACTTCTTGAAAATATTCTTCAAATATATTCTAGTATTTCTTAGTAGGGCAGGGAAATGTATTTTCTTTTATAATTATGTGGCTATTAATATTTGCAAGATAAAGCCTCCATTATATTATTTTTACTTTCCAGTTTATTTTGAATTAATAGTGATGACTGAGTCATTTTTTTTTTTCATAAATTCCACTGGAGAATACTGTTGTCATCGGCAGAGTTTGCTCAGTGTACACATCAACAGTTAGAGAAGGGGATGATTGGCATGTTATTTATGATTTTTTTTCTGTAATAGTTTAGGGAAAGGGCTTTTTGAATACTTTTCTATGGGTATCTACCAAGAAATATAGCAGAAAGGAATTCAATTAAGGGGGGGTTACATCTAATTTTTTTTAAAAAAATGGTTATTTTGGCTCTGGTCAAAATGAAGGATTGTCAAAAGGATTAGTACTCAGCAAGCAGGCAAAGTTGCTTCAGATCTGGACTATCTTATTGGTTCCACTGGCAGAACTAGACAATTTGGAGCCGGTTCTCATGAATTTTCTTTGATGTAGCTTGGAAAACTGTGGAGGAAGGTTCTGCTTTATCATTCCAACCATAAGTGTTTCTCAGGTTTAGTCTAGAAGGGCAGACTGCTGACTCCATTTAGCTCTGCTGTCATCAGAAATCTTACAATCAAAGTTTGCTCATAATGTCCAACTGTTACCAATGTTTGACAAGATGAACTTTGTTTCATTAAGAATAAAGCAGGAAACTAAAATCTATAGGGAGCTTACGAGGGCTTTTCTACTAATTCCAATCAAAGAGACTCTCCAGCACAGTGATTAGTTCCCTTTGAAGCTTAGTGTGTGAAGCTGGATATGTTCATACTCACATTTCTCATATGCTGGGTACTTATTTCCCACCTCTTCTATTAACTAAAAAAACACAAATGAAAACATCAGGGAGTGTACTTTCAAAACAGCAAAAATTTGGGCTTATTTACCCCTGGCTCAAATTCTGATTGTGACATATGTTAGCTATGAAACATGGATAATAATAGCTATGATTCTTATGTCTCCTTGGTTAATTCATGATAATAAAACAGAATAAATGTGAGCACTAAAGATGATATATATATAAAGTGCTTAGCACTTTCATAACTGTCATTATCATCATTTTTTTTTTTGGTAGAATGTTTTGGTTTGTTGAAGCAGATTCTATCAAGATGAAAACCAAGCCACAGAAGGAGATGGATTTCTTCTGAGGACAGGAGAACACTGCAGAAAGAGGTCCTCAAATGGATGATACAATGTTCAGGAAAAGTGGACAGATCAGTAGAATGGAGAAAGAAAAATGGAGAATTTCAAACATCATCATCTTTTCAAACATAAGAACAGGGTGACACTTCTTCATTGTTTAAAAAGAAAATTTAGAAGGGATAGAGCTGCTTTGATAGATGATATAGTAATGATAAATTGCTGAGCCTGGGAATTTTATGATTAATTTAGTTCCCTGGCAACTGAACAAGGGCACAAAACAATAAATGCAATAAATGGATAGTGCAGAAATCCCTGTAAACCTCCACATTGGCTAATGATAGGATTTTTTCCCCCAGTATAACTACTTTCCAAATGGAGAGAGATATGTGACAAGAAGAGCCAGGTGGGGAAGAAAAGCAAGCAAAGGATTTAATGAATAAAGCCATCCGAAACACATCTGAAGTCATAAAACTGAGATTTAAAGTTTCCAGGTAGCTAAAACTGTAAATCAGAAAGACTGGTCTGTGTCAAAAATCAGATATGAAAGAGTTGTGAATGTCCTATAAAACATTTGAAAACTAACAGAAATAAATTTCAGTGTGAGCAGGTCTTGAAACTCACCAGGGGTTGCCCAAGTTCTTTGAAGGACATAAGTGAACTTGAGCTTGAAGCAGGAAGTCCCAAACCTGGCAGGAACCAATGGATTTGCACTCTTTCTACAGAAAAGAAAAAAATGTATCCTTCTCCATGATCTCCAATTATCCTCCAAAGTATTGTATTTTTACCTTTCTCATTACTCATTCTTGGTAAGGAAGAAAGTTTCAATATTAAGGGTCAACTTGCAGAAATTTGGAGGGGAAATGGTAACAGCTACTATGAAAAACAGACTTGGAGAACATCCGACGTGTTTTATATTGTAAGATAATTTTTAAACCAAAACTTATCTGTGTCAATGATAAAATTACTCAGTGGTTTAGGCAGAAGAAAAAGCAGTTATGTTGTAAATATTTCTCAATTAACTATATTAGGATTACCAATTCTGCTAAGAATTGAAGATAGCATTTTGAACTCCAGTTACTTGGCTAGAAAATATTAGATGATTGCAATTATCATTTGGTTTGAAGCCCATATAGATAATGTAAGATTCTATCTGTATGGAAATGAGCTGTTAATGAGATTTAATGCAATGAAGTCTATATAAGTTGATGTAAAGTGGGCGTACAAATAGTAAATTGAACATGAAATCAGATAACATCTTTATTTTTTCCCTCTGTTGTCATTTTATAATTCGTTTAGGATAGGTAAGGAGATTAAGAAAGTTTTTATTTAACTGGAACTGTCATTGGTAATAGTGTCCTCTGAGGCTGGTAGATTTTAAAGTTGACATTTTTCATGTGGCAATTCTAGGGCTTTTCAGGATCCACAATCAAGGGATATCTCATGCACAGCTCCCTCTGATTTGGATGAGTGAATCTCTGTCTGGCTTGTTGAAATAGTCATTCCACAGTCCATGGGAACACTGAATGTGCTGAGACCATATTACCTTCCTATGTGGCCTTATTGTAAAGGATATAATACTGGTTCTGGCTCGGTCATGCATATTGCCTTCAAGGACGTGGGAAAAACTCATTTGCCCAGAGAGAAGCTGGAAGTGATGCCAGAGATGGGAATTTCTGACCTGATATTAACAGAAATGAAACTAAGTTGGCCAGGAGTATGAACACACAAGGTGAAACTTTAATTAGGGCACAAGCCTTTTGTTGGATTGCTGGGATAGGCTAGGGTCCATTTTTGCCATCTGATTCTGTAAAAGTACTTTTGCTTGAGGGGAGAATTTCCATTTGTTCCTTAGGAAGTTTATTAGACCTGTTGGGGTAATTTGGTTCCCATGAGATGATTGTTTCTGCTTGGGGTTGGGGCAATCTCATCATGGGGTGATCTGCCTACAAGGCTCTGTTGCTTGTGGAAGGTGTAGGGCAAAGGTCAAAGATGTGTAAATGATATTCCGGGGGGATCCAGGGCAGGTTGTTGTGAAGCAGGCAGTTGAATGTGACTCTAAATCTTGAAGGACCTGACTTATTCTTATTTTGACATCTTCAGCCTTTAAGGGGATGGATTATCAGCATTAGGTAAACACTCCTCTATGTACAGAGTTGTGGAAGAATGTGACCCAAAGTTTCAGGCAAAGAGGACAGATACAAAATGAAGCTAGAGATGGCATCCCATTATCTTTAAGTTACTCATCAGGCATCAGCAGGCCCAAGTGAAGAGTTGATGCTTTTAGCAAAGGCAGCCTCTCTAAGTCCCAACTACAATTGTGACTCAAGCTCCTCATTTTTGTGGTACTTTTAATGGATCATGAGTTACTTGGGAATGCATATGCCCTTTGTCCCCATAGTGGTCCCAACGGCCTCAAAAATGCAAAACAATCCTCATGCAGCAGCAACTTCCTTATTCTCTTTTGTGACAGAGTAATCTACTTAATATTTGTTTTCAAAATTTGCCAGAAAAGGGTTAGGCTGAAAGCATGCTGTACGTTTAGCCATAGCAGAAGACGATTGAAGATTCCATATAATCCTGTGAAAGCTCTTATCTCCTTATTTCAGGAGGAGGGGAAAGCACCCTTCTTGCTTGGTGTGTCATTTGCCTAAGGTTATAGTCTTAGTATTGGAGCCAAAATTTCCATCCAGAATTTTTAGGGCCCTTTTGTTCTACTCTTTTTCTGTATATAGTTCATTCCAATTAATAGAACTAATTTAAAAAAAGATTTTTTTTTTTACAGTAACACTTTTAAAACTAGAGAAAACGTACCATTTCCTCATTTATCTCTGGGCTGTGCTTTTGTATCTTTTTCTATGGTTCTGAATCAATTTTCTACTGAACTGGTATTTCAAAACATGAGTTCATCTTGTATTCAAGTGACTGGTGAACAATTAGCAAAGCTTGTCCAAAGTCATTAATTAATAGTTTCTGTTTAATCTTTGTTGCAACTGGAGTACCCTCTGTTCTGGTGTTTATTTTTATCTCTTTGAAATGTAAATTATTTGCTCTTCTCTTACAGTTTCTTTCTGAATCTCCTTTTGGCCTACATAGAATTACTTGGGACATGTAGGGTATGCCTACTTTTCTGGAAACTTTTAAAGATAAAAGTGGTTTTTGTCTAGCTTTGAGGGTTTTCTCTTTGAAATTAATGCTACTAGTTAAAGAGTGGTTGGCTTAAGATTCCTGATGGCCTCACAGATGTGCTGTAAAATGTTCCCAACCTATAAGGCAATATTAGGTAATGGCTAAGAGTGTAAATATGCAGCAGAACTAAACCCTCTCTTATTCTCAGTGTTCTTACTTCAAACACAGGAACAATAGTAACTATCCTAGCTGGTTATTGTGAGAATCAAAAGTGAGAGTGGAGCCCAAGTCAGATTTTCATCCTTTATTATTATTTAGAGAAAGGGAAAAGGTGTCAAACACAGATCCCCTCATTTGAGAGAGTACTAAAAACCTTTTTTCATGTAAATAGTTGCCTACAGAATAGATAATCTGGAGTTACTGGATTAATATATTAAGGTAGATATTTACATCTATTTAGTATTTCATATTGGAGATCCAAAAATTAACTCAGAGCACAAATTTCTGTGAAGAAATTACTTAAATCCCTTTAAATATATTTAGAGCTATGAAATATGTGCCTCACTTTAACTGGAGTGAAAAAAAAATTAAAAGGTTGTCTGGCTACCTTTCTGTGATAATTACTCAGCCTTCAAGATCCACCCAGGCCAATCTGTATGAAGTGTGTGACCACAGAGGTTAATAACCTCCTTCATAAGGTTATTAAATTTTACTAGAGAAAATAAGATCAAATAGAGAAGAATTCTGTTAAGTAGTTTCCTTTCAGAGTCTTGAATTTTATATATTGTTCCATGAAAAACTGGACTCTTTGAAGTGTGGATATTCATGAACAAAGGAGAGTCTCTCTGGAGATTACCTGATTTTAATTAGTTGGTGCTGAAGGCACCAAGATATTTTAGCTTTTTTCTTGTTCAAAGCTGTTCAGATAAGATAGGTGTCTTAAATCCCTCCTGGAACACTCTGAAAATGAAACAAATATAAATTTCTACCAGCTTCGGAAACTGATAAATCCCGAAATCTCAGTAGTGTACACTGCAGAAGTTTATTAGTTGTACTCCACAAAGACATGGAGGGACTTGGGCTCTATTTTACAATTCTACCCTTTTCTAAGTTTTTGAAGTCCTTTTCATTTGACATGGAGAAAGTCATAAAGTATCACAAGTAAGAGTTTTCATGAACCAGATGTGACACTTGCACCCATAATTTCTATTTGTACTTCATTAGCCAGAACTCAGTCCTATGGCTATACCTAATAGCAAGGAGACTGGGAAATGTAGTTTATCTACATGGCTATGAGTAAGAGGTAATAAGTTTGGAAAGTATGTAGCCTTTCTATGGCAAAATAAATATAAAATTATATTAAATATTAATCTAGTATATATATTTTGGCTTATATTTTGTTTAAAAATTGTTCTAGAAAGGACTTAGTCATCTGGAAAATTTCCTATATTTTATCTAAAAGACCATATTTTATCTCAACTGTGGTGTCTCCAAACTGCAAATATAGAGTGAGTCAGTGGGAAAGAAAAGGCTCAGGCCATAAATGATCCAAAGAGAGCTGCACATTTGCCTCAGTCTATCTGACTTGGCCTTCATTGATGTAATAATCTTTGTCAGATAGAGTACTGTGTCCAAATTCCCATTTATATACATATTAATTCATATCAAATATTATTTTTAAAGCTGTTTTCTGGATAAGAATGAAGGCCAAATGCATTCTATTTTTAAAAACTGCATAGCAATCAAGCTCAGGAATACATTAAAATTCTTTACATTTTAAGACTCAGAATTTTGCCTCTAACATTGGCAGATATTTGGGAACTCTCCCTTATTTTAGCAACTGACAGTTGTCAACTAATTGCTTATATTCCCTCCACAGGACTGAAAAATATATCAAAGAAGTAAGTATATTTAGTTGAAATCTATAAACACATACTGGGTGCCTTCTGTGTGCAAGGCAAGCAGCACACATAGAGCTGAGTAAATGCAATTCATTTTCTCCAACAGCATATAATCTAGTAAGGAAACACTGACTGGTAGCACATTAATGATATGAATTTGATTTCCATATTTGAATCAATGTATAATTTTAAACATCAAATATGTACTTTATTACATTATTTAATATACTAAAATATTGCAAAACTAATGTACAGTTGTAGAAAAATACATTGCTAGGATTCTTTTAATTGTCTTATTTAGGAATTAAAATGATGGCTATGGGAGATATTTAATAACTTGTAAAAGTGTGTATATAAAGAATGCTAAGTGAAAAGAAACAAATTTATAACCCTAGACTGAATATAAATAAGGAGAAATATTCTTAATCAAACAAAGACTGGAAGGTAATACACCAAAATGGTAAGTACTAAGATTATTACAGAAGAAATATTTATCAGTTAAGAAATGCTTTCAATGTGCATCATATTACACAAGTCTTGAAAACTCTAATATTAGGAACATAAAACTATAATTAAAGTTTCAAAATTTAATCACAGAATCTTTTCTTCTGAATGATTAACCGGTAATATAGATATGTTACTTCACTGGCCACATTATAAAGTTAAACAGCAAATCTTTAGGTTACTATTTCTGTTTTCTCTGTTAGTGAGTTATCATCCATTACCTTCTGATTTCCCACCATATATCATGTCCAAGTAGACAATGAATAGCAGTTCTCAATAGTGGTGTCTCCAAACTGCAAATATAGCATGAGTCAGTGGGAAAGAAAATGCTCAGGCCATAACTGATCCAAAGAGAGCTGCACCTTTGCCTCAGTCTATCTGATGTGTGCAGAAGCCCTTTTCATACATAAATCTGATTTTCTCTGCTCATTTGTGCCTCAAAGGAATAAAAATGAATGGCAGTGATCTTAAGCTAAACTCAGTGCCCTACACAAAATGCATGATAAATGCCTATTGAGGTAATAAAAATAGAACACAATGTTTCCAAATACCAGTTCTTTCTTACTAATACATGGCTTTGTCAAATCTGTTTTTCACTTGCACTATTATTTACTTTAACATATTTTTAAAATGAACACATTTTGAAAACTTACTAAAAATAAAAATGTATAATTCAAATGGAAAACCCAAATGGAAAAATAATAATTAGGAAGTAAAAAAATTATACATATACACACACACAGACCCACAATAGGAACAAAATGATGTTATAGTCTAACTAAAACTTTTTATCTTTCAAGAGACCTGCTCTCTATTTGGAAGAATATTCAGGGTCAGAAAGGTGTTAAAATCAAATCTTTCTCATTATAATCAGAAGATCAATTGTATACATAAAAGGGAATAGCTCTGTCCTCACAAAATCAGTTACTGAATACTTTGTTTTCTAATACCAAAGCACTACACAGGAATGCATTTCATACTTTAGGTTACACAGGCATTGCTTTATTCACTTGTGATGCTTCATTTACTCAACTTCTTCGGGTCAAATATTTAACATATGCAGGAATGTGAATTTATATCCAAGCCTTCTGCCCTGAGCATTCTACAACTCCCATCTTCTCCCAACACTGTTTTTCTTTTATATTTGTTCTAATTAGTTATACATGACCGTAGAATGCATTTTGACACATCGTACATAAATGGAGTATAACTTCTCATTCTTCTGGTTGTACATGATGTAGAATCACACCAGTTGTGTAGGCATGTATGCACATAGGGTAATAATGAATGAATAAAGAAAATGTGGAATATATACACAATGGAATATTGCTCAGCCTTAAAGAAGAATGAAATTATGGCATTTGCAGGTAAATGGGTGGATCTGGAAAATATCATGCTAAGTGAAATAAGCCAATTCCCAAAATCCAAAGGCCAAATGTTTTCTCTGATATGCGGATGCTAATTCAGAATAAGAGGGGAGGCGAAGGAAAAATAGAGGTCCTTTGGATTAGGTATAGGGGAGTGAAGAGAGGGGAGGGGTATGGGGATAGGAAGGACAATAGAATGAATCATACATTATCACTCTATGTACATATATGACTATACCAATACTTTTTTTCATGTAGTTTTGGCATGTCTTTTCATTTCGTTCTTTCAAATCAATTGCTATAGACAGAAGAAAGAAGGAAAATGTGTTGATACTCTAAGTTATTGAGGTAATAAATCATATTTTCACTGATTTCATGGTTTCTTTTAGTTGAAAATATATACATAAGACCAAGATATTCTATTTATATATGTATAGGGGAGGGAAGTTCAAATATAAGTATTTTTAGTATTTTTCAGTTTGTTTATATTTTGATAAACATTTCTGGAATCCCAGGGAATCACATTATCATAAATGTCATATTTACCTTCATATAGTATACTTGCTAATCATCCATATCTGGATAAATTGTCTTGAAAGAAAACCATTACATGGCTCAGCCAACAGATTCTCATGATTAAAAATGAAGGTGAAAAGCAGATGAAGTATGAAAGAACTCAGAGCCTACAAGACAGCATATATCAAGAAATGAATCCTGGCAATTTAACATGGTGTCATAGAAACCAATGTCATTTGAGGCTTTCACCTAGCCACTTTAGGAGTATAATTCATAGATCATGTTTGTGTGAAAACTTCACTTGAATTTAAAGCCACGTGAAGTCTTAGTTTGGCTTTCAGATAAGTAAACTGATTTTTATTTTTATTTTTTTTTTCCAGAAATATTTTATTTTATTTTATTTATTTATTTTTTATTGGTTGTTCAAAACATTACAAAGCTCATGACATATCATCTTTCATACATTTGATTCAAGTGGGTTATGAACTCCCATTTTTACCCCAAATACAAATTGCAGAATCACATCGGTTACACATTCACATTTTTACATAATGCCATATTAGTGACTGTTGTATTCTGCTACCTTTCCTATCCCCACTATCCTCCCTCCCCTCCCCTCCCATCTTCCCTCTCTACCTCATCTGCTGTTGTTCAATTCTCTCCCTTGTTTCCACCCCCTTTCCCGTCACAACCTCTTATATGTAATTTTGTGTAACACTGAGGGTCTCCTTCCATTTCCATACAATTTCTCTTCTCTCTCCCTTTCCCTCCCACCACTCGTCTCTGTTTAATGTTAATCTTTTCCTCATGCTCTTCCTCCCTGCTCTGTTCTTAGTTGCTCTCCTTATATCAAAGAATACATTTGGCATTTGTTTTTTAAGGATTGGCTAGCTTCACTTAGCATAATCTGCTCTAATGCCATCCATTTCCCTGCAAATTCCATGATTTTGTCATTTTTTAGTGCTGCGTAATACTCCATTGTGTATAAATGCCACATTTTTTTTTTATCCATTCATCTATTGAAGGGCATCTAGGTTGGTTCCACAGTCTAGCTATTGTGAATTCTGCTGCTATGATCATTGATGTGGCAGTATCCCTATAGTATGCTCTTTTAAGGTCCTCAGGGAATAGTCCGAGAAGGGAGATAGCTGGGTCAAATGGTGGTTCCATTACCAGCTTTCCCAGGAATCTCCATACTGCTTTCCAAATTGGCCACACCAATTTGCAGTCCCACCAGCAATGTACAAGTGTACCCTTTTCCCCACATCCTTGCCAGCATTGTTGAGTAAACTGATTTTTAAACTAGGCCTCTTAACTCCTAACAGTTTATGCCTAGAAGAAAAGGCAATATAAACTAATAATTCCTGGATCAAATTATTATCATATTTTTCCTTTTTAAATTTTTTTAATTTTTTGGCACAAATTATTTATAGGCATTATTACATATTTTCCACTGTTTCAAAATGATTATAATAATGACAACATTTATAATATGTGTTATAGTGAATATGAGGTGTACCCCCACAAAACTGTTAATATAGAAATATTCAGAGATAAATTATTAGATTGTGAGAGCTATAATCTTATCTTTTCATCTCTAGTTTGAATGGACTTACTGAGTAGTAACTGTAGTCAGATGGAGTGTGGCTAGAGGTGGTGTGTCACGTGGGGCATGCCCTAGAAGAGCACATCTTCCTTGTGCCCCCACCCCAGCTTCTTTACCCCACCACGAGCTGACCAGCTTTCCTACACTGGGCCCTTCCCCAATGATGTGCTGCCTCAGGTTGGTCCCAGATCAAAGGAGTTGGCCATCTATGGACTGAGACCTTTGAAACCTTGAGCCCCAAATAAACTTTTCTTCCTCTAAATTGTTCTCCTCAAGTATTTTGGTCCCAGAGACACAAAAACTGACTAAAACAACATAGTTATATTCCTTTTAAGTCCTCAAAACAACCTCCCCTGAGATAGCAAGTGTTCTTGTTACTATTTTATAGATGGAAAAACCAAGTCTCTGGATTAAATTTATTTGTTCAAGGTCATACTGTAGAGAAGTAAAAGAAGAGCCAGGTGTGGTGGCGCACACTTATAATCCCAATGGTTAAGGAGGCTGAGGCAGGAGGATAGAGAGTTCAAAGCCAGTCTTAGCAAAAGCAAGGCACTAAGCAATTTGGTTAGATCCTGTCTCTAAATAAAATACAAAATAGGGCTGGGGATGTGGCTCACTTGTCAAGTGCCCCTGAGTTCAAATCCTATTTCAATCTCCTTAACAGGTTATGCAATTGAGTCTCAGGAGGTCATTGCAACTAGTTCAAGGTCATTGAGATAGTAAAGGGCAGAGCTAGGATTCCAACTAATCCAGGTCTGTTACTGCTTTGCTGAACTCCTGTACCTCACTTTGAAAACTGAAGATCTTCCATATCAGAGAAACAAAAATGAGTGCTGTCTCAATACTTTGTAAATTAGATAACCATATTTATCAGCTCTAGCTTTATTAAGGTCTTATTATATTTTATTAATATCCCATGTTCTAATCATGGACAACTGAAGTTGGGAGAGAGCTACATTTGTGTCTGCTCTTGTGTTTTACAGATAGAATGACCAAAGAATATGTCACCCTGTAGTATGTTGTTTTTAAATTCTTTGGGTACAAACAAAGAAGTGGGATAGCTGGGTCAAATGGTGGTTCCATTCCCAGTTTTCAAAGGAATCTCCATACTGCTTTCCAGATTGCTGGTGGGACTGCAAATTGGTGCAACAAATGTAAGAGTATGCCCTTTTCCCCACATCCTTGCCAACACTTATTGTTGTTATATTCTTAATAGCTGCCATTCTGACTGGAATAAAATAAAATCTTAGAGTAGTTTTGATTTGCATTTCTCTAATTGCTAGAGATATTGAACATTTTTCATATATTTGTTGATTGATTGTGTATCACCTTCTTGTTCAATTCCTTGGCCCATTTATTGATTGGATTGTGTGTGTGTGTGTGTGTGTGTGTGTGTATGTGTAAGGATTTTTTTTAGTTCTTTATATAACCTAGAGATTAGTGCTCTATCAGATATGCATGTGGTAAAAATTTGCTCCCATTCTGTAGGCTCTCTATTCACTTCACTGATTGTTTCTTTTGCTGAGAAGCTTTTGAGTTTGAATCCATCTCATTTATTGATTCTTGATTGTAATTTGTATGCAATAGGAGTATTATTAAGGATGTTGGGGCCTAATTGGACATGATGAAGATTTGGGTCTACTTTTTCTTCTAATAGACACACTGTCTCTGGTTTAATTCCTAGGTCCTTTATCTACTTTGAGTTTTGTGCATGGTGAGAGATAGAGGTTTAATTTCATTTTGTTACATGTGGATTTCAAGTTTTCCCAACATCATTTGTTGAAGAGGCTATCTTTTCTCCAATATATGTTTTTGGTGCCTTTGTCTAATATGAGATAACTGTATTTATGTGGGTTTGTCTTTGTGTCCTCTATTCTGTACCATTGGTCTGCATGTCTATTTTGGTGCAAATGCCATGGTATTTTTGATATTATAGCTCTGTAGTATAGTTTAAGGTCTAGTATTATGGTGCCTCCTGCTTTACTCTTATTGCTAAGGATTGCTTTGGCTATTCTGTCAGTACATTTTCAAAAGGTGACTTGTTGTGGTTTTATTGAGCACTACAGTACTATTAGCAAACAAATCTTAAATGAATGACAATGAAGACAGCACATCAGATGAAGAAATGGTGGCTGAGTGTGGTGGTGCTTCCCTGTAATCTCAGCAGCTTCAGAAGTTCAGACAGGAGGTGTTACAAATTCAAAGACAGGATTGGCAACATAGTGAGGCCTTATGCAACTTAGAGGGATCCTGTATCAAAAATTTAAAAAAATAAAAATAAAAAGTCCTGGGAATGTGGCTCAGTGGTTAAGTGCCTCTGGGTTCAATCCCTGGCACAAAAAAGAAAAGAAAAAGAAATGAATGTAGGGCCCTGAAATTTTAATTTTGTTGAATCCATACTTTGCAACACTATTATGAACTTTCTCAACTGTAATAGTTAAAGTACAATGTACAAATCAAAACTAAAATGTTAGCTTCAGTTTTCAGACTGGAAAAATATTACTAAACTGATATAAATGACATATTTTGATTTGGACTAGTAAATTTTAACATATTCATAAGTATTCTATGTGTCCTAATCTTGCACCAAAGACAGTTTAGTTGTAAATGAATTTTAAGCCATCAATGTTTATAGCAGCACAATTCACAATAGCTCAACTGTGGAACCAACCTAGATGCCCTTCAGTAGATGAATGGATAAAGAAAATGTGGTATATATACACAATAGAATGTTACTCAGCAATAAAAGAGAATAAAATCATGGCATCTGCAGGTAAATAGATGGAGTTGGAGAATATAATGCTAAGCGAAGTTAGCCAAACCCAAAGAACCAAATGCCAAATGTTTTCTCTGATACAAGGATGCTGATTCATAATGGGGATGGGGAGTGAGCAGGGGATAAAAAGATGAACTTTAGATAGAGCAAAGGGGAGGGAGGGAATAGAGAGGGCATGGGGGTAGGAAAGACAGTGGAATGAGATGGACATCATTACCCTAAGTACATGTACAAAAACATGAATGGTATGACTCTACTTTGTGTTCAACCAGAGACATAAAAAATTGTGCTCTATTTTTGTAATATGAATTGAATTGCATTCTGCTATCACATAAAACAAATTAGAATACATAAAATAAAAGAAAAATATGCCACTCGGACTGGGCCACTATTTGTAAAATTGCTGAGCACAGGGACTCTTCCAGGCAAAGGAGGACTTATGATCACCATTCTGGGCCAGATAGACACTGTCTCCTGACAGTCCTAGGCTGGTGTTTCCCTTGGCCTCAGCAGTTCCATTATAAATGTTCTTGTTCTAGAAGTTGCTCTCAAAACCAGTTGAGTACTTTCAACATTAGTCTGAAGAAAAATTTCTTTCTTTGATCCTAATTGATTAATCTAGTTTAGGGAAAAATATCTAAGATTAAGTAGGAAATTTGTGATGAGAATTAAGTAGCTTTCTCCTGAGTCTTGGGGGCTTTGCCAACATGGCAGACAGAAGACTAACAGTAAGGAGTTTGCATTTTAACCCTCAGTAAACAACATTGATTTTTATGTCCCATTTTTGCTGTGGGAAGAACGATGCTTATGAATTCTATTAATGCCTCAGGAGATGCGTCGCCTTTGACTTTCAGTAGTTGTTCTGCACTCTGGTGTGAGAATTTTTTTTTTGTATAGTAGATGTATTTTTGGTACCAACAATGTTATAAATTGGGGCTGAATTCATGATGAAAGACTAAAATCAGAAATTATTTATCAAGAAATCATAGACATAAAGGTATGTCTTGCGATACAACCAAAAATAACACAAAAAGGGGACAAGACACGTTGGATGGCCATGTCTATTCAATTCCAGATTTGCATCTGGTGCTTACTCTGCTAATCACATGCAAACTCATAGAACCTCAGTTCCCCAATGTAAATACCTGCATCTTTCAAGGATTTACCGAGAGTTGAGGTAGTTAGCACAGAGGAAGCCCTTATCAAATCTTTTTTTCTCACCTTAATTTTCATTTAAAATAGCACAATCACACCCCAAGTTCTGTAGCTGTACTTGTATTTTTCACATTAATCATATAAAAAGTCATAATCCTCATCCCTCCCTCCATTTTCCTTACTTTGTGCCTTCTTTTGTCTTACCTCTCTTTTCCTTATTCTGCTTTATTCCCTCTGTTCCTTTGTTTAATGAAAAGAAGGTGGACAAAGCATTATAAAATTACAAAATAGGCTGGGGATGTGGCTCAGTGGTAAAAAGCACTTGCCTCACTGTGTGAGGCCGTGAATTCAATCCCCAGCACTGCCAAAAATAAAAAAAAAAATTACAAAATAATTTGGTAGAATCAGAAATTTAACCCTTTTAATATCAATCATTATTATCCCAAATCATTAGTCATTTACTTAAGCATGAGTCAGATTTGTTTAAGAGACCAAATGATTACAACACTTAAGGAATTTGCAAACTGCTACCCATGGTTTTTTTTCTAGAGGATTTTGTAGAGGATAAAGTTCTCTGTTGATACATGAATATTATCTTTAGGTAGAACACTCTTCAAAATTATTTCCTAGAGTCAAATAAATATTATAATATGGAAATATTTAAGGCCCTTATTTTATAAATAACCTTGTTGGTGTTCATATTTGTTTATGTTCTTGTTTTGACCCTCTCCTTATGACCCTCAGTCATACCATAGAATCAAGATCATAAGATGATTTCTGAAAACGGAACGGAAAAGTATGTAGGTAACAGGAAGAAGAAGAAGTGAAGGAACCAAATTCCTTTGTCTTGTTTTAGGAGACAGTAAGGGCATCTAAGGATTTATTGTATGAATTTGATTTTCCAGTACTTTTTAGCATCAGCAGCTGGGTTCCTGTAATTGAAAGCTGATTACTATGTAAAGGAGTGAAAAATAGATGTTAATTAGATAAAATTGTCTGAGGAGAATAGCAACATTTTGGAAACCTGGGATCCAAGAAAGCTAGACTTTCTGCAAAGAAACAATTTCCCCTCATCAGCCCAACCCTGCTTCCCTAAAAGTCCTCTCTGACAGAACAAGTCATTGGATCTGGATCAGGATCTGGGAGAGGACTGACCTTTGCAGCAGTGGGGCCTGGTGATTTGGTCTTGGCTTATCACCTCCACCAATCCTAAATCTATTTACGGGGGAGGCCAGTTTAAAGAATAAAAGGCTTTACTGTCTTTTTCAAGGAAGTAGAAGTTAGTAGGTATTTCATACAGGGTGGCATAGAGGCTTTTGGCAGTGGTAAAAGCAGTTTTCCACCTGGGATGCTCTTCCTTGATTTTTCCATATGGTTTCTCTCTCACATTGTTACACCTTAAAGGACACTGAGATGGTTAATTTTATATGTCAACTTGACTAGGCTAAAGGATGCCCATTGGCATTTGAATGAGAAGACTATGTAAAGAAGATCCATCCTTGTTAACATGGGGGGTGGGCATCATTCTGTTGTTTGAGAGTCCTGGGAGAACAAAAAGTCTGAACTTTCAGTTGAACCATCCATCTTATGCTGTTCAGTATGGCAGCTCCTGGCATACTGAATTATGCCTTTGGCTTTCCTGGATCTCCATCTTGCCAATGGGGGAACTTCTCTGCCTCCATAATTACACAAACCAATTCCCATTATAAATCTTTCTTTGTACATATGTGTATATTTTCATATTCTCTTAAATCTGTTTCTTTTTTTGAGAATCCTGTGTAATACAGACACCTTAAAGAATCACCAGAGTTGGCTGAGAGCAGTAGGTTCTCCAACATTAGCGTACCAAGGAATCACCTGTAGCAATATAATTGGGAAAGATATTCTGATTCATGAGGTCCAGGGAGAGTCCCCTGAATGAATGTTCATTTTTTAAGAAGTACTTTCAGCTTATTCTAATTCAGATGATGAATAGACTACTCTTTCAATGGAAGAATGTACAATAGAAACTAAAGAAATTTATATGACATGAGAACAGGGTGAATTCTCACTCTGACTTATGAGAATAGCTGTGAGACAGGAGCTCCAAATCATTTAAGGAAAGAAATGAACCAACAGGAAAACCACAGTGGGACCAATCTGGTCAGTACATTGGCTAGGGAAGGGACTCAGTGAGTGAGGTGGGGTGGGGACAGTCACTCCTAGCTAAGCATGGACTTCAGGTGGTTCTGGAGAGGCCGAGTGCCCTTGAAGATAGACCCTTTTATGCTATTGTTGGAAAGAATAGTCCCTTAAAGTGATCAAAGGACATGCTAGTTCTTTCATCATCATTCTTGGTTTTTATTAGTGCTTTATTAAGAACAAGATAGAACTTCAGTTCCCTAAGTAGAGGACCAATGACATTTATATATGAAGGACATTCCTGTGCCACACTTAAAATATACTGAAGTAACTCCACCTTTTTTCACTTCTAGTGAAAAGTACAAATGGACTTCTGAGTAAGAAAAATGATGCCATTATATCCAAAGTCATTGACACACTGTTAACAGGGTGTATCCTTGACAGACTTCCACACCTGTGATATTCCTCACAATGGCTTTGGGAAAAGACAGTGAAGAACTGAGATGAGAGAGTGGCTCTGGTAGATCTGAGAGGATGAAGGTCACCTGCTGCCCTGGTGAAAATTCAGGGGAGAGGTTGCCCCAAGCTATTATTTTCTAAGATGTGCCCATCTGAGTCCCCTCCACCTTTCTTGGGATGGAGGAAAACTGTTTTAACTCAAGGTCTTTTATTTCTCTGCATGGTCTTCTTAGGAGTTATAAAAGTTCTTTAGAGAAGGTTTTTGAGTGATAATGTGCAGGTATAGTTTTGAAGAATGATAGGAATGTGTGAAAAACAGACAAGAGTCACCAGAGGCCTGCTGACCCTGCTGGGATTCTGTGCAATGCCTTGTTTAACAGTCTATACCATGCTAGTCACCATGCCTGGTGCCTGGTGCCTGGGCTGGTTACCACTAGGTACTGCATGCTGATCTCCAGGGTTGATCATACCATTCAGAGCTCTCAGAGCAAAACCAATATTCTTTCTGATGACTAAATTGAAATTTTGACCATCAGCAATTGGGTTTAAAGAACAAGGAGCAGGCAATTAAAATGCCACTAAAGGCATTTAATTATCTTGAAAGTTAAAACTGTAGCCACCACTAAGCTGAATTATTTTTTTAAGTTCAGGGAAAATGTAAGAATAATCTCAACCTAATTGGGGGGATTCCAAGCCTATTTATGCAGGAAGATTTCAAAATGCTACTTGATGTTAGGAAATTTTACTACAAGAGTCGAAGACAGGAGGTTTTGAAGCTGTTAACTCATCAAAACTGCTGCTACAGATGACTACACTCCATGTTACTCATTTTGTTGCCATAGAAGTTAGTAGAAATATAAACTTCTGATTTGCATTCTAGGACTATCAGAGGAGAGACAGGGGGGCATCTTTTCATCATGTTGAGCCTTAAAGTCTTTGCAGAAATAATGATTTAGGTACTTTACAGCAAAGGGATGAGATAAATTCTGTGTCTAATCCACATTTTTTCTTAACTGGCTAGAATTCAGTGATTAAAGTTAAGAAGTCAATATAGTGATTAACATTCTATTTAATGTGCAAGTCTTAGTAATGTACTCTTTAAAATACCTTTCTTTTTAAAAATCCCTACTAAGGATGCTTGTCTTTGGTCTGGGATTCAAGACCTACTGAAATGGTAGAATGCCTCTAAATGTTTAATGACTAGCTTTCCAAAGGGTTGAGAGAGCCCTGTTTTCCATCATGTTAAGTACTCCCACCATGAACAATATCTGCCTGCTGACATTATAACAACATGTATGACATTTTTGTAAAGTATGTGAAAAATTCACAGCTGACTCTTGCAAACTGGAAGGAGTTGAATCCAGCACACAGGAACTGGACCCTACCACTTTAAATAGCTTTGTATGCACTAAGGTAATATTTTGTATATTGAAAATATTTGTGTATAAAAATTGTGGGAGCAAATGCATTAACAAATCTGTATTTTTTAAAAAACTTATCATTGGGTTCAAAATACTGGTATGCCTCATTTTGTAAAATTACGTGTTTCCGAAAATCTGTAAATTAATTGAAAATTTCTCAAGTGATAGAAAGATGGACCTTGAGTAAAATTCTCCAGGGATCATCTCCCCTCAGAAACACCAAGTTGAACAGCAATCATACACCAAACTGTCTTCACAAGAACTTAGAAAATCAGAGGAAAGATCACAATGCCTTGGTATTAGTGTAACAAAATTAAAAGACATACTGAAGAAGGCAGCAAGGAAGAGGTACCGCTAAGCATTTCAGCATGGAAAGAGATGCTTCCCACTTCAGGGAGAAAATAAGGTCCAGGCCTTAGGCTTAGAACCAGTACTAAGCTTGACATGATGAAACCCAGTATGGGGCAAAGTCCCCTGACCCCAACTGCTAGGTCAATACTCATGGGCTGAGCCTCATCCAAACTTGGGTTTCAGCTTGAGGACCAAATTTCCTTCTGCATAGCAGGGCATGAAAATGAGGGTCAGGGCTTTGTCTTGGAGCCCAGTACAAGGCCTGCTACTGTGAGACCCAATACCATGTAGAAACTGAAGGCCCACTATACAGGCCAGAGTTCAAAGATATCTTAAATCCCTAATGAGGATGTTGAGTAAAGGGAACCCGTGCACACTGTTGATAGGAATGATAAAAGCCATTATAGAAAAGAGTGTAGAGGTGCCTCGAAAACAAACAAACAAAAAACTAAACTGCCATATGATCCAGCAATCCTACTACTAGGTACATAATAAGAGGAAATAATATCAGAATGTCTAAGAGACTTTTGTATTCCCATATTTATAGCAGCACTACTCACAATAGCAAAGAAATGGGAACAAACCATCAATAAACTAAAGAATGGATAAGTAAAAGGCATACATACACAATTGAATACCATTCAGCCATACAAAATAATGAAATTCTGTCATTTGTAACAACATGCAACATAGATGGAACTAGAGATTATGTTAGTTTGTTGTTGTTGTTGTTGTTGTTACTGGGGAATGAACTCAGGGGCACTTGACTACTGACACACATCCCCAATCTCATTTTGTATTTTATTTAGAGACAGGGTCTCACTGAGTTGCTTAGTGCCTCACTGTTGCTGAAGCTGGCTTTGAACTTGCAATCCTCCTGACTTAGCCTCTTGAGCTGCTAGGATTATAGGCATGTGCCACCACACCCGGCGAGATCATGTTAATTGAAACAAAATGGGTATATAAAGGCAAGTACTACATGTTCTCACTGATACACGGAAGCTAAAAAAATTATTTAATAGACTTCAGTTCAATCTCTGGTATACCATACCCCCCAAAACAAAGAAATTAAGTAGAATGGTAGCAAGCAGAAACTGGGAAAAATAAACTGGAGTGAGTGGTAGAGAAAGGTTGATCAATGGGTAATAAGTTATATACATAGGAACAGGAAGTTCTGGTGTTCTGTTGCATAGTAGGGTGACCATAGATAAAATAATGGACTATACTTTTCAAAAAGCTAGAAGAATATCAGAATTTTTTTTCTTTTTTCTTTTTTTGTACTGGGGATGGAATCCAGGGGTGCTTAATCACTGAGCCACGTTCCCAGACCTTTTTCATATTTTATTTGGAGACAGGGACTCAATTTTCCTTCTGTAAAATGTGCTAACAATTCCTGTCTTACAGGTTTGCACAGGTTTAGGCAAATATACATATAAGAGTGTGTGTGGTACACATACATATATGGTGCTTAGAACAGCTTTGCTTCCTCTTTTGTGGCCACTGATAATGTATTTGGGGAAGGCAATTAAATTAAGTCTTGAGTATAGAATTTAAGAAATATTGCCTTAAATTAAATTAGTGATTCTCAAAATAGGGAGATCCATAAAGCTGTATGTAACAAACTCTGCTGGTAAATATGGTGGACCTAAAGTTTGAGAATCACTGAGATGATCTCAAGCTATTCCTGTGTTCTTCCCAGAGGAGTTAATCAATCATCTGAAGATTGCTGCTACCAGAATCATCTGTAGAATTGTTTAAAATGAAATAATAGTTAAGCATGTCATTGCCTATATATGAATAGCTTTGGAAGAATACAAAGATAATATATTATCCAAGGGAAATAAAAAGGAAAGAAAATTTTATCTATTTCTGTCTCTTTTAAATTTTGAATGACATCCTCAGAAAACTTGGAATGGAGCCACCATTTGGCTTAATTATCCCAATACTTGTCATATACTCAGAAGACTTAAAATCAGTGTACTACAATGATGCAGCCACATCAATGTTTACAGCAGCTCAATTCATAATAGCTAAGCTATGGAACCAACCTAGTTTCCATTCAACAGATGAGTGGATAAATAAAATGTGGTATGTATACACAATGGAATATTACTCAGCCATATAAAGAATGACTGAATTTTACCTGTAAATGGATGGAACTGGACACTAATATGCTAAGTGAAATAAGCCAATCCCAGAAAAACAAAGGTTGAATGTTCTCTTTGATATGTGGATGCTAATATATAACAAGGGGGTGGGGAAGGAAGAACAGGTCAGTGGATTAGACAAAGGTAAACGAAGGGAAGGGAGGTAGGATAGAAAGAGGAAAGACAGTAGCATGAATCTGACACAGCTTTCCTATGTTCATATATGAATATACCACCAGTGAAAGACTACATCATGTATAACCACAAGGATGGGATCCTAATTAAAATAAGTTATACTCCATTTCTTCATAATATGTCAAAATACATTATACTATCATGTGTATCTAAAAAAGAATTTAAAAAAATTAAAATAAATTTTGAAGCACAGTAACTTAAAATGTTTAAATATTGAAATTAAGGTATACTATAAATATAGAATTATAGGTTAAAAAAAAGGTCTTATCTGTGGGTTATATCCAAAGCATGCTTAATCAGAGCCTAGAATAGAACCTGCCAAATCAGAATCCATGTGAAATAATTCCAGAATCTCCACATGGTTGCCTTGGTTTTCATAAAGGAACATGAGCAGAAATCTGTTATAAGCAAGTCTGCTGATGGCTTGACATTGCTGAAATTGTGCTCTTTCTTGGACCATGAAGAGGTCCTCATAGATGGGACATAATACTGAGGAAAGACATTATTATGGCTTATGGCACTTGGAAAATGTTCACATATGGGACATTACTGCCACTATGGGGTAGGAGGCTTATATTCTAATCTGACCCTTTCACTAACTGGGTAGCTCTGTGTAATAATCTGTCTTTCTGTTCTTATCCCTCAAATGGAAACTTTAATAACTGTCCTACTAACCTCACTGGGTCAAATGGGACAAGATATAAAACCATCTCTAAAGCACAAAGCTAATGTAAAACATAATTAAATCTGGCTTTGATAGATTGATTACACATTTATGACATTTAAATGACATTTCAGATTTTGTTAGGATGGTTGTCTCAAACTGGAAATGGGACAAGTGTGTCTAAGTTATTTAAAAATTGGACAAAACTCATGTCTAAAAAAATCTATTTCCTCTGATAAGAAAATGCAGAGGAGCTTAATTTCCTGTCTTTAATCCCATAAAGTTGTAAAAACTTTGTGGAGTTTAAAGTGTCTCTAATGCTATGAATGAGTTCATTATTTCGACAGAACTGGATATATTTGACTTAAAGTACATGGTTTTCTTTGGGCAAAGCCACTATAGATCAATTTGTCTGAATAATTATTACCTTCCCACAGGTTGTTAAGATTGCCACATGTGAACCTACCCACAGTAAGAGGGAAGTAAATGGGGTCATGGCTTGAGCAATGAAATTAGCACAGGGGAGCACTTTTTTGCCTCATTGATGTTCTGGTGGTGAAGCAGCCCCTGAGTTTGCATGATACTCAGAGAGTTGCTCAGTTTGTGCATACAGGGTGAGGTCATCAATATCTCTGCTTGTAAGTCGGCCTTTTGGGGAGGAAAGAGGATTTGTGCTCAGAGTCTACTTCTCTTCTTTGCAATGGACTTGTTGTACTGTTCTTAAATCAAACTACTCTTTTGTACAAATGAATAAGGTACCATGTTATAAGTTTTGATATTCAGTGGAATAAAATAATAGCTATAACTCATGGGCCAAGATTCTTTCTGGGTTCTCATATCATTTATTCCTCACAACAGCTTTATGAAGTACTGCTGATGCCCTTGATTTGTAGATGAGGCAACTATTCCCAAAGCCGCTAAGGAATGTGCCTTATGTCACACACAAGAAACGGGTCTGGCTCCATCATCTGTACTTTTATCTACTGTACCATATATATTCATTTCTCTGAAAGGTGACTATTCAAAAATCTCACCTTTTTTTTTTTTAAAAGGATTAAGTTTTAAGTAGGTGATTCATTAAGTTATATAAAGGTGCAAATTCAAGCATTTACACTCTTTGTATCATTCTCAGCTGAGTAGATGCTGGGCCAGCCATCTGCCTAGAGGGAAAAGAATTAAATAATTCTTCTTTTGTGTGACAGGAATATACTATGAGCTGGACCACTCCCATGATATTTTGCAGAACATTCTGTATATTTTTTGATCTAAGTTTGGTTCCAAGTACATAAATCTCTGTGAGAAATCCCGGGAGAAGATTCCACTAAGGAAGCAACAAAGACTTCTGTTTCAATCGACTTTTTATGTAAATGTAGCAAAAAAAATGAACCAGAAGCAAACACCTGAAAATTCATAAGATGCTATTCCTCAATAATTATGCAATATTCATGGAAATAGACTTTAGGCATCATGCTAAAATTTGGACTTTATCTACATTCTTTTTTTTTTTTCATCATACAAAAAGTGGGAGAAAGAAGATGCTCATAACCAGATGCTCAGAAGGGAGAAAAGATGCTCATAACCAGAGACCATAGAAATGAAGTCAGGAGGAGGCATTTCACAGTCACTCCAATGGTAAGTATCTGAGAATTAAGCCCCTAGTCAACGAGGAAGGCTTCAATTGCTGGGAACAGTCACATCCTTCTGGATGACTAATTCATTATTTTAGGAAATAGAGAACTTGAAGGGCTCCCGAGTTCTCCCCACCCTGTGGCTTACCCTTATCTCTTCAAAAGAAAATTATTTTTTGCTTTTGCTCTTCCCAGGTTACCATGACTCCCTGGCTACTCATATAAATAAGAATAAACTATTCAGGAGCTTCTATTACAAATGACAATATTCTAGGGAGAGCTCTTGAATGCATATCCTCAGAAGACGAGCTTTATTGGAAATAAAAAGGGAGTGTGAGTATAATAAACAGCACTATCACTGTACAATTTTTAAATATTTCACTACCATGTTAGTAAAATATTTAAAGCGATTATCTGAACTGCTCCCCCTATCACATGGGAGCCTGAATGTGTCACAATCCAATACAACTGTCAGACAATTTCATGGTGGCACTGTACTTTCCAGAGAAAAACAATTCATACCAAAGAGTGTCTGTAACTCTTCTTATTTTTAATAGGGAAGAGATAGATCTCAAATTAAATAAGTGTAAAGACTAGGCATTAAGAGATTCAGTAAGCCATTTGTCCCAGATTCTGCCTCTGCAAACAAGCCCTGGTGGGCTTTGATGAAAACATCATCTTGGGCTTTGTTGAGTGTGTGCTTGCCTATTGTTAGCTCCCTCATCCTGGTTGGTGTCCCTGGAAAAGCCATGTAATAAAAGAGCCTCTTGGACCTGGCTACCTACACTGTGTGGTTGTTTGTCCCACCCCCAAAATCACATGTTAAATCCTAACTCTCAATATGATGGTAGTAGGAGGCAGGGCCTGTGGGAGGCAATAAAGTCATGATGGAGAACTCCTTATGAATGAGATTAGTGTTCATGAGAAAGAAGCTCCAGAGAATTCCCTCTCCCCTTTCCACCAGGTGAGGACACAGGGAGAAGATGTCATTCATGAATCATAAAGTCGGCCCTTTCCAAACATTATCTATCGGTGCTTCCATCTTGGATTTCTCAGCCTATAAGACAGTAAGAAGTAAGTTTCTATTGTTCATAACCACCCAGCCTGTGGTATTTTGTTACACTGAGTCAAATGAATACGGTACCATCTGCACTGATTTGCACTTATCTTTAATATAAAATCTAACACCAAACACAAGTCCCCATCATCTCTAAAAACCTCTCCCCACAGATACTTCTCTTTATCTAATCCTGCAAGGTTGAAAAATGAAAAATACAGAAAAGTGGTTGATTCTTTTGGGCCACTGGATCAACATCATCGATCGAGAATTTATTATGTTGCACACACAGTGTTAAGCATTTTATATACATCATAGAACAATCTTTAGAGAAAATTAGAATTATCTCTGTTTTTTCAGAGGAATCTGAGTTTTAGAGAAGTCACTTGTTCAATTAGTGGTAGGAAGTGGTAGACCTGGAATTTGAAAAGTTGTTCAATTTTATTCTAAACTTTATGCACTTAATTGCTAAACAAGAAACAGGAAATATGCTTCACATTGTGTACCGACTCTAATTGGTGCAGTAGTGGAGGGGGCTTCTAAGGCTCTGAAGATAATGATCAGATCACAGGGCTAGTGGCAGCCCTCCTGTGAAGATTGCCATTCTTACTTCCATTTTACTGTATCCTGGTCACTTGCCTTTATCTGTTAGTTTCCTAATAGTTTAATGTATGTGGGAAGAAAATACAGTAAAGTGGAAAGAACTAGGGTTAGTATATTGCTGGTCATTATTTAATCTGATGATCCTGGGGTAGCTATTATCCCTCTTTTTAAATATATGTGACCTGAAGGAATTAAATTGGGTAGTCTATGGGATTAAATAATTTTAGAAATAATGTATAGTTTTAGATACTAAGCAGTTTTAAAATTATTTTGTGAATCCTATTTTATAGTTTAATATTATCCTCCTAAAAAATCTACCCAAATGAAAAAATACATAGAGATATAATAATATAAAGCAATGCTCCAAAAATTTGAAGTGCATTCTGCTCTGATCCTTTGATATCAATTGCACAAATGAAAACAAAAGCTTTTCTGTCATGAGAAATGGAATTGTCACATATTAAAGGAGAAAGGCTTACAAAGGAGAAAAAATTAATTTTGGCTCGGGATTAGGCAAACTGAATTTAATGTGAATGAAGAGAGATGAAAATCAGTGTTATTTTATGTTATAAAGAGGAGGAATCACATCTCCTATGAGAAGTCACTGTCTCTCGCTAAGCAGGGAGGCTGGATTCCAGTCCCAATCTGTGTTGACATGTGAAGCAGGTAGAGTAACTATCTCCAACACCAGCTATTTGGAATGCTTTAGTTTATACTTCAGTTGAATTCACAAGGATTTCGCCTGGATATTGAGAGGCAAAGAGACAAAGTATGAGTTCCTATTTATTCAGGAGAAACAATATAATGTGTAGTCATGAAACCAATCTGAAACAGATCAAGAAAGGTTCAAGCCCAGCTGTAAGGACCTCAAGCTTTTAGGACATTAAGAGCCTTTCTATGCCAGTCATTCATTGAATTCCTTGGCAATTAACTAGCAAGGAAATATTTAATTAATAATCCATGTTACAGGTTAAATCAAAGGAGGAACTGCTTTTCCAGAGAGAGATAAAGACAGCCACTATAGGCAAGCTGCCTAGCATTTTGGGCATCCAGGGTTGCCACAGTCTGGCTGGGCACAAATGCCGCAGTCTGGCTGGGCACACAATCACAAGCCACCACACAACTTGTAGATTCAAACAGCAACTCTTTATTCCCGAACTCACACCAGCCGTCTACAAACACGTTCTGGGGAAATCCACGTTCTCTGCCCAAATCCACGTTCTCTGCCCAAATCCACTCTCACTGGGCTTCTGTCTCCCAAAAAATACTGTCTGAATCCCGTGAGAACTCAAGGGGAACTCAGGCAGCAAGATAGGCCCTATTCCCAGCAGGAATAATCTTAAACCTTAAACCTGGAACCTAAACCGGGAACGCCCTAATCCGCCTTGGTCCTTGAGCAAGGTCACCTACATTCAATGTCACTGCAACATGGGGTACGCTGGCAAGGAAATTGTCATACCTACTTGGCTAATGGCTCCCAGCACAGGGTTATATTTAAAAATATTTTTTTCTCCTGAGTTCAAAAGACAGTGTATTGCCATTGCCTTTAAAGAGAATATCTTCAATGTTTTGACCACCATTAACAAGATGATTAGCATGCCTTTAGCCATCTTTATGCAACAACAGATGTTTGCCTTGGCATTTTTCCAGTCTTCCTTGTGTCATTAAGCCTAATATTCCCTTTTCATTAGTTGACGTGCTATTCATTTTTGGTTTTCAGTGAGGGGGCTGTTTCTCAACCCCGCCTGCAGTTGCTAGAATTTCAGATGTGAAAGATTGGCCTATTTGGGATGGGTAAAGATATTCCCTTGGCCTTTACACAGGTCATGTGTGAGGCTCAGACAGATTGGGGATAAGGAGGCAATAGGAGAAGTGCTCGTTGAGTGCTACTTATTCTCAATGAGGATCCTGTGTTCATGCTTAGCTTCTAATGTGACATAATGAATTATGAACTAAAGGTAATTGGAAGATTTGTGCCCTCTGTGCAGAACAGAAGTTTAATGTATGAAAGCAAACCACAGGTCAATTAGGAGAGTTGATCAATATTTATATTGCTCTTTAATGAAAGGAAATAACCCTGATAGATTTTCCTTGGGATTGCTGATGAGTATGTATTTGTAGTCAACACATGGGGTTTTTCATTGATCTCAGTCAAATTAAAATTTTATTAACAAGTCAGACACCCATCTGTATTTTTCCAGAAGTTACACTTACTCTAAAAGCCACTCAATCCTCTTGCCTTCCATTTCTCTCTCTCTCTCTCTCTCTCTCTCTCTCTCTCTCTCTCTCTCTCTCTCTCTCCTTCCCCTCAGAATTAACATTTAAGTGCCCACTATGTGTCAAACACTGAGAAGGAAATTGAAGCAGAGAGAGAGGCTAAGTAAACTTGCCTATTGACACAGGTAAGAAAAAGAAAAACATGTACTCACTTATTTTCTCTGACTCATAAATCCTGTTATTTATGCAATCCCACTGTTTCCTAGAGGCAGAATGAGGGTTATTTTGTAGCATGACCTTGTTTAAATGAAGATGATCAGACAGGATATATGTTGAAGATGACAAGGAAGATGACATCCTAGGAGCTGTCCCTACCCACCCAGGAGGGCCCTGGGGCTGCTGCTCTTGCCTTGCTCAGAGAGCAGAACCTCCTGTCCATCTAGATTAGTGAAGGCACAGAAAGTTCAAATGTGGACCCTCCAAGTCAAGTGATGGAATTTAGCAAATGTGACCTGAAAAACCCTCTAAGATTTAGATCAGTCTTTTGTTTTTTAAGTGGCTATAGAACAAACACAACAGTTTATCGAAGTTTTCTACTCTCTTTGGATTGAGTGTCCTCGCTTTGTTCAAAGGCTGCTTTTAGGCATCCAAGTAACATGGGTCACATTAGACAGTTTCAGGTTTAATCAATAAAATTGACTGGGAAAGAAGTCAAAAGCCACATTGCCTGAATTCTTACTTCATGCACTAGGCAGACACAGAGTCTCCTCTAGTGTTTGATCTCAAGACTCCAATAAAATTGAAACTTCCTTCCTGCATGAAATTTTAAATTACAGCTTGCATTATGTTCAGCGGGCTGTAGGGCTACTGCAGCAATCACCTCCTGAAGTGGAGGGATTTTATCTCAGAAGTATTTCAATGAAGACTCCATGAGAGGTCAGAGTTTTGCCCTGTTCCTCCTCTACACATTGGGACTCCGTTCCCTAATGCTTGGTCTGGTGCATGCTCTCAATCTACTCATAAATACATCACACATAATTTAAAACCAGGCAGCTGCTAGGAGTGAGCTCTTTGGATAAAGAAAAGGAAATGTGCTTTGGGGACTAATGTGCCAGACATTTCCAGAAATGTGAGAAACAGTTCATTGTAGTGAAACTCATGCACACACATATACACACACCAGAACAACAACAACAGAAAACCCAAGAACAATAGTTAGTGCTTCCTACATGCCTGTTCTATTCTAAGAACTTTGCATGAATTCACTCGATTCTGCCAATCACCATATATATTAAGCTTTGTCATATTTTGTGAATGGGAAGCTGAGATATATAAAGGTTAAGTAATTTGCTCACATAACTAAATAAGTAGCAAAATTGTGATGCCAATGCTGAATAATCTGGGTAAAAGAGACCCTTAACTATTTAGCAATCCTGGATCAACATTTATACTGAGAGCAGAGAATCTGGATATGAATCTCAGTTTTGGCTTTGTGATCTTGGATAAGTCACTTAGATGATGCTTAACCTCAGCTTCCTATCAGTAAAGTCTGGTTAATAATAGCAACCCTACATGATGGCTGATCAGACCTAGTGAGAAAATTTACGTAAAGGTGTTTTGTAAATGACATGGTATATACATGCCGTCGACAAGTTGTACATGTAGTGCACGTTAGACACTGCTTTACTGGGTTATATTACCCTATTGCCCCATGCACCGTGCTCTCAAGGGACTGAACACACAAAAATGCACATTTTCAAATAATTTCTCATTGAGTATATCCCAGTAATCTTTGAAATTAAATCTTGACCTATGTGAGGATGCTAAGATATTAGTTATTAATTTTTGAATTACCCAGATTTTTTTCTCTCTGCTTTCCCACTAGAGATTTCTGGCAAGGTCTACAGCAGAGTCTTCTCTTCCCAATATGGGACAATTCTTGGGGTGTGCAAAGAAAAGGTTATTTTAACAAGGCAGGACAGAGTAGAGGACACCAGGAGGAAGCAAATGCAAGGACTATAGAGTTCTCACAGTTTGAGGAGGGAAGCTGTACTGTGTGGGGCTATGGATTGGAAAGAACCCCAAAAGGGCTTATTGCCCAGGACATTGTATGCCCTTCACAGTATTGAATAATGCTAGTTTGAGCTGTTTTGAAGTCATTCTTGGTTGCTTGGACTGGGGTAATTCAAGCGCAATATTGCTCTAAAATTGATCTATGAGAGTCACAGGTTTACAAGCCTTACAACTACTGGCCATATCTTACCAGGGGACGACTGCACATGTTCCTTCCCAGTGCTTCCTAAATGGGAACCAAACTTTAGTAGATAAGTAATGAGCTGTAGTAGCATGGCTGGCTAAAATCTAGGAGGACAATATTAGCAAATGGAATTGGGTTTCTGAACACTGTCTTGCTAAGTACCTACTTCAAAACTTCCTGTAAGACCCGAGTTTGAAGGGAAACACCTACTGTTTATCCGTTTCCATATCATCTGGGGCTTAGAACTAGCAAACAATAAATGTGGGCTTTGGTCTTTACATTGAGGTCTGTGAGGAATATGAAAAATATTGATTTTTTTTTTGAACCAGAGATGGAATTCTATAGAACACTGACACTGAGGGAGATATAAAAAGGCTTAGGCAGTCAGGGAAAGATGGAGAGCGAGGAGGTCGAGGGCAGGGACAGAACAAAGGAGCAAGGAGAGGGTCTTCTGATGAGGTCAACTTCCTGGTGGACAAAAGTGCTCATGGACACAAATGGGCAACCCAATCAGATAGATGCTTCCATACTTGTGCTCCTACGTGGGAGATGCAACAGAAAAAACATAAAACAGACTCATGGACAGAGGAGGCACCAATCAATAATATTGAGGAGTATATCATGGACAGGGGAGGTGATAAGGAGAGGAGGAAATTCCAGAGATCATAAAAAGAGCAGGCCAAAAGTCCCCCACTGGATTCCCAACTCTGAGGTCCCTTCTCTTTGCAGAAGTCTACCTCTGTATCTCTGGCACTTTTGCAATAATCCTACTTCCTGCTTGCTATCGCTGTGTCCTGTTCTTCAATTCTTTGCTGAACAGAGACAACAAACTCAGCGCCCCTAGACAGTAGTAACATAAGCAGCAAAATATAAATCACTGCCTGTGCTCCTATCTCTGAAGTAGAGGTCAAAGCTAGCTTTCACCTTTTAGGGTTTTACATTCTAGAAACAGAACAGGTCAAGGAAATTGGCATTTACTATTTGCCAACCAGTTTATATGCATCGTCTGCTGTTTTAAAAATATTCTTATAGGGCTGGGGATGTGTCTCAAGCAGTAGCGTGCTTGCCTGGCATGCGTGGGACGCTAGGCTCGATCCTCAGCACCACATAAAAATAAAATAAAGATGTTGTGTCCACCGAAAACTAAAAAAAAAAAAAAAAAAAATTCTCTCTCTCTCTCTCTCTTCAAAAAAAATATCCTTATAAACACCCTATTTGGTAGTATTAGCATTATGTCCATTTTACAAAAAAGGGACTTCTTAGTTTAAATGACTTGTCCAAGGTCTCTTGTATTTATTACAGATATAAGGGAAGAAGAAAACCGTGGAGTTTTTCATTATAAGATACATGTTGGAAACAGTGGAGGGTTTTGGGAGAGAAAAGAACTGGAGTAAGTATTTCTGATTTAAAAAATAAAGAAATTAAACACATGAGTCTGTTTAAATTATTTTAGTTTGACAGTTTAGCTGTGATTTGAAAACATGGAAATGAGAAGGCAGAATTTTTGTTATGATGTTCTTTCTGAATGAGAGAGAGGGTGTGTCTACCAGCAGCTTCTCGCACTTCAAGATGAGTGTCATAACATATCAGGCACGGGCATCATGTGGATATAACATGTTTTTATTTTTCTTGTACTTTTCGGTTCTGAACCTGCTTTGATGTGAATGCACGATAATTTTAGTCAGCCAAAATAGTATTTCAATAGAATTCATTCAAATGATGCATATAGGCATTTAATACACATAATTATATTTTTTCTTATTTTTGTTATAAATTCAGAAAACCAGCTATGGATATACTTATCAGTCATCTATTACATAATTTCAGTGGATGATTTATGTAGATTTTACAGTTCTATTCTGTTTTCCTTAAAGTATGTTTATTTATTTGTGTGTGTGTGTGTGTGTGTGTATAACTTTATATTGGTTGAATCTAGTAATAAAAACAGGATGTTTTGAAAAAAAGTACAGTATTTCAAAATTTAGTAAACCATCTAACCAAGTCCACACTATGAATTCAACATAAAAAGCCACAATTTTTTTTTCTTGTCTTCATATACAGATAAAACACTACGTTTGGCCCCAGGAAAACCTTCACATGAATCCCATCCTGAATAGTTAGCTTTGTATCTTTGGCTGAACTAATAATACAACTTACTGAGACTTTATTTCCTTAACTGTAATTTGAGGATGATAGTACCTAACTTTTAGGAGTATTACTGGTATTAATTGGTAAAACATGAGAAAAAGTTTAGCAAAACATAAAGCAGACACTTATTTATCGTTTTCAATTAGTGATTATAATTATTACTCTTATGATATTACTATTATTCTATTGGCTGAGCTAATGTGGTAGTCTGCATATACAGAATCTCCTTGTAAATTTACCAACATCACTTGAGTCATCCTGAATATTCCAGGATGTGTGCAAGAGGCTGGATAGGATATCAAGTGCAGACAGGATTGCAGTGAGGTGAAAATTGCAATAGTGAGATACTGATGGTGAAATCAAACCGAACTGGTTGTTTATCATTCTGACTGATGGGAACTGAGAATTCCTAATTCCCTCTCAAAACCAAGAAACTTCTTCCCACTGGGAAACTCACAAGCATAGTTATAACAGAGGAGAGAGATTTTTACTCTCAGGAATTCCTCTAAAAAAGGAAACTGCATTGTTGGGGAAAGCATTGTGTCTGCGTGGTAGATGGTGAGACACCGAGGAAAGTGGTTTGGGTAAAATTATGCATAAGCTTTGGGATAGAGCTGGCTCCTGGAGAGGGAGAAGGACAGAGAGAAAGCAGCCAAAGACAACAGAATGCAAAGCTTCCAGTGACATCTCTTAGGAACATCTGCCTCTACACTCTGTCCTCAGCCAGTCAGTCTTTAGTAGCATCCTATAGAAAACAGAAGAAGCAGAGAGGAGCAGAGAGAGGCAGGAAACAAGTAAGAAATGTCGGATGAGGGAAAAGGGACTGAGTATTTTTGAAACCAGTTCCTGTGACTCCTGGAAGCTGGTGTAGGAGAGAAGTTCTTTCCCAGACATTGCAGTGAGTTTAATCCTCTGAGGCCTTTTATTGAGCGTTTGGGCATGATTTATTCACAGAGTTTAGAAAGGGTGGGATATTTCTGATAGTAAATATAAGGGTCTATGACAGGCCAGAAAGGCTGTGGGCAGGCTTCTCTCTGCTTTTATCCAAGAATGCACAGCAGAGAAGAGGAATTTGGGCTTGACTTGGAGGGGAAGGTAGAGCCTTCTGTGGCTGCAGCATGGAGGAGAGGTTCCTCCTTGAGCAAGTTCTACACAAGGACGCTAGAATTATTCTCCAAATGATGTAGAAGCACGTATTCTAAAACCAGCATGTTGAAGATCCTTTGCGACACACTTTTGAAGACTGTAGTGAAAGGAGCTAGAGGATGATGGGATATGTAGAAAAGAAAACTGTGTGGCACCTTTTCTGAGATGTTTCTTCACTGTCCAAGAGGATGGAGGGCATGAAAGAGGGTCCCCTCAATGTCACTCTCCACTCTTTGCACTGCTGTCTACAGAGAAGAGGGTGGGGAGTAGTAATTTTTATTTTCATACAATGTTACTTAGAGTCGACCTGTTTTGTGAGATTGGGCAATTATTAATCTTGCTGCATTTCATTCTTCCACTCAAAAAAAAAAAAAAAATGGAGATCAGCAACACATCCTAATGGGGACTGAGGAGGATGTGATTCCTTTAAAAATGGAGCTTATTTTTTCTCCAGATCTTATTAATTGGCAGTTATTAATTTTGGATCTAACTGATAAATAGTTACGGGTGGCTTAGTATGTCTACAATCAGAGAATAGTTTCTCTAAGTATGGATTAGACCCTCATTTTCAGCTTGGTAAGCATCATGCCCAAAGCAGCTGAGCTAATAGCTCTATGTCAGTATTGCATTAAATCAAACAAGATATTTGACTTAAAATTCAATTTATATGTCAAATACATCACTCAACCATGGGATAAGTGGCATTACATATGTGATCAACTCTCTGGTCTCATATATGAATGCTACCTATTGCTCAGGCTACAAACCTTGCAGGGATCCAGTACAATCATGTCGAACTATAAAACTTAATGACAATGGAATGTGACCCTGGCTTTAATTATGGCTTGTAATAATAAAGAATCCCTCAAACTTTTGGGTATTGTTTGTTCCCCACAGGTTCACGTGCTAGAAGCTTGGTCTCCAGGGTGATGGTATTGGGAGGTGACAGCTCTTTAAGAAGTGGGACCTAGTAATAAAAGAGTGAGGCTCACCCTCTCTGGTCTCTTGCTTCCTCCAGCCATGTGAACTCTTCCACATGGGCCACTTATCCCTCTTGCCTACCCCCTCATCATTTGATGCCATTTGCCATGTTCTGATGTAGTCAAAAAGCCCTCACCTGAGGTTGACCAGATGGGACACCCCCAATCTTGGACTTCCAGCTTCTAAACTATGAGCTTGATAAACCTCAGGTACTCTGTTACAGCAACACAAAATAGAATAAGACATCAACTGACTTCCCACAAATCCACTCTTTCTCAACTCTTCCCATTCCTCTAAATGGTATTGCCATTCAGCTAGTTGCTCAGGGTGAAGTGAGGAGTTCTCCTTACTTCCTCTCTTTCTCACATTCCTCTCATCCAATCTAATTGATCCTCAGCAGCAACTGGGTTTAATGTTTTACCAAAAACTTTTAAAAATGCAACTATTTCTTATAATTCCCATTGCTACCACCCTGGCTCAAGCCATAATTCTGTTGCCCAGATGACAGCAGTCCTCTTTCTCTGCAGTTGCTGAGCCCCTGGGCCTTCTGCTTTCCACACAACACACAGAGCAACCAGGTCACTCAGCTCTACTGATACTTTTGAAATTTTCCAGCTTTGTTGATATTGTTATACCAAGAACTTTCTTACCTTGAGACATCTGCAATCTCTCTTCCTTCTGTCTGAAAAATACTTGCCAAGATTTCTGTGTGGCCTGCTTTCTGAGTTCAGCACTCCCATCAAGGGTTTGCTTACTCTTCTCTTGCCTCCCTGATTTATTGTTCAAAGATCCTCTCACAAACTGGAACTTTATCGTACATTTATTTGCTCCCTTGTTATACCCTGGTTTCCCGTAGAATGTAAACTTGATCCAGATGGGAACTTTATTCCATTCATTGACTCTTCTTCAAAGCTTACAGTTTGTGTTCAAAATTAGTACTTGTTAAATGAATGACAGAGTGAACTTTGTGTGTGCACATGAACCATGGAAGGAACTATACCATGAAAAGAAGGTTCTGGAAGATATGAGAAATGAAATACTTTGGGCAGACTGGAGGTCATTCCAAATCATCATCATTTTTTCAGTAAATGCATTATTACTATGAACAGCTGGAACAAAAGACCTATATCCACAAGAAAAGGACACAGATAAAAATGGGTTAAGCACTGCTACACAGTGTCATAAACATTGTCTCATTTAGTTCTTACTCAAAGAAAATTGGTATTTCTTTTCTTAAGAACAAATGAGGAAAGGGTAAGTCACTTGGCAAAATTCAATCAAACTGGTGGCACTGGAATTTCAATCTAGGTCTTATGACTTCAGATCTCTTGCTTTTTCTCCAAAATACCTGTTGCTCCTATGTTGTTACAAATGCTAAGAAAGCTCAACATAAGGACAGCAAAAAAAAAAAAAAAAAAAAAAAAAGAAGAAGAAGAAGAAGGGGAGTAGGAGAGGAGAAATGAGAAGGGGGGGTCCTAGTTTTAGGGGCCTCAGTCAAACCATGCTTTTGTATGAATTCTCCTTTACTGCACCAGCATGTATTAAGTAGTCATTCCCTTGAATGTATCCTCAGTTCTTATTTGGGAACAGTGTGTTTGTAAACTTCCTTTTCACTTACTGATTTAGTGCATGTGCATCCTTCAAGTACTAGGTCAAGTCTTCTGAAATTGCTGATATTCTACCATTTTTGATCTATAAAAATAGCAATTCCGAATGATCCAACAATAAAATGAACATTCCTTGAATGTAGGGCCCACATCTAATGTCCCCTTGCTTCTACTAGTTTCTGACTAATGACAGCAGATACACATGCCCCTCTGGTAAACAGATGGAGGACAGAGGCAATGGTCTCCATCTCTCAGTACACTGAATATATTTTGCAGATGACACTGGGTTTATGTACCTCTGCAAAGAATCACATCAATGGTTTTACTCTCCCTATTTCTTTATTTCAATAGAGAACTTCATTCACCGAAACTTCCAACCCAATGTATGTATGAAGTAGCCAATTTAAAAAGTTGAAGCAAAGACATTTAAATAACTGCCACTCACATTGTTCCAGACAGGATGCTAAGCACTTTATGTATATTATCATAGTAAGTCCTCCTAGCAACACTGTAAAGAAGAATAATGCCCTCACTTCCTAACAGAGGAAATGAAGCATTCCACGGTGGAGTAACTTGACCAATGTTACAAGACTAGTAGTGGAAGAGTCAGAAATAAACTCCAGTTCTGACTGACAGTCTGCCTGTGTAGCCACCCAACACACTATCATCTCCGCCAAATAACACCAAGTGCTCTGTGAGAAGTCATTTAGGTGTCCTGGAACCAGAGGTCACATGCTCATTCTACCATTTATCTGGCATCTGAAGTATTGTTCTTGAAAGCAAAGAAGTCAATTTGCTCTGCTGAAGCAGCCACAGAATTCAGGATCCTGGGTTAAAAGCCACTTTCCATAGAGTAGGTGACCAGTTAGCCTGCTTCTTACTAAATACAACCAGGGCAGCTCAGGGCCATGGCAGATGGACCACCCTACACAGGGCAGTGACAAAAATGGGAGTAGTGAAAATGCCAACATCAAAAATAAAATAAGAAAGAAAAATAATATTAAACTATTGAGCTCTGCTTTTCTTCCACAAAGTACTTAATGCAGGTACTCTCCTCACTGAGTAAGGCATCTGGGTAAACACAATGAGCAACAATGGAGGTTTCTGAGATGAGTTATTAGGGTGTATATTGCTTTCTCTGAAGCTTAGAGTGTAAGTTTTTTCCTATGGGATGAACCACTTGGGTCCTTGGTCTTTTTACATCAGAGTGAACAAACAGACTAGGTGACCTCCCAAGGTTACCCCCAAAGCCCTCAAGATCTGTGTTCAGATGATAAATCAAAATGAAGAATTCAGAGCTTTACTGACAACCATAATTAGCATAGTTCTCTCAAGACCCTGCAGATGCCAGGTGTCGAGGTTTCCTTATTTTTAGAACACTAGAGCTGGTTGCCCATGAAAAGGATATAGACAGAAAGAGAGGAGTGGACAATGTCAAGGGCAACTCCAAACACATAGGAACATAACTAACATATTGATTATGCAAACACAGGGACCATATAATTTCACATTTGACAGACATTGCCATTAGTTTTCTTTCTCACATCACAGTAGTTCTCTGCATAATAAAACATTGTATGAGACAAAAAACTAGGAATACATATTTTCTTTGTGTCAAAGGAAGTCATTTCAGGTATTTATTTTGTATGGCGGGCAATTATTGCAATATTATGTGTTTCAGTGCCTGCCATTATTCAGCTGAACTATCTTCCATTTAAAAGCTGTCTTTGTTCCTCACCTTCTTCTACCTGCCTCTCAATTTCCTCAAAGTTCCAGTTGTCACCAAAACCATAAACTCATTTTCACTTCTTCTTCTGCTAAACCACATCCTGACTCTGGGAAATTCCCACCCTGGGTATTCAGATTGATTTCTCTGACTTTTCTGCTTCTGTCAAGTTGCTGGCAAAGGTGTTAATGATAACACAGTAGGCTGTGGCCCCAATAACTCACCATCAGTCTGATGAATTTTGACTGAAGACAACTTTCTAGTCTTTTGCTTCATCTCTTACTAACAACATTCTCACTTTATATAATCTCTTAAATGCTTATGTTTTTCAATATTTAAATACCAGGCTTGGGAGCAACAGTTAGATGGACATTAGACATCATGGAAATCTCAGCCATAGGAACAGTGACTACATACATTCTGATATATTTGGTTCAGTGAAATATAGGCACTTATCATTAATTTCTTCAATAGTTATTAAGTCTATGTACCATGTCCTGTGCAAGTTGCTAGAAAAGAGGCAAAGAAATTGTCTCTGGGTGAAAATAATCTAGTACATGGGAAAAGAAGCCAAAGAAAAATTATTCACACAAAGGGGTAAACATTATAACTTAGGTTAAAATAATGGACTGTGGAAGAATAGAGAAGAGGATGATCAATGAGAAGAATTTCATGCACAATGTACAGTAAAATAAATAAATAAAATTGTATTATTGCTATGGGCACATCACATGTGCATATTGACAAGCATTAGAAGGCAATGCAGGAAAGAAATTAATATATATAGTAAGATTTCTAGGCAGTTTTCTGGTTTATTTTCTCCTCTATTTTGTAATAAGTGAAAATTTGGTGTGAAAATATTAACTAAGTAAATGGAGTCACAAGTGCAGCATCACTTACTAAAATGGATCTAGCCTAAGAGGCATAAAAGCAAATTGGCAGACTTTCTATACACAGGCACAGAAAATCGATGTGCAGACCAATCTCAATACCACCAAATAGGCCACATGTGAGAACTAGAGGAACTATTTTTTCCTTGTATTAGCCAGATATGCTCTCATTAGACAGGAAGCTAACTGTAGAATCAATAGTTCTCTGGATAAAAGGCATGAATCACTTAACCATGGGTTAATGCAAAAGACTTATTGACTGATATGCTATATTTATGGACTTAGTAGAAGTTTGCACTTGAATTAGTTGAATTCAGGGTTCTTTAATTGTCATAGATTGTATTGGGTGATTTTTTTTTCTTCTTTCTCATTGTCATTTCACATGTATCCTAAGTTAAGAAGTAGCTTTTTGTTGTTGTGGTTGGTAGAGGTAATATTTTTAGGATAAACTGTGGATACATTTTAATATTATCATTGACTTTTTATGAACAATAATATCAATAAATTTCAAATTTTATCTGTCAAAATCCTATTTATCATGAAAGTCTATATCAAGTTCCTACTCCACAATTTTTTTCCTATCAACAATAGACCTTAAATGGATGCCCCCAACTTAATTTCTGCTTCTTTAAGCATAGCTTACAAATTAGTTGTTTATGTGTCCAAAAATATGTGTCTAAAAAATTGTGGGCTAGACTTCACTACTTTACTTAATTATAAAATCCTTAAAGAGAGGTAATTCTACATTTTACCACTAACTCCCAGTATCTAACATATGACTAAAAACATACAAAGAGCTTAATACATGATTTTTTTTAAAAGACATTAATTTTATATACACACACTCCTATTATTTTCAGCTTTAGTCACACACAAGGACCTCTCATATAGAAATATGTCAAACTGAATTATTAATATCCCAAAGAAGTGTTTAACACACACACACACACACAGCAAAATTGTCTGAAAAATCATGTTAAGTTGATATATAATGGTTCTTGCTGGTTGTGTGCCAAATTTTAACAAAACCCAGGACAATATTCTGCAACCTATAAATGGGTGAAACACAAAGTCTACTCAGGGTCAGGGCTAATTATCTATAGTTACACCCACCTGGTAGATGTGAAAGATTTAAGCAGTGCATGTGCTTGTTAATTGAGGGTCAAACTGTACTTTGTAGAATTCAGCAAAAGTCCAGGTGAATTATAATGGCATTCATTTTGAGGTAAAATTCCCAGATCATTAGGCACTTTGATATGTGATTCTTTTTGTCATAAGTGAGAGAACCTAAGTCCAGGTGAGCTCCAATCCTAGCTTTGCTTCTAAAAGCTCTGTGACCTCGGGCAGACTCCTTGCTAAGCCTCAGACTTCTGCCTATACATAAGGTACTTTTACTAATGGATCATTAAGTACCAATTTCTCTCAGACTATGATTCTCTATTATTTAATTGAATACTAAGAGCCAGTTTTTATTGTGTACTTACTATACATGAGGCAATTGCTTTGATAATTTTGCACTGTATATCAAGCTGAAATTAAGCCATTCTGGGCTTAACCACAATGGAAATATCTTTGTGAAATTGTATCTTTTTGTCTCATCAGAGAGCTACTGGTAAGTCTGGCTTATTCTTTCTTTCAGATCTAATGGCCTTAAAACAAGTTGGATATTACCTCAAAGCACTCAATTTCCAGCACTAAGCGAGTCAGTCATTTCCAAAATGTATTTTGTAGAGCAGTCAACATCCTTTTCCAACAGTAGGCTTCCTAGGTTTATTTTCTAAATGAGTTTCAGGAATTGGGTTCACACAGCTCTTTTTTTGTGTGTAGATCGAACTCAAAAGCACTCAACCACTGAGCCACATCTCCATCCATATTTTGTATTTTATCTAGAGACAGGGTCTTACTTAGTATCTTCCTTTTGCGGAGGTTTGCTTTGAACTTGATATCCTCCTGCCTCAGCCTCCCAAGCTTCTAGGACTAGAGGTGTGTACCACTGTGCCCATCTTTTTCTTTTTGTCTGAGACTGACATCAATCTGTGCTTCAGTTACTGTTTTGAAGATTATAACGTGTTAATTTTCTACAAAACTTACTTGTTACCCACTCTGGTGGCTTGTCTCCAAGGTTATGCCCATTAATTATTCTCTTCCCTGTACGCACAGGTCATTCTGCCTTTAAAAGGTAAGGTCTGTTCTTCTCATTTGATTCTGGCATGACTGGTGACCAACCCAATACAGAGAAATTGGTGTCATGATGTCTGGCTGGGCCCTATAAAGCCTTCCCTATTATACCTGGGTCTTTTAGAATGCTAACTTTGTGGAGATGGGACAACTGCCAATGTAAAATGACCAATGTATTATGAGGTCCTCATGATGTGGAGCAGCCCAAGCTAAGAAGCTTCACAGAGAGATGCCTGACTCATCCTCAGCTGGCCCAGCCATCCCAACCCTAGCACCAGTGAGGAAACCTCCAGATGACTCTAGGTTTAACCACCATCTGACTTTAGTTCTATGAGTACTTGAGGGAGTACAGAGAATAATAAATAATTGCTTTAAACTTGTATATTTTGGGGTGGTTTGTTATGCCACACAGTATAATTTTTAAAATGCACTAAACTCAGAATATCAGAAAAGATAGAACTTTATGATTATAATAATGATTATTGTTACAGTACTTGATATGAGCTTTGGATGAGACTGGAATGTTTTCTAAAACTACTTTTCTGATATGCAACAATGATGTGATATTGATTTTGGATACTTAACTGGATAAGCTCAATAAAAAAAAAATCAGATGTGAGTGAGTAGGAAACCTGAAGGCACAAGTTCACTGAAGTGTTTGGAAGGCCCCCAAGTTCAACTGTGAGAAGTGGAGCATTGCTCAAGTTACAGAATGGCAAGATTCCAAAATCAACTTGTGAGCATTTGTTTTTATAACTTCCAAGGTGTTTTCCCATTGAAACAACATCATGAAGGATGCTATCTGTACAGGGCAGCCTTTGGAAAATTGACTCAACATATCATAGAGCCACAGAGTGTCCTAACAGGAGGAGGAGAACAAAACAGGAAGAAAAGGGAAGATTGGGGGTTATTTTCTTTCTGGTTTCTTCATTATTATAAATTTTAAAAAATCCATGTCAGTTAGGTTTGATTAAAATATTAATAAAAATACCACAAAAAATTCTTTCTTTGGACACTAAACTTTCACATGGCTCTGTGCTTACCAAATGACTGACTTTATTTTCTAAAATACTACCTCCGCATTCCTGACATCTGACATCCTATTCAATCAAACAAACATTTATCAAGCACCCCCCTTCCCATATGCCTAACACTGAGCTAAGTGCTATAGTGCAATTTTGACAGGTTTGGACTTGGCAGACCTGCAGAACTTTTAAAAGTGGTGACACTATCATAAAGTTGATAGGAGTTTTGTTGTTGTTGTTGTTATTTTAATTGCCAAGAAGCACACATAAAATAAAACAACTGCTGTCTAGTTTTCTTCACTGTAGCCTGGTAGTAACTTCACTCAGACTCTCCTTTGGGGGTTGCTGCACTGTAAAGTATCTAAAAAATAATATAAAATGTATTTCTATCTGCCTAGTCTCCTTTCCCTGACATGTTAGCTTAATTCTTACTTGAACAATAACAAAAAATCTGGTATTTCCTTCAAGACAATTCCAAATTACTTTTATAAAATATTTTAGATTAACTGATCATTACACAGAAATTCAGTCCCATTTCTAGGCTTTATCTGTTTGGGATCCATATTCACCATCAACATACTTTTACATATTTTTAAAGGAAACTTTTAAATCTATTACAGAGGTTTTCAAAACTTTTTTGTTAAGCCATAGAATTCTTTCTTCAAACAAAATCTTACTCAGGAAGACCAATATCTAAAATAGATCAAAGTGAGCTGTTCTGATTGAAGCAGTCTGCTTGATTCCCCTCACCCCTCTCCAACAGAGCACAGGAACCCCCAAGGCATCTCCACAAAAACCTCCAGAGACCCACAGGGCAGACCTGAACAACACTCATCTAACAGAATCATAGAAGCGTGGAATTCACAAGTCAGGAGATATCTTAGAAACCATCACATATTAAGGAATAGCAAAGCAGAAAGGACCTTAAAGATCAACTGGTTAGCTCAACTCAATTCTCAGATAAGAAAACTGAAGCTCAGAATGGTTCCAAAGTATCCTTCCAGGGTGACATTCATTGCTACTTAGTGGCAAACACATGACTGAAAAATCAAGATTCTTTTGTCTAAGTTCAAAGCCTTTTCTACATTATTGAAAGTCTTTTGGAGGCAATGTATACATAGAAAGAAAATGATAGGAAGATTTGTAAAAGAAATCATTTAAAGCAGAAAAAGTGTTCAGAGAAAGAAAGCAGAGACCTGCCTCGCTGACCCACAGGGGAGATCAGGCAAGGGTAGGGCCAGGTCCATCCTGTCACTGGCAGACACCTGCCAGAGTCAGGCTCATCTCAGACCTGCCTCCTGACCTGTGCAAGAGTCAGGGCCCTAGGCCCGGGTCCATCCTGCCACTGGCAGAGTCCCACCAGAGCTCAGGCCTACTCCAGACCTGCTTTGGAGACCTCAGCGGGAGTCAGGGTCTAGGGAGACCTTGGGTCCACTCCACCCCCAACCTCAGAGCCCAGGTCTAACTCACTTCCATCTTGAGACACTGCAGCCATCCCCATAGCCTTTCCTATACAGTAGCCTCTACCTTGGGACAATAGACAGGGCCTAGAAGCAGCTGCATCTTGGATCAGGCATCCCAAAGCCAATGTAAGGCTCACCCTTCCAGGCCCATCTCTGAAAGACATTGCATCCATCTTGGGAAACCTCCACTGCTATCTTGAGTTATCTCCTGCTATTGCTGCCACCTCCTATAGTTGCAGTAGCATCCATCCTGGGACACTGGCAGGGTCTGGAAGCTCAACACCAAGGTGAGGTGCAGATAATCTGCACAGATACTACAAGATAATGGGGTAGAAACCTCAGATCCTCACTGCAAGCAAGAAAATCACATAGACTACATGAAAAAAAAAAAAAAAAAACCAAGGGAGGAAAGTGTCCCCCCAAAACCAGGATACTACAATAACAGAACCCATGGACAGTGCAGTTGATAAAATGTCAGAGAAGGAGTACAAAACATTCATAATTAAAATGATCTGTGAATTAAAGAATTGCCTAAATGAGCAAATACAGGAAAAATATTGATCATTCCAACAAATAGATAAGAGAGTAAATACAGGCAGCCATTGATGACACCAATAAAGAGATAAGGGATCAAATACAAGCATCCATTCATCACACCCGCAAAGAGATAAGGGAGAAAATATAGGTAGAAAAAGATTATTTCAAGAAAGAGATAGAGATTCTGAAAAAAGAAAGAAAGAAATCCTTGAAATGAAGGAAACAATAAACAAAATAAAAAACTCAATAGAAAGCATCACCAACAGACTAGACCACTTGGAAAACAGAACATTAGAAAATGAAGACAACATATATAACTTGGAAAATAAAGTTGACCCCACAGTGAAGATGGTAAGGAACCACGAATAAAACATCTAAGAATTATGGGATAGCAACAAAATATCAAATCTGAGAATTATTGGGCTATAGGAAGACACAGAGTTTCAAACCAAAGGAATTCACAATCTCTTCAATGAGATAATATCAGAAAATTTCCCAAACATGAAGAATGAATTGGAAAATCAAATACAAGAAGCTTACAGGACATGAAATGTACACAATTACAACAGATCTACACCAAGGCACCCATTATAATGAAAATGCCAAGCACACAGAATAAGGATAGACTCTTAACAGAGAGTAATCAGATCACATATAAGGGGAGACCAATTTATATCTCAATAGATTTTTCAACTCAGACTCTCAAAGCCAGGAGATCCTGTTACTGCATATACCAGGCTCTGGAGGAAAATGGATGCCAGTCAAGAATCTTATATCTAGCAAAATTAAGCTTTAGATTTGATGATGAAATAAAAACCTTTCATGATAAACAAAAGTTAAAAGAATTTACAACTAGAAAGCCTGCACTACAGAATGTCTTGGCACAATATTCCATGAAGAGGAATTGAAAAGCAAAAATAAAAATCAGCAAATGGAGGTATTACACTAAATGAAAAATTAATCAAAGGAAAAACCAAGTCAAGTTAAACCAAAAATAAGCAAAAATGGCTAGGAACACAAAACATGTATCAATAATAACCCTGAATGTTAATAGCCTTAACTCACCAATCAAAAGACATAGACTGGCAGATTGGATTAAAAAAAAAAAAAAGACCCAACAATATGCTGCCTTCAAGAGACTTGTCTCATAGGAAAAGACATCTACAGACTGAAGGTGAAAGGTTGGGAAAAATCATACCACTCACATGGACTGTGGAAGCAAGCAGGGGTTTCCATACTCATATCAAATAAAGTAGTCTTCAAGCTAAAGTTAATCAAAAGGGATAAAGAAGGATATTTCATACTGTGTAAGGGAACCACTCATCAATAAGACATAATAATAATAAATATATATGCCCCAAACAATGGAGCATCTATGTTCATCAAACAAACTCTGCTCAAGTTCAAGAGTCAAACAGACTACAACACAATAATTCTGGGTGACATTTATACCCCTCTTTCACCACTGAATAGATCTTCCAAACAAAAGCTGAACAAAGAAACTACAAAACTCAATAATACATTCAATAACTTAGACTTAACTGTCATATATAGTCTATTTCATCCTTCAACGAGCAAAAATACTTTCTCCTCAGCAGCACATGAATCCTTCTCTAAAATAGATAATATATTATGCCACAAAGCAACTCTTAGCACATATAAAAACATAGAGATACTACCCTGCATTCTAAAAGATCATAATAAAGTGAAATTAGAAGTCAATGATAAAATAAAATACAAAAGCTACTCCAACACCTGGAGACTAAATAATATGCTACTGAATGAACAATGGGTTGCAAAAGACATCAAGGAGAAGATTAAAAAATTCTTAGAGGTAAATGAGAACAAAATATCAAAATCTCTTGGATACTATGAAGGCAGTACTAATAGGAAAGTTCATTGCATGGAGTTCATTCCTTAAAAGAATAAAAAGTCAACAAATAAAAGACTTAACATTACATTTCAAAGCCCTAGAGAAAGAACAACTCACAACAAAAGCAGAAGACAAGAAATAATTAAAATCAGAGCTGAAATCAATGAAATTGAAACAAAAGAAACAATTGAAAAAATTGACAAAATAAAAAATTGGTTCTTTGAAAAAATTAATAAAATTGATAGACCCTTAGCCATGTTAACAAAGAGAAGGAGAGAGAACACTCAAATTACTAACATATGTGATGAAAAAGGAAATATCACAACAGATACTACAGAAATACAGAAGATAATTAGAAATTATTTTGAAAACATGTCCTTAATAAAATAGAAAATATTGAAGGCATCGACAAATGTCTGGAGTCATATGATTTGCCCAGATTGAATCAGAATGTTATACACAATTTAAGCAGATTCGTTTCAAGTGATGAAATAGAAGATGCTATCAGAAGCCTACCAACCAAGAAAAGCCCTGGACTGGATGTATACACAGCTGAGTTCTACAAGACCTTTTTTTTAAAAAAACAAAAACAAAAACAAAAAACTAATACCAATACTCTTCAATTTATTTCAGGAAATAGAAAAAGAGGGATCACTTCCAAACTCATTCTAGAAGGCCAATATCACCCTGATTCCAAAACCAGGCAAAGACACATCAAAGAAAGAAAACTTCAGACCAATATCTCTAATGAACATAGATGTAAAAATTCTCAATAAAATTCTGGCAAATCAAATACAAAAACATATCAAAAAGATAGTACATCATGATCAAGTGGGGTTCATCTCAAGGATGCAAGTTTGGTTCAACTTACAGAAATCAATAAATGTAATGCATCACATCAATAGACTTAAAGATAAGAACCATATGATCATCTCAAAAGCATTCAACAAAATACAGCACTGCTTCATGTTCAAAAACACTAGAAAAACTAGGATTAATAGGAACATCTCAACATCATCAAAGCTATCTATGCTAAGCTTCAGGCCAACATCATTCTAAATGGAGAAAAAATTGAAAGCATTCCCTCTAAAAACTGGAACAAAATAGAAATACCCTCTTTCACCACTTTTATTTAACATAGTTATTGAAACACTGGCCAGAGCAATTAGACAGACAAAAGAAATTAATGGGATACAGATAGGTAAAGAAGAATTCAAATTAGCACTATTTGCCGAGTATATGATTCCATACCTAGAAGACCCAAAAATTCCACCAGAAAACTTTTAGAACTAGTAAATTAATTCAGCAAAGTGGCAGGATTCAAAATCAACACCCATAAATCAAAGGCGTTTCTGTATATCACTGACAAATCCTCTGTGAGGGAAATGAGAAAAACTACCCCATTTACAACAGCCTCAAGAAAAATAAAATACTTAGGAATCAACGAAAGAGGTGAAAGACCTCTACAATGAAAACTAACACTAAAGAAAGAAATTAAAGAAGACCTTGGAAGATAGAAAGATCTCCCTTATTCTTGGATAGGCAGAATTAATATTGTCAAAATGACTATACTGTCAAAATTACTATACAGATTGAATACAATTCCAATCAAAATGCCAATGACATTCCTCATAGAAATAGGAAAAGCAGTCAGTCACAAAATTCATCTGGATAAATAAGAGACCCAGAATAGCTAAAGCAATACTTAGCAAGAAGAATGAAGCAGGTGGCATCATTATACCAGACCTTAAACTATACTACAGAGCTATAGTAACAAAAAGAGTATTGGCACCAAAACAGACTCGTAGACCAGTGGTACAAAATAGAGGACACAGAGACTAACCCACATAATTACAGTTATCTTATGTTAAATAAAGGTGTCAAAAACATACATTGGAGAAAAGATAGCCTCTTCAACAAATGGTACTGGGAAAACTGGAAATCCATATGCAACAAAATGAAACTAAACCCCTATCTCTTGCAATGCACAAAACTCAACCCAAAGTGGATAAAGACCTAGGAATTAAACCAGAGGCACTGCGTCTCTTAGAAGAAAAAGTAGGCTGAAATCTCCATCATGTCGGATTAGGCCCCCATGTCCTTAATAAGATTCCTATAGCACAAGAATTAATATCAAGAATCAATAAATGGGATGGATTCAAACTAAAAAGCTTCTTCTCAGCCAAAGAAACATAGAGGTGAATAGAGAGCCTACAATTTGGGGACAAATTTTTTACCACACGCACATTAGATAGAGCACTATCTCTAGATTATATAAAGAACTAAAAAATCTTAACATCAAAAAAAACAAATAACCCAATCAATAAATGGGCCAAGGAACTGAACAGACACTTCTCAGAAGAGGATATACAATCAATCAACAAATGTATGAAAACGTGTTCAATGTCTCTAGCAATTAGAGAAATGCAAATCAAAACTACTTTATGATTTCATCTCACTCCAGTCAGAATGGCAGCTATTAAGAATACAAATAATAGTAAGTATTGCTGAGGATGTGGGGGGAAAAGGCACATTCAACCAATCTGGAAAGCAGTATGGAGATTCCTTGGAAATCTGGGAATGGACCACCATTTGACCTAGCTATCCCACTTCTCGGTCTATACCCAAAGGAGTTAAAAATAGCATACTACAGGGACACAGCCACATCAATGTTTATAGCAGCACAATTCACAGTAGCTAAACTGTGGAACCAACCTAGATTCTCTTCAGTAGATGAATGGATAAAGAAAATGTGGTATATATACACAATGGAATATTATTCAGCATTAAAAGAGAATAAAATCATGGCATTTGCAGATAAATGGATGGAGTTGTAGAATATATTGCTAAGTGAATTAAGCCAATCCCCCAAAACCAAATGTCAAATGTTTTCACTAACTTAAGGATGCTAATTTATAATGTGGTGGGAGGGTCATGGGAAGATTAAATGAACTCTAGATAGGGCAAAGGGGAGGAAGGAGAAGGTATGGGGTAGGAAAGATGGTGGAATGAGATGACCATCATTACCTTAAATATGTGTATGAAGACATGAATGGTGTGACTCTATTTTGTGTACAACCAGAAATATGAAAAACTGTGCTTTCTATGTGCAATATGAATTGTAGTGCATTCTGCTGTCATATATAATAATTTAAAAAAAAAATTTAAAAAGAAGAGAAAATAGGAGTCAGAAGAAAAAGAAATAGATGAATAGTGCTTAACTATTTCCAACTTCTCCCAAGTTCAAAAGTAGTACAACCCAATCCTCATAAGAGCTTACAATCTACTTAAGAAAACGAAGGAAGCGTGATGCAAGAGAATATTTATAATTTCTGTAACTCTAAGCAATGACTACAACTCAACAACATCATGACAACTGTTAAACCAGACGTTACACAGACATATGAAGGAAACTTGCTGCACCATAGTTATAAGGTTAAAATTTAAAGTTTAGACCCTATTATTGTTTGGACATAAGGTATCCCCCAAACCTCCTGTGTTAATGTGGAAACATTCAGAGGTGAAATGTTTAGACTAAGGAAAGCCATAACCTGATCAGCGCATCCTTGTTTGAATAGACTGGGTGAAAACTGTAGGGAGGTGGGGTATAGCTGGAGGAGGTGGATCACTGGAGGCATGTACTGAAAACCTTCTGAGCAGCCCCTTTATCCTTCCTTCTCTGTTTCCTGGCTGCCATGAATGGAGCAACACACTTTCACCATGCCCTTCCACTGTGATGTTCTTTCTCACTTAGGGCCCCAAACAATGGACTGAGTGCACCATGGGCTAAACATCTGGGAATCCTGAGCAAAATAAACTTTCCTTCTCTGAGTTGTTCTTGACAGTTACTTTGGTCAGAACAAAGAAAAGGTAACACAGGCCATGATTGGGCAATCAAGTTCACAATAGGTGCCCTATAAAAAACTTGAATGAACTTTAAGACAAGGCACTTACTGCTTTGAAAAGTCACAGAGCTCAGTGATGGCACAGATATCCCAATCCATCAAATGGTATATTACAGAGTGAGCAATACATACATACACCCATGAAATAGATAAATGAGTCCAGGAGGTGTGGTGTAGGCAGCGTTGTCTCTGTTCAACCTGACCTCAGTCAGTTCTCAACACACATAAATTCCTTCTCCCTCTCTTCTCTTCATTACTTTTTTCCTTCCCTTTTATACTTCAACTTGTTTCATATGTTTATGTGTGTTTGTAAAATCAGAAACTAAACAGAATCTGAAATTTTTTTCCTAATTTTTAAAAAGTAGGATTCAAATTTCTACTCACATATAAGACAATGACAAATCCATTCTAGAAAAGCCATTATCAAGTGGTTCTAAATTAGCACGACTGCCAAGAAAGAAACCACTAAGTCTGCCAATTCACTTTCTACTATTAAAATCTACTATAATAATTAAAGGAATAATTTTACAGAAAGGAAAAAAAAGTCCTCCTTGTCTTTGTATTACAACTTTTTCCAGTTGTCTGTGTTCTCATTCATTTTATCTTTGCATTCTCATATATTTCTAAAATAATTGAAATAGTGATCTGGCAGGTAATTTTGCATCTCTTTTGGTCATCTTGCATAATTAAGTATAGGTACATGCAACTACCTAGTCTCTTTATCAGGGATGAACATTCAAGGTGGCATCCTTGGAGAAATGTAAGTACTTAAAAACTCGTCATCTTGATTCTCACTTGAACACCACTATGTACCAATGCTGAGTAGATACAAATGTTACTTGTTTGAAAATATTTTTAAAAATTTGCCACTCAAAAAAAAAAGTGAATTTGAACCCTTCGACTACATAATTTAACTCATGGGAAGCATGTTTCATTTTTAAAACAATGAGATAGCTGAACTGGCCTTCAATAAAAGACAAACAATTTATATGATTCCACCTTGGAACAACTAGATCATGAGCTCCTCATTAAGCTAGTTTTTTGATGCAGGATGTTGTCTTTTCAGTATTTACTTAATATTCTCTAATAGGAATTAATCACTTCCTATTCTGGGAAGTTTCCATAAAGGCAACACATAATGTGTTTTCCTCATATACTTTAATTTAAAATTCTAGGCAGAATAAAAGTGCATTATTTACAATTGTTGAGAGCCACAGCCGAAGAGGCCCCAGCAAACTTCCAGCTGCCAGCAAACTTCCAGCTGCCGGCTGATGATTGGCTCACAGCGGCCCCAGCAACATCTAGCTGATTGGCTCCTCTGTGGTGATGCTCATTGGGCTGTTTCCCTGCCCTTTCAGACCACAGAGCTGCTCATTGGGGGACTTTTTTGGCTCCGCCCACGTGACCCAGCCAATCGGCCTCAAGAGCAGGAGGATTGTGGGAGGTGGAGAGAAGCTTGTGTGGGAGAGAGAGGCTTGTGGAAAGCCGGTGGTGGCAGTTGAGGCTCTGAGGGTTTTTCCTGAGAGGCTGTTTTGTTTGGCGTGTGTGGTTCTAAAAATAAAGTTAGTTTCTTTTGACAAGTGGCTCCTGATTGTGCCCAGCCAGACTGCGGCATTTGGTGGCTTGCACGGGGAGCGACTGAGGGTAAGTGAACTGCTCGCCCCTGAGGGCAGGGCGAGAGGATGGGTAGCCATTTTAAGATTCTTCTTTTGTTATTTTGTTTCACTTTTGTTTTAAGTTGCCTGTCCCTGGAGATGTGTAAGATGGAAGAAAAACTGCTCACATCTGAGGAACAGATAGGGAGAAAGGAGGGATGGACATTTCAGGAGGCTATTATAATGATTTTGTGTTGTTCCAATTTTGTTTCACTCAGTTTCAGTTTTGTTAGGCGTTATCTTGTTGGGTTGTATTATAGTAGAAATATGGGATCAGAAATTAGTAAAAAACAAACTGAAAGAGTGTTAAGTAAATTGTTAGAAGAAGGAGGCATCTCAGTAAAATCAAGAACAATCAGGGCATACGTTGATACAATACAAAAATGTAGCCCATGGCTTTTTAAAGAGGAGTTGTTAAATATATCACAATGGAACCATCATGGTGAAGATTTAAAAAGAATAGAAAAGAAAAGCCCAGGGACTCTGCCAGTTGGCACATTGCCATTGTGGACATTCATATCTTGTTTGCTTAGTCCAAAGCCTTCAGTTCAGACAATGGTAGAGGAAGGAGAAGACATATTGATTCAAGTAAAAGAGAAGGTCTCTCAAGTTAGTCAGACAGAGGAAAAGATTCAAGTAAAAGAGAAGGCCTCTCAAGCTAGTCAGACAGAGAAAGAAAGTGTAAAACAGAAAAAGTCATCAGGGGGAAAGTTACAACAGGAGACTGCTACTAACACCTTTCTATCACCAGAGGGTGTAAGTGTCCAACCAACAGCACCACCTCTACAGGAGACTGCTACTAACACCTTTCTATCACCAGAGGACATAAGTGTCCAACTAACAAGGCCACCTCCATATGCTGGAAGGTCCCCAACCCCCGCAGTTGATAGTTGGGATCCTGAGACAAGATCTCAAATATTAACATGCCCTGTATTTGAGGCAGGAGGGCAGCGATTTTACCAAGTTTTAAATTTCAAAACAGTGAAGCAGCTAAAAGAGGCTGTAACAACCTATGGTCCTCAAGCACCCTTCACTGTAAGCATGGTCGAATCCATTAACAACTTGAACATGACACCAGAAGATTGGGCTAATATGTGTAAAGCTGTGCTAAATGGAGGACAATACCTGTTATGGAAGGTTGCCAATGAGGAATTTTGCAAGGAGACGGCTAGGCGAAATGCAGCAGCTGGTTATCCTCAGAGAAATCTAGATATGTTGTTAGGAAAGGGACCTTATGAGGATCAGCAGCAACAAATTGCATATGATCCTGGTGTATATGCACAAATTGCTGTAGATGCAATTAAGGCATGGAAGACTTTACAAGGACATGGAGGTTTACAAGGTCAATTATCTAAGGTAATACAAGGAGCTAATGAACCTTATGCTGAATTTGTAGATAGGCTTATTCAAACAGCTACCAGAGTTTTTGGGAATACAGAACAAGCAATGCCATTACTAAAACACCTGGCTTATGAGCAAGCGAATCATTGGTGCAGAGATATCATTAGACCATGGAAACATGAAGATTTAAACACATATATTAAATTATGTAGAGACATTAATGAACAAGAGCAAGTCGTGGCAGCTGCAGTAAAACAGGCTTTAGATGCCAGAGAAATTAATGAACAAGGGCAAATTGTGGCAGCTGCAGTAAAAAAGGCTTTAGATGCCAGGCCAAGAACATGCTACAATTGTGAACAAACAGGACATTTTAAAAGGAATTGCCCCATTGGAGGAGGGTTTAACAAAACTAGGTATCAAAGGAGTAGAATACCAGGTATTTGCTCACGATGCCGTAGAGGGAGACATTGGGCTAATGAATGCCGTTCTCAAACCACCATAGAGGGTACTCCATTATCAAAAAACGAACAAGGACCAGGTGTTTATCCACGATATCGTGGAGAAAGGCATCGGGCTCCATTGCCAAAAAATGGACAGGGGGGCCCAATGCTCCGGGGCCCAAAACCACAAATATACGGAGCACTGGAGGAACCCAGCAACCCCATCAGGGTAGTGCCCAGGACACATTGTCCATCAGATCCCTCATCAGACAAACCAGAGGGAGTGCAGGGTTGGACATCTGCGCCTCCGCCAGAGCAGTACTAACTCCAGAGATGGGAGTTCAAATCATTCCCACAGGGGTGAAAGGACCTCTTCCCAAAGGAACAGTAGGCTTATTATTGGGACGCAGCTCTTCTACTCTAAAAGGACTTATGATAAGTCCTGGGGTAATTGATCCCGATTATGAAGGTGAAATAAAAATTATAGCCAGTTCTCCAAAGGGTATATCAGTAATTTCACCAGGAGATAGAATAGCACAGTTACTAATAATACCCAGCCTTCATGATAAATTTTCCAGTCGTACTGTAGAAAGAGGTTCCAAGGGATTAGGCTCCACAGGTGTAGATTAGGCTATGCTTTCTTTAAATTTAGATTCTCGCCCCATGCTAAAACTAAATATTCAAGGACATGAATTTAATGGGCTACTGGATACAGGTGCAGACCTTAGCATCATCTCTCGTCAAGAATGGCCAAAACATTGGCCATTACAACAAGCCACTCAAACGCTTCGAGGCCTAGGAGTGGCGACTAATCCCCATAGAAGTGCAATGGTATTAGATTGGAAGGATCCTGAAGGATGTGAAGGAACTATACAGCCATATGTATTGGATCATCTTCCCGTAAATTTATGGGGACGAGATGTCCTAGATCAATTAGGTTTGACATTAACAAATAACATCAACCAAAATGCACCCACTATTATGACTAGACAAGGTTTTAGGAAAGGAAAAAGATTAGAAAAACAAGAACAAGGTATAGCAGCACCAATACAAATAGATCAAGGAACAGACAGACATGGGTTGGATTTTCAGAAAGGGCCACTGAGACAATAAAAATTACTTGGAAATCAGAAAGACCAGTATGGGTTCCTCAGTGGCCCCTGACTAAAGAAAAGATACAAGCAGCCCATGACCTGGTCAAACAACAATTAGCAGAAGGACATATACAACCTTCTGTATCTCCCCATAATACTCCCATTTTTGTCATCAAAAAGAAATCTGGTAAATGGAGATTATTGCAAGATTTAAGAGCCATTAATAATGAGATGGTTATTATGGGACCTGCTCAATCAGGGATTCCTCAGTTGTCTGCTTTGCCAAAAACCTGGTATGTTTTAGTTATAGATATTAAAGATTGTTTTTTTTCAATTCCAATTCATCCTGAGGATAGTCCACGTTTTGCATTTACTATCCCTGCACTGAATCATGAAGGTCCTGATCAGAGATATGAATGGAAAGTACTCCCTCAAGGGATGGCTAACAGCCCAACTATGTGTCAAATTTATGTTAACAAAGTAATCCAGCCACTTAGAAATCAAAATCCTGAACTACAAATATTTCACTATATGGATGATGTATTATTAGCACACAAAGATAAAAACACATTGCTAGAATGTTATGCCACACTTACAAACTTATTAAAAAATTATAATCTAGAGATAGCAATAGATAAAGTACAATTAAATTTTCCAATTAATTATTTAGGAATTCTATTATCCTCAACCATGGTCCGTCCACCAAAAATTCAAATACGAGTAGATCAACTCAAATCACTTAATGACTTTCAAAAGTTATTAGGAGACATAAATTGGATAAGGCCTTATTTAGGTATACCAACAGGAGAGTTGGGACCTTTATTTGATATCCTAAAAGGTCCATCAGATGCAAATTCACCCCGAATGTTAACGCCTGAAGCAAGAAAGGCATTAAAAATCATTGAAACATATATGGGAAATATGCATTTGGATAGAATTGATATAAGTTTGCCTTTATTATTTATTGTACTACCAACAAAAAATATTCCTACAGGAGTATTTTGGCAAGAAGGTCCATTATTATGGATACATTTATCTTATTCTCCTAACACTATTCTTACTAGGTATCCTGAGGCTGTAGGACAATTAATACTCAAAGGAATAAAAGCAGCAAAGGGAGTGTTTGGAATTTCTCCCAATAAAATTATTACTCCATATAATATGAATCAAATTGATGAGTTAGCTAATGAGTTAAATACTTGGGCAATAATCATGTGCAAATCTAATATTTCATTTGATAACCACTTACCATCTAATCCTTTATTGTCTTTTTGGTCATTGCATCCTGTAATTTTTCCAAAAATGACAAGAAAAACACCTATAATGAATGCTCCAAATATATTCACTGATGGGTCAAATAATGGTACAGCAGCAGTAGTTACCCCTGATCAAACTTTTACATTTTTAGTACCCAAACAATCAGCTCAAAAGGTAGAGCTTAATGCAGTTTTACAAGCTTTTGTGATGTTTAAAGATTCTGTATTTAATTTATTTTCTGATAGTCAGTATGTAGTTAATGCTATAGTATCTCTTGAAGATGCTGGTAGGATTTCCCCTTCTACTGTTTTCTCTTTGCTTTCCACTATACAAAGTCTAATCTGGGACAGAAAAGATCCATTCTTTATAGGACATATCAGGGCACATACAGGATTGCCTGGAGCCCTTAGTCTGGGCAATGATTTAGCAGATAAAACTACACATGACATACATATTTTTTCTACACTAGAAGAAGCTATAAATTTTCATAAAAAGTTCCATGTCAATGCTAATACTTTACAAAAGCGTTTTAAAATAACTAAGGAACAAGCTAGGCAAATAATAAAACAATGTCAAAATTGTGTGACCTTTTTACCACAAGTTAATCTTGGAGTCAATCCTAGAGGATTTATACCTAACCATATTTGGCAGATGGACGTCACACACTTGCCAGAATTTGGAAAATTAAAATATTTGCATGTTACAGTTGATACTTCTTCTGGATTTTTGATGGGCTCCCTTCATGCCGGAGAAAAAACTAAAGATGTTATAGCTCATTGCTTACAAAATTTTGCCACTGTGGGTGTTCCAAAACAGTTAAAAACAGATAATGCCCCTGGTTACACTTCTACCTCTTTTAAACAATTTTGCTCAACATTTGGCATTATTCATATAACAGGAATCCCATACAATCCACAGGGACAAGGCATAGTTGAAAGAGCTCATCAAACTATTAAAATGTGCTTATTAAAGCAAAAAGAAGGAATTGGGAAGGGGTATATATTCCCCAAAGATAAACTTAAAATAACCCTTTTTACTCTAAACTTTTTAAATTTGGATTCATCAGGACTTAGTGCTGTGGAAAGGCACATGTGTCCAAAAAATGTGCATAAGCCCAAGGTACTTTGGAAGGATATTCTAACAGGACAATGGAAAGGTCCTGACCCAGTAATTGTCTGGAGTCAGGGGTCTGTTTGTGTGTTTCCACAGGGAAAACAGCAGCCGATTTGGATTCCAGAGAGATTAATCAAGGTCCTGACCCAGTGATTGTCTGGAGTCGGGGGTCTGTTTATGTGTTTCCACAGGGAGAACAGCAGCCGATTTGGATTCCAGAAAGATTAACTAAAGCGATTTCTACAGACCAAAAAGAAGATGATTTGGCTCAAATCCATAACAACTGATATCCAAAACTCCAGTTTGGCTATTCTTACATCTGCAACGGAACCAGGATGCTTTTTTCAATATCTATTTTATTATTGCCCTTTGCCATATCATGAAGTTCTATTTTGTTTTTTGAGCTCATACAGACCTAGGTTAATGTTTTGCTGATCAGTTCTATTTTTTGACTATAGAGTTTTTAAACATTGCAATGGAGATTTCACCTGTAAAAAGTTATAAGGCCTTTACTATAATGTTATGTGTTGTATGTATTATATTATGTGTGCACACTTGTGTTTTGTGTTATATGTTTGAATGTACATATGTCCATATATCATATATGATGAGCGCTCATGATAAAATGGATCCAAATATTTTTTTTTCACGTGATTTATATGGTTTAATTTAAATTGGGTAAACAACTGTTGAGGATTGTTTTAATATGTAAACAAAAAAGAAGGTTAACAGATCTGTTTGTTTACTTTCACCTTTCCTTTTCATTATATTTAATAATTCTCTTAAAGATAATGTAAATTGTTAAGAAAATTGTTTTCTTTTAGTGCCTTCTGTAATGTTACATAATTTTTTCTTTAGCCATTATTGCCAGAATTCCTATCTTCATCCCAGTGCCGGTGAAGACAATGTAAATTGTTAAGAAAATTGTTTTCTTTTAGTGCCTTCTGTAATGTTACATAATTTTTTCTTTAGCCATTATTGCCAGAATTCCTATCTTCATCCCAGTGCTGGTGAAGTCAAAGATAAAAGCAATCTACAGCTTCTACAATAGCCATCACTGAACTGCTTGCAGAACTTGCCTGGACACATTGTGAGCTCACCTGTATGCATTGTGAACTATCTGTTGGTGCAGCGACTTGTGGTAGTGTTGGGGTATTTTTGCTGATGATGTCATTGGTGGTACAATTTTTCCAAAAGGAGCCGTCAATTGGCTTGGTGTATCTTCCTCCCTTCTGCTTGTCATGATCGTCCAGCTAAAATTTGGGGGCCAACAGAGGTGAGGCAAAGAACCTCACCCCCCCCCAGCTGGTACAAAGACCTCTCCACAGGTGTGGCTGTATACTGGACCGGTAGTCAGTGACGGGTAAGATCCAATTGCAATGGTACCAACCTAAGGACCATATGTACTATTGGACAACCCAAGGCAGGCACGGTCCCTAAGCCACATGCTTGTTGTTTAAACAGAGAGGGGGAGATGTTGAGAGCCACAGCCGAAGGGGCCCCAGCAAACTTCCAGCTGCCAGCAAACTTCCAGCTGCTGGCTGATGATTGGCTCACAGCGGCCCCAGCAACATCTAGCTGATTGGCTCCTTGGCCCCAGCAACATCTAGCTGATTGGCTCCTCTGTGGTGATGCTCATTGGGCTGTTTCCCTGCCCTTTCAGACCACAGAGCTGCTCATTGGGGGACTTTTTTGGCTCCGCCCACGTGACCCAGCCAATCGGCCTCAAGAGCAGGAGGATTGTGGGAGGTGGAGAGAAGCTTGTGTGGGAGAGAGAGGCTTGTGGAAAGCCGGTGGTGGCAGTTGAGGCTCTGAGGGTTTTTCCTGAGAGGCTGTTTTGTTTGGCTTGTGTGGTTCTAAAAATAAAGTTAGTTTCTTTTGACAAGTGGCTCCTGATTGTGCCCAGCCAGACTGTGGCAACAATGTTTTAAAAGCAGACAATAGACTATTGGTTCTTTTAGGGTATGGACTTTGATCTGTTTTGTTTCCTTCAGCTTGTACCACAGTGTTGTATAAAAAGTATGTGTTCAATAAAAGTTTGTTGAGCTGAATTGATCTTAGCTTCAAAATAATCAGTTTCCAGGGACATGTCTTTCTGACAACAAATCTAAGCCAGTCTGCAACCTAGGTCCTGACACTTACTGGGTGAATCATTCAACTGTGCTGGTGGAACATCCACCCTAAGAATTTGAAAAGCTATTTGAGTAATTTTGTCATTTCAGTTGTGGCTTAAATAGTTTCTGATTTCAGGAGGATTTTGAACATGTGACCTTTTGCATTTTGTCACTTTGTCTGAATTCACTTTGAGTTCACATATTCATTTACATTATGAAAAGCATGTATTATGTAATACCAAGTCAGAAAAGAAGTGCAGATTAGATCACATGTCCTTCTTTATTCACTTATAGGGCTCACTCCTAAATAACACTTTTCCAGTCTCTAATTATATGTTTGTGTGGTTATTGGTTAATGTACCTCTCCTTTGGATTCTGTAAAGATCACGAGAGCAGGGCAGGTTTGTTTGTGTACTGTTTTATCTCTACATTCTGGCAGATAGTGGATACTAAGCACCTGAACAAATTAATGACGTTCTAAAGAAGGCAGAGTTTAAGCTGGTTTTGAAGATAAGAGAGAGAACGTATCCACCAGAATGAGAAACAAATACCAAATAGAATGCGGTTTGAAACAGGGAATTGGAAAGTAGAAATATTGGTAAAGATCTCTAAGGGATTGTACCAAATATGCAGGGATCTCTGTGTTTTGGTGAAGGTATAAATTTTGGGAGTTCAATCAAGAAACGGACTTGTGTTTTTATCTGACATTATTTTAAAAATGATCAAGAAACCTGGGGCATGAGGTCTGTCTTTCCTTCTTTCTTCTTTTTTCTTCTTCTATTTTTTGGGTACATCCTAATAATGCCTCCATTATGCAAGAGGAAATTTCCATGATGCACTTAATTAGGCAGTGATTCTGAAAGGTTATTTTTGTTTTCATCTCCTGGAAAAAGAAAAATATTTAACCAGTTTTGCCAGTAGCACACGACTCTCAACTGGGTATACCTTTTACTTCCCAGAGGATGTAATCAGATGAGACCATATAAATTCAGTGGTCCTGAGTCACATGGTCATGCCCACTGTTCTACAATGTTCTGTGCCCACCATAGATGTTTTAGAAGTTTAGAATAAATAGGCCTGTTTTAAACTTAGGCAATTTATTTACCTTGTTTTTGACACTGGTCTGATGAGGGAATGACCATATATGTGCTTCCCATCTCCTCTGAGCTGATTGGAGAACAAGTGATACAGGATTAAAAAACTTCCCAAGTTCCCTTTATTTCCTCCTCCTCCTCCTTCTTGCTAGTACTGTTTCCCTCTTCCTTTCTTTCTTATTGTTTATGTATAATTCACCACATATCCTAGGAAATTTGCTGTTCAGTGTTCCAAACTGATGTGCTTATTCTGTATGTAGAAAGCTCAATTTTTAAAAAGTCTTGTTTAAAGAATGCAACTACTTCTAAGCATTCTGCTGGACTGAAGAACTGTTTATTGTGGGTGTATGTTGTTAGGTGGTTTCAATCTGAGATTCATTTCAGTTACCCAGGGAAGTAAGAATAGCAGCAAGTGTGGATATATTTTAACATGTAATCTTTTATTTTGAGTGCAGTTTTGACAGAAATGCAGTTTGCAACTCCCCTCTTTCCAGGGCAGCCAAATCAAAGCAAAAGGGATTTTTTTTTTCCTTTTGAGGAAAGTATCAAAAAATGAAGAGATGGCCTTATCATTTTGAGATAGTCAACTTGGCCATTATTTTTTCTTTGTCTGGTTTGTATTAAAGCCATTAATGGATTCAGAGAACTGCACTTCCTGTCTATCTTCCTAGAGATGTTAACCCTGGTGGCATCAGAATCATAAAAATAAAGACTGTATATACCGATAAGCAATTATCACTGGGGCAAAAAGAAGAATGATAAGGTCTAGGCCTATCATAGGGCAAAGACATTAAGATTTATTTCCACTGTTATCAGAGGAGATTTGCTGCCCATGCAAAGCTCTTTCAGGGAGGGAAAAAAAGAAAAGCATAAGAAGAGATTATATTTCTTGCAAACATTTTCAGTAAAAACAAGAAACTCTGAATGTGAAATTGAAACACAATCAAAATGTCAATTTTAAATGGGGGTGAAAGCCACACAAAACATGGACATTCTGAGGATTACTAAGAAGAAACTCTTACCTACCTAAGATTTAAAAAAAAAAAAAATCCTTACCACAGATCAAAATAGAGAGGGCTTATAAGAGGAAGAAAGAGGGAAGACTGCTTTTACAAATGATTTTGGACTGAAATAATTTATACAACTTGAATTCAGTCATTGAGAGCAAGATGGAAAATTTATAGAACTATATAAAATGACCTGCATTAGATCAGAACTATAAAAAATAGAACACAGGCTCAACTCCAGGGATGCAGAAGATTCTTTCATTAGAAAATTCAAGTTATCCATGAAATGCAATTTTAATCATGAACTTGAGGATGATGCATATTAATTCCAAACAAATCCTCTTAGCCACGGTATCTTTTGCCCTGATAGGACTACAATGATCTCTGGTGGAAAGAGGAAAACTCTATTAGGAATCACTTCCCACAATGCATTCTTAAGGCATTCTCACTGAAATAAAAATTTCAAGGAGTGAACCAACTCAGGAGCTACCTAGCAGACTAAGGAATACTGAAGTGATTTATTATACATCATGCATGGTTTCCTGTCTCAGAAATGCCTTCCACTAAAACTGAACAGCAATGCCTAACAAATATTTATGATTGAACCAATTTTGTGAACACCTAATTCATATGTACTGAGCTAGTCTCATTCATTTTATTCCTTCACTCATTCATTCATGCAACCATTATTTATCGAACACCTAAGTAAGATATGTTAGACATTGGCTTAAGTACTGGGGATGCTGAAGTGAAAAAAACAGATACCACCTGCTCTCTTATGTCTTTTAATAGGGCAATCTTATATTTCACTAGTCTGTTAGTTTGTATTTAAACCATTTTAAAGCCACCAACTCATTTTTAAAACAGAATCATTTATGAACCATAGAATATAAGACTTATGGACATAAAAAGGACCTTAGAAATTCAGAGACAGGTCATCTAGCCCAACTCCTGAATTAAATTTTACTGAAAATATAGACTCACAGTATGTAGCAGGGGCTCACAGTCAGTTACAAAAAAGCCTATGACTCAGGAAGTGGTGGTATGCACAGTGATATCTGAAAGCCAAGAGAATCCTTTATAGAAGATAATGATTACAGAACAAGAGAGAAGAGCTGGAAAAGCAAGCAAACATACCAACCAACCAAGAAATGATCCAATACCAAATAGAGCCTTCAGATTACTATTCCAAAGAGGAGGAGTAAACGTCACTGTGAAAACATACTTTCCATCACTTTTTCTTCACAAAGATAACCCCACTTATATTTATTTCAGGAGCAGTAAAATGGCTCTATTGAGAGTTAAAATGAATTCTCCTGGTAGCCCCTCTCTGAGTCACAAGATAGCCTTATGAATAGAAGAAAACACTGGAGTCAAGCATGGTAGCACATGCCTGTAAACCCAGCAACTTGGGAGGCTGAGGCAGGAGGATTGAAAGTTCAAAGTCAACCTCAGCAATTTAGTGAGACCCCGTCTCAACATAAAAAATAAAAAGGACTGAGCTGGGTGTGGTGGTGCACCCCTGTAATCCCAGCAGCTCAGGAGGTTGAGACAGGAGGATCGTGAATTCAAAGCTAGCTTCTGCAAAAACACAATGATAAGCAACTCAGGGAGACCCTGCCCCTGTGAAGAATCTGTATAATTGAAACAGTCTTAAACAAGAATTGCAGGGTAATTTATGGGTTCCTAAGTATTATTACCTTTATTTCCATAACAATTGGATGGGCAACAACACCAAGTTATAAATTAGTAGTGAAAACACATAGGTGCCTTAATCAAAGTCACAAAAGAAATCAAGATTATTGACTAGGTTTTTCTCACTCCTGGTTTAGTTTTCTTTACATTTTATCAAGATACCACTCACAAACCTCATGAGCCAGGTGCTGTGGCACACACCTGTAATCCCAACAACTTGGGAGGTTGAGGCAGGAGGATCGTGGGTTCAAAGCCAGCCTCAGCAGATTATTGAGGCATTTAGCAACTCAGTGAGAACCTGTCTCTAAATAAAATATTTAAAAAAGGGCTGGGGATGTGGTTCAGTGGTTAAGCGCCCCTGGGTTCAATCCCTGGTAACAACAACAACAACAACAAAAATCCTCATAACTCAAAACATCAGCAGGTGCGCTCTTTCTCTACTTATGGGAACATTCACACAAAATTGCCCTTAGAGCTTGAACAGTATTTGTTGAAATCAGGGGCTCTTGTTACATGTTCTGATAGAATTCCCATCTTACTTCATTTCTCAGAATAGCCTCACATTCCTTTCAGGAGAGGCCTACAAAAGTAAGCTGGTCCTTTGTGAAAAGTGGCAGAGTAGGAATAAACTCAACGATTGTTTCACTGAATTGATTTTAATATACTCCATCAATATGCCAGTCTAATTCCCTTATGATATTTCTCAGCTTTTTGGTCTTTATATCATTGTGTGCCTTGGAAAATATATATCTATCAATCTATCTTATACACAGCCTCTAAGATACAACCTATATTCTAAATTATACATATAGTGTATAATTATAGGCATAATATATGTCATGTGAATATAACCAGGAAGGAATAGCTATAAACCCCTTAACTCACAGTGGACACATAGAAAAAGAATAATCGTACTCTTACTACTTCTATTCAAAATTGTACTGGAAATTTTAGGGTAAATCATTAGGGGTGGAAAAGAAATGAAAGGTTTATAGATTACAAAGAAAAAAATAAAAATAATTCTCTTTGATAATACTGATTTTTTTATATAGAGAAAAAATCTACTTAGAAACTATTAGAACTAATAAATGAATTTGGTAAGGATTCAGGATATGAGAGCATCATAAATATGTAACTATCGAATGTATTTCAGTGAACAATCTGAAAGTCAAACTATAAAAAACTAATGTCATTTACAATAGCATCAAGACAAATAGAACACTTAAGAATAATTTTAACGAAAGAAATGCAAAATTATAAAACATTGTTGAAAGAAAGTAATGATGTAGAGAGATGGAAAGACAGTTCATATTCATTGATAGAAAGGATTAATATTGTTAAGATGGTAATATTCCCCAAAGTGATCTACAGATTTCACATAATTCTCATATATACAGAAATCATATAACTCAATAATAAAATAACAACCCAATTAAAAAATAGGCAAATGATCTGAAAACACACTTCTCCAAATAAAATATAAAAACGACCAGTAAGCATATGAAGACTGTTGATATTATTAATTGAAAGAAAATAAAACAAACAGCCTTGACAAATCTCTTGAATGGCCATAATAAAAACAAGACAATAATAAGTGTTGTCAATGACCTAGAGACATACGAACCTCATTTTTTTTTTCTGGTGGGAATGTAAAACAGAAGTAGCCTCTTTGGAAAAAGAGATTGACTGTTCCTCAAAGTCATGGTAACATAGATTTGCTGTATGACCCAGTAATTCTATTCCTACAAAAATCTGATGTGAATATTCATTGTGCTGTTTTTCATTATAGTCTGAAAAGAAATGACCAAAATACCCATCACCTGATGAAGGAATAAACAAAATGTTTTATCCATATCTATAAAAAGGGTAATTCTTTGGGAATAAAGAGATGATACATGCTATAATATGAACCTAGATAGCATTATACAAAGCAAAAGAAATAACTCACAAAATAGCATATATTGTATGATTCCATTTATATCAAGTGTCCACAGATTCAGAAAGAAGACTAGTGGTCCTCAGGGGCTAAGGCATGAAGCAGATAAAACAGTCATGCTAAGCATATGCAATTTCTTTAGGGGATGTGTTTTAATCCATTTGTGTCATTGATTACATATCTCTGTAGTATTCTCAAAACCACTGAATTGTACACTTTAATATATATATATATATATATATATATTAAATGCCAAAATTTGCTGAAAAAAATATATATATTCAGCAAATTTTGGCAATTGTTGTAACTAAAAAGAAAAGTTAAATATAATTGATTTATAGGGAGGTAGTTTATCTGAGTTGTAACAGCATTTTATCAGCAAGACTCTTCTATAATAGTTTGTAACTTGACACATGGGCACATAGATCTTGCTCCTCTGGGTCTCAGTTTCCTCACCAATAGTATACTAGGTGATTGTTTTTCTAGCAGTATGGCCTCCTTTTCCTCAAATAAAATTTTCATGGAAACTCAATGTGCAAAGTGAAGAAAAGCTGAGTTTCTCTGGTTCAAATGGGTGGAGATTCTGAATTTCAACCACACAGGTGATTTCTCTGAGTTTGTCCCAGCTGCACCCCCAAGTAGCCACAGAACACTCACACTTGACACAGAAAACTGTATAAAACTAATCTAAATGGACTCAAAGTTACCTTCCACTCTTGACAATATAGTGTCCATTGCCTGTTACCATGTAGTTTTAGTCCTAAAGCAGGTACAATGTGTGCTGTAAGACCTGGGTAGAAATAAGGGAATAAATTAGTGAACTTGTCTGGGGAGTAGAGAGGGATTCAAGATAATAAGGAATAAAATAAATAAGGAACAAGTTGTTATGATTTGGAGATGAGGTGTCATCCTCCTCCCCTGCCCCAAAGTTCCTATTTGGGGAATATTCAGAGGTGAAATATTTAGATTATAAGAGCTGTAACCCAACTGTCCATCCTAGTTTGAATGGCAGGTGGGGTGTGGCTGGAAGAGGTGTGTCACTGGGAGCATGACCATTAAGAATGGTTCAACTTGCCTATGGCTCCTCCTCTCCCTCTTTATGCTTCCTGATTGTCACAACAGAAGCAGCTGCCTTTACCATGCCATTATGCTATGATTTTGTGCCTCACCTTGGGCAGGCCTCTAACAATGGTCTCAGCCAACCATGGATTGAAACTTTGAAACCAGGAGCCAAAATAAACTTGTCTTCCTGTAAGTTGGTCTGGTCAGGTATTTTGATCACAGTGACACAACACTGATCTACACAGAAACTGGTACCAGGAATAGGGCTGTTGATTTGACTAATCTGACCACGTGGTTTAGAAGTCTTTGGAACTGGTTTGCAGGAATAGCTTGGAAAAGCACAACTTAATGAGCAGTTCTGGTGGAAGCTCAGTTGACCATAATGCAGAGAGTAATGCAGACAGCAAAGACTATGCTCCTAAGGTTTCAGATGGAAGTGGGGCTTTTGTTGGAAAATGGACTGGAGGTCATTCATGTTGCATTCTGGCAAAAAACAAAACAAACAAACAAACAAAAACTTATCTATATTGTGCCCATTTCCTGAGACTTTGTGAGAGGATGAATTTAAAAGTGATAGATTAATTAATCTACTGGAGGAAATTTCAAGGAAGCATAGCATTCAGGAAGTAGGACAGATTTTGCTGGCAGCTTTTAGGCAGATTTACTGTGGGAATTATGAACAGAAAGCAAGCTGGAGGATTTTAAAAACTCGCAGTGTGACCAGAAAAGTGCATATAAAATGGGCTAAGAAAGGTATGGTTGAAGAGATAATATCCCCTAAAGAGATGTTAAGAATTTTGTTCAGAGACTATAGAAAAGATGGCTTGAGGGCATCTCAGGTATTTGTAAGACCACACCTACTTCAGGCTGGATGTAGAAGGGGAAATTCTTTGAGAAGAGATCCTAGGGGCACCCTGCTTGCACAGAGGGCCTACCAGGAATTCAGAGTCACTGCAGCCAGGATTCAAAGGGGCCTAGTTACTGCTTGAGCTGGCTGTAGACCTTGGCATCATCTACACGGTTCTGGTTCACAGGAATGTAGGATGCTGGAGTTAAAGGGTCAAGGAGGCTTCCACTGAGATTTCAAAGAAGTCCAGGAGGCCATTCAAAATATAGCAGGGGTAGAATCCCTGCTGGCAGTGCCTGAGAGGGTAATGCATGGAGCTGTGAAGGTGAAGCCAAAACTGGAATGGAAATCCAAGGAATTGAAGAGATGACAGTAATCTGGACTATCTGCAAAAGAAGGCTGCTTGCTGCACAGAAAGCCAGGCTAGAAAGGCTATTTGTGTTGCAATCAGGAAGGACAAAGGGCAATCTTGGATAGCACATATCACTGTCATGTATCCTAGATGCTGTGTGCAGTTACAGGATCTGTTTGCTACCTGGGTTTCAGTCCTATTTTGGACCCATCCCTTCTATGAGCCTCTTTCTCCCTTTTGAAAGAGGGTATGTTTACTTTTGCCATTGTATATTGGATATACATAATTTGCTTTTGATTTTTATGGGGGCTCACAACCAAGAATTTGCCTTGAGTCTCAGATGAGATTTTGTACTTGGACTTTGGGGCAATGCTAAAACTGACAAGACCATGGGACTCTTGGAGACGATGGACTACATGCATTTTGCATTGTGAGATGGATGTGAGCTTTAGGACCAGGGGCAGAGTGTTATGGTTTGAATATGAGGTGCCCCCAAGAGCTCCTGAGTTAATACAGTATATTCATAAGTGAAATATTTAGATTATAATAGCTGTAACCTAATCAGTCCATCCTAGTTTGAATGAACTAAGTGGGTGATAACTGTAGGCAGTGTGGAAGGAGGAGGTTGGTCACTAGAATTGTGCCCTGTAAGGGTCCATCTTGCTTGATGCCTCTTTCCCTTCCCCTCTCTGCTTCCTGGCTGCCATGAGAGGAGCAGCTTCCCTCTGCCACATCTTTCTGCTATGATCTTTTATCTCATCATTGACCTGGAGCAATGGATTCAACTGACCAGGGACTGAAACTCAAGATGTGAGCCAAAATAAGCTTTTCTTCCTCTAAGTTTTCTGGTCAGGTATTTGGGTCACAGTAACAACAACAACAACAACCACAAAAATACATCAGATCAAATTAATTTTTAAATTAGCCATGAGGAACAGGACTAGATTTTTGTGGCATAAAAAAGAATCAGCATCTGGTACCAGAATTATTCTTAGGGAAATGTATTAGTCTGTTTTCTATTGCTATAACAGGATACCTGAGGCTGAGTACTTTATAAAGGAAAGAGGTTTATTTATCTCACAGTTCTGGATGTTTAAGAGCAGGGTGCCTACTTCTGCTTGGCTCTGGTGAAAGCTTCCTAAAGATATTATCTTAATGGGAACTTGTGGAAGATTGAGAGATCATATGGATTGACAGAAAGGAAGGTAAAGACCAATGAGAAGCCATTCTTGTTCTTTTATAACAACTTGCACTTATAAGAACTGACTCCATGAAACTAACATTAATTCCTTCTGAAGGCAATGGCACATTGACTTAATGACCTACCACTAGGCCCACCTTTTAAAAGTTTCACTATTTCTCACGTCATCACTCTGGAAAACAAGCTTTGAAAACATGAATCTGCATCCAAAACAACAGGAAATACCTTTGCTTAGAAAAAATCTTTTACATGTCCTTAAGTAGTAGAATGTGAGACCCTTCAGGCATAAGTATTTGGAGAAAATGAATCCAACACAGTGCACATTGTTCTGCATTGGAGAATAGCAAGATGCAGGGCAAAGAATAAAAATGCCTGACTTGGGAATGAGGAAGAATAGCTGACAGGCTTTAAGAACAGAGTGAAATTTGCATTTCTGTAATGAAATAAATCAAATCTCAACATTTGTTGCACACACAAATGCTGAGAGCTTCAACAGTAGAAGGCAAATGAATGAAGTTATATAGGTCTATCCTCTGTATTAGCCTTGATGGAATTTTATTTAACTTATTTGTTGGTTAGAAGGTTCATGACCATTGGGATTGGTGTGCTCTGTATATTGTCATTTTACTGGAAAGTTTAAATACCCTGCAGTCCTAGCACAGAAGGGGCCTGATGGAGAAATGACCAGGTTGGACAAGGAGACTCAGGGCATGAATTCAGATCCGAGAAAGCTCATGTGCATGAGCATCTGGGCTGCATGTCCAGGGTGATGTTGGTCTCCACTGGTAATCCAAGTCTCTTAGAAAAAATAACGTCCCCATTTGGGGCACTCTTATGATCAGAGGATTATGAAACGAACTTTTTATTCTAGGAACCTGTGGAAAGGGGTTATTATTTTCTTTTACCAGATTTCTGTGCAAATCTTACCCCTAATTTTTCCCCTTTTTTTTTTCATAGTGAGTTGGTTTAGAACATCAGAAAAAGAAATTAGACTCCTCTTGCCACAGGGTAAAATAAAGCATATTTTCTTCTTTTTGCCCATGGTAGAGTAATGTTTGGGGGAGGAACACAGGGGAAAAAATTTTTGAAATGAATATGTGCGTTCTCATACATGTAAGTTCATACATGGAGAGGATGTGAAAGTGGGGAAGAGTTGGTCTCATGTTAATTTTATGTCCTTCCTAATCCTGAGAGAATAGAGAGTTTTTAAAATTCTGGTTTACATTTTTTGGGGGCATATGATCAAAAGGACTATAGTTTCTTCATGATTTACTACCCATCAGTAAAAAATAGGGGGGGGTATATTTATTCATCAAAGTATCAAAGTCAGGATGTTCTCAGTTTGAGCTTTCTCAACTGTCTTTACCAAGGTCCATTCAAGGGCAGCAAGAAAAGTGTGATTCAGGTCATGTACTTCCACATGGCTTATTTATCCTGCTTTTGTGTTCCTGAAAGATTCCTCCAAGGCACCAGCTCCTCTTTATTGTTGCCCAACTCCTCTGCTTAACAAATCCTCCACACTACCTTCCAAGCCACTTCAACCTACAAGACATTCTTCAAAAGCCAGTTCAGTGATATTTTAGTTGGGGTTTGCAGTTTTCCCAAGATGAACATTTGCTCCTAGCTACCACCTCCCTGGGCAACACCTAGTTATATTCCGAAGGAATTTAGTTTCCTTTATTCCCTTTTGTATATCTCCATCATGAACAGCTGTCAATTTGAAATTGACTGTTAAAAGAAATACCATCTTCTCTAAGAAGATGTAGTAACCTTTGTTTTCCTGCAGTTCTCAGTGTTTGAAAGGCATCGCTAGCCCTATAGGGCTTGTTAAAACAGACTTCTCAGCTCCATCCTGACCCTGGTTGCCTAATCATGTCAAGAATCTTGCCTGAGAATTTGCTTTGCCAACAAGTTCTCCAGGAAAATCTTGTTGGTGGTGTAGGGTTAGCATGAGCTACAGTCTTCTAAGTTCTAGGTCTAGACAGGATTTTAACTAGTTGGTTGGTTAGGTGAAAGGATATTTCTAGCTGAACAATGGGGCTTTCATGACCCTTATTTTCTTTTCAATTATTTTTCAGGCCTTAGAAAGAACTGAAACTAGTTACATTATAGTTTAGCATAAGATACATCTGTTGTCCTTTCCAAACACTGAGCCTCTCGTCACATTTTTAGAGATAACAACAGATAAAACATGTTTATACATATAATTTCCTATTTCTGTCTCCCACTGAAGATCCTCCTCCTCCCTCTTTCTTTAGCTCTTCATGTTCCCTTTCCTCCTTCCCTAAGCCTCAGTCAAAAGAGCCCCATGTGCCAAATGACAGGAAGGAACAATAGGAGTGGTATGAGAACCAACTACCAGGGCAAATAAGTCTGCTCTCTATTTGCTCTGTTGTTGCTACTATGGTCAGTACTTCCTCTAACCTAGTAATTCAAGAATCATCCAAACATGCTGTGAACATTTGACTTGATGCTTTTATCAGTATTTTCAACAACTATCAAATTATCTGTGTGGAGGAATGTGTAAGATGGGTAGAGCTTTGTTTAAAAAAAGACAGATGGTAGTTCTACCTTTAGTTTCTTAATGTCTACACTGGCTTTCCATTTTGAAGCCTGTGCTTTGCTTTGTGGCACGGTCCTAACTTGCTATTAGGAAGCAGAGGCTTCCCACAAAGAAGGGATTTCTGATTCCTCTTTTTCTGTACGGGGACTTCAGCTTGGAGTTGAAAAATCAATAAGTTCAAGGACATTTATTACCTTTATCCTCTTAGCACAGCAAATTGGGAGATGACAGGATTTTAACTAGTTGTTAGATTGTTAGGTGAAAGGATATTTCTAGCTGAAAAATGGGGCTTTCATGACCCTTATTTTCTTTTCAATTATTTTTCAGGCCTTAGGCAGAACTGAAACTAGTTACATCTCTAAGGTGAAGAGGTGCATGCTCCGGCAGTCTGCTCTAGTATTTCTGCAATGAAGTTCTTCAGGCCTTGACATCTTACAAGCCCACTTGTCAATCATCATTTTTAGCATGTGCAGCCTTTTCACCACCACTGTGTTGGATGTGGTTACCACTCAGAAATTATAGTAAGTTAATCTACAGGCCTTATTCAATCATCTTTAGAAACATAGGAACACAGTGTGCTTGAGCATTTGGAAAACTAAATTATTCTTTAGAATAATCCTACTGAGCTGGAAGAAAACTCACCAAAAGGGAAAAAGTAACAAAAATTGCAATCATTAATGGTTTTTAATTATAATTGCATAATAGTCTCTTGATACAAGTGCTACTTATTGTTTTGATGATTCTTGCCACTGATCCATTGGGCCCCTCCGTATTTACAGAAGTACCTAGACTAGAAAACAGAATGTAAGAATATTATCTAACTATACTCAAGTGCCTCGAATGAGATCAGTTCAATGGCACTCTTAACCATTCTACTATTAGTAAATGCTGAGAATAAGATAAATGATAAGCAGCTTCCAACTTATGTGCTATAAAATGGTTTTATCCTGGGATAAAAGAAGCAGTATATAACAATAGTAACATTTAGTTCATTATAACATTTTATTTTTAAATTTCCTGACCATTTTGAATAGTGCAGTTATAAATATTCATCGACTGGTTTTCAAATGAACATAAGTTTTCATGTCTTCAGGATAAATTCCTAGAAGGTGGATAGTTGGGTCACAGGCCAATTATATGTTGGGAGAGTCTGACCATAAAGGGTCCACCTGAGATAATTCTGATGGTGGTTATAGGAATTTTAATATGTATTAATATTCAAATAACTATACACCAAAAATCAAATGCTGTTGTGTGAATTAAAAATTCTTAACATATGACAATTTAACAAATTCTCTGGATAATCTGTAGCAGATTTATAAACTAAGGTAATGTAATCCAAATTATCACATAGAACATCAAGATACCTCTAGTACTTGAGAAGGCTAAAGTTTGTAAAAGAAATATACCAAACAAAACCCAAAATATTTGTGAAATACAATTTCTATTGGGTAAAATTACATATCCATCACAGGTCAGGATACCTGGAAATTCTTTGCTTCAAAATGCAGTCAAGTCCTTTATGCTACATTCAGTTTCTATTCAAGATTCCTCAAAGAGACAGAAATGGATCAGTGAAAAGTAATTTTTTGGATGAGAGCTGGGAAGCAAAATCCCTCTTACTTGAACATTATTTAATTCTCCTATTCTCTCATCAAGGATTGATCAAACTATTTTATATTAAGAAATTCTGGTAGAATTGAGAAAAGGTTCTGCTCCAGCATATGAGGTCCATAAAATTTTCAGCCTTCCAATGGCAAATGTTTAACGATTTTAATTTTAAAAGTGACACACAGTGGGATAATAAAATCTTGAAATTTTTAATTAAATCAAAAATTTTCACTCTCAATCCCACAAACAACAAACCATCAATGAAAGAATTTTGAGGTTCACTGTGTGGGAGAAGTGGATCATTGGTCTTTCCTCTATATTTTAAGTTTTTAAGGTTGAAGGACAAAAATTTTTTTAATCAATAAACATTACTTGTGATGCTGGCAATTTTCAAATCCTTTATTGCATTAGGAAAACAGGTATTAATAATCAGAGGTTATTTCCATGAAAAGACAGGATACCAAAAATAGTAGGTATTCCTTTAATAAATAGAACATACATTTTGGGAAACAAAAATGTATTATTATAAAACTGGACCTATCATTTTTTTCCTTTTCTATATTCAAAATGAGCCATGACTCAAGTGATGGTTCCCTCTTTCCTTAGACTAATGTTGGGATGAAATATGAGGTGTGATGTGAAGAAATCTTAAGAATTCATCATTTATTCATTTGGTCATTTAACACATAGAATACAATTGTGCATCACAACCCGTACTGAATGTTTCGATTGAAGGGTGAGGGAAAGAGATTTGGGCTCTAAGATATCCAAATAATCACACAAATATTTCATTAGAAACTGTGATTATTAAGAAAAAAAGACCAATAATGATGTATTGGGGATGTATTAAGGGAAAGTATCTATTCTGAAATTCAAAGAAGGCTTCTTTGGGGAGATGGCATTTGATCTTAATTTTGTGACCAGCAACCTCATTTCCTAATTTCAATTTCCTTTTTCCTCTGAACTCTGGATAATATCTATGATAATCTTAGGGACCTCAAATTACATGAAACCTACCATTACATACAATTAGGTGCTTAGGTGGCACTCTGAGCAGAAGCTGAGTGTCATCTCCAGGATTTCTGATGTAGTTCCCTCCATTCCCAAATATTTATAACAGAACCTCTCAGAAACAAAATAAATTACAAGTCCTCTTATCCTCTAGGCAACTTTGATGTTCTGAAAGTGAAGTTGGTTTCCTCCATGTACTGTCTGAGAATAGGAAGGAGAACAAGATCTATGTTCAACAAACATGACATGCCTAAAGCTTCTATGGTTGGTGAGCATTGGATACAATTTTGTGGAAAACAAAAATAAAAGGATAATGGCACCCTAATTTGATCCTTGATGTACTCTGGGTAAATACACAATTCACTAACAAAATAAACTAAAGACAATGGCAAAGAATATTATAAGTGATAAGTAATATAATTACGCTTACTTAATCTCTGACTGAAATGTCAAATTAAAAGCCAGATTTATCAAAATAAGTCAGATATATAAAAATTTATTAGGGTTAAAACTTAAGTGTTACGGTTATTCCAACTCCTAATATATTATTTTTTGTTGTCTATACCTTCAAATATTTTTCATAAACTTTTTTTTCTTAAAAATACAAAATATTGAAAAGTGTTCTAAAAATTATGCATGTCAGGAGCACCTGAGACCAAATGAATCAGATTCTCCAGAGAGGGGCCTAGAAAATAGGCCCAGTGATTCATGGGATAGGCTGACTGGGAAATACCAGGGTATCTGATGTTTATGATCATTTTTCAGACTTAATGGGTCCTCTTTAGGTACATGGCATGCTCTAGATCAACTCATTTATAAGTGGAAAGAAAACTCTTGATGGAAATAAACCTAAGTGCCCAGAACACAGCCCTTCCTTTAATTTGGTTTTGGTATTAGGGTATTGCTAAGCTTACAGAATTAATTAAGAAGTGTTATCTCAGCCTCTATTTTCTAAAGAGATTATGGAGAACTGTTACATATTTCTTCAGTGTTTGGTGGTATTCATCAGTAAAATCAACTGAATCTAGCACATGATTTTTTGGAATGTTATTAATTATTGACTCAATTTCATTAATAGATAAAAGCCTACTCAGATTTTACCAATTTTTCCTCGTTTTAGAAGTTTGTTTTTATCAAGGAATTGATCTAAAGTATTCAATTTACAGGAATACAGTTATTTACAGTGTTTTTTTTTTATCATTTTAATCTCTGAGTGAATACCCTCTTTCATGTCTGATATGGGAAATTTGTGTCTTTTTAAAATTAATATTATTTGCTTATTCGATTAGTTTAGGAAATCACATTGTCATAAAAATGCCGTTAACATCTCAGATATCAACTGTTTTTCTAAACTAGAAAAAAATTTTATTTGTCCTTTTTAAATATATATAATAGTAGAATATATTTTGACATATTTATACAAACATGTATTATATCTAATTCTAATTAGGATCCCAGTCTTGTGATTATACATGATGTGGAGATTCACGGTGGTATATTCATACATGTATAAAGGAAAGTTGTGTCAGATTCATTTCACTGTCTTTCCTATTTCTATCCCTTCTCCCTTCCCTTCATTCCCATTTGTCTAAACTACTGAACTTCTATTCATCCCCTCTCCCCCTTGTTGTGTGTCAGTATCCACCTCTCAGAGAGAACATTTGACCTTTGATTTTTTTAGGGATTGACTTATTTAGATAATCATAATGATCTCCATCTGACCAGAGGTTTATAAGTTTTACTGAACATTTCAAAAATAAGTTTTGGGTTCCCTGATTTTCTCTAGTGTTTTCTTATTTCTAATTGCATTGATTTATGCTCTAATTTTTATTTCTTTGCTTTTTTTGTTTTATGTTTAAAATGCTCTTCTTTATTTTATCACAGTGGAAGTTTTGATTATGGACCTCAGACATTTCTTATTTTACTTAAATTTAATTTTAACTGATACACAGAAACATACAAATTGTACATATTTATGGGGGACTGTGTGATGTTTTGATACATGTACATATTATATAATGTTCAAATCAGGGTAAACATATATAAATTCTCAAACATTTCTTAATTTTGTATGGTGAAAATATTCAAAATCCTCTCTTCTAGTTCTTCTTCTTTTTATTTTTTTTTTTAACTGCAGATTGAATCATTAAATCCAGGGGCACTTCACCACTGAGCCAAAACTCCAGCCCATTTTACTTTTTATTTTGAGACAGGGTCTTCCTAAGTTGCTCTGAGACTTGCTAAATTGCTGAGGCTGGGTTTGAAGTGCCTCACTTCCTGAGCCACTGGGATTACAGATGTGTGTGCTCCTAGCTTTTTTGAAATACACATTATCATTACCTGTAGACATCCTGCTGTGTAGTATCTTCTGGCAATGGCACACTAGAACATTTACCCCTGTCTTATTATAACTTGGACCCATTGATCGACCTTACCCTCCCTTTTGTTTCCCCAGCCTCTGAAAATACATGCATTTAATGCTGTAAGTCACCTGGATGCACTGTTTTCACTTTCTCCTACAAATTATGAAAACTTGCAGTTTCATTTTTATTTAGTTCAAAATATTAATTACCTGTCAGAGTTTTTATGTTTTAAAATCCATGTACTATTTAGTACTAACTTAATTTCTAAATATTTTGAGATTTTCCAGCTGTTATTCATTTCTGCTTTAATTCCATTATGATCTAAGAACATTAAATGATTTCTATTCTTTTAAAGATGTTAAGATGGGTTTTATGATGCCAATTGTGGTCTCCCTTGGTGAATGTTACACGTGAGCCTGAGAAAAACGTGTTCTGTTACTGGACAGAGATTTCTATAAATGTTGGTTCAAACTGGTAGTACTGTTTGGGTCGACTATATCTGTATTGTTTTTTCTTCCTGATTATCAATTATTGAAAGAGGACTTTGAAGTTTCCAAATATAGTAATGGATTTGTCTATTTCTCCTTGTGATTTACTGGTTTTTGCCTCATTTGTTTTGATGCTGTGAGGGTATGTGATATACATTCTGGATTGCTATGTGCTCTTGGAGAACTGACCTAGTTATCATGATGTAATGATTTGCTTTGTCCCTGATAATTTCCTTTATTTTGAAATATTGCCTGAATTCTTATAACTACTCTGTTTTCTTTTGATCAGTGTAAGCAATGGTGTATCTTCTTCCATCTCTTTGAGTCTTAATCTCTAAGGTTGATTTCTTAGAGATGACCTAGAGTTGAATTTTTTTTCATTAATCCACTCTGACAATTGTCCTTCTGTAACTGCTCTGTTTAGTTGTTAACATGTAATTATTGATACATCCACATTATTATCTTCTGTGTAACTTTTTATTTATTGCATTCTTAGCACTTTTACTGCTTTCTCTGTATTTAATTGAGGATTGTATATAATTCCATTTTTAGTTAAAATTCTTCATTGATTTTTTTTCATTAAAAGACATTTTAATTAGTCTAGGCACCGTTTCAAATAACACTCTATTATGTAGTATGTAATGCAGGCATTTTAACAGAATGTCCCCAATTTCTCCTTCCATCCTGTAACACTGCTGACATTCATTTCACTTATGTGCTATGACTACTCAATACACTGTTTTCACTGTTTTATTACTGTCTTTGTAACAAATAAGAGAAATAAAACATTTGCCCTTCTTTTTCTCCTTCTGTGATACTCTTCTTGACATAGATCTGAGTTTCTGAACTATATATTATTTATTCCCCTTAGGAATTTATTTTAACAATTCTTAATAGAGCAAATCTAGCAATGAAATCCCTTTGTTTTTACTGGTGTGAAAACCTTTAATTCCTTCATTTTTTTAAAATAATTTTTTTTAGTTGTAGATGGACACAATATCTTTATTTTTATTTATTTTTTTATGTGGTGTTGAGGATTGAACCCAGTACCTCATGCTTGTGAGGCAAGCACTCTAACACTGAGCTACAACCCCTATTTTCAGTGGATATTCAAGGTAATTTTCCCTCCCAGTCCTGTAGATATTTCAGTTTACTCTTCTTTTGATTATTTTTTGACAAGTATGATATAATTCTTAAAGTTGTTCCTCTTAATTGCTTTCCAAACTGCCTTCTCAGTTTCTTTAAAATGTTTTCATTTTTGTCTTTTTTTCTTCTGCAGTTTGAATATGATATTCCTAGGTATAATTTTTTTAAATGTTTATCCTGCTTGGTGTTTTCTGAGCTTCCTGGATCTGTAGTTTGCTAACCATCTTTAATTTGGGGAAGTACTGGTCATTATTACTTCTATATTTCCTCTGTTTTGCTTTCTCTTCTCCTTTCTCTTCCAATTATGCTTACATTATGCCTTTTGAAATTGTCTCACAATTCTTGGGTATTCAGTTCTACTTTTTTCATATTTTTTCCCTCCTCTGCACATTTCTGTTTGGGATATTGGGGAAATTTTTATTGACTTTTCCTTTGGATACTGGGGATTGAACCCAGGAGTGCTTAATTACTGAGCAACATCTCAACCCTGTTTTTAAAATTTGGGACAGGACTTTGCTAAATTGCTGATGCTGGCCTCAAAATTGTCATCCTCCTGCCTTAGCCTACCAAGTCACTGGAATTACAGGCATATGCCACCATGCCCAGCCCTCTATAGGCTTATCTTTAAGCTCATTTTTTTTTCTTTCCTTTTTATTTCTGGTTGATTAATGAAATCATTAAAGACAGTCTTCACTTCCACTTTTGATTTCTAGCATTTCCTTTGATTCTTAGCATTTCCATTTGGTTACTTTACCTATCTGTTCTTGAATGATTTCTCCCATCTCCACTGGGACCTTTAACAAGTTAATTATAGTTATTTTCAATTCTTATCCTATAATTCCAAAATGTGTCATATCTGAATCTAATTTGGGTGTTGTGTTTGCTTTGTTTCTTCAGACTGTTTTTCTTGCATTTTACCAACTTGAATTTTTTGCTGAAAGCTGGATATAACAAATTAGTCAATCAAAGCTGAGATAAATAAATCTTCACCTATGCATCTAGTGTTTATCTGGCCAGGAGTTGAAGTGTATCTGATGCTTGTTATATTTTAGATACCAGAAGCTTTAAATTCTTCCAGTATCCTTGTTTTCATTCTCTTAAATGGAGCCTGCTTTTTATATTTTTTTTCAACTGTAACCCACTGTTAGTGTACCAGAACACCATGGTGTGTTGGTAAGATGTGGGCAGAAGAAGAAGAAATGTTATTTAATCTTATGAATGAATCTCAGACTTATAGTGAACTTGCATTTCTTGGCTATGGCTTTTTTATAAGTATTTTTTAGCTTCCCTACATCCAGGCAAAACAGGAAAGTTCAATTGTGCTAGAGTTAGAGAAATAAATGGGATAAGACTCCAACAGCTCTTTCTCTTGATAGTGAACATCTGTTATAAAAAATGTCAGGAAATATCTTTTAATGTTTCTTCTTCTTCCTTTTAAAACCAAAAAGAGAACTTTCCTGCCTCTTCATTTTGAGAACCTGGTGAGGTTCTTAGAAGTAAAACCTACCAAAGTTAGGGGCCTCCCCAGACTATAGCACTCAAGAATTTCTCACTTTTCCTATAGTCTGTACTGATGCTTGTTATATTTTAGATACCAGAAGCTTTAAATTCTTCGAGTATCTTCGTTTCATTGTCTTAAACAGAGCCTGCTTTTTATAGTTTTTTTCCAACTGTAACCACTGTTAGTGTACCAGAACACCATGGTGTGTTGGTAAGAGGTGGGCAGAGGAAGAAGAAATGTTCTTTAATCTTATGAATGAATCTCAGACTTATAGTGAACCTGCATTTCTTGGCCTCCAGAAATTTATCATATATACCATTAAAATCTTCCTACCAGTTTATGGCTTTGGTAGCTTCTGTTCAGGTAAGCAATTCTTAGCATGCCTCTCTGGATTCTGTTCTCTCTATAGAGTTTGGAGTAGCAGTTTGCCTTGCATCCTCAATTCTCTAATGGGTCCGAAAGAAGCCATTGATTTCCAGTTTGCTCAGCTTTTTCTAGTTGTAAGAACAGAGGTAACCACTTCCAAGTTCTTTAAATGTTGCAAGTGAAATCACAAATGGCCCTTTCCTTTTATAACTATGTATTTCTGGATATCTTTGAGTGACCCTGCACGGTTTTAAAGTTATATGTTTTCTGAGCTACTGCCTATGGTTGTGAAGGCTGTTCCTCTGCACAAGGGCAACCAGCCTAGGAGACAAGAAAGGTGTGGCATCTAACTTATGGAAAGATTCCCAGTGGGCTAACAGCTGACCCTGCATTGCAAGGTAAGGCAAGAGAGACTGAAGCCTGAGCGTATCAATTACAACCTTCCTACAAAGCTATCCACTGGATTTTCCCAGCTTACTTTGAGGAGGACATCCACCTCTGCAGCCTGAATTCCTCCACCCCGTTGAGGCTTGATAGAACAGGGTCCAAGCAGAATGCCCTTTCAGATCCTGCATTAATCTGCAGTCCCTCTGAGAACACCAGGGCTTCCTTTAGGATGACTTTATCCTGCCCCCTGCTTGCCTAGCTGTTTGGTTTGACAACTTCCATTTGAAAGCAACAAGTGAGTCCCCATGGTCCACAATCACTCCCTCTTAATGGATGCCCTGGAAGTGGTAAATGTGAGCTTGAGAACTAGAGAGTAGGCTTGTGCAAAGGCAGAGAGCTTCTTCTACATGGAGCCAAATGTTGGGGAAATGTTGCAACCAAGAAGGGCATTTGAGCTGCATCTCTCCCCAGCCCTGAAAATGACATTCAGTCCTTCTGTGGTTGGTAGCCATAGAATCTGGTAATGGTTCTGGCCTGTGCGGGCAGCAGGCAGCCCTCATTTATTTTGCTGCCTAGCACTGGGGCGAGATCATTGTTTATTATGGCTCAAAGGCAGTAATCATTTCACATAATGTGAGGATTTTTTTCACTCAATTACTTTCATGCTTTGGGCTGATGAGAATAATAATCATGTGTTGATTACTGGTATCTTGACTGATGACGCTCAGAAATGCAGGTCACGGCTCATTCCTGCCTGCACCCCCCATCAGCCCCAAATATTGAAGGTTGTGATTTGGAATCTTCTTCAGTGACCACGTTCACATCCCAAAGTTTCTAATGTCGAGAAGACCAAGACAAGATATTCCTTTCAGGGTCCCCCAATTCTACAGTCTGCCCTGTGGGGTAATTTATGCTGATTTGCTCTAAGAAGATAGGCATACATAATTCATGTCTTGTGCATTGTGACTTTTGGACATTGAAAATACTATCTCTCTTTTGGCAGTGCTTGCAGGAGCTAGCTACAATAAACATTTCATACCTCAGTGGACACTCTTTTCTCAGCTAATAGGAGCCTGACTTAAATGTAGACTTCATCATGAGAGGAGTGTATTTAATGGCGAATTCAGCTGAGCATTTTTTTTTTTTTACTTCCAAAGCATAAAATGAGCTTATTATCAGTATCAATAGTTGGTTTTTCTCAAAAGGAGTCAAGGTGTGAATGGGCATGAAAAGGAAATTAAATTGAAACTCTTGGTGGTTTCATGGTTGGAGGCCAGTTTAAAACTCAAACTCTAATAACTGCTTTTGAACTAGCCAGGAGAACTGTAAGGTCAAAAAGCATACAGATTTGAAGGGAGGCATCAGGGCTGGGCTTTCTACCCAGAAGGCAGAGGGACAGACAAATGAGATTTCTGAGGATATTGGGGCCACTACTTAGGATGGCAGAATTTATACCCATGTAGATTACAGTGATAGAAAATATATTCTATATAAGTAGAATCCAAGTGGTCTTTTAAAATGCAAACCTCTTCAAGCTGCTCCTCAGAATTCTTCAATGGATTTCTGTTTCATTTGGGACAAAGGCTGAGGAAGCTGTGTGGTTGATCAGGTGGGTCTCTCCTAGTGGGTCTCTCATCAAGCTTCTGATGTCCTTCCCTACTGTGCCCCAGCTGTTAGGCCTGCCTTCCTCACCTTTCTACAACCACATGCTTTTACCCCAGAAACTCCTGCTCTTAGTTCAGGATTCATCTTAAATGTCACTTCTTCAGATATTTTTCGTATTTATTAGATCCCCCAATTAAATGTGCTCACATTTTTTTTTTGCTTCCATGAGACTTTTTATTATTTATATAATGATGCTTGTGTTCTCCCACTGACTAAGTCCCTTAAGTGTCCCTGGACTCCAGTTTACAGACGATCTACTTAGGGCATGATAAACCCTCTAAAGGGTTGTTAAATGAGCGAATGAATTAGAGCAGTGATTCTCCAACATTTTGGTCATCAGAATCATCTGGATGGCTTGTTAAAATACACACTTCCAAGGCCCTAGAGTTTGATTCATGGGGTTGGGGCCCAAGAATTTTTTGTTTCTAATGAGTTCCCTAATGGTACTGAGACCATACTCTGATACCACAAAGTTAATAATAGGAAGTGAATTAATAATAATCAGTGAATTCTGATTGTGAGGACCCAAAGTTAGAAGATTCACATTCTGGAAGTCCTTAAACAAGACCTTATATGTTTTTCCTCTGGTCAGTCAGTGCAACATATTGCTTATTTCATGGAGGTATCTGTTGTACCTACTCATTCCTCCCCCTCTGCCATGTTTACATTTGGGAATGTTATAATCTTACATTTGAATTACTATAACTACATCCTTAACATTTTCTTGATCCCCATTCTCTGCTCTTTGAAATCCTTTATTTACTTTATTGACATTTTTATGTGCCTAAGATACCTTTACGATGATGCCTTGCCTTCATCTACCATTTTGTTGGGGATCTTAACATTCAAGACTTTTTACAATCTGGACCTCCTGCTGTGGGTGGTTCTCACCTATCCCAAATTCAGTATGCAGTTACTCATAGCTTATTGCATTTACCTAAATGTCCATCTTTCCTGGCAGGCTGCCAACTGCATAGAGGGCAAGTACCATGTCAATTCTGTCTACCTTACATAAATTTGACCCATCGTTATTGCATCATCAAACATTACTACACAGATAAAAGTCACTGAACACTAGTTCTCCCTCCTGGACAATAACAGTTCTAGAAAACACTTAACTGGAGCTATTCTGACAGAATTCTTCCAATCACTTTATATACAACAATTTATTCAATACTTATACTAAGCATCCCTATTTTACAGATAAGAAAATTGAGGTACAGAACTTAAAGGACTTTTCTGCTTTCTCACAGTGGTGGTACAAAGATTCAAACCCAGGAATTTGGCTGTTAGAGTTTGTGATCTTACCTATCATGCTGCACTGAGGCGTGACCCAAACAATGCATAATATTACCTGGTGTAGTAAGAATCTGTTGTGTCTGTGCCTTTTATGTGTAGAGAGCTATGATAGATACTGAGGAGGCAAACAGGTATAAAATATAGCATGAGGCAGTCTAGTCCTATAAGTGGAGTAGTACAACCCATGTTCTACCTCTTTCTTAGCTATGTGACCTTAGAAAAGTTACTCAATCTTTCTATATTGTTTCTCACATTTAAAATGGGGGAAACATATGTCACATGGTTTCTGCTAGGATTAACGCTAATGTGTATGTAAAGCATTTAGCACAATAGCAATCACAGCACACCTCTTTAGTAGAGATAGTAGAGTTTTTTTCTTCCCCCCCACCCATCCTCCTGTGTAGTCACAAGACAGGAACTAGAAGTGATCCTCTTGGATTAAGAATTTAGCTACTATAAGCAGTTGTCTCAATATATCCAAGATGGAATACCAAATATGGTAAGGGTGGGTAATATTCAGTGAAAGAAGAATAGTCATAAAACTATTAACAAGTAAGCTTTTCTGAGCACTCACTTATTTGTTATTTCTTAAGCACCTGGGTTTCAGAAACTGTGCTGGCACCAGGAGTCCAGAGAACAAGTTTTTTTTTTTTTTTCCCCACCTCCAAACTGCTTTAAGCACCCCTGCGGTATTCAAGCTTCTGTTGTTGCTCCCCTTGATCCCTGTGTTAAAAATGATTGAGGTTAAATTTAGGCTTGTTCAGAAAACAAACCAAAGTCCTGGCACTTGAACAGAAATAGAAAGCTTGGTTGAGCAGGCTCTTAGCTTTCAACAACTAGGCGGGTATGATGCAGCCGTAATGAATCTGCATTTCAACCTTTCTTATCTTTCACTTGTTCAGCATTTTGAGCTAGTCTGCCTATCACACAATAGAGTTATGTCATGAGAGGTGAAGAGAATATTTTGGATATTTAAAATATGAAAAATTAATGTAGGATTTTGTTTTATATATATATTTATTCATATAGAAGTTGTAAGTATCACACCCATAGAGTCATTGAAAGTAACATATTTAATATATGTGAAGAATGTGTGCCTGCCTCTGTGTGTGTGTGTGTGTGTGTGTGTATTCGCACAAAGACACACTCACAGGCACACATTTGTAATCATTCAAAATTTACCACTTCTGAGCCTATGAGACCAATTTAATCTTGGTGCAGCAGGCCCCAAGGCAACCATCAAACTCTGCACAGACAAGTACTTATTCGGTGCTTACTAGGAAGGTTCATAGACGCTTCCGGAAATAGGACTGGCAGACCTAGATGAGAATACATAAAAGGCCCTCTATGTAAAAATAAATACTAGCACTGCATCTTTCTCTTTATGAAGAAATCTCTTTAACTCATATTTTATTTGATGGTATTTATTCCAAACTAAGGCCCCTTTAAGAATGCAAGTGATGAGACAATTTTTCTTCTAGTACAGAGATTTTCAAACTTTGGTGTATATTGTTATCATCACTAAGGACTGCTGTAAAAATGCCAGGTCAGATGCACTGATTCATCTCTTGAGGGCAGGATCCAGGAATCTGAATTTTAACAAGCATCCTGACTGTTCTGCTGCCTCTGATCTATGACCAACACAATGAGAAACACTAAGGTGTAAATTAAAAGCAGGTAGGATCACCTTCTAGCTACTCACAAAATAAAGGAGGAAAAAGATGCAAAGCTGGTCTGCAGGAGAAGTGGTTAAAAGACTGCATAATTGAGAGGCAGTTAGGGAAACATAGCACCCAGGTGCCAGCAATAGGGGGAGCTATGAAAGAAACCACATTTACAATAGGAAGATGAAGGAGATGATGTCAGGAGGTATCAAAAGTGGCCTGATGTAGGCAGTAATAAGAGAAATTTTAAAAGTACACATTGAGATATTCAAAGCTCATAATAATTGGTAAACAGGTACTAGATTATTTATATTGTTTCTTTTTAATATTCTCTGAAGGGGTTATCTTCTTATTTAAAAGCAGTAGCATATTGTTTCCTATGGTTTAAACAAGTCTTGTGTTTTCATGAATACACATACACACATATGCGTGTTCATACAGATTTCACATTGATTTCATCACCGACTGTAGGAATTATTAGCTGGTTTAGAAATTAAGGACAAATTTCATGGCGTGCTCTGAAGATTAAATAGAATTATGTGTGGGAAGCTCTGAGAACAATTCCTGGCATGTCCATATTGTTCAATAAATTATACTTATTACTCTTAATAATTAATGTGCAATTATATGACTTTGAGAGCATTTCCTGTTGGTTGGGGCAAGGTTGCAGGTCAGAGAGCAAAGCTAAAAGCCACAATAGTTTCAGAGTCCCTAGAGAAGTAGCCAGGTTCCTATTGAGAGTGAGGACAAATCTCCAGTAAGAAACACAAGAGAATTGTTAGGGTAGCTGGCACAAACATCCAGGAGAGTCACAGATCTGAGTTCAAGCAAAGGTTTATTGACAGAGAATAGCTGTTAGACTGCCCTTTTGCAAGGTGCAGTGGCCAGTGTCACTTCAATAGAAGCTTATATATCTTTTGGACAAGGAACAAGAGCAAGCTATAATTGACCTTGGGTACAGGTGGTTGGGTAATAAGAGTTTTTTGTATATAGGGACCTTAAGGGGTGGGGGTTACAAGAACAGAGTATCTTAAGTTTCTTTTTCATGGCAGTTAATAAGTTTTGGTTTTGGGTCAAGATGGAGCCCCAGAACCAAAATGAAGTTACTGATATCTAGGGACCTAACAGGAATGAATCTGGAATCCTAGAAATTAAAGGGGATGATGCAAGATGATCAGAGATGAAAAGATAGAAGTAAACCCGATCCCAAGGAAAAGGCAGTCTGTCCTGTAGGAGCCTCCTTATACTTTAGGCAATAACTGGCTGTCTTTGAAGGTTCAGGTCAAGCCAGAAGGTTGAATACTAGTGGTGGGTTTTATGGTTTGGATCTGGAATCCTCCCTAAAGACTCATGTACTTAATGGCTTGGTCCCCAATGCAGCAAGGTCTAGAGGTAGGGCTTTTAGGAAGTGATTGTTTCATGAAGGAGCTAACCTCATCAGTACCTTAATCCATTTGACAGGTTAATAATTTGAATAAATTGTTTGGAAGGTGATGGAAATTATAGGAGGTGGGACCTAGTTGGAGAAAGTAGGTACCGGGCGCATGCCCTGGAAGGGTTTATCTTGTCCTGTCTGGTCTCGTTCTCTTGCTCTTGTTCTCTGCTTTCTGGCTGCTAGGAGCAGCTTTCCTCAGCCATGCCCTTCCACCATTATGTTCTGCCTTGACTCAAGCCCAAAGCAATGCAGCTAGCTGATCATGGGCTGAATCCTTTGAAATCATGAGCTAAATACATCTTTCCTCTTCTAAGTTGTTTTTCTCAGGTATTTGTCGCAGTGACAAAACTGTGGGTAAGCACTTGAGCACAAATGACTTGAGTTCAACACAAACTGGGAGGTGAGAAAACACCTTTCTTGAGTGATGTCTGCTCAGAATGGATGCCAAAAAAAACTAAGTTTGATTCTTAAAAGACTGTGGATTCTGATAATTGGAAAACTCTAATAGGATCCTCTCACTCCCCAACATTGCTGACCAGAAGAGACTCATGTCCTTCAAAATTAGGCCCATTCTTTTTTCTTTAAAAGCTACTGGGTCTTTCTATTTATTTATTTATTTTTATTGAATGGCAAAGATATTTATGGAAATTAAAAATCATTTTCTTAATATCTGAAATTATTAACATCTGCATGGCTGGTGACAAACCCATTGGTTTTGCATAATAAAGATTACCCTGGAGTCACTTCATTCAAACTTCATCTGTAGATTCTTTAATCTCCTTCCCCACCTCTGTGCTGTCCATGTGGGCTTCAGCCTCTGTTTAAACATTCATATGGAAAACTTGAGACCTCATGAGAAGAAAGGAATAGAATTAATCCTCTGTGGGTCTTTCTTAAAGAGGGATCAGATGCCACTCACCTTTGGATTACCAACGCCTAGCATGGTGCCAAGCATGGGGAATGCACTCAATAGAAATTTCTTGGTGAAATTTTTAATTGGGCAAAATGAACTAACAAAATCCTTTGACTTAAAATACTGTGCTTTCCTAAGATAGAGATGCTGTTCTAAATATTCAGGAATAGTGACTTAATACAGTTATACCTAATAAAGGTCCCCACGGAGCAGGCTTTAATGAAAAGATAAGAATGACTCATAATTAGTATGTCAATCATTTGCATGAAAATGAATGCTTGAAAGCAATTTATTCTCTTAAGTAGCTTAACTATTCCATTGCAAGAGTGTTTATCCTGCTAATTTGCTTAACAAACATTACTTTCTTAGTGGGTATAAAGCTAAACTTCAGCCTACTCTTCTGTCCTGATCAGCACAAATTCTGAATTCTGTATTTATTTGCACACCTTTGATAAGTTGACAAATCCCCAGGGCCATATTGCACTTTGAGGGGTGGAGGGAGAGAATGGAGATGGACATAGACAGCAGAGAAAGAAGTAGAGATGAAGATTTCTAGGAAATAAGGATTTATACCATATAGTAACAAATGTAGTCTGTGAGATAGGGATAAGGTCATATGATCACTGTCATACTCTTCTAATTTTGATATCAATTCTATAACAATGAATGGAGCCTGTTTTCACAAGGCTTTATGGTGTTAGGCAAATTCTCCTCTTATTCTGGGCTATAATGTGACATTAAGATGGAAAAAGCAATAACTTCTGAAGACCAAGGCCATGTAGAGGACATAATTTCTCTAATATATCCAAAGTAGCAATATCCAAAGTAGCAATAGTCCCTTCAGTCTCTGGGACTACCGGAACACTGTCCACATTGGAAATATTTAATAAAATTAGCCTGTCCACCATGTTTTGCTTTGATTTATTTTGCAGAAGTTGAACTGTGTCTATCCTGTTACCTTAGTTACTTAGCGTCTCAAAAACTCAGTTTCCAGACAGACACCTTTGCACACACATATAATCCCAGCAGCCTGGGAGGTTGTGGCAGGAGGATCATGAGTTCAAAGCCAGCCTCAGCCACTCAGTGAGACCTTATCTCTAAATAGGTTAAGTGCCCCTGAGTTCAATCAAAAAAAAAAAAAAAAAAAAAAAAAAACCCCTCAGTTTCCTCACCTATATGATGGGAACAATGAGGTGTCTGCCAAATGGCACTGTCATTGGGGTGGGATTAGCTGAAAAGATTATTATGTGCCTTTGGTGTTGGTTGTGACTACTGTCTGTGCAGGGATGACTGGGTTTATCTGGGAAAACCTTGCGAGTTCCCTTTCATTAATGTGCAGCCACAAGCTGTTTGGCATACACATGCATCTACCAGAGGAAAACAAATCATTATAGAGAGATATTAGCAATTCTATTCTTAAACCACTGGGCAAAACCACACTTCACCATAATCCTCCAAACCCTCCTTAAAATACTTTAGCAATCTGGCATGTTATTGTGGCAGCCAACTGTGTGGAAGGCAGGCAGTACCTATTAAAAGTTGTTTGGAGATTAGGACTCAGAGAACAGCTGGGTACCTTTGTTACCAGCAGGCTGCTGACTCAAAATAATGAAAGAAAAAAAAAAAAAAAAAAGAAAAGCCTCACTGGGATGAAGAGAGGAGAGGAAAACCTCAGAGCTGGGGGGAAACAAAAACAGCTTTGGTCTTTGAAAACATATTACTCTGCTGTCCTGTCATGAAGTAGGTGTATGGGCATTCACAAATCCACCTAGGGCCTGATGCAATTCTTAAACACACACACCCGCACAACATGATAAAACCCAGGTCCAGATGCAGTCTGTTTTCTCTTGGTATTTTGTTTGAGAAAGGATTTGTGGCTGTATTTATATTATGAAAGTGCACAATTGCCCTCTCTCACTAGCCAGCCTCCTTCAGGCTCCGGGACTGCAGGAATACTGACCACAGAAGGGCTCCCACTGGAGATGAGCAGATGCTGCCCTTGTCAACAGTAAATACGATTTCCATCACTAAGTGTCCCTGCCTTGTGATTCCAGGCATTCAACTCTGTGAATCTGGTAACAGCTTATGGAGAGGCAAGTATCAGAAATATCTTTCATCTCTCAATGCCTTTGGGCACTCCCATTCAGTACTGAAAGAAGTTGGATGAAACAAACAGAACGGAGTTTCTTAGCCCCTTTTACAATGAAAACACTGAGAGTTTGAGTCAAGAAAACTGTTCAAGGTAATAGAACCAGCTGGTGGCAGAACTGGAATCCTGGAATGAGGACCCACAATCTATTATGAAACATATATTGACATAGACAGATCCTGCCAGAAATACTCTCCACATTTATATAATGTAACAATAAATGCTATGCCATCCAAAATTCTGCTCTGGTTTACTTGAGTCCTAATAGAGCCAGTCAGTTGTGCCATGTCAGGGGAAGTATACAGGAAAAGGGTGCAAATCAAGTTTTTGCCTGCTCTTGTCACATTTAAGTCTGAAAATTTTAGGAGAGAACATCCTGGTTGGCCTCATTCTTTCTATGACAGTTATCCAAAATGAATTCTTGTGGTTCCCAAATGAGATGAGAAATGAGATAGAAAAGTAGAAAACAGGGCTTAAATAGAGGTCAATACCATGGCAACTAATACAAAGCCTGCCCCATTCTACATTTGCTCCCAGGATCTCTTCAGGTATGTGTTGTGTTAGTTGTGTTTGTGAATTGTGTCTTTCATTCTCTTTGCACATATTTACTGAGCCCAACTCAGCGTGTTATACCAAATAGGTGTTTATGAATTCTTTTAAAGAACGCTCATTGAGTTCCAAGTAGGTCCTCAAAGATATGCATATTACATTCTTGTAACTGAAAGAATTCCAATGATGAAGGAAAGATAGGGGTATAGTAAGGGTCAGTGCCCCCCCCCAATGTTGGAGACACTGAGGCAATTCTAGGAGGGAGATCACTCATTAGTAGTCATCAAAGGTCTTGCCCATCTGCTCAAGCTCTGCCTCACCGAATCCCATATAGGAGGGACCCATCATCAGCTTTAGCTGGTGATAGAGGAAGACAGAGAAGTAGGGATAGAAGCTAACATGGAATAGCTTTGAAAGGCTCCTAGAAGGTAAATTCAACAAAATGTCAATTGGGTAATTTCATCATGCACTGATTTTTTTCTCCTAATTTTTCAAAATATTTTAGGGTACATTATTTTTATTATGGCAAAAACATTACTCAAAAATATTTGAAGCATTTCCATTCTGCTCAGGATTAATCCCAGTGTCATCTGTGAAATATTAAGTCCCTTAAAAAATTGGCCAGTATCAGCTGTGAAATTTACTAGAAAGACAGCAGAAGATATTGCCTACTTCATCTAGTTAGTTTGACATGAACTCAGCCCAAATCATGTGTGTAGTCTCCTTGAAAGACATATTTTCTGCAAATAATGATTTTGCCTGTCCCTGCGGGTAGAGAGGGATGCCAACCCTGCCTCAGTTTATCACTTTCCTCTGGGATCTTCTATGTTTTTTTCTTGTAAACACAACTTCAAATATCACTTTCTAAGAAGGGAAAGTTCATTTTAATGAATGTATGCAGGTCTTCCTTCTAAGAGATGCATTGGTGAAGCTTCATTTGCTCTGGAGGTCTCCAGCCCTCCCCAAGGCTAGGATGGTCCTCCTGAGTGAATTAGCTTCATCTCCCCTTCTGCTCTACCTTAAACCTGTGAGGTGTTTGTTTCCCAGAGCAAGAGCTTGCTGGGGCATTCAGCTGCCTGTACACCAGCTGCTGCTCTGCTCCCTAGCGCACATCTTGTAACATCACAGCTCCTTTGCTGGTTGTTGAATAGGCAGAGGGGCAGCTGTGAAGGGCAGAAGAAAGCTGATTATTCATTTTCTTCCTTTTGGAAATTCTGCTTTGGGATCTTGTTCCTACTTAGAATGTTTCCCCAGAAGCCCATTCTATTTAGCTATCTTGCTAGGGAGCATTTTCTGTCAATTTTCCAAAATGCATATATCCTAGGCAGTTAGTTAGTTGGAGATTTTACATATATTCTAGGTAGGAAAGCTCAGCATGGCTTTTCTTTGTGACCTACAATCCCAGACTTTTAGCCACTGAACATAAGTATCCTTATGTGTGGTACCTGAAGAGTAGAACTTTGCAAGTCATCCTAGAAAACAGGATAGTATTTCTTGGCTCTAGAATAAAGAAAGAAAGTTCATCTCATTCCGGCTAGGAGAACAAAGGTTTAACTTGGAGAACAAGTTCTGAGGGATAATAGCTAGTGACTAACAATTTGTCTGTGATAGATTAAAAAGTGATATTTAAGCTAATAATTGCTATCTTCTCATCTTTACAGACACTTTTATTTTCTTTCACTTGTTTGGTTCTAGTCTGTAGAAGCAGAACCAAAGTACCATTTCAGGTAGGTCAGTTGGGAATTGCTAACAAGTATGAATTATGGATTTTGCACGTATAAAGTGAGTGTGGCTACCCATGAGCACTGTATAGATGAGGGGTATCTATCACTGAAGACCCACCTATCCACAGCTATTTCACATTGCAGAAGTAACAACATTGATGCAACACTTTGAATAATGTACCTGTTTTGATATTTGCACGTTTTCTACAAAAAAAAGTAAAATTTATTTATTAACTTGTACATCTGCACTCCAGAAAATCCAGCCCTCAGGGTATTTTGGTACAATGGTCTGAAATTGCTTTTATTTTCCTAGTTCTTGTCAGCATACAGCTATTCAGTTTATGCATGTTCTTTCTCTGTTTATGATTTATGCTTCAGAGGGATTTGTATAGGCAAAATGGATAAAGTCATAAATTTCCTTATAGAACATATTTTAAATAACATTACTTTGAATTCAGAATCTGTGTTCTCATTCTGGGTATCAATGCCTTTTTCAAAACAATAAATAATTTCAAGGGCAGAGTCACACTTATGACAGGCTTTTACATTTAATTCAACTAACTTTAGACAAGTATGCAACTGTATATAACAGAACCTAGTGCCTATGACCTAAAATTCCTATTAAATTCAACATAGTTTAATAATTATCACACATGCTACTATCTGTTGCACATTTGTACAACTGAAAAATGTAATTCAAGTCTATCTTCAATAGAAGCTTAAATGCTTAAATGTATACTTAAATGTATACTTAAATGTATCTAATTGAATTTCCCCTTAATGACTATACATATTTCCAGGGCAACATTATTTTTAAAATTCTAAGAATGTCTTGGAGCATTAGAATTAAAATGAAATCCATCTTTTGAACATGCAGAGCTGATATCACAGTAGGGGTCTGTATGTTGAAAATGTATTGTTACATATTTTTAGAGGGGTCTATATGAATATAAAAGTCTATGATTGCAAGTTTTTGAACATTTTATTGCTTTGCTTATTATTTAAAATAAGAAGAACCAAAGAGAAATTAAACAATGCACAAATAATACTAATATAATACTGACTCATCAGGTAGTTGACTTGATGTGGTCATTCAAAACCTATCCCTCAATATTGAACACTGATTATTGTCGGGGCAGTGACAAATAAAGGAATAGTTTTTCAGTCTACTTTGAGACTTAGGAAATCTCTCTATAGCCTTCCATGGAAGAGTTAAGGAATTTAAATGAGACCCAAGGGGATTTTCCATTGGTAAGGCAGCAATTACAAGAGAAGCCAAAACATCACACTATTGAGTAGGACTATTTTGCTTTGTGCTCACCATTTATAGATGAAGAGGGAAGATTTTGGAAGGTAGAAAAAAATCTGCTGTTCTTAGCTAGACAATCTTATCAGAAATTGGCTTCCTAGTAATTCCTTTTTACAGAGAGCAAAAGGATATAAGAGTTCTGCAGATCAAGGGAAAGGAAGGGGATCACCAGGATAGGACAGGCAAAAGTGATTTAGGGTAGGGCTAGTTTTCCCAGGGTACCAGTTCTTTATTGTGACTCCTGGATGGCCAAACATGGTTGCCAGGGAAACCACAGAGATGGAAATGATCAATTTAGTTCTAGTAGACTTATGGGTGAAGGTATTACTCTGTCTAGAGGGCAGAATTTTTAACCAAGACAGGCAATAATACTTTGGTAAAATATATGGTTGAAAGGCAAAGTACTACTTTGAAAAAAAATAAAATAATGAGATTCAAGGCAAAGGACTTTAGGCCAAAGATTAGTTCAACCTAAATTAAACCATCTAATCATGGGTGCATGATTAGATGGAAGACGGCCACTCCATTTTAGTGTTGTGGTAAAATGTCATGGAAGGATAAATGCAAATAGACACATATGAAAGATTAAAACCAAGTTAGGAGAAATGACTTCTTATTAATTTAGATGAAGAAAATTAAGGAGTGGGAGAAGCTAGACTATTTCTAGACACAGAAAATTATGACTTGCTCAGCCTGAACAAGAGATTCTAAGAGAACTCCAGGAAAATAGAAAGTTACCCATCCCTACAACTGAAAGGTCAGTGTTTGGATGGGAAGGATGTGGTGCTTACTGCAAATAGTTATATCAAGGCTTGAGTGTAATGTGTTCATGCTGCTGCTTGGATAATCCTGGATGAATTCCTGTTTTGAGTCTAAACTCAAGGACTCTGTTCAAATGTTAATGCAGGTAAATCTATTTCTGGGTAGAACTAAATAATTGCCTGGTCACAACCTGTGTTTTCCCAGGGTATGGTGGGAACTCTGAGTTGGATGCCTATTTATACAAACACTAGTCAAGGACCCTCCAACAACCAACTTAGATCCCTCTTTTTAGGGGGAACTGCAGTCTTCATGTCTACTGCTCTAGCTCCATTCCTTGACTCACTTTTTATTTTTAATATTGTTTTTAGTTGTAGATGGACACAACACGTTTATTTTGTTTAGTTTTCTCCTTTTTTTTAATGTGGTGCTGGGGATCGAACCCAGTCTTCATACACGCTAGGCAAATGCTCTACCACTGAGCCACAACCCCAGCCCCCATTCCTTGACTAATTTTATACTCCAATACAACTCAACTCCTTACTATATTAGAAATTTGCAGACTAATTACTTTGCTTAGAATTTATTGCTTCTCCTTTTTTGTGCCTGGTCAGTTCTTACTCATCTATCAACAATTCAACTAATCCTCCATCTTGTTTAGGAAGTCTTCTCAGAGCCCTCAGATAGTCTTAATTGCTCTTTCCTTTTCAATGGTTTTGTCTCTTATACACTTTTAATTCTTGAACTTTCCTATTACATTTTCATTTGTTTGCTATGTGCTGTTTTCCCTGCAGTCTGTGAACTCTTTGGGAGAAACAACTGCGTCTCTTCTTTGGAGCATGGTGTAATGCCAGAAATACCATGGAAGGGGATCACTGAAGCATCACTGTTTTAGTCTGTTTGTGTTGCTATAATGGAATACCAGAGACTGGGTTATCTATAAAGGAAAAGACTTTACTTCTGATAATTCCTACAAGCCAGGAGGTCCAAGTTCAAGGGGCCTGTACCTGGTGAGGGCATTCTTACCCCATGGCAAAAAGGTTGAAGGAAGAGGGGAAAAAAGGGTGAGAGAGTGCAGGTGAGCAAGAGAGTAGCTAGAGTCACCTTTATAACAAGGTGCTAACTAACCAACTCCTGCAATGAGATGTTAACTCATGCATGAGGCAGAACCCTTGAGACTTAGCCACCTCTTACTTCACCCCACCTTCCAACAAAGTTGCACTGGGGGTGAAGCTTCCTGCACATGAACTTTGTCGAACACATTCAAACCAGAGCAACCACTGAATGAGTTAATGGCTGAATTAGAACCCAGGAACTCAAATATCTGGTTACTATCATTCTGTCAATGTTTCATGCAATGTCTATAAGATGGCTCTCAAAATATCTCCTATTTGGGAGTGGTAGCTATGTTAGTTGCAAGCCACTCTACAAGTCCTATTGTAGGAACTAACTCACAGGCTCACTACATCCATGTGAGGTTAGCATTATTATTATTATTATTATTATTATTATTATTATTATTATTATTTCCAAGTGAGGAGACAGGCATATAAAAGTTAAGTAACTTGGGCTGGAGATGTGGCTCAAGCAGTAACATGCTCGCCTGGCATGCGTGGGGCGCTGGGTTCAATCCTCAGCACCACATAAGATAAAATAAAGATGTTGTGTCTACCGAAAACTGAAAAATAAATATTAAAAAACTCTCTCTTTCTCTCTCCCTCTTCTATCTCTCTCTCTTAAAAAAATAATAAATAAATTAAAGGTTAAGTAACTCTCCCAGTTCATGCAAGCAATAATAATAGGTGAACTGGGATTTGAACCATGGTAGTGAGTTTCAGAGTTGAGCTCTTAACCACCAGGCCACACCACCTTTCGATAAGAGGATTTAAGAATTCAGGCTCTTCTTAGCTCATTCTGAACAAAATGAGCCTATAATTTCATTTTCTGAGATGATAAGAGGGATTTTTATCGTAAGTAACCTAACAATTATAATGGATTTAATTTGATACCATGCCAGGACAGACATTTATCATGGTTCACTTAAGTAACTGTTCATTAAGTGGCCAAGGAAAAGAAAACCACTGAGACCAGAAGGGGCCTCTAATGAGAAAAAGATGATGATCGGGGAAACCAAGAATTTGAGGTATTGGAAATGTATATTGTAGAAAATTGTAGAAATGTGCTCATATTCATAAAGTTAAAAAGTACTACTTATAAGATTATAATACATAGAATAACCACAGTACTGTTAAAACCAAAGAAAAATACTCCAATAACAACAAAATGTATTTTTTAAAAATGCAGATTTTTCACATGTAGCTCTTAAACACTATGAAGGACATTCACAAACCACAAAAATATTTTTAAAAATCTTATTTGTTTTCTGTAATCACTCCCCTTAGACACCATAGTTGCTTGTTCCCTATAATGTCTCTCTAAATATCTTCTGAAAAAATCCAAATTTCCTCCTCTGGGGCCACCATTCTTCTTGGTTTCACAGCATGAAGTCTCAAAGAAGGACTTTGGCATATAAAGACCATTCTCAGAGGGTGAGGGAGAGGGAGACATTTAATGCAAAGCCAGAGCCTTGCAGGAGAGGACATGTTTCTATTCAAAATAGTTTCTCCACCTCACAGAATTGATAAAAACAAGAATAAGCTGCCTGTGGGGCTCTGAAAATGGTGTGTTTATGGAGTCCAGTTTTCTATAAAGTTTCTTAAAGTAACGGGGCTTTGCCTTTAATTTATAAAAAAAATTGGACTTACAGAGGAAATGACCAATAAATTTGACTAAGTCATTTTTAAAGTTTTAAAAATTCGGATCCAACATGGCGGCGAGAGGGGAGGCAGCGCTTTCAGTACCTCCTCAACAAAGGGGTCAGAGAGACGCATGGATACGCTTAGATATGACCTGCTGAGAAACTCCTAGCAAAATTCCACTAAAGAGAGACCGGCCGGGAATTGGAAGGATTTTTGGAGGTGACAGTCTGCGCTAGACGAGTGAATCTCCGCCACGCAGCGCAGAGGTCCAGACCCGCCAGCCGCTGCCCGCGCGACTCGGCGACTGTCGGCTGCCTGCACGCGGCCCCCGCGTCAGGGCGGATAGCCTCCGAGGCGCAGCGCAGCAGGAGCGGTGCAGGGACTCTAGGAAGAGGTCTCTCGCCAAGCCTTCATGAAATAGCAAACCGGGAGCTGAAACCAACCAGAGACAGACCAGTCCCACCCCTCCCTTCGGACACTCTGGCAAGGAGCCTGGGGCCTGCCATAGCAGAGTGGTGACATCACCAGAGTTCCCCCGACAGAATTCCTTCCCAGCGGAATCCACATTAGCAGGTGTGTGACTCCCACCCCCTCCAGATACAAGCAGCCAGGAAACCACCGGGGGCGTGTCTGTAGGGAAGCAGAGGGGATTCCAGATCCCCACCTCCCCTTAACACCAGCTGCGACACCCAAGATCTTAGCCGCCAGTTTCTGGGGGCGTGCCCACCAAAGGGGTCCTGAAAAATTAAACTGTTGGTTCCCAGATCACCCCACCACAGCACTGGGGCTTAATTGAATGACAGAGAGGGTGTTCATCGTTCGGGATATAGGACACGCGGTGGGGCTGCAAGTGTAATCAGATCCTTGGGGAACCGCCTCTGGTGAACAGGACCTGGCTGGCTGGCTGGGAGGAGGAACAGGGGGAGGGGCCGGATAAGTGAAAGGGCTCTGGACTAACAGGATTGAGAGACTCCCAGGAGCCACCGTACAGGGATTTCTGTCAGCACATAGAGAGCAGAAGCTCAGCTCAGAGGGCACAGCTCCGCCTATTGGAAGAGAAGAAAATGGGATTCAGCCATAGAACAGGGGATGCCAGCATGGCAGAGATCTGATGTCATCGGAGAGCGGCCGAGGAGAAAACTTCATCGGTGCCAGCGGCGACGGAAACAGTTGGTCCCCTGGTAGGGAGGGTGAGTCACAGATACCCGAGTCTCTCTCGCTTTGTCGTCCAGCCAGAGGCGAGGAGAGGGGCCGCCGCCCGCGCCCGCAAGGTAGGAAGACCTGCGACCAACCTGCAGATCAGGCCCAGTGGTCTGCAGGCGTGGTAAGAGGGGCAGGGCAGAGCCACCGCCCGCGCCGGCAAGGTAAGCAGACCTGCGACAGACCTGTGGATCAGGCCCAGCGGCCTGCCAGCGTGGTACACACTTCACCCCAACTGGAGTAGGGGCAGAGCAGAGCCTTAGCCCGCGCCCAGATCAGGCCCAGCGGCTCGCCTGTGTGGTGGTCAAGTGACCCCAATTGGAGTGGGGGCGGAGCGGAACTGACACCCTTGCCCACAAGGTGGGCAGACCTGCGACCAACCTGCAGATCAGGCCTAGCGGTCCCCGGGCGTGGTAGGAGGGGCAGGGCAGAGCCTTCGCCCCCACCTGCAAGGTAGGCAGACCTGCGACAGAACAGCGGATCAGGCCCAGGGGTCCGCGGGCGTGGTAGACACCTCACACCAATTGGAGGAGGGGCAGAGCAGAGCCCCTGCCCGCACCTGCAAGGGAAAATTTTCAACTATACAAGAGCAATATAAATATATAGGGGGGGAAAAATTTTCAAAAACACAACAGTTTCACCAAGAAGAAAGAAACGCAAGCAGTATGAAAAGACAAGGAAAGAAAGGACTACAAGCAATGCAGGTCAGCTCAACTTTAGAAGAGGTAACAGCTGCAGCAGATGGAATGTCAGATAAAAAATTCAGGATATATATGCTTCAGATGATCTGGAGTATCAAGGAAGAAATTAGACAGCAAAATCAGACAATGAAAGATCACTTCGACAAGGAATTACACAAACAAATCCAGGAAGCAAAGGATCAACTATACAGGGAGATAGAGGTTATAAAAAACAAACAAACAGAAATCCTAGAAATGCAGGAAGCAATAAACCAACTTAAAAACTCAATTGAGAGTACTACCAGCAGAGTAGAACACTTAGAAGATAGAACATCAGACAATGAAGACAAAGTATTTCAACTTGAAAAGAACATAGACAGCTCAGCAAGACTGTTAAGAAACCATGAGCAGAACATCCAAGAAATATGGGATAACATTAAGAGACCAAACTTAAGAGTCATTGGGATACAGGAAGGTATAGAACTCCATACCAAAGGAATGAGCAATTTATTCAATGAAATAATACGAGAAAACTTCCCAGACTTGAAGAATGAGACAGAATCCCAAATTCTAGAAGCCTACAGGATGCCGAATGTGCAAAATTATAAGAGATCCACACCTAGACACATTATAATGAAGATGCCCAACATACAGAATAAGGAGAGAATTTTAAAAGCTACAAGAGAAAGGAAGCAGATTACATTTAGGGGCAAGCCAATCAGGATAACAGCTGATCTTTCAACACAGACTCTGAAAGCTAGAAGATCCTGGAATAACATATTTCAAACACTGAAAGAAAATGGGTTCCAACCAAGAATTGTGTATCCAGCGAAATTAAGCTTCAGGATGGAAGATGAAATTAAAACCTTCCACGACAAACAAAAGTTAAAAGAATATGCAGCTAGAAAACCATCTCTTCAAAACATCCTCAGCAAAACATTACAAGAAGAGGAAATGGAAAATAACAATGAAAACCAACAGTGGGAGGTAGGACAGTAAAGGGGGGGGAATAATCAAAGAGGAAAACAAACCATGTTTAGTAACATAAATAAACAAATATGGCTGGAACAACAACCCATATCTCAATAATAACCCTAAATGTTAATGGCTTAAACTCACCAATTAAGAGACACAGGCTAGTAGAATGGATCTCAAAACAAGACCCAACAATATGCTGCCTACAGGAGACGCATTTGATAGGAAAAGACATACAAAGGCTGAAGGTGAAAGGTTGGGAAAAATCATATCACTCATATGGACTTCGGAAAAAAGCAGGAGTGTCCATACTCATATCAAATAAAATAGATTTGAAGCCAAAGTTAATCAAAAGGGATAAAGAGGGACACTACATACTGCTTAAGGGAACCATACACCAACAAGACATAACAATCATAAATATATATGCCCCAAACAATGGTGCAGCTATGTTCATCAAACAAACTCTTCTCAAGTTCAAGAGTCTAATAGACCACCATACAATAATCATGGGAGACTTCAACACACCTCTCTCGCCACTGGACAGATCTTCCAAACAAAAGCTGAATAAGGAAACTATAGAACTCAATAACACAATTAATAACCTAGACTTAATTGACATATATAGAATATACCACCCAACATCAAGCAGTTACACTTTTTTCTCAGCAGCACATGGATCCTTCTCAAAAATAGATCATATATTATGTCACAGGGCAACGCTTAGACAATATAAAGGAGTAGAGATAATACCATGCATCCTATCTGATCATAATGGAATGAAACTGAAAATCAACGATAAAAGAAGGAAGGAAAAAGCATACATCACTTGGAGAATGAACAATAGGTTACTGAATGATCAATGGGTTATAGAAGACATCAAGGAGGAAATTAAAAAATTCTTAGAGATTAATGAAAACACAGACACAACATATCGGAATCTGGGACACATTGAAAGCAGTTCTAAGAGGAAAATTCATTGCTTGGAGTTCATTCCTTAAAAAAAGAAAAAACCAACAAATAAATGATCTCATGCTTCATCTCAAAATCCTAGAAAAAGAAGAGCAAAACAACAGCAAAAGAAGTAGAAGGCAAGAAATAATTAAAATCAGAGCTGAAATTAATGAAATCGAAACAAAAGAAACAATTGAAAAAATTGACAAAACTAAAAGTTGGTTCTTTGAAAAAATAAACAAAATCAACAGACCCTTAGCGATGCTAGCGAAGAGAAGAAGAGAGAGAACTCAAATTACTAGCATACGGGATGAAAAAGGCAATATCACAACAGACACTTCAGAAATACAGAAGATAATCAAAAATTATTTTGAATCCTTATACTCCAATAAATTAGAAGATAGTGAAGGCATCGATAAATTTCTGAAGTCATATGATCTGCCCAGATTGAGTCAGGAGGATATAGACAACCTAAACAGACCAATATCAATTGAGGAAATAGAAGAAACCATCAAAAGACTACCAACTAAGAAAAGCCCAGGACCGGATGGGTATACAGCAGAATTTTACAAAACCTTTAAAGAGGAACTAATACCAATACTTTTCAAGCTACTTCAGGAAATAGAAAAAGAGGGAGAACTTCCAAATTCATTCTACGAGGCCAACATCACCCTGATACCTAAACCAGACAAAGACACTTCAAAGAAAGAAAACTTCAGACCAATATCTCTAATGAACCTAGATGCAAAAATCCTCAATAAAATTCTGGCGAATCGGATACAAAAACATATCAAAAAAATTGTGCACCATGATCAAGTAGGATTCATCCCTGGGATGCAAGGCTGGTTCAATATACGGAAATCAATAAATGTTATTCACCACATCAATAGACTTAAAAATAAGAACCATATGATCATCTCGATAGATGCGGAAAAAGCATTTGACAAAGTACAGCATCCCTTTATGTTCAAAACTCTAGAAAAACTAGGGATAACAGGAACATACCTCAATATTGTAAAAGCAATCTATGCTAAGCCTCAGGCTAGCATCATTCTGAATGGAGAAAAATTGAAGGCATTCCCTCTAAAATCTGGAACAAGACAGGGATGCCCTCTCTCACCACTTCTTTTCAACATAGTTCTCGAAACACTGGCCAGAGCAATTAGACAGACGAAAGAAATTAAAGGCATCAAAATAGGAAAAGAAGAACTTAAATTATCACTATTTGCAGATGATATGATTCTATACCTAGCAGACCCAAAAGGCTCTACAAAGAAACTATTAGAGCTAATAAATGAATTCAGCAAAGTGGCAGGATATAAAATCAACACGCATAAATCAAAGGCATTCCTGTATATCAGCGACAAATCCTCTGAAATGGAAATGAGGACAACCACTCCATTCACAATATCTTCAAAAAAAATAAAATACTTGGGAATCAACCTAACAAAAGAGGTGAAAGACTTATACAATGAAAACTACAGAACCCTAAAGAGAGAAATAGAAGAAGAGCTTAGAAGATGGAAAAATATACCCTGTTCATGGATAGGCAGAACTAACATCATCAAAATGGCGATATTACCAAAAGTTCTCTATAGGTTTAATGCAATGCCAATCAAAATCCCAACGGCATTTCTTGTAGAAATAGAGAAAGCAATCATGAAATTCATATGGAAAAATAAAAGACCCAGAATAGCAAAAACAATGCTAAGCAGGAAGTGTGAATCAGGCGGTATAGCGATACCAGACTTCAAACTATACTACAGAGCAATAGTAACAAAAACAGCATGGTACTGGTACCAAAACAGGCGGGTGGACCAATGGTACAGAATAGAGGACACAGAAACCAATCCACAAAACTACAACTATCTTATATTTGATAAAGGGGCTAAAAGCATGCAATGGAGGAAGGATAGCATCTTCAACAAATGGTGCTGGGAAAACTGGAAATCCATATGCAACAAAATGAAACTGAATCCCTTTCTCTCGCCATGCACAAAAGTTAATTCAAAATGGATCAAGGAGCTTGATATCAAATCAGAGACACGCCGTCTGATAGAAGAAAAAGTTGGCTACGATCTACATACTGTGGGGTCGGGCTCCAAATTCCTCAATAGGACACCCATAGCACAAAAGTTAATAACTAGAATCAACAAATGGGACTTACTCAAACTAAAAAGTTTTTTCTCAGCCAAAGAAACAATAAGAGAGGTAAATAGAGAGCCTACATCCTGGGAACAAATCTTTACTCCTCACACTTCAGACAGAGCCCTAATATCCAGAGTATACAAAGAACTCAAAAAATTAGACAATAAGATAACTAACAACCCAATCAACAAATGGGCCAAGGACCTGAACAGACACTTCTCAGAGGAGGACATACAATCAATCAACAAGTACATGAAAAAATGCTCACCATCTCTAGCAGTCAGAGAAATGCAAATCAAAACCACCCTAAGATACCATCTCACTCCAGTAAGATTGGCAGCCATTATGAAGTCAAACAACAACAAGTGCTGGCGAGGATGTGGGGAAAAGGGTACACTTGTACATTGCTGGTGGGACTGCAAATTGGTGCAGCCAATTTGGAAAGCAGTATGGAGATTTCTTGGAAAGCTGGGAATGGAGCCACCATTTGACCCAGCTATTCCCCTTCTTGTCTATTCCCTAAAGACCTAAAAAGAGCATGCTACAGGGACACTGCTACATCGATGTTCATAGCAGCTCAATTCACAATAGCAAGACTTTGGAACCAACCCAGATGCCCTTCAATAGACGAATGGATTAAAAAAATGTGGCATTTATACACAATGGAGTATTACTCTGCATTAAAAAATGACAAAATCATAGAATTTGCAGGGAAATGGATGGCACTAGAGCAGATTATGCTAAGTGAAGCTAGCCAATCCCTAAAAAGCAAATGCCAAATGTCTCCTTTGATATAAGGAGAGTAACTAAGAACAGAGTAGGGACGAAGAGCATGAGAAGAAGATTAACATTAAACAGAGATGAGAGGTGGGAGGGAAAGGGAGAGAAAAGGGAAATTGCATGGAAATGGAAGGAGACCCTCAGGGTTATACAAAAGAACATACAAGAGGAAATGAGGGGAAAGGGAAAAATAATACAAGGGGGAGAAATGAAGGTCAATAGAGGGGGTAGAGAGAGAAGAGGGGTGGGGAGGGCAGGGGAGGGGGGATAGTAGAGGATAGGAAAGGTAGCAGAACATGACAGTCACTAGTATGGCAATATGTAAATCAATGGATGTGTAATTGATGTGATTCTGCAATCTGTATATGGGCTAAAAATGGGAGTTCATAACCCACTTGAAGCAAAGTGTGAAAGATGATATATCAAGAACTATGTAATGTTTTGAACAACCAACAATAAAAAAAAAAATAAAATAAAAAAAACAACAACAACAACAACAAAAAAAAAAAAAAAAAGAAATTTCTTCTTGAAGATTTATGGGTATAGCTATAACCTCATGCCACAGTGGAATCCAGCAGTCTTAGCCTGAGTTCCAAAAGCACTTTCATGGCTTGGGATGACTTCCCTGACTCTTCTTCAAAAAAGCAAATAAACAAACTTCAGAGATGCTTGAACACACACACACAAAAAAAAAGTTTTAAAAATTCTACCTATAAAATGTAAGTACAAAGAGAATCTTAAATTTTCTTTTGGGCAAAATATGGAAAACACATCACAGCATACAAATTCTTACAAAAGGGACACAATTAAAAATGGGGAGGAGGGGAAATAAACTTAGCTTAGGAAATGCCCCTAGATGGCTGGGCAGGATAGGTATTAAGAGGTAGAGGGTGTACATTTGTGTTTGTGTGTAAAATAAACACAATAACAGTGGTATCTCTTACAATTCCTTTAAATATTATATATATATATATATATATATATATATATATATATATATATATATATAGAGAGAGAGAGAGAGAGAGAGAGAGAGAGAGAGAGAGACTTTTGCATCGTCTATGAACAGTATCACATAACTACTGTTGACCCCAAAGAAGGGAAGGGTGGGAGGATCTTTGTGCCTTCATGGAATACACCCCAAGGGGGGTTAACTCAGTCATTGCAAAGTCTCCTGAGCTTTTTGAGAAGATATCAAAATTCAGTCTTTACATAGTCTCCTAATTAAAATTATTTCCATCAGTGGTCCCAGCCTCCTCAGAAGGCCCATTTCTGCTCTTTTCTTTGAAGGGCTCCCCCTATGACAACAAGCCATTTTACTGGAGCATCAGCTCCATATTTTGTAGATGGGTTTAACATTATTTCCTTTACAACTTTTCTACACTCAAAAAAACGAGAACTTAATTAAAACACACGTTAAGCTAGAGCCCACGGGCTAATCAGCATGAGATAAGGTATGGTATTTTATTTTGGCCCTAGGCGATTTTTCAAAACCATTTTGCTTCATTCACTGAATTTACAGGGTAAATCAAGTTTTGGGCGATTATCACTCTCTTCCTTACAAATTACATTGGGCCTTCTTTCTTCTTATTTTTTGTTGTTGTTAATGTTGGCAAAGCAGGTTGATTCATTAAAACATTAGATATGATCTCTTCAATTTCCCCTCAAAATTTATATGATTACAGCAAAGGCACATTACTAGTAGTTTGTCTTGAACAATGTGGCTCAGTGTTTGGCTGGAAGACCTTTACCACCAAAAATGAACCTGAACTTCAAAAACTGCTGAACTGGAAATTTCCTATCAATGGTACATTGAAACCTTCCTTCCATCTTTTTAAATGGTCATTCAAAGACCTATTGAAACCTTGATTTACGTTTTTGTTTTTTTGTCAGAGATTGTACTATCTCAAAAGATAGATTCACTCTAAATAGTTTAAATCAATTTTCTTTGTATTTTGAATAAAATTCCCTTTTCTTGATAGATTTATAGCAGTTTCATTCTCTATTATGACATGGCTCATAATCTAGCTATTTATTATAATTCTATTGTTTCAACATATATTGAGTGCTGCCTACTTCAAATTCTTCTGCTGTTGGCTACAACCCATTAAGTGCCCATTATTCAATAGTTGTGTAGACTGTTTGAAACCTAAACAACAGTCCTAAACATAAGTTTTTTTATTCCTGTTTTACTAATAAGGAAACTGAGTTTCAGAGAATTCAATGGACTTTTCACAAAACACACAGGCAAATTAGCCGATACAGTACTTTGAACTGAGGAATGTCTGATCCCAAATTTATGTTCCCTTCCCCTAACACAAAATACTCTTACCATTTTCTTACTATATTGACCAGTTCATATTAGGCACTTAGCTCGGTGCTGTAGTGATAAAGGGATTAGTCTCTGGTACACATTTGGTCCTTGGAGCTATCAGTGTGGCAGGAAAGTTAAGTCAAATATGGATAGTGCCCGTGGCAGGTGTCATGAGGTAAAATCATCTTCTCTCTCTAGGTGTGATCATGCCATAGCATTGCTGCTGACATTTCCTCCATGCAACCCAGAGTATAAATGAAGTGGAAGGTCAAAATGTTACCACTATTGTTGGATGAAAAATGTCCCTCAAAAATATCTAAGACCAGTGGTGTCTGACCTGGCATCTATTCTCTTTCTACTGTACCCATAAACTCTGTTTTCTCAAAGATTGGAGGTAGAGAAAATGAAGACTCATACCAGAGCAGCCAGAGTTGGGTTCAATCAACATCCTTCCATGGGTTTACAGAGAGTGGTAGAAGACAGATGGTGGACTGCTGTCTTAAGCTTCAGCGTTCAACCTGAGCTGAGAAACTGAATTGCTTACAACTACTCCCAACCTGTGCAACCTACTCTGAGTTGCCCTTCCTTGAGTAAAAACAATAATGTTAGAAGGCACTCTGTAGGGGTACTGTCTGTGAGGGAGAGTGAGAAGAGAGAGATATTAGCTAGCTTGAAAAGCTTATTTAAAATATTAGAAAAAAAAATCAAGCCCATCTGAGCAGTTCAATTTTTGAAAGTCTCAGTTCTGAATGATTGAGATTTATAGTCCATCAACCACAAATAGAAAATCACAGAAGAAAATAATTTATGTTTTATTTAACCAAGTCACTTTATATTTGGCAGAGATGATTTGGACCCAGAGAATTAAGGCCTTTATTCAGAGCCACACAAATAGCTAGTAACATTGTATGATATATATATATTTTTTCCTTTTCCATGCATCTTATCCTACAAAATGTGAGTTTGTACTTAATGGTTATTGCAAGTTGAAAAGTTAATAACTCTAAAGTGCCTAAGATAATTCTTTTAAAATCTGCAAACTACTTTGGTACCATATCCTGTATAGTAACATAGCCAATAAGATGCAATAAAAAGAAAACAGATGTTAGACTCAGAGCTGGTTTTGAAGCTTAGCCCTGTGCTTCCTGACTGAATGACTATGAGTTAGTGAATTCTAAATTTCCAGTTTCTTCATCTGTAAAATAGAGAATAAAATTACCTCCACCTGTGTTTCTAAGGATTTAATTAAACAAAATGTGTGGAGCACCTCGCTTCATACTAGTACAAGTATCAGCTCCTGTTCAAGACCAGTAAGAATGGGAGATGCACAGAGACTGAATCTACAGACTGCCAATTTCCATTTGCTTTCATTTTAGTACTCTGAAGCATTTCCTGACAATGCCTGTTCTGAAAAGGAGAAGGGTAGAATATTTATCCCATAAATACTTGCTATCTCCACTATCAGCACCACCTACAATTTGCCCCCTTTTGCTCTACCCTGAGTAGATCAATCTGCTCTGTACTGAATTAATCTAGTTGTATAAAACTAAGTTGGGGAGACAACACTGGTATATGCTGGGAATTTGATTATAAGCTATATCTGATGTTGTTGTGGATTTTTTTTTAATGACATATCTATTTTTTTTGACTTTTGAAGAGAAGTCATGGAAAAGGGAGTGACATAGCCAAAGGCTACCACCTTCCGTCCTGAATCCTGGCATTAGCTAGTTAATTCATGATGTGAAAGAAATCCATAAAATTCTAGGAGATATTTTGCCCTACAGTTTAAATTTCATCATATGCCTTGTGGAAAACTTCACATCTTTAATCTATCTTTCAGTGTTTTGTCTCCATTTCAGAGTCCCACTAGAATCTCAAGAAGATAACTTATTTGCTTCATATTCTATAATAAATAATATCTTACATTCTTTACTCTTTCTTCCCCATGTATGTTAGCTTTGTCCCTTTTCTTTTTCTCTTTAGCATGTTAATAATTATATGAATGATAACTGTGAATAATACTGAGAGGAAAAGAGTTACTAAGGAAACATTGCCATCTTTCATTTCTGTGCTTGACAAACATGGTAGCATGAAAGAGAAGGAAGGAGAGAAAACAGGGTAACATTTCTACAGAAAACAAGTACTCTTTGGGGGTTCTAACGCAATGTGTCTAGTACATTTCATGGGTTGAATAAAAATCTTGCTTAGATAGCATGCACATGCAAATTGGGGCCTCCTGCCTGTGTCAAGCCCCTGGTGTTAATCAGACATGGCAGGACAGCCTGGCTTTACCAAGGAGACACAGGTAGAAGATGTCAGTGTGTGCCTCCTGGGCATTGAAAGCTGGCACTAATTTTCAGATTTCCTTCCTGCCTGGCAAGGGAAGAACTACCTCAGACACATGATAAAACTGCAACAAGAAGTGGGATAACGAGGCTCTGGAAAGACCTATTTCAGAGAATCATTTGTGCTCACTAGCCCATCAACCACAATCCCATTGCAAACCCACTCCCCACCACTTCAGAGAAAGGACCACCTCTTTTTTACTACACACTCAAGAAATAATTTCATCCCACAAGGCTCATCCAAAAGGAATTTGTCAGGTGAGGACTAAGATGTGAGAGGAACCTGGAAGTTGTGCAGTTGGGGGAGGAGAGGGGTTGAAGGCTTAGGGGCTGGAACTGCAAGCAGGCAAATGTGGTTGCCTAACAACATCAGAAAAAGAATACTTTCCTATTCAGAATTCTGACAGCAAAGCGAATGCTGTTCTAGTTTTACCATTTTACAAACTATTTTTTATGGAAAGTCTCAAATATACACAAAACAATGTGACTAGGAATCTATCACCCAGCTTGACAATGATCAAATTACGGACAATTTCATTCCTTTTGTTCCTCTCGCCCTCCCCAAATCTTCCATTCCTTATTAGATTAAAACAAATGTGGCTTGGCTTTATTTCATCTATAATAATTCAGCATATATCTCAAACCTATGATACTTATGAAAAAGATACTATTTTAGATAGTAATTAATCTAGCAACAATAAAAAAACCTAAAGATATTCTATCTTCAAAAACCTATGATATTTATGAAATAAATAATTCCTTATAATTATCAAATGTCCCTTCAATGTTCAAATTTTCCTAATTATTATTATTTATGTTTTCTGTTTTACATTGTGTTTGAATCAAGATAAAATGAAGGTCATTATATTGTAATTGGTTATTAGAAACTTTTAGTTTTTTTTTTTATCCAAATTATTTTCCCCATTTGATTTGAAATATCCTTTGAATCTTTAGGACTTTGTACAGGGGTTTATAAATCTGTCTTTATAGCAACTTGAGACAACTTAAATGTCACATAAGGAAGAATGGCTAAATCAACTATAGTACATACATTTAGCTAAATATTGCCCATGATGTAGTTTAATGAACACCCTCTTTGTTAAACCTAGGGAAAGTTATATTTGAGCCCTAATGTATCATTTGTAAAATGTGAATAATGATACCAATTGATGGATTAAGTAAATTAAGATTACATTTCCTATCACAGTGCTCAGCATATAACATGGTAGCATGCAGGAGTGTTTTGATGTAATTTTAACATGTATAATATTTAAATATTTTGAATAGACATTTCAGTTTCTCCTTAAATCATATTAGGTTATAGCTAGGTCTCCTTCAGGGAAGCAGGCAGTAGATATTGTCCTACTTATCATGGAACAGATTTACATTTCAAATCAACCTCTAAGAACACAAAACAACCTAAAATCTAGGTTTGTGGAGCAACAGCCTGGGTTGCTTTTTCATATCAAGATCTTGGACTTATAAAAAATATTTTTTTGATTTGGTTTCTTTCTTTCTTTGGTGTACAGGAGGCACAAGATAAATAGTATGTATGAATCTCTAATCTGATAAAAGGAAACCATTCTATCCATAGTGCTATGCTACAGGGCACAGTCCAGACAAGCAGTGAGATGACCAAGAAATCCAAAGAAGAAGGGGAAGAATCAGGGAAGCAGATGGGAAGTACAGGTGTGATGACTTTCCCCCTCAGGCAGATGTGTTAGGATTAGGGAGATTTTTCCAGAGGTTGAAAGAAAGCTAAAACCATACTGGCCTACTTCCCCTTCTTCACTTGGAAAAATCCTCCCCTCAAGACCATAACTAAAGCAATGTAGGAATGATAATATCAGACTGGTTGAAGATGGCTAAAGAGATGAGTGTAAGACAGTTCTAACTCCCTGCAAATCCTGAGTGTGCATTCTAGTGTGCATGCCCCTACATGCTAGTGGGCCAAGAGAGGGCTTGTAGGCTCTAAGAAGCCAGTGAACTAACAAAGGCCTACTGCTGGAACAGGGAAAAACTGAGTCTTCTTTTCCCTGACCAAGATTCCATATAAGCCATTTATAGGCTCATTTTCACCACATCCCTCAAAAAACATAAAAAAAAATCCAAAACAAAATGCATACATGTTCCATCTTATAAACAAGCAGCAGGAAGGAAGAAAATCTGAAACTGAGCATTTATTTGAAATACAACAGATTATTCAACACACCCTGACATGAGATAGTTGAACTTTATATTTCACAAACATGAAATGGTTAAATGGAGAGACTGAGATACTGAGTGTCAAGTTTTAGATTTCCTATTACCTAACCAGCTAATGAGAAGAATCAAGTTAGCTTAAAAAGCTGTATTCTCTTTGCACATCTGAGTGTTTTGTGTAATTTGATTCCCCAATACACACTGGTCCAAGGGGAAGAAGCAGAATTCAGAATTTTGTGCATTGTATGATTATAACCATGTAAAACAAACAAAGCTTTAGAGTATGTGAGAAAGATCTGGTTAGTATTCTGAAATGTAAATCTTGTTTGTGTTTGGCTATGGGAGTCTAGGGGATGATCTTCTACTCTTTTGTTTCATTTCATCATAATACTTTAATAGAAGCATCTAAACCTGGAGAACAGATGAAATTAAATACATTGCATTTAATGAGCAATGATTGAACACGAATGTTTCTCAGGCACTGTCCTAAGCACTGTGGAAGAGACACAGATGGATGAGACATGGCCTCAATGCCAGAGGAACTTTTTGCAGCATGGCAGGAGTAACAGATGGGTAAGTGGCAAGGGAACTCATCATCCATTGTGTCCCTGCTATAATACAATGCTCTTCCCATCTATCTTAACTCACCTCTGGAACATTTCAATTCAGTTTGATGATGTGGAAAAGAAGAGAGTAAAATTACAATATTAGGTTTTAAAAATTTCTTCCTGTGTCCTCTGGGGGGAAATTAGACATAATGAGGATGATTCAAGACTTCACTAGTGGACACAGCTTGGTGTGTGGAGAGACCTCCAGCCTTGTAGTGGAACACCCGAAGTTCAGTTGAACACTATTTCAGGGTTCACACCATGAAGAAATTTACTGGATAATATAATGAGATCTTTTTCCTATTTCAATTACTATCTTCCCTTAGATTTGATACACTATATTGTGTAATCTGATATGAACATGTACTACATGACAAAGAGAAGATTTAACAATTTTAAGGGACTTAGGCATTTATCTAGGTACAGTAGTTCTCAAACTTTAGTGTGTATCAGAAAATACCTGTATGCCTGTAAAAGGAGAGATTTCTGGGTCCCACCTTCAGTTCTGAATAGTTTGAGATGAGGTCCTCTAATTGGTATTTCTTACAGCTGTAGGTTCTGGCTGATGCTACTGGTCCTGGACCTGCAGTTTTAAGAACACTAATCTAGGTTAATTTCCTTTGCCGTTTAGGAATCTATTTTTTGTGGTCTTTGTTCTCTGCTTAAGGACTTCAAAAAAATGAGGTAAAAAATTGCAAGGAAGCCAGTTTCACTGTTGGACATGTTAATTCTGAAAGTTCTCACCCCAGACTAAATCTGTCTATTTAAAACTTCTATTCACATATACGCTTATTCTATTCTGACATAACAGTTCTTCCGATGTCTTCTTTTAACCATGTTTAAAGTTCTCATCCTCCACCAGTTGTTCCACATAACTCCTCTTAATCTTCCAGGATGAGAACTATCCAGTTGTATAAGACATTCAAAATGCGGGGCCGACCAGGTCACATTCTAGATGTTAAGCCACTGGGACTACATGCTTTCATCAACTGACACCACATATCTATTAACACAGAACTGGATTTCATTGCTTGATTTAAAGCAATTCATGTGAAAAATCTGTTCCAGGTATGTGACACAGAAACAAGTTAGTTGTAGGACACGGTGACTGGAGAGAGTAGATGGTGCCAAAGCAACTGCAGCAGTTCAGAACCTACAGCCCCTTTTGGGAGTCTTCGCCAGATTGCAGGGAACCCAAACAATCCCTTTAAGCAGAGAGTAAACTGACTTAAAAGCCACCAGATGGCTTAACATGCCATCAGTGACACTTTTTTTTCCTGGTATAAAGGCTAGAGAAGTATGCATTGTAAGCACCCCCTACCTCCTCTTACTGCCACCTGAAATTGCCTCAATCATTTCTCCTAATTAAATACTTGTCTACCTAGAAGCCTGGAGTGATATGCCTCTTTTTTTGACCAAAGGTTGTCTTCAGCTTATGGAGGGTGGTTCTTGGTTCTGGCAGAGAGCTTTCCCAACAGCCAGTCATGTTATTGGTTCATACCAGTAGAAAAAGTATCATGAACATTGTGCTCTATTTCATATTCTAAATAGATATTGGCCTTCCCCTGTTTGTAAAATTAAAATATTGACCTTAGCACAAGAATTTTTCTTTTATTTTCACTAAATCTCCCTTCTATTTTCACTAAATTTCATTAACTTAATAGCTCATAACTTCAGTTTAATAAGGGCAAGATGGTACATTAAGAGCTTGGCTTTTGAAGTCTGACCTTGTTAGGTACAGACCATAGTTCCACCACTTAACAGCCATGTGGCTTGGAGAGTTTACATGATCAATCCAAACTTCAGTTTATTCATAGGCATTATTGTGATGATAACAGCAGTTACCTCACAGGGCTCTTGCATAGATAACTTGATTAGAAAATTAGTTCAATGACGGGTATAAATGTAAGCTATTATTATTTTATTAAAAGAAGTCTAAGACAGGTTTGCATGGAACATGAGCCAAGTCCTACAGAAACATAAATCCTTATAGTAACTTTATTTTTTAATAAAATAAAAGACAGGTATAATGTTTGCTTCAGTGAGACTACAGATTATAGATCTCTCCGCTTATGCTAAGGAATTTACAGATTGAATGGAATTTCAATCAAAATAACCATATAATTTTTCAGCACTCAATAACATTTCCATGAAAAATGTGAGAAAACGTAGGGTAAGACTATAATAGAAAATCTGAAAAGAAGGAAATCTAACAGTATCAGACATTGAACTTAAGGATTAGAATTTAAAACTTTGTGGTACCGGATCAAACATTTAAAGATATCAACAGAAAAGAGTAGAAAGATTAGAAATAAGCCCAAAACATATGAACAGAGTCAGCTCTGCCTAGTAAAAGGATAAAGAAGGCTTATTTAATACATAGTATTAAAATAAAGCAATTTAGAAAACAAAGGAATTAAAGGTATGCCTTATTCAATAACTCATAGAAAAAAATTTAAACACACATTGCCATTAATAAATATGTTAAAATTAAAAGCCTCTAAGTGAAAAATGTCATTATAAAGTTTTTATATAACTGATTAAACACTATTTGTACTAAAATGTCAGAAAAATTAACATTTATAATATATTAAGAGTACATTCGAATTCAGGAGAAAATTTTAAAGTTTAAAAAAACTGCATCAACAACTGACATATGAACACAAAGATTATATAAAAAAATTAATAATTAAGCCACACAGAAAGAGAGTATCCTCAATGGAACCTTAAGATAATTTTCATGACCTCTTCATGTAACTACTAAACTAAAAAATATTACATTCATTTCTGAGGTTTAAAGAATCTATCAATTTATTTCTAATGATCATATGGATTTATTTTCCAAAGGGAGTAGACCACACATTAAGAATAGTAAAGATATTCATCGTCTTTGGTTTAGGAATTTTACTCTAGAATTTTTAATGAAATGATTCAACAAAAAAATATATATGCACAAAATAACATGTGATTCCAAAAGACAATAAACTGTACAAATGTTCTAGATTAAAGGAATAGATTTAATAAGATCAACTCAGGCATCTACAGGGCAGTCAATAAAAGGATTATTATGTAGGTTGTATAGAAATGAATAAAATACCATATTCAAGGAAAATAGCAACATGCATTTTTATACATATATGTTTGTATTTTGCATTTTACATGAATGTGGGATGAATTCCATCCCGAATGTAATGAAGTGAATACCATGTGCATGTAAAATGCAAAAGGTACTAACAATATTATTAGAGGAGGAGCACAGTTTTTGAATCATTATAAGAACTCATTCAGCAAATATTTATCAAATTTATACTCTGACTCTGCAAGGAAAACATACAAGGAGAACATAATATGATCTCAGCCCTGATGGTCTAATGAAGAAGACTGACATACAAGTATATAAAATCATTAAATTAGAATTTAGCAGGTATAATACCAGAGTTATTCTAGGATATTTTAGAAGAACCAAGGTGGTATTTATTCAACATAAGAGTTAATAAAAGATACAGAGTTAGTAGGAGTTAGGGAAAAAGACAAGTAGTTAGGGGAAAGGCTTTGGGTGTAGAGTAGGCATGATGGTAGGGAATAGTGTGGTAAGTAGGGGAAACCTGGAGAGGTGGAAAAGGCAAGGACTTTGGCTTCATATTTAAGTTTGGTTCTAGCCCTTATTGTGGGGCAATTCAAAACACTTTCTCATGTGTAAGATGCAAATGATTCTACTTACCTCACAAACTGATGAAAGGATTAAATGAGATACTGTGTGTAAAGGAGGTACTGCAATGCCTGACACAAGGGAGGCCATCAACAAATAGAGGCTACTCCAGACTATTTTAAAAGTTTTGATAGTAAAGAAAGCTTGATATTAGCCTAAAAGGCTGAGAAGCCAGAATGTTTTAGAACAAAAAGTACAAGATTGGATGAAGTGAGAGGTAGGAGACAATCAAATCCTGTAGGGCTTCTATAGCAGGCTAAAGAACTTGGACTTCATCCCATAAATCACTGAAAGCTCTGGAAGTTTTTAATCAGGAGAGCAGTGTGCCAGGGCTGCTTTTTGATAGATCACTCTGAAAACTGGCTTCAAGTTGGATTGATGGGACTAAGACTGTAACAAGGAGGTCAGTCCGTAGGCAGCTCTAACAGAGGGGGTGATGAGGGCTTGAGATAGGAATGGAATGGGGGATTGCTTCCAGAAATGTTCACATTGGAAAACAGCAAGGCTTTGTGATTATAAAGCAGAGCAGGAGCAGAGAAGAGAGTGAGCTATCAAGCATTACTAGCTTTCTAGTATGGGTAGTTGAGTGGATGGGAGCAGAACAGCTGAAATGATAATTGAAAAGGAGCAACAATTTAAGGAGAGACACTGAGTTATTGGGTACCATGTGGTAGGTATTATGCTGAGTTCTGAGTTTCAAAGATGAATGACACAGCCCAGTCTGTAAGGAGGTTGTGTGCTGGTAGGGAAGACATTAAAAATAAGCAAATAAAATACAGCTTGTTTTTTAAAAAATTACCTATCTGCATTCTTGCCCCAAACCATATGCTATCATGAAAAAAAAAATCATACATATCCCAATTAAGGGGTATACTTCAAGGCAAGGTAGCCTCTGATAATATCAATGTAATGAAAGACAAAAACATTGGGAGATCGATACTAAAGGCACTAATAAGACATGATAACTTAATGCAATGTACAATCATTGATTAGATGCTAATCTTCCCACCCAACTCCCAGAGAACTGTTAAAAAGACATGAACTATGATACTGGGAAAAGTTGAGTATGGACCAAAAGTAAAACAATTCTATCACATTGCCGTTAGATGTCTTAGCTGCCTGTACCAGTGCTAATATCGTGTAGGAGAGCCTTAGCTAGTCAAATATACATGCTAAAATACTTAAATATTTGGGGTAGACTGCCATTATGTCTGTAATTTATAAATATGTATATATTTTATGTATATGGATATTATGAACAACTAGAGAGAGAGAACATGTGAATGTTGCAAAATGTTCAATATGGTGATTTTATATGACATGCATTTGCGTATTTGTTTATTGCTTTTTCCATTAAATCAGATTTGAGTTTTTTCCAAATTAAAAAAAAATGGAGCCGTGCGTGGTGTCACACGCCTTTAACTCCAGCAGCTAAGAAGGCTGAGGCTGGAGGATCTCCAGTTCAAAAGCCAGCCTTAGTAACAAAGAGGGTGTAAGCAACTCAGCGAGACCTTGTCTCTAAGTAAAATACAATAAAGGGCTGGGGATGTGGCTCAGTGGCTAAGTGCCCTGAGTTCATTCCTCGGTATAAAAAAAAACATGGAAAAAATTAGTGAAGTATATGTTATGACAGGTGGGATCAACAGACTGTTCAGATACATAACAAAGACAAAGCAAAGTTTATATCTTTAGCTAATCCCTTTCTCAATTCTAGGGTTTGGCTAATCCTTTGCTCCAATATCATCTTTATATTTTGATTTTCCCCCATTAAATATGTGAAATCTTATTTTCAGAATAATAGTATATGTGATGGCGAATTGAGCCACTTCCCATTGTTGTAGAAACAGCAACTATTGATGTCATTGCTACAGCACAAGATTTCATAACTGTGACACAATCAGCCAGTATAGAAAGCTTTTTCCACGGGGAAGACTGAACCCATGAGAAAGGATGTACTTAGACCAGGATTGCAACAAATTCACAAACCATATGACAAATCCCCCCATCTCTAGCAGAAAAATTCATCTGTTTTCAAAGTGTTTCTCCATAGCATTCTACATTCACCAATCTTGTCTGTTGAGTAGATTTTTCCCACTCCCATTGGTTCCGGAAGAAATTCTTGCTACTTCCATTTATTGAATACTCCTATGCACCTAAAATTATGGTATATATGATATTAATTTATCAAAAAAGCATCTACTGAGTGAATACTTTATAACAGACACTATTCAAGGACTGGAGACAGAGTAGATATAAATCCCTCCCTCTTGGAGCTGATTACATCCAAATGATCTCATTCAAACTTCCCTTATGATCTCATTCAGTCTTCACAGTAATGCTAAAAGGGAGACTTGATGAGATTTCAAACCCTCCTGTTCAACTTCAACCATACTCTTACAAGTGTGTTTCAAGGCACAGATTTTTTTTTTCATATTATCCTTTTTCTCCCACTAACTCATCATTGAAATTTGAGGAACTTTGAAGATGATGTGATTAAACAGAGATTTGATCAAGAATAAAATAATTCATTAAAAAAAAACCAGTAAAAAACAAGATATGCATTCCATCCAAGAATATGCATGTGGGTCTCAGACACAGTTTGTACAGCAAAATGTTGGCATTTTTCATACCCAACAATAAAAATAAATACAGAATATTCAAAATCACAATTGCCCTGGGCGCTGTGGCACTGCCTCCAATGCCTTGTGTCCTATCTCTCATTATACAGTTGGGGTTGTCTCCTGCACTCAGCTCTTATCACTTTGATATGCTAAGAAGCTTTGAATCAGCAGTGGGTGAATTGGGCCCAGCCAGTGTCCCAGATTTAAATTTTAATTCATTAAAGAAGCACAGAGTTCTCTGTAATGAATTCAGCAACAAAAATTATGGATTCTGAAAAAGACAGTCCAAATATATTCCTACGGCAACTTGATCTTTGACGAAGTAGAAAAGTGCTGCAAGTTTGAGAGCTGCTTAATGAAAACAACAATAATCCTGGAGAATGGAAATTTAAAGTGCTAATACCAGCAATTAGAAGTAATGACTAGTTTATTAGGCTATCATTTGAACAACTTTATTTCCACTTCAACACAAATCGCATGGTTCATACCTCATACATGGACAGCAGGATCCACTGTGGGAATTTGGGGGTACCTGAGGAGCTAAAGAGCAGAGTTCTGGGGTTACTGGTTCTTGCCTCTGAACACATTTCCCAAATATACAACAATGAAAGGCACTAACACCATCTCCTAGAGAGGACACCGCACAGCCCAGGCAGTCCTTTACCTGGAAACAGCAGACACCTAACTTGACAGCATGAATGTCTCCAGTAAATTTGTGTCATTGAGCCTTCAGGATGGGAATCAGGAAATCATAGCTTTTAGAGGTAGAAAGAACCAGTGCTATTAATTCCCAAGCTTTCTGGCATGTAGGTAGGTTCTCACCATTACATATCAAAGCCCAAGGAGGCAAAAATAATATTTTTTATTAGTTTTATTTGTTCCAAAGAAAGACTTTCTTAAGGAATAAAATCTAGTAAGAAAAAAGGAATATCTATCTTAGTTCTCAAATGCATGAATCATGACATGAGTTTCCTCATGAGGAAATGACCAAGTATTTGGACATTTTATGTGAAAGTTATTCAGACTTGAGATATCTAGATAATTGCCAAGTACTGTTTCTGTGGGCAAATAAATTTTTTTTATCCAAATAGTCAATTCAACATGTATTTAGCATCTACTATATGCTTGGGCAATTTCCAAAGCAGTCAGGTCTCATTTTTTCTATAGGGCAACCTGAGTCCACCTTTTTCTGGTGACCCAGCAGTCCCTATAGAGGGAAAATAGGTTGTAGCACAGATGAAAGAAACAAAATCCTGGGAGAGAATTTGTTAATGGAGTAAAACTGTGCATAAGAGGGATGTGGCCTAGGATGCTGTGATAGGAGGTTGGGGGAAGCCAGATATGGAAATCAAGGTGTTTGGGCTCAAAGGGACATTAGGGATCTTAACCCCTCATGTACTTATCTTCAGATAGTAAGTGAAATCTTGACCACAAGCAAAGAAACAGTATCAGACAAATGCATGGAAGGCCTGGGACCTTCTCTCACATTCTCTCCTGTTCTTTTATTCAGTTCAACCAGGAAAAGTTGTGGTTGCATCTTAATTTTCGACGTGACTTTGCATTTTGCTTGGCTTAGCTATTTTACCTACTGGCTGTGAAGAGTCTGGAAAGGTCAGCAGTAGTTAAAAAGTGAGATGGGCCATTTGACACAGCCTGCGGTCTTCACCTGTTATTGCTATACACACAGATTTCTTCTTTTCTATAGCCTAACTAATGGTATGTATTAAGGATTTTAAGAAGAAAATATGTATTATATTTATTGAGTGAAGTCTAAAGTTCACTAATGCGTATTTTTTTAAGTTTTAGAAGAAACTTAAATTTTTACATCACTACCCTTTTACCTATTTCAAACATAAGCAAAATACAAAACAAGCATTAATTTGAATTTGTCTTTCCTTTGGCTAATAGGTACTCCTCCTCCTTATTAGGAAATTATAGTGTGTTTATAGATTAAAACCTCCCAAATGCAGAAATAATAATATCCCAGGCTATAACCATTGAGGATCTTTAACTTCTAATATTTCCTTAGATATTTATACTGAACCTAAATTTTGGGTTTTTATGCTACAGTTTTAGAAATAAAACTTTTTCAAATACCCAAGCAGTACTTTCACACGTGCCAATCGGTTTTACATACCTAACACTATATAAATGACAGTATTCTCTCCCTTCTTCTAAAATGTGAGCATCATTCACTAGGCCTTTACCAAAATTTAATTGCTTTCAGATTAAAACAAAACACACAAACATACAATCAAATATATAGCCTCCCAGAGAAAGACTAGGATTTGTAATCAAGAATTTGTGGAAACCATAGAATGCTTTACTTACAAAGAACATTTCAAAGCAAACTGCTAAAAATATTTTTCTTCTATTCCTTGTGATTTATTCTTATGTAAGAATTGCCTTAATCTCTTACATTCTTGCAAGCTTAATTCCTTATGAATGAAGAGGACCTGTGAAAAAGAAGGAGGCCTTGAACTTGTATGCTTTTTCCTTGAGTGATCTTGTGTTTTGGCGTGTCATAGCAGTACCTTAGTACCTTGACAGGACAGGAACCTGTGGCGGGGAAATCGTTGCTCGGATAGGCTGCAGACATATCCCAACCCTGGCATCTGAATAGCTGGAGCATTTTAGGCCTTGAACACTTCTGTCCTACCCAATGTTGTATCTGTTGTGTATAATGGCATTTTCAGCCATCTATCTGCATAAAGTTTAAGAACTTATGAAAGATTTAACTTTAGTATAGTGTGAAGTACTTTTCATAGACTGACCTTGTGACTTCCACACTGAATGGAACTCATCAGAAAAGTCAAGGCCTTCAGTGCAGTTTTTCAAAAACTTTTCTCTCTATTATGGACTTGCATGGCTTACTTTTGAGATAAAAGTTTTTCATGGAAAAAAGAATGAACAAAATTCTTTGTTAACCATCTGCTATGTTATTGAAAAAATTTAACTTTGTTTATTTCTATTTGAAGCCTATGGATATAATTTGATGCAAAAGTAGAGTTAGTCTTATTGCATAGTTTGGGTCACAACTTGCATGGGATTGGGGGCAGGTATATAGCAAATGTTAAGAGCCAATGTTCTTGCCCTGTCTCAGCTTTCTTCCCATGGGAAAACTACTTTTCCTATATTCTTTAATCAATGTGGAGAGTTCATGTGGTTCATTTCATCTCTAACACTGCCCATTCACATCCCAGGGGTGATCCAGTGATTTGTGAACAACACAGGACTGAATAGAACAGTTTGACATAGTCATTGGCCCAAACCAATCAGGTCCTGGTAGGAGCTATCAAGAAAAATGCACTTGGGGATCTACAACTCTCAGAATGACCTGGGAGCTGTCGCCAGCCATTCTGCTAGTAGATGGAGCATAAGAACAGTGTTGTGATTTAAGCTGGTGTTATGTTTTTGCCATTTGTAATGTCAAAGAATCTTGGTCTATGTAGAAAGAGGCTAAGGTGTTGGCATATCTTTTAGAATGAAATGTCATAGTTTGAGATATGCAAACTCAGTCTAGCCTTTTAAAAAATAAGAATGACAATAATTGATTTGACCTTAGATTAAGCATGCTACATAGTTTTTACAGAATTATTATACTGAGTTTTAAGAGAGTATCTTAATTTGGGTTAATCTCAGAAGTGCCTTCCATAGATGGTCCCATATAAAATAACTAAGAAACACCATAAAAATGAAAAAAATCCACCTGATGATATGCTTGTTATTCTATTTTTGAAGTTGCAACTGTTACACTTATAAATGAAATAATACATGATCTATTATAAAAAAAAATCAACTTAAACCAAGATGTCCATGTCAGCTCTCTTAAGATACTTGGCTGTATTAATTTTTTTCATGATATTCTAATTGATTTAGGCTGAAATATATTCCATGTTGAACTGATCTGGGAACCACTATGTTAAGCAAAGTCAAAGTTTATTTATTTATTTATTTGCATTTTTTTCAAAACCCTGAAATAAACTATATATTCAGACATTTTCAAGCTTATTTAATCAAGGAACCATTTGTGACTAAGCAGTTTTTGAGGACTAATGTTCTGAGATACAACTTGAAAAATTCATGTCCATGTTGTTAAAACAGGCTTCATATATGGTACTTTTCAGTCACTAATGCATGTAAAATAATTGCCCAAGTAAGGAAGATATCTCTATCCATTTTGAAAGGTAGTGTGGTGGTGTTATCAAGAACATACCTGTGAATTCCACTTCTTTTACTTACTAGCTGCCTTTTATTAAAAAATTTCTTTTGGTTGTAGTTGGACATTTATTATTAATTTTTCTGAGGTGCTGAGGATCAAACCCAGTGCCTCGTGCATGGTAGACAAGTGCTCTACCACTGAGCCACAACCTCAGCCCCTTACTACTTACTGCTTTTTAATGCCATTACCTTCTAGGGTTTTTGGTGAAAATAAAATAGTATCTTCTCTCTGCCTAGGCTACTCTTCTTCTACTTATTTGTATAGATAACCCACCATGTATTTTTTTTTTAAATCAGGGATTGAACCCAGGGGTGCTCTACCACTGATCCACATCCCCAGCCCTTTTTATTTGAATACAGGGTCTCACTAAATTTCTCAGGGCTTCATGAAGTTGCTGAGGCTCGCCTCAAACTCATGATCCTCTTGCCTCAGTCTCTAGAGCCACTGGGATTATAGGTGTACACCACCATGACCAGCACCACCATATTCTTAAAACAAAACAAAACAAACAAATAAAAAAACAAAAAAACATCTCAAGCATTGCCATGTTCCCTAATATCCGCTATGTTGCTGTGTATTATTGCACCAAACCACACTTCACCATAGCTTTCCTTTTATTGATTATTGTTCCCCATTAAACTTTGAGTTACTTTAAAACCAAAAACATGATCTGATCATTTCATATTCTTGGGGACAAAGTGCCTGGCATTTAGAAATTCTCAATAAATAATTGTGCCAATTGGAGAGTTTTCCTCTTGGCTGCTACACTTGCTTATGAAGAACTCCAGTTGCTAGTTGAAACTAAAAGGCTTAATGGGTTAAAATATTTCATGGTCTCTAAATTTTTTTGGTATGGTAGTCTTTAAAATGAGATGTTTCACCAAAGTGGGGGGTAAGATGTAATAACTAGCATATTGAAAGATATCAGTACTTCTACTTATATATATTTTTACTAAGGAAAACTTCAATCTTTATGGATATTTAATCATTGTCACCCACAGGACACATATTGTATCAAGTACTTAAAGTAATTTTTACACAATAGAAGGAAGACTATAACATGTAGGTATAAAATTGGCCTAACTTATTTCTTCCTTTTCAACATTGGTTGGTTAAATAAATTCATAGTTTCTATCATGGGGTTTAAACTAAATGTCACTAAGTAGACAAATGACTTTAACAAGTTTCTTTCCAGTTTGAAGATAAAGCAAAATATATACAATGCAAGCACAAATGACTGAGAAAGTTGAAGAACTATCTTCCTTCAATTCCTAGTTTAAACTTTCAGCCAATTTATGTGCTAAATATGGTTACAGTTTAATCAGAGAAAAAAATTAATGAAATTCAAAACTTACCAAGAAACTTTGACATACAGACTTTACTTACTTTAGCTGGCATTAGTTAATGATGGTATGAGGATACTGGAATTTCTAAGACATTAACAATATAGTTTATTCCAACTTGCTCTGATCTACTGTTAAAATCTATATTTCTTTCTAGATATGAATAATAGTATACTTACATAATTTATAAATAGTTATATATACATTAGTGTGCATGTTCATGCTTCCTTCCTTCTTATAAGGGCATACATCAGAAAAACAGTTTGGAGTTTACACTTCAATGGTACTAAGTATTTTACTGGCCAATAAGAATGCCAGTAATCAGGCAATGCATTTCTATAGAATTCTACCTTCTCTTGGCACAGGGGATAACCAGGGGATGCCATGTAACCAGTCTTAGTCCTCATAAATGTGAGTAGAGAACAGATAATAAAAGAACCATTAGGCTTATGTTTTCTTAATCATAGACTAATTTTTGAAAAATTAGTTTCTTATCAATAACAACATTCATGTGAGCTTGCAATTGTGGAACAAATTTGAACAAGAAAATTCAATTATAAACAGTATATTTGAAAAGTCCTATACCCATCATGTTGACTTTAAAAAGTTCAATTCATCAAAATTATATAGCTAATAATGTTGTTTATAATGATATTATTTTAATAGAGGGATATTGTGTTGACTGTTCTCAATAGTGCTTTGGCCAGAACCAATTGCATGGGCCCTACCTACATGGAAATAGAAGAATGGGTATGAGAAGAAAAGTGGAGGGCTGTCACGAGCCATCTGTGGGCAGTGTAAGGATTGTTGCGCATAGTAGCCTTGTGAGGGGATAAGTCTGACATTGGAACTTCCCATGGCACCCTTCCCCCAGAGATTGACCGCCTGATGCAGGTGAACTTCCCCCTCAAGCTCTGCCAAAGATCTCACACAGCACTTGAGATGGGTGCGACCTTCCAAGATGTCAATCAACCTGCTAACTGCAAAATATCGAAGCAAGACTCCACCCTTGAAACCTTATCCCTGCCTTTAATGTACCTCCTTAAATAAACCAAAAAAGCCAATTTTTCTTTGTCTACTTCCAGAATCCATGTGGACTACTAAATCTACCAAGGACTTTGCCTTTTGTAATATATTTTTGAATATTTGTGTTTTGTTATTTGACATTTTAACTTCTAGGGTGGCTTACAGCCTTCCGGGCAGGAGGAAGAATCCCCAATGAGACATTGGCCATCGACGCTCCCACTACCACCAAATAGAGGGCTTTGAACTTAAAGATCTGGATGCAAAACATAGATGTGCTTTGTACTATCTGTGCCTCTGGAAGCTTCATGATCCTTTCTTAGTGTCAGTTTCTTTGGTTATAAAATTAATTAAAATATTTATCATAAATTTGGGGGAATGGTTTCAATGATTATTGCTACAATATTAAAAAAATTAAAATTCTTAATTGGTATGTTACAGAGAACCAGTCAAAATGAAAACTTACAATGTGACTACTTTACCAAAAGTTTTCACTTACTATTTACAAAAAATTTTCATTATGATAGTCTAGGAGTTAGGAACAATTGAATTTTAAACCTAAATACTTAAAAGTATCTTCAAATTTTTTTGGTTGGTGGAAATTCTATCATCATTGATATTGTTATCATTATCAATACCTTATGAGAAAACATTTATTAAGCTTCTAATATACACTACACATATAATTATACACATATAATTAATGCTAATGCTTTGATTCCTTACTATGTGCTGGGTACTCTTCCAAGTGTCTCACATAGTATTTATACATTTTCAAAAGACAAAAAACTACTATCCTCAGTTTACAAATGAGGAAAATGGGTACTGAGAGATCAAGTGAGAGGACAAAGTACAAAGCCAGGAAATAAGTAGATCTCAGATTTGAACCTAGGCTGTCTGATTCCAGAGCTTGAGGCGATTGCCACTGTACACATCTGTCTAGAGGAGAGGTACCCTCTATGAGCCCAATATGCAGAGACAGTACAGCAGAAATGTAATTGAGCCGAGACATGACACCAGCCCCTGAAAGGAGATCAAATAAAACAGCAAATCTTCAGGGCCAATTTATGCAAATTTAAGATCCAAGTTCAAAAGGAAATGTATAACTGGGATTTTGGACTGGGGGGAAAACCTGTCCTAATCATGAAGTTAGTTTCTGCTCTCAGCTAGGTTGACCTCTTTTCTTGAGGAAATGCCCTCCTTCTTTAGGGCTTACAGACATGCTGTTTTTTCTTACTGGTATACAACCCCCAGCACCCTTCAGTTGCCAACTTTACGCACTTTCTTAAAGAGCTTTTCCTTCTCATTCCTCCCAAGATTATGGAAGAACCTATAATTGCATGTTCTTATTATGACTTGCCATTCTCCTTGGGATAATTATTATACTTGCAAATATTTGCTGTGGTTAGTTTTAAAATTATTCTTTTCTTCCAGAGCATAAGCTTTACATTCTTTTTGTTTATCTGCTTTATGTCATATTCTCAGAATCTAGTAGGTTCTCTGAAAGAATGAAAAGAATTCTAAGGCATGACTTGTGGGCATAAAGAAAACCATACAGGTAGTGAGACCTCTAATGACAAAAGAAAATAATGACCACAGTGCCCACGTGCACCATGGATACCAGTTCTCCTCAGAAGCTAATCACAACAAACCAGAGTCCCATCTCTTGAACACTAGAATTTCTCTTTGTTCATGCTTGCTGAAAGCATAGTCAAGGAAATTAAGGAAAATAATATGAGACAGGATAGCAAATGATTAAGAGAATACGCTGCCTAGATTTTAATCCCGGCTTGAACTAATCTCTCCAAGCCTGTTTTTCACAACTGTAAAATGGGATAATAAAAAAACTTACTAATAATGTTGGTATAATATTTAAAATGAAATGAGAAGAACCATTCAATGAGCCCCCCTCCCACAGTGCCAGACATTACTATTTCTACTAATGATGGAAAAAATATGTATTTGCATGTGTGTATCTTATTATATACGACCGTATATTTTTCCAGTGGGAATAAATGGGATGGCTTTGGGATATGAAAGTTATCCTATCTCATTGCCAGGATTGATCAAGTCCTGATATTACAGAAACAGATGGGTGAAAGAACCCAAGACTAGAAAAAGAAAGAGAAATGTGAAATGGGCTTCAGATTCACATCCAATTTTGACTGCCTCACCAGCTTCCCAGGGAGCGCAGTCCTCACTAGCATTACTACAGGTTGTCACAGAATTGGTGATGACCATCTTCTGAAATGTATATACAGACTTCCTCTTTTTCAGCAGAATATTTCATTAAGGAGTCAATATTTTCCATTTAGAGTCATACATTCATCAATATCTAATCAGTATCATTGTGTGCCCTAAGATATAGACATATACCTAATATATTTTATTGCATTTATTCCTTATTCATCTTTTACTATATTTATGTGCATACCTATAAATGTGAATTGTATTTTCTAAAGGTACTTTTTTGTATGGCAGGTTTATTGAGATATAATTTACAAATAATATAATCTACCTATTATATGATTTTTTCACTATATTCAAACCATCATCACATTTTCATCAATTTCTCCAAAAGTCTGGCACTCTCCTCCTACCCCCATCTCCAGCCTTACACAACCACAGATCTACTTTTTATCTCTATGTAATATTTCCCTATTCTGGACATTTCACATACCCAGTATTTTAATTAGTACATTTATTCCATACTTTACATTGCAAAGTCTACTTGGCTTCGAAGGATGTAACAACTTCTCTCTCAAAGAAAGAAATAATAGAACCAAGGCAAAAAGACCTAAGTTGTAGACTAGTTTATGGAATAATCCAGAAGTTGCAGAACATAGCTAGGAACAGTTCATGGTTTCTGTGTGTGTTGCAGAAATAGAAGAACAAAAAAAATCATCCATTTTGTCTTATATATTATTGTCTTGATACATTGTCTTATAGATTTTTTCTTATACATTATTGTGCTTGATACTTAATTATTATTTTATCCAGTCTTTCAATTACATATTAATTGAGCCATGTAATGTGTATCAGACACTATGTTCAACTTCTAACAATTCTGTGTCAGAAAAGTAGGGTTATATTATTATTTCTGTTTTAAGATAAGAAAATTGAGAGACCCTTGTCCAACACAACCCATACATAGAAGGTATAAAATTTGAATTTAGGTTTTTTTTTTACTTCTATTTTGTGCTCACTCCATCATGTTACATTTTGCACTTTTGAGCAACCAGTTGACCTTTTATAAAGACTCTGCACAAGAGTTAACACCATAAAAATGATTTCTGCTTCTCTAAGACCATTTTCCTAAAGTACCTATGATTACAGTCTAGACACTTCTATATGCAACAGTATCACCTTACTATAATTAATATTGTAGGTCTGGGTACAAAGCCTCATGCACAAAATCCCTCTCCTAGTTTGTTCTTCCTCCCATTGTCCCTAATGCAGAAGAGTTTAGCTAGAATTTATCATTCTCCTCATTCATGCCTCAATACCCAATACTCTCTCTTGGCTATTAAATCCCAGTGGGCTTGTTGCAAACTGAAAAAAAAAATACAAAAAATAATGTGTGATCATTTTACACAAAGAATCTTGAACTAGAAACTCAATAATGAGGAGGAAAAGAAATGAGGGGGAAAAAACTGATGATTACAAGGTCAGCCCCCATCTGCAGCAGCAGTGGCATAACAATATCAAAGAAATGACTAATCACCTTACCCATCATAGTGCTCTCTTGCTGTGTTTAGTACAGTGTGTTTCAGGGCAGATTGCAGCTTTCCTAGCTCTTAAGTGCCTTCGGGTTGAAGGCACCAACATTTCCACGTACACACATTTAACCTGGGGCAGGAATCATCTTCTGCAGTAAACAGGGCTGCCTATATTAGGTTGGGTTTCCAGAGTCCACTGGCACAAGTCTTCACTGAGCAGAAACAGGGCCAAGCTAGGCAGGACTGCATTGATGGATCAGCCGGGCTCGTCTTGGTACAGTAACCTAATAAACTCCAACTGTGAAAGGCGCCACCGATGCTGAGAAACTGGATTGTTCATAGTAATGGGACTTTCTCCAATATGGTTGGTGAAATATTCAAGTGATCCTGTCTGCCTAGTAATATCCTGGGCACTACCTCATCCATTTAATTAACCCCCAGAGAGTTAGCCAAGGAACTGCTCTGATTACAAAATAATGGGTCCATCAGGCACAATTAGTACCCAAGTGAAACATGGCAGTTTGCATGAAAACAATTGAAGTAAACAATTCCAGGCCCTGACAGGGGCTTGCTTCCTAATTAACCCTTAGAGGGCTAATCTGTTTGCCTGAACAAAACCTAACCTGGTGCCTTTGCCAATTGGCATGTTGGGGAAAAGATTTTTGCATCAGATCTTGCTAGGCTTGACACTGGCAAGTGGAAATTACTATTCCCCGAAGACCTATGCCATAGAACACCTTGGTAAAACACAGGACTCAGTGAACTATTAAAAATGATTTGCCAAGGCATTAATAGATAATAGAGAATGAGACCTAGAAAGAATCTTAGAAAAATCAAATTCCTGGAAGCACAGAATTCCTGCACTTGCTATTGGAAGGCAAGACATGCTTTCTTTAACCTGAGAGCTCCATAGAACGTAGTACAATGCCCTGTATGCAGGAGATACACAACCTGAACTGTGGATGTGCTCTGAAGTGAGATTGGAAGAGAGAAATTTGTTTGTTTTTCTGCCATCAAGAAACAAAATAAGCTGGGCACAGTGATGCACACCTGTAATCTCAGCAACTCAGGAAGCTAGGTGGGAGGATTGCAATTTCTAGCCAGCCTTAGGACTTAGTAATACCTATCTTAAAATTTTTTAAAAAAAGTGAAAAGGATCAGGATATAGATCAGCAGTAAAGCATCCCTGGATTCATTCCCTATACCAGAAACAAAACAAAAAGCATAAACACCATTGTCTCAAGATCAGTTTTAATAACTTTATTTTTGTTCTGTATTCTGATGAGATTTGTATTTATTTTGTTCATTGCTATAACCTCAGCCTGTAGAACAATAGCTGACATAAAACAGGCTCCTGTCAAAATACTTGTTGAATAAATATGTGAATGACCTAAAATCAGGTTATTGTGAATGAGGGTGGGGACTACAGCAGTCATTGAAAAGCACATATTTAAGAATTGTATGGCAAATAGGAAAATCATTAACAGGTGATAAATGTGGTCAAGTCATTTTTTACCATTTTATTACTTAAAATGTACCTTAAAGCAATAAAGGTATATGTTAAGGGAATAAAAATGGTCATAAAGACCTGACCATATTTATCAAATGTAAATCAGTCATATTCACTTGCCAGTGACATGTCTAAATATCCAAAAAATATGTATCCTCTAAGAGTCTAATACAGGCAGATCAAAGATGCTGGTTACTAGATAAGTGAAATTTTTCTATTCTTATTCAGATTTTTAGTATCTGGTGGGTTGGAGACAAGCATGAGTTAGATGCCATAGAGTCAAATGGTATAAAGCATAGTGTCCTTACCTGTAAATGGGGCTATCACTGCCCACCACCTTTGTCTCCATGTGAAGGGCTCAGTAATTATTGATGATGACGATGATAAAGAAAATTATGGCCACAGCTCATAAAATAAAAAGTTATATAAAATTGTTCATAGGTGCAGGAAATCATTTTGACTCAGTTGTATGTATTACACATACACACTCACTAATAATGTTCTCCATATACATCTTACTATACAGCAGAAATAAAATCTAGCCAAAGACATAATTTTGTAGTTCTTGCTGTGCCAAAAAAACAAAAAACAAACAAACAAAAAAACATATCAGAAGGGGATTTTCTGTATGATACAGCATTCTGTTTTGTTAAAAGCCCCTGAAAGTCTTCATTGTGGTAGAACCAATAGTCTGATACCTTACTTTACCTAATTTTTAAGCCAATGAAACCACTAATTGTATACCAAGGGAGAAGCTGAATTTTCTCCATCATTTTGATTGTCAGAGCAGCAGGCAGAAATCATACTCACAATACATTTGTGATCAGCAGAAGAGAACAAAGTTTGGAAAGTATCAGTTGCTGGTTTATCTTTCAGTTGGGCAAGTGAATACTGAGAGCCTGGCTTTATCTGCCTGCTTAGCATGATTATTTAAACACATGTTTAGGGGTGGCACCATGGCAAGCCCAGTCTAAGACCATGATCTCATACTTACAGGAAAGGCCTCTCAGCTGGGCTCCTTGAAATTGTATCATGACTTCAGCACCTTTGGGGCCTCCTAGGAGGAAACCTTAGCTGGAGAACAGGAATTCCCCTGAGAACTGAACCAGGTCCCTTTCCACAGGAGGCTCAAGAGTCCTGGGCTTTGTCTTCTTTTATTAAACTGCCATTAAATGATAAGATTTAGGGAAAGGAAATTTTCACATCAATCCAGAAAGAAATACATTCTGTTCTTCCTCCAAAACTTAAAATGCAGAAGAGGTATTTAAGAAACCCATCTATGCTCTGCATGCCCAATTTGCTTTAAATTCCTGGGAGTCAGGCTAGGCTGTCAATATAATCTGAGCAATAATGTGTTATTCATGTTTTTCTGAGGTCATCAATGTCTTTGCTTGCTATTCTTACTATTCTTCAGAATAATGGTGCTTAGTGAAGCAATTTCTTCTTAACTTCTTCGCTGTGCCTAGTTACAGGCTATATTCAAAATCCTATTGTAAATTTCTACACCTCATCACCATCCTTCCCCCAGAGATTTCTATATAATCTACACTTTTCATCTTGTTATTTGCTTAATAAATAATATCAGTAGATGTGGAACATGAACCTACATCTTTTTATTTTATGCCAGCTCAAGCTTTAAACTATGCAGGATCACACGCCCTTTTTGATATTTATAAGCATAAAATATTCTTACATTAATAGTCCTTTTAAAAAATCTTTGTGAAAAGTTAAATATCAATATGGTATCATGCCAATCTTAATAAGGGACCCATTAACAATTTGAACAAGGGACCCTTTGTTAAACTGTAGCTTAAAAATAGATGCCAATAAGAATATTGCCTATTTGCAAAAATTTAAATTAGAGGTAGTGGAAAATTTCATAAAATCTGAGATATTATTTTGATTGGATTGAATATGATAAGAGAAACTGGATCTCACTGAAAATAAAAATTGTTATTTTAAAATATATAAGTTTAAAACTCAGAAACCTCATGTCTTAGTACTTTAGAGTGAAGAGCTACATATTTAAAGCTATTGAATATGTGCTGAGAACCTAGGTGTGCCTTTGGCAAGCTGGGTAGCCCTGAACAATTTACTTTGCCTTTATAGCATAGGCTCACTGTAACATGGCTCACTTTCTTGTAACATGGCTCACTGGATTGCAGTTTTGATTTTATATATATATATATATATATATATATTTTTTTTTTTTTTTTTTTTTTTTTTTCCTCAATAAATCCTAGGAAGCTTGAAATTTCTAGGTCATAAGCAATCTTGGTAAGGAAGCTAATTTTCTGAAGCAAAGAATGTAGTATAAGCCAAGTTTTTAATGGAATGCTACTACCCATATGACCTAATATTTTATTGGCATTTAATCATTTGTAAAATATCAACACATAAGTTAATTTGATCATCACAACAATGCTAGAAAATATATATTTGGGCATTTTAATCTTCACTTTATATAAGAGGATAGAGGATCAGAGAGTTAAAAGTGTCTTGCAACAGGCACCAAGTGAGACTTTAATGACTTAATATACTGTTTAATTATTTCCTTTATGTTCTGAATTTAGGAATAAAGTAGTTGATTTTACGAAATATATTCAGCAAACTTAGGCCATATTGCTTTTAAACATTAATTAGTTTTCTGGAATGACTGCAGTGTTTCTTTCCTGTAGAGTACCTTTGTTTACCTCTTGATTGGATCCCCAAATTGCTTGGATTTTATGGAATCATATTTTCTATTTATTCATTCATGCATGCATGCTGTTTTAGTCAGCTCAGGTTACCACAGTAAAATACCACAGACCAGATGACTTAAATAACAGTCACTTATTTCTCAGTCCTGGAGGCCAGGAAGACCAAGAATAAAGTGCTGGCAAAGTAGGTTTCATTTGGAGGACTCTTTTTGGCTTGTAGACAGCTACCTTTCTGTTATATGTGCCTACGATCTCTTTTTGTGCACAAGAGGAGAGAAAGAGCAAAGTCGCTGGTATCTCCTTGTAGAAAGGTACAATATCAATGTAAAGCCCCACCCTTATGACCTCATCTAACCCAGATTACCTCTTTAAGGCTCCATCTCCAAATACCAGTATACTGGGGTGTGGGGCATCACTATATGAATTTTGGAGGATAAAAATATTCAGTCCATAAAATATGCATTCATTCAATGATAATCATTATACAGTTAGTTGTAATTACTTTTACTATTTTAGCAGTGAACAAAGGGGCTATTTTCCATATATATCATAATTATTGTTAATCTTCAAAATAATTGTGTATAATAAGTAAATCAGAAATTCTTCTTCCTTTTTTATATATAGGAAGCTGAATCTCAAAGAGACAAAGTCAAAGATTGAGCTTGATTTTAAATCTAGGACTTTGGAGCTCAAAGCCAATACTCTATATAAAAGTACAAGAAAGTACTGTGATGGAGAAAAAACTATTAATTAATGAATTAATGCAAAATATTTATAGAGTTTACCTCATACCTACAACCATTATTGGGGATACAACAATGAAAACAAAATCTCATAGAATCATGCTACCTTTTTCAAGCTTGTATTCTAGATCTTTCACCCTACAGAAGCATACAATTTGGAAGAATACGTACACAAAATCAACGATACAGGCAAGCAGGAGATAAAAATAGCCATCTGAGCAGTGAAGACAGGAAAATGCAACAGGATTTTAAAGGACATGCAGAATATTTTTAGGATAAAACATTCAGAAAAATCTTCACACAGGAAAGTCCTTGAGGTTAAGCTTGGAGGATAGATGAAATGAAGATGTAAGCAAGCAAAAATAAAATGCCCTCAGGAAAAGTTTTCTCCTTGTATTAAAGGACTAGACCAGATACTGACATATATTCATTGCTCAATATTTACTGAGAAAAGATACAAGGAATGGCATCCTGAAGGGAGGGAGATAAAGCTCAAGATGTGTCTATGGGAGCTGTAGTGGGAAAAGCAAGTTGGCTAATGTAAACTATTCTGATTGTAGAGAAAGGATATCTGCAAATTCTTTCATTTTCTTATATTTCAGCAAGACTTAGCCTAGTGATTGTTTTGTATTCAACCCATGGCTTGGTATTTGATATTCTTTCAGAATGCTCGTCTTCTACCACCACTCCAAAATGGAATTTCACTTCCCAGAGTTTCCAGCCCTTCAATCTCATCAGATTTTTCTGGTGAGAGAACACTCTCTCTCCAAGGAGCATACTAAAGAGTAGCAACATTTAGTGCCCAGGGAACCTCATGTTAAGCTCGAGGGCAGAGACATCCAAGTTTGAGGTTTCTCCATTTCTAGGTACTCCCTGTTCCCAGTGGGAATCCCATAAGTGGGAATTAGTAGTGACAATTGAACAGTTGTTTTAACTGCCAAATGGTCATAGGATAATGATAGCTCTTTCAATAACTGTTGTTGAGTATGGCAGTGCACTGCAAAGAAATGCAACAGAGAAAGGGCAGCAGCCAAAGCCAGCCCAAATGTAGCAGGTTAGAATACAGCCAAGTGGCCTGCTTAAGATAGACAACTAATATAAGCCCATTCTCTTAAACATGGCAGGACATTCTGACCAGGAAGCCCCAGACATCCTATACCTGGGAGACACCCCAGGCCTCTCCTTTGGTGGTTCACTACCAGTCAATTTATAAGTACAACTGCACACACCCATCCTCACTTTCAGCTCCAGGCTGCAAATATACCAGGTATTGAATCATCATAAAAAAGACACTTTCCCTGGAGTTGACTGGGGTTATCCACCTTAGATATGGTGGCAAGAAGTTAGACAAAAGGATTCAAAGGGAAAGAAAAGTCTATCAAGTTTATCAAGTTTAAAACCTACTCATAGCCAGCCATGTGGTGGTCTGCGCAAACAAACAAGTCAACCAATATAAATAAATAAATAAATATGACACATACACACGTGATCATTCAAATCGATTTATGTGTCCTGCATTCTGGCCTTAGATCCCAGGATGGCCATCTATCTACTTACACAAATGAAAGGAAGTGTCATTGATAACATAGAGATGTTCATCTTTCTACTCTAATTCATACACAAAGGCAACTCATTCACAAACTTTTATATTTTAAATATTAATTAAAATTATTTTAATCAATCTTATGACTAGTTATTATGTACTTAGTATTCTATGACCATGGACCAGAACTACTAGTTTTAAAGGGTCTCAGGGAAACTGAGGTGATTTACATGTCCATCCAGGTCCTTTTTCCTATGTTCTGAGGCATTTTTTTTTTTCAAACAAATTCTTGACTCTCAGTAGCTTAATTATCAGGAGGTGCCAAGAAACACCCATCCATCTGGTAATGTCCAAATTCAGGTAATGAGAGTCATAGAGAAAGCCACCATGAAACTGAGAGTCACTGTTCACAAAGTGAATACCCGTTGTTACTTCATGGAATCAAGTAAGGGTGATGCTTCCCTGCATGCACTTATAGGTGACATTAAGAAATTCGGAAGATGAATATTCCTGCTTGTTTTTTCAGGTATATTGGAGTGAAGGTGGGGAGTTTATTATCCTTGGACTGTAAACTTCAAGTGATGGCCCCGTGCTTTCAACTGTCGCCAAACAACTCTCCAATCATATTTACAACATTTAGTAGCATAAATGTGGGGTCGGCTATGTTCTTTCTCCCTTCTCTTCATAGCCTTTTAATGTGGAAACAGCAGCAGTGCATTCTTCATACTTGGCCACTGTTGGTGCCTTTTCAGTTGCTCTGGCGCCCTTTGTACTTATTCCTTGTACCCTAGCTGATTGTCACTCGTAGACATCCACTGCTTATCACCTTAAGCTTCTTTCCTTGGCTGTTTTCTTTTCTGGATGATTTTGAAACTTCACATTTATAATCACTCAAGATAACTTTGATCTAATTCCTACTTTTACCAAGAACCCTTAAGAACATTATTGAGTGGGTATTTGTATCTCCACTTGAAAGATAAGAAAGTTAAGGACCAGAAATATTGTGTACTTTGTCCCAACTTGGTCATTAAATAAGTGATAAAAACTGGTTATACATCCAGGTTCCAACTGATTCTAAAACTTTTACTCTTTCTGTGTTTTATTGTCTTATCCTGTATAATATAAATATAGTTATGAATATAGATGTCAAATGGATAACAAATTATATTTCTTAACCCAGAATGAAAACTAAGTTAATCTAAGTTAACTAATAAAATGACTATATGAGATGAAATTATTCAGCTTTTAATGTATTTCCATCCCTCTATATGCTCTATAATTTGTAAAAAATATACATGTCATGATTTTGTTAAAGTACAGATTTCATTAGAACAAAACCCTATGTTCATCATCTTCCTACACGTAAGTATTTAACTACAAATACCCTCTCTTTTAGTAACCCAGCACAACACATGACTAACTGAAGATAAATGATAAAAGATGCTGAGTTCTATTTGCCTATTTGTATGTTTTCTGGGAAAAGGACTTATACAACATTTATATAACTGACGTCTAGCACAAAATGTGGATGGAGACTGGAACGCTAGTTCTTTCATCTGTATTCTGAGACCAATCCTCTCTAAGAAAACACAGCTGCAGGTCCACCTTTCAATCTTCCTCTCAGGGGCTTTCCTAAGAGGTGGCCAGGCAAGGGAATATTAAGCGGAATTTGCACTTGTGTGTCTTAGAACATTTTCCATCTGAGCATCAGCAGCAACAAAAACCTTCAAACCCTCATACCTTACTAAGCAAGGAGACTACTCAGTACTGAAATGAATCCTGACAAAATACTTCACCTAGGTCAACACATTTAGTGTAATTGCTTTGGTGTGAAGATTCCTATATATCTTCCCAGTAGGACTTCAAATTATTCCACTTTCTGACTTCAGCTTTCAAACAATAACTGCTTGGTAAATGAGGCAGAAACTCTCCCTCTGGATTTTTTTCCCTCTTCTTTTTTGCTAGGAAGTGAGGTAGGAATGAAGCAAATATCTTTAATTCATCTCTATCTTCGCCAGTATAAAATGCCCCAGGGTCTTGCTCACACATTATTGTGGAAGGGCCAAGAGCTGTTCTCTTTTTTTTTTTTTTTTTTTTTTTAATATATCTAGAAAGTCAGGGTTGGAGACCTTACCAGAACTCTCACTGATAACACAACATGACTCTGAGGTCATGTCTAAATTCTGTTTAGGCTTGTCTTGTGCACCGGTGATCCTAAGCTGGTTTGATATTTATTTAAACTCTTGGTCTTGGCTTAACTTCCTAGTTCACATCAGCATCCTGATTGATGGCAGAGTCTGGACACTTTGGTCTGGGCTTAGTTATCTGGACCTCAGGACAGCAACCAGGTGGTGCATTTGGCAGACTGGTCTCCAGTACTCTTCCTGCTCCCACACTGGGCTTCTCTAGGGTTGACCAGCATTTGATGGAGAAGAAAAATGGAAGTCCAACTCTCTTCCCTAGCTTTAGTGAAGGGCCACCCCTTATTAACTGGGTCCCAGTTAATAAGGGGTGGCCCTTCACTAAATTCCTTCATTTCTCCAAGTTTGTTTCCTTGTCTGTTAACTGAAGATGAAACTAACTGCCTTGCCTAGTTTTGTGGCAGAGATAGCAAGAGTTTATGTACGTATGAAAGAGCTTCATAAACTGTGAAGTGCCCTGTATACAGTTGCAACAAAAACAAAACATCTTTTAGGTTAGTTCTCTACTGCCCTCTTCTGGATCCCAGTTTTTATAACTGCAGTTTAACAGGGGGAATTAACACTTTAAGTCTGGAAAGCCCCAATGACTAGACCATTGATAGAGGGCAACTCTTTTAAAAGATATAATCATGTCCATATATATTGAAAATGTAAGTCCTATAAATTAGTTAAGATTAGATTCACATTTAGAATCTAACTTCTGAATCACTTTTCTACTCAGTTTTCCTTATCTGAGTTTTCCCACTCAATCTTGCTCTTTTTGCCTATCAAAAATATAATTATTTATGTATTTTTTTTGGTACCAGGGATTGAACTCATGGACACTCAACCACTGAGCCACATACCGAGCCCTGTTTTGTATTTTATTTAGAGACAGGGTCTCACTGAGTTGCTTAGCGCTTCACTATTGCTGAGGTCAACTTTGAACTTGCAACTCTCCTGTTTCAGCCTCCCCAGCTGATGGGATTGCAGGCACCAGCCACAGTGCCTGACCTATCAAGAACATTTTTGATGAAGTTTTTCTTAAAATGGTTGCTTTATTAGTAGTTGCTAGGCATTCTTCCAAAGTATCGATATTCATTTTATATGTTTTGAAGCTGGGTTGTCTTGATGTGTCAGAATATGTCAATGGAAACTTGATAGAACAAGATTCACATTCTTTCTTCAAATGATTTATTGACTGAAGCATCAAGGGAATTCTGGGATCTACTTGTGCCACTAGGAAGAATCACTAAATTTGTTCATAATCAGGCAATGACAACTATATCACAACTGCTACCCCATGACAGTAGTTAAGTAGTTAAAAAACTCACCTTTTAGAGAAAAAAAATGTGAAAAATGTGTGCCCTAGAATTGATGTTAAGTTAAAGATTAACTTTAAAAGAAGATTTGTAATACGTTTCTTCTATCAAAATACAATTAATGTATGAAAGTTTTTCCATAATCCCACCAAGATTTGCTAATATCTTACTTCAAATTTTTTTCAGTGTGTTAGGTATATAACATTATTTCATTGTGGAATTAATCACATTTTCTCTATCAAATGATGAATGCATAAAGAAAAAGTGGTACATATAAACAATGGAAAATGTGGATTCATAAAAAAATAATGAAATCCTGTCATTTACAATAATATGGAGGAAAATGAATTTCATTATGCTAAGTGAAATAAGCCAGCACAGAAAGCCAAGTACTGGATGATCTCACTTATATGTGGAATCTAAAAATGTTGATGGCATAGAAGTTGAGACTAGAATGGTAGGTACAGAAGCTGGGGATGGTAGTGTGGGGAGGAATAGGGGAAGGTTGAACAATGGGCACTACTGGATTATAGTTAGATAGAAACAGTTTCTAGAGTGCACAGGGGACTGCCTATAGGTAACAATAATACATTTCAAAAGGTTAGAAGAAAGGATTTTGAAAGTTTTCACCATATATAAATGATAACTGTTGGGCATGGTGGCATATGTCTTTAATCCCAGCAGCTTGGGAGGATGAGGCAGGAAGAATGCAGGTTCCAAGACAGCCTCAGCAACTTAGTGAGGCCGGAAGCACCCTAGTGAGACCCCATCTTGAAATAAAATTTAAAAAGAGGAGCTGGAGATGTGGCTCAGCTCAGTATCTGAGCAACCTTGGATTCAATTCCTAGTACCAAAAAAAAAAAAAAAAAAGGAAACAGACATTTTTAGCCTGATTTGGCATTACACAATGTATACACGTATCCAAACATGACATGGCACCCTACTGATATGTATAATTTTAGTGTTTTCATGTATCCGTTAAAAATAACTTCAAATTTCCTGGCGTAAACATGAGACTGAAAATACTTTCATGTATTTGTTAGGCTGTTGAGTTTCCTATTCTGTGAAATAACTGTGTCTTCTTTTGCCTTTTATTCCCCTCTTTTTGGTAGCTTATTTTTTCCTCATTGACTTGAAGAAATTCTACATATATCATGGATCCTAATTCCTTTTTGGTTTTACAATCAGATGTTGCAAATATCTTATGATTTTGTGACTCCTCATTTTTTATATCTTAGATGAATGGTTTATAATTTTAAAGTAGTCAACTTTGTTCATTTTTCCTTCATGACTTCTGCCTTTTGTGTCAATCTATTAATTTGAGGGAAATAGCTATTTTTTTTTTGATACACATTATCAATTGTTCCAATGATATCTATTGAGTGGTTCATCTTTTCTGTTCTCGTGACTAAAAGGCTCAGTGGTCACTCCAGTTGAACTGGGCTGATTGGGCTTCGCAAAATAACCACACAAGAGACACAAATACCTTTTTCTTTGAGGTCACTGTGATGGCTCCTCCGACCTTAAGGGTCTGCAGGGGGAGGGAGAGAGAGAGAGCAAGTGCTGATCCATTTTATTGAGGAGAAGCTATTCAAATGAGGCAAGGGGTCAGGTTTCAGGGGGCTGAGTCTATCTTTATGATGTCTTCTGTCTTCAGGTTGACTGACATCTGAGTAGGCCACACCCAAGGGCACAGTAAGAGAAGGGGACATGCACAAGGCACTTCCATGGAAGATTCAACCCTAAACAGGGCAAGGGGTTACATTATAAAGGAACAGGTGAGCCTAGCTCCACCCATGGGGCTGTAAGGAAGGCAAGCCTGGTCCGGAAGACACAAGTCACTCTAACCCTAGAAGAGCAGGGCAGTCTAGCAGCATGGGTGCCTGATGGCACATTGCCCAGCAGGGGAGTTAAGTTAGTCATGTGCGAGGTTGGTCTCCCACAAATATCTATTTTTTTTGATGCACATTATCAATTGTTCCAATGATATCTATTGAGTGGTTCATCTTTTCCCCAGTGATCTTTAATATTACATCTTCCATATTATTATCCTAAGTTCTTGTCATGTCTTAATTACTATTACTCTTTAAAACAAATCTTTAACATTGGCTTCTACAACTAACCTCATGTTTTCTTCATGAATTAGCTTTTCTTGATTTTTGTTTTTCTATATACATCTTGGAATCATATTGTGTTTTTAACTGAAAAAAAAAATATGATCAATCAAATACATTATTTTATCACCTGGTTACAAACACCATCTTTATGCTGTTGATTTATCCCATGGAAGTGTAAACATGCATACTTAATACAAAATAAGTCAGCCTCTTTAACCTCCTTCCAAGCAGTAGAAAGATCTGAGAGCACTTTAATTCTAATCTCCTCCAGCTTAATTGCATACCTTTTTGATACTTTACATCAAGCCTTTTTCTTTTCCCTCCATTTTTAGTCTTACAAATCAGACATTTTATGGTTATGTTTAAGAAGACACTGTCTTGAGTTTATCAACATGTTATTTTCTTTGCTTACTTTCCTTCCTTCATCTCAGATTTTTTTTCTGATGATATCAGTTATTTCCTTCTAAAAATTTATTTTTAAAGTGAAGTTCTTTCATTGGTAAGTTTTGTTTGTTTCTGGAATTTAATCTATTTAAATCTGTCTCTTGAAAACATAGCTTCCTTAGATTTAAAAATTCACATTGACAGTTATTTTTGGTTATATTAAAAATCAATTCCACCACTTTGTGGATTCTACAATTGCTGGTGAAAAGTTACCTTTCAAACTCGGTGCTGATGCTTTATAAGTCAGCAATCTTTTCTCCTCTGCCTGCTTTCCGTGGATATACCAAGTTATTTGTCTCTGAAATTCTAAGGCCTGTACTTTCATTGCTCGCTTTGTTCTAAGAACAGACCCGGGAAATTGTGTCATGAAGTTGGAAATGGTAATGTGTAGTGACAGTAGTAAGTATGGGTGCTTTTCATTAACATTTGTGATGTAACTTAGTAAAGTTCAATGGCACAGCTCAGAGGTTTCTACCCCAAATAAAACGACAGTAAATTGCTCTGACAAACACATAGACAATGTGGACACATGGCTAGATAAGAAGATCTGCAACAAGAAATCTGACAGTTAATGGAGCATGAAGGTATGTTCCTACTAAACAGTAAACGCTTGCTACTTGCCTTTAGAGTACATGATTGACTGTTCTGTCCATCATAAAATGTTAAGAAATAAGAGTTGAAGCCATCTCTCCATCTGAAGAAGGTGTGTATTCTCTCTTGAATGTGCATTTCTTACTTTAACCCAAAGGATGTACCTCTTGAGACTGCCCATATTCTCCTTTAATGTGAACTGCTTTCCTAAATAAACCTGTCTCCAAAATAATAATGACAACAATAATACTAATGGTTGAGTAAGGCACACAGGACATAAAGTACATTGAATGTGATTATTCCATTTCCAAAAAATTATACATAAAATATATTTTCATTTACTCCGTCTTATGAAAGTGTCTTTCATTTTGTGCAGTAACCCTTGGTAAAGGACAGAGATAGGACAACTTATTAACTGTATATGTATACTTTGTTTATTTGCCATATTTTATTAGTTATATTTATTCATTTGTAGATTTATTCACTTAAAAAATGACTAAGGAAAAAACATTGACTAAAATCTTTTATGTTCTGGGGACCCATGTTCTTATCTGATGAAATGGATCAATCATTTCCTTTTTTCCCTCAGAATGATGAAACAAAAGCTCTAGGATTATGAAGGCAATAACAACATAGGTGTTGTTCTTTTGGGGGGGGTGGGATCGAAGTCTGAGGCACTCGACCACTGAGCCACATCTACAGCCCTATTTTGTATTTTATTTAGAGACAGGGTCTCACCGAGTTACTTAGCACCCCACTTTTTGCTGAGGCTGGCTTTGAACTCATGATCCTCCTCTCTCAGGCTTTTGAGCTACTGGGATTACAGGCGTGCACCACTGCACCTGCCAAGGTGTGCTATTTAATTGTCATTGTGGAAGAATATTTTCATTAAAATGCCAGTTAACATGAGTAGAAAAAAAATCCAAAAACTAAAAACCAAACCTCATTTTAATGTTACTTGGGATGGTTAAAAAGGTTTACTTTATTCTTGGATAAGACTGCAAAGAAAAAGGGGACGGAGATTAGGAAAGAGAGAAGTGGGAGAGGAAAAGGGAGAGAAAGAAGAATGGATATGAAGGAGGGAGAGAAGGAAGAATTAAAAAGAGAAAGGAACTTCAATCTGACAACTGGGTGTTCAATTTCCAGCTACTTTGCTTTGTCGAAATAGACCTACTGGGCTGGATGCAGTGGCATATGTCTGTATTCCTAGAAGCTTGGTAGGCTGAGGCAAGAGTATCAAAGTTCAAAGCCAGCCTCATCAATTTAGTGAGGTCTTAAGCAACTTAGCAAGACCCTAAAGACACTCTTTCTCTTAAAAAAAAAAAATATATATATATATATATATATATGTGTGTGTGTGTGTGTGTGTGTCTGTGTGTGTGTATATGTGCGTGCGTGCATGCACACACGTGTGTGCATACACACACGACTGGGGATGTGGCTCAATGGTTAAATACTCTGTGTTCAATCTCCCCAGTACCAAAAAAAAAAAAAAAAGAAAGAAAGATACACCTAGTGTAGAGTCTCAAGAACATACCTAATTTGATGGTCTTAACTCTAGAACTATTTGGTTGTAATCTATTTGCCACATATTTTATGGTTATGCGGTAGTTTAACATATCTATTTTTAAAAACTTTTAAAGCTTATCAAATGTAACGAACCAACAGATATGTCTTTTGCCTAAAATCATGCTAGCAACATACTGACAAAGGAAAATCTTTTCTCCAACTTTGAATCCATCATTTGTGCCAATGAGAAGGGTGCTCAGGCTGGTAAGAGAGAAGCACACATTGGTGAGAGGTTAGTGAAACTCGATAGAAGTGAACTAATTCTCAGGAAGTGAGTGTCTACTGCCAGACAAAGTACAGGCCTGTAGAGCAACTGAAGATTGCAGAGTTGCTGTCAGTAATCTGTGAGGAGCATGGAGAGCAGAATAGGTGCTGAAGGACCAAGGTATTTGTTAATACCTTGAATAAAACAAAACCAACAAACAAAACTCCAAACTTAAAGACAATTCTAAACCTAACTTTAAAATAGATTATTTAAAAAAAAAATTATAAACAATGATCCTAGGAGCTGCCATATATTCTCCATAACAACATCTGTGCCATACTGACCTGGCTCCATTTCGAAGAAAAATCTCTAAACTTTTCCACTAGTTAAATCTTATAGACATAGTTCAGGTAAATAGTTTGTATTAAAAAAAAAGTAAGAAATAAAACTGGGTTCAAATGAGTTCATGATTTAATGTTTGCATAATTGATGGTACCCAAGGGAGGTGTGATGTCTAACTGAGGAAGATCCCTGGGGAAATGGTGAAGCCCTTTAGGTTCATGGTCCTCCTCAAACTGATTATAAATTTTGTGTGTGTGTGTGTGTGTGCATTTTTTTAATGAAGACTTAATTGAAGACATATTTGTTAAACTTACAGGTGGCAAGAAACTGGGAGAAGTTTTTAGTATTATGTTTTATAGAAAATCAGGTTTTAAAAAAATCTCAACTGCCTAAAATAATGAAATTCAGCACAGATAATTGGAAAGTCTTAACACTTGAATATAAGCATGATTATTGAGTAAAATTTAACAATTTAGCAGGTAAAACACCAGGGTTTTGGAAGAACATAATTAAATGTAAGGAGGTGATGATAAGAAGTAACCATTCTACTCTCTATGTCCCAAAAAATTCCAGGAAGGACTTATTCAACACAAATTAACCTGTCCAAAGGTATTGTGGGCTATTTTTATTTCAAGTTTCCCACTCTCAGTTACTATAGAAGAAGTAATGATGCTACCTTATCTTTACAATATTAGTTTATAGTTTTAAAGCTTGTTACCCCCCTTCCCCACCCACACTTTTCATTTTGTCTAGACCAAGCTAAGTAAGCATAATAATTTTCCAGATCTTCTCTACTGTACATAATATTGCTTACCTATTTCTTGGTACCTGCAATTGTTTTTACCTAGGATAGAGGTATATTCCTGGAGGATGAGTTACCTCAAATTTCTTTATAAGTGTCTTCTTTCCTCTATAAATACATTCTCCATAGAGGATCTCATTCAGTTTCAAGGTTTCAAATGCCATTTTCATGATGACAACTCTGAATTTACATGTCTATTTCTGATCTTTTCCATGATGTCCAGATTTACTTATCCTACATCCCTGACATCTTCAGTTGGATGTCACAAACAATACAACTTGTCTGACCATACAATATTTTCTTCTAACCTATTTAGCTGTCCATATCAAGCCTATCAGCTTCACCGCCAAAGTAATTCCTTTTAATGACCCACTTGTCCACTTCCACTGCTCCCCCGTCATCTAAGGAAGCAACATCTTCCATTATTTCAAAATCCTTCTGACTCCCCGATTTCATTTGTGCCTCCCACAGGACATTCTCCAAAGCCAAAGACATCTTTCAAAGCACATGTCAGATTTTCCCATGTCCCTACTTTAATTCCTCTAAAGAGTTTTTCATTGCAATAAAAAGATGACCTAATTTTCTATCATGACATATGAGCGCTTACTTAATCTGGCTTGCTATAGTTTTTTTTTTTTTTTCAGCCCTTTCTCTCATTCTATCAGTTGTTCACTAGAATCAAGGGTTTTACTTCTATTTTTCAAACATTTCAAACTTATTCTTGCTTTAGAAATGGAATTTTTCTTGTCCCTTTGATTGGGATTCTCTGCTCCCAGATTTTTAAGTATCTATTTTTTTATGTGATTTGTATTTTAGTTCAAAATATTAGTTTCTCAATAAGGACTTCAACCCCCCCCCATTACTTTCACAACATGCTATTTGTATGTATCTTGATTTTTTCTTTATTAATTGTCACCCTCTCCCGAGGGTATATGCAGTAGTTGATTCATACCTGCCACCACTGCACCATTAAAACCTAGAACAACACCACTGAACACAGCAGAAATAGTGTTTCTTGAATGATGTATTCTGTCATCAGTAATGAGAAGTTTAAAATGCAGTATTGAAATTTCAATAAAGGTGTAGAGTTAATCAAGAAAATATGACTATGAGCAGATATTTTCAGCTTGACCCAGATGAGACCATGAAGAGACTAGGAAAGCTTTAGATTTTCATGGAAAACGTCTCAGTCCTTGAATGACAGCAAATGGAACAGAGTTGGTGACAGGAGATAAGTAGAATGGAGTTGGTGGCAGGGGAGGGAATCTTGGAACAAGAGACAAGATGCAGTTTCAATAATTTGAGTCTAAAACTTTCTCCTCCAAGAATTCACCAATGGGGGGAAAACAACAACAATAAAAACAAGATTTCTCAACCACAGCACTACTGAAATTTTAGGCTACATAGTACTTTCTGATGGGGGCTATTTAGGATATGGTAGAATATTTAGCATTATTCTTGGTCTCTACCCACTGGATGCAGTACCATGTTCATACCATTATCTTCAGATATTGCCAAAAGTCTCCAAAGGGTAAGAGAAGTAAAATCACCTCTGGTTAGTATTCACAACTAAAGAATTTTTTTCATATTTGCACTTAATTTACTTTTAGTACACAAAATTGTGTAATTAGATTTTTCTTTTTTTTTTTTTGAAAAAACAATTGCCTCTTATGATGAAATATTATAAGATCTTCAAAAAGGTAGTAAAAGAGAAAAAAGTGGCTAAGACTTTCATGGTGGTATGTAATGTTTATCTAGACCCAATTGTAAATTTTCAATATTAAAAATAAGAGGTTTTATATTCAATTACAATTAATGGTAGCTTCAAATACAAAAAAAACTAGCGAGGTCTTGTGGAATTCTGGACAAAGAATGAGCTATATAAATAGAGACAGCTGTTTTAAATCTCAGCTTGGGGGCTTTCTAGCTGTGTGACCTTGGATGAGTTATTTAATGAAGCTCAACATCAGTTTCCTCCTCTGTACAACAAGAACAGAATCCCTGTATTTTAGAGGATATAAAGACTAAATGAAGTAATGCATGAAAATATTTTGCCTGAGTATATATCATAAATAGACTCTTTGGTGGCACATTTTTTTCCAAGCTTAGTGGGGTTTTTCTTTTTATGTCATACAAAAGTAGCTAATGCAAATATATACAGTGATACAGAACTAATTTACACTGAAAGACACCAAGGGAATCCTTTATTATTTCCATGCAAATACAATTTGACAGGAGTCAAGTATCAATTAAAGTACTACTTTCTGGTTACTCTTTGGACTACTTGATCATAAAAACCTTCTTAATTAGATCTGATCTTTATACTTGGCACATGCTACCACTCTCAACCTGTTTTACTAATTTTCATTTTGTTGAGGTATGCTTTCCTTTCAGAAGCAGGTGGGGGTAAAACACATCAAAGTAAATAAAACAGAAAATTACCTTCTGAAACCTTAAGACAAAAATCTTTAGGGCTATCACCTTCAATTATTGATTTCAAAAGGCCTCATCTCAAACTGGTAATGGAACCATAAGTGAAATCATCACAGGTATGATAACCAGTCTGTGCCTGAACTCTGCATAAAACCTTCAATATTATTACAAAGTGTCAGATTTTTAAAAATCTTGCTATTGATTCTCTGATTAAGGCTTAAACCTTTAAGGTTGTCTTAGCATGAAAATGAGTCACATTTTAATAGTGCTTTGTCAAATTCATTCAAAGCTATGAGTATAGCCTTTGGCAATAAATCATGGGCCTGATATGATATTTGGATTGGTTTGCAATGAGACATTTTAAGAATGGAAGTAGATAAATGGGCCAATATTTGAGCCTTTGAAAAGTGTTAACTGGGCTTTCAAGGTCTCTTATTTAGTTTTCAAAGCTGAGTAGTATTAACTCTAGATAGGGAAGAGGGGTGGGAGGGGAAGGAGGGAGCAGGAGGTTAGCAAGGATGGTGGAATGTGATGGACATCATTATCCAAAGTACATGTATGAAGACATGAATTGGTTTCAACATACTTTATATACAACCAGAGATGAATAATTGTGCTGTATACCTGTAATAAGAATTGCAATGCATTCTGCTGTTATTTTTTAAAAATCAATTAAAAAATTAAAATAGAAAGCTGATAAGTTTTTAAACAAAGTTCTATTTTCTACTTCACAATGAGCCATATTCCAGTTAAATAAAGGCAATGTTCTCTCATTCTTTCTTTCTTTCTCACCTCCCCCTCTGGTTCTTTCTTTTGCTCTGGATTTTTCTGACTCTTACCCAAGTTTCCCTTTCTCTGGATTGTCCTGCCATCTCATTGTCCTTGAGAAAGCAAAACAAAACAAAAATGACCAAAATTTGGATGCAATTTGTGCTGTCTTATAAGGCCTATGATTATGGGTTCCCACTATGCCACTATGGTATCATCTCCATGACTCATGCAGATGACTTATTGTCCCTCCAACTGGTACAGTTTGGTGCTCCCTTGGTGCTGGTGCTTGTCTCCGCCTTAGCACCTGTTTCTGATATTCTAACTCTTCCCTTCCTTGCCTGCTTCTACTCTAAACTGAAAATATGTCCCAGCTTTCAGTGCCCACCTCCAAAAGTTTCCAAAAGGATTCACATGCCATGCTAAATATTATGTCTAAAAACCAAGACTCCCAACCAGGACACACTTTTGGTAAAGTCAAGAAAATCCCTGCAGGCAGGTCATCAGAATGTTTGCCTCAGGAAAGCCTATGGGGTTCATGATGTGTTGCCCCAAGGAGTCAGTCTTCTCACACTACTATGCCACTAAGTGACTGTGGGAACCTATTTCAGCACAATGCTATTGGTCTAAATATGAAAAGACTCTCTAAATGAGTGGTCATTATAAAAAAGGAGTGCCACTTCTTTCTCTTAATATGTTGACCATCATGGATTACTCTTTCTAGTTGGCATCAATGCTACCCTGTGTTAAAACTTCCTGTGCATCACAGTGGGAAAACCAAGAATCACGCTTCCCAGAATCCCCTTCTTTGTGGCTCCCAGTTAGATTTTGCTGCTGTGAAGAGTAAATAAACTACCATATGTGGGAAGCAAGCATAATGCCTGGAACAAAGTAGCTAATCATTTCAAAGTGCTTTTCTCTTTCTTTTTCAACTATGGAAACTGATATCACATTTAGGGCATGCATACCCAATCTAGTGAATTTATAACATTGAGAAGACCATCAGATATAGTCATTAATCAATAATGATCTTTTTTTTTCTTCTTGAGAGTGTTAACTATAGTAATTGCAAAACCTGGAATTGAGTTAATATAAAGTCAAAGTGAGGAAGGAATAAAGAACAGTTAAGAGGACATATGTGTTGGCAAATTCATATAATAAGAGTAATTGTACATCGTGTGTCACATCAAGATTAAAATCCATTTTTTAATTAACTAATAATGATTATCCTGTCGTTTTACTGTGCTGTGCATATCTTCTCAGACCTTCTTGGAATTTAAGAGTACAATCTGATGAAATATTAATTAAAAGAAAATTGGTACATTCTGAAAAGCAAGAGAAGGGAAGAAAGTGGTTTTATATATATACATATACACATACATATATACATATACATACATATATACATATACATACATATATACATATACATACATATATACATATACATACATATATACATATACATACATATATACATATACATACATATATACATATACATATATATATATATATATATATGCACCTACAGCATATTTGTTGTCTTAAAGAACTTGTCATAGTCTGTTTTAAGGTTTAAGATTGTTTCTACAAGAGTCTTTTGTTGGTACCAGAGTCATTTCATCCTAATTAAGCTGGGTTTTTTTGGCTTTAAAAATATTAAAAGCATCACTCACTGAGCATCTATTCCTATTCCTGGAGTGCTCATGAAATACATCCCTACATGTATGGTTCATCACTCAGACACAGAAATATGCTAAGAGTATTGAAAAAGCAACTCAATTTCCACTCCCTTCCCTTTCTTATTTTGCCAGCTCCTTAGACAAGTATATTGAGGACCCTTATGCAGTTCCTGAGACAATGCTATGAAAAATACAATCTCATTGGCTCATGTTTTCAATCCTAAGACATGAGTAATCTGTGACATAGCCTTCAATATAGCACAATTTCCTCCACTATTAGCTAGGACAAGGTGTCAACACCAGTAGAAGGAACACTTTGGTTGCAGCATTCCCAACAACTGTAAGGACTCAGTCCAGGATAATAAGCATCTGTCCTGATAAACACATTATTGTCAGTTTATGCTACTTTGATGCCAAGTGAAGCAATTGAAGGGAACAGACCTTACAGTTAAATCCTAGTGCTGTCACTAACTAGATTTGGGTTGAAGAGTGAATTAATCTGCCTATAAGATTTCTTGTTTAAAATGGGGATAAGAGTATCTGTTTCATTGAGGCTTAACAGAGAGAGAATAGAGGGACAAGATCTCTCTCTCTCTCTCTCTCTCTCTCACACACACACACACACACACACACACACACACACACACACACGGTTAGTACAACTAAAGGGCAAATAAATTATGTAAACAATGAAGTGTGAAGTTGATTTATATTCTAGGCAAGATACTACATTTGCTTCTAGGGTATACACTTGGATCATTTGGCTGGACTCCTGTGCACTTTAGGTTCTGGTTTTCATCACTAAGCCACCTTGATTAAAAGCAAAATTTAAATCCAAATTCTTTTGTAGAAACACCATAGTGATCAGTGTTCCACCTGGTTCTGGCTCTCCTGCCATCTTGGAGTTCAATGATGAAGTCCTGGCATGTCCCAGGTCTGCTTTTTTGATTACTAGTAGAAAAATGGCATGTAACAAAGGGATAAACACAGTAACAGAGGCTTCAGTATAGAATTAAGATCAAACATGAAAATACATAGGTTTGCTCTATCTCAAACTGAGCAACATCTTATGAACAATAAGAACTCCACATTCTTTAGTGTTAGGGAGCAGTTCATAACATAGGGTCATAAAGATAATGACCTTCATTAAATACCTGACATTAGTCTATGTGCTTTATATGTATGTGGCTTTTAATTCCTTTCACAACCTTATGAGTTAAGTGCGATCACTGATTCCACTTTGTGATGGGGATAAGTAATGCCAAAACATCTAAGTAATTTTCCCAGGTCCAGAGTTAGCAAGTAGAAGATTTCAACATAGGAAGCCAGATCTCATGCTTTTTATTTCTGTACTAGTTACCCTACCTGCAGTTTGCAATAGAGCTAAGCTTCTGCCTTTAGAAGGATTCTTAGACTAGTTCTGAGGCTGTGCTGCCTAAGAGATAGGAATGTAAGAAGCAATTTATACAGTGCATTTTCCTCTGGAATGAAAGGACTCATTTCCTTGTCAGAGAGCTGCAGACACCTCTGTGTAAAAAAATCCCTGGTCATTACCAGGAGCATTAGTCGCAATCTCTGACAATAAGCAAAGGTTTCTTTGTTCTGATAATGACAAAGATGGGCATTTGGGTGAGGCAGACTATGACACTGCATAGTAACTTGCTTTCAGCATACCAATATCCTAGGGTCATTGTGAAATTTAAGACATTCACAGACTGTATTTAGTGTGGCAATTAGGACATAGTAAGTACTCATTAAACATTAGTTTCTTTCAACTGTCAACTTTGCCAAAACTTTTAATGCTTTCCAATTAAATATTAATGTCAGACACATTATGATACTTTTTCAACATTCAGGAAACCCTTTTGTTCCTGAAAATGGCACTTTTAAAAGCCTTTGCTATTGGTCTGAAAATGCAGTGTGCCTGCTAGCTTAAATAATCCCTTGCCATTAGCGTGTCATTTTTACACTCTCAACCAGGAGCATTAGTGTTGGCAGACTGAGCCATGAGAAAGCAATGGCTGTGAGGCACCTTCTGAGAAGATCTTGAAATGTGTGTATCTTTCCCAGAAGCTAAACATTTTATTCTAACATCTACAACCTTGGAAATTCAGCCAGAACCACTTTTTAGGAGTTTGTAATAAAAGTACATACTTGAAAAAGATAACTCTGTTATGTCAATTTCCACACTTATTACAGATTTGGAATTTTCCAATACATCATGAGTCTGGTACCCAAAAAAGGACCTGGTACATGCTTAGCACTCAATAAGTGTGGTTTGAACAAGGAGCTTTTTGCAAAGGCCAAATAGCCAAACATCATTTATAATTAACATAAAGTATCACCTGGAAACCAGAATTATTTTGACAAAGTTTAGTATAATGGGTATGGCTTATTAGGGAAGAAGATGATGAGGAGATAAGTTAGTCTTCCCCATTGCCAATTTACGTAATTAAAAGACTACCTAGATAAGCTGCTGAGAAAATTGCTATTAACAAATGAATACATTTCTGCTGTTGCTCAGACTTCAAAAGTTATAGGAAATAACAAGATGTAGTTTCTCTCTGTAAGGCTCCTGTCCCACTTTCCCATTCCAGACTCTCCCAAAGTAAATTTAGTGTATGCCACAGCTTACAAGACTATTTTGAATAAAATGTCTAAATTTGGTAAAAATCTATCAAGGTATATTTTGTATGTTGAAACAATAGGCAAAATATCCATGTTTCATTTTATTTATGTTTTATAACTAAGCTAGGAAAATCTGTTCTTCTAATAATATTACAAAGACATCATGCATCATGGGAAAGGTTCTATGTGTACTAAAAGTGGAGAGTGATTATTTTTCCCCTTGAGCATCCTCAAATCCTTAATAAGCTACACATTAAAAATAGTGTTTGATTTTCATGTCTTCCATTAACATATGAGAAACATAACGTATACAACATACTGAAACATGTACAACATATAACAACATACTGAAAAGTAGACTACTTTGTATCATAACTCTTTCCTGATCTATCAGGTCCCTAACAGTATTTGTGACATTCTTAAAAGGAAAAAAAAATCAAATACTCCTCTCACTTAAAGTTACTTGGAAGCATAATGCACCTTGGGTAGCCCCTTTATAGAATCAGGAGATAGGACACAAGTGGACACTAATTACATATAATCTACTTCAGAAGTAATCAGAAGGTAATCACACATATCTAAGCCAATAACATGTTTCAAAAATGTAATAACAATCTAATTAGAATACACAATTAAAAGTTTAATATTATGTCTGAATTCTGAAATTTTCCAATCAGATTTCTGAAACAAAATTAAATGTCATATCTCTCTGGGAAGACAGAGCAGCCCATTCATTATGACCCACTGAAGAAAAATACACATTGTTAGCCTAAGAATATCCAGCCCCCAGCCAGGCCCAGGCCCACTGAAATGATGTGCTACTTTTACAAACCAATTAGCATTAGCTACAAAGACCATCTCCCACTCCAACTACTCATTCAGCCACTCAGCAACCTCAGTGATGAGGTTGTTTGCCTACAGTAAAGAGGTGCTGAATATCATAAAAGTAGGCTTTGAGATGGGAGGAGCTGATGGAGCATGATACCATGTTTCAAATGTCCGCAAATAACACTCAGGCAATGTTTCTGTTTCTTTGTTCTAAAACTGTATTTGTAAAAAATATGTAACATCACATTTTTTTGTGATTATTTCCTCTACCTGCCCCATGGGTTTGGCTTACACTCAGGTCCCTTCTGTCCACATAACAGTGCCTTTGTGTTGGATTATCTATTGCTTAGCAACTAGCTCTTCCTGGTGCAATGTGGTTTCAAACTTACAGCATGGATCCTTCTCTTTTTCTATGTATACTAGATAAACTCTGTTATTTTTTTAATGGGGATACTAGACACTGGCAAAGTCACATATGAATTCAAAGATTCAATTCTAAGCACTACATGGGGATGTTTAGAGAGTCAACTGGTAGGTGTTATGCATCCTAAAGACAAGCGTTCACAAATAGGCAAGAATATTTATGGGAAATAGGAAGTGAAGTCTGCATAGCTGGTACTCATCTTGACAAGGGCCCACAGCTTATTTGGAATATGGCATGTTTTGATGAGATGATGCCAAGGTGGGAAGAAATGGTGAACATGTTTGTATTATGGACAGAAGAAGGTAAATATCCACAACTTTCAAGATATTTTTAGGCTGTCTTTGAAATGTATTTCATGCTGCAATGGTGTTGGTGGGCACTAGAAATGAAAAAAAAAAAACTAGGAACTGTAAGTCTCATTGGCACTGAATTCAAAAAATTATGCTGAACCACAGAAAAACCATATATTTCAGGTAGGAATATTGATTAGATTAACAGAATTGCCAAATCTGCCTCAAAGCTCCTTAAAGGTGAATTTTATTTTGTAATCTTGACTATGCAAAAGTCTAAGGTTCTATATTATATCCTGGGACAAGGAATATTAGTGGGATAAAATATTCAGTAATTCTTTAAATGACATTTTTTATGTGTTTTTTAGTGCATTATTGTTATATAGTTATAGAATACTGGAGTTCATTTTGACATAATCATAAATGCATATAACAGTCTGCTCCATTTCAATCTCTAGTACTTTCCCTTTCCCTCCCTTCTGCTCTCCCTTGACCCTCTTCTTCTATTGGTATTTCTTCTCCTTATTTATTATTTAAATTGGTGCACTATATTTATACCTAAAAGTGGAATTGATATATTCATATATACACATAGCATAATTTGGTCAATTTCATTTCACAGTTCCTCCCCTTTCACTTCTCCTTCTCCCTCAATCCCCTTCCTCTACTTCATTGTTTTTCCCTTCTATTTTCACGTGATCCTCCTTTTTATTCCTTATTTCTTCTAGCTTCCACATATGAGAGAAAGCCTTCAACTCTTGGCTTTCTGAGTCTGGCTTATTTTACTTAGCAAGATGTTATCCAGTTCCATCCATTTACCAGAAAATTTCATTCTTCTTTGTAGATAAGCAAAATTCTATTATGTACATATACCACATCTTCTTTGTCCATTCATCTTTTGATGGGGACCTAGGCTGGTTCCATACTAAATAACCATTTGAAACATTACAAAAAATCATCAAGGAACAGATTTTTTAAAAGTAGTTGTACAATTTAACCTCTCATTTTATTTTCTTATAACATAGTATTTATTCCAGAATGGAGACTTACACAGTATATGGATAAGAACAAAAGGAACTAAATTTAATCACTCCCTTACTTCCTACATATAATCAATGGGCACGTCTTGCTGACCTAGTCCACTGTTCACTCTCAACAACTCACTGTGGCAATTCTGTCCTACAACATAGTATCTCACCAGAATTATGACAAAACTCTCCTGTCTGTTCATGTTCAATTATATAGAGTGAGCAAAAGTAAAGTCAAAATGACCTTAAAATGCAAATATGATAATATTAATCTCTTATTTAACATTTTAAAAGTTCTTTTAATTTTTTTGTTTAGATATACAGGACAGTAGAGTGTATCTTGATATATTATACATACATGGAGTATAACTTAGGATCTCATTCTTGTGGTTGTACATGATGTGGAGTTTCACTGGTTGTGTATCCATATATGATAGTAGAATGAATCAGAGATAACTTTCCTATCTTTCCTATTCCCAAACACTGTGCTCTTGGGATATTCACACTTATTGATAAAGTGGCTTTTGAGATCAGGAATAATTTCGTCTCAGCAAATGTACTTCTCTGAATTCATCATGCATTACTCTGTATCAAAGCCACTGTGCTTTAGCTCCTTTGACCTTTGGTTCAACTCAGACCTTTGTTCAACTCAGGACTTGTCTTACTGCTGTTCCCTCTGTAGGACATATTCTTTTACTCAGCCAACTGCTGCACACTCTACAAGCATAACCTTCCACTTCTACAAGAACATGTTTTTGTCTACTGTGTTCCCAGCATTTATAGGTTCAACCATTACTCCTTTTCGCATTTAACAATTAAATTCAAAAGCTTATTTGTGGAATTATTTGTTTCGAATCAGCTTTTCTATTAGATCGTAAGTTCTAGGGGGCAAAGACTCCTATTATTCACTGTTGAGTTAGCTTAGCATTGCTGTGACCAAAAAACCTGATGAGAACAATGTAGAGGAGAAAATATTTATTTTAGCTCAGGTTTCAGAAGGTGTGGTCCATGGTCAGCTGGCTCCATCACTTTCAGCCTGAGGTGAGATGCAACATCTAGGAGGGAAGCTGCCCAGCTGCTGGTAGCCAACCAACATAGAAGGGAGGGAGGCAGACTTCCTCCAACTGGGTCCCACCTCCCAACAGTATATCCTACTATCAGTGGATTAATCCACTAATGAGGTTAGAGTCCTCATGGTGCAATCATTGCGTGAAAGTCCTACCACTGTCATGTGTGCCATCCCTACACTTGTATCTGAAAAAGAAAAAAAACAACAACCACATACAAAAAAACAGAAGTTCAAAACTTGTTTGACAAAATAATAAAATGAATAAAATTAACAAACTACCTAAGAGAGATTCTCCTACTATAATAGCAAATGAACCACCCAGTTGAGAAGGGCAAAATTCTCTTATTGTGAACTCTTCACAAGCCATAGGCACTGAATATACAAAAATAAATGCAATGCTCCCTGCTTTTGAAAAGCCAGCTCCCAGTTTAGTGGGATTTGTGGGAGAAAATAGAGGGCATAGTAAATAGATGAACCAGCAATGTACAAATGCTAAAAGATCTGAACAATATAATATGAAATAGAGAAGTGAACACATTTTGATAATTAAATGTGAACTTTTAATTCCTTAAGAATATGAAACAAAGTCATATTTGAGTCTCAAAAAGAGAATTAACATTCAGTGTTCAAAAGACAGGTCTTGTTTGCTAATGTTTTTGCCTACTGTGTTCCCAGCATTTATAGGTTCAACCATTACTCCTTTTAGCATTTAACAATTAAATTCAAAAAGTTATTGGTGGAATTATTCATTTTGAATCAGCTTGTTTCATTATGTCCATTAGTGGCTCCTTACCAAGATAGAACCAAAGAATCTCTGTGGAAATCAAAGCTGTGTTGACTTTCTTCATCTCAGGGAATGTTTCCTCTCATTCTCCACTTGGTGCTGTCTTGGTTGAGTCTTTTAGGACCTGACTTCTTAGTATCAATGGCTCTACTGGAATTGAAATTTATTTATAATTTTGTTCCTTTTGTTTTTGTATTTGCTATCTCGCATCGCTCCTGAAAATTACATTTTGAAAGTGTATTTGATAGAGTACTGCATCAGAAAATACCTGAGTGAGTGGAGATGTGTAGTTGGGGGTTGATGTGAGAGAAAGCTGGGGAGCAACTGTTCTCCTTGAAGATTTTCAACAATTATACAATTTCAATTTGGGGCACATTATATGTTTACATAATTCTCTTTAAAGCATAATAAAGTCATGGGCAACATAGTAAAACTAAGGCCATAAGGAGAGAAAGCTATAAAATGATGCTCTTTTTTGATAAATCCTGGCTCTCCCTCCATCCAACACTAATATTGCTCTCTGTACCTCTGGGCTATGTGTGTCTATACTTGGATTTTGACTATGCTATTGATGATGTGTCCATTCTAGATAAAAATCTTGAAATACAGAGTTATATTTTTTTCCTTTTGATTAATAAGTCTTGAATTTGCTAAAGGCTATGTATTTCTACTAACAGAGCAAGCAAATGTTAGTCTACAATATTAAAGCAAGACAGTGTTCAAAATAAACTATACACATGATTTTAACTAGGTCACTTCAAGGCTATGGCTAAGGGGAGAAAAAGGTTTTTAATTGCTTGCTATTATAAATGTTGCACAGCCTAATACCTCACAGTGTGAAGGGTAAATTAGAACAACTTTTCATTGACAAAGATTAAACTTTTTCATCATTCCTAAATTCCTGGGGATTTCCCCCACTGATTCTATGTGTTTTAAGCTTTTCAATTAAATCTCCTGGGTAGTGGTTGCAAGAATGCCCACTGACAATGGAATATTGGTGTCTGGAAGAGTTAAATTCTTTCAATAGATGTTTGTCTTGTTTACTCCTAAATAGACTGAATCTCTCAGCAATGGTACCTTATCAGCACACACTGCTAAAAGCCAAGTGAAGTTTACATCGCCATGCCACCAGAATGGGTTTAATGATAAATTTAGTTTTGGAAGAGAAAGAGTTCCTGAAAAATGAGGAAGTCAAGAACAGTCAGCCTCGATAACTCACTTGTTTTCCCTGGGATAATTTACTTTGACATTTAGGAGTATGCACTAGAAATACAAACCCTAGTGAACATGCTACCATAGACTGGTGTGACAAATACAAGTTTCTGCCTTCCAATTTTCCATCAGCTTTGCCTCCAACTCACCTTGATCCCTCCCACTGAGTGTTTTGAATGCTTTAGTGGGCTACCACAGAGACTGTGCTGGAATCACAACTGTTTTGGTCTGTCCCTGGGCTGAAACAGTCAATTAAAATCAGCTTAGAAGCAGCCCTGGAAAGGGTTGTATTTTTTTTCCTATAAAATATTTCTGGTGGGACTAAGGGAAAAGACAGCTTTCAATTTTAAACAGTATATATGCTTGAATGATAGATCAAAACAGCCATGTGGGAAACTGGTAGCTTGGAAAGTTATGTGGTGAAAATAACAATAATATTTTAAATTCAAGTATTAATTCTGATTGAAAAATGCAAGGCAGAGAAGAGGATCCCTAGCTGCCAGGAATGAGGTAAAAGATGAATTCATTTAAGAGATCTTTATTTCCTAAAACTCAAACTTGCCTGAAGCAAGAGAACATTTGTAAGATATTACAGATGGGAGAAGAGGGCAAACAGATCAGTAATTTTATTTTAAATATGCTGTATGTGTTTAATTAGTTTCAAAACAAGGATTAGTGTGAGAGACTGCAGCTGGTAAGGCAAAAGGGTTATTTATTTATTTATTTTTAAATTGAGCAGCTTAAAAATAAGCTCAGTTCAGATTTGACAGATACTTAAAATTCATAGCCCCAATGATAAATTGTGCATCCAAAACCATAAAGAGGGATTCAACTTTGATCCCTTCTTATCACTCATAAGCATGAAAAAAATGTTCACTAGATTGTTTTCCAAACTTTTATTTACAATTTACACCTACTATGACTACTTAAAAATAGGATACTGGAAAAATTTAGTAGCTAGATATCGTTCCAAGGAAGTTTGGCACTTAGCATTTAACAAATAACTAGCCTTTGGAAACCAAAGAACTACAGAACTAGCATAATTCAGAGTGATTATTCTGAACATCTCTGCATGAGGAACCAAGCTGGTATATTAACTCTGGAGAATCCATAGTGAATTCAAGATACTATTTTGTCTGTCTCACTACATTTTCTGCTTGGGTCAATTTTAAAATATGCTTATATGTAAGCCATTAGCATTCTTATAAATGGGTATTCACCTTGAGTTCAAGAAGATTTATTGGTACAAGTTTCTGATAACTTAATATGCTTGAAAATATAGATACATGACCTATGTAACTTAAGATCTTTTGAATTTTAATGCAAAGTTGAAAAGTATGATTAAGTATAAAAAGTTAAAAATGCACCTGCATTTTTATTTATGGGGACTGTAGCAGATTATTAACATCATCATAATTTTTTGCAGCTCCTCTCATCAGAAGGCAGAGTCTCCACCTCTTGAACTGGGTTGCCTGTGACTTGCTTTGGTCAGTTCAGTGTGAGTGAGCCCGTGTAAGTTCCTGACCTGGGCACACTTGTTTAAGTAGCAGCTCAGTTTCCATTCACTCTCTTCAGATCCTGAGTTACCAGAAGAAGAAGCCTAGATTAAGTTTCTGGATTTTTTTTTTTCCAGAAAAATCTGGATAAGAGGTATAGTGCTGCCCTCATTGCCCCTATGGCCAACAGCCAGTAACCTCAAGGAACTATGCTGCCCAACAGACCAGACATTGTTCTTAGGTGCTTGAGTGAATCCTACCTAAGCACAGCAGAAAAGCTACTTAATTGAACCAAACCAAGACTGCTGACCAAAACACACATGAGTTAGACAAATAATTGCTGTTTTCAGTCACTAAGTTTTAGATTTGTTTGAGATAGCATGAAAAATAGTTGATACATATATACATAAGAGAATCAATATGACAAAGCCATCATGACCCTATCTCAGCAGGAAATGATATTTTAACTCTTTTGGATACTCAAAGAGCTAAGGATAAAATATAGAGTAGGAAAGCACAAGTTACAAGATCTCCCCTCCCCACACACATGAATGAATATGTTAATGAAATATTTTAACTGCTGGGCTCTATATAATTGAAAACATCTTCGTTTAGGCATTGATCAACCTGCCATATGCACATCCTCTGAAGCACGGGGACCCAGAATCACTCATCATTCCAACCTGATTGCAATTAGAGTTAGGAAGTCAGATTGGCACACTTTATTCTCTGGGTATGCAGTAATAGGTTTCTAGAGAGAAAGTAAGAATATGCATGAACAGCTGAAGACAAAAATACTTCACTTCTGTTTTCCCTCTTAGGACCTGTTCTGAAACACTAGGGGGTGGTTTTTCTTGTACTGATGAGAAGTCACAGTATTAGGAAGTGCTCAGAAAATGTGCTCTCTAGTGAAGCTCTCCTACAATATATGAGAATTGCTCTTGTCCTCATTTGGTCCTGTTTGTGTGAGGCACTATTCTAGGTACCCAGAGTACTGTGATGAGCAAGTCAGAGTCTTGCTCTAATGAAGCGTATAGTCTAGTCTGAGGAGGTAATGATAATGAAAATCAAGGAGATAAATAAATGAACAAAAATATCACATAGTGATAACTACTGCTTAGAATTCAATAGCATGAATAAATTCAGGGGGGAAAAATGAAGCGAGGTGCTGCAGACTGGATTGTGTTGCGCCCCCCCCCCCCAAACACACACTGAAGTCCTGTGTGAACCTTGGTGTGACTCTATTTGGACATAAAGCTCTTAGGAAGTAATTAAGACTATATGAGGTCATATGGGGTGAGGTCTCAAATTGATAGGATTCGGGTTTCATAAGAGGAGACAGCTATCCCCTTCTGCTAAGAGCCAAGTATATGATGCATGGCATTTTTGGTAGAAAGGTGACGCCAGCTAGCCATTGAGATGATATGATTATGTTAAGATTTGCATTCATATGGATATTGGACTCCTGCTGTTCACCTAGGCCGGCTAGGGACTCCTGGAGAGTTCCCATTGGTTGGGGAAGTACAGTAGGAGGGAGTTCCAGGGGAGGAGCTCTCTCTGCGGGAGGAGGCAGCGTGGGTGGAAAAAATCTGCCCGGGCGGTACTGGACATTGGCGGCAGTTTCAAAAAATAAACTTTGTTCCTGCTTGAGTGGCTCGTGATTTTGTGCCCAGCCAGACTGAGGCACCCTTCTCTCTTGCTCTTTCTCCACCCTTGCTCACTAGGGAGCAAGTCAGTGGCCACCTAGAGGTCAGGAAGAAAATCCTCCTCACCAGAAACCAAATTGGCTAGAAACTTGATCTTGGACTTCTGGCCTATGGAACCTATGCCATCCAGCATGAAGTATCTCACCACAGAAACACAAGCAGATTGACTCAGAAGGAAATCTCATATAATTTTAAAAAGAATCAAGAACATTAGTCTTATTTTCCTAGACAGGGACTATTCAAGACTGACAATTGTTCTTACTCTAAATTTCAAAATTTTCAATTGCCTTCTCTTCCATTTCTACCTCCTACCTCAGGCAATGCCATGAAATAATTAAGAAGTCTGAGGAGGAGGAAAATTTATTTCATCTTCATGTCTGACGAAGAAATACAATCTAGGCGCTATATGGCCCCAGGGTACTGTACCCATTCCCCATTCTCATACATATCCTCAGTTCATTGCTCTATCTTCACCTGCTTTGTATTTCAGTGTCCCTTCCCAGCTCCTTTCCAGTTTCTGTCCCCAGAAGGACTACACTGTGTTCTGAAATCTGACAGTCTGAGAGTTTTATTTGCTAGGTGTTAAGATATCTCAAGTCATTTAAACTACTCAAACTTTTGTTTCCCTGTTGGCAAATTGGAGAAAAATTACCTCTATCATTTGGGCTGCTGGGAGGATTAAATAAAATCATACAAATGAAGGTAATTTGTTCATGGCAAAATGTATGCTTTTCCCCTCCACATCTTAGTCCCATCCCTCATACTTGTGCTACTGCTCACTACATAAGCAAAGAATTCTGAGTTTTCTCATGGTGTTTACTAAAGTCTGGAATGATCCTGGCATCTCTCCACCATTGCTCAACTCCTCTACCTGGTTAATTTTTGTTTTGTTTTGTTTTGTTTTTCAGATCTCCCTTTGCTCCTTCAGATGGCTTAATTCTCAATTCTCCCTTCTATGTTCTCTTACCCATAGAGGACTTACCACAATTGGATCTTTACATGTATTTGTATGATTTGGAGTGGGGTGTCTTTCTCCCCATTGACCTGTATATGGACTGAAATTATATTTTTCTCATTTATACATAATTAGACCTGTCACAATGCTTCATGTATAGAAGTTGCAATAGTAGTTTAGAATAATTTTAAGCCTTCATTTTAATCATTTTCCTTCAGCATTGACATTTTATATTTAGGAATATATTAGGAGTTTTGGAAAGTTATTTAATTTTGTATCATATTTTTTTTTACTGTAAATCATTGGGTTGGGCTAGTAACTCTAATGTTTCTTCCACCCTAAAATTCTAATGCTCTTTCTATATGATTCTGAGCCACTCCATCTCATTTACTTGTTTCCAATTGCTTTACTGCTGGTAGTTGTCCATGTACTCCAATAATTACAGGACAGAGCATTTTTGTATGTTAATTAGAAAAGTATACTAAGTTAAACCTTTTCTGAGCAACAGAGGACAAAGTAAAGAAACCAGTGCTAATTTACCAATATGATTTCAGATATAAACCTCAGTTGGTTTGCTTGACCTCATTCATGCTTCATTTCTAAGGATGTTGTGTGCATTTAAAACAACATTTAAAAGAGAAAAAAACCTCCACAAAACCCCCATATGCTTAACCATTTTTGAAAATAGGTGAATCATCCAAGTTTAGAATTCAGAGTTACTACAACCTCCCCTACATTTATCCCTTCTAAGAAAAAGTCATTTTAGAAACCCACTTCATGTTTCAGGACATAGAATTACAGGGTCTAAAGTACAATCTATCAGAGTTGTTCTAAAGGGAACACCGATGTGAGAATAACAGCAGTGCAAGTTCACTGATGCTCAGACACAAATGGGAGCAAAAAGCCAGTGGCACCTCCAGAGCCTTGTTCAGATGGGTGTAGATACAGGCCTCAGAGCTTTCCCTGAATGAGCCTTCCCTTTACTCTCAATTGTGAAAGCTCTCACAGTAACAATACCTAGTGATTCAATCCCCAAAACCATCTTCAAAAGGGAACACAGACTCTGAGGTCCCTTTAAGGTTGTAATTAGGTTGTTTCCCTTATGAAAAGACTGGAGGAAATGGGTGTGAGCTAACTCTTTTCAGAAAAAAATTGCCTTTGAAGGGTCTTCAGGCAGCATGACTATTCAACAGCATGTCACACTTGATGCAATGACTTAACACTTGGGTACACTTCCACAAAAGGAGAGTGCACAGAAAAATTTCCTCCTCTGTACACTGGCTGTTGATCTTTCATGCTCACTCCATGGTACCTTCGTCTCAGAAGGATCTGAGAGTAAGATCAAATCCAACCAGGAGAGAGGAAAGGGAACAGAATAGATTCTCACTCAGGAGTGTAACTTTCTCAGCCATAGGCTTCCTAGAACTGCGTGCTTTACTTTTTCTGTTAGGTTTCTTAGGAATAAAAAAGGTAAACATATAGAATGCAATCTGGGCCTATTAGTTCCTGGCAACAAGGGTCCCAAAGGATAAAAACTAAGGACACTTGAATACTTATTAAATGATAAACACCAATCTGAATACTTAGTTGTTTTTGAAATATATATATTTATTTTATATACCATTATCCAGTATGTTTTCTAGATGAGGAATGTAGTCTCAGAAAGGTATTCCAAAGTGCTGATGTTCAAGTGTAGGAGCAACCTTCAAGCCAACACAACACTGAGACTAAAACCTATGTGTCTTCTTCTACTTAATGCAAAAGTGGAGAGAAAAAGACCAACTTCTTATGTTAACTCACTGGCGTGGCACAGAAAAAAGTTATTCCAGGGAAATTTTAACTTTGGCCTGATGTTTCATTAACTTATATTTTAGGAAGAAAATAATCATACTGAATATGACTAATTCAGAGTAATTGTTCTTCTAATTACATATTAATTCAACAAATATTTTTACCCCTTTTCTGAAGGGAATTAAAATCTATCAGGAAGTTGGCAAAAAGATAATTGTAGTGCAATAACATAATGTAAAGGGCTCCAACCATTTAATGGCTCAGTGAAGTATAGTTTTCTTCTCATATTAAAAACAGAAGAGAATGCTACCATAGAAATGTATGAGGGTTTTAGGATTATATCAGTGGAAGGGATGCATTGTTTCTGGAGAAACCATGATATATGAAGGTGATATTTACACCATATCTTAGAAGATGGAATGGGCATTTATTAGTAAGACCAGGCTGAAGAGTTTAACAAAAAATGAGAACAGCAAGAATGAAAGCACAAAGCATAAGAATCCAAAGAGTGCAGAAAAGTGTGGAGAACAAGGAAAATACTGCATATCTTTTTCCCCTAAATGAATTGCAGATTGGTTTAAAGTTGGAAGCCATATGCTATATGCCATACAAAATATCAAATTGTCTCTAGATTCTCAAAAACTTTAATGATTTTTTTTCATCAAAATTAAGTTAGAGATATACCTGTGGTTTAATAAGGATCAGGCAGTGTTTCTAACAGAGCAATAACACGTTCAGAAAGCTATCCAATTTGGGAGTAGTACACAGAAGAAAGGTGTATATAAGGAATGAGAAAGGTTGACACCCCTAGGTTTAAATGCATTAACAAATAGAAGTTTTCAGTTGATATAGAGTGATTCTGGTGGTTCAGTGTGGTTTTTGGAAAGCTCACAAAAAATAAAATGGAGGAAAGTACTAGTTGCAGTATGCATACACTGTTGTATGCATATTCACCACTACTAGGAAACTTAACTATATGTTTAATCAGTTGTTTGTGTTAATTTTTTGAAGATTTATAAATTGGATCATGCAAGGTTTGTTTTATTAAATATGAAGTATACATGTAGTGAAAGATAATAAATATAGTACAAGATAGAAAATTTTCTTTGCCTTGAATTATACAGCAGAGTAGTCCCGAAACTTAATAGCAAGTGTGCCCTTTTCTGTAAAGTGGCTGGAGGCAAAAGAACTGTGAAGATTGTGACATCTCTGATATGCTATACTTAGGGTGAGGAATTAGAAATTAATTGTATAATTTGACCTCGGGCCATGAATCATTACTAGCCAATATCTGGACTCAAACAAGTTAAACATGGTTAACAATCTTTTGTATTTGGTATTGGTATTCAAACCTATGTTTATTTGTACATAATAAACATGTGTTATCATTGGGCTATAAACCCAGTCCCCATATATTTTTTTAAATGATGCTTACTTCTCTGTTTTTTAAAATGAAACTTACTTTTCGGAGTCTGTGGTCATGGAAGAGCACAGAGTGAATAAATTCTGGCAAAACCTGTTTTGAAAAGAAACCTCCAGGGAAAGGAATTCAGCACCTGGGACAGCAGCTGCTAAACCAGATTCTCTTTTGTGTAGCTTCTCAACCTAGAAAACTCTGAGACTTAAAAAACTACAACCAAAAGCTTTTTTTGAGATAAAGTTTTCAGAAAACCGGAGTTCATAGAAGAGAAAGCTGAGATCCAAAGACTGTCTCATTATCTTAGATGATGTGTAGTCTGCTCCTCCTTTTAGCAAAAAATTACAGAGGGTTTTATTAATAAAAGCCTGAGATACATTTATAAATCTATTTCCAGTAAAATCTAAAACCAGTCACTCCTGTTATGCTCACCTTAGAAGTATGGTCAAATGCACTGAGATAAACAAACAGATGGACTGAACACAAGATTTCTAGTCAATTTTGAAACAATCCAACCTCAATATAATTTACAAGTCAAACCACAGTTTAAAACACTTTTTTCCCTTATATATGTGTTGTAGAGAAAACAGAGGTGAAAGAAATAAGACCTTCAGCTTAATTTTGAAATCTTTGAGCTTTACTTATATTTCAGTTGGGAATGGTTCCTTGTAAGGTAATAGTGGCAACTTAACAAGTAAATTTCTTCTAAAACAAACTGGAAAGAAATAGGATTGATGCTAATGGAACTGAGGAGGGGACTAAATAGACTGTAAAAGCCTAGGCTGCTATCCCAAGCACAAAAAAAGATGAGGAAAACCAATCTAAGGTAATTCAGTTCATCACAAAAACACATTGTCCAATCGGAGGTACTGTGAATAATACCTTAACGCCTGTCACAATAGATGGGAACGGTCCTTTCTTTTATTCTTTTATTCTGAGGCAATCTCTTTGTGGGACTTTATTTGTATAGCTAACAATCTGAATGAGGGAGCTCTGTGAGGACTTGTGCACCGTTCTTGTTGCCAGGGAAACTGGGTCTTAATTTCTAGCGGCTGAATGCCAAAGAAAACAGGCTACAGAAAGAGGGGAGAAACTTAGTAACACGGGATTTGTTGGAAATATTTGGTGTTAAAGGGTCTGCATTTTTAGAGTCCACAATTTCAAGTAAAAGTATAAGTCACCCCTCCTTTTTTACCCCAAGTTAAATGCATTACCAAATAGCAGTTTGATTTTTAGTTGATGTGGCAATACAGTGAGGATCATTCACAGAATCTTGAGACTTAAAATAAAAATTAATAACCAATGTAGGTTCTTATTAAATTCCAATGGAAGAAACACATAATTATTTTTCTGACAGCTCAAACCAGGATATGGGAAAAAGCCTACTGTTTCAATTTACAAGGTTCTTCTTGCCCAAACCAGATGCTATAATGTACCTTGTAAGGTACTATTCAGTGGTTCACAACCGTGACACTTTAACTGGAATAGAAGAAAAAGGAAGAAACAAAAACGCCTGGATTAAAAAAGAAAAAAAGCAAATGAAACCTACCACATTTTTAGAGTAAATGATATCTATTCTCTATTGACTTATTTATTTGTGGAAAATCTGCTTGAGTATTTTAGTATATATTTCCCCTCAAGATTAGATTTTAGACACATTTATAAAAGATTTTTTTGTCTCCAGAACAACAACAAAATTCCAGTCTATAAATCTGTAGCAAAGATCCAAATAAATAAATAAAAAAGGAATAAAAAACAAACAGAGAAACATGCTAGTGAGGGAGTGTGTGTGTATATATATATATATATATATATATATATATATTGTCTCTCTAGATAGAAGTTTCTTCTGTAGCATCATGCATATTTCTTGACAAATTTACTTTATCTGTAACTAAAATAATTTTTAATTATTTGTAAATAGCTTCGGTTTTATTTCACCAACATGGAGGCAATAAGTAAAACATGTTATTTTAGGATTTTTGTTATTTTCTTGCTCATATAAAAGAATTTAACCTCCTAAAATTTCAAATCTATTATCTTTGATCATTCCTATTTTTTTCTGCATTCTGTTTTTCTGTTAGACTTGGTAGAATCCCATGGAACCTTCCGGAAAACAAAGAGACTCAGTTCTTTTTGTACTTGGAGCTACTGCAGCCAGTAGATAGGCAATCTAAATGAAATCAGCTGGGTCTCTTGGCAGAGCGCCACAAAAGACAATAGGACAATAGAGTCTAAAATGTGTCCCTTACAAGAATGTTCTTCAGAGGAATACCCAAAGATTTATGAAATATATCTTGGAAAAGATTGTTTTATTTAAGGGAAAAAAAGGCTCTTCTAAAGATCAGTGAATAAAGGAAAACTGGGCACTTACAAAATCCAATTTATTCTCATTACTCCACTAGAATATAAATCAGTGAAAATAAGCATGAAGACTTCAGAACTGCTAAATTATATATTCAACCTTTGTGCTATTGAAAATAAATATCTTGCAAAAATGTAATATTTAATGCTCTTTTAAATTCCTATTAATGGAAAAAATTTACAGCACTGTCCAAAATAAATGCCACTATCTTCATTTTATGTATGAGAGAGAATAAAAGATAAATGGACTTACCTGGAAAAATCAGACCTGAGAGAGGACTTAATTCCTGCCCTTTATGAAATCAGTAGATGATACTTCTCTTTACCTAATCCCCTAAATTCAGTGGTTTCAATTAACTTGAAATGTCATATGAGGAAGTTTAAAATAAAACTATCAATAGTATATTCATTTTTAGTGCCCAGTTAGGGGATAATTTACTTGAAAAACCATTAAATTTTTTTTTCCTAGAAAGAGATACAGTTGTATGATATGACTACTAGCAATACACACCATTTTTAAGATTATTAAAATGTGTTAAGAGTTTCTAATGAAATAGGGCTACGTATACAAACAGGGATGAGAAAAAGAAAACAAGTGCTAGTGGCTCACTGGGTGTTAGATAAGTACAAAAGTCCTATGAAACTCCCATCTTATGGGGTAGCCCTCAGCATTGTTATTTTGTATATAAGAAAACAGAACAAACAATTTTGGATGACTTGTCCAGAATCACACGGGTCTGGATGGATTTGGAAACAAAGATTTTTGGTTCCTTAATCTTTATTTTCTATCACCCTGCAAAAGATTAACTCTGTAGATTTCAGTGTGAACATTACACAATGGTTCCTCCTTCTGGATTTCACACTTTTTAAAAGCAAGTTATCTAGAATATTGCTAACTTAGTGTTTTCCTTGCTTCTCTATTCCCAAGCCATCATCACAACATCAGCAGAACTACAAGACATGTTTTATAATTTTGTATCTTATTTCGTGTAATTTTTGGAGTTTCCTTACATTTCTAACTATTGTAATTCTTTATTCCCATGAAATTTGTTGGAGGGACCATGATGCCTACCATAGGCAATCTGCTTACTGTTGCCTATTTTCTAATGCAAGGATTGGAAGTCTGTCAGAATAGAAGCAAGGCATATAATAATTACCTTTTCTTTCCTTTAAGGTGTTTTATTTATTTATTTATTTATTTTTATTTTTGGATCAAGTTCTTAACATTAAGAAAATACTGTTATGTTAGCATTTTCTTCTTATTCTTGTGCTCATCTATTTCTGTTTGGGACCAAAGTTGTATCAACTTTTTGAGAGACTTGAATAATGCTCAGTAGAGTAAAGGGATCACTTCATATGTCCAGATTTTTAAAAATAAAACCAAGAATAGTTAATATTCTTTTAGTTTTAAAGAGGTGATCACTTAGAATTACTAGCTTTCAAAATAGAAATCAAATAATTAACAGAACACAGAGAAGGAACATCCTAAAAATGGACTGCATGTTTAGACTTGGCTATGTGAAATGTGGGGGCTATCCGGAATCCATTCCAGCATCAATTCTACTAATCTGCCTGGTCACCAGCATCTTCTTCGTTCATTCCCTTTCTCTTGGCTGCAGGTATGTCCTTCCCAAAATTTTACTGTCAGAAATGAAGGACAGTTTTCCCAGAGAAAAGGGACATGCCTTCAGTCAAGAATTACAGTTCAGCCTGTGTGGTCCTCATGGTATAGAATATAGTGTCTAACACAGAGTCAACATTCCAACATGGGTTTGTTATTGACCTTCAGGCTAACAATGAAACAAGATGCAAGACATTCTATAAAAGAGGAACAGGTAGCTTTTTATTCTTCAATACTGGCATTAAAAAATTGAGATTCTTGATATGGAAAAGGCTTAATTTTATGGGATATACCAGGCCTTTTTCCAGCCTTGTTTTCTGAATAAAAGTACAATCCTTTCTACAATGGAAATGTTATTTGTAGCTGGCACATTACTATGGATTTTCTCAAGGCTTGGCTTTAAGGACAAATGACTTACTCTTTACAGCATTTGTTGGTAATAACCTTAAACAAACCACTTGGCTTTTCAGCCATGAACCTTGGTCACAAGAGACAGAATCCCATCTAGATTTTGAAAACCTGATTCTATCTTATTACTTTAAGAACTACACTTCAAGTGAGCCTGCTAAAATTATGCATTTATGTTTAGGAACAAGATCTAAGATAAGACTTTGGGAGAATTAATCTACTTATTTTTATAGGAATAGAAGATTCTTCAATTGTCTTCCTTCTTGGTAGTTTCAAAATAAGAAATGTGTAACAATAGTTTTCCTTGATCACAGACATATTGCATCTATAATGATGCATGCTATACCATCTGTACAAGACTATTAAAAAGCAAGAAAGGGTTATAGGATAAACTATATTTATCTTGATTTTTAATTTTAAAAATAACTTTATACACATGATCCAGATTGATCTCAGTGGCAAATTAAAAAGTCCAAACAGAGATCAAGCTTATTTTTCTTGGTGAATCAGATATTGGCCTCTATGATAATTATTCTATTAGCTGAGAAGTGGGGTCATTATGAATGTTTTGGGCCATAGACATGCTATTGGAAAGAGGTGGAGAAAATTTAGACAATGATAAACAAGAGCAAAAGGAAAGCCCACGCCTTTCTCCTATTGTCTATACCCCGGCCTTTCAATCAGTTTGGGCAATCTATAGTGAATAAATATAAATATCACCAGCAATAATACACTAAATTAGATATAAGGAAAAACTGTTTAAAATATAAGGACATGTGTCATAAAATGGAGGACTATATATTTATTTTTCATGCTAACTGGATAATAGAAGTGGGGTCACTACTCGGGCAACTAACAGCACCCTTATCTGGACCCATGAACAAAAGAGGGTGGCTCTCAGCAGTACCCTAAAGGCTATTTAAAATCTTAGAGGGAGTGGTGCTTCTGGTTGGACATACAAAACTTGGCACCAGGTAAAACGCTCTGTGGGTATGTATACACACTTCCACAAAATCATTAGAGAGAATAGGAGGAGGTGGGAAACATGCACATGTGGCCTTTCTGGTTATTTGAGCATTTCAATACCAGAGCAAAATTGTGGAAATAAATTTCTTAAGACCTTTCAAAAGCCCAAGAAGCACGACAATTCATTGGCTTAAAGGGAAATAAAGAACATAGGGTTTGTTTCATAATTAAAGATCACTATGATCTGAGGCATCTGTTTATTTATCTCAGCAATCTATGGAAATGTATTTGTTCCAGAGGGAACTATATACAGAACAGCTCACATGTAACATACACTAAAAACTTATTTTAGCACTTTAGTTTGTGGAATATATACGGGCTTTCTGTAGCTAGAACATGATCAAAATATTCTATTGAGACTGGATTGTTATGCTTCCTCTAAAATTTTTCTGGCGCCAAATTAGACCCAACCTTGTAAACATTGACTACAGCAATTTCTTAGGATAGCAACCCCAGGGACAAAAGAGGTTTCAGTTCCAGATCATTAAGGTGTACTAAGATATCCAAGACCAGAACTCAAAGGAAATAAGAAAATACAGTGAAAGAAAATGAGTGACTTTCTTTTTTTGCGGAAACATAAAGAGTGGGTCAAACCCTTAAATGGTGACATTAATTGAAAGACTGTAATACTGCCTAAGGCCGATCAATTACTAGTAATAGTTATTTTCAACCCCAGTCCCAGTGGTTCAGTTTTGATATTTCCTAAATATCTAATTGCCAGCATATTTATTAAATCATTTGTGATGAATTTCTAGTGATAACTGACTACCAACTGAACTGCACCTGTATTCCACACCAAGAGGATCTCAATTTCAAATCATTCCAATTAATTTTAACGTGACTGATTTAAAGTAAGAGTCTTAAATATTAAGGAGTTTTGTCATGTCAAAATAAACAACAAAAATACCCACAAAAGGTGAGAATTTCTCTCATTTCTCTCTTATAAAATAGTCTGTCATTTTGTAGCCAAAGTATGTGACACCATATTCTGTGCTACATTTTGGTGCTGTGACTTACAATAAAAGTTCATTTCTAAAATATCAAAAGCATAAATAACTGTATCTTATGGGATTTGGTTGCCACAAAAATTTGAAACCAAAAATAACTATTAAATAAATTCCTTATGCCAGGGTTTAGGGAGGAAGCTCCATGGGATGAATAGCCAGATGTAACGTATATAAGTAGAAAGAAAAAAATCCTGATGACCATTGACCAGGTGCACCACCAACACTGAAATAAGACACTGTAATAACAATTATTTATGGGGCTCCACCATCTTACAGACTCTGCCTAAAACAAAATGACTTTTGTCCCTTCAGTACTACAACTGAATGAAAGCTTCTTCACAGTTATCCCAAAGGTGAATATGTTTGAAATAGTTTGACTCAAACTGCAGGCCATTAGGTAAAGCTGAAATTCACTTTGGGGACCCCTAGGGGTGCCTCAAAGAAATAAATAGTCACACAATTAGAGGCTTAGGATGCTCAGCTGAGGACTTACCACACACAAAAACAAGCCATAAACACCAATTTAAACATTGGTGATAAATTAAAACTTAGCAGTAGCACTCCTTTATTTTCCAGTGTTAAATTCATCTGTATGGTTAATAGCTCTTCAATTGGAGAAGCTTAGTGGTGAGTATATTCAAAGTCGAGTATTCTCCTTTGTAGAAAGGATACTCTTTACTTTGATGTTGATTTGTTATTGATGAGGGCATTAATGGGGGAGGAGGGGGTGGAATATGCACCTAACTTTTCTATGAAGTTTTATGATGGACCTTTTACCTGTTGCTTTTATCAGTGATCACAATCTTAAAATGAACTATTTTTTAGAGGAGGAAATTGAAGCTCACAGAAGTCCCTTAGGTATTAGTTGAAATAAATTAAACTGAAGTTCAGGTCTGTCTGATTCCATCTACAAAGATGGCCACCTCACTTCCTTCCTGCCTTTTTGCTCCTCTCATTTACTAAGTGGAGACTCATACCCTTTCCTTTGAATCTGGGACTGAGTTGACTAATAGATTATAGCATAAGTGTTATGCTGGGACTTTGGAGCCCAGCATGTGCTTTCACTCCTGGAGATGGCCACTCGGTGAAGGGCAACTAGACTACTGAAGTGAGAGAGGACCTGGAGGATGAGTGGGCACACACCCCAGGCTAGATGTCCTCACCAACACTGCAAGAAACAGAAGATAGCCATTCCTTAAGCCCTACCCAAACAGACAAATAATGGACACTTTGATTCTAAGTAATTATTATTATTTTTAATTTTAAATAGACAACAACAGATAAGTGAAAAAAGCTTCTCAAACCCAGGTTATTTCTATTATGTGGTATTGGCTTCCCTGTTCTTCATCCTTAACTATTAGTTTGGTAAAGAAACATTTGGCTGAGTCAAATGGGTTCTAATCAAAAGAGCATTAAGTACTTACATCCTGTGACATAGGAATGACTTTTAATCCCTTTACTGGTGAAGAAAGTGAGATAGAGGTAGAGTTAGAAAGAAGCTGCCAGATAGAAAGTTGTAAATTTAGGGTCAAACCCATGAAGCCAGATTGCATAGTTTCGCTCTTAATTATCAAGCCATATTGCCTGGACGTTTTTGTCACTGACATTCAAATCTGGTCAACTGACATACATGGCTGAGAAAAGTACTCCAATTTCATTATCTAGAACTGTAATACTTCATTTGCAAAACTGAACTGTAGATGACCCTAAAGAACTTTCCTTCAGAGTAGCCATGGACAATGCATAAAAGGGTGCTTCTGTCTTGCAATGCTACATTATGAGCTTAGGGAGTGAAGCTGTTTTATGTGGGATTGAATAAAACACCTATAATAGGGAACAAAAATCTAGGCATGTGGTAAAATGACTCCTGGCTATGGTAGCTTTTCCCAGATTCCTCACCATACTGAGAATATTTCCTAGGCATAGAAATAAAACTAGTGTATCACATTTGATGTCACTTTTTTTCTATGATTTTTTTCTGATTCAGTGCAGAGTTTGACATCCGAGAGACCTTGAGGAGTAGCTTGCTACCTACAAACTCTATGATCTTAGAAAGTTCCTTTTCCTCTCCTCTGATATTAACAAAATAGGACTAATAATGTCTAAATCATGGAGCTTTTCAAAGGAAGAAATGAGATCAGATGTGAGTGTATATACATGTGTGTGTGCATGCATGAACGTATGTATATCAAACATCTAGAACACAGTAATAACTCTGAAAAAGGTAGCTGATGTTACCTTTATTATGCTCATGCTTCTGTTGACATGAACCAAAACTAGGTAATAAGTTAGAAGGCGACTAAAAGAAAGATTATCATGCTAGAAGGCAGTGAAGAGGCCCAAAGTAAAAAATAAGGTATGAAGAAGAAATGAGGAAGGTGAAATTATTCAAAATACAAATAGGAAATTCAGTTATGTGACTTTTTTTATTAAGGGTTTGTTTTTAACATCCAATAAGTTTTCTGCTGTTCAAAATGTTAACATGTAGAATTCATTAGATAGTACATGTTGGAAAGTTCTGGTTAGATGTCAAGGCTGCTTAGAGGAATCACAGAATGATTTAAAAAAAAAAAAAAAAAAAAGAATGCCCGCAGAGATCATCCAGCTCAACCCTTTAATTTCATAAATGAAGAATGGTTCATAGAGGGAAAATGGCTTATCCAAAGAGATCCAGCTTCTGAGTGGCAGAATGAGCAATGGATCTAAGGTTTCCCTATTCTTTAGTGAAGAAAGGTTCTCACTATAGAGAACTCAAATGTCTGCTGGGAAAGAAGAACATAACTAAAAATATCCCTAGTTACCACTGATGATAATTACCATTCCCAGATTAGAAACTGTAATAGAAACCCCAAATGGGTATGAATAAATCAAACTTCTTGGTATTTATCTGTGTATAAGAGATGAATGTGTATAGGAGCCAAATGTGAGTGCTAATCTAGTTTCCTCCATTTCTCTTAGTTTTCCACATATTGTAGCACATAATCCTGAAACTTGTTGGCATGACCAAAAAGAGAAAAAAGTTATGAAAGTCTTAGCCAAGGTTGGACGAGTGCTTTTATTCTTTCTCCCTAGATGAGGTGATCTGAAGCTTACCATTGGACTCAGCTACTCTGCTATTCTGTCCTGGGCTAGACCAATGCTTACAAAGAACTCTGGTGAGGTACAACCTTCACTATCCACAAGGCTGATAAAGCTCCCTTTGTTCCCCACAATTGGTTCCTCTTCCATTATGCAACTGAGTACTCATAACTCCCAAGGAGTTGAGGCCTTGCCTCACTCTTGTAAGCATGATATTTAGATACTCTTGACCAAGGAGAAATCCAAAATACAGACTCTTGGCTGGTCTGAATGTCTCAAAAAAGAAACAATATATTCAGTCATATTTTCTAATCAGTCCCCAGAATAGGCCAGATCCTGTCTAGATGAATAAGTTCTAGGATGCCTAATTCTTCCCAGACTCACTGTATCTGACTTTCTGTAAATAAGTTATGTGACTTATCAATTGTTTGAGCTAAAGCAATAAGGGGCACTGGGGAGGAAAACCTGAAAAATAGATAGTTGGGTATTAGTGGCCCAGTTGTAAATTTGGAAGTTTTCATTGACCAAATGTGCAGATATTTGGTGTACAGATATTCTGGGTGATTGAAAAAACTAATCCAGTCATAAACCTTTCTATCTTAAAATTAAGTTTGTTTTTTTGTCCTATAAAATTGAAAACACTGATAAAAGAATACTTGGAAAATGATCAGAATTGCATAAGGAAAAAAAGTGGTTTTCTTTTTATAACATGAGAAATGACTCTAAAAAGATTTGTGATTTGACCCAGAGCATATGAATCTTTGTGGTATAATAACTTAGGTTCCAGTGAACTACTATTTTAGAAGACATTTTCCCCCCTGTAAAATGCAAAGAGCCACAAAGTGACCTCTCTAGACTACCACAGATATTTCAGGGTCTCATTAATATACTTATTGATCTTTAGGTAAACTCATGGGGATTTAGTCAATTCTGACATTGATTCCCATGGGCAATGGAGGACTTTTCTAGATTTAGAGTTGTGCCTCAATTTTAACCATTGGTTTGAACTTCAGATCCTCTAAAATAGAACTTAAGACACCTCATCAGATTTTTGAAACTTGCTGCTTATTTTTTGATTCAACTGTACTTGTTCTTCTGTGACTGTATTACTTTTGGATTCAAAGAGGTTAGCCACCCATAGTCTGATATTCAACTCTCCCTTTAGCTATAAAACCATAGAAGGTATTTAAGCTTTCACATGGAAAGGGCTGTGTTGAGAGGCAGTAACAGACTTATAAACTCTACGTTTTTTTCTTTCTCAACCAAATTCAAGGGTTTGTAAACTGTTTTCCATGAGACCACTGATAATGATTTAATCTCGTAGAGATATCTGTAAAAAGAGAACATTGCTCTTAACCCAAGGAATTTACAATCTAGCTAGAGAAACAAGCAGCAAATGTATAGACACAAACAATGTTAGCTGAAATCACACCACAGAAGTCATTAATAAATATATACTAGTCAGTGTCAGGGCACAGATGTTTGAGTGTAAGAGAACTATCTAGCGTCTAGATGGCCAGTGCTTATGGTAATAGAGTAGGAAATTATTTGTGTTAATAGATATTCTGGGCCAAATGCACAGAAATGGAAAATATTTCAATTCTAAGTAATACAGCTTGGCATAGAAGGAAACCTACATATATTCCTTCCTATGCAGGCATTTGGAGTTTCCCAAAATGGACCCCACATCTGTATTTGCTTTAGTCCCCTCTATATATAGCCATCAAGACAAACTGGGATAATGGGAATTTCTCACAAATGTCTGCTTTCCTGTCTTTGTTGATGCTTCTTCCTTAGCATCTACCATGCCTCTACCCTTCATCCCCTTACGTCCTTATTATGAGGGTTAAAAAAATTGTCTTTCATTGTTATCAACTCTGATAAATTGACTAAGTTGCTTGGCCGTTATGTGTGAGGAAAGGTTATAAAGTCCCTTTAATTCCATGAGTGATTTGGGATGTCCAACAAGAAACAGCTTTGGGAATGGTGGCAAAAATGCCATGTATTTTGTCAACACCATTCAAGGCCTAGAGAAAGTATTTTTCTGGGTCATAAATATCTTCTGTATGCTTTTAAATCAGATGTTTCCCTTTCTTCCTTGACATCTCCACTGTATTTTCCATGTCTTTTAAACTATGTAACTTATTCCACTTTAAGCTTATTCTTGGTTTATCACTAACAATAGACTTAGGTTCCTTAACAATAAAGAATATGTTCTAATCTTTATTTTATCTCCCCATAAATTGAATAAACTGAATATAATGAAGGGAAGAAGGATTAAAAGCTAAAAAAGTAAATTATAGGTTATAGAAATAATTAATTTAGCTGGTATTTATTCTATCATGTTTTCATATATATCAGTTTAATTCCTATCATAATTAGATGCTACAGGGCCTTAACATACATTCTAACTCACAGACTCTAATAAAGAGAAGATTACTGACCCACCATCTAGGTGCCCAGTCTTTCACTTGGGTAAAAAACAAAACAAAACAAAAACAAAACAAAACAAAACAAAACATCTAAATGAAAGAATGATCAAACCCTTAAGGGCTTTTCAGGAAAATTTACATCTTTGAAGAAGAGGTTGAAGAAAGAAAAAAAAACTGTATTTAGGGTTAAATGGATGAAAACTCTTCAGCTCACTGTGATAGAAAGAACAGACTTGGGGAAATCAAGATTTGAAATTTAAGAACAAATCTTGGGCTGGGGATATGGCTCAAGTGGTAGCACACTCGCCTGGCATACACAGGGCGCTGGGTTCGATCCTTAGCACCACATAAAAGTAAAATAAAGGTGTTGTGTCTACCGAAAACTAAAAACTAAATATTAAAAAATTCTCTCTCTCTAAAAAAATAAAAACAAATCTCCTCTCTACCAGTCAGCTCCACCAGCTTACCACTGTGCCCTCTTGAAAACTAACTTTTCTACACCTAATCTCTTCTTTTCCAATGAAATATAATTATGCCTAGTTCTAAAAAGTTCAAAGCTAAATATTTTAATAATTTTCTAAATATTTTAATAACTAATTTCATAATTTCAGACTTGCAAACTTATCAATGCACATGTGATATTTTCCCTTATTATATTCTATGCTATGTTTTCATTGACCCTGGTTTTTCTAGTTCACTATATTGATTACATTGTTAAAAACCACCTCTAAATTTCTGTATAAATAGATGGACTATAAATATATAAATTGGGTTATAGCCACTTGTGGAACTATTGGAGGATAAAATGGGATCACACACACACACACACACACACACACACACACACACAGCTTAATAAATGTGGCTTTCCCCAAAATCTATTATAAATTCTCATCAAAAATGTGACTTAAAAACACTTTATAAGAAGGGAAGACAGACGCCAAGGATTATGGTTGTCAGAGTTATAACCATTCTTGCTCTTCAACTAGACAACTTTAATTTCTATGGTCAGTTCTTTAGATTTTCCTGAGATTACATCATTTGACAGGTAAAAATTTTCAGGAAGAACTTGAAAGAAATTATCAAGAAACTGCTTTATAAAATGTCATTCCTTTGTGTCAAAGCCCATCATTTTAATAAATTAAGCTCACATGTAAGAAAACTATAGTTACTTTGCCTTTATGCTTTGACTTAATGAAGACTGAGTTTTAGTCTGTTGTTCTATAAAGTGGAACGCACCTTATGTCATTTAAATCTCAGATCACTCTATGACCTTCTTTTAGATGTTATACTTCACTGGAAAACAAAGCTGATTTGCTTTCACTGGGCACTTACACAAATATCAACCACAACCAATATGTCCTAGAATGAGACATCACATCAATGTGAGCAGATATCCCTCTCCATCAAAAAATAATCTCCATATTTATGAAGAAAATTCAGTGAGCTTTAGGTAAGGCTTTCAGTTCATACATTTTCTTAAACGTAAATACACTAAGAATAAATACCTTAAATGTCACAAAAGCATAGAGGAAGACAGAAATCAACTTCTGCCTCATTATATCAAACCACAAAGCAGCTGACATTTCTTAAGAAGATTATTTAAACAAAACTGCTTAGGAAAGCTAAGATTGTCCTATTCACAAGTAACCTTTGAAGAGACTAAGTAGATAAAAGACAAAAAGGATATGCAGGATTAACTCTTGCTATTTTTGTGCATACATATTTATATATTATGGAAGTGTCATATACATTAATAATATATTATATATTATGCAATTATGATTAATTATGTATAGTATATAATGTATTATTAATGTAGCTTTTATTCCATAAGATATACATATATGTATACATATGTATACATTTAACCTTTGGGGGAATCTATTGCTATAGCTATTATAAACACATAGAAAATAATTCCATATTTCTACTAAATATTTGCTCAGCACTTATAATTATGAACATGTATGTTTGAGATCATATTAGACCATCAAACAGAACTGTCAATTAGAAGAGTGTCATATGAACTTTGAGAAAAGGGTTACACTAGATAAATGAAGTTAAAATTGACAATATACAGAAAATATTAAAAAATAAACCAGAGATACTATAAATATTTTTTCCAGGTAAATTTTCACACCAAGAGTGAATCTTTGAAGTATTAATTATCTTAGATCACTGACCTAAAACAGTGACATGTTAAGAAACAAACTTGGAAAGCATTGATGGGTACCTCATAGGCATGGGTCATAAAATTCAGATCCTTTTATTGAAATGAGGCTTTCTGTCTACCTCAATGTCACTCCTCTTCAATCTCCTTTGCTATCTCCTCTATTTCCTTTCGTTTTAAATGTTGATATCATTAAGGGTTTGGACTTGGGATCTTTAATTTCATTAAACACTCTCTACACATGACTTTATCAAACTTTATGTTTTAAATGCCATCTGAAATTTATTAGTGTCCAAATTATTACCTCTAATCTAGGCCATTCCTTTAATTTCAGGTTTGACATTTCTTCTCACAGGTGTTACAATATTAACATCTAACATGCCATGTTCAAAAATAGCTCTCAACAAATAACACTACCACCCACCCTGTTCCTCAAAATATCAAGGTATTGGACTCTTCCTAGTATGTTTTCTTCCTTACATACTACCTCCAATTTACCAAGTCCTATCCATTCTATCTCTGAAATACATCTCACATCCATTCATTGATCATCTCTTCTGCCACACTGTAATCTTAGCCACAATCAATATAGATTGGGCTATTAAAGTTCCTTTAAATTCTTATTTCTAGTTTTGTAAAAACAATCTGTTTTTCACTTATCACAATGATCATTTTTGAGAGAGAAAAACAGGGACACATATACATCAGTATGAATATGATTATAGTTCTCTTAAATGGTTATAGCTTATCTAAAATAACTATCATTTTTCTTATGTACCATTATGTAAGAACAAAGAACATACATAAAATGACAAAAAAAGTTTAATTTCAGAAATGTTAAGGAACACAAGCTGCAACTCCAAATAATATGTTACTACTACGAAATGCTGCTAAGAGCTGAAGAAATCTGAGCCATTCCAAAGAAAGGGTAACTGGCAACCTAGATGTAAGCAGATTCCAGAAATTACAACACAGATACATTCCCCTAAGGGTCAGAAATCTCCTGAAATGTGAAAGTGAAACTTGTTGTTGGAGCTATAGTAAACAGGACTGAGTTCTATGGAGGCTGCCATCAGAAACTAGTTCAAGACAATAGGTCTAATAGTAGGGTCAGATTAAAGGTAATGCTACTAGAAACATGTCCTACAATTATTTAAGAAATATTGTCTTGGACTGTTTCTCATCACAGTGGTGGGAAAGGGGTATACAGGGCTGACAGAAGGAGCTACTGCATACCTTAAGGTTAGGGAGCCAAAGGAAAGCTGACTACACAGATAAACTCAGGGATTCTGTACAGCAAGAAAACAACCTAAACCTGGAAAGAAGATAAAACCTTAGAGTTACAAAGCCTGGAAGACTACCTCCTCCTAATGCGGAGCCTTTAGTTCCAGTTAAATGTTATCCATTCAACTACAAGTAACAAAAGGAACTGGATACAGCATGGCTATAAAGATATGTTACAAAGAAGGTGGAAAGAAGAAACAAAACGTATCAAGGGGTGACAAACATTTAAGAAAAAAAATCACTATGGAACATATGAAAACTATAAGCGAACACTTACTTCATTATAGGCTTAAATAAATATATGCAGTGATGGCTTTGAAATAGCACCCTGAAAAGGAAATGTAAAAATTCAAGGAAAAGATGTTTAGAAAATGTGATGAGATGAAACAAAAATAGGTAGAATTACAGAAAGATACAGGTAAAAAATTATTAAACAAAATTAAAGGGAGTAAATGGAAGAACAGACATGATAGAAAATATGGAAATGTACTCATAATGGAATGAGAAAATTAAATAAAACAACTGTCTATTATTTTACTTATTACTGTTACTCTAGTATGTCCTCAGTAACAAGATTCAAAATAAAAGAAGGAAATTCTACATGTCACTTCCATTCCTCAACCTTTTAATGGGCTCATGGACTATAAAAGGAAATTCAAACCTTGCATCATGGTCTATCCTGCATAACTGGCTCTCACTCCCTTAACAATTTAGATTTTGAAATTCCCTCATGTGTTGGCTTTTCATTGTGACCAAGATACATTACAAGAACAACTTAGAAACAAACAACTTTGGCTCATGGTTTCAGAGGTTCAAATTATGATCAGCCAACTCCATTGCTCTGGGTCTGAAATGAGGCAGAACATCATGGTGGAGGAAAGTGGCAGAGGAAAGCTGTTCAGCTATGGCAGCCAGGAAGCAGAAACATAAGAGGGGGAGGAACGAGGGGAATAAGACACAATTCCCTAGGCCACGTTCCTAGAGACCAACTTCCTGTAGCCACACACCACCTGCCTATAGGTACCCAGTAACAGTGGTCCTTTCAAATTATTAATCCATAAAATGGATTAATCCACTGATTAGGTTACAGCTTTCATAATCTAATCATTTGACCTGTGATCATTCCTGCATTAGCAAATGAGCTTATTAGGGAACACCTCATAACCAAACCATAATACCTCACTCAGCCACACTGATCTCCGATGTGCATTGCAGCTCTCTCAAAAATCAAACATGGTTCCCAGAACTTCCCACAGCCGAGTCTCAATGTAATGCTATGAAAGGCCTTCCTTCCACTTCCTCTCTGACATATAAGGTATTTACCCAAGATACTCTCGTCCATCATCCTATTTTATTAATGTGCTGATACTCATATCATGATCATAATTATCTTATTACTTACATTGCTTACTTAGATACTGCTTTTCTCCCTTTACAGAAAAGTCAGCTCCCTAAGAATATAAGCCTGCATAGTTCAACTTCAACACAGTCAGTACTTGATAAAGTCTGATGAGTAAATAAAATGAATTATTTCTAGAGATTTTGTTTGTTTGGTTCCCTGTTTGTTTTTGTGGTGCTGGGATTGAACCCTTAGCCTCCTGAGTGCTAGGTAGTTTCTGTTGGATCTAATGTCTCAATACTCATATCTAGTACTTTGTGGAGTCTGACAGACTTCACCAAAAACATGTAACAAAATTTAAGTCTTCAAATATTTTGATTTATCAAGCCAGTAATTAAATCATTAACTTCAGAATTTTAAAAAAAGTTTTTGTGAGGCTTGATATGGCCTCAGTACTGAAAAAAAAAAAAATTGGTTGTGAATATCCACATTGCTGCTGGCCCGGATGGAGACATTTAAGAGAAGGTAACCCTCAGCAGCCTCACTCAGTCCCTGCACAGGACACTCTCTCTATGGCCATCTCGGATCCCACATCTTTGCTTATTATTCGGTTGAGCACATATCTGTGTGTCACTACCAAATAGACTGACATTTGGTCCATCCGTTCCAACTAAGATTAGTGACATTACTGGTACTTCCTGGAGAGACACTTGGGATTCCAGAGTCACCTTTATGCTGTCCTACTCTGATCAGAATTTATATTTTACTCTAACATAAACATGACCTAACTAGGGTAAGCTTGGGAGATAACTGCTTCATTGTTGTTTTGTACCACATCTTACACTGTGATGATTAAGTTTATGAGTCAACTTGATTGGGTGCTCAGGTAAAAATTTAGTTAAGCTTTGTCCTAGATGTGCCTCTGAGGGTATTACTGGATGAGTAAGTATTTGAATTGGTAGACCAAGTAAAGCAATTTGTTTTCACTACTGTGGGTGGGTGTCATCCCATTTGTTGAAGAGCCAACAGAACAAAAAGGTTGAGTAAGGGAAGATTCACTCTATGCCTGTTTTTGAGTTGGGACATTGGCTTTCTTTTGCTTTTAGAATTGGACTTGGACTATAATTTACAGTAATCTTTCCTGGCTCTTAGACCTTCAAACTTGGATTAAAACTATACCATTGATTTCCCTGGGTCTACAGTCTACTGACAGCAGATTTTGGAACTTCTCAGTTTTTACAATTGTATGAATACATTCCTTTTAAACAAATATTCATATGTTATATAGAAAGTCACACATTCACATATACACATATATCCCTTATATGGGTTCTGTTTCTCTGGAGATCCCCTAATATACATTTAACACACTAATATAATTTTATATAATTGTATTTGAGTTGAGTATCAATTATACTAAACATACATTAATTTAAATTTTTAAGTCTAAACCATTTTTATGGGGCAATAGTGCTTCATAGAGTGATTGGCATACCTCTACGACAACACTACTTTTATGGGAATTTAATTAAAACCAGGCCTTCAGTATCAACCCAGCAAGCTGGTTTGTTATTGTTCCCATGTTCTCTCACCCAGAATCTAGCATATTTTCTGAGGAGACATAGTCCTATAAATTTTTGGTAACATGGACTTTTTCTTGATTTTACACATATAATTGATATTTTTACTAAAAATTTTCACTAAAAATTTTAATATAAAAATCTAATATATATTTGATAGAAAAGAAATTTTCTAAAGCCTGATTTGTTCATTTGTTCTTATAATAAGTGAAAAGTTTGGCTTTTAAAACAATAGGTATATGACATATTAAGATTTTGATCATTTCAAAGGGAATAAGGTAGATATGCAATCAAGCTATTTAGAGATAAAGTTGATATCCTAGTGTTACTTTAAAAGTATTCTCATATGTAAAGGAAAGGGACCAGAAAAGGTATGAGGGGAGGGAAAGTGGAAATATTGGAGAACAATACTGACCAAGTTATACTGTTATATCATGTGCATGTACAAAAAACAAATCCCACTATGATATATAATACACCAACAAAATATGGAAAAAATTCTGGTGGATTTGGGTTCCATGAGGCAAGAGTTTTCCTAAAAATTAATGCAAACTAAACCAGTTATGTCTGAAAAATTAGTCAATATCAACCCATTAATCTGTGTGAGAGTAAATTTATGTTTCATAAGTTACACACTTTCAGAAAACACAGTAAATTCCTCTAAGATCTATGGCTACTATTAGCAACCAGTGTCAAACCTTTTGCTTCTAAATGGTTCACATGCATGATCAAGTTCATTCTTATAAATACTGTAGCAGGTAGATATCATCCCTGTTTTATAAAGAATTATAAAGAAAAAGTAATTTGATCAAGACCATCTTGACATTTAGAATAAAAGTAACCAGTGGCCACAGTTTGATTGAGCCCCATCTAACTCCCCCAAAGATTAAACACAAACTGCTTTTCAATTCACTGGACTAGCTCTCAGTAACATAGTTCCTGGATAATAGTTCCCTGGACTCTACTGATTTTTTTTTTTACTTTGATTTTGACAGCATCTGCAATAATTTAGAAATTCATATCTCTATTAAGAGACATAGCTGAGGATTATAAAATATGCTCTGTCTCCATGTATGCAATGTAGGAGGCAAAGATGCCAATCCAAGACAGCTAGTCAGTGATACAGCCAGGAATTAAAATTTTAATTCTGCCTATCTCACATACAGCATTGATGCATCATTTTTCATGAGACAATTTTTCAAATTTGAATTCAAGATAAGTGATGTAGTGAGATAACAATTTTCTTTCATCGCCCCTAGTCTCGATTAAAGAATTACAGCCTTGCTTTGAAAATCAGGCATTCTTCAATGACACATTAAAATAATCATGAACCATATTTTACTTCCTTTAGCAGTGGGTACTCATGTCCTTAAACCTCTTTTAAGAATATCATATAAAAGCTTAATGATGCTAATATTAACAAGCTCATAAAAATATGTTATAATAAAACTTTAAAAAATTATGTTAACTAATACATAATTATTTTCAATGAATATACATAAACAAGTCTGCACAAAAAATTGGAATTCCACAAAGCAATACCTTTCCCTAATTTCACAAATGAAAAAAAAAATTCAAAGGACAAGTGAGGTTAGAAAAGAATCAGCTCCATCTCAAAAGATAGAAGTACCAGTCTTTATCTTATAAAAGAATGGGTATTTCTCCCTAAATGATCAATTTCACTGAAAGTTTATCCTTTCACTATCAGTGATTCTCAAAAGGCCTGACTTAGAGAAGGGAGTGGTCTGTTCAGTCAGGCCTGAAGCTATTTTTCAGGTTAGTTAAGTATCAAAAACCTTAGAGCAGCTCTGCTGAGTGCATCATTATCTGCCACTGCAGAGTGACAGCCACAGTTGTGCCACTTGGCGATGCAGGGTCTGGACCTTAGCAGTGACCCCACTGGCATCTCAGTCATTACTTAAAAAAAAAAAAAAATCACCAGAGACATAACCTTGGCCACTGGTAATTTGCTCTTGGCAAAAGAAAGCTTACCTTCCAATAGATTTCCAGAGCTGGTTAAAGCACAAGTCCACATACACCTTATTTATATCATATATCCAGGGTGGACATATATGCATGCAGAATAATGTATCCTTAATGCAAATTGTGTGGATGAAATATATCTTGCTTTTAAATGTATTCCTTGTTCTTATTATCCAATTCTGACACCAGCCTCCTCAATCAGCTACATTCCTTTGTATGTACTGGGGCACAAATGTAGAAAGCAAAATGGATAAGAGAAATGTAGATTTTAATTAAAGAGTAGAAAATAAAGCATTTTCCATGGTTAGCAATAGAAATTCTTAGATTCTTTACTTTTCATTTTTCATTGAATTTATTTCTTCCTACTAGGAGATTTAATTTAAAATGCGAAGAAATTTTATTGCCAGAAAGACTTTCAGAAATTTTTTAGAAAATGCATTGAGACATGCATTTTGAAAAATCAGATGTACATTTCAAAATTAAAAAAAAAATAAGATTAAAACATAATGAAAGTTATAAGTGTAAGCACAGAGAAACCTGTGTTGACTTTGAGTGACAAAAGGTAATATCAAGATCATTCTGAATCATCCAAAAAGATCACTGAACTCATTTATTAGTCCTCTTAGATAACATTTAGTCTAATGATTATGACTTACAAATATTTCTGCTCTACCATTCAGTTCACTCAAAAGCATTCTTCTTACATTTCTTGAAATGGTTTAGAAGGTCAAAATTATTTTTATCCAAGAATGGTGTGCATGTAAACACACACAATTCCAAGGTAACCTTGGCTCCTCAAGCAAAACAGAACTGAAGTTAGGTTATCTAAAACTTAAATAGTTGGACTTAAAAACCAGCAGACATCACAAGACAAAAGAACTTTTTCTGGGTTCTTGTGAAGGGCTCTTTTCAGTTCTCTATAAACATTGAGACCTGTGGAAGCCTTACTGTCTGCCTGGTGGCAAACAAAAACATTTTTCTTCCCCAAATTCCCATAAAATAAAAATTTTAATCTTCAATCAATACAAACCCAGATGTTTTTACTGAGAAGATCAGATGTGATCAATGCATATGAGAGAGTGCCTTAAAGTTTGCAAACTAATGAATTCATGCACACTATTGCCTAAGAAATCCTCACAGGATTTCCTATTTCCCACATGAAAGAAGTTATACTTCTTACCAGGTGTTCTTTTGAGTGCACACACATCACTTAAATCTCATGTCTTAATATTTCATTCTCTTCCAGTTTAATTGAAATATTACTATTTAATATCTCTGTGGCTTTGTCCAGAAATTCTCTTACAGAAAACCATTCTCTACCTTTGAACTCCTACTCATACTTTAAAACTTAAATGAAATACCTTCAATGAGGATCTCTTTAAACCCACAGATTTATCACTATTCCTGGAATTTCCCCCATACTGTTACATACACATTTTCTATATCTCTTAGAAAATTCTCTGGTAATTTTTGGTTAACATTTTGCTTTCACTACTAAATTATAGACTTTACAAATCAGGATCATTCTTACACACGTAGCCACAAAACCAATCATAGGGCTTGTTATATGCTAATAATCCAAGTTATTTTCTTAAATACCTAGTGTTATGTGTTAATTTCTTTATTCCATAATATTCTGGTTATTATCCTTATTTAATAAAATATATCCCAGGCATGTAGGACATGCCTTGTACTAACAGGCACTTGGGAAGCTGAGACAAGAGAATATAAAGTTTGAGGCTAGGCTTAGCAACTTAGGCCCCAAGCAACTTAGTGAGGCCCTATTTCAAAATAAAAAGAACAGGCAATGTAACTCAGTGGTAAAGCTCTTCAGGGTTCAATCCCCAGTGCCCAAAAGTAATAAATATGTAAATAAATAAAATATATAATGTAAATATATAAATACATTTACTGAAATCATTAATCAACAATACAAAATTAAAGTTCATATTAAAAATACAAGTTACCTTGAGTCAGAAACTCATAATATTCAAATTAACATTTGTTTCAGTATCCTGATGTAGAAAATTGCCTTAATTATCTGGTGTGAATGAAAAAAAGGAAGTTCTTAGCTGATTAGAGGAAAGTTAATTTGTTTCTGGGATTCAACATGAATTTTGAAGGGGGCAAACCACATTTAAACCATAGCAATGAGAGCAATCTTTCATTTCTCTATCCTGAAGATTTGGGGTTTACATTAGCAAAATCCCAAACTATTGATCATTGTCTCTGTTAGGTTAAGGACAGCAACCATATACATCCTCAATATTTCCATTCAGCTGACTTCAATTACAATGTAAACCGTTTTCCCTAGTGTTTTAATTCTGATTCCCCTGCCTGAAGAAGGGATACTGACTGACTGAAAGGACTCCAGAATTGGTTCAGTAAGCAGTATTAGTTCTCATTATAAATCAGTAACTTCCAGTTCAAGTTTATGTGGAGTTTTGTTATTGAGCAATAGATTCTGGTAGGTTTCAATCTGATCATTTCTAGATGCATTTAGCAAGAACTGAATTTCTGGAACTACAAAGGTCAAGCTGACTCTCAATTAACTGTCCAGATCCCACCCCAGAGGACCTAGACAAGTGGCAAGTTACTTCTACTCAGAAATCACTCTCATTTTCTATAATTGCAAAAATAAGGAGTAAATTTGAGGGAATTTCAAAACTTGATATCTACATTAAATCTGTTAGCTTTATGCCTTAATAGTATATTTAAAGCAGCCCACATTTGTTGCATTTATTGAATGGTCCTAGAGAAGTGAAAACAGCCAGAAGTGGTAAGTTGAATATGGATTCTAAGGATGAAAATGAAGACAGTGAACACTGTAAATGCAGAAAGAACATTTGCTGTTTTGCATTTGCACAGATATTTCACATCTTGAAACTGAATCCCTTTTGTATTGAGTCTAATAAAAATCACATCTCTAAAGTTTCAAGGAGCAGAGGATTAGAGCAACAAAATAAATTGTAAGGAGCAGGCAAATGAGCTAATAGGCTTAAAATGGTTAAGGAAATAGATGAACTAGTGAATCAAATTGCTCAGCATTTTCAATATGAACTAATGACTAGGAAGAAGATTTTCAGTAGAGTTTTATGTATGAAATATAAACCCAAGGGAAAAGAGGAGGTATTTGGCTCAGAACAAAGACACATAAATAGAAGGCCTGGTGATGAAAATGAGAAAATGAAACTTTAGAATCAATATCAAGTACATTTTTCTCATCATAAGATTAGAAACATTCCTATTAGGTTACTTAAATTGAGAAAGAAATAACATAGATACCCCCCCCCCAAATATATTTTAATGAAAAAACTCAGTGAAGTAAGAGAGAGGTATTCTTAAATCTTCCGGGTAATATTAATTTTTATAATTTTTTTGTGGCAAGTTCTTGCTGTAGCATCTGTTTAGTATTAATTTAGGAAGTTAAAATTATTTGTGCAGAAGCTCCTTAAGTCCTTTCTAGAAAAGGGATAATAGATATATTGAATGGACGATAAAGATGTGGGTAGATAGACAGATAAATGAATAGAGGCAGAAGGACTGTTGAAGAGAGAGACAAAATTAATTTACAACACTGTGAAAATTAATCAATCTTTACTTTTTCACAGAAAGAAATGTCTATAACAAAATGCCCTATTTCCTTCCACTTGGGAGTTGAAGAGAACATATATAATTCTGCCCTCCTGGATTTAGGCTCCATGTTCTCAAAATTGGCTACAAACTATAATTCCTCGGGAGGACAGTTTATGGTACAAATTCCTAGAATGTATTGCAAGCCATGGAATCAAAATCTTCAGGAGACGGGCTCGAGCACAGGAAGTCTTAAAGGCACTACTGAGATTATTATGGTTCCAGAATTTAATGTAGCAGCACTCATAACTCTAGGAATGAGAGTTTTAATATGTAAACTTTTCAGTCTTTGAGAAAATAAGTAGTATACTTCATCTCCTAGAATATATGTTCAGTTCAGTTGCCCAAGAGTGTGTTAAAAGTCTGCTGGTTCTGTGTTTAGGCCTTTGCTAAATGCTGGAAGCTGTGGACAGAGTAAGGGGAGGTAGTCATATCAAACAACAATGAGAAAGGAGACTCCCTCCTACAGAATTTAGAGTTTGGTTGCCAAATATGAATAAAAGACAAATGTGAAGCGTGTGCAGGACAGTATAAGATCAGGGATTTGGATACTGGGGAAGTGTAGCAGGAATGTCAAAAGGAAAGATCAGTGTGGGCTTGTGCTGCATCACAGGACTGCTGCAGCTCCTTTGGTCCAGTGTGGAGGATGTTTTATAATAGAAACCTTTGAAATGTGAGATGCCAATACCCAGAATCTCCTTCAGGGGGAGGAGTGTGCACAGTGAAGAATGGAGGAAGGAAGGAGAACAGAGTGCTGTCAGATCTTGCATCGGAGACTATGCAAGAAGGTCAGTGCTTCCTCTCCTCTTCTCCAAACCTAGGATCATTCGAAAATTAGCCCATGCTCTGCTATGACATGGGTTCAAAAGTTGGGGATATTAGGAATCCCAAATGGTTGCTGGAAGCTGAGAGGGTCTGTAGGTATGTGGGAGAAAGGCAAGGGCTGAGAGAGAGAGGATACAGTGATAACTGCAGAGGATTTTTTCATGCATTAGATAATTTGTAGTCTCAACTATGAATTCCTATGGATTTATTTACATGCTTTGGTTATTTTCAGCAATTCTCTAATCCTAGTAGTCTATAAAATGATATGTTTATATAGTATTTTCTAAGAACAAATTGCTTTCTCAAGACCACCATATTATCATCTCTTTTAAAAAGATGAATTCTGATTTACAATTAGAGTCGAGACTGGGTGTCTGTACTCAAAACCAGTTCGGAGATGTGCTTATGACCTATTTTTGTGAATACTTGGAAAACATCTGCTTCATATTTGAGCAAACCATGTTTCCTCTCTGTCTTCATTCCTTCTCTCAATCTTTCCATCATATTATTTCTCTCACTCTTCAATGAATGTGAAATTTGAACTGAGAATCAAGTTCCCCTTCTTGTCCATTCTTTAAGCAATTTTTAATAGAGCTTTAAATTAAAAAGCTTCCTCCTCTTCTTTTGCAAATAGCTTCAATAAAAAGTGAAAGAAACTACTTTATTCCTTCCCAGGCTCAATACACCAGGATTTCTTGATCAGAATTCTTCCTAAAATGACTCTTTCCCTGGGCCTTGGGCCCTTTGGCAGATTTGCTCTGTGCTGAGGTTATCCCTGATCTCCAAGTCTTTGTAGAGCAAACAGATGGAAAGGGATGAAGTTGTATGACATTGTCAAAAATGATTTAATGAAGTTCCACCTTATTCTTACATAGAGTCATGAGAGCAAGTCTTTTCCCACTCAGCCCTGCATGGTTTTATTCACGATAGGAGCACAGCACAGCCCTCATCACTTAGAGACTGCCAGCTGAACCACAGTCAGCCCTCTTCAGATGCAACTGTCCACAGGGGAAGAGCAAGCTGTCAGTCAGACTTTGCCTGGATGGTCAACAGAGTTGTTGTTCTCTATGGGCCTCTCTCCCCAATAGGCCTGCTTTCAGGATGTGTCAGAACTGGGAAAGAGAGGAGCCAGAAACAGTTCTTACATAACCATCCTATCTTACTGCTGTCCACTCCGATCTCAACCCTTTTGAGATGGACATGGAAACTGTCCACTCCATGCTACCATGTGCCCGGCACTCTTAGAAGACATGAACAACTTATTTCACCTAGTTCTTGGGATCCTCACAATAACCTTAAGATAAACACTATTATTATCTCCAATTCACAGAAGAGGAAACTGAAATGTAAAGAGGTACAATGATTTCCTCCGAAGCTCACAGTTATTAAGAGTTCCAGAAAAGGGAAATTAGCAATTCCAAATAAAATCACAGGGATATGTGACTTCTAGCAAAGCCATATGAATAATAACAATTAAGACCATTTTAGGTGATTCTTTTTCCCCCCCTTAGGCCTATATTTCATTCACCCCTAGAAACGTCAGATTAGAGCCAAAGTGAAAGAAGACTTCAGATACCAAGAGAGTCTAAAAATCAACAAAAACTGATAAAAGGTAGGGGCTGAAATTCTGAAAAATACACTGAAGACATCCTTTTGGTGAGGCTGTTGCACCCAAGAGGATCAGACTGTTCTCTAGAGATTTCCTTTAAAAATTTATTCCTTTAATATGGATAATATAGCAACACCACTAAAACAATAACTCCTAGAACTTATCCTGCTTCCCTCTCATTGCTGCTCCAACCATTGCCAGGCAGAAAACAGAATGAAAGGCAAACATTAAAGCAAAAGTAAATTAGAAACAGAATTCTAGAACTATGCTTCAAAAGCAACTAATAAAATAAGTGTGCCACCGGCTAGCCTAATGTAGCAAAGGACAGAAAGTACAAACACTGATTGTGTTTTGATAAATGAGGAAAACGGCAGTTATAGAGGAAATTAAATGTTTGAAAACCTCAACGAAGTGATTGATTTTCTCGGAAAGCGCAAACCAGCAAAATTTACTTAAGAAGTGATAAAAATCTTTAACAGGTCAATAATCATGGAGGATATTAAGTATAAGAACTTGGTCAAATAGTTATTTCCTGAAACAGTGCCAAACTCAGTTTTAAAATTGAATTCTTCATCCTTAAAGGAACACAGAATTTCAATGTTACTTAAAATATTACAGAACTGAAAAAAAATGCAAGGCATTCCATTATTTTTAAGAAGCCAGAGTAACATCCATATCCTGAGAAAGTAAATGAGTAAATGAAAATTAAATTAAAAATTAAAAAATTAAATTAAATGAAATTATGCAATAGTTTTATTTACCATGATGAATAGAGAGAGCCATGAAAACGATTCAGCAGCATATTGCAACAATAAGTGATTATGGTCAAGCATGGTTTCTTCTTTGAGGGCAAAGATGTTTTCATATTATGTATCAATAACTCTAATTCATTATTATAGTAGATCAATGGAGACAGATCACCAGATCCCCTTAATATGCACTTAGAAGCATTTGATAAATCCTGCTTCCTCTTTCGCAAAATCCAAAATTCTTTCCTAATATTTAATAAATGAGTACAATGTAAACCTTAAAATATAAATTTTTGTTTATGTGTATATATTTACACAAAGAAATATTATAATTACTTGAAGTTGATGGGATTTTTAACCAGACAACTCAAAACAATAAACTTAAACAATTAATAGAACTTAAAGGTTTTAAATATTATAAAAAGTGATTCATAAGTTTAATTAAAAATCCTATTTACCATGGCAATAAAACCATAAAAAATTGGGGAATTTAAAAGGAAATAGAACCTGTAGAAATTAAAAACTAAGGAAAATTTGAATACAGGGATATATTTTGGTCCTAAACCAGATGACTTAGTATGGTAAAGATATCAATATTCCCTACATAAATCTAGAAAATAAAACACAGTCCCTGAAAAAAGTATGAACAAAACTATTTTGAAATTGATTTAGAAGAGCAAGTATAAATATATAATAATGTAGAAATGTTTTAAGTGCCATGAGGGCTTTTAATCACCCTTTCAGATACAAAACATAGCGATTATCAGAGTATGGTGCTGACCAAGGAATGGAGAAACTAATGGAACAAAACAGAGAAGTCATACAACCCAGGTAAGTATGAGAATGTAAATAAAAATTGCATTTTAAGTTACTAGAAAAGTAGTAAATATCGGTGGAACAACTTGGGGCATTTTGAACAAGTAAAGCCAGAGACTTATTTCACAATTTATTGGAAATTTAGATTGAGGCACACAGATACAAGAAGTGAAAATACTCCCCAGAGGTATTGGACACCTTATATTGTTACATTGTGTGCATGTGCAAATATGTAACAACAAATTCCATCAATACCTAATGTACAACTATAATTTACCAATAAAAAATATAGAAGAAAAAAATGAAAATAGTAAAGTACTAGGAAAACAAGTTGGTATTTTTGTAATTTGGGTGTATAAAATGCTTGAAATATGAAAACCTGAAAGTAATTTAGAAAAATCGTTGATAAATGTAAGCAGTAAAACATCAAAATAAACCATCAGTCTTCTTTAAGCAATAAACTTACAACAAATTTAGAATAAAATAACTCAATATAATTAGAAACCAAAAGGACTAATATCTGTGCTATTCAAAATACCTAATCATCAATGAGGACAAGATAGAAGACATTTTCGTGCTCAGTATTAATAAAATTGAGAAAATTTAATCAGAGAGATTACTATTCACTTAGAGAAGTAAAATGTTCATGTTACATAAGACATGCATTATCCCTTTGAGTTTACATTTGTACAACTTTCTAAAAGCAATTTGGCAATATCTTGTAAAATAAATACCAATAATTTTGACCCATTAGTTTCACTTAGTGAACATTTGTTTAAGTACTGAAAGGAATATGTACTGAGAATTCCTTGTTCCTTTTCTGGGGCAGGGTGGGGGTGGGGTCTATGGAAATTGTGAAGCACTGGAAAAAGCCTGAATACCCATTAATGAAGGTTATACATTGTGTTATGGTATGTGTATATAGAGAGGTACATCTCTACCTTTGGCAATGGTATATATACACCTTGTCTAGATTATTACTATAACCCATAGCCTAGAACATTACCTGTCACTGATATTCAACAAATTTGTGCATTGGATGAACACTTTATTCATTTATTTTAATTGCTTTTTTTTTAAAAAAAAAAATACATGACAGCAGGATGCATAATAATTCTCATTACACATATAGAACACATTTTTCATATCTCTTTATATAAAGCATGTTCACACCAATTCATGTCTTCATACATGTACTTTGGACAATGATGTCCATCACATTCCACCATCATTGCTAACCCCCTGCCCCTCCCACCCCTCTGCCCTATCTGCAGTTCCTCTATTCCTCCCATACTCCCTCTCCTTACCCCACTATGAGTAAGTCTCCTTATATCAGTGAAAACATTTGCCATTTGTTTATTTGGGATTGGCTAACTTCACTTTGCATTATCTTCTCCATCTGCATTCATTTACTTGCAAATGCCATAATTTTATTCTCTTTTATGGCTGAGTAATATTCCATTGTGTCTATATGCCACATTTTTTAATCCATTCATCTACTGAAGGGCATTTAGGTTGGTTCCACGGTTTAGCTGTTGTGAATTGTGCTTCTATAAACATTGATGTGGCTGTGTCCCTGTAGTATACTGTTTTTAAGTCCTTTGGATATAGACCGAGGAGGGGGATAGCTGGGTCAAATGGTGGTTCCATTCCAAGTTTTCCAAGGAATCGTAGTTTTGATTTGTATTTCTCTAATTGCTAGAGATGCTGAACATTTTTTCATAGTTTTGTTGACTGATTGTATATCCTCTTCTGAGAGATGTCTGTTCATGTCCTTGGCCCATTACAAAAACAACATGGTATTAGTACTAAAACAGACTGGTAGACCAATGGTACAGAATAGAGGACACAGAGACTAACCCACAAAATTAAAATTATCTTATATTAGACAAAGGCATCAAAAATATGCACTGGAGAAAAGATAGCAACTTCAACAAATGGTGCTGGGAAAACTGGAAATCCATATGCAACAAAATGAAATTAAACCCCTATCTCTCACCATGCACAAAACTCAACTCAAAGTGGATCAAGGACCTGGGAATTAAACCAAAGACTCTCTAAAAGAAGAAAAAATAGGCCCTAATCTTCATCATGTGGGATTAGGCCCCAACTTCCTTAATAAGACTCCTATAGCGGCAAGAATTAAAACTAAGAATCAATAAATGGGATGGACTCAAACTAAAAAGTTTCTTCTCAGCAAAAGAAACAATCTGTGAGGTAAACAAAGAGCCTACATCTTGGGAGCAAATTTTTACCCCTCACACATCAGATACAGCACTAATCTCTAGGGTATATAAATAACTCAAAAGGCTAAACACCAAAAACCCAAATAACCCAAACAAATGTATTTTTATGTGACTAAATAAAGTAGAATACAACATAAAATCATGCATCTATCAAATTTGTAAAATTTTCAAATTGTTATGACAAACATGTAATTATATGAGATCAGAATGTTGAAGTATGAACAGAGCACTCCATTCATACTGAAACTGTGGTATTTGGAGTCAAATTTTGATTTGCATTTCTCTGACTGCTATAGATGGTGAGCATTTTTTCATGTACTTGTTGATTGATTGTATGTCCTCCTCTGAGAAGTGTCTGTTCGGTCTTTGGCCCATTTGTTGATTGGGTTATTTGTTATTTTATTGTTTAATTTTTTGAGTTCTTTGTATACTCTGGATATTAGGGCTCCATCTGAAGTGTGAAGAGTAAAAATTTGTTCCCAGGATGTAGGCTCCCTATTTACCTCTCTTATTGTTTCTCTTGCTGAGAAAAAACTTTTTAGTTTAAGTCCCATTTGTTGATTCTAGTTATTAACTCTTGTGCTATGGGCATCCTATTAAGGAATTTGGAGCCCAACCCAACAGTATGTAGATCGGAGCCAACTTTTTCTTCTATCAGATGCAGAGTCTCTGATTTGATATCAAGCTCTTTGATCCATTTTGAGTTAACTTTTGTGCATGGCGAGAGAAAGGGATTCAGTTTCATTTTGTTGCATATGGATTTCCAGTTTTCCCAGCACCATTTGTTGAAGATACTATCCTTCCTCCAATGCATGCTTTTAGCCCCTTTATCAAATATAAGAAAGTTGTAATTTTGTGGATTGGTCTCTGTGTCCTCTATTCTGTACCATTGGTCCACCCGCCTGTTTTGGTAACAGTACCATGCTGTTTTTGTTACTATTGCTCAGAAACACAAACTTTAACTTCAGATTCTTGTGATTCCAAATTCTGTTCTTTGTCAGTGTTCATATAGCCTTAGCAACTGTCCAATTTCCCCATTTCCTTTTTTACAATAATTTTATGCTTAACAAACAACATCCTGGCTATACATCTGGTTTCCCAGTTACATGCCCCAAATAATGCATATTCAAGCTTTTTTAAGATGGCCACCCTATTGTACATAATATCTTTTTAGTTTACTGAACACCTATAGAAAGTTGAAGTATTATAACTCAGTCCCTTAAGTCCTTATTACCCTGGGAACAAATTAAAACAAAAATCAAGTTTCTGAGATTGCAAAAATCAAGGAACAAACTGTACCTATGCAAACCCAAAAACTCAGGTCACTTTTTGAAAATTTGTAGTAGTTTATAAACACAATTGTTTTTACAAATTCAACAGACACTTAATGAAAAGCTTTCTAATGAAGAGCCCCACTTTACCACCAAGTTTTAGAGGAGACTTACTAGAAGCAAAAACTGAAGTGCCAATGAAGAGTTCTCAAGTAAGAGAAAATGTACTAAAGGAAGGTCTGAGAAAGGAGGAACTTGAAGTTGATTAGGGAGTCTGAAGGCAAGGAAAGCAGGTTTCACTCCAGCCCAGACTGTGCTCTCAGTTTCTTGCATGCCATTTCCTTCTTCTTTTCCCCTCCTTTCTTTTGAAATTGGATTAAAACTGAGGCTTAGGGCTGAGTGGAGCATGTCTAGTAGACAAGGCTTTGGCTGGAAAACTTGTATTATACTATCTATAGGGGTAGCAGTGAAGGGCTACCTGACATGGACAAGGGTGGGTACCCTTCCAGCTGCTGTTTTGACTTAGAAAAACTTGGCATGGATGCACAGCAGTTCCTAAGGATACCTGAGAATGAATTTCACAGGGGAAGAATCTGAATTTACAACATAGCTAAGGGACAGTCCATGACCAAGTAGGCATTGAGGAAGTTGTTAGTTTCAATTTTCATTTCCACTGAAAATATTTATAAAGGATTATCTTGAAAAGCAGTTCAATTAGATTGCACTTATTCCTATATTTTTCTTCAAAGAAAAATAAAATACAACAATAAAACAAACCTAAAAGGAAGTTGCACATAGACATACACCTGAAGAACAGATCTGGTTACTGAATTCCAGTCTTCATTTTCACTCATGATTTGGATGAATGACAAACTGTTTTAGCACATGTATAGTAATGTTAACCATAAGTAATTTTATTTGGTTACTTAAATGATTAATGTATAATATATTTCAATTTGGTTTGATGACTTCTTTGGGGGGGGGGGGGGTACCAGGAATTGAATCCAAGGCTGCTTAGCCACCAGCCCTTTTGTTGAGAAACAATGTCTTCTACAGCCACTGATTTGTTCAGTTACTATTTAATAATAGCTTCCAAAGAAAAGTGTCTGCCACTTCGCTTGTCCCACGCTCCATCTCCACTTGCTGTGAATCCAATAAAGCTGCAGTCTCCAAGTTTGCTTACTAACATAAATCTTAGTTCCCATATCTTGCATCTGTCTTTAGAATGAAGCTGTCTCAGAAACACGAGATGTTTCTTAGGGCCTCACTAAGTTGCTTAGGCTAGGCTTGTACTCACAATCCTCCTGCCTTAGCCTCCTGAGCCTCTGGGATTACAAGTGTATGCCACCATGCCCAGCTTATGATTTATTTAAAATGATCTGGACCATATTTCCCCACAAGTATTATGAAGTTTTAGGTAAATTAACAGAATGAAAGTGCCGAAACTATGCTATGGCATATTTTAAAGTCAATTAAAATTCCCTTAAATAATAAATGTAACTAGTTCTTTGTTTCAAACAAGTTTTAATGGGCATATGTGCATACTTTCTATTTTTTGCACTTAACATGCATCTATATTTTAAGATTCTCATTTCAATTGACAAATTCTAATTACACATATTTATGGGGTACACTTGATATTTTGATGTATGTTTATATTGTGAAATTATGTAACTAATTAGCAAATTCATTTTTTTCCTTAAGTAACCAATTCATAAGCTAGTTTTCTGATATCAAATTTTGTTGATTTTCATACTTGACCATTATAAATAAAAAAGACCAATCTAAAAATCCAAATGAACTTTTAAATTCCTTTAGAGCCTTCTGGGGTTTTCTGGCATTATTTAGAACTCTAACAAATAAAGAGCAATTGGCATGTTTCTTGCTTTACTAGATTGCTTACCCAACAAAAGAAAAATTTTAAAATATTTTATTTAAGCTTCAGGTGACTAAGAACATTATTTTTTTATCTGAATGCAGTTGTTTTGTCTTTTCTTATAAAGTAACCTATTACCCACAGGTGCATTCGTCTGAGACTTTTTAAACTAGAAAAAAACATGACAGATGTCTGTTCAACAGAGATAATGACTTGGAGCATCTCACAGCCTCACTGAACATGAGATTCTGGTTCTTACAACTGCTGAGAAATATTGTGCCTGATAAAATTTAGTAAATACAATTCTCTACCTTATGAAAGGAATCCAAGGCAACTGTGAAACTAGTGATTCCAGAGCACCAAGGTTAATGCAGGTAACCTCTAATGTTCTAATGGGTGGAGAAGATCTGTTGAATCAAGCATGTCAGCATGTATCTTGCCCCGACTACTCTACTGGACTCCAATAAAAACAATGGTCCTCTTGGGTGATATTTTGAGGAAAGGCTTGCACTGATTTTATGTGAGAGGCCCACTCTTTAAAAAGAATCATGTTGCTTGCATCTATTATGTTTAAAAACTATAGTAAGAGGGAGTGAAACTGAAGAAAAAAAAATACCTGGCTTCCAAGTTATTTGTTAGCATATAAGCTGAATTGTGTGCATATTTTTTGTGCTATCTTGCTGCTTCTTTTGTATCAGTCTTCCCCTACCCCCAACATCAACTCACAGGTCATGACTGCTCCATAAAAGAAACTAACAAACAAAAAGACTCACAATCTGTCCTTCCTGCTCTCCCTTCCACTCTTTTCTGCTGTTGTTCTTCATCTCTGATTTTATAATCTACAAATGTACATTGCTAATAAATTCATTTTTCTACAGTCACTTGTTTGTTCAGTTAATATTTAATAATAGCTTCCAAAGAAAAGTATCTGCCCCTTCCCTGGTCTTGCTATCTGGTCCCCATACTCCATCTCCACTTGCTGTGAATCTAATAATGCTGCAGTCTCAAGTAAATCTTAGGTCCCAAATCTTGCAGCTGTCTTTAGAATGAGAGAGTCAGGTGGAAAAAAAAAATCACAAGAAAAGATTTGGATTCACCTAGCTTGGGTCAGAGATGCACTAAACAACCACCTGGAGCTAAGGAGATAGAGATATATGGTGTAGATGGAAGCCATCTCAAAACCACGAGGTGTCAGTAGAGGAATAAGCCTTTTCCAGTGGAGAAAGACCTACTGGGGAAACCAATAGCATTATCTATTCTATTATCTGGGTTAATATGAAGTGCAGTAGTTTTTTTACTATGGGGTTAAAATTTGTGTTTTAGAAGTTGTTTTACTTTTTTTGTTCGTGTAATTCCTTGTCCACTACTCCCTACCCCAGAATATGGCTATGGTGGTAGTAAGCCTTGAAGGGAACAGTTACTACTTGCAGTGGAGTTTAACCTAGATATTGTCCATGCATATCCATTCAGCACAAACTGGTATAGCACAGTGAGAACTGACACAGACAGAGAGTAAAATGTTTCTGGGAAGAAGGAAAGGATTCAACAAAGGAACAAAGTGAAAGAATACCTTTTTGAGTCCACTGTGAAAACATGATGAAACTGAAGTGTCAGGGGAATCTTACAGGAAATCAACTACTGGAACATTGTAAGTAACAGTTGAGAAATTTAGTTTTTATCTTTTGGTAACAGATAAATTAAAACTGGAAAAGATCATATTCATATTTGTGCTTTGGAAAACAACTCCAGTGGGAGTAAGGTCAATCAGAGGAGCAAAAACCAGATGTGAAAAATAATTATATATAAGTTTATGATAAATATTCCAGATAAAAGTCCTAGTTACTTCTTGATATGAGAGACATTGGAAAGGAAACATCAATAGAAACAGTAGTTAAGGGGGAGTTGAGAGAGATCCAATAGCCAAAGGTAAGGGAGAATGCAAACCTGAACTATTGGCATGAACATTGTGCCAGGAGGTTGATAATTAGTAGATACTTACTGGTGACCTGAAACCTAGGTTCAGTAGCACCCCCTTATCTACAGAAGATATGTTCTAAGACCCCCATATGGATGTCTGAAAGCAAGTGGATGGTAGCAAACCCTATGGATGTCTGAAAGCAAGTGGATGGTAGCAAACCCTATATATATATATATATATATATCATGTTTTCTCCTACCTATACATATCCAAATAAAATTAATGCATAAATTATGCACAACAAGAGATTAATAGCAACAATATACTATAATAAAAATTATGAGGATGTGGTGTGTCTCCCAAAATGCTTTATTTTAATGTAGATCATAGTGACCTCAGCATATAGTTTTTTTTTTTTTTTTTTCTGTCCTGATTAAGTCAAATGCTTTCACCTTTTCACTTAAATGAAGTCCTTTATAGTTCTCTTTGGCATGGCTGAATTGCCAGCATACTACTTTTGTACTTTGGGACCATTATTAAGTACAATAAAGGTTACTTAAACATAAGTGCGTGGTACTGTGACAGATGATCTGATCACTATGGTGGCTACTAAATGACTGATGGCAGTGTCATTTATCTTGTGGATGTGCAGGATGGAGCTGGACAATGTGAGATTTCATCATACTAAAAAAATCTAAGATTTTTTTTTTATTTTGGAATTTTCCACTTAAAAGTTTGGGCTATGATGCACCCTGATTGACTATGGGTAATGGAAACTACAGAGTGACACAGAGATGAGGGGCTACTGTGACATGAATGCAAAGACACCCATTTCTTTTATAATATGTCTAAGATATGTTTGAAAGTATCCAATGGTTTGTTTCTACAGGACAGATATTTTTAAAGGACACTATAAGCTAATCTACAGAATTCAGATAGAAAATAAGATATAGGAGAAATTAAATAATATGGCTTAAAAGCAATATATGATGGTACCATATGTTGCTCCCACTAGTTCATTTTTTGTTTGTTTATTTGGTAATGGGAATTTAACCCAGGGACACTTAACCACTGTGCCATATCCTCAGCCTCTTTTATTTATTGAGACAGGGTCTTGCTAAGTTGCTTAGGGCCTTGTCAAGTGGTTGAGGCTGGCCCTGGACTTGCAATCCTGCCTCAGCCACCTGAGTTTCTGGGATCTCCAGCATGAGCCTCAGTTCCTGGCCTACTAGTTGTTTTTAAGACAAAAAGAAATAAGAGCAAGAATACACATTTGAAGATTTACCAGCAAAATTAAGAGTATAGATCATGACACAAAGTCACTTTGTCTATTTTGTGGACTACAGAGTTTGCCTGATTCAATTATCACCACCACTACACACATATACCGTGTATAGCCAATTTTCTGCCTAAATGGTATCCAACTTGGCTATTTACAATTCACTGGACTTAGTTAAAACTCTAATAACAATTATTCGACTGATTTGACTTCCTGATGTAACCAGGAACTCTTCTGCAACAGCCCAGAATTAAGATGTCTTTTGTCCCTGACTTGTAACATCGATCAAGATGACAGTAGACCAGCTTGAATTTGTTCAGCAAATGATTCTGCCTGCATTTTATAAGGCCAAAAATATCAAATTAACCAGGAAAGAAACTTTCTCTAAATGTTGGAAATCATTTGCTTAAGTGTAATAAAAATTTAAAAAAATTATAGCCCTAGAATAGAATAAAATCATCACTTTTGAGAAACTGTCAGGAGGGATACCTACTATATTATTATTTTAATTCTAACTAAAAGGTGACTATTTTGACCATTTCAGGAGCTTTATAAACTTAGGATTCATTCCCTTTCATTCACTAGTGTGGTAGGTATTTACAGGTCTTTCATAACGTGTCAGTCACTATAGTAGAGACTGGTAAAATACAAAAAATAACGACTATATTAATAAAATAAAATTTTGCCGGCCTGCCAGAAATTATCCAAAGAATTTTTCATTTGTTTACTCATTTAATTTTCTTAAAGTTATTAGATCTGTAAACTTTCATTATTTCCAATTGAGAGATGAAAATATAGAAGTATAGAGAGATTAATTTACCCCCAAATATACAGCTACAAAGTGTTAAGCTGAGTTTGAATCCAGGTGATGTCTATAAGGACCATCTATAATAAAGGACAAAGACAAATTACATAGGAGCAGTACTGATCAATGCTTTGGCAGCACAAAGGAAGCAAAAATCATCTTGATACCAGGCAATGTAGAAAATCATCAGGGAAGGTCACATTTGCAATGTATCTGGAGTGATTTTTTATTTGAGCTGGCTGGTGCAACCATATATGTAGCTGGCATTATGGCATCAGGGTAAGGGCATCTTCCCAGTTCTAAGTTTTAAACCACTAAACACTCTTGCATTCTCTTGACTAGTTCTGTATCTCTTTTGTTTCCTAGTTTTGCTTTATATGGTAATTGTCAGTCTATATGGCCCCTCCACTAACAGTTTTGGCTTTCTACTTACATATGATTCAATGGGCCCTTGGCAACCTTTTCTTCAAGTCATGTGGACTCTTTGATGCAAGGAGGCACCAACCCCATCTCTGGGTAACAACCAAATTGAACTTTTCTTCCTGCTGGTTAATTTGTGAAACAGAAAACCAGACATATAGGATTCAATTTTTCATTGCTATAGCTTCTAATTTTGACAAAAGACACTAAGTGAAAACCCAGATATCCAAGATAAGGACAAGGGCAGAGTCATAAAATTTGTAATTCCTTTAAAGAACATTTTTTTTTTAGTGGGTCATTTATTTCAACCAGAAGTGAATCACTAGTGTTTTATTGGTCTTTTCCATACTAAAGCTTTGAACATGGTATACTTTGTTACCTTACCTCAGAGGCTCTTGTGACATGCTGAGGAGATCCAGGGCCCAAAGTTCTGAGTTCAGAAGACTGACTGTGGAGTTAGGTGAGGTACAAGAGGACATGAGATAATCAGTATTGTCTTTCCACTGATCACCCCTGGATTTTTACACCAAAGATGCCTTGTTTTCTGTTCAAACTACAGAGTAGCTTAGCTGAAAAAACTGTCTTCAGTACATGGCAATCTCAAATTCGTTATCATCAGGACATTCTCCATTATCAGCTTTAAAGGAAGGGAAAATACATGCAAGAAAATAAATTCTGAAATAAATAATTGAGCTTGTAAAGTTTTCATCCATAATTATTTTACCCCCTGGCCCCACCATCCTGGAAAAGCTGGGGAGGCTTCCTTCCAATGACCTGAGATTCCCTCCTCTCAAATTTACCAAATCTTTTCCTACTAAAAGAATTTCATATTAGAATATTGATCACAAAACTTGACGGCTCTGTAAACATGATCTCTTATGTATCAAGAACTGTATTTTGCTTCAAAACCTTAGCAAAAATGGGACCGCAAAGCAAAGCGAATAGGTGAACAAAAAAGTATAAAAAGGAATTCAGCGTAAATCTTATTTACCAAAAACAAAACCACAAAACCCATCAACAATGTATCTCCTACCACACAGACTACAACTTATACTGACTATGACTCACAATAGAATCACTTTTCAAAAGATAGTTACAATTCTCATGCTACTCATTCAATAAATATCCACCAATGACCAGCTATAGGCAAAACACTATGCACAGGGCAAACAAAGATGAAAAGCACGACTTTTGTCTGTAAAGTTTCTAATTGAGAAAGCTAGAAAAAAAAAAGCAACATACCTTAAGGAAAGGTGGTGAAGCCAAGAATTTGTTCCCTAAAGCCAAATCGCTGGGCTCAACTGTTTGCTAATCCTCCATTTCCTCCTTGGAGAAGTGAGAATTAAAATACTGAGCCCATATGTCTGTTGTTAAGGTCAAATTAGATAACGTGCACTCCGTGCTTCCTGCAGTAACCGTCCCACAGTTATCAACAAATAGTACCTAGGGCTGTGGAAGGCTTGCTTCAGGGCTCTAGAACACTCTCCTCCACTCACAGTTTTGGAGCCCATGAGACATCCCAGTGCTTCATAGGAGGGACAATCCTTTTTAGTTTGGTGTTAGAAGGAGGCTCAGGAAGGCTTTTTGGCATTTATGATGGACAACAAAGGAAGAAAATGATTCTCATTTACTGAAATTTATTGTAGAAAAGGGAGTATACAAAATTGAATGAAGGAAAAGGTCATGAGATGAAATGGTGTCTTATTTTTTTCTGTTGAGTTTTAGAATTTGACACTACAAATAAGTATGGAATTTTTCTATAACTAATAACATTATCCATGGTCTTTTCTTTTTTTTATTGTTTCCACAAAAATTAAAAAAGAAAAAAGAAAGGAAGTGGCAATATTAACAGTTGGTATCATAGCAATTAACTTTATTGTAATATTTTTTATTAGTTCTAATCAGTTATACATGGCAGTGGAAAGCTCGGTTCATATACAAATGGAGCAGAATTTATCACTTCTCTGATTATACATCAAGTAGAGTCACACCATTCATGCAATCATATGTGTACCTAGGGTAATAAGTCCATCTTATTCCACCATTTTTCCTACCCTCTTGCCCCCTCCTCTTTGCCCCAACCAAAATTTCCCCACTCATCCCATGCTAACCCCCCATTACGGAACAGCATCTACTTATCAGAGAAAACATTCAACTCCTGTTTTTTTTTTTTTTTTTTGAGATCGGCTTATTTCGCTTATCATGATCTCGAACTCCATCCATTTACCTGCAAATGCCATAATTTTATTCTCTTTTAAGGCAGAGTAATATTCCATTGTGTAAATATATCACAGTCTCTTTATCCATTCATCTATTGAAGGGCATCTAGGTTGGTTCCACAGTTTAGTGCTACTAGAAAGATTGTTATGATGATTGTATAAATAATATAATTTTCTTTCAAGGGTATAAAAGTCTAGCACAAATTATGTAGAGTACTTGATAATGAAAATGACCATGTTACTGTCTTATGTTTTTGCTATATTATACTGCTATTGTTATTTTAGATATACTATCGTTTACTATAAAAGAGTATGTCACAGTGAAAAAAAAAGAAAGGAAATTAATTTAGGGATTGTATCATATTACACCTACATGTTATTCACTTTTCACCTGAATGCCACAGGTGGTCAATGAAGATTCTTATCTCTGGGAAACCAAAACTCAAACTTCTCCCAGCTCTGTGTGACTCAGATTATTAAGCATAGGGTCCTTGTTAGTATTTTTCCAGCCTTTAGAATCTCAACATCTGTGCACATGATTTATTATTCAAGAGGAGACTTAAGTGAGGTACGTGCAGATTCCTGGATCTCTCATCTCAATGTAACTTCTTCCTCTCCCCTCTGGCAAATTCCAGGCACCTCAGCTTCCTCAACCCCTGATCCTCATCTACTATCCTTTTATAAGACCCTTTGCCTGTTTCTGCACTATAATCTGGCGAGTATGTCTAGGCACAATTTCTATGATTTCTGGGCTTGTCTCCCTTGTTTCCTTTCTCCCAGGGAACACAGTGTTTCTCTGACTTCTGTTTATTTTTGGAAAACAGTTGCTCTACATGTTTTCCACTTTTCTGGTGGATTATGGTGGGAGAGTGAATCTGCTTCTCTCTTACTGCATATGGCTGAAGCAGAAATTTCATTGGCAACCTACAGATTAAAAAGCAACACAGGTGATTCTAAGGGAAAGCCAGGTTTGTAAACAATCAAGATGGGCATGGGAGTTATCTTCTTCCCTTCACATGGGAGGATTTTGCACAGAAGTGAAGAATTGTGACTTTGCTAACAAGTATCCAGTCAGCCCTTTTCTGATAATGTGCTTTGATTTTCACCCATCTGGTCCTGGTCACCCAACTCACTCCCTGAATGTAGCATTCCTCTGGTCACAATGGTTTCATCTCTCAGATTTATGCTTGAACTTCTGGGAAAGAGTCCACCTTGAAGTCTGGAGGAAAGGTCGTGTGCAGTATGTTTAAGTAGGGAATATCATTTTGCCATATTTTGTGCCCTTATTCTTGTTGAGTCTAAAGCTAATATCCTGGATATTTCAGATCTATTAGCTAATGAATTTTCTTGAGATTTTTATTTTTTCTGTGATACTTGGAGCAAGAACTGTGTCTTCTCTCAACAATCATGAATTCCTGATGCTTATAGTTGGGCTAAAATATGCACATCCAAAGTAATGTGAAAATAGCAACCATGAGGCCTCTTTAGCCAAAGACCTAGAATTAAAAAAAAGTTCTTTGTCCTCTCATCCTTAAAGTTCTCTAAATTTAAGAGCATTTACCTCATGTGTTTGTTGTTAAGTAGGTTAGGAGTTTATAACAGGTGCCATTATTTCATTCTTGTTAATTTGCAGTGCTAATAGCTTACTTTTCAAAGGCAGTTACTAGGTTCTAAATGGCAATAGTTTCCAAAATGTGAAAATCATATGCATGCAGAGTCATATATACTGAACACAGACATGACACATATTGCCCTGGTGGTATGCACAAGTGATTATATGAATGCTTGATGCTAGGGCTTAAAGATTTGTGGGATCTAAATGGCACTAAAGTAATCATAACATACACATATTGCAATCGGGACAAGAAAAATAGTCAATAAATGAAGTTGTCACTTCCAACTCCACACAGTGGTTTTGCCTCCCATCATCCATTCAGACATCTTTCAGTCACCACATGCATGACAAATAAATGCATGAATGAAAAGCACTTATTGAACAGCCAATCTATGCCAGGTAATATGTTAACTGCTTGACATACCTTATCTCATTTACAAATGAGCTACATATCTCCACCCATGAATGCAATTCTTCCAGGCTTTGAACAGGAAAAAAAAAATCAAGTCTCTGACTGATATATGCACTAAATATTTTGCAGCCATTTTTCAAAGAGTATGAGAATCTTTATTATTTTCCTTATTTGTAATGTACCTATTTTGACAATTCAATTCACTTTCCCACATTGTTGGGGCAGAAGCACAAAGAACAAAAAGGAACACCTGATCAAATTCAAGGCTTTATCCAAACATTGCCTTTTTTTTTAATTGAATAGTCTTTAAGCAGTGTTGGCAAGAGAAGGGCTAAATTTTTATATGAAGGAATTTGTATTCAAAATATGTTTGTCCAGAATTTCCAATCAGAATAAGGATGAAGATTTCATAAGTAGAGACTTAATGGAAGCAAAACCAGAAGAAAATATAATTAATAATAACATTTTAAATACAGGAATTCTAAATATTTTTCTCATTCAAAACATATTTTAATTAGTTTATCTTTCAGCAAATATTTATCAAATATCTAGGATACATGCACTCAAGCCCTCTTCTAGATTCTAGTAATACAGCAGTATAAAATGGACAAAATCCCTATCTTCATGGAGCTTACAATTTTATTTTTAGGGAAAAAGAAAAGAGGCAAACAAACAAATAGACATAATACATAATAAAGGACGTAGACAACATATGACATGGGATCCAGAATTGAGAAATGGAATGGTATGTGGAAGGGAGAGTGAGGTAAAGAATGTGGGGTTTTATTTGTTCCATGAGAGAATCAATAGTCTGAACTTTGTACCTGGACTTTGTACCTAGAACTCTTTCTGTCTGGATTGCTTTTCCCCAGAATATCTGCAAGACTAGCCTTCTGATGTGCTGTGCTTGAATGTTATCTTTTCAATGAGGCCTTCTTTGTTCACTTAATTTAAGTTTATCTTCCTCAACAAACCCCCTAGCACTCCCTATCTTGCCTGCATATTTTACTTTATGTTATCATTATTTCTCTTGTATATTATCTCACTCAGCCCCCACAACATTGGATGCTGTCTCCATAGGGCAAGGGGTACTTTCTGTTGTGTTTACTGCTAAGTCCTCAGCATAGGGAACAGTGCCAGGCACAAGCCTGGTATTCAATATCCTTTTTTAAATGAATGAATAACTAAATGAGCAAGCTGTGAGAGGGAAGGATACATTGTGAGGCAGAGAAAGGATGCTGGTTGAGACCACTATAAGGAACAGACATTGCCAGATACTGTACCAAGTAACTTTGTGTACAAATAATATCTATTACAAAAAAACTATTTTATGTTTATTATTGTTTTCTATAAGGAAAAAGAGAGCTTCTATAGACATGTAAGAGATACCTAGTATTTATTCATTCAGTATACTCAGTGGCACATACAAAAACAAGAGTCAAGAGGTTCCTAAACTATGAGAAGCTACATTTAATTTCTCTGAGGTCTTGAGATTATAGGTGAGAGTAATTGGCAGTAATGGCCTCTGAAAACCGACTCCACTGCCCACATGGATGGCGTACTGGTTGCCTATTGATGCTGTGAAAAATTACCAAAGAAATAGATATTTCGATGAGTAAAACAATACATTTATAATCCTAACTGTGGAAGTGGAAAATGGGTCTCAGGGCTATATTCCTCTTCGAGGTCTGGGGGAAAAATCCATTTCCTTGACTTTTCCAGCTTCAAGAGGCTTCTTGCATTTCATGGCACATAACCCTGTGTCACTCACAACTCTGTTTTCATCTGTGTATATCCTTCTTTCACTCTTCTGCCTCTCTCTTTCCCCTTTTAGTACTTTGTGCTGACACAGATAATTCAGGATAATCTTCCCATCTCAAGAGCCTTACCTTAATGACATCTGCACAGTCTTTTTTGTTATATGAGGTAACACATTTAAAAGTTCTAGGGATTAGAAAGTGTCCATCTGGTGGGGTCATTATTTTATCACAAATGATTTTGACTGCCATATCCCCATCCCACAACCACTGCTCTCTCTCCCTCTGTTTTAGACAGACACACACACACATATACATTCCATATAAACGAAACATCTGCATCTACTACTTCTTGCTCAGCATCTGCATTTCAGTTTAGATATATCATCATACAAGATTGCGCGAATTCAGGTCCATATTATGTCCTTTCAACTTTTCTCTTGGTGCTATAGACTACATTCAGGATACATGCCACATTGTATGGCAACTGCCTGAACACTTGTTTGTATTTTCCAGAGACTATAAGCTCTATGAAAGGTTTAAAAGTCCTCTTTTCAACCAGAACAGTTTCAGTGTCAGCTGTTCTTGATCAGGGTGGATGGCATACCTCAAAGGGCCACTTTCCCCTATGCCCTCTACCTAACACTAAAACACCTGAAGTGTGAAAGATGTTGCTGCAGGGATTACAGAGGACTTGGTGGGCTCTCAAGAACACTAAATAGACAAAACTCCAGTAGGATGTGGGACAGAAATGCCAACACCTGGGATCATAGGATTTGCGTACTATTCATTCATGTGTTGGTGCTTTTGCTACTTAATAATTTATCCTCTTTTGATCAAAATTTCCATGTCTAGACCTTGCAATTTGGTAAAAAAATGTGTACCTCTGGATCCTGGTTGAATTTTGATAACCACTTCTATTTCTATTTCAACTGTAGCTGCTACTGTATGCTACTGTAGCTGCCATAGTTGAGGATTTGCAAGGCACTGATCTAAAGTGATTTCCATGCATTATCTCCCTGAATCCATCAACGGATTCTTCTACAAAGAATTATCTTCATTTTAAGTATCTCAGAATTAGGGTAATTTTGACCTAAGTGTTGGATATTTCTGTGATTGAAAACACATTAATCTCTAAATAGTAAATCCATAATCAAAGGTTACACATGAAGACGTGGCTCAATTTGAAGGAAATTTTTCAGGAAAGATGGACAAGTACGTATCAATAGCTTACTGTGCTGAGTCTGTAGGTCTGAGTCAATTCACTGTTTCTATGTATAAGTATCTCAATATTTTCCTTGAAGTTCTTTTCCTAGCTCCAACCACTCCCACTTTTTTGACAGACATTTCACATTTTTTTCATAGTTTACTAATGAATGTTAAGGAAAAGAACAGTACTTGGAATATTGCCTTTTGTCTATGGCCTATTTCTTACATGCATGCCCAGCTCTTATAACCCCAGCATTGTGGACTGGAGAAATGGTATGCCAACCTTCTGGAGGCCAGCATATGCAATTACAAGCTTTCTAAAACTATTATCTTTGGTTGCACCTAGTAGAATTAACCTCTGGGTGCTTGACATTTTTAAAATTATGTAGTCCAAAGGCTCCAGTTCAATACATTCAGCTTCCCCTTCAAAATACTCTGATTTTAGTTTTAAAGACATCTTGAGGACTTTGTGGTTCTTTTTAAAATACACATACAGAGATCTATCTATCTATCTATTTATCTATCAATATGCATACCTACCAGAAGCTGTAGGACTACTGGAGCTTATTAGTGAATGAGAAAACCACAATCAAGCATCCAATAATACCCTGCCTAAGTCTTTGCTTCATTTTCCTTGTATTTGAAAGTTTCAATTCTACAAAGACCTGGTAGATCACTCACCTTAAAATGCATTTATATCTGGTATTTTTTTCTCTTATATGTCAGGACCTGATAGTGTGAGGCAGATAGCTGAACTCTAGAGGAGTGGAAGATTGGAAAGTTAGATATAACAGGGAAAAAAAATCAAAGGAAAAAAATTCTTATATTTTTAGTGAGGCTTAAAATGATGGGACCAATTTTCTGGGTTATATAGAGAATAGGAGACAGTAAGATGAGTAACTCATCTACCACCAAGTGAAGAAGGGAGAGGTTGTCACAACTGCAGAAGGACCACTTCATTTGAAGTTTTGGTAAATACACTCTATGGAAAGACATGGGCCATCAGTCTAGATCTAGAAATACCACAAATTGCAAAGTGCTCTGCTACACTGTTTTTTTGATGACAGAATGGTTATTAGAATGGTTGTTTCACTGTGTGTATAATTAGCAAGAAAATAATTTTAATAATTTGTTTAGCATAGTGTGTGTCTGCATATATATTCATGTTACACATATATTTATATGTATATATACATATATGTATATGGAATCTAATATGTATCTTGTCTATTGTGTTTTTACCTTGTTTAGCTACTAATAATAAATTCTTGTAACTTTTTTGGAGAAATAAATTTTTTAGGAAGACATAATAGTAGAAATAGGTGGTTACTATAAGCTCTGTTTAAAGACTTTATTAATTGTTTTTTAATCTACCAAGTTCAGGGAAATTACATCCAAGAGAAAGCTTTCTTACAAAAGGTTCAGATCTTTTAACATAAATGGCTGTAAATAAATAAATAAATAAAATGCTTTGTAAGGTAACAACGTAGATGCACTAACATTTTTGTAGGAACTTAACAATGAAAAAAAATGCATGCACTATGTTTCTGTTAAGCTATTCCAAAACTGCTCATAGAGGATTTGGCTTAGCGCTGGTGACAGCTGCTTGGTGTGAGCTGCGACATTTCTAAAATGAGAATCCATTTAGAATTATAAGCATTCATTCCTGCCTTAATTATAAAGGTATAATAAAAAATGTTCCCTTCTTGAAGATTGAGAGGTAAACTACAGACTCAACACACAAGGGATCAGAACAATGTTACTGCAAGCAAATTACTTGCTTTAAGTTTATTGAATAACCCTTGCTCGTGAGGACATGCTTTTCCTTCCTGATCTCAATTCACTGTGGCCTTTCTCTTCCTAAATCAATCTCCTTTTCTCTCTCTCTCTCTCCATATATATATATATATATATATATATATATATATATATATATATATATATATATTATGTATGCGCCTCTGTGTGACAGACATGCATGCACATACACATTTCAAATACATATATGCATTTCTTCCAACCAATTTTTGGTTAGCTTCTGTATTTCAGTTGAGACATTATTATGGTTTAGATATGAGGTGTCCCTCAAAAGCTCCTTTGTTATTGCAGGAATGTTCATATGTGAAATGATTGGATTTTGAGAGCTCTAACTTAATATGTTCATCCTACTTTGAATGGAACCACTTGGGTGGTAACTGTAGATAGGTGGGGCATAGGGGGCATGGTTGGAGGAAGTAGGTTACTCAGGGGCATGCCCTGGAAGGGTAAACTTTTTTGTGGCTCTTTCCACTCTTCTTTCTGTGCTTTCTGACTCCACTATGAGCTGAGCAGCTTTCTTCCACTGGACCCTTTGGCCATGATGTTCCTTTTCATCTTGGGCAAACAGTAATTGTCCATCTATGGACTGAGTCCCAATAATCCCATCTTCCTCTAAAGTTGATCTGGTCAGGTATTTTGATCACAGCAATACAAAGCTGACCAAAACAGACATAATCTTATAAAAGAAGATAATTCTGATTCAAAGTTAAGTTGTAGCACTGTACATCATCTTCAAGATACATGTCACATTATATGGTGATTATTTGAGCACTTGTTTGTGTTTTCCAGAAGACTTAAAGTTCTGTGAAAGAAGAGTCTTATTTATTATGTGTCTATTCCAGGTCTGCTCTATAGAAGTTACTCTATAAATGTTTATTAATGTTTCAATGGAAGAACTTTAAGGAATGATTTGTGGTCTCTGTTGAAGCTTATTTAAAGGATGAATGCATTTAATGATGCAATGGTACAGTCAAAAGAGATAAGGCGAGAGTAGGTTGGCCAATAACCTAAAAAGAAAAATATGTTACACAGGCAAATGAAAACAGTGTCCTTTCAAAATGCTCTTAGGAGAGAGGACACTCTTGCGAAGTACTTCAGTCTTTCTTCTGCTAGCAGGTGGATGTTCATCATTGAAATGGGTACATCAGGCTATTTAAGCTTGATTTTATTGGACATTTGAATCAGATAAGAGACTTCTGGATTTGAGTCCAGATATCCAAAGCAAACTTCTTATTTCAAATCTCCTATGTGGTATTCTGATGAGAAGATTGTTTCATCCATGAGAGCTTCCAACTCTCACTCTCTGTGTACTTAAGAATGCAATTCCTGGGGTTACAAAAAAAGGCTGAATTCATGAATTTATGGGTTGAATTCATGAAAATAATGCTTTATGGTGGCTATCCTTTACTGTGGCTAATTGGCTATTCTGATAAATTGTTCATCTGTCTTGTCATCTCATTTGAACTTATAGATTAACAGCTAACCAATGCAGGTGCCCTATATATAGTAGCCTTTGAAATGAAAAAAACAAATGGAGTCCATGAAGCTTATTTTTGAAACATGAAACAATATTTCCTGGCATTGTTCATAATCTAAAACATTTTATCAAGCATAGAATGTTTCCAGTTCTTAATTACGCCACATAAGGAATATATGCATTATATAGTATTTCTCAAATTAAGGTTCTTTATAAAGAAAATAATTATGCAATTTGAGTTATTTAAATTTCATCAATTGAAACTTTTCTTAGCCAGATATGCATTATTAATGTTCAAGGACCTTCTATAACTATCTGAGAAAAATAAAGTTAGAAATTAAATATGAATAAGTCTGAAAAATCCAATAAAATTATAATTAATAAAGTATAATTAATTATTGAGAGGCATCTTGTTATTACAGGAATTTTGTTATTATCCACATATATAGTAATATACTAAATATTTGAAAAACTGTTTAGAATGAAAAAGCCATGATATATGATAGTGCTGAGAAACAGTCTCAATGAGAGGTTAGTCATGTTGTTTTCCTAGACCACCTGTGGTGAGTCATTGCATCTAAGTTGGAGTGAGTTTTCCCTGTTCTGCAGGATAAGAATGCTTGCTTCCAAGTCCTGTTCACTCTTACTAACACTTAGACGTTTGGTCTGTGTATTGCCTGCATTATCTCCAATAACTCTAGACTACATTGGATGAAGCACCCATTCTGGTCTTGGTGTAAATTCTGGTCCTAATGGTGAGGGTCAAGGAGCCAGTATGCCTGTGTACGAAATGATATAGCCATCCCAGAGTCATGACGAACACTTGGAGGTAGGAATGATACATTCTCTTCCCTCTTACATCTCCCTTCAAAAATAATTAAAGAAAAATAAAGACAAAAATATTCTGTGTTGGTGTGTCCTGCCAAAGATATTTTCATGTCTTCCCAAAGTGTTCAGAATAAAACTAACTCAAGTATTGTGTTACAGTCTTCACACACAACCTTCAAACCTGCCATGTAAGCTCATCTCCTGCTAGATGCTCAGTCAGGCACCTTCCACATTCCAAGGGGTGTGCTTTGTTAGGCTTTTGTGTCCATTCTCACACAATCCCTTCCATGGAGGATATTGTTACCAGAAAAGTGTTCTTCCTGAAGAACTGACATCACTGTGAATGCAAGCTCAATATGTCACTCCCACATAAAACTTCTCTGACAAATCATGTTTGCCCTCTATTAATTATGCCCCTTATTTCTATGGCACTAGGGCACTTTGTCTATACATCTATAGTGACAGTTTTCACACTGACCTTAGTTGTTTGGAGAAGACACATATGTTCTCCATGAGAAAGTTATATCTTTGAGGGTAAAATTAAGTTTTTTACCAAAATTTCCGTGTTTGTATTCCCATCATCAAGTGGACTACGCTCAATGGAAGTTTAATGGTCTGAATTTAATACAACGTCTAATATTTATGTAATAGGTTTCAAATACATATAGTCTTAATTCTTACAACGAACCAATAAGGCGGATCTATTTGTTATTTCTAGATTGCAGATAAGGAAATTAAAGCTCAAGCATATTTAGGTTCTTCTCCAGCACAGCATTCACCCACAAATACTTTCAGATTAATAGTTTCATATGAACACTGGCCCTCAGATCGATCGATCCCTGTCTCTCTCTCTCTCTCTCTCTCTCTCTCTCTCTCTCTCTCTAACAAAAAACAGACCCATGCAGTCTTCATTCTAAACTTTGTGTCAATTGCCTGTGCCCCATAGTGCTATTCAATTGTTTGAAATCTAAGAATCACATTTTCAATCTTCCCTCACAACTTCCCACAGGCATGACTTACAACATGGTCCTGACCTCATGTTGGTCACCTCTCCAGTGAAATTAGCACTCAAACATTTTGTTTCAAGCCTTCTACACTTTCATTTGATTGAGACAGCATTTCCCCTGCCTTAGGAACCCATCAAAAATTAGGAGATGTAAAAATTCAAATGTAATTGTGGGCAGAAGGGGATACACCTAAAGAATGTACGTGTCTTATTTCAACATGAAGGATGCCTTCTGCTATCCTGTGGTCAGGTGTTTCTACTGTGCCGTGTATTTAGATAAAATCATAGGCAGCCTTTTTAAAAAGTGGTTTCTTTAAGTACACATATAGGTAGAAATAGACTAGATTACTTCGGGAATAATTATCTTATTGAAATGGATTTTTTTTTTTAAGTGATTGGAATTGGAACTGGCTGAAGTTCCACAAGATTTTTCACCCTGAAGCCCTGTCATTCCTAGTACTCTTAGGGAAATCAGAATTCATGCCTTCTAATTTCCAAAGGTCACACAGTATTAATGCTTCAGGAACCTCTGAATTCATAGATTTATGTTCAAATCCCTAATTCACCATTAACCTTCATGAACTTTTCTGAATCTCATTATCTCCCTTTGTTAAATGGAAATAAAAGAAGTAACTACCCTAGAGGTATTATGATAATATCACATGTTGTTTTTTTGGAGTACATGTGATGATGAACATAAGGAACATAGTGCCTGACAAGTATTAAGTGTCCAAAAAATATTGTTATGATTACTGCAGTGGGAATAGAAGAATAGGAGCAAGAAAATGGATTCAGAATTCTCAGAGACTAGGCACACTACTGGGCACTTTATCTCATTCTTAACAAAAATTTCATGAAATAAGTTTCAGTAGCAACCCCACTTTATAGATGAGGACACTGTGACCCAAATAGTGGGTGATGTGATCTAAAGGTCTCATTCATGCACTATATCTGTCACAAGTGACACTGCCAATAATTTATGACTGTACAACCAACCACATACTCATTGCTTTTTCATTCCTCTTTGTAAAAGAGAAATCTGTTTTAGACCTCCTGGTTTCCACCAGGTGTTTTGAAGGTTATATGAGAAACTATGCAAATGGAGATATTTTTCCCTTTTACTGCCCTCTGGACAGATCCTGAAGTCCTAGAAGCTATGAAACCTACTTGTAAATCATGGTCAGCTCTTGGCTTTCCATCACTTTATCTCTGCCTTGCTCTCTGAGCTTTAACAGGCTGAAACTGATTGGCGCAGCGTTGTCTATCTGCCTGACACTTCAGGGCATAAACCATGGGGTAAAATCAAGCCGCAGATGCTAGCAGCTCCCGCAGTGTTGTGATAAAACTGAAATTACAAGTCAAGAGAAGACAGTGTATACATTATATTAAAATGCCTGGGCCATCACATATAGTAAAAGGAAGCTTGATACTACAGCTTACAATTTTAGTGAACTTGGAGCTTGAAATTCCTCATATGAATGAAACTCACATTCAAAATATATAACAAAATCACAATGAATGCTTCCTTCCATCAAAACTTTCTATATATTAAATATAGATATGGATGTCAGTTAGTCACCAGAGGTGTTTTGATTTTACAAGCATTCATATTCATTATAGAAATAAAATTTGATAACCAGAGAAGCAACAGGGATCAATCTTTGCTGATAACAGGAAATTATCTTAATGTTTAGGAAATACTTTGCTCTCCATTTTTACAAGTCAAAGTTGACACTGAAAGTTATGTTCCCTTTATACTGTACATTTTCTTCTATAACTGTGCTCTTTTCATAGCTTGATTCTCTTGTTTTTATTCTAGCAATTATAATATAATTGATTCTACTCAAATGCATATCATGGATATTATTATTGATAGCTGGAGGGATTCCAATCCAAGAACTTTCCAATGGGAAAGAGAAGTCAAGTGCAGCAAAATAATTTTTATTACCTTGTTTCTAAGTTGGAAACAATATATACTCCATTTTCAATTTTTCTGAATCCATGCTCCATTGGGTTATATCAGGTTTCACCTTTAACATCAGCCAAATAGATTTGAAGGGAGACAAATTGAGATTCAAAGGATAATATAGTTTTTTGGAGATATAATAAAGCCCACAAACATGAATTGAATAGTAGCTTGAAGCAAATGTTAATTTTTTTTTTTTTTAATAAAAGGAATTGGTGTCTGCTAGAACCACTTATTTAAATTTCCTCCCATATTTTATTAGAAACTGATACCTTAAAGGATTTATAGCATGGCCAAAAAATCTCTTAGAACAGGCCCACTATTTGCAAAAGCACTTGGTTTTAACTCACTTGCTTTTATACCATAAAATGGATATGAAGTATTCTCCCTTAAATAATCACTTAGAGAAACATGCAGAATTCTAAATTTTCAATACCTTACACATTTTTTTTTACCTCTTTTCCTTACTAAAGGAAAGATGTGTTTTCTAAAAGTGCCTGCTAAATGGGTTTTTATGGTTAGAACTCTTTGGAAAGTTAAACTAAAAAAATAAAGGAAGAGTCAAATAACTCCTAAAATAAAACTTCAAAATAAACTAGGTATTTTCTTCTTTGAATGTATTTTCATAAGCATGGCATCACAAGTCTATGATAACAATTAGCCTTCATATTCATATTTACTATCCCTACTCATCTCCACTGACTCTGTGACCTTGGACAAAGATCAGTCATTTGGTGCCTCAGTGTGGATTGGGAAAATAAAACAAGATCCCTTTTCCGTAAACCATAGAAGGCATTTCTGGGAAGACTGGGGAGGAGAGCACTGTCTGTTTTATCAGTGGTTCCTGGGATGTCCATATGCCTCTTTCTGACTGCACTCAGGTGAGTGTTCTCTCTGTGGCTATGTAGCCACATGTATCTGAAAGAAATTAAAGGCATAAAAATAGGAAAAGAAGAACTTAAATTATCACTATTTGCAGATGATATGATTCTATACCTAGCAGACCCAAAAGGCTCTACAAAGAAACTATTAGAGCTAATAAATGAATTCAGCAAAGTGGCAGGATATAAAATCAACATGCATAAATCAAAGGCATTCCTGTATATCAGCGACAAATCCTCTGAAATGGAAATGAGGACAACCACTCCATTCACAATATCTTCAAAAAAAATAAAATACTTGGGAATCAACCTAACAAAAGAGGTGAAAGACTTATACAATGAAAACTACAGAACCCTAAAGAGAGAAATAGAAGATCTTAGAAGATGGAAAAATATACCCTGTTCATGGATAGGCAGAACTAACATCATCAAAATGGCGATATTACCAAAAGTTCTCTATAGGTTTAATGCAATGCCAATCAAAATCCCAACGGCATTTCTTGTAGAAATAGAGAAAGCAATCATGAAATTCATATGGAAAAATAAAAGACCCAGAATAGCAAAAACAATGCTAAGCAAGAAGTGTGAATCAGGCAGTATAGCGATACCAGACTTCAAACTATACTACAGAGCAATAGTAACAAAAACAGCATGGTACTGGTACCAAAACAGGCGGGTGGACCAATGGTACAGAATAGAGGACACAGAAACCAATCCACAAAACTACAACTATCTTATATTTGATAAAGGGGCTAAAAGCATGCAATGGAGGAAGGATAGCATCTTCAACAAATGGTGCTGGGAAAACTGGAAATCCATATGCAACAAAATGAAACTGAATCCCTTTCTCTCGCCATGCACAAAAGTGAATTCAAAATGGATCAAGGAGCTTGATATCAAATCAGAGACGCGCCGTCTGATAGAAGAAAAAGTTGGCTACGATCTACAGTCGGTGGGGTTGGGCTCCAAATTCCTCAATAGGACACCCATAGCACAAAAGTTAATAACTAGAATCAACAAATGGGACTTACTCAAACTAAAAAGTTTTTTCTCAGCAAAAGAAACAATAAAAGAGGTAAATAGGGAGCCTACACCCTGGGAACAAATCTTTACTCCTCACACTTCAGATAGAGCCCTAATATCCAGAGTATACAAAGAACTCAAAAAATTAGACAATAAGAGAACAAACAACCCAATCAACAAATGGGCCAAGGACCTGAACAGACACTTCTCAGAGGAGGACATACAGTCAATCAACCAGTACATGAAAAAATGCTCAACATCTCTAGCTGTCAGAGAAATGCAAATCAAAACCACCCTAAGATACCATCTCACTCCAGTAAGATTGGCAGCCATTAGGAAGTCAAACAACAACAAGTGCTGGCGAGGATGTGGGGAAAAGGGTACACTTGTACATTGCTGGTGGGACTGCAGATTGGTGCAGCCAATTTGGAAAGCAGTATGGAGATTTCTTGGAAAGCTGGGAATGGAGCCACCATTTGACCCAGCTATTCCCCTTCTTGGTCTATTCCCTAAAGACCTAAAAAGAGCATGCTACAGGGACACTGCTACATCGATGTTCATAGCAGCACAGTTCACAATAGCAAGACTGTGGAACCAACCTAGATGCCCTTCAATAGACGAATGGATAAAAAAAAACGTGGCATTTATACACAATGGAGTATTACTCTGCATTAAAAAATGACAAAATCATAGAATTTACAGGGAAATGGATGGCATTAGAGCAGATTATGCTAAGTGAAGCTAGCCAATCCCTAAAAAACAAATGCCAAATGTCTTCTTTGATATAAGGAGAGTAACTAAGAACAGAGTAGGGACGAAGAGCAGGAGAAGAAGATTAACATTTAACAGGGATGAGAGGTGGGAGGGAAAGGGAGAGAGAAGGGAAATTGCATGGTAATGGAAGGAGACCCTCAGGGTTATACAGTGGAGGAGGTAGAGAGAGAGGAGGGGAGGGGAGGGGGGGGGGGGGGAGGGGGGGGGGGGGGGGATGGTGGAGGATGGGAAAGGCAGCGGAGCACAACAGACACTAGTATGGCAATTTGTAAATCAATGGATGTGTAACTGATGTGAATCTGCAATCTGTGTATGGGGTGAAGGTGGGAGTTCATAACCCACTTGAATCAAAGTGTGGAATATGATATGTCAAGAAATTTGTAATGTTTTGAACAACCCACAATAAAAAATTAAAAAAAAAAAAAAAAAAGAAAGAAAGGTTCCTAGAGAACTCAGTAACTCTTTGCTGGAGCATGTGTCTCATCACTTAGTGTTAATTATTCTACCTTGTGGATTTTAAAGGATGTTTTTAAGTATCTGTTGTGTATGTCTAAGCAACATGTGTGTGAAAACTATTTACAAATTCTACCTTCTTGTAGTAGAATACTTGTTACTATGGTCATTCTAAGGCAAAAGGAAAAGGCAGATCATTTCCTTTGCTTCCCCTCTCACTTCTGTTCTCTTCATCTTTCTTCACTCTCTTTATTTGTTCTCCTTCTAGTTTCAGCTTCTGTTTACCTGCACCTCAAGTATAATTGACTGCTAACATCTTAAAGATATTTTTTTTCCCAGACAAAACAATGTAGTTCAGAAAATAAATCAGATATTAGCTCATGAGGAGAGAAGGATTTCTGGAGGAAAATGGATGCTTGCCAATTCACTTATTCAATAAATACCATTTTTCTTTTTCCCCCTCTGGAGTAAAAAACTATAGACATGTATCAAACACACACACACACACACACAGAGAGAGAGAGAGAGAGAGAGAGAGAGAGAGAGAGAGAGAGAGAAATGTGCAATACTTACACAAGAAAGGAAAGAAAAAAAACTAATGGATTGTTCAATCCAAGTTAATGTAGTCAGTCAAGTGGAGAGTTACATGTCATTGTGGTCTCCCAGGTACTTTCATGGAAACAAAGCATTATAGACTTTGGGACTGAATTAATATATGATGAAATTTATTGTTGGATTTTTATCAGATTGAGATACAGACTCAATTCTTTAAGCCTCCACTTTATAGGCCAACAGAAATTAATGGAGCTGGAGGTAGACTGCAAGCATGGGATATCTGATAGTCTGGGGGACCTTTGTGAAATCTGCAGCAGTTCTTACCACCAACAAGCACATCTGCTAATTTAAAGTTATATACCTTCTTTGCTGCCTGTGATAGGTCCTGGATTGCCAAAAAAAAAAAAAAAAAGGCTGATTAGTTTATCAGGTGGGAATATTGTATAAAAAATTTTAATATGAGCAATGCTTGGTGGATTAACCAATTCTATTGTTGCTTGAACATTTCCTTATTGAGTATCTTAGATTTTTTAGGTAAAAGGGATGGCTCAGGCCAGTGAATCTCAAAGTGTGAACTCTAGACCAGAAGCATCCACATCCCTGGGAAATTTGTTAGAAATGAATATTTTCAGGTTCTATTCCAAACATACTGAATTAGAAATACCAGTGGTGGGGTCAACAACCTGTACTATTAAGTCCAATAGATGATTCTGATGTACATTGAAGTTTGAGAACTACAGGTATAGACATTTTTTTCTTTGGGGTGGGAACTGAAACCAGGCTACATTCCCAGTCCTTTGTATTTTTAATTTTGAGAATGTCTTGCTAAATTACTTAGGTCCTTACTAAATTTCTGAGGCTGGCCTTGACCTTGTGAACTTCCTGTCTCCTGAGTCACTGGGATTATAGGCATGCATCACTGTGCCTGACTAACCTAGGCAGTTTTGCAAAGCCCAAAGAAGTTTTCAAATTCATATTAGGGACCAAGTCCTGCTGGCAGTTCACTGAAAGTCATGCAACATGAGGCCTATTCAAATTTTTCTGACAGCAATATCAGCAGGGTCAATACTTGTGTCTTAATCTCCAGAATCACTGGTGAGTTAGTGTGCACAGAAATGTAGCTTTTATGCAGGGGTTGGAAGAAGACACTATGATGAATGAGGCAAAGCTAGTTCACTGCCTGTTTTTTTTTTTTTTTTTTTAATATTTTTAGTTGTAGAGGATCCAATGCCTCACAAATGCTAGGCGAGCACTCTACTACTGAGCCACAACCCCAGCCCCTCATTGCCTGTTTTTGCAAATAAAGTTTTGTTGGAACACAGTCATGTTACGTTTTTTAATCCACTTACTGCCTATAGTTGTTTTTGAACCACAATGGCAGAGATAAGTGTTCGCAAAGATCCTACAGCAGGTGATGAGAGTTATATGTTGCAAGGAGATGCATTGTTTTCCACCCTTAGATTTAGAGCTAGCCTGTGTCTGTGGTGTGTGTTTGTATGTGTGTGTGTGTGTGTGTGTGTATCCCTATGAGGAGTTATACAGAATAACAGGGTACCCTCAACCAAAACTGGTATCATCTTGGGACTGAGCTTATGTGAAAATATGCTATTTTGAAAGACTGCAGGAAGAGCACTTGAAAATGGGGTCAGTATAGTAAAATATGGCTGGGAAATAAAAGAGAAGAAACAGATTTGGAGTAAAACTGGAAAGCTCACATGTAGCAACATCCCTTTCACATTAATGACAGACATTGTTAACTGAGCTTTAGTTTCCTGTTCTCAGAGATCTACCAGGAGCTCTCCACCCTTGCAGCATAGCTTTGTAGATAGCCATTACTCATTGTTTGGGGTTGGTATGCTAAAGAAAAATTATTGGCCATCTTGTTCTATATTAAAGAGCAAGATCAGCAAAGTATGTCATAAAGTACTCTCTAGAACCTGTATAGGGAAGTTCTAGGGAAATCTGGAAGGAGAAATCTCTTATTAGGGAGTATTAATGGGAAATGAGAGGTAGGTGGGAAGTGACAGAAAATTCCAGGCACTTTTATATATGTTGTTTCATATAATCCTTTCTGTTCTTCCACGTGTTAGATACCACTGTCTTTTGTTTATTTTTTACAGAAAGATATGGTACCATAGTTCTTAAGTAACATGCTGGGGGTGAGCCAGTTAACAAGAGATATGGACCCACACTAAAGCACATATTTTTCTGCTACTTCTTATACTGCTGCACTGTTTTGCCTGAGGCTACAGTGTTCCTGAATTTTGCTTTTTCTAAAAACCGGACAGTGTGGTTTATCTAAATGAAGAAAGAGGGGAGAAAGGGAAGGGAAGAGAGATGAAGAGAGGGAGAAAGAAGGAAGAGTCTCTGAGTCACACAGTTAAGGGCAAAGAGGTTGGCCAGGGACATAATGCATAAAAATATGGCCATTTCTTCTAAAAGAAGAAAGTAACCAATAAAAAAAAAAAAAAACACTTTAACATAGAACTTTCAGAAAGAAAGCAAAATGGAAAAGGCCCAAAATAACTTTACCCCTCTACCCACAGTACAAGAAAACATCTGCTGCTTTGTATGACCCAGGAGGCAAATATTCATGTACAAATTCTTCATTTTCTGGAGAGCATACTAATGAAGGGTGGCTGATGAACAACAAGAGGGATGAACAAGCAAAAGAAGAAAACTTAAACAACTCTTTTCCAAAACTTTGGAGAGACAAGAACAGGGCTAGATTTATGGGAAAGTGAAGTAGGTGATTGCTTTGAGAAATTTCAGGAAGTCCCAGCTATGCTGAAATAATACTCATCCCAGCTACCAGAATTCCCAAACAGCACCTTTTGAAAATTATTCCTTGGGTTTAAGTGTAACCTTATTCTGAATTTCTTTTTAAAGGTTAATATATTTTGAAATAATGTCACATTTAATCAGAAGTAGCCAGTGTGTAGGTATCAAAGGATAATGTTACACACAATGCAAGATGTTTGAAGCATCCTTATGTGGCTTTACACTTGTAATAAATTCTGTCTTATAAATACCAGTATTAATCAAATGTGTTTCCAAGAATATTCATTCTGTATAATTCTTCCTGATTAACAGATAAAATGGTAAAATATAAATTTGGGAAACATGGCCTATTTTATCTTCTTCATGGTATATCACAATTAGTTTTAATCATAATGGCTCTGAGAAGTCATAAAGTAATGTCATTTAGCCAATAATTCCTCCCAATGTAATTGTCTGAGGGAGACTTCACCCCATACCTATTAGTATTCCTTAGATGATTGGGACACAATTTTGGAGATAGGACTGTAATAAAATAAACTTAACAATAGCTCTTTGCTGTCACAGACTTTTTTCAGGATTACGTGTGAATCCTTGATGGCTAAAGACACTTAACTTTATAGTCCACAAGAATTATCCAGAATCTTTAAGAAACACAGTTAACATTATTCTAAATCAATTATTATAGGGAGTGATCAGTAATCTGCATTTCTTTTATTCTATGGTCTGACAAATGCCTTATAAAAGGCATTTCCAAGACTGCACTCTGAAATATAAAGGGAGAAACAGCCTGTCCCTTCAGGAAGCCCTAGGTTTGATCGCTAGAGACTTGCCTATGTGGATTTGAGAAAACCAGACAAACAGAGTTACTGTTGGAGATGTTCAATCCTTTAGGACTTGTCCTTACCTATTTTCTTCTATACCCCATTTTTCTGGCCAAAAACTTTTTTCTCCATCTGATTCCTAAGCCGTATTGTATTATTCTGGACCCAATTTTATGTCTTTGCTCTTTTGACCTTACCATATCATTGCACTTTTGACAGAAGTACACCTGATGCTCCTCTCAACTGGCTCACCTATTCAGGCCTTCCTTCCAAGTGGTCTATAGGTATAGCATGTGGGGCCCAGACAATAGCAGGCTCTTTTATAGAGAGAGAAGTGATAAAAATCACTGCAGCTGAGATGCTGGATTACAGTAGAAGAGCAAGGAGAGGGGTTGTAATCCTGGAGTTCATCTTTCCTTCATGCAGTTATTCATATTCTTCCTGGCCTCTATGGTCATGTTGACCTCCTCTAATAGGGGGATTGGAGAAATCTGAAGGAAGGCTCCTATACAAACAGCTATTTCTTTGAGTGATAAAAGACTTATATAGAGAGAAATTCCTATAAAGGCTCTTATTTTATGGCAGCATGAAGAAAAATAAATAGGTCTATTATTTCAGTGTCTATATATGTTAATATAATTATAAATGAGAGATTTACTGAATTCTGCAGATACTCATTGAAGGCTTTCCATGGGCCACATATAGCTATGGTCCTGGGGACTTAGCAGTGAAGAAAAGAGCAAATATTCCTTTCATCATGAAGTTTATGTTCTAGATGCTAGACAGTTGAAACAGATAAAGAGAACAATAAATAAGAGAAATATATATTAGATTATATAAAGTTCTATGAAGAAGAATAAACAATGAACAGTAAATAGGGAGTGTTGGAAGGAGCAAAAAAGTGTAAAGTTGGGACTTTATATAGAAAGATTTATACAGAAAGATTTAAATGAGTCAAAAATTGAAATGATGAGTTATACATACATATATGTATGTATGTACTATATGTATATATAGTAAAAATTGTAGGGTAGACAGGAAATGGTAAGGTGCAAAGTTCTTGAGGTACAGTACAAGCAGGTCTGGCAAGTCAGACAAGTAGAAAAGGGATCAGGGTACTGGAGGGATAGGTACCAGGAAGTATAGAAGCAGATGGGTCAGAGAAATGCCTAGGAACCAAATCCTCAAATGGTAGAGGCCACTGTGATTCACTCAACCTTTAATTTGGAATGAGATATGAAGTCATTGGAGGATGGGTGCAGATGACTGACTTGATCTTATTTATGTTTAAGGGATTCCTTTGGCTGCTGTGTCAAGACCACATTGAAGGGAGGCAGTGGTAAGGAGACCAATTAGGAGACTACAGCAATCTTATAGGAAATAGATGAGGGTGGTGGAGATTAGATGGATGCAGTGAAGGCAGTGTGAAGTTGCAGGCATATTTTAAAGACATCAGAACTTTCTGCTGGAAAGAAGATCAAGAGAGCATTCACAGATGAATCCAAAGCTTTAGTCTTTATTTCTGGAATTACCAACAACTCAGAAGGGAAAGTTTACAGAAAGAGCACATTGAGGGATTGAAGATCAATTTTTGACATTTTAAGTTTGCAATGCTTATTTCAGATATCAAATTCAGATTAGAAGTCCAGGGTGGGCATACATATTTTAAAGTTGAAAAGAGAAGGAAGAAGTAATGTAGTTTTTTTTTGTGTGTGTGTGTGTGTGTGTGTGACAAATATATTCATCCTTACTAATTTAGACAGGGTTGCATAATTGATTACTTCTTAACACACATGCAGTAACATGATCTCTAAGGCTTATCCACATTCTACACTGTGATTTAATTTTAAACGACAACTAAACAATTAAAAAAATATAAAGTCTCAAAACCCCTAAGAATGAGGTAATTGCCTTTTAATTCCAAACTATGATTTGTTTCTTTATCTTTCTCCCTTGTGCTTGTCACCTCAGACAGTTCCATAGCTTTTGGACTCGGCTATCCAAGCTTGTAATTAGTTGCTCCTTACAAAAGGTTCATTAATCCGTTTTAATATTTCTCTGCTATTTGCTTTGGACTCTAAATGTTTCTACTTGGCCCTTCTTTAGGCCAAACCATTTCTTCTGCTGTCTAGAGCTTAAAACCTTTGTGTGGACTAAATGGCTGAAGGACTTTTCAAATGAGCTTCCCCCAGTCCAATTCATTGTTAATTTCTACTTGTTCACTCAGGGCTTCTTCTGTGTGAAATGAACATTACCTCAGACTACCTATTTCTTTAATATAGTCTAGATAATTTATTCTGATAGAAGATTAAATACAGCATGTTTTCTACAAAACTAAATTGTTCCTTTCTCTCAGACGCAGCAGCTCCTGACTTGTAAACATCACATTTATAAATAGCCTCATATTTATGAATGGCCACCTACAAATTAGAGAAATTGCAATGGCAGGGATAACAGGGACAGAGGGTGTGGGAAGAAACAAGATTAGCATTTTTCCTGCAATTTTTGCTTGGGAAAAGCCATTTTAGGAAAAGAAAATTTGCTATTGTATTCTCTATAACCAAAAATTGAGACACATTTTTTTCCCTACCACATTTGAATGCAAGAAGCAGTAAGAAAGATGACAAGAATATCTTGGACATTTGGATAGTTTCTAAGAACAATCTCTCCAACATGGAATAAGCCAAGGAAAGTCAAGAACCGCCTTCATATGCATATGATCTGCTTTCCTGCTGTCAGGATCAAGAGATACAGCTATTCCCACTGTGATGGGTCCATCTTCTAAGCTGGAGATGTAACAATCATTTATACATAATTAACATGTCCAAATATATCCCAGGTTCAAAACAAAGGACTTTTAAACCAACAGTGGGAACATAACCTCTCCTTATTTGCCTATCAGAAACAAGCATCTCTGAACTGTTTAAGATTGGGGAGGAAGAGCGAAGGAGAAACAGGAGAAGAAAAAGAAAGAGACCTCAAAGTCTGCATCAAATAGGTAGAGAATCAGAGCAAATATTAGCGGCTTTGTACTAGACAGTTTATAGTCTGAGGCCAACTTCTGTGTTTTCTATAGGCCGTCTTGCAAGTTCAGAACAGTTCCTGATGTCAGGGTAGTACAACTTCCGGAAATATTCAGAAGTAAAAGGAAAGATAGACAAAGTGGTGATCCTTAATTAGGAGGGAAAGAAATAAGATTTAAAAGATGATTTAAGTTTCTAGTACTTTGCTGCAGCCTGCTATTTCCTGGTGAACTAAAACCTTGGAGCAATTCCAATCAAAGCAGATATTCTTGCTGTGTGTGTATTTAAGTATGTGCTGATGTGTGCTGTATGTGTTTATAAGGGATGAAGGGCAGTGAGGGAGAAGAAGAGCCTGACTAGTAAATAAGAGCCTGAACAGTAAATAAGCAAGAAAAGGAATTGAGTGGGGGAGTATTTTCTATTGATGAAGAACAATGTAATTTAGGGAGGGTGCATTTAATTGAGGCCATTTAATCGGGTGTCCTTGAATACAGCCAGGATTACTGTTCAAACCCTTAAAAAACAAACAGGAACCTTCACACACAGTACAAAGAAATAATGTTTCCAATAGTCTCCACAGGTCCACAGTGATTCCATTGCCAGGTTTACTTGCACATAACTGCTGAATTCCTGATCTGAATTGTCCATATATCAACTTAAGAGGTTGATGAAACTCCCCAAATTGTAAAATTTGGGTTGTGTCACTTTTGTTCTGGGGAGGCTATCCACAGTTTATGAATATATTGAATTCCATAACATGTCCAATGTAGTTAAAAAAAAAGACTACATCAAAGGAAATCAAAACTCCTGTTACAATGGACTGCTTGTGTTTCCCCAAATTCATGTGTTAAAATCCCAACACACAATGTGAAGACATTAAAAGGTGGATTCTTTCAGAGATATTTAGATCCTGAGGGCAAAGACCTCATGAATGAGATTAATGCCTTAACAAAAGAGAGTGCAGAGAGATCCTTTATCCCTTATGCTTAGATGCTTCTGCCAGAAATCATTTATGAAACATTATTGGATCCCTCCCCAGATACTAAATTTCCCAGCACCTTGACCCTTGAACTTCCCAGGCTCCAAAAGTATAAAATAAGTCTGCTGTTTATAAGTTACCAGTCTATAACATCTTTTTAAATAAGATGCTGTTATTTGTGGTTTATTCAACCTCAGGGACCATGGTCATGATTCATGAGGAGGAGTTGGGGTACGACAAACACAACTAGACCCTGTTAACTGGTAATATGCATTCATGCAAAAAAAAAAATCTAAATTTTAAAATCGTGTTAAAGAGTTATGAGAATATAAACACTAACATATCAAACAGATGCCTGCTCTCTTATTGCTTTGCACAGCAATGACTAACTTGCAAATGCTTAAGTGGAGAAACTGAATTATCTGATTGTCAGCCAAGTGCCAGTTAGCATTTTGAAGGCAGTGTGTCTTAACCAGCAAAGCAAATGCTCAGTTATTGTTTGCTTCTTAATTTCTTTAAAAATAAATGGCCATAGAGTGCATAAATGCATTCTAGTGTCATGTATAACTAATTAAAACAAAAGGCCAGTCCCAAATCATGTCCTCCTGGACAGAGTTTAAGAGGAAACATCCACGTTTAAGAAAAAGTCCACGGCTAGACTTGTTTTACGCATGTAAGCCAGGCTTTGTGCCAAGGACACATTACTTCGTAAAAACAGGAATGAATGGAACAACTCTTGTTACAGTTGTAAAGAAAGGAGTTATTCTACAATCAAGGGTTTAGATTCCACCTTTATTGACATGGGACTATTTGTAGGAGGACTGTTTAAAATTATTCCATTATGCACAGATCATGAAGAGAAGGCAAAGATTAAATCTGATTTTCACCTGGGATTCCTTAAATAAACTGCTTACAGCCTGTATTCTATGGCTGCCTCATTTCTGTGATTTCATTCTCTAAGCAGAATCTCACATAATAAAATATCAACTTTCACCTAGGCAGGAGGAATAAAATAAAATCACTCAGCTCATTTACCTAGTCATTCCTTCCTTACTTTTCTCCTATTTCTTTTCCTTTTCCCCTCCCTTTCTTCTCTCCTTTCTTCCTCTCCACGGGCATTTACTGAGCACCTATTATGTACCTGCTCATTGCTGGGAACATGATGTGAGCTCAGAAAAAGTGAATGGCATGAGTAAATGTCACTGGCAACCTCTCTCCTTATCTTTCTCTACCTCTAAGCAGAACCTAAAGTTTTAACCTCTTCCTTCGCTTGAAATATTGTTTCCTGGTTTGTCATCTGGTTTTCTTCTGACTTACTGGCTACCTTCTGATCTATTTTGCCAGATTTTCTTCCCCTACTTGGCCTGTAAATATTGCCTAGTGCACATTCTTTGCTAGTTCTTTCTCTAGTTCAAGGGTTTCAGATACCATCTTCATGTTAATGAATCCAAATTTTTATATATATTCTGGACCTCTCTACTGAGAACCAGATGTGTGTATCCACCTGCCTATTTCATATCTAGATATACATACATAAAAAGAATTTCAGATTTAAGAAAGCCAAACCTAAACTCTAATCACCTCTTGATTATTCTTTCCCATCTCAATAAATAGAATCATCACTTTGACATTGCTAATCTTAAAATGTATAAGTTATCTTTCATAAACATAGGTGTGTGTATATGTGATATTCACATGCAAGTATGCTCAAACACACATGTATGTAAGTGAATACAGTTAATATTTTAGTGCATTTATACACCTCAAGTGCATACAATAGGAACCCAGAAAATGTTTATTAACTAAACTAATTTATTATTAAGTATTTAGCATAAGCAAACTTTCTCAGAATATATTCCAAATCACTGGCATCTTATCTATCTCAATAGGAGACAATAAGTACCATCTCAGAGCCATGATTTAGCATTTGATAACAAGAGTCCTGGCTTATCAGTGATCTTATTGCTTGCCTCTTCGACCTTTATTCAACCTGCAGAGACCAAGGTCTAATTGTTATATGCCATAGCATCCTGCCTAGTTCTGGTGGTAATATGTTTCTCCTTACTATAGACAACTTTATCAAAATTCTATGTACTTTTGATGGAATCCTTGCAAGATTTGATAGGTCACGATTTTCAAATCACTAAATGGACACTTTATGCAAAGTATTGGTTTTATTTCTGGTTAATTCATCTATCCATGTGGCTACCCTGAGTTCACTTTTGAAAGAGTGTGTATACAAAGGCATAATATTTGGTATATATATTAGGCTCTATATATTTAAAAAATGCATTTTTATGATAAAAATTTATCTTTGAAACTCCTGCATCCTTCCCAGGGGGTCAAAGATAAAACAATTACAACAATACCCACTGAGATAATACTAAAGGAGTTAAGAGCAAGAGATAATTGCAGAAACATAGGAGAACCTAACTACTATGTCATGCAGAATAGCTCCCATTTGATGTTAACCAACATAGTACAAATTTAATTTATTCCTAGAGGAATAAAGATGAAAAGATAGATTACTCTGATGTTTTCAAAAATTCATGCTGGGAGTTCAAATGGTTTGTGAATTTTACTATTATGAATATGAGTTCAGCCCCAATGTTTTTCCTCAGAGTAGCCCCATTCATTCTTAGATCTAGGACTAGATCACATTTATCAAGGCTGTGTTCCATTTGCCATTCTATTTTACTGCAAAATATGATAATGAGAGGTTCCTGGTTGACACTGACACATGTCTTGCTCTTTGGTTTTCTTAACTAAAAAATTAAATAATGTCTCCTAAGATTTTTAAAATATTAAATATATACACTTGGAGATAAAAAATAACTTGAGTGATAGATACTCCAAATGCATTTTAAATAGACATTGCTATGTCTTTAATTCTGACTGCTGTAAGTTAAAATTTTTTTTTGAAAACCATTTAAAAGCACTCTAATTGTGAACTATTTTCAGCAGTGAGGTATTTTAACAATCAGAAATTTACGCACACAGTGAGCAGGTTGCAAAAGAGCCATGATTTAGCATGGACTAGTAGCTTCACACCCATGTAAGTGGAATGATTGGGATCAAGACATATTTAAGGAAATATCAAATAAAAAAAGTTCAAGAATTTTGAAAAGTATAAAATTAATACCAAAGTAAAATTATATACTAAAATTTAACAATGAAGGAAGAAAGTAGAAATATACCAAATACATTAAGACTCAATAGGAGACAATAAGTACCATCTCAGAAAACAGGACTGAACGTATTACATAAGGTGATATAAATGTAATGACTAAAGCAAAAATGCAAACTCTGAGGTGTTTTGATTAGCTAGAGCTATATATTAAATCACCTCAGAATTAAGGGCTTATAATAGCAACAGACACTTTATTATCTCTTCTCTCCTCGACAGGTCAAACATTGCTTGCCTCTTCAAACTTTATTCAACCTACAGGGACCAAGGTCTAATGTTATATGCCAGACATTCAGAAAGGACTTTCAGCAGTTCTGGTTCAAAGTCCCTTGTGCATGTCCAGTCATGTGGAGGCTGGAGCTGAAACAGTTGGGGGGCCGGGGGCAGCTAGGAGCTGTCTTGGGGTCTCTGTGTATTCTTAGAGTCTCTTTGATGTCTATGGGCTAATTTGTTCTTCCTCACAGCATGGCAGTCTCAGGGCAGCCAGGCTACTTAAACAGCAGCCAGCTTATTCCAGAGTGAGCAGCCCAAGAAAGAAAAGGGGGAGGATGGCATTTTTATGACTTGCTTTGAAATTACATGACATCTCCTCTACTGTATCCTATTGGTCAAGGCGGTCACAAAGGCCAATCCAGTGTCAAAGGAGAGGATAGTGTCAAAGTCATATTGCAAGAAGAACATAGGGAATGGGAGATACTCACGGCTATCTCTGGAAAATACAATCTACCGAAACCTTCCATATATATTATCAGAAGAAACAAATAACACAACAAAGGGAGGTACTGGGGACTGGAATTGACCAAGTTACATTATGTGTATGACACTATTATGGATAATTATAATGTACCAGTCAAAATAAAATAAAATTAAATAAAGGAAAAAGAAATATATAACAAAATAAAGTGAATATAGAACAAACAGTGAAAAGGAAAATGGAATTTTAAAAAAGTATAACATAAAGTAGAACATAGTAGCAAATACTATGTTCCAAGCACTTTTCTAAATTCTTTACACATATTAACCTAATGAGCCCTCACAATAATTCTGAGAAACATACCAGTAATACAGATTTAGAAATTAAAACAAGAAGGGAAATAAATTGCTAAATTCCCCTCATGTAATTGTTGAGTTTCATGAGGAGCAGAGTCTGATTCCAGAGCACATTCTCTCAACTGCTTTATCACATTCCTCTCAGAAGGGTGGAACTCAGATATGACCTATTTATTTTAACAACAACAAAAAATTCACCTACTGGAAGAAAAACTTCCAAATAAATAAAAAAAAAAACTACTAGTAAATACTATGTGAGAAATTTATACAAAACCATGTGATATGAAAGTAAAAAAGACAGGGTGAAAACAAACCAATCAATGCAAACAACTACAAAGCACTCCTAAAATTTGATTCCAGGCAAAATCAAGAGATGAGAAAAAGATCATGATGAGGCAGCAACCCACCAACATCTAAAGGTGATTCTTATCAATGTACCAAGAACTATGTAGCATCAAAACTATAGAAAACAGAGAGCAATTAAGTGAAACATATTAATAGTGGGCAATTTAATTCAGCTTTTTGATCCTAACAAAACAAATGGACCAAAAATTAAAAAAAAAAAAAAAAAGGAAAGAAGAAAGAAGGAAAAACAGGATTAGCAATAAAAATAGGGAAAATGGCTAGGGGCATAGCTTAATGGTAGAGTTCTTGCCTAGCGTATTAGAGGCCCTGGGTTTAATCCCTAGCCCCCCAAAAGAACAAGGTGAAATAGGTGACTTCCTAAGAAGATAAATAAATAACCAATATATGGACGTTTGTCTTCTGAAATATAGGGAAAAATATGCTGTGTGTGTGTGTGCGTGTGTGCGTGTGTGTGTGGTTTTGGGGATTGAACCTTAAGGCCAGTCCAGTGTCAAAGGAGAGGATAGTGTCAAAGTCAATATTGCAAGAAGAACATAGGCAAGCTATACCCCCAGCCTGGTAGTCTCTTAAATGAATTTGGGGACAAAATGCAAACCAAAGTCAGAATGAAAGAATATTTAGAATGTAACAGAAAAAGCACTACATGTTAGAATGCATGGAAATCAGGTAAAGTAGATTTGGTAGGACATTACATGAAATTTGACAGCTATCAATTAGTCATACCTTAAATAATCATGTGAATTAGGTCCTTTCTACCTTATTTTTTGTGTGTACCAACATGATTTAGAGCTAATAAACAAATTCAAGAAATGGGTCTTTATATAACAGTAGTGTGAGCATCCAGAACACTAGTGTGAGCATCCATTAACTAATCTAGCCTAGAAATCTAGAAAAATGTATAATCATATGAGGATAAGATGAGAGAAACAGAATATAGAGAGACACCTAAAAATATATTTTACCAACACTATGCAAATACATTTGAAAACCTGGATAAAATAAGCAACTTCCTAAGAAAATAATATAAGACTGACAGAAATTATACTTAAAAAAACCTTCCACTTAAATCCCTCCCTATGGCAATAACTAGTTTATTTATACATAAAGAAATATTATAGTAAAAATGGATTTGTAGGAAGAACTGTGTCATTTGCAGGAACAGAACACTTCAAGTTAAAGAATAAAATAGATATGAGAATCATACAAGACTGTTGTTCAAAATTAAAATGCTAAAATAGACAAACAATAGCCATTGACAAGACATGTCAGAGGAAAAGTCCTCATTTGGAATGGAAATAGCAAGAAATAATATCTAGGAATAAGCTTGACAGAAACATAGAAAGAATTTAAGTAGATTAAATTCCTCTTAGTAAGAAAAAATTGCATTTAAAGTAATGTAAATTTGTTCCATTTCTTAGGAAGATTTTATGTTAAAAGAGTATCAATTCTCTTAAAATTATGGAATTTTGATTAAAATACCTATAGGTTACTTTTCATAATATTTTGACAAGCTAAATATAAATTTAATAGAAAAATATAAGCAAGAATTTCTGGAAAATTCTTAAAAAAGAATAGAATAATTAAAGGAAGATAATCAATATAATATCAAATAGGATATAAAGCTAAAATAACTAAAACAGGGTAAAACAGATTAAAAATAGAGTAAGAAGGTGAGAAATAAAATTTAGTATAGAAAAAATAATAAAGATAGCATTTCAATTCACTAGGGAACCATTTGTTAGTCAGTAAAATGCTAATAAATAGTAATCTGGAAAACTAACAAAGTTATGTTTCTTTCTCATGATTTTTATCAATATAAATTCCAGATGGATCCAAGATTTTAACATGAATAAAGCAGCAAAATTTAAGAATCTCAGAGTTGTGAAGATTTTCTTAGTGTTTTCAAATAATTAAAAGAAAATATAAATTTAATTCATAAAAATTCAAGTAAATTTACTTCATATAAGAATATATACTTGCAAAGGCTGGGGATATAGCTCAGTTGGTAGAGTGCCTGCCTCACATGCACAAGGCCCTGTTCAATCCCCAGTACCATGAAAAAAAAAAAGAATACAATAATATAATATAAAGGGCTTGCAATAATATATTACAAAGGGCTTACTTTAAATATCTCTCACAAATCAACAAGATGTAGACAATTTGCATAAAAAGCCTATTAATTATCCTCATAGGATAAATATAAAATACAACTGGAGTGATATGCCATTGTTTAACTAACAGATTAGGAAAATGAGAAAAGTTTAATAACGTATTGTGCTGATAAATGTGGTTAGACTTATTTAAATTGGAGGGAAAATTCATTAAAACTGTATGGATGGCATTTGGCATAGTCATCAAAATTACAGGCATATACCCTTTAACTCAAATATTTTACTTCTAGGAACTTATTTTACACACACACACACACACACACATTTGAGGAACAACAAAGAGAAATGTTGAAGGAAAAATGTAAATGTGCATCAGTAGTGTATCTCAAGGCAGATTACAATGTTTGTTAAAAATAAAATGCCAATTAGAGAAATTCAAATTAAATCTACACTGAGATATCATCTCACTTCAGTCAGAATGATAATTATCAAGAATACAAGTAACAATAAATGTTGGTGAGGATGTGGAGGAAAAAGGTACATTCAGATTTTACTGGTGGGATGGTAAATTGGTGCAACCACTCTGGAAAGCAGTATGAAGATTCCTCAGAAAAGCTGAAATGAAACTACCATTTGACCCAGTTATCCCACTCCTTGATATGTACCCAAAGGACTTAAAAACAGCATACTACATGGGGCTGGAGTTGTGGCTCAGTGGTGGAGTGCTCACCTAGCAAGGGTGAGGCACTGGGTTTGATCCTCAGCACCACATAAAAATAAGTAAATAAAAATAAAGTCCACTTACAACTAAAAAATGTTAAAACAACAACAACAACAACAGCATACTACAGTGATGCATCCACACCAATGTGTATAGCAGCACAATTCACAATAGCTAAGCTATGGAACTAAAGTAGGTGACCTTCAATAGATGAATGGGTAAAAAAAAAAACTGTGGTATATATACATAACAAAATATTACTCAGCCATAAAGAATAATTACTTAATGATATTTGCAAGAAAATGGATGTGTCTATAGACTATATGCAAGCAAAATAAGCCAATCACAAAAAATGGGTCAAATGTTCTCTCTGATATGTAGATGCTAACATGCAACAAGGGGGAGATAGGAAGAATAGCAGTTCAGTAGATTGGAGAAGAGGAAATGAAGGGAAGGAACTGAGAAAAGGAACAGGCAAACCAGTGAAATGATTCTGAAGTAACTTAGCCTATGTTTATATATGCATACACCATGGTGAATCTTAACATCATGTACAACCACAAGACTGGGATCCTAATTAGAGTAAGATGTACTCCATGTTTGTATAAATAGGTCAAATTATACTCTAGTGTTTTATATATAATGAAAAAGAACAAAGACAAAAAATTTTAAAAATTAATATGCTAATTCCACATACAAATATGACAAGATATCCCAAAGCATGGTTTCAAATGGTGTGTATATATTTTACTGTATGTATTTTGTGTAAATGTTCATGTACCTGCATGCACCATATTTTTGGATATGCAGAGATCATATCTGAATGGAGAAAAAAAGAACTGATGATAGAGTTTGCTTCTAATGAAAAATGGGAAAAGGAAACAAAAGTGAATTTACTTCTCACTAATGATTAATTCTTTGCATTTCAATTGTTTTCCTATGTACTTGAGTACCTATGCAGAAATAGAAAAAAAGAGTTCCTTTTTCAACTCCTCTTGCTTCTTCCTCCTTTTCTTTTTTTAATGTCAAGTGTATTTTAAAAAATGGAAAAAAACTTCTGAGTAGTCTCAACCATCACTAACAATAATCATTATTTTTTTCCCCACTACATTCTTTGGTTTCTTGTTTTTGAGGAAACTATCAAAAACACTGTGCTCTGTAGATGGCAACTAAATGAAAAACAAAGTGATGTCCCTATGTTTCAGTTAATTTCCAGAATTCAGCTTAGTAAAACTGTGGACAAGTTTACCAGTAGTCCACATATAATCTCTTAAAAACAGAGGATCTCAGAGTCAAATGGATCCTAAATGTCCCATCTGTTGCTGGCTTTTAAATGATTTCCTGACAAGTGCTCTTGCTTGGCTTCTGTTGGAAGATGTGGAAGTTTAGCAATTTTCTTCATTGCAATAAAGCACATTTTTGAAAGACTCAGAATGTTATGAAGATTCCCTAGAAAATTTCTTTTCCATGTACAGCTTGAAAAAGTCACCAGCTGTCACCCTATTTATCCATGCAGCCTGTTCTTGTTAGAGCACTCACTACCCCTGTGCATATACTCAGTGTAGCTGCTATTACACACAGGTGCAACTTTCTACTTGCTTACCTGACTCTCCTCTACATTGTGACTTATCTTTACTCCCACTGCCTACTAATCATATTGCCTGGCACAGAGGGTACAATTAATAAGTGTTTTGTGATATGAGGGCAGGCACTTCCTTAAACCTGGGGGTTATATTTTCCAACATGCTCAGTAATTTGGAAGGCTATTGGCTATCTTCTTAATTTTGAAGTAACTCAGCTTCTTACATTTAAAATGAATCTCTCTCTCCTTGTCAGTATCTTCCTGCTAATTTCAATTAATGTTTTTTTAAATTTTAATTTTCTATTCTGAAATTGATGCTGTATCAAGAATAAAGAACAGCAGAATATATCATGTTACGGAATCCAATACATGAGAGGACCCTTCCCTACAGTAAATATGACCATAAGATGAGAATCTTTAGAAAGTTAACTATAGGGATCCAAAACTACAGGTCATAAAGATAACCAACAAAAACCTCCAAAGTGAGTTCCTATGAGCTGAAATTCAAGTAAACTTCATTTACGGAGAAAAGAAAAGCTTTCTGTGTAAAATGAAAGCTAATTTTAAAAATAAACAAGCAAACATCCACAAGACACTGCATTTCCAAGTAACACAGAGCTATTATGGGATTTTCGATTCAATAAACAAGCTAATATAGTTACCACCAATAAGGGTTTTAAGCTGCAAAACAGTGATTAAGGTAGGTAACCCTTCTTCTAGAGTTATTTTAAGCAAAAGATAGTGTTGGTTTATAGGGTTGAATTGGACTTAATTACTTCCCAATCTTCCTTCCAATTTTATCATTCTATTCCTTTTAGGTGGGGGAAGAGTCTCCAAATTTGGAAGAGAAGAAATAAGACTCCACATTTTTAGGATAAATCATACATGCTTTCTCCGAAGTGTCATCCTGGTTGTGTAAAAAAGAAACTAGGTCATGGAGGTTTAAGCAATGGTTTTCCCAAAACAGATACAGTTCTCTTAAGGAAAAACCAGTCATTTATATAAGTCTTCAAAAATACTTCTAAATTACTTCTAGAAATTCAGTATTTAGTCGGGACATACTGGCCACAAAGGCATGACTCATATTATTCAAGATGTTCTTGATAACTGTCTGCATGTGAGTTGTTCTGTGCAGTTGACTATTTTAAATTAACAGAGTTTATGGATAGATTCCTGTGCTTGCAGATCTTGCCTGGACTATGTATCACTTGTATGCATTGTGATCTATCTGTTGATGGAGCGAATTATGGTAGTGCTGGCGTATCTTTGCTGATGTGTCACCAGTGATGCAATTTTTCCTAAGGAGTCGTCAATTGGCTTGGTGTCGTGGCATTTCTGTATCCTCCTCCCTTCTACTAGTGATGGTCTAATTTTGGGGGCCAACAGAGGTGAGGCAAAGAACCTCACCCCCCCACTGGTGCATAGGCCTATCCACAAGTATGGCTATATGCTGGACTGGTAGTCAGTGACGGGCATGATCCAATTGCAGTGGTATCAACCTAAGACAGGAGGCTGACGCCTAGAGGTCAGTTCATCCGATGACGGGTAAGAACCATATGTTGAATTGGACAAACCTAACAGGCACGGTCCCTATCCACATTGCTTGTTGCTTAATTAAACAGAAGGGGGGAGATGCTAAGAGCCACAGCCAAGTAATATGATGCATGGCATTTTTGGTTGAAAGGTGACACCAGCAAGCCATTGAGATGATATGATTATGTTAACATCTGCATTCTTATGGATATTAGATTCCTGCTGTTCACCTGCTACGGGACTCACTTCCCCATTGGTTGGGGAAGTGCGGTAGGAGGGAATTCCGGAGGAGGAACTTCCTGTGGGGGTCTGGGAGAACACCACGTGGGTAATCTTCCCAGGAGCATATGGGGCATTGGCGGCAGTTTCAAAAATAAAGTTTGTTCCTGCTTGAGTGGCTCGTGATTTTGTGCCCAGCCAGACTGCGGCAAGAGTTCTTTAATATATAAGGGATGGAAATGATACCTAAATAAGAGTCTTCCAGGCATTTTTTTACTATAAATTCTACATGTGGAATAATACCAGCATTTTTTAAACCCAGGGATAAAACATTAGAAATAAAGTTAAAAATATTAAAAGTGACTTTGATTAATAACAGTGGATCAGTTTTAATGTATTTAAGTACTAAGGTGATCCTACACATATTTTTTTTTTTAAATTAGATACATCCTTGTACAAGAACTCTAACCTGGTTACTATCTTTAACTAAAAGTTTTAAGCTTTTTCTTTTATTGCCTCCTTGATTCAAAATCATACTGCTATCTTTGAGAATTGTTGTCTCTGATGTCATTTTTTTCTTTTCCTAAGGAGAAAATTGGGCCACTTGAGCTAGGTTGCTATCTGATCTTGAGCTTCTTCCTCGCCCCCATCTTCCTTCTCTGCTAGGTTTCTCTTCCCCTGCTCCTGCTCCTCCTCCTCCTCTGCCTTCTAAAACTCCTCTACTGCTTTAATAGAAGGTTTTACAATAAATGTGCCCACTGCCCTAGCAGTTAGTGCTGTACCTGCTGTCCTTTTTATTGAGAGTTGATTCTGGGTCACTGGTTCTCAGACTTTAGTATTCATCAGAATCACCTGGAATTCTTGCTTAAAAAGGCAAGTTCCCCTCTGTAGCAGTTTCCCAGGGTTGCAGTACCAAAGTACTATAAAGCAAATGGCTTAAACAGAAATTTATTATCTTACAAGTCTGGAGGCTAGATGTCCCAAATCAAAGTGCTGGCAGGATGGTTGTTTCGGAGGGCCAAGGGAAAGAATCTGATCCATACCTCCCCAGATTGCTGACAATCTTTGGGTGCCATGGCTTGTGGGTATCTACCTTCATTTTCACATAGCCTTTTTCCTGTGTGTATATATCCAAATTCCTCCTTTTCATAAGGATGCCAGTCATAGTTTAATAGAAAGCTACTCTACCCCAGCATGACTTTAGTAATTACATTTGCAATGACTCTTTAAGTAAGGTCACATTCTAGAGTACTGGGGTTAGAAATTCAACGTATGAACTTCATAGGGGACATGATTCAACCCATAATACTCTATTTGGAGGTCTGACTTGGTAGTTCAGTATAAGCATTTTTAAAAAACACCTGGTTTTTTTTTTTTTCTTTTTTAATCGCTGCACTGACTTTATTAGCCTGGGATCTCCAGATTGACCAGCAGGTGATGAGAACTACTTTTTATTGCAATACTGGGTATTAAACCCGGAAACTTGCACATGCCCCGGAGCCAAGCCATACATCTGTACCTTGATGCTATGATCTCATTGTCTAGGATCACCCTCCCATTCAGGGAGATGTATTCTGTTTTAGAACAGGGGTCCAGCTCTCCTCTCACCCACTGCTTTACTTAGCTCTAAGGAGCAGGGATAGTATTTGATGAGAATACCAGTATAAATCTACTTCTATTCTTCAAAAGAAATTACCTAGAAATAAGGTTTATTTAAATTGTTGGTTAAAATTCTTATGTGCGAGTGGTGAAAATAAAACCAAACTGGTTCCTTAGTAAATCCACGCCCTCTACTCGCCAGCCCAGTGATTCTTGCCAGACTCCGATTCCCCGCATGGAACCAGGACGGCAACACCTACCTCTCGTGGTTGGTGGTAGGACACGAAATAATGGGGGTAAGTGCCCAGCCCACACAATAGATGTCCAATTAATCTCGACCCTCTCCGCACCTACTGGGGGGCGGGCGCTACCCTTAATTACAGGGAAAGGTAGCTTTCCTGGGCGACCGAAGGGCTGCGCTCAGTGCTGAGAACCAGCTCCCGAGCCTCCGAGGCTGCCCGGACTCTAACAGCTGGGAATTCTGATGCAGCTGACTTCTCTTCCAAAACAACTGAAAAAACCTGGGTGCAAAAGCTCACCTAGTAGTTTTCAGAGCAGTGATTCTCTCCTGTTGAAGTGATGCTTCTCCTCCTGACTTTCCACCAGAAAGGCTTCACATTAACATATCTTTTATAGTCATAGATATCTTTTAGATAAATGAAACTATAGAGGGGCTTTCAATGTAGAAAAACCTTAGCTCAGATTCTCCTCCTGTGACTTCTTCATTCTTTAATGTATGATCCTGGACAAGTTACCTAACCTTTGCGAGCCTCCATTTCCACAAATGTAAAATAGAAAAATTGACCTCACAAGGTTGGGAGAACACAGGGTTGTGCCTGGGAAAACGTGAGTTCAATAAATGTCATTGCTCTTTATACCAAGCTTGGGTGATGTCACAGATTGACATTCTTGCAGGGTCTGCAGTCATAGGCAGTCCTCAGATAATCTCTCTATCCAAAATTAATTAAATAAATAAATAAGGAGTGGAAAAAACATTAAAAATAGTTTTTACCTCTTTTATTGCACAAAATAACACATGTTTATTAAGTATAGAATATAAATAATGTAAAAGTGGGACTTTGCCTTGTTTACTGCTGTAGCCTTTATATTTTGGTATTTAGAACTTAGTAGGTGCTCAATGAATAAATATTAAATATATCAACACAGAATTAGTGAAACACAAAAGCAGGAAACAAGTCCACTATCCAAAATTGTAACAAAACATGTAGCCTTCCACCTTAGATATTTGAGGTTATATTTTATAGAATAATAGTAAACTAAATTATAAGACATTATGTATCCTTATAAAAGATTTACAGCATAATGTTTCAATGTGTTTGAATACCATAATTCATTTAACAATTTGGCTGACTTTTAGTTTATTTCTAATGTGTACTTTCTAAGCAATGCTTTGATATTGTTGGTAGTGTTATGCACTTGTGATGAATTCCATGGAGAGAATTTACAGTTCAAAGAGGAAGCACATATTTGGTTTGGGCTGCAGCAAGATGGACTCTATAATCACTGAAGTATGATATAAAAACTGCAGTGCCTCTTTGTATGGGCCATTACAAAGAGAATTATCTCTTTTAGTCTGAGGATCTGAAGGAGGGGTAGGCAGTGAGACAGATGAGGAGTATGGGGCCTGGAATGATAATTGGAAGGACTCTGAATATCAGAGTCATTATTGAATTATGATAAGCATTGCGCCATTAATTAATAGCTTATTAAAGGTTTCCATAAAGACTATGAATGAACTTATGGGAAATTCACACTCTACAAATTGAACAAAATAATCAATAAACAGAATCAAGGAAAATGTCCTATCATGCACAGTATTAGCACCCGAGGAATAAATAAAATATATCTATATCACAAAATGGAATAATGGTATAATTCAAACACAACACTTGTTATGAATAGTTTCCTGAAAACTAATAGAACTAAGCCTCTGGGCTCCAGGATGTTTGGTGTAATATACTCCATGAAGATTTAACAGGTATAAAATAAAGCAAACAAATAAAAATGAATTATAGGGACAATATATTTAGGGAACAATGGGCTAAAAACCATGCATTTTTTTTTTACAGAGGTTCATTAGAGACTTTATTATTGTGCATTCTGAGATTTCCAAAAGAGTCACAGAGTATATACAAATTTTTCAAAACTTATTTGATACTGAACATTTTTGTTCACTGAATGTTATGAGGGGCTGGTGTTGCATGGAATGCACTTCAGGATCGCCTTCCAGGCTCCCTGAAGCCAGGTCACAGTGTCACTGCAGCAACTATTTTTCATTTAGCTGTAGTTTTCCCAGGCATAATTTATATATCTGCATCTGTAACTATGTCCACTTCTCTCTTTACAGTTAGTTCTCTGTAGCTGTGGGTTCCACATCACAAACTCAACCAACTACAGATTGAAAATGGTTGAGTTTGTGATGTGGAACCCACAGCTACAAAAAATTGTGCCTGAACTGAACATGTTCAGACTTTTTCTTATTATTGCCTAAAACATACAGTGCATTAACTACTTACGCAGCATTTGCACATATTAGGTATTACAAATAATCTGAAGATGATTTAATGTTATACAGCATAATACACATATATTACATGCTAGCTACCATGTCGTTTTATATAAGGGACTTGAGCACCTGTGGATTAGGGTATCTGCAGAAGTCTAGAAACAATCCCCTGAAAATACCAAGCAATAACTCTATATGTATGTATATATACATGTGTACACACACACACACACACACACACACACTCTCTCTATTATATGTATTCCCTATCAATAATTTTAATCTTTAGTGGAATTCATTGTAATTAAATAATGCTTATTATTTTTGCATTTGTAATGTACTGCAAGGACCAATGCAGACAAATTGTGAAATACTGATTCTCTTTCTCCAAGTATAACAGTCTACTTTTACTTTGATTATGTATCATCTTTTTTACCATGGTTCAATGGTTACTTATTCTGGTCATTGCTCTCAGTCAATTGTTAGCTGTGTTTCTCCTTGCAGAATGATAGGTCAAAGTAGCTTCCTAGGCACATATTGCATGTGGCTGGTATATGAGAATAACATTGAATGACTATTCTTCAGTTCTGAAACATGGATTGATGTTTTCTTCATCAAAGTATCATTTGGATTAACTGTTTAACTAAATGGTAACTCTTCTGCAGAGAATTTTTCTATTTAATGTTAACTCTTTTATATATATAAATATATAGTACATAAACATATACATACATACATATATATGTAATGTATTTATACCTATGTGGTCTTAATTGGCACTTCTCTAAATTATACTGTGAAATTGCTTGTTTTACCTGCAACAAAGAAGAGAACATTAACATTGAGATAAGGTGACTTAGAAATATGAGTAGCGTTTAATAAAGGAAACATTTAATTTCTGGGTTTAGAGGACATAAGTCAGTGTTAAAACCAGGTGCCAATTGCTAGACTGATCCTCTGCACAATTCCTCTACACAATTTTGTAAAAAAATATATTGCTGCTGAATTAAAAGAAATGATCCCATCTTTAATTTTAAATTAAAATTATTTTAACTGATAACATAAAATATAAAAATTGTACATATTTATGGGGGTATTATGTGATATTTCTATACATGTATACATTGTGTAATATTAAAATCAGGTTAAATAAATTTATCAATCTCCTCAAACATTTATCATCTCTTTATTATGAAAACATTTAAAATCCTTCTTTCTGACTTTTAAAAATATGCAATCACCATCATTATCTGTAGTCATCCTACCCTGCAATAGCACACCACAAATTCTTACTACTAACTATAACTTAGAACCCATTGAATTATCTCAATATGTGACTGTTCCTACCAATTCAACAGCATGTATAAATTGTTCCAAATCCCAAATCTATGCTAGATCCTATTCTAGATACTGGGGGAGGGGGATACGGAAATGACTAAGATCCTGTCTATAACTTCTATGAATTTTTTTTGTACCAGGGATTAAGCCCAGGGGAACCCACTGAACAACAACTCCAGCCCTTTTATATATATTATTTAGAGATGGGTTATCACTGAGTTGCTTAGGACCTCACTAAATTGCTGATACTAGCTTTGAACTCACAATCCTCCTGCCTCAGCTTATGAAGCCACCAGGATTACAGGTATGTGCCACTGTGCCTGACTCCCTCTTGGGATTTGTAAGTACATTTAGTCAACAGAAATCAGTAGCAGGCATTCAGGAATATTTGTATTCAATAGTATGTGACATAAACTGATGATCACATTTGGAGAGGGCAAAATGTATTTCTCATTAGAATATTTTCTTTTCTGACATGCACTTGGGTTTTGCTATTTCTTTTCCAGGGAATTCCTTTCTCCAAATATTCACACCTGGCTCTTTCCTGTCATCCAGATCTTAGCTCAAAAGGGGCATCCACAGGGATGACTTCCATGACTAACTAACACATTCCTCTGCCATCTCATCATTGTCTTATGCCCTTATTATACTCAGCAGCAGGTGACAGCACTCTACTTCTCTAGTACCTCTTTGGTTTTCTATGATCTCTAACTAGAACATTAGCTATCTAAATGCAGGACCCTTGTCTACCTTGGACATTATGTTTTAGGCATTCAATAATTAACTATTAAATGTAAATTGTTCAATTAAAAGGGAAATAGAGAGGAAGAAATAGCAGTATTTACCCAACTCCAATCAGGTGGGGAATCATTTGTTTTAGTAACAGAAATATGTTAATCAATAGAGGAACTTCTATGATAAAGCACATAGATGGCTCATTATACCTTATCATTGTTTGAGTGAAACAAATAACATATGTATACATACATGCATATATATGTATGTATTTATACTTATGGAGGTCTTAATTGGCGCCTCTCTAAATTATACTATGAAATTGTGTAATTTCCCTTCCTTTGTTCCAAGTGCAAGCTCAAGATTCAAGCGCAGTCTGAAGTACATACTTCCCAAGTATCTGATTTCCAACACACTCTAGAAAACAGTCATTACAGTTCAGGAAGTTTTACCTTTCTATATAAATGAAGTTATTAGAATTTGGTTTAATTATCCCTTTTATCTTGTGAACTTGAATATTTCAAGTCAAACTTCTTGCACTGGATAACCTCTGGCTATGCTTATAATTGAACGTTTGACCCAAAAAGCTGAAAATAAGATATTAAATTGTGGTGACTATGTAAAAAAAAGTTACCCTAAAAAAATCTTCTCCGAGTGATTGGCAAATTTCCCTAGAAGCCTTCGCCGAAAGTGATTTGGGGTCTATAAATTTAATAATGTTGAAAATCAAGCATAAAAATATAAAAGACCTAGCTTTATACTAAATAAAATGCTTTTGAACAGAGCTATGTGTCTGATGAAATGTCAGTCATATTGAGAAATGTTTCAGTCCACTGTCCATGTTTTCAAAATGACTCACAGGGAAGCTAAAGGCAGCCAGTCTGGGGACAAATATCATCACTAATTTTAACCTGTTTAATATTTTATATATTGGTTTTATGATCTATAATTCTATAATACTAAGTTGACCTATATAACTAAGAAGTATATTTTCATACACATGTTAACTCTTTAATAAACCAAATCAATAAAAAACTGTATTTTGAGAAATGTTAACAGAATAATACAGGTGTTTATAATCTGCAGCATTAATATTAAGATCAGAAGAATGTATCCAATGTCTTCTAAAGCTTTCTTGTAAGGAATCTTTTTTTTAATAGTTTTAATTATTGAAATACTTTATAGATTATAACTGACTGAATCAATGGCTTAATCATTCATTTCTACCAATACAATTCTTAGGCAAACCCAATTATTTCTGTACACTTTGATAATTTTTGACAATGTAAAATCGAACTATTTGATTCAATATCAGACCATGGTTATACAACTATTTAAAACATATTATGTACTTTGGGGACACATATAGTTAATATTCCCCCATTATATTTTCACTAATAAAAGAATGAGACAGCTTTAAAAGTTATGCTATAGTAAATTAAATGTCTAACCACAGGATGTAGTTTAGGCACCATACATTATGCATTTGCTGATATTTATAGCACATCTAAAATAAACATTTGCTACATATGCAGTTAATTTTAATACGAAATGTGTAAATAGTTGCCATTCAAAGTAAAGGTACTTTCAGGTTGGCTCTGAATTTATATCAAACACAGTGCATTTTCCAATTTACCACTGTAAACATAGTCAGTTGGAATAATCACATTCTGTTAAGAAGATTAAGACTATTTAATATCATTTAGAATTCTTAAACTACAAATTTCACGATTTTCGTTTACTTTACATAAATCATAACAGATTAGTAAGGTCTTTAGACAGGTTAATTAATGCCTTTAAAATATGTCCTCAAGTTTTAATTGTTTTTTAAAAACCTGTTTGATTTCTTACAATGAGAAAGTATTACTCATGAAAATAAAATATATAACTAACCAATAAATTCTTCACAAGGAGAAAAAAAACCCTTTCTCTTCTCACTTCCAATATCTAATAGCAAAATATTCTTCTCCCTTTGAAATAGCTTTTTTTCTTCATTTCCATAATGATTTATTAAAATCTAAAAGAGGTACTCACATTGAAGTTTATCTATGTGTCTCAGCTCTATATGTCCAGGAAAAATGTCCAGAAACCAATTTTGGGAAGCACTGAATCTGAAGGCTTAAGCTTTTATTGCCCAGACTAAAATTAATTAGCTATGTTTAATTCCAAAAATAGACTTTCGGTGTCTGCCAATATTTTAGGAACCGAAGAAAAAAACTCAAGGTAATATTTAAATAAATGAAACTTAGCTGTTCATACATCCTCAAGGGGCCTGGGTGATGATATTTCCATAGGAGTAAGTAGATTGTAATTCAAGATCTACTTTTTGGCTTATGTGATTGCTACCAATTGAGCCTAATTTCCAGGCTCAGTTCAGAATACAGATCCTTTTATATCAGTATTGGATCTATGTCCATTATTTCATGGCTGGTTTACTCTTTGTAAAAAATATCAGAATACTTTTAGATGTTTCTAAGAACGTGTAGATTTTATAGCTATTCAATTGCTTGTTTACATTCCAAATGCAATTAAGAGACATTTTAGTTTTAAATTTAAAATCATCATAAGCCTTAGGACCCAAAATAATAGTTCTCTTTGCCAACCGCTTTCCATATGCGCCTTTTCCTATATTGGTATAAATAATGATGTTTTGTTAAATCCATTTAAAGTCTTTTATGATGATATACCTGTGGTGAATATACTTTATTCATTGAGCCTGTTTCTTCAGAAGATTCTACAACCAGCAATTTATGCAAACTGGAATTATAAGCCTGTTGCAAGTTTCTGGGAGGGCTAATAGGGGGAAAGAGTCCATTTTCCCTTCCTATGTTCAAGATGATACTAATCCTTTTTTATTGTATCTGGTTCCCTAAATCTAGTTAGAACTTTCCTCATTTCATTTCCATAAATAAAAAAAGCTTTCAATCACTGTTTTGGTTGGAAGAAGAGATCTGGGCCACTTTCACACAATACTCTAAACTTCCAAACTTCAGTTTTTAGTATCTCCATTCACTTGTGTTCTCTGGCATGTGATGTCTTTAATTTCTGAGAATTTGAAGATCTACAGCTTTAATTGGAACTATAGTTTGGTTATGATGTGAGTGGATCCCAGGGATTCATGTTTTGGAGTCTTGATCCTTAGCATGGTGATATTAAGAGGTAGTGGGAACTTAAGAAATGGGGTCTATTGGAAGTTCTCTAGGTGTTCTGTTCACTTTCGTCAGAAGAAATTTTGTGTGACCCTGTTTGATTTTTGAGAAAAAGTTATTATAAAATAGCAAGACTAGTCTCTTGTCTCTCTAGATTCTCATTTATAGTGTTATATATTTTTTTTCTTTTTTAAGCTCAAAAACACATTTTATTTTGCTGCTTAAGATAAAAGGAGTTCTTTATATACCCTAGAAATCAGTGCTCTATCTGATGTGTGAGGGGTAAAGATTTGCTCCCAAGTTGTAGGCTCTCTATTAACCTCATAGATAGTTTCTTTTGCTGAAAAAAAACTTTTTAGTTTGAATCCAGCCCATTTATTGATTCTTGGTTTTAATTCTTACACCAAAGGAGTCTTATTAAGGAAGTTAGGGCCTAATCAAACATGATGGAGATTAGGGCCTACTTTTTCTTCTATTAGATGCAGGTCTCTGGTTTTATTCATAAGTCCTTGATCCATTTTGAGTTGAGCTTTGTGCATGGTGAGAGATAGGGATTTAATTTCATTTTGTTGCATATGGATTTCCAGTTTTAAACACACACAAAAAAAACCCAAATAACCCAATCAATAAAAGGCTCAAGGACCTGAACAGACACTTCTCAGATGATGATATATAATCAGTCAACAAATATATGAAAAAATGTTCATCATCACTAGCAATTAGAGAAATGCAAATCAAAACTACTATAAGATATCATCTTACTCCAGTCAGAATGGCAGTTATTATGAAGACAAACAACAATAAGTGTTGGTGAGGATGTGGGGGAAAAGGTACACTCATACACTGCTGGTGGGACTGCAAATTGGTGCAGGCAATATGGAAATCAGTATGGAGATTCCTTGGAAAACTGGGAACGGAACTACCATTTGACCCAGCTATCCCTCTCCTTGGTCTATACCCAAAGGACTTAAAAACAGCATACTATAGGGACACAACCACATCAATGTTTATAGCAGCATAATTCATAATAGCTAAACTGTGGAACCAACCTAGATGCCCTTCAATAGATGAATGGATTAAAAAATGTGGCATATGGAATATTACTCAGCAATAAAAAAGAGAATAAAATTATGACATTTGCAGGTAAATGGATGAAGTTAGAGAAGATAATGCTAAGTGAAGTTAGCCAATCCCAAACAAACAAATGCCGGATGTTTTCTTTGAAATAAGGAGGCTGATTCATAGTGGGATAGGGAACAGGAGCATAGGACGGATAGACAAACTTTAGATAGGGCAGTGGGGTTGGAGGGGAAGGGAGGGGGCATGCGGTTATTAATGATGGTTGAATGTGATGATCATTATTTTTCAAAGTACAGGTATGAAGACACTAATTGGGATGAATATACTATGTATACAACTAGAGATATGAAAAATTGTGTTCTATATGTATAATAAGAATTGTAATGCGTTCTGTTGTCATATATATGTGAATTGTAATGCATTCCGCTTTATATATAATATATATTTTTTTTATTATATATATATATATATATATATATATATATATATATATATATATATATATAAAAGACAGCCTCTTCAAATAATGGTTCTGAGAAAATTAAAAACCCACATGTAGTAGATTGAAATTGAAATCTCACCCTGCATAAAACTCAACTCAAAGTGGATCAAGGACCTTGGCATTAGACTAGAGATCCTGTGCATACTAGAAGAAGTAGGTCCAACTCTCTATTATATCAGTTCAGGAACAGACTTCCTCAATAAGACTCCTAAAACACAAGAAGTAAAATTTTACCTTTTTCTCTCTCACATGTATGACTGTCATAATGTCATCTTCCATAGACCCACATTAGAGGTTGAAATGTGGCAGCTGCTCTGAGATCAAATACAGGGCCATGTACATGCTAGATAAGTTTTCTACTACTGAGCTATAACCCCAGCCCAAACCTCTTTTCTTTATAAAGTACCATGAATCAAGAATTTTGTTATAGCAATGGGAATATGACTAATACAATCAGATCATTTCATACTTAATTGACTAAGTGCAAACATTTAGGCTTCCTATTCCTCTTTTTCTGTGTCCTTATCAGTTTGCAATCTGCTTTTCATTCTCACCATTTAATTAAAATAACTTCTCTACTCATCAATTCTATCCTCCTGGTCCTTACTGGGGTTACTCCTATACAGTCAATTTAAGGAAGTTTCAGAAGGAAATGGAGAAAAATAAAAAATGCATGTTTTCCCTATGCTATATCTCTTCCTATTATATTTATCAAAAAGACCAAAATTTTAGGTAATAAGCTTATATAGTTTTGAAAGTAGTTACAAGATTATGCTAGAAATCCCTCATGTTCTTTGTTGATTTCTTAAACATATTCTTTTATCATCATTTATTCATTCTCTAAACATTTTGTGATGACATCGGCTTTAGTTTTAATATAATTTTCAATTTGTGATTTTATATACCAAATATATGTTCAATTCAGAACTATAAGCCCTAGAAACATTGGATTAGACTTCTTGTACCCATCATTAATTCTTCATTACCCTGTTGGATTCATCTGTCCTGCACACCTAAATCTTAACACCATGTCCCACTACTTCTTAGCTTTAGTTTTCCTTGTAAATCTCCATTCCTATTATAAATGGTACCAAGACCTTGCCATTACTCTCTAGTTATTGTAACTAAATTTTCTGAAATAAAAAGCAGGTTCTATTGTCTAATGATTTTTGTTTTCTGAAATGTGAGTTTATTTTAAAGAAAGTATACAATCAAGTCATCTAAAAAATGGTTTGGTTTAATGAACACATTTAAAACTCAGGATCAATATTAATCTAGGTAAAAAAGATAAAGCCAAATCTGTCTGATGAACTTAAGTACAAGTATATAGTGAATAAAATTGCATTGTTGAAAGGATACATTGAGTGCCTCAGAAAAAGTAAATTAGAACTATTCTAGAAGATCCCAGGAGAGTGATGGAATGAGATAATAGAATAGCATGGTAAACAATTTGCTAGAAATATTTCACTAAATGAACATGTTAGGGTATTTTATATTTTATTTCAGCAGATAAAAGATCATCCTTGCAGGCATAGAAGCATGGAAGGCAAGCTGTGAAACTTCATGTACCCCCCAAATTTTTAAAATCTCCTAATTTTTAGGGTTACATTTATAAATAATCCAAAAGAACTTCCAACTACCATACTCTAGATCTATTTTAATGCAGACTAAAATAATTCTGAATGGATTTACTCTGCTTTTTCCCCCCAAAATAGAAGTAGGTCCCATAATTACATATATTAAAATACAGAGCCTGGATAAAAATATGTTATGCCAAGAACAACACTCAACCATGACTATTAATTTCAATCACTAGAGACATTTCTTTTTTCCAGGAATAATGGATCTGGGGAGTCAGTTTGATTGATTTATAATTACATATATTTCACATTTTTTTCATTTCTATGAATTTGAACAAACACATACCATCACGTAATCTTCATTAAATCTAGATAGAGTTTCCATTGCCCCAAATGCTCCTTCATGCTGCCTCTTTGTAATTATTCCTTCCTCTTACCCCCAGCCCCTGACCACTGAAGCAACCCTACAGATGGTAAAAATATATTAAGGTAATAGTACGACTGTATGCTAACATACCTGATAGCTTATGTAACATGGTCATTTTAGAGAAGGATCTGTGTGTTGCTAAGAAGAAAGTTTATTCAGTCATTTCTGGATGAAATATTTTATATATCTCTGTTAAGTCTAAATTATCAATTGTATTTTTTAGTTCTATAGCTTATTTATTTAGTTTTCATTTGGAGGGTCAATCCAGTGGTGAGAGAGGCATGTTAAAGCCACCTAGTATTATTGTGTTGTAGTCTATATGAATCTTGAAATTAAGAAGGGTTTGTTTGATGTATGTAGATGCTCCATTGTTTGGCACATATATATTTATTATTGTTACATCTTGTTGATGTATAATTCCCTTAAGCAGTATGAAATGTTCTTATTTGTCCCTTCTGATTAACTTTGGCTTGAAGTCTACTTTTTCTGATATGAAGATAGAAACTCCTACTTGTTTACAAGATCCATGTGAATGATATGTTTTTTCTCATCCTTTTACCTTCAGTCTGTGAATGTCTTTGCCTATGAAGCAAATCTCTTAGGGACAGCATAATGTTGGGTCTTGTTTTTAATCCAATCTGCTAGTCTATGTCTTTTGATTGATGAGTGTGGGGCATTTACATTCAATGTTATTAAAAATGATTTTTATTCCCTGGCATTTTGATTTATTTTTGGATTTTAATTCAAATTAGCTTCTCCTTTGATGGACTATTCTTCTAGTGTAGTTTCTCCTTTTGCTGGTCTTCACTTTCTTTTTTTCATTTCTTCTTCATGATATGACTCAGGGGCTGGCAACTGGGGAACTGATTCCTGGCAAACCTGAGTTTGGGTGGGTTTCCATGACCAGTATTCTCCTATATAAACCTCTCTCCATGTTTGATTTTCTCTTGGTCACTTGGGCACACTCTATGTCATGCAATGTGGGTTTGGCAGGCCTATATTTTGGGCCAAACTCAGTTGCCAGTTCCATATTTGCAAAATGGTTCCTCCCTCTGTCCTCTGCAAGCCTCCAGGAGAGATGACAGCTTCTTTCCTGCACAAGGATATGGTCCAGCACACTTTCAGTTTAGTCAGGCAGTGTCTTTGATCCCAAAACTCATACTCAGACACACATCAGGCCTCATAAAAATCAGGATTCATTTAATTCCCTTATCCCTTCATTTTTCTCATGGAGGGACCTCTCTGGTGCCTCTGGCCTTAGCAGCAGTGGCGGCATGGGGGATTTCTTCTTTATTTTATTATATACAACCTCCTGAGTTCCTAATCTGCTTTGAATGTTCAGTATCAAATTCTAGTAAAGCCCCTGTCCCTTTCATTGTTCACCCACCTTGCTGAGAAGCTGCCTGTATGCTATCTTGGTTTCACACCACGGAGCAGCCAAAAAAAGCAACCTACTCTATTCCGCCATCTTGAAACTCCTCCCAATTTACTATAGTTTTCCAAGAAAGAAGCAATCCATGTTCTTCAATGTCATGTGTAATTTATCTCAATGTGATTGTTAAACTTAAGTTCTAGTTATTGCAATGTTTCTTCACTCTCTAATGACTTTGGATTCTTTGTGGTAGTTGTAGCCCTTGCCATGTTCCCTAATAACTTAAGGTAACAAATCAGTAGATTTTAAATAAATTTTAAAACATTGAGCAGTTTCTCCATACTTTAGCAGTCCCTAAACCACAGATTTGTGAAGTAGAACCTAGTAGAACATTTAGCAATTGTGGTATTGTCTATTCTTCAAATCCTTTGATTGAATGTGAAAATGTTAATATATGGAAACCTAGGCTTTAGGATCAAAAATAAGAATTCCTTGATTTTCATTATAACAGAAGCTATTCACATAAGCCAAGTTAATGAGCTGAGAGAGATGGCAATAAATAACTGTTTTGTGCTATTATAATTAATAGCAAGTTTTGTAGTTCTTCTCAAAAATATCACCATATTATTTTAAGTAGAGAATCTGTACTTAATTTGACAAATTACAAGTCAAAATTTGTACAGAGAAGATGATCACAGGAATAAAATTGGTAGAGTTCTATAAATGTTGTTGGACTGTCATCTATGTTCTTGATACTTAATAATTCTGTTTATATTTTTTGGTATTTGGGAAAATATTTTATACTAATTTTTTCTTGAGACTTCCATTCAATTAGACAGAATTTCCAAATTTGAGGGTAAATATGGCATACCTGAGAGAAGTGAACCATCCCCAGACAGTCCATTCAGAAGGCCATAATAGAGTCAAGAACTTAGATCTGGCCTAGAAGTCTACTGTTCACAATCAAACTCTGAATGATGAAGACCTCCCCATGATATAATTTGCTTGTACTTCCCATTTAAGTGGAGCAAGAAAATGTGTAATTTCAGAAGCAGTCTAAATTCCCTGTTTTAAATCAATCTCCATCTTTAAAATCAAACTCACCTTTAAGCTTTTCAAAATTGCATAAAATATATTCAGGATTAAGTAATATTTATCTATTCAGTCTACTTATCCTAGACTATACAAATATACATTACTCAAGCTCATGCAATTAATTATGAGAGTATATCAAGGGTCACTTATTTAATGGTTAGTAACCATGACCTACATTCCTTGGGTTTACCAAGAAAAATATCAATTCCATCTCTTATATTTTCAGTTTGAAAGCTATTTTTTCCTGCCATGGAGTTATAAACATAAATCATTCTTGCCTCTGAAGAGCACCTGTCAAAGGTTTTGCTACTCGGAGTGAAATACATTAAATAATTTTGAAGGTGTATTCCCAAGGTTTTTCAGTACTGTCAAAGAGGAGATGCAACTTGCAGGTCTCTCTCATGGACAACTTTCTCTGCTCTCTCTACCATCACACCAAAGAAGGATCTGAAAATTTTATTTGTCAATACTTGAGCAGAGCTATGCTTTCTAAAAATCTGGAACTTGTGTTCTATAAACTTTTTCTTGCATTTCTTGAGATAAGTAAGAGCCAGGTTCAGTTGGAACTCTCAGAACAGGCCATTCATATTCATGTCATTTATATGCTCTCTTTTTCTCATCCATTTTCCTTTCCTTTTCTTGAAGTGAACTAATGTACATTCCTCAAATATAGACTTAGAGAGTTTGTCTCTTTCTTGCTTGCTTACTTTATTCTTTCTTCCCATTCTCCCTCTCTCCCTACCCCACTTTTTTTTCCCCCTGTTTTAATGGCCTGGGTTAGAATCTTGTTTTGTTTTCTCAAGCTTCCATATGACTTAGATATCATCTTCAGGGTGACATTCCTGGGTTCAAAATGATTATTTTAGACATTTTAGGTCTAGTTGGCTACTACAAAAAGAGGCAATGTAACAAAATGAAAAGAACGTGTTTTTAGAATCAGGCTTCCAATTCAAATTTTGGATTAGCTAAATGACCTTGAAAATAATAACTGAATGAGTTCAAACTTAGTTTTCTACCTGGGAAATTGGGATAGCATTTTAATAGAAGTCTTAAAAATTTATTTAATGAGCCAATATGGCTAAAGACAACACCATCATGGACAGGATCATCACAACTCTCATTATTTCTCTGTGCTGAATAAAAGCACACTGTAGACATTATTTCTTAATTAATGTCTTCATTTACATCCTATAAATGGAGACTCAAAAAATTCAATGTTTTATTTAACATATCAAGGCAAAAGAAGGCAGAGTCAGGATCTGAGTTCAAGTCTGTTGCATTCTACAGCTGATTCTCTGCACTGCTATCTAATATAGCCCTCCAATGTATTCTTTTTATTCTTACAACTGATTTCCCTCATTCTGTTCATGCACAATATATGCATGAGCTGAATTCAGGGAAATAATTATGTATTTCTCTTTACTCTGGGTCTCTGAAGATATACACATACACACATATGATGTTCATGTATGTACTGAATAAAATATTGGTTGTAATTATGTCAAGTTTCATTTATATATAATGTAGACCTGTGTTGTCCAATATAATAGCCCCAAGTTTAAAAGTGACTATTTAAATTTAATTAGAACTAAATAAAATTAAAAATTAAAATCCTGGTCACACTAGCCACATTTGCAGCACTCAAAATCTTCATATGGCTGGTAGCCACCAAATTGAACGTCATAGATAAAGAACAATCCCATTATTGTGGAAAGTTCTATCAGACCATAATGGGTTAGATAAATTGTTCATAACAAGTCCTTCACCACAGAAGAGAAAGCACTTAATATGAAAACTCTCTTGTTGGTCCTAACACAGAGATACACTCACTAAAAATTATACAAATCAAAAAGACAGGGATTAATATTCATTCTGTCACATTTTTTGTATATGGTTACTGAATCTGAAGCCATATATGCAAAGCTTTGTCCTGGGCAACCACATTCTTAAGTACCGCATAGCACACTTTCTAATGTTATTATTTACCTACTCCAACAGATTCTAATCTTGGACACTCCAGAATACATGCAGGCTTTTGTAGCAGCACAAACATTAGTCATTCTCATTATTTGAAAGTTCCTAGAGAGTTCATTTTGTTGGAGAAGCTTCAATAAAGGCGGAAGGGAGTACAGTTATTTGGGAACCCTGGTGTTTTTCTAGAGGAAATTTAACAGGCAGAAGAGATGGCATTCTGATATATTGAGCCAATCTTCTGAAATAGTCCATGCAGCCACAAAGATATGGAAAATGAAAAGCAGAATGATCAAACATTTTAGGAAAATAAATAGATAAGCACACACACACACAAAAAAAAAAGAAGAAGAAGAAAAAAAGAAATGAATCAGCATGCTTTTCTTCTGCCTGGTTTTCTGAGGACCTGTAACATAACTAGTAATGGAATAGCAACTTATTAAGAAACATATATTCTTCTTCCTCGGTCTTGTTTTTGTTTCATTTTATTTCATTTTCTTTTTAAAGGAAGCAGAGACCAATTGTATAGAAAATATTTACATTTCTCTTCTTAGTCAATAAAGGAAATCTTATTACCTAAATCAGTTTATAAGTAGATGCTTATCAACAATTTAATAAAATAGATATCTCTAGGAATCATCATGCATATAAATATCCTCTACAATTACCCATTGATTTTAAACATTTTATATTAGTATTGAATTTGTTTACCTCTGGAAAATGGCTTTTAAAAACTTGGTGTGAACACAGTAGGATGAGTTTGTTTAATAAAAGAGAAAGCTACCCTCTAACTTGCATTATTTTAAATGATCAGTTACATTCTCTTTGGGCAGGGATTCTATTGAATCCAGAGGTGACTTATCACTAAGCCACATCCCCAGCCCTTCTTAAAAAAAATTGAGACCAGTTCTCACTAAGTTGCTTAGGGCTTTGCTAAGTTGCTGAGGTGGGTCTTGAACTTGCAACCCTCCTGTCTCAGCATCCTGAGTTGCTGGGTTTTTATAGGCATGGGTCACCATGCCTAGCATAAAATTATCAGATACATTCTAAGTATGTAATATACCCTAATTCAATCCTCAGTGTCTGTATTTAAAAAGAATAAACAAAGCTTTACTTTTAGGTATACATTTAAAATGGCTTATGAGGAAGAGAAAGATATTTGACATTGTATCTTAAAAGACAGGGAAATTGAGCAAAAAAAAAAAAAAAAAAACCAACAATATTTTTTCCTAATATCAGCAGAACCCATGGGGCATTAGATAGGAAGATTTAATTTTAATATTAGAGTAAGAGCTAATGATGGATTTTTTAACAAGTATGTGAACTGATCTTGAGTAAGGCATCCTTTATATTTGTGTGCGGAAAAGAAACAGAATGAAAATTGCTGATGGATCATGATATCCCCTTTACCAGCTATCTTCTGATAGCTGACAATTGTTGATATTCAAGGCAGTCATTACCAATCATTTGTAAATATATATTTACAAGGCTACTGTATCAATTTGTAGAAAGTCTTTTCTACATTTGAAAATGCACTAAAGATTCTATTCTGCCACTTACCCAAAGAAAATGTTTCACCCCAACTACTGAATTCCATGTTCTCTAGACAAACCATAGGACGTGTCTCAGAAAAGTCCCTCTGGGGTCTTTTCCAACTCTGCCTGAATGACAATAAGAAGCTGATTCTTTAGGTTTTTCTACTCCATTCATTCTTCCCATCAGCCTATAAAATTTACTAAGAGTACTAAGAGGTATAAATCTATAATAGGGTCTTTGTGGAAATACTAAGAAAATGATGTCAGATACTAATGTAGTTATTTTATATGTAAAGTACTCAGAAAATCTGCAGATCACAATTGTACAAATAAAAGTGAAAACTCATTCTCTGAAGAAGGCCCAATGATGTGAGCATGCTCCACTCTGTTTTGGCATTCTGGTGTGACAGTAGAAAAGATACTAGTCTTAAAATGGAGACAAGCCATCTTATTTTCCTAATCTTCCTGTCAATGTAATGTATTTATAATACGCAATAAGACCACATTCCAAGACTCTTAATAACTGTAGTATAAATGTAAGTGCTGGGGGGGGGGGGGACTGAATAGCCTGGTCTGTATATCCCTACTGTGTTTTTAATGATAAGGGGAAATTTAAATGCAGAGATCCTCTTGATTCTATAGGAAATTCTATAATTCCTATCATAATTTCTTGGTTGCAAACAAGGCAAAGGTATCTTAAGTGTGGCTACTATTGCTGCTGCTCTATTATTGGGGGCCAGATGCCAGCACATAAAGATTCCTTCGAAAGCCAGAAGACAATATCAGAGGTGCGTTTATATAGCTCTGGAGTCTAACATTAAAGTTTTTTTTTTTTTTTTTTTTAGAATTGCACATCATAGAAGAAAGTAAAAACATAGAGGTCATCTCCCCTCTTATCCCCACATCTGTGAGACTTCAAAATCTGTGCTTGAGGGATCATGATGTGATATAAGGGCTAAGTGCTGGAAAAAATCTCACCTTATGAATTATGTGGAAAAATGTAGGCAGTTGAGGATGAACATGAAAACTTCAATAACCAATAATGATTAGAACTCAGGGAATAAAAACATTTGGTTAATAGTCATATGATTATTACAAAGGTGAGTTAGAATGTTTTTAATTTGTAAAGGCAAGAAAAAAAATAATTTTGTTGATTAAAGCACACATGTCTTTGACCTGAAAGGGCAAGTTATTGCATTCCTTTAATGTACTGAAAAGTTCAGTTTAATCAAACAACTGGTAGGCCAAAGAACTAGACAAGGTTTTCATATAAAAGAAATGTCAGTCATGTAAGGGTGCACATGTTTGTATGTGTGTATGTGTATATGAACTAAATTGATGGAAGTATCTAATCCATTACATCATCATAGTTATGGCAGCATATAAAATAGCCAGGACTGGAATGCATCATAGAAACATTCTTCATAGTCACGGTATTGATTTCAATTATGATATCTTTCTTGCTAATGCATTCTGTGCACCTGTTGGTAGGCAGAGAAAGCAGGATTAAATTAAACCAAAAGCCATACCTGCAGCAAAAAAAAAAAATAAAAAATAATAAAAAAAGAAAGGCTCCATGAAGCCAAAATAGGAAAGAAGAAAACACTGTGAACTATGAGAGCCATTCAGAAAAATGTGCTAGATGGCAAGGAGCTTTAAAATCACCCATAAAAATGAGTACATTATCCATCTTTTTCTGTTTTGGCACTTCTGCAGTTGACATTACCACTGTCTGCTGTGTTAAGATTGGGAGAACTAAGCTGGAAAATGTGATAGCAAATCCTTAACTCAAGCAGCAGTATATGGGGCAGGCTGTTAAACTGCCATGTTAGCAGAATGCATAAATGTCAACATTATTTTAGAATGATTTATTATGTCCATAACAGTCAAAATAAATAAATGTGGCCCCATAGTCAACAACTCACAGATAGCTTTCCTAATTTGGAATATGCACACAACATTTTCAATTAGGATGACATTTCAGACCTTCAAAAACAAAATTTGGAATTTTGCTAAGAATTTCTGAAGTTCTCAGCATATTATTTCAAATGAGTCTGGAAGGTAGGGCAGTTAGTAAAGCACTGCTATAAAATAGTTAAATAAAAGAAGGGTGGAAAAAAATAATTTATGGTGTAGCTCCCTTAGATATTCATCACTAAAGGATCAGCAAGTGTAAAGCAATTGCATTGCAAAGTGTCTTTCTTTAATTTGATGTCTGTGTTGACAATGCAAACATCTCTACAAATAAACTTCTAATGAACAGAAATTGCAGAGGAATCATAACTGTGTGAGTTCAGAATGCAACCTAAAAAGTTATATCTACACATGTATTTAAATATTCAAGTGCTTCAGAACTTATGTGTTTTAGTGTATTATCTATTAGGATTAATTCTTTGTTTTTGCTAACATATAGCAAGGGCTTCTACTGGCAAAAATACTTTTTAGAAATAAAATAGCTCATTTATAATCATTATTTAGGTCACTGGGCTTTTATAGTCTGTCACTTTAAAATAACACATTACTCATCCTAATGAATGAATCAATAAATAACAAATTTCCCATAATATGAAAGAAAAAAGATATTTGGAAGTCAGATGATATTCTAAACTTTATACTCTTATACATAACAATTTCCATTTTGTGGCAATATCCTTCATATTATATAAACAGAAATGGTATGAAAACATGATACATGTATTTTATGTCATTGTAAAGGCCAAACAAATAGGATTTTATTAATATAGTTGTACAAGTCATCATTATTATTGCTCATTTTGTCATTAAATTAATTAACTTAGGTATATATATATATATATATATATATATATATTTATATATATATATACACACATACACACACACAGACTATTTAGTATATATAATAAGCATAATATACAATATAATCCCAGTAGGTCAGGAGGCTGAGGCAGGAGGATAGAGAGTTCAAAGCCAGCCTTAGCAATGGCGAGGTACTAAGGAAATCAGTGAGATCCTGTCTCTAAATAAAAGTAATATTTACAAAATATTATGTATTCTATATTATATGTAATATATAAATAAATTGATTGAGTTGTATGTTATTTTTACATAGATTTTTTTAAAAATTTTGGGTGATGCAGTGAATTGAATCCAGAATATTGCACATATTAAGTGCATACTCTACTGCTGAGCTACACTCCCACTTCCCTATGTAGTTTTTTAAAAGAATAACAATACCCTTAGAACTTCTGAGATTAAAAAAAAAATCTCAGTGAATTTGATTACATAATTTATCCTTTAGGTTAACAAACACCAAAGATAAATGAACTAGTTCCTTTGTCTCTATGGGGAAATACACTGTTAAGGAATTTAAAAAGATATTTTCAGGTTGAGGAAAGAAAGACAATTGAAATCAAGAGTTTGATAAAATGTGGGGAAAGCTGGGCAAGGTGGCACATGCCTGCAGTCCCAGTGGCTTGGGAGGCTGAGGCAGGAGGATCTCAAGTTCAATGCCAGCCTCAGCAACTCAGAGAGGCCCTAAGCAACTTAGTGAGATCCCATCTGTAAATCAAATATTAAAAAGGGGTGGGGATATAGCTCAATGGGTAAGAGACCCCGGGTTTAATTCCTGGTACCAAAAAAAAAAACATTAAAATGGGGGTGGATGTGGGTAGGAGTTAATTATTGAGTTTTTTGCATGTTTTCCAAACACAGCAGTACTATTCAAACCCTTATGCATGAAATAGATTTCATTTTTTCCTCCATGTGAGCCAATCCTGCCATAGAAAAACATTATTTTAAAACACTCTCAGAAACATTTAATCTCAAAATATTCTGTCCATATTCTCTTCTGCTAAGATCATTATTCTCTCACTCTCTCTTTCATTGCCTTGATGGCCAAAATAGCCTTCATATTCTGAGTTCTATAAATGTTATTTAGATTAGTTCTTTTGCCCATTTATTAATTGGGTTATTTATTTTTGAGTTCTTTGTTATATTCTGGATATTAAACCCCTGTATACCAATCAGATGGCAAGGGTATTCTCCCATTCTGTAGGCTGTCTCTTCATGCTCTTGTTTTCTTTGCTGTGAAGATGATGCTATCTCACTTATCACTCCTGGCTTTATTTCTTGTGTTTTAGGAGTCTTGTTAGGAAGTTTGGTGCCTGAGCCAATATTTAAACCTATATTTTCTTCAAGCAGTTGCAGAGTTTCTGGCTGAATTCCTAGGTCTTTCATCCAGTTTGAATTGATTTTTATGCAAGGTGAGAGATCGAGATCAATTTTCATTCTTCTACATATGGATATCCCATTTTCCCAGCACCATTTATTTAAAAGACTCTCTTTTCTCCAATATATATTTTTGACACCTTTGTCAAGTATCAGATGAATTTATCTATGTAAATTTGTCTCTATATCTTCTATTCCACTGGTCTTCATGTCTGCTTTGTTGCCATTACTTGCTGTTTTTGTTAATATAGTTCTGTAGTATAATTTGAGATCAAGTATTGTAATACCAGACAATTTTCAAGAGAAGAAATACAAATGGCTAACAAACATACGAAAAATATGCTCAACATCTCTGGCAATCAGGAAAGTACGAATCAATCTCACCCCAGGCAGAATGGCAATCACCAAGAATACAAATAATAACAAACACTGGTGAAGTTGTGGGGGGGGAAAGTTAAAAAAAAGTTAAAATTTTAACTTTTCAGTGGGGCTGAAAATTAATACATCCACTCTGGAAAGCAGTATGGAGATTCTAGGAATGGAACCATCATGTGACACAGCTATCCCACTTGTTGGTATAGATCCAAAAGATCTAAAATCATCATTCTATAGGGAGGCAGCCCCATCAATGTTTACAGCAGTACAATTCACAATAACTAAGTCATGGAACCAGTCCACATACCTGTCAACAGACGAATGGATAAAGAAAATGTGGTGTATATATAACAATAGAGTTTTACTCAGCCACAAAGAAGAACAAAACTATGGCATTTGCTGGCAAATGGATGACACTGGAGAACACAACGCTAAATGAAATAATTCAGACCCAGAAAGTTAAGGATCAAATATTTTCTTTCATGTGAAAAAAGCTAGAACAAATAGGGGGAAAAAGAATGGGAAGTCGAGTCCCATGAAAATAAGAGATCAGTGGATTAGAGAAAAGGGACTGAGGGAAGAGAAGGAGGGACAGGAAAAGGGAGGAATAGTGGAATGAAATTGACCAAACTATCCTATGTGTGTATATGAACAGACAACAGTGAATTCCACCTTTATGTATATCTATGATTCAGCAATTTAGAAAAAAAATCTACAAACACACAGAAGTCAGATCAGTAGAGGAGAAGAAAGGGAACAGGGGGAGGGATGAGGAGAGGGAAACGGGAAGTACTGGGGACTAAATTGAAGCAAATTATATTCCATGCTTGTATAATTGTGTCAAAATGAGCCTCAACATTATGTATAACTAGAATGCACTAATAATATTTTAAAATAAAAGGCTATTTGGTGATTTATAATGTGTCTTGGTCCAAAAGACAGCTTTTAGCATTTTGGCCCTCTGATAATGAGAGGATCCTGGGCTATATGAAATAAGAACTACTTTTAATGTTTAGGATTAACAAGAAAATAATAATGTGTCCACCAAAAGTTAGGTATATTGTCATATTATTGTTTGTAGAAGTAAGTTATTGTCCAAGTTAAAAAAAAGTATAATAATCAGCTAGTATAAAAATTGAGGTGCTAAGTAAATTATATATCATAAAGAAATAATTTGGACAGAGAGGAAAGATATATATTCTTTAAATGCCCTGAAGTAAGACTAAACATAAAACCCAATTTAGAAAGGGGTTGAGATAGAGGTAGAGTTATAGATATACAGGTCTAGAGCTGAAGATAGAGTCTGGATTCCAATTCTATGTTTATAGCAGTGAAAATAATAATTTAATTATTGTGAAGGTAATATTTTAATGTGAAAGTAATAATTTAATCTTAGTTTCCAATTCCATTTCTTTAGTCAGATACATGTGAATTGAATTTATCAAAGAAAAATGAAGTCCTTATGCACACACCTACAAAATGAATCATGTCCTCAATAGGTGAACATAGCACTAATCTAACCATCATAGCCAGTCTGCTCCCTAGCTCTACCAGTGACCCAAACAAAACCTGTTGTGAAGCAGAGGAGTCCTAAGTTTCCCACCATGAAGACAGAAGTGAGCAACTGACAGGTGTCTGAGTTTATGTTATTTTACACCGCAAAATCTGTAGCTACACTCTATCACCTATTACTAGATTTTTGCCCTGGACAGTTGGTGAAGAACATGAAACCACAATATGCTAATGTTTCACAGGCCCCTTCCTGAGACTGAAATTCTTCCTGAATCTCCATCCCCTCACAGGGAGGCCATCTGTCATCACAGTCACACACATAAAACTTCTACTTCTGAATGTTAATTATTTCAAATCTACTCTTTGCACATTAGCCTGTGCAACCTGAAACTTTTCTTCACTGGTGAACTTTTGCCAGAAATTCTAGCCACTTAACCTCAGTTTTATCAGGCAGCCTCTGTTGGAGGATCAGCTCTCTTAGAGGGCTTAACCCAATGGCTACTGGTGCCTTTGGCTATCCTATGAAATATTCCCTGGCAAGTCTCCAAACCCCACCGAAGAGGTAGAGAAATATTTATGGATGCCTTTACATGCCAGGTCCCCTTGTAGGCCCTGGTCATATAGAATGGATCTAGAAAGAAATAATCCTTGTTTTTTTTAGGAAATTTAATGTTCAGTGGAGTAGACAAAAGGGAATGAAGGGAAAGGAGGAGGGACAGCACAAGGAAAAAACAGTGAAATGAATCTGACCTAACGTTGCTATGTACATATGTGAAAATACCACCATGTATCTCATCATCATGCGCATCCACAAAACACTAACTAAAAAACAACGACTTTAATTAAATAGTGGAAATATCAGTAGAGTAGAGGAAAGGGAATAGGAGGATATGAGAGGATGGGAGGGGAAAGGGAATTACTGGGGAATAAATTAGAAGAATTATATTCCATGCTTTTATAATTATGTCAAAATGGATTCTATTGTCATGTATCTGACTTGAGGCTCCTTGTTCAGTTACATTCCTTTATATTTCAAAATGATAGATATGCTTGCCTTATCCCTATTTTTAGACGTTCTTTTTTAAGGTCTCATAAATAGCAAGAATAATGCCAAGTAAAATTTCATATTACTGCTGTCAAATTGTCAATATATTTATTTCTCTTGTTGGAGGCAATGTGAATACATATTCCTTAAATTATAATTTTCCTACAGAATGCCTGTCACATAGATCTTTTATCAAGATTATATTAAGGTTGTGTAGTGCCAAATCAGTTTAACTTCCTTCATAAAGCTATCATGAAACAGAGTCCAGATATGTGACTTTTCTTGTTGTGGATTTTTGCATTTATTCCCTTCATAGTTATTTATGCATATTGTAAAGAACAGCATTCTACAAATTGTGTTCTGCTATGTAGATGATGAAAAGAGATTTTCATAGACTAATTGATTGTAAAATGCTACATACTGTATTTTCCTCATGGAGATTAACAATGAAGATTATTACACAGTCAGGAGTAGTCCTATAGGAAAAAAAAAAAACTGGTTGAACTATGTTTAACACAACATTTCCCAAATTTATTTAACCATGAAACCCTTTTAAAAATGTAGTATTGGTTTTCAGATCAAGCTCACCATTTGTAATCATCTTTGTCATGTGTTATCACACAAACCTAGGTTCCACCATGTGTACCAGTAGCACATGGTGGGCACTCATAGAAATTCATCCAAACAAATGAATCAAATGATGTTATACATATATGTTTTAGAAGTAGTGTTATGTGGATTGATTCAGAGTTATTTTTAACTAGCATCTCTGAGTATGGCTTAGAGTTGAACTTTTTCAGATTTGGCAGACTAACAAGGAAAACAGACTGTTCATTTACTCATTTGGTTTGTGGGTTTTAAGTCTATTTCTCACATGGGGTTGGTTTACACTGCTCCATTCTATAAGGAACCTAAATCCTAGATTTCTGACCTGTAAAATCCCCGGATGCATCACGAATGCCTACAAATGGTCTCCAGGGGAGTTGAGATAAACATAATGTGGATTCCATTCCAGACCTTTACTTCTATTGCAAAACATTGAAGCAAAACAAACAACTAACACCCTGCCCCAAAGAAAAAACAAACACAAATCCTGAATTCAAATCCACTCAGTCCACTTACTATTCTTAACTGGGAGTGAGGGGGAAGGAGTGAGAGTCAAGACTGCCCTTTAAAAAGAAAGCACATGATTCTGTGGTTCATAATCATATGGGAAATAATCGGGAAATTTTGAAAATTATTGTTAATAAAGTTAAGTATTAAACTTTTGAATTATTAATCTAAATTAAAAAATATAGACTATGTTCACTGTAGCTATTTCTGGACAAAAGATGAAACTAAGGTTTCCAATGCTTTAGTGGATTATTAAGACCTACTCCTACAAGATACAAAAAGAGGAAGAAATGCTTCAAGTAAACCCCTGATCATTCTTAGAAGGTCAAGAGGTGCTTTTATTACCTCAATTTTATTTCACATTCACTGATATTTCCATCAATCCAATCTTTTAAAATGAATGCTTGCCTTTTTTTTTCCCCTACAGGGACTTGTTTGGCTTTCCTTAAGAGTAAATAAATATCTTAGCTAAGATACTTCTACCTCTGAATATTCCACTCTAAATCCATTTTGGAAAAATCGCCCTCAAAACATCATTCACCAGGAAATTGTATCTATATTCCCTTTTGTAAAATGTGCCATGGATTTAGTTTCGAGATATGTTATGAATCCCCCTCTAAAAGAAAAATCCAGGAGCATGAACATATTCACTTTAAGAATAAAAATGAAATTCATAGAACAAAGGAACACTAAAATATATACCTGAACATTTTTCTCATTTGATTAATTATTCAACAGTAACATTTTTGTGGAAGAAATGTTTCCCATTCAGTAATTTTGAATTCAATTCTAGTGTGATAAAAATGTGGCAAATATGAAGAAGCACTGGATATTACTTTTTAAATATTGCTGTAACTTGGAATAAGTGTAATTTAAATAGTGCATGAAAATAAATGGCGTTTTCAGGTATTATATGACATTGTTCCTATAAAATTCCAGTCTAAGTCATAAATCACAGCTTTTGAATCAAATACCTAGGTGCACTGATGCATTTCTAACAAATAACTCATTTTAACAGTATAAAACCCACTGGCATGCAGAATTTCATAATCAGAGGCTCTCAGCTGCTCACCTTAAATTAAAACTTAAGTTAGGTAAGGGCAGAATGAAGAAATCAGTATTACCTTGGGTTTTATTTTAACCAAGTCACCTTTGAATCCAATCAAACTAAGGCATATTTTTTTCTTATTCAGAACCACAGGCAATTCCTATGATAATTGAGCCTATTTAATTTGGTTTAATAAATATTTAGATTGACTCCAAATGTGCACAAAACACTAATAAAGTGAAAGATGGGGAAGATCAATCCCTGCAGCTAAGAAGCTGAAAAATCTAGAAATGGAGATAAGTATATAAGCAGCTTTATATTCAAGTCATACCAAAAGTTTTTAAAATTAAGGTAAGGGGGCAATAGGGGCAGAGCAAGGAGATAGCATGCAACTTCAAAGAAAGTTAAGATGCACCCAGGCAAAGGAAAGCAAGATTGCTCTTTGGGGAACAGCTGGAATATGACCAAGTAAGTGAACATAGAAATTCACTTGTTAAATGTGTCTAGACAACAAAAATAGTCCTATTGCAGGATGGAGTAATGACCTGGAAAGGCAAATCACCAGAACAGGAAAATGAAAGAGAAGATAGGCAAGAGGGTCTTGCTTTCTAAATTGGGGACTTGTGCTCAGTTAAACAAGCAGCCCCAAAGATCACTTATGGGCACTCAATAGAGGAGAGAGGGAATGTGTTAGTGTATTTGTGCTGTTCTAACAAAATACCTGAGACTAGGTAATTAAAAAAGAACAGAAATGAAGTCCAAGATCAAGGAACCACCAGGTTTGGTATTGGGTAAGGTTTGTTCTTCTTTCAAAGTGATGCTTTTTCATCACATCCCCCAGAGGAGGGGCAAACTGTCCCCCCACATGGCAGAAGGCAGAAGGTCAAGAGAGCTAAGCACTGTGTGAAGCCTTATATAAGAGTCTTAATCTAATGTGAGGAACCTTCATGGCCTAATCATCTCTCATAGGCCCCATGCCATCACATTGGTCATTAAGTTTTAACACCTGAATTTTGGAGAAGACACATTTAAAACCATAGTATGAAATAAATGTTTTATTACAGAAAGATTAGTAAAATGTCTATCAAGCTCATTGGGATGGAAGAAAAGAAGATGGAAACAGGAAGATTGTTTTAGATGCCAATGAAATAATCCAGACAAGAGGTGAGGAGAGAACAAACTGAAGCAGTAGTTATACAAATGGAAACAAGGGAATAGATACTGGAAACTTCTTAAAGCTTAAAGATTTAAGACCTGACTACAGTTTGCATATGGAAAAAGGAAGAAAAGACAAAGCTGGATTTAATTTTTTGAATACTATTTTTTGAACACTCTTGACTTCCTTAATCAAAATAAGGAAGTCAAGAATATAAAGTATACTCAGAAATGAGAGAAAGAGCTGTCCTAGATATTTTGTGTTTGGCATGCAATGATGTTTTATGGAGAAAGTTATGAGTACTCATATGGGATGGGAGAATCTGCAAATGTGGAAGTTATGGACATTCAGGTGATAGCTAAAATACTGGGATAGATTACGTAGCACATCAGACAGATTATAAGAAACCACAAGACAGAAATTTTTGAGTGTTCATATTTTATGTGACTAAAAAAGCAGTTAAAAGGGCTGGTGAATGAGAACAAAAATAAACAGAATAAAAAATATGCACTTATTCACTTAACAAATGTTACCACTGAAGGATATAAAATATTAGTATGTGATTATTTAGAAACTATAATTCCAGTGATATAGTATGTTTCTGGGTGGCAAAGCTGAATTACTAAAGATTCTTACAGATGTCAAAATTCCTTGAATTACTACTGAGGGGTAAATGCAATGCCAATTAAAAAAGACAACAAGACTCATCTTCTAAACATGGCAATCAAATCAATTACTCTTGAAATGAAAGCAGATTCTACAGACTCTTTCAGTCTAGTTAAGACTGGAAGTTTCTAACTATATAAACACATGAAATATGTTAATAAATTTTAATGGTATAGTTTCACAACCTCACCAAGGCCATACAAAGTTGCTGCATTTTAGGGTATTCTGAGTATATCTAATTGAAGATTTTAATAGATGAATTAGAAGTAATTTCATTCAACCCACCTAATAAAATCCAGAATGTAAATAGCAAGTAGTTGTTTTGGGTAATCATACCTCTAGTCTACCTAAAGGACTCCATCTTCCTCTTCAAGGGCCAGCTACCAGCTGTTAGGCTTTCCCTCCTGGTCTCCATTAACTTCTTTCTATCACTGAGAGAGTGAAAGTATCTTCCCAGTATCCTCTGTCCTTTACAGTTTATTATGCAGAAATCACCCCTGCTATAATCACTGCAATTTGCATGCTTTTTACCCCTGCCAATTAAAGAGTCAAACATGAGAAATTTTTTTTCTTTTCTAATTTCTTTGACTCTTGGACCTAAGAAAGGAAGATAAATGGGAAAAAATAGAGAAATAAAGGGACAGAGAAGTGTCTGTGGGGGGAGGAGGGACTCCAGAGAAAACTGGATATTCTAACTCAATTTATTATGCACCCCTTATGTTTCTTTAAGTTTCTAATCAAGCTACATATTTTAAGTAGAACCATTCCCTTCAGAGGGCTGTTTATTCCTGAATTAAACTGTGTTGAAAATTGCTAGATATCTCCTTGACTTCGCTGAATATATAGCTATGAAAAAATGAATTCCAGGTAGTTCAGTGACTTGTTTGTGCAAGTAAAGATGCTCTTTAGAAAGTTGGTGAGCCAAAGGGTGGTATGAAGAAGCTTCTGCTTTTTTGAGTTGAGAACAACCATTGCTGTTCTTGGAGAATACTCTCAGTAAGCCCAGTGACATGAACACTTGGAAAAGGGAAAGAAGTGACCTCAGCTCCAATTCTCATCATTAATTGAACATTAGGATAAGAACTAGATTAGAGGAACTAATAGAGAAAAAAAATTGCTAAATTTCATGGAACTTCAGCTAGCTAGTTCTTGTTCATCTGAACAAGTGATCTAGATGGACAGTGGTACCACTGAACAGCTCTGTTGTTTATCAAGTGTGGCCTCAAACAAATGTTTAAGCTCTTGGTATCTTACATTCATCATTGGTAAATAGGAGTGAAATAGAACTTATGGGACTGTTGTGAGGATGGAATGAGATAATATGTATAAAATATGTGACACATGTACATAATATTGCCTGTTGTTATAGTTACAGACATTTCAGAAGGTAATGAATTCAGCTTGCAACATGTGGGGAAAGCACTTAAAAAAAAAGAAGGTATAATGATTCAATCCTTATTGGCTTACTGGATCCTCTTCTAAATTCAGTAACTTTACTGAATAAAACTAAACTCTGTGAGATAGGATTGTGCATCACAGATTGGCCCTTCTCTCATGAAGACAAGTGGAGCAGAGGAGGAACCACAGGGGATATGGCACCTGAGAACTTATTGGAAGGCACCTACCCCAGTTTGGGAACATGAGCAAAGGCCTCTTTAACCAGGAGATTATGTCTATGCGTAATATCTGCAGAAGTAAAAATCACCTGTAGGAAAGAAGTGGTAGAAGAGATGACACCAAATGCCCTTCCAGTTGAAAGAATGATAAATTAGCCAAAAATAGTGTGATTAACTATTAATACTTTTCATCAGAAACTGACAATTTAAAGTGCAAGTGAATTTAGTAAGTACTAAGCCAATTTTTCATAAAATTTTAGAACTAGATAAAGTTTTTATAATTTATACTTTTTTTCAGGTATTTGAGTTTATTTGTAGGCAGGCCAAGGATCTAAACTCAATATCAGTTTGTGGAAAATCTCTAACCCACTGGGTTTTTGGAAGATTAAATAAAATAATAGGTATAGAGAGTTTAACATAGTACTTGGAATATAAGAAGCCCTCAATGTATCAATAGCTATTATTACTATGTGGTATTTACCTTCCAAATATCAAATTAGGAACTAGAAGCTCTGATAATATACACAAAATCCATAGGAATTGGCAGAACAAGAACTAAAATCCAACTATCCCAGAGTTCGTTCTCTCTCTCTCTCTCTGTCTCTGTCTCTCTCTCTCTCTCTCTCAAAGCATCAGTATGCTTTTGGTTCTCCTTTACTAATACTCCAAACTTTGGCTGGCACCCATACCATTTGGAGAGATAGAACAGGTACTCAAATAAAAGTTTGATTTCTCTTAGCTGTTTTCTACAGGATTTTTTTTTCTTCCATCTGGCCCATCTATCAATTATGTCACATCTAAAAGGGAGAAAGGTGCATTGTATATTTAGCTATAATTCTCTAAAATGGAAATGTAGAAAATATACTATTGTTCTCTTCTGCCTTTCTATTTGGTTAATCATTTGGTTTCTTTTAACAATAAAAGCAACATTCTTTTTTCCCCTATGTTAAATATTAAATATTTAAGCTTCACATCAATGTAGCATTTGAAACTTAGCAACTAAAAAAAAAAAAAAAAGATCTTAGAATGGCCCCTTAAAGACTGTTTAGAATCTCTCTAGTTAATAGCCACATATTGTAATGGAATTGCAAACAGATCTTCCACTAGAGGGCTTTTGCTTTGGTTAGAATTCTTTTGGGAATTCCAGTGTGAGCTCTATGAATGACTAACTTACCATCTGTCTGGTATTCAAAGGAGGGTTCAGGGAAGATGGTAGCAAAGGAGTCATAATATCTACAGAATATCTGAAATGCAATCTTTCTCTTTCCAGAGTTTAACAAAATCCTACAACATTCTTATGGGCCTTCGTATATTTATTAATTATCCCAATTAACTAAGGCTTTACTATTTCAAATAAACAAATTCAGATATTTACACAGATAGATAAAAGCTTAATGTATATCTACTTTCAAATTATCCCATATAATTTATAAGTACTTCTCAAGAAGCATATTAGCTTTGGGAAAAAATGGTGAATTGCTTATTTTCAGAATCAGATATTTATCTAAAGGGCAGCTGCAGAGTGTTAAAAATTATCTATTATGAATTATCTTTGCATAATATCCTGAGAGGAGGTACCAAAACACTGCAAGAATGCTTGTATTGTATACTATGACTTTGTAAAGCAGCCTTTCATCCACCTTTAAAAATCCCTGAATGTTAGAGAACTCATCTTTTTATTCAGCTGACTTTCTATATAGCTTCTACCTTTTGATCTTAGTTTGCCCTGTGGAATTACACAGACTAAGTCAGATCCCTTTTGCACACAACAATATTATGAATTTACCACACATACATCCTCAGGAGAAAATGTTGAGTTTCAAAACTTTACACTCAGAAAGGTATTGTTCTTATTAATAAGCAATGTAATGATATTAATGAATAAAACAAAAGTTTAGGAAACATAACGTCTGTATGGTATTATTTAAAATACTATTTGAATAGCTATTCAGGCAGCCTGATAATTTAGTTTAAATAATGGGGAGATACAGTAGTTATAAAATGATTTGCAAGAAATCTCAAAACCACTTATTATTAAGTTAAATCTAAAAATAGTTGAGGTTGTCTTCACAAAACTAAACATTGTTAAGCTTTTCTTTAAAACAATAATATTTTAAAATAAGAATTTGATAATATTTAAAAATTCCATATGTATTATACATATTTACAAAGAAACACATGGGAAGTAAAGGTATGCAAAACCTTTTCCTCCTTAGGTACAGCATAATTAAAAGACGTTATTTTTATTCTTACTTTATTAAAAGGGTGGTATTTAAAAGAAAATAATTTTAAAAATTCAAAGAGTATATAAGCCTTTCAAAATATTGAAAATAGAGCAAATAATCTTCAATTACAACAATTATATATATATATATATATATATATAAATTTTTAAATTAGTAAAAGTCTATAATAACTAAGGATGAAAACATGCTATATGCTGTTTACAGGAAAAATCACCAAAAATAAGATACAAGTACAGACAAGTATCAAGTTAGCAAAAAAGAAGAAGAGGAGGTTAAGGGTGAGGAGGAGAAAAACAGCAGAAATAGAGTATGTATTTTAGACATAGAAAAAAAAGTTAGGTAGTAAACAGAAAAAGAAAGTGTATGTGAATAAGTGTTATAATACACAATGATATAACAGTCAGTCAGATCTTGTAAGCTGAATAACATAATCCAAAATGTATGCAATAAAACTCCAGAAAGCATAATAATAACCCAACAAAAATCATTTACGGAAATTGTAACACATTTCTCGGTTTTTAATAGGTCCAGTAGAAAAAAAATATGACATAGGAATTTTAATAAGATTGGCAAAGAATTGAAAATATTCTACACAAGAGATAATTCACCCTTTATTCTTGAGTCCAATAGATAAAATCTGATAAGAGTGTATTGCAAAATAAAAATAATTTAACTCATTTCCCAAAAGGGTCACTTTGTACAACTAATTAGTCTGAATTAAAGGCAATAAAAGAAAAATTAGCAATAAAAATTCCAACAAACAAACAAAATTTTATTCTCATGGAGAAAAAACAAAATAGCAGGTTAATAATATTATAAAGTTCTATAGATGAACTTATGTGCACCAAATATTTTTTCAATATTACATGTATAACTTTGAAAGCTTTATTAGATAATGGAATTTAGAAAAGTCGTATTTAGTAAATTCAATGAAAGAATGAAGAAAATGAGTGTTTTATGCAATTAATTAAAATGTGAAAGACAGTTGAATTGAAAATGAATCTGAATCCCAATTCTTCAAAAAATAAAAAATACATGTAAACTCCACCATGAAAGCTACTAAAATAAAACAAGAAAAAGTGTAGAGATTCTATCTTATCCCAGTTAGAATAGTAAGCATAAAGAATATTAATAATAATAAATGCTGATGAGGATGTGAGAAGAAAGGTGCATTCGTAGCTTATTTGTTGGTAGCTGCAAATTAGTTCCACCACTGTGGAAGGAAGTTGGAGATTCCTCAAAAGACTAGGACTGGAGCCACCTTATGACTTAGCTATAGCACCCCTTGGTGTTTATTCACAAAATAGCCAAGCTAAGGAATCAGCTTAGGTGTCTGTCAGGAGATTAAGAAGAATTAAACCATGCCATTTGCTGGAAGTGGATAGATCCGGAGAATATCATGCTGATGATGTGAAATAAGCCAAACTCAGATGGTCAAGGGTCAAATGTGTTCTCTCAGAAATTGAAAAACCAGCCTCTACCTCAGAGCAAAGCCTGTCCAAGGGAGGGGGTTTGATCCTTGTCCTTGGAAAGATCCACAGAGCACTCCTAGGCACAAACCCACCCTGCTGAGTTGTTCATCTACAAATAACAGGAGAGATCTGCTGCGCTAGGTGTTGCTGACCCAGGCTAGGTGGGGACCCATAACAACCGCCTAGCAGCCACCAATCAGCATGAGACCAGGAAAATACCTGGGATGCCAGATGACCCTCCTAGTAGTTAATGGTGGTTGATAACATGTTGGGAAACCATGTATTTCAGCAATACTCCCCTTGTGGCTTAAACCAATCAGTTCAAACAATCCCCCTTTTGTACTGACCAATCACCCTTACCCAATTTGTTCCCACCAGTGAATGTGCTAATCATGTTTTAGAGTTGTTTTATGATTTTCCCGTGGTGTGTGACGATTTGCTAAGAGATGCTATGATGTATGTGAAGTCCCTGCCTTCCCCAAAGAATGTATAAAACTGCTGCAAACCCTGGGCTAGGGGCCTCCCAGTATCACCAGTTGCTGTGTGCGCGCTGAGGACTGAGCTAGCTTGCAATAAACACCTCATTGCTGCTTACATCGATCTTGGTCTCTGGTGGTCTTTTGGGGGTCCCGAACTCAAGCATAACAAAACTAGAGAGAAACAAGGAATCAAAAAGGGGGATCTCACAAAAATAGAAAGGAGAACATTAGAGTAGAGAAAGGGGGTTGAGGATGAAGGAAGAGGAAGAATTGCAGAATTAAATCAACCAAATCTTGCATGTGCATGTATGAATATATGGCAATGAATCCCACATATGGATATGTACACTGCACCAATTTAAAATAAATAAATAAATAGTAGAAAGATTAGTAGGAAAGATGAAGAAGATCAGGGGGAAGGTTGAGGAAGGAAAGGAGAGTACTCGGGAATGAAATGGAGCCGATTATATTATGTGCCAACATGAGTATGCCACAATGAACTCCAGTATTTGTATAATTATAATGCACTAATAAAAATATGAAAAGTAAAAATGTAGGCGGACTTTCAAAAATAAAATTCAGAGGAGTCAGTGTCATGTTTGTCATTTGTAAAACTTATTAAAGCAGGCATTTCTGAGATCTAATATCATTTTGGGTCTATTGATCATAATATTTTGCTTATTGTAGCTTTATAATGGGATTTGATATATGGTAGGGCAAATCCTATCTTAACTACTTTAAAATATATCAAGTATCACTATCAATATTTTATCATTAATGAATTTGAATTTTTACATTGTTGAAAACCAAAATATTTATTTAGCTTTTAATTAAAATGCATTAGATCTATAAGTCAATGTGAAAATAATTTCATGTTTCATGCAGGAAATGGATGTATGTGTGTACATTTATTCCCATCTTCTCATACATCTATTAATAGAGTTTTCTTTTTTTTCTCCATAACAGTCTACATATTTCTTAACTGTAGATTAGTTTTAAACATTTTGGTATCAAAATTTTCTATTATATATTGTCTTATGTGATTTCAATGGTGTGAAGGGTTAGACTAACACATCAAAAGATGATAAAACAACTGAATTATTGAAACAGATAGTATAATTTCTGAGAAATAATCTTTATGTAAGCTGTGACTTTAACAGTGGTCACTTCACCTTCTGAATATAGCCATAGTTGCTCTAAGGCTTATTTTTCAAAACACTGTTTTTTTCTATCTTCTCCCTTCTCTCCCTCCCTAACAAGATTAGGGAGACAGTATTATCTTTTCTTCTAGCTAATTGCCCTTGAACACACCCAATACAGGAAGGAGATGTCTGCTGAGGATATGGGAAGTGAATATCTCCCAAATTCACAAGTGAATTCTAACATGCCATCAGGGTGCCCTGGGACCTCCTACCAGAGCACACCTGGAATATGACCCTTGAAGAGTTCCTTTAACTGCCCCGAATCCCACCCGTCCTTCCTGATAGAGTCACAGCCTTCAGGACAGGAGTCCCCTGTGTTTCTCCTTTGCTAGCAAAACAATAAACCTTCTTTTTCCTTTTTCTCGAAACCATGCCCTCATTTAAAATTGGCATTAATTGGCATTTGAGACAAGGATCGAGCTTTTGATTCATGACAATCATTGATTTACCACACATTTCTCGAGTTTCTAAAACATAAGGCAGTGAAAACATATGACACAGAGTTCTTAATATCAAGTCAGAAAAGCAGTCAGGAAGGAAGAGTAGAAAGCTTGAGGATAGGAATCAAATCAATGACATCAAGAGGTTAACTTTGGTTTCAAAACACAAAATATCCATGATCAAAGAAAAGTGATGAAAATATGCAGGGATATCATTAAATTGGAAGGAAAAGAGGGTTGCCAGGTGAAGGAGTTCAGAATATATGTTAAAGTGTTACAAGTAGAAGAGTGGTTTCCTTTCTGAACCTCAACCCCCTACCCCCATCTAAGCCATTTCCTGAGGAGCCATTACCGAGTAAATTTGAACATTTAGAAGAGTGGTGTAGGGAAATCAGCTTTCTTTGGTACTTAAAAACTACAAAATCTAAAGGATTTGGGGAGGGTGCTGGGGCTGGAATCGAGGGGCTCATGCATGTTGAACAAGGGCTCTATTACTGAGCCACATTTCCAGCCCAGGGATTCTTAAATATTAAAGAAACTTTAGATATTTTTATTTAAAGGAAGTGTAGAAGTCTAGAATTTAGAAATTACACAAACTTTTCAAATTAAATGGAAAACAAAATTGGTGTCTCCCACAACCTCATACATTTGGAAACCAGCATGAACTACTGATGCCATGAACTCTAACACTCTTCCCTAATGGGCTTCAAAGGACACACTCTCACACAGTTATAGTAAAACTCTGTATTTATATAATGGTTTTTGAGAGGCTCCTTGAAAAGTCTTATTATCTCTCACCAAATCCCTTTTAGATAAGTATGAGAAGGGGCCATTATCTCTCCTTCAGAGATGAGTCCATCAAGACACTCAGCTTCAATGATTAGTAAAAGGCACGAAGCATGTTCATGATGGAAAGACCAAAAATATCCTGATCACTAGACATCTTACCAAAAAGATATGTCCCACAGTCTTCTGTTTTTCTCTATCCCTTAAACTTATTTGTTTCTCCAATATTTTTAGTGCTAACATTTAATGTGTTTATTTAAAGAAAGTGAAATCTGTTTCAAACCTATGCTAATAGGAGACACTATAAAATTATTTCTCTTCTGTATGGTGACTTTTCTGTGTCATCTATATTAAAAAGATGCATCTATATTAAAAAGCTGAAAGGTAACTCACGCTCCCAGAGCTTCATTAAGGTATAATTTATAAAATTATATGTATTTATGGTATACATGATGCTTTGATACATGGATACACTGCAAAATTATTTTATCAGCTAATTAACGTCTATCACCTGACATACTTATGGATTATTTTGGTGAGATATTTACGTATTCTTAGTACTTTAAGTATCTCTTAATAATTTTCAAGTATAAATTACTATTATTAATTATAGCCACCATGCTGTACAGTAAATCTCTGGAATTCATTCATCCTGTTTAACTAAAATCTTAGTACTCTTTGATGAACACCTCCCCATTCCCTCCCACCTCAGCCCTAGGCAACCACCATTCTATTCTTGCTTTTATGAATTCAACCTTGTTAGGTTCCTTATTGAGAGAGATTGTGTATCTGTCAACTTCATTGCTGTGAATATTAATAGCTAGTCATTCATTTCTGTAGAAAATACTCTAGGGTCATCCAATCTGATAGTCTTTTTAGTCTACTATAACTACATGATAGACACAACCTGATCTTTTCTTAAAATTGGGAGCCATCTTGCCACAAAGCCATGAAAAGAAAATTTCCGCTTTACTATAAATTACTGCAAATTCTGAACCTGCTTGGAATGCCTGCCCGTGCCTTGAACTCATCCATGCCTGGCTCTCTGACCAGATAGCAGCCCTCTCTGAAACTTTAGTGACACCTCATGAATATTGGCCTTCCCTGGCCAGACAATGACCCTCTCTGAGGCTCTAATGGTCCTCGTAAATTCTGATGTTGGGGCCAGCAAAAAATGTAAACTGCCATTAGTGTGATGCTTGTCAGAGTTCTGGTATCTGTAACCCCCCTTTGTGTAACTTTCTGGGCTATAAAGCTGGGCTGCAGGAAAGCTGGGGTGGCTGTCTTGTTCCCGCCATTTTGGGAGGGAGAGGCAGCCCAGCAGGTCGAAATAATAAGCTTGCTTTAATTTGATTTTAATTGGAGTCAGTGGTCTTTTCTTGCGTCCTGGTCTAACACTACATAATCAAAAGAAATAAGGGTGTTATATTGTTTCTAAGAAACCCAGTGAGTTTAGGCAGCTAAACATTTGATACCCACTTCCTATAAGTCTGAAACTTAGGTATATCTGACATTATGGCAGTGCTATTAAGGAGATATTTGGGAACAGAGGAATGGCATTCACAAATGTGCAAAAGTCTGACTTGATTAACAAGAAAAGTAAAATGATACTTATCATTATATAACAGTGGAGTGAGTAGGAGTTAGATCTGCAGAGTTATTTGGTGCTTATTAAAAACTCCTGTGTTGAACCAATAAGCACCTACAGTAGGTTTTTTTATTTAGCCACGCTAAAATTAGAAATAGTGATGTCTATAAACAAATTAGATTTAGAGTTCAGGTTTCAATCAACTTTTTGGAGTCCCAAATTTGAGACAGTTGTTATTAACTCAAGTCATCTGTGAAAAGAATATTTATTAGTAGTAGAAGTCATCTATGAAATGAGCAGTGGGCTTTCTAGAACTAGTGGAGAAAATATCAAATTTAGAACAATAGCCCCCTCCCACAAATACACATGCATACTCAGAAATGTGTCTAGTCACATATTTACCTACATGATATTTTGGGGATAAAAAAGAAAGTATTATTTTACTTTGGAAAGTGTTTTTTTAACATACATTTTTGTATATATGTATAAATACACATTTACTACATGTATAGACTATATATAATCTATGCATATATATAAAACATATACTATATCTACACATATATATGTATATAATATGTACATACACATATATTCATTTTGGCTCATGACTATTTTAATTGTAAGAATACCTTAAAGGTTTTTCAAAACTCTTCAGATTAATTAAGCCTAGACATATACATATCTTACAATAAAAACCCACTTTTTATTCCGAACAAATGTATTTGATATACTCACACCAGTAATTGAGTTTGATCAGTACATTAATCCTTATTTTTCAAGTTTTTTGAAGAACTGTGGCTAGAAATGTGTTTAATGTGCTTATAGCAAATGAATTGCAAAAAGAATTACTTAAAACAGAGAATAAAGTTAGAAGTAAAGAAAGCAATAAAGCCCATCTCTATTTTTTCATTTTTTCCTTTTATAGTCATGCACTTTATAGAAAAGATTCCTAAAATTAATGGGCCATAAGAATTTTTTTTTCTGGACTGAAGTAGGTTGATTGAATAATCAAATTCTACAGTCTAATGGAAATAATAAACCTCCTAAAGCCCAACCTTGCAAAAAAAAAAAGAAACCACTTGAGTTTTATTGAAGAAAATTTTATATCAATGCTTAATGAGATGGCAAGCATGCGTGAATAATTATTTTTACTTACTGTTCTCATTAAAGAAAAAAAATGAGTTCTCATTCTTTTAGTCAGAAAAAAATTCTTTCCCTATCATTACCATGAACTTGACTTATTTTATATTTTTAAAAAAGAAATCCATGTAATTCTTTCTTAAAGTGAAAGAAGGAATAGGCACTTTAAATCAAACAAAGGGAGGGTCACTTTTCCTTTGAATAAAAAATTTTCTGAACTTTTCCCCTAAACTGCTACAAATATTCTGGTGCAAGGGGTAACACCTGGGAGCCATGACTATTGTCCTTCACTTTAACATATTCTTAGATATGAATCTTACTACAAAGACAAGAAAATACTTTGTTTTCTCACTAAGAGCAAAGAACTAAAAATTGCCTAATCTGAATACTACAGCCATCCTTACAGCATTTGGTTAGGAAAGTAATGATTTAGAAATTTCTGGATGTTAGTAATATCCTTTTGAGTTCCTATCATGTGGCCTCAATGTCACTCTTGCCAAAATATGTGGAGACTTCTGCTTCCAGGAAGGAGTGGATGAGCTTTTCCTATTTTTCTCAAATACAATTAACATCCTTATATTCCATACATAAAACAAATTGAAGAAGACTCTAAAAGATGGAGAGTAGGATGGCTGGCCATGTAATTGAACACAGCAAGTAGTTCCTGGGTTTTCCTTGTGCTTCACATGCAGACAAAATAAATAAATAAATAAATAAATAAATAGAAACAACCCAGCAAATATGCCCTCTCTTGGGGCAAAAGGACAGCTCAGTCATGCAGAAAAATTCTAGATAATAATCATTCCAGACAGACATTACAGAAAAAACTATGGTACTCTCCTTCTTGCACCTATCAGGGTGAGGGCTGAATGAGCAGGCTAGGTTTGTACCCTAGAGAGCCTGTGACAAAGCATGCCCACTCCCCCACCAAAGTCGTGTTAAAGAAATAAGATGTTCATTTTCTGCCAGCCAGTAATGGTCTCAGTGGAGACCACTTGGAAGACCTCCACTTAGACTTCCACCAGCAGAAGTGAGGCAGCCCTCTTACTCTTCATTTGGAGGTGTAGGAGAACTTTTGGAAAATCAGGACTTTCAAACTGATTTGTTCAAACTTAAGTTTTCTGAGTTGACAGGAAGTGTTAATTATTTTCTCCCAGGATTTCAAAGAAAAGCAAAAACACTAAATTAATATCAGGTAGAACTCGGGATAGAAATAAAAACAAGATCTTAGAGACATAACCCATGGTTTATGGGGCTACCCCTCAATATCCCATTTCGGTGTTGGTCTCCACTAATCCTGGAGGATGAATTCTCTCCCTTCTGCTGCCCCCAGCCACCTAGTCCCCAGCCCTAAATGAGGAGCCCTCCCTATGGTGTGTCAATGCAGGCCAAGTACAAAATTTGGACTTCACATCCACTTGGGGATAATGAAGTGTCCTTCGTCTTTCTATAAAGGTAAATTCAAATTAAAAAAGAGAGAAAATAGTCATTCCCTCCCTACCTTTTTCTTAGAGCATTTACTTTAGAAAACTTGTAATAGTGAGTTCTTTCCCTCCCTATCAAACATATATGAATCTTTTTAAAACTAAGTAGTTTCATGCAAGTTTTAAAAACCAGAAAACTCTTTTCTCAAGGCCCTAGGAGCCATCTATTCAAAATGTAATGATCAAATAAGAAATATCCACTATTTCCCAGTTTTCTTGTAAAGATAAGAACCCAACATCCTCAGGGTAGGTACAAAACTAATTATTTTTACAAAAATATGAGACATTTCATTTTCCTTTTCATAAAAGCAGCTGGTAAACACAAATGATCATCCTGATTATCAAGTGAATTTAGGCTGAACTGTGTGACAAATGCCAATTCCTCTTCTTGAGGATTGGTCATCATTTATCCTAAAATCATTCATGCCTGACTATGTAAAAAGAAAGGATTTTCTTTCTCTCTTTGAAATTTCTTTAGCAGATTGCTATGATGGACATTACATTCTGGTTTAATGCTTATGCAATAATAAAATTGTTTTCTTTCACTTATACTTTTTGGGAGAAATTTTCTGAGTTGACAGGAAGTGTTAATTATTTTCTCCCAGGATTTCAAAGGAAAGCAAATAGGATATATTAACATCAGGTAGAGCTCAGGATAGAAATAAAAACAAAATCTTAGTGACAGAAAAGGATATTATATAATGATAAAATGTTCAATCCTTCAAGAAGACATAGCAATCCCCAAATTAGTATATACCAAACAAATCTGTAAAATATACATAGAAATTGTGGGCAAAATCATGTATTGGAGTTATCCTCTGTGTGGAAGTAGAGGAAGGAATGTTATACCAAAAGTTAGGAGGTATTGATCCTTACATGTTCCATAACTAAATTATTATATGATAGCCAATTTTTCTAATTTCTGATAGCCTCAATTTCTCTATTTTCTATACAATATGGAGTTTAGATAGATGAGCCACAAATTCCTCTCACTCTAAAATTCTGGATTTCTATGCAATCATGTAACTAAATAGGTGCAAGAAATTGATAATTTTCAGAACAAGCAAAGTATTTATGATACTTGATAAAATATATTCATTATGTTCTGAGGAAAAAAAATTGTAATAGTCTATATAGAGGCTATTTATATAAATGGAATGGAGGTTAAAAAGCATAAGTACCAAGTTGTTACAATATGGAAATAAACCACATTGTCAACATCTTAACTCTGAAGGCAGCTTATCACTTTTAAAACATCCATGAAAATACACCAAATTACCCCTCAAAGTCTAACTCTCGAATTCACAAATGCATGTGTAACTTATTTAAAAACAGGAACCATGTTGAAAGAATTTAGCAGACCTTGAATCTATTCTAAGTCAACATTTCTGTGACAAAATCTTTAAAAATCCTTTTACAATAATGAAGCACATTTTAACACAAAATCAAAACAGTCAAATCAGAGCAATCATATGATGGTAATATATTATAATCCAATATACAGGATATGATAGTATCAGAAAATATTACTCTGTGAAGAACCTGAGAAGCAACTTCCTTCAATTCCCACTTAATAGCAGGGAGGAAATTAAGGACAGAGAGTTTGAGTTGTGTAGTCAATTGTAATAGCACAAGAGAAAAAGCAGGTCTCCCAGTAGTTTTGCTATATGGGGGCTACCATGAACAAAGCCGTATCATAATGTAGATTGGCCATTAACTTACAGAGTAACTTGAATGGAAAACCTCATTTTCCCAATATTCAAAATAAATAACTCAAAGGAAGCTAGCATTTGGAGAATGTAATAAAAGTTCTAAAGCTACCTAAGTGCTAAAAGGTAAGCAGCAAGTAAGCATTTTCAGAGCAATTAGCAGACTTAAACTTTCTTATGTTTCAACTTGCTAAAAATGCACACACCTATTTTTTTTTCAATAAACAGGTGAAAAAAATAAGGCAGAGAAAAATTAATGGATGTTTTCAAAGCATTATAATACATATATTGATCTTCCTGGGTATTAGAACAGATGCACATTTCTTTTATAAGAGTACAGTTTTATTAAATCTTAAAAGTACACTGTAGGATATTGACAGATGCCCAATGGGAAAGTCCATCAACAAGCATTTATTGACCACTTAACTCTGCAGGGCAGTGTACTAAACACAATTAGATGTCACAAAAGAAATGGAAGGAATGACCCTTGACCTTGTAGAAATTAAAAACAAAGGTGTCTGCATAACAATTATTCTAGAATTTATGAAAGTCTGTCATTTTAGATAAGCAAAAAAGCATTCTAATTTTCTTCACACAGTCAAGAGGTAAATATATTCCTACATATTCTCAGCAGTAAGCTAAATGATTCCTTTTACCTGTACCATATTTTTGTAACCTTGTTTTAGCAACTTCCCCCAGGTATTAAATCCATGATAAACAAAAGTTTTTTCTCAAATTCAAATGACAAGGTTGACTAAGATTGTAGGAGTTAAAATATGAGGATCTGGAAGCAAACTCACCTGAACCAAATGCCACTTCCATGAGTTTAACCATGTGACCTGGAGGACATAACATCCCTTTCTGGTTTCAGATCCTGGTTTCATTTGTTAAATGAGGATCATAAAATCTAGCCTCATTCCATACTTGTATTAATTAGATTATAATGTGTTTAAATGTTCCGTATATTTCCTGCTATACAATAGTTGCTCATCAAAATTTGGCCATTGTTAGTATTAATACTAATAATACTATGACAATTTTTAAAAATTCGTTAGAATACATAAAAGAATATTTACATTTAGGTGCTGTTTTCTTTGTGTTCTTGGAATATGACAGGGTGTGACATTTAAATGTGTACCAATGATGCTCTTAAACTCTCTTTCAACTATTTTTTAATACACTATAATTTTTCAGAAAAAAAGACTACTTTTAGGGCACTTGATTTATCTGCCTAGATGAAAGACAGACACATATGTATTTATTTCACATCTACTGCAAAGAATATATCATCATGACACTCAATAAAGAAAAATCGTATAGTTCATAGCAATTGATAGCTTTTAGAGGCACTTTAAATCCCATGAGAAGGTTCACTTCTATCATATTCATCTTTTAACTCCTGTATAAAGGTTCCATGAAATCCTTCCTTTTATTGAAAGATAATTTTACTTTTCACAGAAGATAAAGTTCCCTAAAGGCTGTCAATCAAGCAATGATTTTATAAGCAACCAATGGCAACACCAAATATAATACATAAATCTATGTAAATCCTAAATTTACAAGAGTTGCTACTTTATTAGAGTTCCTCTATTACTTATATTGGAAAATGATATCTCTCAATTTTATTTCAGAATAGTTGTGAAAATAGATTTGTGTGTAGCCCATGGAAATGAATCAACTCTTTGTCTCACATGGTTCTTAGCATTTAAAATTATAGTTGTCCCAAGATGGGGATATAGATCAGTGATAGAGCACTTGTCTGGAATGCACAAAGCCTTGGGTTTGATCCCCAGCACCACACACACACACACACACACACACACACACACACACATTATAGTTGTTCTTCTACATTAGTAGGAAGTTGGGGGGATGCCCTGCAAGTACTAAAATGTGCAGTTGGTCAACTCCCTTATATAAAATGGCATGTAATCTATACCTATTCTTACATGTACTTTATCACTTATATTACCTGTGCTAGTCAGTTTTCCATCACTATATAAAATGCCTGAGATAATCAACTTGTAAAGAGAAAAAGTTTATTTTGGCTCACAGTGTTGTATTTTCTAGTTCATGATTAGATTTTGTTGCTTTGTCCTGTGGCAGGCACATCATGGTAGAAGTGCTTTGTGGAGTGAAACCTGCTCACTTCTTAGCCAGGATACAAAATAGAGATCCACTCTCCACTTTAAGGACATGACTCCAATGACACAAATACCTCTCACTAGGCCCCATCTCTAAAAGGTTTCACTGATTCTCAATAGTGCTTCTCTTGGGACAAAACCTCCAATGCATGAACATTTGGGGGACATTTGAGATCCCAACTATAACCATATCTAATACAAAGTAATGACATATAAAATAATAGTTTTACTATATTGCTGAGAAAGCAGTAATACAAAAAAAAGTCTAAAAATTCAGTATAGACACAGTCATTTTTCCCCAACTATTTTTAATCCTGATTTGGTTAAATCTGCAGATGTGGAGGAGCAATTGTAGTTAGCAATTTCTAGGCTTATAGTAAGATCTCTAAAGGTGTTACAGTAGACTCAACTGGAAATATATTCTAACCCATGACCAGTTCTCTAGTTATTCCAATTTTCATTTGGAAAACATTTCTATGCAATGGAAAAGACAGATTAATAGAAAGTTTCTAGTTTGGAAACTATACAAGTTGTTAGTTGATATCATGGCATAAATTACTAAACCTCTTCAATTCTCAAGTTAATTTTCCTATAAAATAGTTATATTGTTGGGGCTGGGGATGTGGCTCAAGCAGCAGCATGCTCGCCTGGCATGCGCGGGGCGCTGGGTTTGATCCCCAGCACCACATAAAAAAGTAAAATAAAGCTGTTGTGTCCACCGAAAACTAAAAAATAAATATTAAAAAATTCTCTCTCTCTCTCTCTCTCTCTCTCTCTCTCTCTCTCTCTCTCTCTCTCTCTCTCTCTCTCTCTCTCTCTCTCTCTCTCTCTCTCTCTCAATTGTGATATGATATATGGAGCCTGGGAATGTGGCTCAGTGTTAGAGTGCTTGCCTGGCAATGTATGAGGTTTGATCCCCAGTATTGCAAAAACATAGATAAATAAATAAAAATAAAGTATTCAAAAATAAGAGGCATGTACAACAATGAGTGCCTACAACTTGTAATGCACTCAAAAAACACTTCCTGTTATTTTATTATTATGACTATTGTTCAGGATATAGCTCAGATACCACGTCTACCATGAAACTTTTGTTATCTTGTTGCAGAGGAATGAACATTCGTTTTTGACTTAGCATCAAATGAAATTCTATGCTTGCTTTTCAATTCTGCAGTCCCTTTAATCCTCAATTCTATTTCCTGGACTAAAGATAATAATATCTCAATGGTATCTTATAAACAATATGCTCTGTGAGAGGCTAAAGTGGAACTTTTGTTCTCTTCTAAGACACTTATGAAATCTTGGGGAAGATTTTTAACTCAATGGATCCTGAACTTTATCACTTATAATGTATGTGACATAAGACAGAGTAATAGCTTTTATTGTGGAATCCATGCCTTTATAAAAACTGTTGGCCAAACTACTTATGTATCCAGATATGCATGAATATATTTCTTAGGGAACACTTCAGATCTTCTGTTTGATTTTCAAAGGTCCATACACAAGACCAAAAGGTATGGCCCACTAATTTAAAAACAGACTCGTGATCCAACTCTAATGGCCAAAGAAGACTACTTCCTGGCATTCATTTTATAAGATATCCTCACCCTTTGCTTTATTTTTCTATTTTTAATTTCTTTATGTTTATATTCTTCTTCAAAAGTGCAATGCATTTCACCCTAGCAATGCCAAAACACAGTAAGTATTTCATTGATACTAGTTCTCTATATTTCTTCTCAATATTAATGAAGGTTATATATCCCAACTTGTAGGTAATGACTTAATTTTTTATGATTTCCTCTTCTTAATTTAACAAATATGTGTCTAGGGTCTTCTTTATGCCAGACAAAATTCTATTTGGACACTAACTAAATAAAACTGGCAAGTTTTCCACTATTTTTATAGAATTACTTTTTAATACAATAGACACTAAACAAATACTTAGATTAAAATAGATTAATGGTATAATTTCAGATGATTCCATAAAAAAAAAAAACTAAGCAAGATAATGACAGAAGAATGATAAGGCATGGAACATTTAATACGGTATTTGGGGGGAAGTTTCACTGAGAAAATGATGTTAGAATAAATATGTAAAATGGTAGAAAGCAGTGAGCCATGAGAATAGAAAAAAATATTCCAGGAAGAGGGAACAAGCACAAAGAATCTGTTTAATTCACTTGAGAAACTGAAATATTTCAGTAAAATACCTCTAAAGTAAAAGGTCTTAATTCTTTAGGCTAAATAAAACAATATTACCTTCTTTCTGTAGAAAACTTAAAATATACACAAATGAAAGAAAATAAAATTTCATGTAGAGCACTCTAATAATTATTGTATAATTCTTCCAAGAATTTTTAGATGCATATTATAGAAAATGGAAGGCGTATGAGATGCAATGTTTATTCTGACTTTGTTGTTTTACTTAACCTATTATGAGAAACATCTAAGTCATTAACATTAGTCATACACATGGTTGAAATGATTATGTATTATTCCATCATACAAAAATATTATCTTTTTATATAATCAGTTCCCCCATTGGATTTTAGTTTATTTTTATTTTCACTTTGAAATAAATGCTTCAATCAACATTTTTATGGACTATATTATCTTTGAGTGGCTTCTTGGATTGGATTGTAGAAGTAGAGTTCATTTGATCTTAAACATCAAATTAGCATAAACTCTCTGTCTCTGAATTATTATACTCAATGTACGTTTGAAAGAAAATCTTTAAAAATCCTTTTGAAGTCTACCATTTGTCTATATCAGTAATACATTTACACATTTCTATGTCTACTTGCCTTTTAAAAGAATTCATCAAAATAAAACTATTGTAGTCTATGAGAGAACGGTCACTAAAAGAGAAAGAAGTCTTGATTTAAAAGATGTCTTTCGTGAAAATAGTCTCCCGGAGACTCACTAAAATTATGACTATGAGAAATTACTAATTCAGAGTTCAGTGAAAAACATTCTGGGTTTCTTTACAATTTAATAACAGAAAATAATTCCAACAGTAAGATAACATTTTGGCAATGATGGATCTCCCAAAATTTGTACTTACAGATTTACTTTGAGCTACCTTGATCTCCAGGTGTGTTTCAGCAACTCTCTCTGATCCACATGCTTATTTATTGTCTTTGCATCTTATCCTAGAGCTATTTCTGCCCAGTGGAGGAAGAACATCAATAAACTACAAGATTTTATTAGGTTTATCCAACAAATGCTGATCTCTCCTGTTGGGTTTAATTTGTTGGTCTGTTATCATGGTTGTTCCAATACATCATTTCGTGACCTTTCCTTGTCTGTATTCTAGAATCTGTGTAACATTAATCCCTCTATGTTCTTACATTGCAGAATTAATTACTGCTCTATAATTTTCATTTTGATAATTATGATGTTGTTGATTAATGCAAAAAAGTCACATAGGAAAGCAACTGAAGTAAGACACTAAAGCTATAGAATAATCAGTTTATTCCCTTGTGTTTCATTCACTTGGAAGAGGAACCTGAGCAAACAACTTAAACTCTTTGTTAATAACCACACCCTTATGATGATGCATCTATGTTATCTTGGAAATGGGAATGATGTTCTGTATCAGTTTTTGAAAAAAGTGTCTAATCCATCTAATTTTAAAACAATTCACAAATGTAAAGACTAAAATATTCAATAAGACTTCTGTGTTCATTGGGATAAAAAAGCTTCCTTAATATATTTCTAATGAAAAACCATGATAAGTGAGAAAACTATCTCTCTCCCATTTAAAAGAGAAACTATCCTCATGATCTTTGCTTTATTTTTTTTCTAAGGGTGAGGATGAAGGGACTCAGCCATGCAGAGCTGCTGAAATAAAAGAAACATAAAACATGTAAAACTAAATTCATGTACTTTTTCAAATAAATATACTGAATGATTATATAAAACTTTGCTGGCCGAAAACTTATTGAAAATACACACACACACACATGCACACAAGATAATTAGAATTATTTTGCTCTTTTTTTAATAGTCTTCTCAACTTAGGTTTCTTATGTATGCTTCATTAAAAGTATCTTCTAGGATTTTTTCCGAGTCTGTTAATATTAACATATATCTCACCAGAGGGATTTTTCAGAGAGGTTTAGAAACACATCTGAATTCTACAACCCAACAAGAACTGTGAAGTACAACACAGAACATCTTTATGAACACTGGGGTATTATCTTTCCCCTTCTCATCTATATATTCACTGACTTGCCAACCATGCTGAAGTGTATACGATGTGTGTTAGCCATATCCAAGAGGAACTGCTTTTTCTTCTGGAATCCTAGGCGTGCATGGTTTTGACTTTTCAAAAAAAATGCAATAAATATTTCATAAATTGGGAAAATTTAGTTTTAGGGCAAGAAAAACATAGGAGAATTGGTCCCATATAACCTTTAATTGGTCCCATATAACCTTTAACTCTTGGGTAGATGTAAATGGGTTTTGTTTTCATTTTATAATTTAAAATTTACCCTCTCCAGAACTAGTCCATATGTATGTATTACACACAGCACATTCTAAGAAGATAGGGCTTTGTTCAGGGTGCTATTCTATAGGGAGTGCCACTTACTTTACCCCTAATATACACCATTTCTCTCTTGACTACCTACAAAGGTTTCTAAAGTTGGGATTTAATCAAGGTAAAATAAGAATTATCTGAGATTAACTGAAATCAAAATATATGATTGTGATAGGAATAAAATATTCAGACTATCTAAATGGAAGTACAATTTGTTGTTTTGCTTTTTATAGCAGGTACCTAAAGAAGAACATGGAAATGGTTTCCTTCCTGGAAGAGTTTGGAGAACTTTCCCAGCCCTTCCAGAGAAGGCATGTTGATTGTACCTGCTGATAATTTGGGATCTGGGTCACTGGACCATACACAGTCTACTGCAGAAAGAGGAGGTTTTTTTTTTTTTTTTTTTTTTTTGAGACAGAGTTTGAGGGAGAGAGAAAAAGAGGAGACCAAAAAGGGAAGGAAGAGTATGAAGTAGGGAGGGAGAGAGGGAGGGAAGGAGATGGAAAGGGAGAGACGGGAAACTAAGAGAAGGAATAAACAAAGCTTTTCCTCAGATGAAAAGACAGTTGAGGGAGTAGGATGAGAGTGGATATAGGTGGGTCCTGAGGGTTCAAGGGGGATTACTCAAGAAGGGAAAGAGTAGGGGAAGAACATTTAAAAATAACACTGAAGGAAAGATTATCAAAGGTCCAGAAACCAAAAGCTGAGTCATTGATTCCAATCACCAGCCCTGATCAGAATTAGACCTTTCCTTTCCTGTTTTCAAAACTCTGACCAGTTGAGCCTCCCTTCTGCACCAGTAACTAACATCTCATCTATTGATCACCAGCAAAAAATGAATATTTTTCACAAACTTCAGAAAGATATATATTGTCCCCTTTGAACACTGTGTTTTAAGAAGCCTTGGAAATTTGCGGAAGTGAAGCTGAGCAGTGGGCACCCACCCCAGTAGTCTTGACAGTGTAGACTTGACCTCAAAACTTCAGACTCCGTAAGCTCACACAATATAATGAATACACTAATTGTACCGAAGAGGGACGGTATGTGTAATCATGTGTACACAGACTATAGACACTGCTCAGAATAAAGCAAATGGTAACCTTTACATTATTTTTCCACTGAGGAAACATTTAGACTGAACTGCCCAAGAGAACTAACACTTGATTCATGAAAACTTCTCTGTCCAATCTACAAAAGCTTTTCTGTGTTCCCTGTTGTTCCAAACCCTATCCAGATCTGTGTGAGAACGGTGACTCTGAGGTAGAAATTTAATTCTGATTTCAGGGATTTCTTAGCCTCCCATCTAAGATACTTAGATCAACTGTAAGAACTGTATCTTGGTCACAAGTGAACAAGAACACTCAGTCCTGTGAGATGGACTCTTTGAAGGCTGAAGTGCTTTGCTGTCACTACCAGTTGGGATCCCTCAAATCAGGATATAGATCATGGTGGGAGAAGCACATTTTCAAACAAATTTGCACCAGCATCCTATATATCTCCTCATCTTTATGTCTGCAAGCTCTGATTAAGATGGATGTATTTTTTGAGTTCCTCACTTCTAATGAATCCTTTGAAAATAACTAATGACTGTCTATCTTAGGGTAGATTTTCCCTTAGTCTCACATTATGCTTTCTCTGCAATGTGGTTGATGGCTGGAGCTTAAAAAAAAATAAAACAAAACAGTGATATATTCACCAGAGTAAGAATAACTCCCACAGTCTGGGAAGAGTTTAATAATCTCCTGTGGAAAGACTTAGGTCACCATTAGAAATCCTGATCTGGGTGTATAAAGATTTCACGTGCCAGTAAAAGTAGAATACATGTCAATTCAACAACTAGAACAACCTAATACTATTCTTTAATTGCACTGGATGATATTTTTTAATGCTTCATTATTATACAGCTTTAGAAACTGAACAAAAGATTATTCTGCTAAAAAAGAGTAACATTTTCACACAATTGGATCCTTATATAACATAATATAAATGGGAATTAGACAAGAAAAAATAAGGGAATTTTTCTATATTATGTGTAAATATACAGAAATGAGAAATAACTGAACTGGAAGAGATAATACAAATCCTTAGGTAAAGATAAATTCCATCCTGCTCCATTTTCAACTATACTTAAATACCACTAGTACCTATAACATAAGTTTCTAAGAAAGTTCATGGCATTGCCATTGTATTAAAAATATATATGAACCATTAGCCCCCATTGAATTGGAATCCAATAGTAAATCTTCTCTACAATACACTTGTATGCATAATTTCTCACTGGAGTCAAATCTCAAAAAAAAAAAAAATCTGACATATAGTTCTTTTCCATGTTCTAATAAGTCACCTTTAGATTTCAATTTTTAAAGCAAATTAGAGTTGTCTTATTCTTTATCATATAACATATATACCTAGGAACAGTGGTGTACATTCTTATAATTCTTAGAAAAAAAGAGTACACCTTAAAATTAAATGACAACATGTTACTCAAGCAAAGGACTATGCAATTTGCAGTGATGGTAATTATAGACTGTAACATAGAAAATTAATATTTGCTAAGCAATGGAGAATTTCACGTTAGGCTATCAAAACAGTAGGCTTTATTATTAGATGATGTTGTAGCTTAGTGGACAAACTTTGGACTAGGTGTTAAAAGGTCATAAATTAATTTTCTGACTTGGCAACCATCTTGCTGGTGACTAAGGATAAGGCACTTAACTACTTTTCTCCATCAACTATTTAAATATAAACACTCAAATTTTCAAATGACAATTTGAATTACATGTAAAATAAATCAATTTATGTTCAGATACCTTGCAAAAGTTAGAAAACAGATAGTTTAGGGAGAATCTTCCTTTCATGGTTATGTTATGTTCCTGCACCTTTTTCCTTTTATTTTTTTCTTAAAAAAGTATGGTTTAATAGTACTTAATATTTGAGTAGTTGAAGAATAACTAGGAAAATGCTTATAAATCACATACCTGACACCTAACAGTGCTTAGTAGATAATACTGCCAGGAATATAATTTATTACTTAAACTGAATTGAAGTTTATTCTGATGTCAAGGATAATCCTAAAATATGCCATGGTCTCAGGTTATAGTTCTGTCATGAATTAAAAAAGATAAATATTAAGTTATGATGGCATCGTTGGAATAAAATAAAAGGATATAAAAATGGCACATTTGGATATACAATGTTCATATTTACATAAAAATATCTTAAAATTGATTTTGAACAGCAGTTTCTCCACAAATTTTCAATTTCTCTCTCTGTCTCTCTATTTTTTATTTGTAGATGGATACAATATTTTTATTTCCTTCATTTATTTTTATGTGGTACTGAGGTTTGAACCCAGTGCCTCACATGTACAAGGCAAGCACTCTACCACTGAGCTACAACCCCAGCCCTCTCTGTGGTCTCTTAACAACAGAACTGCCAAATAGTGGCAACAGTTTCATTGTTACAGAAAAAAAATGGTTACAATTTATCTGCCTATTCTGATTAGAGTTACTAATTGAATGTAAATGTATCTGTGCACAAAAATATTATATTATAATGAAGCATTTTTAAAAGTTATACAGATTTATAAAGGCATATAGAATTTTAAAAGCCATCTATCACAGACTTATTCAAAACCCAAACCATTTCTAAAACATTCTCTTTGGCTGATTGTTCAGCCAATGTTTGCATACAACTAAAGACTGGAAACTTATCATTTCCCAAATCATCCTTTGGTGCCTGTACTACAAATTATATGACTGAGACAACTGACAAAATCCAGTATGAACTATAAATAATATAAAGGTGATTATATTAACAAATGCACTGTATAGATATAATATTCTTGTTTTTAAGAAACATGTCCTGAATTATTAAAGAATAAGGGGTCATAATGTATGCAATTGACTCTCAAATGCATGTGGAAAAAAAATGTGTTCTAAATTGGGAAACATGAAGCAAATATGGCAAAATATAAACAACCATTGATTCTGGGAAAAAAATGGGTACAGGAATTCTCTACTATCCTTTGAAGTTTTCTGTATACTTAGGATTATTTCAAAATACAAAGTTAAAAAAGGCAAATTTAAAAAGGAATTAAAGTGGCACAAATGGGTCTTAGCACCTCTTCAGCACCTGAACTAACTTGCTGTAGTTAGTAGCATCCATTTGAAGGAGCTTCCTGTTCCTTAAACACCGACTGAACCCACGGTCACATTCAAAGTGGAAAAGGGGCCACAGTCTGAGATGATCACAGTAGAGTTTGAAGATACAAAAGCACCCAGTCATTTTTCCACCACCAGCTTATGCTTTTCATATCTGAATGACATAATATTAGTTTTAAAATGGATGAAATTTAAGAGCATTTAAACCCAGTCTGTTTTTTTCTTTAACATACTCACCATTTACATATGGTAAGAAGATGCTTCCTAGGGTCTAGCTTTTTAAATCTTCCTTTTGAGTAAAATGAGATACTCAACTCAAAAGGCCCCATGTGATGAACTGCCCTCAGAGGGCCACTTGCTTGGGGATAGTAAGGAGGCCTCCATCAAGCTAATTGCTGCACACCATTTCAACAGTAAGATGTTTCATAAAGAATGAATTTCATTCCAGAATGACCACAAAAAGGTAACAAATTCAAAATGAGCTTCTTTCCATTTGCTCTAGTGCAACTAATTATGACCTATCTGATGGATAAAAGCCACTCAAATGCCATTGTCTGTCACCAAGGCTGAGTGGAAATCTCTCAGACTTCTTTCTAAATTCGACTACCTAGTAAACAAATACTTGGTTAGATACCTTAGAATTTCAAGTTCATTTAACATAAAATTGACAGAAATTTCTTTTTTCCACTTGAGTTCTTCTCTTCCAGCATACAACTCATAGATTCTGCCTTATCTTTTCTTCGCATCTACTTGTTTTCCCTATTACCTAGATATTGTGATGCAGAGGCAGTTCAGCCAGAAAGCTGAAGCCCAAATTAGGTTCAGATGCTTACTCTGGGCCTCTTCACAAACTACAGAGACTTAGGTATGTATGTCTGCTAAAGCCAGCAAATCTTCTCCTGGCTCAGCCATTCCTAGTCCCTTGTGCCCAGAGTAAGTTCTGGCCATTATTAGTGACTATTTTGAAGTAGTATGTACATCATTATTCCATACCACAAGACAGCCACAGACATCTGAAAATAATGTACCAACTGTGCCCCTCTGTACATTTATCTTAGGCAAACCTGTCACCAAAATACAGGGCAAAGTTAAAAGAATTGGGTCACTCATGGCTTAGAGTGTAGGAAGGTACTAAAGAATGGACTCTTCCAGATTTTCAGATGATACAAAAAAGTCCTGCTTGTGTAGGATGGTCAAGAAAGATAACATTACCTTTCTAACTGTACTTTTTTGGCTATCGCAACACCATTCCAAGATGTGCTGGTTTTTGTCTCGGAGTTAACAAACTTTGGAAATGTCTCTGTTCTACTTATTTTTGTTTTTGTTGTTCTTGTTGAGGCATTTAAATCCATTAGAATACCAACCTTTTTCTCTCATTCACCTTCATATCTTTTCCATTGTCCATTTAATCAGTCTTACACATAGCTGCCTAATTCATCCTCCATCATTTACTCCTTTGCTTAGAGAAAACAAAAACAAACAAACAACAACAACAACAATAAAAAAAAAAAAACACAAGATAAAGCAAAACTAAATGAACTTCTTGTGAGAAATCTTCATATCCAGAATGAATTTCAAACTCTTTTACTTGGACTTTGAGGTTCTATGGAATTTGCTATGACTACTCCTCTAAAAAGTTTCTTCCCAATTTTAAAATTCACTCTAGTCCTGATGTGTGTTGTCCTCCTAACAACACCTGTGGGTTCCCTGTCTCAGTACCTTTACCTATGCTGGTCTTTAGGCTGTAATGTCACTATGAACTCCACCTGCCAACACTCCACCAACACTTTGGGCTCAGCTTCAGCTCCATTTCCCCTCTTTTGTAAACTCTTTGTTATCATCCCATACAGGACCCTCCTCCTACTTGGAGTTCCTGAGTAGTTCCCAAGTGGCTACATGACTTGTCCTTCCACCATTGGTTCCTGGAGGTCCCAGTTTCCTTCCACGTCATGGAGTCTCACACACTAAGACCATGGAATCTTGAGCCACATCATACAGGCTCAATTCTTGATTCCTCCATTTCCTGAGCAAGTTACAGTACAAAATGGGGATGTGAAAATATACCAAAATTACAAATGAGAATTAAATCAGTTAATATTATTAAAAAAAACAACAACAGATCAATGGCTTCCAACTTAATATTCACCATGTTTGTGAGTACTAGTGTTATTTGTGTGCACGCACACCTATGTCTGCACAATACAGACACAGTACATTGTATATAGACATTCTAAAAATATATATCAAATTTAAAAATCCAGGAAACTTTGGAAGATGGGGGGGTCTTAGTTTTCTAGAGCAATTTCTCTAATGTACAGGCAAATTTGAGTAATCTGGTCTTTAAAAGGATATGTTGGGTTAATCATTTATTTGGCAAAAATAAGTAACAATTTAAATTAGATTACAAAAAGACCACAATCTGGGATGGTATCTGAAGTAAGGAATAAAAAATATTATAGGGTAGATCTCAAGGTTATGCAGGAGAATCTGACCACACATAACCCTAGAACAAAGATTGCATAATATTGGAATAAATATAAAACATCATGTCCTTGGTTTACATGTTTTTGAATTTTTTGAGCTGGGTCTTATAGGAAACTCAGTGTGTGGGAGCAGGGGATCTACTCTTATTCCTGACCTTGTTGGGACCTTGAATTCATTTGATTAGAATATGTTCTCCCTATTTCCTAACACCATAGTGATGTATGGTGTTATTTTTCCAGAGATTTTTCTGATTTAAAAAATGATGTATATCAAATTGATGCAAGGATATAAAAGTAAATCATATTATTATGTGTTTAATCAATTGCTTTTGCCAAAATAATTAAAGTGTGTGAAATTAGGACTATATAGCCAATTAACACACATTTCCCTCACCTATTAAATTTGAACTATAATACAGGTACACTATATAAAATACAATGTCCTTAGTAGATATTATTGTATAATAACTGGGAAAGATTATGACTGATTTCTCCAGTTATGAAGCATCTAAAATGTGGAATAAATTTTAAAGCTATAGTTTTGTGTACAAGTCCTGAATGATTTGTTGTTCTGATCTTATCCACTCACTCCAATGGTTGTCATGCTAAAGAACTCACATTTCCCAGAATGCACCCTGCTCTTCCTGCTCTCTGTCTCTGCACATGTACATCATCTTCTTGTTCCCTATCATGATAAACTCTTACACACTGCAAGTTCCAGTGCATATATCACCTTTTCCCCTGTCTAGATTTTTCTGAGCACAATCATGTCCAGCTCTTATGCTTCTATCATGTCATGATCATACTTCTATTTTCCTGATACTATCTATCTATACTGATAGTAGTATATCATATATATATATATATATATATATATGTATATATATATATATAATGAAATATATATATACAGATATATATATATATATATATATATATATATATAATGAAATATATATATACAGATATATATATATATATATATATATATATATATATATATATACAGATGTATACATATATATGCAGATACATATACACCCACACATATACATATGTCTATATATGTTTTGATTTAATTGTGAGGCTTCAGAAGGCTGAGATCCACGTAAATTCATTTCTCAGACCACAGCATCCAGTATAAAGTAGGCATTTAATAAACACTATTTATGTTCCTGGATAAACTATCATTCTCAGTGGAACATTAATTCCATTTTCTCAGTGTCCATGTAAATATTCGATTCAATATTATTGCCTTTACATATTTTCATTTAAATGTCATGTTCATACGACATGTTCATGAATGTCCATTTTTACTTTTGAAGACATTTTCTTGTTTCATTCTAATTTGTTTTCCCAAATTATCAGAAGCATTTTATGGATGGAGTAGTAACTCTCAGGTTTAATGTTATGATCTTAGCCTTGATAGTAAGACAAGTTTTCTGAACTTCAAAACTGTCTTTTTAATCAATAATTCCTTCCATCAAATGTTCATCTGCTAATAGAAAAGTATCTCCATATGTACCAGAACCTACTTTGTAGGATTTTTTTATTACCCTCTATTTCATCAGTAAAGCCATTCATCCATTCATTCACCAATCTATGCATTCATGTAGACAACAATTGCCATTGAAGCACTTATTGTATACTGGGCACTAAGCTCAGGGCTGGAGATCCAAAGACAAAAATGGAGAGGATTTGCCCTCACAGGGCACACAGCCTACAGCAGACAGGCAGGCCCATAACCACAAACAATATCAGAGAGCAAGAGTTAAGTGCAAATAAAAAAAAGGTGTAAAACTCAATGGATACAATCAAGGCATGAAAGCAAGGCTTCTCTGATAGTTTGTAAAGAAAGAATTGAAAATACTTCAAATGCCATACCTCTAAGAATCTGAAGATACCCTCGTATCACCTCACATCAGCCTTTCCATGGACTTCAACCAAGAAAGGGACAGGAGCATCACCCTGCCCTCTCCACGATATCTCTCAGTTGTTCTCAATTATCTATCGTCTGGAAGCAGTGTATTTGAAAACCAGAGAGCCCTTTCCCCTTCAGCCAGCCTGTGGGGTGATGAAAACATGGGAGCTGAGCCTATCAGTGCTTGTATCAAGCAGCTGAAAAAGTTGTAGCCCATGAGTCATGGCTCTTTTCATGTACTTCCAGCTCTGTGGGAGGAGAGGCCTTTGGCTGGCAGCACTAGCAATCTAGCACCTATGATGATCACTTGGGGAAAGAAGGATGCTAGAGCCACTAGGAAAGCTACACAATCCTCCCACCTTCCTGAAGTGTGCATATCCCCAATGCCACCACCAGGCCATGCCTCAAAATAGTGTGAGAGCCAAAACCCACATTTTCAAAAAAAGGGACAAATAAATTAAGCTCCTGCCACCCACTTCCCTTATGTGCAGCTAAGGAAAATCAAATGAAATAAACAAGCAAATTAGCAGCTGGTATGTGAGCTTCAGATCACGAATATGTTTTGAAGCTTCTGCCAACTTGTTCTTCCTGAACTGACTTTGTTCTTATTGGGAAAATAATAATTAGTAATCATACTACTAATATCAATGTCTAATACCTATTGAAAGCTCACAGTGTACTAGACGCCATGCTTACAATTTACAGGCATACCCTATTTAATTGTCACAAAACTCTTGAGATGCTTCTGTAAAATCCAGACTTTACAGGTAGGGAGTCTGAGACTCTGAAAAGCTAGATAATTGACCAAAGTTCACACACACACTAGGTCCCAGAGCAGAGTCTACCTCTGTTGGTATCTCAAACCTGTTGCTCTTAAGCAATACACTTTCCTAAAACAAAGGAAAACATTAATGTAAGATCATTAAAAGTGTGGGCATTTTTTCCCATCACTTGTTATTGCACAAACTATGTATTTCTGTAAGGTTTTTGCTGTCAAGAACATCATTCTCTTCACCTGGAGTCATTTTCTCCTTGCTGTACACTCACAGAAAATAGTAAAATAAATAAATAAATAAATTTAAAAAATACTTGGAGCTTCTAAGTTAATTAATTACAAAGGAGAGAAAAATAATTTTTAAGTGTTGTTAATAGTTTTGTTAACATTTTAGTACTAACTTTATATATATAAATACATTATATATATGTGTGTGTGTGTGTATACACACAGAAAAGTATTTATATTTATTCTGGAGATATATAAATATATATATATTTTATATATATATATATTATATATATATTATATATATATAATATATACAATATATATATTATATATATATTTATATATATATAATATATACAATATATATATTATATTTATATTATATATATATTATATAATTATAATATATATATTATATATAATATATATATAATATATATATGTATATATATTATATATATATGTGTATGTGTGTGTGTATTTATTTATATATATTTCATTCTGGGTAACTTGTTTTCTGCTAACAAGTTAGTTTTAAATTACTTAGCATAATTTGTACAGATTTCTATAGCCATAGAGGGACAAATATCTTCAGTGTCTGATACTATACAGCCTAAAGTCTATCTACTCCATGAAGAAAAACAGCTTTATAAATGAATAAAAAAAGGAAATTGGGGAATTTAAAATGAAACAAGAATAACTGTTTTTCTGAGAAACAATATGGAATTTGAAAGTAATGGACACCTGGAGGGAGGGCAATTTAAGTAGCTTCTACTACTTTTTTAAATTTAAAATGGAAATCTACCATGAATCAGACTTCAAAGGGATCACAGTGGTTTTCAGTGGGCTAATAAATAGACCAAGGTAAAGCCTTCCTGTGGGATTTTGAGTGCTGAAGCAGAAAGAAAACTTAGCTGATGCCATATCTGATGCCTTATTATTTGGGGGAATTAGAGAGGAGAGAGAGGTTTCCATACAGGCCCCCACCCCCAAAGCTCCCCTGCCAAGTATGCCCTTTTGCTAGCATCGCCAGTGTGGCCCGGGAGTTTGTTAGAAAGCAGAATATCAGGCTTCACCTCAGACCTCGGAATTACACTCTGCATTGTAATAAATGCCCAAATAATGTCTAAGCTTAATGGTGTCTGATAACTGCCACTCTGAGACACCTCATTAGAGTCTCATACACACTTGCCAAGCCCAGTAAGGGCTGATGCCAGCTCAAGACAATTCCAGCCATGTATAGACTTCTGCCCCTATTCTTGCCCATGTAACCAACTCACCATTCCACTGCCACAGCCTTAATGCAAGGCACCTTCTCCTTTCATCTGGACTATTTTAGTAAAATTGTAACTGTTTTCTCCCAAGCTGCCCATACTCCACAAACCCTTCGGAGGGATCTTGCCATTGGGGAGGCAAGATTGTGTCTTTCCCATGTTAAGAATTGCTCAGGTGCCTTTTTTGTACTCAGAATAAAATTGAAATACCAAATGTGGCCTATGAACTGCCTAGCCATACCTCTGTCTCACAAATCCCTTACTAGAGCCTCTGCAGTTGCTGTATCTCCCACATCTTCACATGGCTTTCTGCTTCTCAAGGGTTTCAACTTGATTGTCATCTCCTCAGACATCTCCCTAATGACTGTCTTCGTTGTGTCCTTAAATTTTCTTTCTTCATTCAATTTACCAAAATTAAAACTCTTTTATTTATTTGAATGCTTTCTGTAAATCATCTTCATCCACTCCAATGGCAAGTGTTATAGTAGCCAAAGATGAAAATTACAACCTGGGCCAAACCACAGGAATCCCTCCTTTCTCTTCACCTTATAAAATGCCACCTCTGCCTTGACTTGGAGAGTTACCTGGTCTTCAGGTGCTGAATAAATCTATAAAATATTTTTGAGTCACTAAATGAATACAGTTTGTTATTTGCCTCCCTTCATTGGAATGTAAGGTCTTTTTGGTCTTCTTTTGTTAGGATTGATCTTTCTGATTCACTACAACTATCAGAACTTAGAATACTGCCTTTCCTATGGTATATGTTAATAAATACTTGTGGGCTACTCCTAACACCCAATATAATTGGTTCTTGCCTATCATATGAGCTGAGCACATCTACCTTTGAACCTTGGCCTGTTTATTTTCAAACCCATTCATATTATCTTGCTCTTGAATGCAGCTTCAATAAATGAGGCTGTTCGTGGTTCTACTTGCACTGGTTTTATGGCCTTAATAACCTAATCCTGCCAATGGAAGAAACACATAGGTATTTTTGTATAGATGGATTACTAACACTTGGAAAAGAAAGCAACAAAAATTCTCTGGAATCTTTCCCATAGGCAAAATGGCCCCTTAATATTTTGATTATGGAACTTCTAGTACTTACAACTATTCTAAAAGTCCCCAAATGCCCCAAGGTTCAGGGAACAGCTACATGACAAATCACTGAAGGACTGCACAATGAAATTCTGTGAGCAATCAGAGGAAAGATTCTATCATGTGTATTGTGCCTATTTTGCTTTACTTTCTGTTTCACCTAATTAACTCTTCCATTAGAGGAGGTTAGGACCAATATTATGACTTTGTTCAACGAAGGGTCCTATAAGATTCAAGAAAGGGAGGAAATTACAAACACCCCAAAACCAGATCAAACATCAGCAGTAGCTATACTTAAATGATATCTTGGCCTCCCTGTTCAGAGATTGAGCCTAAAGGAAGCCTTGTGATCTTCTGGCATGTCAGTGTTGACCCTCATAAGCTCAATACCTTGACTAGAAATAATTTCCTTAGCAATTCACCAGATATAACTCTTAGCTCTGTACCTTGGGAGCAACGGACACAAGAAGAGCTTCACTATCTTCCAGATGCAAACCCCATGTAATGGTAAAGAGATTGTGAATGGATCAAATGTGAGCTAAGGAGAATAGTTAGGAGTCTGTTATATCTTCCCAGGAGAAGAGAAGATGGGAGAACTGAAAACATCTGAGAGCTGAAATAGGAAGAATGTTCAGAGTAAATGTATGACATGCATGAACACTGCTTTTTGAATTTTTGTTAATATATTAACTCAATGAGCAGAGCACATAGAATTAGTTCTAAGCACATGTATCAAGAAGAAGTTTCCTGGAGAAAAATTTACTTTTATCTATTCTTTCCTTTGTTCCATCACTGTACCTGTACCTTATTTGAACCTCTATTTCATTACTCTAAGGTAAATTTCTGAGAGTAAATTTTAAGAGTAACCATGGCCCTGTTGTGAGTATATATATTTTTCCCTTCTGAAAATTAAAAAAAGTGTGACTAGCATATGGGTTAAATTGACAGTGAGATATATTTCATAGCACATTTTAATATTTTCACTGCATGCATATAGAACTTGGAAATTCCCCCACTTTAAATTTATGAGAAAAACCACATCATGCAAATGCTCTCTGAACTGTGCAAACTGAAGATTTTTCCCTTCATCTACCTCTTAAAATTAAATTTATCTACCAATTATTTCAAACTTCCAACACAAAATCACACATTTTTAGCATAATGTGGTTCCTTCGTAAGCTATTCTTTCTAATCAAACTGATCCAGAATAAAGTGTGACTAAATGAGTAGTGTGGAGTAGCCCACTCTCCCCTAGGTGCTTGCCTTTATCAGCATCCATCATGGTAGGTAGGGTGCTTCTTCCAACCAATTCAGGACAAGACTCCTCAGAGACTGCTGATAACTTTCCTCAAAGTGGGTCATCACAAAAGCAGCCTGTGCCCTTGGCAGCTCTCAAGTGTATTCAAAGCAGCTTTAACATGGTCCTTGAAAGTCATAAAGCCAGGTACTCACAGGTATTTAGAGTAGATAGAAGGCGCCTCCTCATTCAATAGTAGAGTAAGCCTCTACTGATTTCCTGTCAATGTGAGTATCTTCATCTCTAGGCCCCAAGTCATGTCTACTTCCAATCCAGAAGGCTGGTCTAGTCTCCTCCAAAGTCAGTCAAACCTAATCTCTCCCTCTCCCAGTGGCCATCTTCAATCCTAGCCTCTTCTGTTTTTCCATTTGGTTGTTTCTCCTACTGGCCTCGTCCTCAATTTCAAAACCTATTTCCTTTCTCTCTTCTTATAGCCTTTAACTCTTGAACTCCCTGTATAGGTTACAGGTGGCACAAAAATGTGTCTTCTGTTGAAGGACCAGGAACAGGGTCACGTACAGCATTAACATACCAAGGCAGATCTTGCAAGTATATATAAATGTTGAAATATTTGCCATAGTACTAGAATTAAAGAAAATAGTTAAAAACTCAAGGCCAGCATCTTCAAGAAATAGGGTATATATCATTAAGGCAACTGATTTCAAGAAGTGAGAGATCCACTATTAACTTTTTCCTAAATGTTATGTAATATAGAACATAGTTCAAAATTTTTGATGTTAGATGTAATCACCATTGTTTTATCCAAGGAAACAAAACAAGATAGGGAAGAGTCAAGCCAGAATTGATCCTATTGAGATCAGAGTTTAGTAGAACAAAATTAGATAAGGGTGGCAGCATGCCTCCATCCCCTTATGTTATCTTGCTTTAAAGGATAAAATGTTCATGCCTCAAATCTTATAGATGTATGGAATCTCATCAATTTTAATATTCTACATGGTGATTTAAATCCCTATTCTTTCTTTCTCCCCCAAATCCTGAGATGTGCCAGCGTTGAAAGCAGGTGCTCTGTTGGGGACAAATTCAAGCAGTTCATCACATCACTCTTCCTCTCTGATGATTAAAGCTTGGTTTTGAGGTCAGGTTTGTCTATGGATTAACTTCCTCCTTTAGATTACATTCTCCCAGGAGGCCCCTCAGCTCTTCAAAACTTTGAATTCTGGAAGCTGCCCTCAAAGAACCTATGAGGTTCCCCGATGTGGGTGTCCTGAATATTCTCAGCTCTGGCACAGTCTTAGAACATGCTACCTGCACATTATTCACTGATTTTATCCTTTATTTTGTACTTCAGTCTTTTATATAGTTTTATCTTCTTTCAGGAGAATCAAGGGAGCCCCAAGAAGCAAAGCAAAGTATTGTGACACAGTAGATACTTTTAAATATTTATGAGTGAGTTTTGAGGGAATCCGAAATGGAATGACAGAATTTCAGAATTATTTGAATATGTAGATGAAAGGCAAAAGTGAGGATGCAAAAACAGTATGTAGAAAACTTTCATTTATTAATTTAGCAAACATTTTTGGAGAGTTAATAAATGTTCTACCTTACTGGAACATTAGACTATAGAGTAAAAAAGATATATCAGTGCTCAGAAGTATTTCTTAGTCTAACGAGATAATTAAATGTGCTCAAAGGTAAAATTGATTGTTTTAAGGATTATAACAAATATAGTATAATATGGGAAGATAAACATGCAAAAGAACCCCCAAAATGTTAGAAGATTGTAAATTTAACTTTATAACACAGGGACCTACTGATGTTAGAGCACCTGAAGGTTGTTTATGTGAGTGTGTGTGTGTGTGTGTGTGTGTGTGTTAATGTTTGGCTACTTTCAAATATGCTCCAATGAAGATACCACCCTTTCCCTCTCCTTCAGTGTAGAGGGTTCAGGGTGGAAGATTACATAGCAGGGTGACCAGAATGGTTGCTAATGCCTTTGAGAGAGGTCCTATTTACCCAGTAATATACATAAGAAGTGCTTTTACCCATTTCTGTGATGGTGCTCTAGTCTAAATAATGAAAGCACTTGGTTATTCTCTCTGTATGAAGCAAACTGGGTAAATCCAATATGCTAGGCCTGCACACAATTTTCTGCAGTTACTTTTCTATCAGACAGTTTCAAAATGTATAAGTTCCCCTAAAAGTTACTCAGCCACTGACCAATTCTTCTCTGAAATAGTCAGACCTTGAACTGACTCAGATTCAAGTATTAAAAACCATTGATTTTTTTCTTATGTAACAACAACCCTAGCACTTCCTTTTTTTGCAACACTAACAGAAACAATGTTACATTTGTTTTACTCATTTACATTAGTCCTTTTTAAGAGTTTCATTTAAATATAAAACATTGAATTGAACTGCATATTTTGCAAAGTAGTTGTTTTAACTGCTTTTTAAATATGGGGACAATTACTAAAAAAAAAAAAAAGAAGGTAAGATGACTACAGATGCATGTGCAGAACAGGTGAAATCTGCAAACATTTGAAGCACACTGTAAATGTCACTCTCTGTCAGCAGGAAGATAACTCTATTTTTAAAAATTAATAAAGTGTGTAATTTGGGAATACTAGCAAGGAAGCTACTTCCAATGCTTTAATGTGATATTCAAATTTGAATTTTCAGTGTAACTGATTTATAAAGTAATCAAGTGGATGCATATCCTTTTCTTTTAACAATTAAATGCCCCAGTTTACTATTAAAACATCTCCACTGTAGTAAATGCCATATGCACAGTCCTTATTTTTTTGAATTCATTAATTTATTAATAAATACAGAGCAAATTAATATTAGGTACCAGGCATTTTTTAATTCATCCAGTTATCAATTTCTACCATTTACCAGACACTTCATTGGGAATGAGGAACACTACTCTTAAGCAAAAATGAGTCCCTGCTGGGCGAGGTAGTGCATGCCTGTAGTTGCAGTTGCTCAGGAGGCTGAGGCAGGAGGATTGCAAGTTCAAAGGGCTTACCTCAGCAACTTAGTGAGACCCTTAGCAACTTAGTGAGACTCTGTTTCAAAACAAAAAATAAAAATGTGCTGGGGATGAGACTTAATTGTTAAATGCCCTTGGGTTTGATCCCCTGGTACAAAATAAATAAATAAATAAATAAATAAATAAATAGATAAATAAATAAATAAATATCTCTGACCTTAAGTTGTTTATTGTCTCACGAGGAAGAAAAATAGAGTTGTGGACAGCAGCTAACATGGGGGACACAGCACCAAAAATACACTTTGTTAATCATGGAATCACACTGTGCTAAATCTAGTCTTGCAGATACTTACATTCACTTCTATATAATCTGGCATTATGGGATTCTAATTTGTTTCTAGACTAAAACTGTAAATGTCTTCTTGGTGTATTCAAACCCTGGTTACTGGATTTCTGCACATGAAAATGTTTGTAAAAAATATAACTGATTCCAAGTAGAAAACAAGATTCTATACAGTAAAGGGGAAAAGAATTTGTTGTCAGTTTTTATAACATAAACATTTGAAGGAACTTCAATGTTCAGTCATGGAGTTCCAGTTAAACCATACCTCCAACTGAATTTTCCAAACTGTGCAATATGCAGAGGACAGACCCAGACTCACATGGGTAGAATTTGATTCGACTTGGCAACTAGAAAGATGCTTAATGCAATTACATTCTGATTAATTAAAGGCCACCTTTTGAAACAGTTATTTTCTTGTATCTAGAAATAATCTTTCAGTATTAGGTGCATGATACTGACTACAATAAATAATAGGATATCTTACAAGGGTGAGACATCTATAACTCATGTGTGAATGATGTACCGAGTTTAGGACAAATGAGATCAAACTGTAATTTATCAACTCTTTCAGGAAAAATTTCTGGAAGTTCTCCAAATCATGTATTTCAGAAGGTTCTGGCTTGATTAAGAATTCTATGTGATGAATGATCAGATGGAGAAAACACTACCCTTTCTGCTAGTGAAGCACTTTTCTACTTTGCTGCAAGCTCACACCATGAAGCAAACATTATTTTTCAAATAAAAATATTATAACTTAGCTTAGACATTATACAATAATAACTATACTCCCATGGCTTATACTGTATCAAATTTGGTAATATAAATTACATTAACTATGTCCTAGAGATGTTCAAAAAAGGGATCAGAAACTATTAGGTATGGGTTTGAGACATAAGATATATAGAAGGTTGCTGGCTTATGATGGTTCAACTTACAGTTTTTGAATTTATGATAGTAGGAAAGCAATATGCATTCAATAGAAACAATGCTTAGAATTTTTAAAATTTGAATTTTTTTTTCAGGCTCAGGATCTGAAGTGTGATACTCTTTTGCAATGCTGGCAGCATCACTTAGCTGCAGCTCCCATTCAGCCAGGCAATCACAAAAGTAAGTACTCGATGATCTGCAGTGCACTGTGTTGCTAAGCTCTGTTAAAATGTATAACTGTTTGGTAGGTGAGATATATTAAATGCATTTCTCACTTACAATATTTTCAACTTACAATGGATTTATTGGGACGTAAATGCCATTATAAATTAAGGAACATCTGTACTAGAAGTTCTCATTCTTAGCTAGAAAATTCTTTGATGCCTCTTGCAGTGCTTAGCAATTAGCTATAAAAAATGCTTTAGATTTGCTAATAATGACCTATAAAAACCTCTGTGTAATGCTTTGACATTTATTTTTGCACACACACACACACACACACACACACACACTGGAGATTGATCCCAGGGCCTCGCACATGCAAAGCACACATCACGGAGCCATGCTCCTAGCCCTCAATATATATCATTTTCAATATTTATAATCTATCTCCCAGAAGCTGCCATAATATACATAATCACATCCTAATTGTGGCTTTTTATAACACTTCTAAGCCAATTTATTATATTTTATGACTTGTTTTGTAGAAGAAAGAAAAATGACAAGGAAGAAGAATGTTGACATCCAAGATCTTAGGTACACTTTACTTAAGCCATGGAATGGGGACAAACTTGTTCATGAATATATCTAACCATGTGAAATGTTAGTTCTTAATTGCTTCAACACTGTTTAGATTAACATATACATGGTATTGATTATGTTTAATCCAAGTAGCATATATTACAGAAAATTTACTGATCTTTACAGCCTTGCTAAGTTTCATAAAACCATGAAAAGGCATATAAATACTTAAAACTTTTATATCATAATTTGTTTTCAATCTACTTTGAATTGCTCATATAAATACTATAATTTTTTATGAAATCACATTTTTGAGTCACATTGGATACCATCTGCAATATTTTCAGAGCTGGAGACAGAATTTTTGTTTTCAATCATGATAATTTACATCATATTTACCATCCCACAACATTTTTTACTAGGCTTTTTAGAACCCACTGTTCTTTTCCCATCCCATAATGACATTTCAGTTAAAGACAAAGAAGGTAGTAGTGTTCCAATCATCAAAACTGACAAAGAATTATATGAGTTAGTCTTGATATAACTGAGAAGAAAAGACATATGTTCATTTATATATGCCAGATCTAAAATCAGTAATTCAATGATGATGCCCATCTAGTTCTTAGTTTCTGTGGTTCTTTATTCTCTCTTTGACTGGGGAGCCATTTTTTTATAAGAGAGAAATAAATTATCAGATTTTTTTAAAATTTATATATATATATATATATATATATATATATATATATATATATATATATTTTATTTCTCTGTGAGATACAAATGTTCTGGGAAAACAAATATAGATAAATAACTGGTCCCTGATTTAAGTTGTCTCATTTTTTTTTAAGTTGTTGATAGACATTTATTTTATTCATTTATTTATATGTGGTGCTGACAATTGAATCCAATGCCTCACATGTGCAAGGCAAGTGCCCTATCCCTGAGCCACAACCCCAGCCCCTAAGTTGGCTCACTTTCTAGTGAGAGGAAACAGAATTATATTCAAAGGGTCAAGATAAGACAAAAGGTAAGACACATTGATACAAAGTGTGATCCTGTAGACATAAAAAGAAATTTGTTCATGAAAATCTTCCCTATGATGTATTAAGACATAAATGCCTTATCCTAAGGGCATACAAATGACATGTTGAGATTTGCATTCGGGATAAGTTTTGAATGGGTAGAACACAAGACTGAAGTGAGGGAGATATATTGAAAGACTACCACAGCAAAAGAGTTTTTTTGTTTTTTTTTTTTAAAGAGGGAGACCATTGCAGGAATTTAGTGAGAAAATATGGGGCCCAAATTATGGGTGAGACATTGGAGATAAGCAAATAGATCAGAAAAAGTATGTAAAAAACAGAAAAAGATGCAGCAATGTTGAGATATGGTAAGAAAAAGAGAGAGAAGTTTCCTTAGTGGAGGAGTTTTGGATAAAGGTAGGTTGAGTTTGTAAGGGCAGATGATATTTCACTTTCGTCCAGGGTAACTAAGGTTTCGTGAAACATCACTCCTCAACAACGAAATTCAGCCATTTTCAATTCCTAGCAAATGATGCAGTGTATGAATGCTACTACTTTAGATGATCAAGCCCCACTTAGACTTCTCTCAGCTGCAGTAGGAGTAGAAAGTAGTGTTCAGAATTTGCTTGAAAGAAAACAAAATTATAATCTAATTGTTAGTGTTCTTCTCTAAGGAAGATATATGTGGCCACAGATGATCTGTTTAGATTGAAACACAGGGAAGCTCAAAGAATAAAATATTAGCACATTCACAGGTTGGGAGGAGAGAGGAAAGAAGAGAAGGCACTGAGACAGAGGGGAGCAGAGAGGTAGATGGAAGAGCAGGAAGAGATCCAGGGTGAAAAGGAAAGAGGAGAGAAGAAAGTAAGAGAGAGCAAATAGAAAATGTCAACGTATCTGGCTACAGTTTTCCTTCTTAATACCAGAGCTGTAATCTGTGGAAAAAGATGGCTCAAGGCCATTCGCTTTCCTCTGATATGACCAATATCCTGTAATTATTCAGGAAAGGGATGGACCCACCATGAGACAGGAAGATCCAAACTCTTTTCGCTTTCCAGTTGCTACTCAGAAACAATCTTTATCATACTTAATACACCAGCAAAATGTATTTGGCTAAAGAGTCCCTTGTACATGGAACATATATCTCCAAATCAGTGTCCCACAGAACAGGTGTTGGAAAGCAATCCATTGGGTGCTTTTTGTAAGAAAAAAGAAAATCTCATATAGATGAAAAACAAAGTACTTTTCAAATTCTTTTTAACTCAGCCACTTATGCAAATATGAAATAAATTTTAAGTATATAATTTCACATACCAAATTATGCCAAAAAATATGCAAAGGTTGTATATAAGTTTTCCATTCTTTGCTAAGGGGGAAAATAGACTGTATTGATGTTATCACCAGCTAACACACATGTCCAGAATCTGAGTCTATCATAGCACTAGGAGTAATGGGCCTTCCACAAAAAACTATGTTTTTCCTTTTAAGCCATTTTGAAATTCATGGAAAAGCAAAATACAGAAACATACAATAAGAAGTTACACAATCTTATAAAAAACTTACTATATAACATCACAAACTGCAATCATGTTTAGCATAGGGAATGGATTGTTAGGTTTCTTTTATTGGTTCTTTATAGTTTTACATGACAATATAATTTTGACATAATTATAGAAGCAATGGAATATAATTTCTTCTAATTAAGTCCCCACTATTTCCCCTTCTCCTCACTTCCTCCCACCTTCTGTTCCCTTCCCTCTATTCCATTGAACTTTCTGCTATTTACTTATAGCTTTCTTTAAAAAAAATAGTATCTTGTGGATATACATGATGTCGAGATTTGCTGTGATATATTCATATTTGTATACAAGAATGTTAGGTCAGATTCCTTCCACGGTCTTTTCCTATCTCATCCTCATTCCTTCCCTTCATTCTCCTTTGTTGACTCCACTATCTTTCTTCTATTCTTTTTTTTTATTCCCACCCTCACTTTATTTTAGATGAGCTTCCTCATTTCAAAAAAAAAAAATATTCCACCTTTGGTTTTTTGAGACTGGTTTACTTAACTTAGCATGATAGTCTCCAGTTCCATCCATTTACCAGCAAATGCCTGTATTGTTAGTTTTAAAAACTGAAAACAGGATACTGTTATGGAAAACTCACAAGTTTTATAAAGAGGAGTTCCTAATAACCATTAACAGTGTGAGCCTGGACAAATTACTCACCTTTCTATGTCTCAGCTACTTCATCTTAAATGTGTGTAAAACTATGCCTGCACTGCAGTGTAGATATACTTTTGCACCAGATACCTGTATTGAGCTTAATATTCAACTTGGGGTGTTTATCAATGTTTTTTATTACTATTGTCATGTTAGATTTAATAGTGACATATTCAGGTATCAGTTATTCTTCCCTTCATGAATTTGCAGAAGAGTCTTTGTAAAGATTGTCTCTAGCAGTATCTTAATTTCATGATCAGAATGAATAAATCCTTTCTAATGAAATGTTCCATTTGCTCACTCAGGGATTTCCAATCATTCAATATAAAACTTCTTGCACACATTCTGTCAAACTGCTAGTCCCAGACCTGACTCTGCTTGGTTTTTCATTCAATTCTATATTTTTCACTCCACTGCTACCACCCCAATCAAACACACCCCAGCACCTGCTTCCTTTCCACCTTCAGCTTCCTTTGCCTCTGACTGGAGAAAGCATTGAGCTGCTGGGGGAATTTAAGCTGCTTTCCAGGTCTGGTTTGTTGCAGATTCCACTGTCCATTCCTAGAAGATCCTTTTTCAAGGGCTGAAATCCTTTGACTCAGCTCTGCTTGAATCACTGTTCACCTCCCACTCTGTTTTTCTAATCTATGTTCTCTTTCCTCACACCTTAGCTGGTGATCTACATTCTGCCCTCACTGAAAAGGATGGAACCACTCAAAGACAATGGTCCACAAAGCACTGGCCAGAAATTCTTGGAATTGTTTTTAACCTAATTCCATTCTTCTAATACAGTTTTAGATCACATATTGTGATATTAGTAATGATAGTTATTTTAAATGTTATTTGAACATATTAAATGCAGTTTTAATTCTGACTTTGCATTTCGAATTTAATAATAGTCTTCTTATAAAATATATTTAATAAAAAAGGTTAAAGGCATAATTATAGTTGCTGCTTGATTAATGTCAGGAACTCTCAATGACAGTCTGTATGAGTGTACATTAAAGTAGAATTTCAAAATTAGAGAATTATGTCAACATATCAGAATGCTTCTTTGCTGCTGCAAAATGCAGGTTAATATTTAATTTAGTGAATTTCAACGTGTTTTATTGATTCCAAAGAGTATAATTTCATAAGAAAAAACATTCTGGTAATCTTTTGTTGTAAAGAAAGTGAAATTTTACCACAACATCCAAACACTCAGCAATATGATTATAAATAGTAATAGATGGTTAAACAGAGCATTATCTCAAAGTCACAACCTTAACCATAACTTACAGGAATGCCATCATCCTCAGAAGGACAATGTTGATAAAAAAAATGGATTTACAGACAAAGATTTATCAAAGAGCAGCCTGAAGAAAAAATTGCTTGTGGAAGTGAAACTAAAACTACTATCAAAGGTGAAGACAAAAGGTAAAATTTTCTGACATTTGGCTTAAACAAATGGATTTCTAGAGAGACTTGCTCTGTATGTAGACTTCACATCACAATAATGATAGTAATGACCTATTTGTACTATATCAGACACTGCTATATGTTCTGCCCAGATGATCTCATTTAGTCCTTATAATTGCACATGAGGACAATACTATTATGTCCACAGTACTGATGGAGAATAGAACCTCTAAGAGAATGACTTGCCTAAGATCACATAATTTGCAAGTTTCAGAGATTCAGAGATGGGAATGAAAACTGATACCTGAATACATCCCTATTAAACTTAAAGCTAATAGCTAGAAACATGAAGGTTTCATAGGTCAAGCACAATTTTCTTCTTTTTTTTTCTTTTTCATTTTTTAATATTGAAGTCTTGGGGATTGAACCCATGGATCAAGGTTCAAGAGGATCTGAGGTTTAATTTCATGGGGTGCTCTAACACTGAGCTAAATTCCTGGGCTTATTTATTTGTTTGTTTATTTATTATTTTGAGGCAGAGTCTTGCTGTGTAGATAAGACTAGACTTGAACTTATGATTCCCCTGCCTCAGCCTCTGGAATTGGCAGGATTGAAGGCATGCACTACCACTCAAGGACCAATCACAATTTTCTAAACACCTCCTTCTCAAAAATAAAAAGGGTAACTTCCTGTGAAGAAAAGATTCCCGTAAATCCTATCAGAAAAGTAAATACCTACTTCATGGAAGAACCAAAATGGCAAATCGTACTTCTTTCTCCCAAACATAAGAAACATATAAAAAGTAAAATGGCTTAAGTTTGTGAGAATTTGCAAAAGAGAACCACACTGAATTTATTAAGGCAGCAAGATGTTTAATAAAGGTTTCTTTTACTATTTTTTCTTCTTCCTTTATATTAGATTAAATCCTCCATACTTCTATTCCTTAAGTACTATTATATGTCATTCTATGATTTTAAAATATCTGTTACTAAATATTATCAATATTGATAACCATGAAAAGATAAGACACCCTTTTCTAACAATACCTGGTATGAACCCCAAACCAACTGGTTCCTCTAACAAGAGAGGAAGATATGCTTATTATTGCTAAAAATAGAGATGTTGATTGATTTTAGGCACAGGGTTCATGTGCCTTCAGTTAGGCAGTCATTGGACATATTTAGTGTGTATACCTGGCATTGTGAAATTAGGACTTAAAGAAGGAAAACAAAACAAAACTCTGGCCTCAAAAACATTACATTTTAATATATAACACCAACATTTCCCTAAGTCTGCATATTTAGAGAGAAGTTATTGGATTTTCCCCAGACTGTCAGGGAACTTCACTGAAAATAGATGACTCAATTATACAAAATATACTGACTCTGGCATACTACAGGGGAGACTTACCATAATGGTAGTTTCCAATAAAATAACTGGAGTAAAGGTGATGCTCAGAACTAGGTGTTTCTTCTTCTAGAGGTGTAAATGTGCCAAGACTCATTAGAGGATTGTGTCAAAGAAGGCTGGGCTGAAGGTCACTTGTTTGTGCTTTGTGTCTTCTTCAGGTTCCCTTCCCTGGTCTTTCCACAGCTTTATAGGGTTCCCTATTATTTTGACCAAATGTGCATTGTGATGGATGGGACATGATCCTTTCAGCAGAATTACTTAATTAGGTTTAAGTAAGCAGTACGTGCCAAGTAGGATAGGTTTGCTTTCTAGCCATAAAAATGTGCCTGCGATGCATGCTGTATTCCCGAGGAAGGAAACCTAGTGATTGATGGGATGATAAAATGATGAAGGGAAGGATGAAGCCTGAAAGATAAAAGTCTCAAAAGGAAAATAAAGTAGGGTAGCAGCTGCCCCCATTGTAATTGAAGCATAAATTTGAAGAAGAGGATCTGAGGTTTAATTTCAAGCACATACTGAGAGTGTTTAGTGTGTGTGTGTGTGTGCACATAAGCACACACACGTAAAAGCTTACAAAAGTACACACACAATGTAATGAAAAACATGTAAGTTAAATTCTGTTTGTACTTTTTAAACCATTTCTAAAAAAGAAAGAAATTGGGAAATGTAGTCTTAAATTATCACTAAAAAAATTCTCATTTCATCAGTATTTGAAAAAATAACAGAGCCAATGATGGACATAAGCTGCCCTAGGTATTGGTGAGGCAGTGGGCTAAAACATGACACATTTCTGCTCTAAAGGCACTGAATGCTCTTATTTTATCTTTTCTCTCTGCACATAACTTCCCTGCCTATACCTCACTCTGAACAAGCATCATTTATCAATAAAAATAGAGATTAGGCTACATTTCTTTCATTATTTCATATTTCACTATATTTGTGCATGTAAAACACTCCAGGCTAGTCACTACCTATATATCCAGCCTCTTCTTACATCTCTCCCTATGTACCCCAATGTTAAGCTTTCAATTCTTCAAACATATGTTTCTTTTTACAGCATGGTGACTTTGTCAGACTGTGCCCTGAGCCTCAAATAACTTCATGCCTATTTCAAATTAATTAAAATTCTCCCCACTCTTTAGCTATGCAGCTGAAATGCCTTTTAAGTCTCAAAAACCTTCTAGCATACCTATCAGATTTAATAGTCCTTCATCTTAATTTCCGGAGAATTCTGCTTGACCTAATGCATTACAATATCTGGTCCATTTTTCCTGGAATGAATTACTTGTGTATCATGGATTTTTTGTTTGTTTGCTTGTTTCTGTGAGTATAAACTACTTGAAGATTGGACAAGGGAGGGTTGATTATTTGATTTTGGCCACATACTGTTTTACATGTTGTAGGCATGCAAAAAATGTTCATAGGGCAAATAAGTTTGTGGCTAGAAAGTATTTATGATTCATATAAGAGTTTTCATGATCGTATCAGCTGTTTGTATAAATTCTTGAGATTTTCAAGGTCTCAGAATGTGAAAAGTTGCCCAGGTGAGAATATCCTTTGCTCTCTGCAGGGAGCAAAGGATAGATATATTATGTACACAGAAACTACTTAAGTGTTTTTCATAAACTAGTTTTGCCTTTATACGGGGCAGACTATTATCAGAAGTGCTTTGGAAAATCTCACCTTTTATATTCTGTCTTTATAGCTCAATATTGCTTCTATGCATGAGATATAGTAATACAATCTTGAACTAGGCAAACCTTTACTTTAAAAATGCTTTAAGAAAAAAAAATGCATCGAAGCTTAGGACCAGTGCAAAATTTTTATGGCTTTGTTATGAACTTCTAAGAAACAGAATTGGGAAGCCTTGACACTCTTTTTACTTCATGAAGAAGCTAGCATACACCACCATAAAAAATGCAACTTCCATTCATACAATAGAGCACAAAATGAATTTAAAACTAATATAAACTATAAAACTGCAATGTATAAATTTTCCATCCATTTAAAAGTAGTTAACCTTTAACTGAGAATGTATCAATTCATTGTAAAATCCTCTGTGTTCCATAGGACACTTCTAAATCATATATTTTATGCAGGACATTGGAAAACACCATCTCTGTAAACCTATGTAGCAAGATTCATTGCAAAGTACTGAATAAAGAGAAGTTATGTTTCTTTGTAACACATGGATCAAAATTATTGTACACTTTCCCTAAAATTGATAACTTGTATGGTTCAGAAAGATACAGTATGCTAAAGAATGAAACACATTTCTTACAAATAGAGTTGAGCTCTATCTTTGTGACAAGATAATTGCTAAGTGCCTGATCACATGATTATTTACCTTTAAAATAGACTTAATTTTATCCCCCGCTTCAATCTTCTGGTTTAGAATGCCGAGGTTTTGACATGCAGCCCAATTATGTTGAAAATATTGAAGTAAACATAATCAGGATAAACTTTATTTTGGACTCAGAGTTGAAAATTTACAAGTTTAAAACTATGAGAGGCTACCATGAGGCGTCACAATAATTATGTGCTAGATACCAATGCTATGAAGCATGGGACTTGGTTTCACTTTTCAACAACGCATCCTGCATTTTGATTTCCCTTTTACTTATGACTGGTAAAATTCTTCTAGATGTGGGTAACACACTTTTCACTAAACAGCAAAAATTTATCTACCAACTCAATTCATCCAATAAGACTTTCTGCCATGAGTTAGGCGATCTATACTATTTCCAACAGAGTTTAAATTTATGATTGGGATTTTCACTCTCATGATATCACCTTACAAACAAATAAGTCATAGTGGATTTCAGAAGGGATCTTTTCAAAGCAGGTGCAGTGGTGCACGCCTGGCCCATCAGCTTGGGGCGCAAGTTCAAAGCCAGACTTAGCAATGGTGAGATACTTAGCCACTCAGTGAGACCCTGTCTCTAAATAAAGTACAAAATAGGACTGGGGATGTGGTTCAGTGGTCAACTGCCCCGTAGTTCAATCCCCAGTACCAAACAAAAAAAAAAAAAAAAAGAAGAAGAAGAAGAAGGAGATAATTTTCAAATACGTTGGAAGTCCTTATTTACATCAAAACAACGATGTCAGGATATACTATTTTGACTGAGTCCCATTTACTTTATTTTCATAAAGTAAGAAAGCAATTTTTTGTAAAAAGTTTGAAGAATTCAAGCATTGCTGGCATTGAAAAATCGCCCTCCATTTTTTCTACATTAATAAATTTTACTTATGGCATTTCTGTTCCTATACTTGTACCTAAAAGAAAGTTTGAAGTTTCTAAAAATTTTGACGATCTTAAAAGTCAGAAGATAAGAATAATTTGTGATTTCTCCAACTAAGTAATGATCACTTAAATTATACTATGAATGAAAGAGTTAGAGAAAAATATTATCTGACCCAATTATGGACAATGATTGAGAAGACTTTCCAGAATGAAATAGAAAAATTAAATAAAAAGATACTTGAATTAGAGTGTAATGTTGTCAATTCTTGCAACAGTAATAATAGAGTATGTCATTGTATCATTATTTTAAATAAAATATGAATAGAATTTAGAATAATTAACGATTTCAGAAAAATGAAAATTAAAATAATGGTCTAATCTTCTGAATCATAGTAAATTTGAAGCATGTTTATTAGATCTCATACCATGAACTTATATTCACATTTTTATATTGTGCAAAATATAAATACTGAAAGGCAACACTTTCCTTTCTTCACCTTTGAAAGTATAACTGTTTATGCCACGAGAGTTCAGAGTAGTTACTTAAAAAGGAAATCCCTGGGGCTGGGGATGTGGCTCAAGCGGTAGCGCGCTCGCCTGGCATGCGTGCGGCCCGGGTTCGATCCTCAGCACCACATACAGACAAAGATGTTGTGTCTGCCAAATACTTAAGAATAAATATTAAAATTCTCTCTCTCTCTCCCTCTTTCTCACTCTCTCTCACTCTTTCTTAAAAAAAAAAAAAAAAAAAAAAAGGGAAATCCCTATAGCTTGCCATTTAGGCCACTGCATTAAACTTGTGCATATAGTATTCTCAGGCCTGCTTTATACATATCTTAAAATAGCTTCTCTCTCTTTGGAGAGAAAAGGAATTCAATTATTACTATATACATTCTCCTGAAGCCAAGGAAGCTTCACTCTTCAGGAACCTGTTCAGTGGACTTAGAGAACAAATAGAAAAGCTATACATTATTCAATATATTTTGGCAGTACATGAAAGCCCTTAGAGCAAGTGATAAATGATCAGATGTCTCCCTCAAACCTTACCTGGTTTACTCTTTTTAAAAATCCAACCCTTGCTGTCTATCACACAAAGCTCTTGGCCACTGGGTGAAATCCAAACCGAGTAGTTGATCATGATAATTCCAACATGTCACGGGCAGCAGCATCTCTCAAAGTCCCACAAGCCAATCGCTTGAAATGCACCTGCAACAAACAAGTTATTTCTTCATTTTAATTGAAAAATAGTGAACCATGTCCTATGACTAGGAGGCATCACCACTTAATCAATAAGGGAATCATAAAGGAGTGTGTGAGGGGCTATAAATACCTCTCGAGATGCTGATAAACGTAAAACTGGAAGACAGAAGTTTATATGCTATAGATGATGTTTTCACCAAGTGTGTGCGCCTCTAGTTATTGATCTGTGTAAGCTGGCAGCATTAATATACACCATTGATATGAAAACTCACACTACTATAGTGCATATTTCTTCACCTATTTTATATAAGTGACCACTTGGGGCACTGAGTATTTTTCTGACTCTATCCATAATAATCTCAGGGTAAGTGAGTATTAAGGTATAATAATGCAAAACTCATCAGCAGTTAGAATAAAATCCACATGATAGTATGGATCAAAGACAGTTTCCTTTGTAAACTGACTCAGCAGTAATGTCATCATTCCCAGTATAAAAACTGGGTCACCTACCTGGAATAATGTGTCAGAAATAACTTTAAGGTGCATATGTGAGGTATTTCAAATTTAGCAGCCATCAGTTTTCATACCAAGATACTAACTATAATTCAATAACTGATATGAACTCATTGCAGAAAGAGTTTTGCTCAAAGGAATATCCAAAGCCTAAGAAAATAGTAAGGTGACTAACTGACGGCATTCTATCACATATTTACTGGCTCAGCTGTTTGTATTCATATGATTAAATATGGTGGTTACAATTCATAAGCTTGTTTGACTTCCACTAATGGAGAAACTCCCTGTGCACAATCAACAACTTTTACTGCACTGATATCTGCCATACAAATAACTGTTTAATAAAATTGTAGAAAAATACTAATTAACAGAATTGTTTAGTGACATTCCCAGGGTAGGCTTCAATAACTAATAGCTTTTCTTTTAAAAACAACAACCATATTTAATAATGCATGTACAAAAATTATTATTGTTACTACTAATAATAATACTAATACTAATAATATTAATATAATTATTAAATAATAATTATTATTATATTTTCAAAGTGGACCATAGAATAGAATAAAAAGTTAGTCTAAGTTTGTGAGGATACTTATGTGGTGATTATATTCTGCTGATCCATGGACACAGGTGCAAAACCTGATTTTAACAAGCCACAAAATAATATATCCTCATGCTCCTGTGATTAGAGTTTCAGGTATTCCCAGAAATCAGTGTGGAGACTTTGTTAAAAGACACAGCAATGAGATATCCTATTTCATTGGATACCATTTCAGCAGGAACAGTAAGATGGCAAGGGGTTAAAATCAAACACATGCCTCAGCCTAAATAACACATTAGAAAAAGACATGTATCTTCACATTATATGTCTATACTGCAATTTAATACAGGAGTGTTATCTTGATGCTGTTAGTGATGCATATACACATTCAGATATACATGAACACGCACACGCACACGCACACACACACACACGCACACACACACACACACATATACACACCTGGCTAACATTTTCTCTCTTCCTGATCCAGGCTCTGGAACTTGTGAACATACAACCTTAGTCGACTTCAAGATGCAAATTATTTTCATTCATGCCAGAATTTTTTTTTACTTGTAATCATCTTTGGGAATACCCTAAAAATTATCAAATCAGTTTCCCTGTAAAACAACCTGTTTCTTGAGTGGTTATCTTTATTGGTCTCTTGACTACGGTGCAAAATATTAAAAGAAGCCAGATTCCAATGGAAGAGACAATAGCAGAGTGTTCATAAACATAATTTCCAAGTTTCCAAACTGGCTTTGACAAGAGGAATTCATGAAAGGTACAGGCTTTGGAAGCTCCCATCTGTGACCTAATTAATGCTGCTTCTCATACTTTGATTCTGATGCTTATGACAAAAAAAAGCACAACATAAGTCAAAATTGCTACTTGCTTCATTGAATGACTTTATTTTATTATACAGAAATAATGCTACTGATCCTTTCCCAGTAAGGATAGATTTTGTGTACTTTTCATTTTCAATAATGATGGTTTTCCACTGACCATTTATTACAGATTTATTCATTAGCCCACTTATTCCATAAATTTTAACTGAGCATCTCTGTCATGTCATGATGTAATTAGGGACTGCAGAAAGAAAGTAAAAAAACACATAATTTCCTTTTTCAAAATTATTTATTTATTTATTTATTATTCTAGTTAGGCATATATGACAGCAGAATGCATCTTGATTCACTGTACACAATGGCAGCACAACTATTCATTTCTCTGGTTGTATAAGATACAGCATCACACCATATGTGTAGTCATACATGTACCTAGGATAATGATTTCCATCTCATTCCACTATGTTTCCTGACTCTATGATCCTCCCCCACTCCTTTCCCTTCCCTTTGCCTAATCACAGTTCCTCCATTTTCCCATGCCCCCCACCCCCACTACAGATCAGCATCCGCTTATCAGAGAGAACATTTGGTCTTTGGTGTTTTGGGATTGGCTTACTTCGCTTAGCATGTAAGCCATCCATTTACTTGCAAATGTCACAATTTTATTCTCTTTTAATGCTGAGTAATATTCCACTGTGTATATATACTACAGTTTCTTTATCCATTCATCTATTGAAGCGTATCTAGGTTGCTTCCACAGTTTAGCTATTGTGAATTGAGCTGCTATAATCATTGATGTGGCTGAATTATTACAGTATGTTGATATTAAGTCCTTTGAGTATAATCTGGGGGTGGGATAGCTGGGTCAAATGGTGGTTCCATTCAAAGTTTTCTAAGGAATCTCCACACTGCTTTCTAAAGTGGTTGCACCAATTTGCAGTCCCACCAGCAATGTATGAGTGTGCCTTTTCCCCCACACCCTAACACTTATTGTTGTCTGTATTCTTGATAACTGCCATTCTGACTGGCATGAGATGAAATCTTAGAGTACTTTTGATTTGCATTTCTCTAGAGATGTTGAACATTTTTTTCCTATATTTATTGATCAATTATATATCTTCTTCTGAGAAATGTCTGTTCAGATCCTTAGCCCATATATTGATTGGGTTGTTTGTGGGTTTTTTGTGTTTTGTTTGTTTGTTTGTTTTGTTTTGTTTTGGTGTTAAGTTTTTAAGTTCTCTATACATACTGGAGATTAGTGCTGTATATGATGTGCATGTGGCAAAAATTTGCTCCCAAAACGTAGGCTGTCTTTTCACCTCATTGATTGTTTCTTTTGCTAAGAAGAAGCTTTTTAGTTTGAATCCATCCCATTTATTGGGTCTTGATTTTATTTCTTACATGTTAGGAGTTTTGTTAAGGAAGTCAGGGCCTAATCCCACATGATGAAGATTTTCCACTCTTAGGCAAAGCATCTCTGGTCTAATTCCTAGGTCCTTGATCCAGTTTGAGTTGAGTTTTGCACATGGTGTGAGATAGGGGTTTAGTTTCATTTTGCTGCATATGGCTTTCCAGTTTTCCCAGCACCATTTGCTGAAGAAGCTATCTTTTCTCCAATGTATGTTTTTGGCACCTTTGTCTAGTATGAGATAACTGTATTTATGTGGGTTTGTTTCTGGGTCTTCTATTCTGTGCCATTGGTCTACATACCTATTTTGGTGCCAATACCATGCTGTTTTTATTACTTTAGCTTTGAAGTATAGTTTAAGGTCTGGTATTGTGTTGCCTCCAGTTTTACTCTTCTTAAGGATTGCTTTGGCTATTCTGGGTCTTTTATTTTTGAAAAGACTACCCTGTATTCTATTCTGGTTTGTTAACATTTACTTATAGCCAAAAAAAAAAAAAAAAAAACTCAGCAACATTAGATCAAATCAAGCAGCCTTATCTTACAATTAATCCACTATGAAACCAGACCATGGAATTTCATGAAGTTGGTGAATACAGTAATAACTGCTAAGGATAAGCCTGCAATGTAAAATGAACAATTCACATAGCTGTGTTTATTTAAGCAAAGGCTTATTGCTGGGATTAGCAGTCTGAAACTAAGCTATTTTTAAATGCACTCTCCTTACCTTTAAGAAACTTTACTTTAAAAACTGAGTTCTGAATGAATATATTTTGTTCTTATAATTATACCCAATAATGTTGATCTAAGTATTTTTAAATAAATTTTGACAATGTCCAAAACATTAAATGGCAGATAGAAAGTATAGCATACAAAAATTATTGATATGATAGCATTATGAATGAATTTAAAACAAGACAAGGCCAAAATAAAAATTTTTTTTAAAGTATAAAAATTCAGACATGCCTAGTCCATTCCATATTTTCTTGTTTCTTGGTGTGGGCTTAAGTGCTCTGTGATTGAATTTTGGTATTCTTCCCTTTCCTTATGCACACCACTACTTCCCTTTTATTGCTTTGAAGAAGCTTTCAAAAGGATCCCCTCAGTACTTAGGCATTCATTTTATAGGCTATTGATTCGTACTTGTTGATATGTTTCTCTTTAAACATGGTCTTGGGATGTGTTTCCTCTTCCCCATGGAGCAATGTTGCATCGCCCCCTGGGTTGCCAACAGATCTGGAGGAGTGCTCAGCATTTGTGAGCTCAGTGTACTTGTTAAATGACTGCTTGGTGTATTCATGTGTAAGTGACTCATTTTCTCAAACAAACATCAAAAAACTTAATAATGAAGAATACTGGGATAAGGAGATTATCAATGATCATAATTAGGTTGCTTTCTGGGTTTAATAATTTCAAATCTATTTAATTTTACCAATGATTTTTTTAGGAAAAGGAGGCTGTTACAAATTTTAGTTGCAAAATTATTGCTTCTAAGTTCTTTTTCAGTCTTCATCTAGCCAGATTTTAAAAAGTCACACATTCTTTCCCAGCAGGCAGGGGTAATGAGCAGCTAACAGTAATACTCCCAAGTGCCAGTTGCTATCTATTTTACATATAGTTTCTCATTTAATTTTCTCAAAAAATTGTGTGAAGTACTCTGATAATGCTCACTTTACAGTGATGAAAACAAGGATCAGAAAGTTAAGTTAGTTGCTGAAGGACATAAAGCCTTTGAAAAGCAGAGATAGCGTTTCAATGTAGTTAATTGATAGTGCTATACTGTCTTTTAATTCTTAATTCTTATAGATTAAATTGAGCAATTCACTCAATCTACAGATGAAAAGCTTCGTCTCAGGCAAGCTGCACGACACATCAGAGGCCATTCAGATCACAGTGGGGTCTGATGAGTACCTGAGACTGTGATCTCTCTTTCTTTCCAATACAACACTCTCACCTAGCTTACTCAGCATGGGGTCCAAACAACCATATAGATTTCCAATTCACTTGATTTTAAAGAACCATGTTTAGCAGGTTTTATTATAGAAAGAACACGCTAAAGCCAACAAACAAAATAACAGGATTTATGAATACACAATTTTAAATGAGCTTAATTTTCTGAAAGCATCAGATAATTGCCCTCCATTTTTTTTTCTAAAACAAACAAACAAACAAAAAAAAACCCACACAAGGAGAAAACTGGGCTAATAGATTGACAATGCCCACAATTAAATTACAATATAAATAGCATGTTGGTGTTTTACTGATGCCCATTTTGTGTGGTTAGCTACATTATTAGTAATGATGAACTTGAAATAAATTTCCACAATATTCAGTTGACATTATTCTCATTTAGGAGCCCAGCAGGAAACCCCTCCAGTGATATATTACAAGATCTAGGAGAACTCGACCCACAGCCAAGAATCCAGTCTCTGATACCCAAACACAAGCAATTCTCCATGTTTTCTTCTTTGCTCACAGATGCCTAATTCTGAAGTTGGTGATGATCTAGCAATTTTGCCAATTAAAATGGATCACATTGCTGTTTGCGTTTTCTTAACATGAGGCATCAATGAGTCACATTCCCCAATTTTTCACAACTGAACCCTGCCTCCATCCTTTCTCCTTTCTTTTTTCTGAGTATTTTTAGCTTTCTTCCCTCTCTCCCTGCAAACAGAAATAACTATAAAACTGATAAAAAAATAAACGAGGCAATAGTTCTCCAGCACGTGTATGAGCCATACCGGCCAGGGGCGCTTGAGAGAAAGGAAACACAGGAGAGGAATCCCTGATAATTCCACAATTGCTTCTTTTGCTTGGCGACACTTTCCTGGTACAGAGAAGAGGGGTATGGCCCAAGGAAAGCCGGAGCTGCTGCATTCTTTAAAATCAAGGGAACTGGAAATCTGTGCAATCATTTGGACACTGAGCAGGCAGTGTAGGAGCTCCGTGACACTGAAGCAGCTGGAATGTTCCAGGCCAGGAGCCTGGGCAGAGGGAATGCACAGAGCAAGCCCCCAGAAGTCTGAGTAGGGATTTGCCCTGACTCTTTGGGGGGAAAAACGACTTGAATGATAAAGAAAACATGATACGCCAAAATGCAGGGTACACAGGTCAATCAATGTTAAAATGGTATTTGGAATTAAAAGATTTCGTTTAAAGAAGAAAGAAAGTTCTCAAATCATGAGTCAAGGTTTCCAACCCAAGAGATTAGAAAAATATAAACCAATGAAGTTCAAATAAAAGGAAGGGAATAATTGAGGTAAGAGCAAGAATCAATGACATAGAAAACAAATGACAGAGAAAACTAAGCCAAAAGTTGTTTCTTTGGAAAGTAACAAGAAAATTGGTAACTGCATAGTAAAACATTCAGCAAAAACTGAAAGTTGCAAATATTTGCAATGGAAGGATATCACTACAGAACTTAAAGGCACTATGATGATACTAAAGGGATCTTATGAGTAACTTTATGACAACAAATTTGACAATTTAGATGAAGCAGATTTCTTATTAAAAAAACATAAAAATTTCTTTAAAAGCATAATGGAACAAAGCAAGTTGATTGCATCTAATAAATTAAATTTATAATTTAACAAACTTTGCACAAAGAAAACTCCAGACTAGTGGATCCTATCACTTAGTGAATCTTATTAATTTTTTTTTATGAAAAGATAAATCATTCTTTCCAAAATTATTAAATTTTCTGACTTATTTTATTTAAATGAACCTGGCCTGGTATTGAAGCCTAACAAATATATTTAAAGAAAAATACAGACCAATATTCCCAGTGAATGCAGATGCAAAAATCAATAATATAATGCTGTAAGATCAAATTCAGCCTGTATAAAAAGAGTAGCACAGAATGGTTCAGTGGGGTTTGTTCCTGGAAAGGAAGTTCAGTTTAATATTTAAATGTAATTCTTTATGAGGTCAGCTCAAAGCACAAAACAAGAAAACATTTATATAGCAAAGAGGGAATAGGGTAGATCTTACTAATTATGATGAGGAGCACCAACCTAAAATTAACATCCTTACTGATAAAGGGCTGAACACTGGTCACTGAGGTCAAAGTAAGTCACTCATGCTGCCCCTCCCTGTCTGTTCCCTTCCATCCAATATTACATTGGAGGTTCTACTCAATTCAATTAGGCTATAAAACAAATTAAAGGTATATGGATCAAAAAAGAAGAGGTAAAATGAACTATGTTGAGTTAGCATAATCTTAAATGGAGAAAAACCTTATGGAATCTACCAGAACCAATAAGTAAACTTAGCAAGGTCACAGGATTCAAGCTCAAATAGAAAAGAATGAATTTTTTTCACATGTACCAGCATCAAGCAATTGTAAAATAATTTTTAAATGCATTTATTATAGCACAGAAAGCCACAGAATACTTTTTGAAATTTGAAATCTCATCAAAAGATGTACTTAGTAGGCAGAAGTTAACAGGGCCCCTGAAATTTATTCCCCTTGTTATATAGGTCCATATAACTCCCTACCTTTTGGTGTAGTAGAGATCTGTGATTACAGTGGGATACCAATTTCGTGATTATCCACAGTTGACATTGTGTTTGTTAAACAAAGGATTATCATGGGTGGGCCTGGCCCAGTCAGGGGAACTTTTAAGAGAAAGTTAAACTTCAGGAAAAGTGCTTTCTTTTGGTCTGAAGTCATGGCCTCCAGGAGTTCTACAGTGTAAGGAAATTAATTCAGCCAACTGCCATGTGAACTTGGAAAAGAACTCTGAGGTTCAGAAGAGATCATGACATAATTTTATTAGGCTCTATACTCAAAAGAAAATATTGCTGAGTTAAATTATAGAGAACCTAAATAAATAAAAGAACATACCATGCTTACGGATTGAAAACTATTTTTAAAATGTGAAAACTCCTTAAATTGATTTATATATTCAACACAGAGAATCATAACTCTAGCAGTTTTTATTTAATAGAAATCATGAAGCTGATGGTACAATTTATATGAAAACACAAAAGATCTAGAATAACTATACAAAATAAAGAAAGATAAAATTAGAAGTCTTGACTTAAAGACTTCTTAGAAAGCTATGATAATTAAGTCCTTGGGGTACTGACACAACAACAGAAAACAAAAATCCACTGAAAAGAATAGAAAACCCAGAAATACAACCACACTTACAAGACCAATAATTCCAATACAGTATATGTAGTAAAAATAAAAACATAAACATGAGTGATATACACTAAAATCCAATTACTGGTCACACCAGGGGCAGAAAAGAGTGTTAAAAAATAAAAGAAGAAATATTCAGCATTGCTATGGTTTGGATGTGAGGTGTCCCCCAAAATCTCATGTGTGAGACAATGCAAGAAGGTTCAGAGGAGAAATGATTGGGTTGTGAGAGTCTTAACCCAATCAGTGAACTAATCCCCTGGTAGCCATTAACTCAGAGGTAACTGAAATCGTAGGGTGTGGCTGGAGTGGTGAGAGGGCATGGCTTGGTGTAAATATTTGTATCTGGAGAGTGGAGTCTCTCTCTGCCTCTAGATCACCATGCAAGCTGCTTCCCTCTGCCACACTCTTCCACCATGATGTTCAGCCTCACCTTGAGGCCTAAGGAATGGAGCCAGCCTTCAATGGACTAAGACCTCTGAAACTGTGAGCCTCAAATAAACTTTTTCTCCTCTACATTATTCTGGTCAGGTTCTTTTAGTTGCAGCAGCGAAGAAAGCTGACTAAAACAAGCATTAACTATAAAGATTTGCTTTTATACAATAAAAACTAAAACAAAAGATCTGAAGCAAGTATAAAAATGCAAGCAATGGTTGAACCTGGACATCTGTGGGTACATGGGATATGCTTTACCACTCTCTACATTTTTGTTTATAATATAACCTTTCAAAATTTCAAAATAATCTTTCAAAACAATCTTCTCTTATCAACAAAGAACTTTTTAAGTTCACAAATGGCCTAAATTTTGACTTTAAAAATATATTTTGGCAGTTTTCTACTTGACTTTGGTTCTACAGAAGAGGGTAGGGATGACTTCTATATAATCAATTACTGAAAAGACCTGTATTCTTTATAAAATTATGATTCTTCTCTGCATTTGTCATCCTACACAAGACATCTGTATTTGCATGCTCCCAAAAGATGGCAACCACTGCCATATACAGTGTTTGACACTCAGAAAGAGCAATCCTTGAACTTGTGAGTTCATCCACAAGGACAAGGTATCTCTTTGCTTTAGGCATGGCTTGTCCTTGAGTAGATATTCAGCTCTACAAATGGTGTGAAGCAGGTGTATTTGTGGTTGCATCTGATGCCCTTGGATCTTCAAACTCAGATAGAACAACTGCAATTTGGCAATCCATATCTTCAACCCTTCTGGGCTTTACTTTTACTTCCAACCACCAATGGGCTTTATGCCCCCCAGCTATCAGGCTGCCACCTCAAAGTCATATAATCGCAATGAAACTGATGACTTCCTTCACAAATTTCTTCTTTATACCTTCCCTCAGTCCAACAAATGGTGTCAGCATCCACACATTTTTGGAAAACAGCAAAACAAATAACAGGCAAAAAAAAAAAAAAAATATATATATGTATATATATATATATATATATATATATATATATATATATATATACCAATGGAAATTATTTTTTATTCTTCCTCATCCCCGTATTCAATTAGCACTAGGACATGTTCATGCTACCTCTTGAATGTCTTGTGAATTTTTCTTCTTGTTTTAGGGACTATTAATTCACAAAATTGTTTTCCAGTCTCAATTCCAGCCCCCATTAACCAATGCTTTACATTTCAGAAAATCCTGACCAGTATAACCAATAGGATAAAAACAAAAAGATCCCTTGACAATGAAACAGTACCCTTTATGCTATGAATGTATATATTATTAGTAGTACATCACATGTCTTTCCCCAATCATTTTTAATCATGATATGCTGTTTCTTGCTTATCTTCTCTTCATAAGCTCTTTCCTTGAACTATAATAATTTTTCATGTTCTGTTAATATAGTGGACCAGTCTAAGTTTCAGAGTTGTATCTTTGGTTGAAGGTAAGGATTTCTGTAGTAACTTGTTATCCTGAGTTACCATGCTGAATCTGAATCATTTATTAAAATGCCCATCCCCCACACTCTCACCCACATGCAGAGTGGACTGTACGCTTCCTTGATACCAAGAATTCTGTGCGATGTTTGCCTTTAAAACTGGCACCTACATTGGCAGTACTCAGGAGTTAGCAAGTACACAATAATTGCTGAATAGAATTAAAGAGAGTTATGGGGAGGAGAGGAGGAGAAATGGGAGTGAGAGGGATATTTCTATAGATGGGTATTTCTAAAATCAAAACAGAAAGTAACTGTTACATTTTATGTGACAAAAACTGAAATAGAAGTAAAATTGTGACAAAGCTGGTCAAGGAGATGGGCATAGGGTACATGCCTGTAATCTCCGTGGTTCAGGAAGCTGAAGTAGGATTGTGAGTTCAAAGCCAGCTTCGGGAACTTAGTGAGGCCCTAAGCATCTTAGGGAGATCCTGTCTTTCAATTAGGAAAAAAATACAAGAAAATTGGGGCGGCTGGAGATAGCACTTAGTGGCTAAGTGCCCCTGTGTTCAATCCCTAGTACGAAAGAAAGAAAGAAAGAAAGAAAGAAAGAAAGAAAGAAAGAAAGAAAGAAAGAAAGAAAGAAAGGAAGAAAGAGCTGGTTAAGGCAGAACCTTTGGAATAGTATAATTCACATCTAAAATTTTAGCAAATCAAAAACAAAAATATGTACAAAGACAATATATCATAATCAATTCATTATTGGTTTAATACTTTGAAAACAATCAATTTAACACTATTATACTAAGAAAGTAAAGAATAAAAACAGTTATCATCTCAACAGAATCATAAAATGCATTTAACGGATTCAACAACTGTTCCTGATAAAACCTTGAAACAAATTGGAAATAGAAAGGAATTTCTTCAGCTTGATACACGACATCTTCCAAAACCTAGAGCTAACATTAAAATAACTAATGCTGAGAAAAATCAAATGTTTTCTTCTGAAGATCAGAAAAAGGTAAAAATGTGAGGTCCCACCATTTCCACTCAACCTTATACTGATTTTCTAGTCAGTTCAACATGGCGAAACATAAAAGACCTTGAAATTGAAAGAAATTGTTTTGATCTGCAGAATATATGCTTGTCTGAAGGGAAAATTCACTGGAATCTTCATATAAATACTAAAACAAATTAACATTTAAGTTTAGCAAGGTTACATAACACAAGAACTACATACAAAAAGCAACTATATTTTTATATTGTAGCAAAAAAACACTGTGGCATTGAAATTTACAAAAAACAATCCAGTATCATTTGTAAGAGTATAGAAATAAATGAGATACTTGAGGATAAATATTGCATGTAACATGCACAAGAATTGAACATTGATGATTACAAAACAGTGCTGATATAAATTAAATAATAACTAATAAAAGAAGGGATATATTATGCTCATCTTTTGGAAAACTCAATATTGCTAAGACATAAATTTCCCCAAACTGATCTCTATACGTAATAAAATTATAACCCCGATGGAATGTTTTTAGAAATTATAGATAGATTCTAAATTTATATGGAAATGAAATAAACTGTAATAATTCCCCCAGAAATAACCTGAAAATTAAGAACAAAGTTGGAAGAGTAATGATCTCTATTGAAAGATTTAAAACAAAAACAAAAACAAAAACAAAAAAAACCCTCCATATACCAAATTATCAAGTGTAGTTTTGGTGCTAAGACAGTTAACTAGATCAAAGGAGCAAAACGGAATGTCCAGAACTAGACCCACATATAAGGAACAACTGATTTTTAACAAAAGTACAAGGATAATTCAATGGAGAAAGGATCATCTTTTCAGCCAATGGAGTTGGAACAACTGGAAATTTATATAAACACACACACACACACAAAAAAAAGATTAAAAGGAAGAAACTAAGTTTAATTCCTATCTCACATTATATGATTTAGAAAATTTAATTCAAAGATCGTAGACTGTCTTAGTATATTCAGACTGCTATAACAAAATACCATTCACTGGTTGATTTATAAATAACAAAATTTACTGCTTACAGTTTTGGAGATTGGGAAGTCTAAGATCAAGGTGCACTCAGGTTTGTGTCTGGTGAGAATTCATTCTCTGCTTCAAAGCCAGTGCCTTCTCCCTGAGTCCTCACATGGGAAAAGGGGAAAACAAGTACCTTGGCCTCTTTGAAAAGGGTACTAATCCCCTTGAGGAAGATGGAGCCTCCATGATCACTTCTTAAAACCCACACTTCTTTTCTTTTTTCTTTTTATTTTTCCTGTACTAAGGATGGAACCCAGGAACTCGTTATCACAGAGCTACATCCTCAGTTTGTTTTATTTTTTAGACAAGGTCTTACAAAGTTGCTGAGGCTGGCCTCAAACTTGCAACCCTCCTGCCTCAGTCATCCTAGATTCTGTGTTACAGGTGTGTGCCACCACACCTGACTACATGTCTTAGTACTATCACATTGGGGATTAAGTGTTAATATATGAATTTTGTGGAGTTACATAATTCAGATCATAGCATGGACCTAAAACTAGAACGTGTATAGATGCAAAGCACAGAAGAAAATCTTTATGTTTGGCTGGATGATGATTTCTTAGAGACTATACCAAAAAACATGATCCAAAATAAAATTGATAAAGAAGATATAATAGAAATTCAACACAGTTTACATTGTGAAAAACTCTGTTACAAGAATGAAAAGACAAGCCACAAGGAGAGGAAAAATATTTGCAAGTTATATAAAGGACTTGTATATAGAATATTCAAAGAACTTTCAAAACTCCATCATGAGAAAATCCACCAATTGTTTAAAATTAAATAAAATGCTTTAATTCACACTTCAACCAAGAAGTTACATGGATGGCAAACCAGCACATGAAATAATGTTCAACAACGTTAGGCAAAAATGAAACAAAAAGCTCCCCATGAAATACCACTATACAGCTGAAACTCACCATGAAATACCATTATACAACTGTTGGCTTAGCTCAGGAGTATCCAACCCAAGTCCTTACCCAGTCAAGTATTGGCAAGAGAATGGACAAAACTGTATTATTATGCAAGGCTGGTGAGAATGTGAAACAACACAACCATTGGGAAAGTGGTTCGATACTTCTCAAAAGTTAAACATACAGTAACCATATGTTGCAGGCATTGAACTTCTAATTTGTGTATGGGGTGAAGGTGGGAGTTCATAACCCACTAGAATCAAAGTGTGGAATATGATATGTCAAGAAATTTGTAATGTTTTGAACAACCCACAATAAAAAATTAAAAAAAAAAAAAAAAAAAAAAGAGAACATAGGTCTATAAAAAGACTTGGACATAAGAGTTCATAAAAGTTTTTTTTGTTGTTGTTGTTTGTTTGTTTTTGTTTTTGTTTTACATTTTCCAAAAGCTAGAGATTACTCCAGTGTCCATTAACATGTAGAATGGATAGACAGTGAAATAAAACTTTGACAAAAGCTTTCAATAAATTTACCTGAATTTTCATTTTTGAATTGTGAATCATTTTAAGATAAAAAGGAAGGAGGGAGGAAGAGGTATTAGAGAAAGAATGTCCAAAGGAATCAGGAAATGATTCAAGAAAATAAAAAAAAAAAGTTTTTTAACAACTAAAGTAGATGTTTGTGAGTTACATTTTAAAATTAATGGTAAGCTTGCAGAGTATTGGAACAAGAAACTTTCAGTCATAAACATTAGCATGCACAGAATACTACTGAGTATCATTATGTTTTATTTTAACTGGGGATTTGTAGTATTTACAAAATCATTAGGTTGTAAGTTCTGCTTCCTTGTACCAAAAATCTATTTCTGTCATTATACAAAATAGAGTACAATTAATCCAATTCTGAGAAAACCAGTAGGTTAATAGGAAAAATATCAACTCACTGGATTATTGCAGTGGCTGTTCCCCTTTGAAATAATCACTTACATTACTCTCATCCCATGGAGACTTTACAATAGAAGAAATCACCTTGCATCTTTACACTTAATCAGAGCTCTGCTGTGTCAGGAAAAAGGAAAACCCGACCTTCTTGCCTTTAATGACCCAAAGGGAGTTATTTATTACATTGAATGCCATGAAAATCCAGAAAATATAAAGGATCTAAGGCAGCGACAATAAATCATCGCAACTTTTCATACAAACTGATTAATAGTCCAGGTACCAAGCAATATACCAACAGAGAATAATCCTGACACCTGTTCCAACAACTGATGAAGAAACTATGCTGAATGAAAGTTTAATCACTGATTTCCTACTGCACAGCCAGTTTCCTAACGAGACCACATAATTACAAGTGAGAGGATTCATATCCTTGGCTAATACATAATTATATCTGGAAGCACAGCTACTAAACTAGGAAATTGAGTCATTTCGAGAGGATGCTTTTCACACACAAAAATAGCAGGGGAAATATTTAATGAGTGGAATGTTGGTCTACTGTTTACATAGCCAAAACTTTAAGTACAATTTGGAAATGATCCAAAAGGCCCAGAAAAAGGTTCTGGTACTTTATGGAAGAATAATTTAGTCAGAAGAACAGGGTATGATATTTTGTAAAAGAAGTTTTCCCAAGCTTCAACTCCACAGGCTTCATTAAATGTTGGAAATAGTTGATGATAACCATTTTTTTTTTCTTCCAGAATGATTCAAATTCCTGACATTGCCCATGTAAAGATTAGAAGAAATTGAAATCTGTCAATCATTGTCATTGCTCTTTTAAGACAGTCCATTCTTAGATTGTCAGGCAGAGAGGCTGGATGCTTTCAGAATCACCTTCAAATATATTCTATCTCAAATTCTATTTTCATGAAATTTGCTTCTCAAGTTCAAGCTTTTAAATGAAATCAGTGTCAAGTAATAAATTCTTTCCCTAATGCAAATTGGAACTGGAAGAATGTAAGGAGGCCCAATGAATATTGAATAGAAGTCCTACCCACATTATCAGTCAGCTTGACGGGATTCTGTATGTGCATGTGAGTGATTCTTGTTTGAAGAGGGTCTTAAAATGTGGATAGATGAAGCTGGGTGCTGAACACCATGAGAACTTCAAACACTTTGACCAATAGAATTGAGTTTTGATCTTTTAAAATCCTATAATATGATTGTAGCATGAAGTAATACATTTGAATGCAGCTGGATCCATGGTTAGGGTGAGCAAAAGTTGATCAGCAAATCCTCAAATCTTACAGTTTGAAGCTCAAGACAAAGTTTTGGAAATCAAAGTCACTGAGTTTTAGGGCAGGAAAAGAACTTACTACATACTTTAATTTCTCCCTTTCTCGCTATTCCCAGTTCTTTTCCAAGAAATACTTGAGTACTTTCTGTGTTCAATGCATTGTGTTTAGTTTACAGATAAAGAAAAATGACACCCAGAAAGATGAACTGTTTTCCCTAGAGCACTTTGTCTGATCTGGGCTTTTCTGCATGTCGATCACAAATCTAAGAATTAGAAGCCACTACTCTTTGGATCTATCATGTTACATCATGTTAAAAACCTGGATTTATGAACTTCAGTGGAAAAAAATGGCAAAGATTAAAATGATAAAAAGTCAAGAGACAAGAATACTTTATGATATTCCAATAATCCCCAGTCAGTGGCAGCAGAGAGATCAACAGAGAAGAACATACTTGGTCTAATGTAGTGTGACCTTTCATAGCATAAACATTTATATCCTTCATTACTATTCATAGAAACTTTTTGAGTTGACCAGCTATTTTTTCTGAAGAAACATGATTATTTTTGACGTTTAAAAATTACATTCATATTGTTTAATTTTAATAGAAAGAACATGACATGGTCAATTTAATAAGAGATAAAACCAATATTAACTGCATTATTTATTGGTTTAGATTATCTAACCAATGTTATTTAGGTGGAGTGTGACAGTCCCTAAGGCACACAAAAATACTCACTAGATTTCAGCAAGAAAGTTCTAAAAGTTCACCTGAAGTGGAATCTAGATAATACATCTCTCTCTCTCTCTCTCTCTCTCTCTCTCTCTCTCTCTCTCTCACACACACACACACACACACACACACACACACACACTCACACTTTCTAGATTTTAATTTTTATATATTTATTGGAATAAATATCATGAATAACAGTTTAAAATACTTAATTCTTTGCATAGGTTATAATAAAGCTGTATAATTTATAAAGATGCAGAATAGCTATGGACTAGAAGTAGGTTCCAGGGCAGATTGTCTGAGTTTAAAGTTTAAAGTGGTCCTACCATTTACCTACATGGTTGTTGACTAAACATTTCTTTGCCTCAAGTTCTTCTTCTGTAAATATAGGGATGATAATATATAATATTCCTCATTTTATAATGTTGCCATAAACTTTAAGTGACCAAATTTTGATGATGTATTTATTGAGTACTTAGCATATAACAAACTCACAATAAACCTTAGTTACAAGGACAACTATTATTAACTATATATTATTAAATATATGTACATATACATTTTGAAAACAGTATAAACACTTTATAAATATGTGTGTGTGTATATATATATATATATATATATATATATATATATATATATATATATTGTAGACAGACACAATACCTTTATTTTGTTTATTTATTTTTATGTGGTGCTGAGGATCGAACCCAGTGCCACTACCCCAGCCCCCAAAAACTTTTTATTTGATAAAATTACACAGTGAAATGCACATGGAAATAAAAAACAATATGTATTCATGTAAATACTGAAGACCAGTTGTGTGAAGGCTTGGTGTTAGAATTTGAGGTAACTCAAAATAAGACTAAGACATTAACCTTTTCTTTTAAGGGTTTATGGAGGTAGAGAGCCAAAAGCAGAATCTAGAAAAGTACATATCTAGTCTGAGAAACTGAAAACTTTCATAATACTGTTATAATTGCAAAGGAGATAAAAAAAGAGAAAGAAATAGATGATGTAAAATTGAGGTATATTATAATGTCAAACAAGCCACCAGAGAGAAGACAGACTAAAGGGTCATTCACTTTTGTAAAACCAATAAACACAAAATGCCTACTGTATGCCAGGAGAGTTCTGTATGCTGAGCACAATTAGGACCCAAATAAAAGAAATCAAGAAGACTTTAACAAATATATTTGAGCTAAGTATTTAAGAGTACAAAAGAGGGTCTATAATTCATATATAAATTCCTGAAAGGCCTTCTCTGTAAATATGTAATCTGACACCTAAATGATCACTAAGAATTAGGGGGAGGAGTCTAATTAGTCTCACCTGTTAGCCACCCAAAGAACACAGACAGCTCCCTATTTATTTGTTCCTGTGTATTCCCCAACCTCTCTTGTGTGACAGACACTAGCTATCTAGGCTATTTCATGTACACAAATTTATTTTATTATTTGTTTGTAGGACTGAAGAAAAAGTAGAGATGAGGAGGATTTCTCCCTAATATATTTCAAATACTAGTACCCTGAAAAGCCAAAAAATATTATCAAAGTGACTGAAACATGTTTCTACCTTAGCTTAAACCTGCTGATTTTTAATTTTATTTTATAAGTAAATCCTTTCAAATTACCATTAGATGTAAATCAGCTAAAAGTAGAACTCTCTGGGTGAAATAAGGTTGGTGTAGGCCATGAGGGTTCTATGAAACATAATCAAAATCTGAATATCTTGAAATTTTAATGGATTCAACTGCCATTTCATTATTCTGAAAAACAGAATCTTTTTTAAAAGGCTTATTCAATAGACACTAATTCTATTTGTCTCTTCCCTTTTGCTTTCCTTGTTCCCTTAAAAGTGGGTTGATGGTAAAGATGAAATATTGTGTTAATTCATGCACAGTACAAGGAAAGCTAGCTGTGTTAGCAGTTACTAACTTTCAAAGGCTCCCTGTCTGCTAATTTAAGTCACACTTTTCCCTGCCACATAGACTGAGCCAACTTTTGAAGCCTCAATAATGCAGTCCGGTCAAACCTGGTTCTAGCCTTTGTTGGAACTCAGCATATCAAAACAGGGAGAGATGAAGAGGTAGCCTGAATGGCCATTCTCTCAGACATCTGTGCAGTGATTCACATCAAAAAAAGCCATCAGCGAGTTAATACAATATGCTGCAGCCATATAAGAAGCAACAGAGTTGAAACAGGTACCTGGCCCCTTCATCCCACCAGGATTCCCAAGTCCTTTCAAGGTTTGCAGAGTTACTACCAGACTACAATCGGACTAATTTGCTTTACAATTGAAACAACAATAACTCAAAGCACTTCTACCCTCATAAACACCTAAGACATACAAAGGAAAGAATTCCTTTAATTTTATCATTTCTCTAGGACACCAACAAATTGAGTGAGAACTCTGAATTATAAATTAGCACTTGAAAAAGGTGCAGACCATGAACATCAAATTATACACATATTTCTATGTACTTTATTGATTTATTCATGAGCACGTATTGTTTTTAATCTCCAATTTTCTGTTTTACAGAAGGAAATTAATGTTTACAAAGTGTGTACTGTGTTCATCTTAGAAATCTCACAAAAATTTGGGAGTTGGCAATATTTTTAATAAATTTGAAGAGGTTAAATGCTATGCTCAAAGTCAAAGGACTTATAACTGTCGGCAGTAGAACTTGATGCCCCTCCAGCTGAAGACAAAGCTCAGGACTTTTCACAACTACAATCAAGACTGTCTGCTTAAGTAACTAGATCCAAAAGAAAGATAAACTGTTTCATTGACTATTAACAGAAATTTTGCCTGACCTTGTTGGTCATGTGGGTGTTTTTAAGTAGGTATGCCCCACAAAAAGGGATCCAGATACTGAAAATATGAGGTCACAAAAGGCAACAATTGGCAATGCTTATAATATTATTAAAATCATTATTTTTTGAGTGCTTTCAGTGGGCCAGGCACAATGTGAAGCCAAGGCCAGGCACAATGTGAAGCCAATACTTGACAAAACATTTTATTTAATCCTCATAACAGTGACTATTATTATTGCCCACCTTTTACAAGTGAAAAACTGGATTTTAGAGAAATTCACTTACTTGCCACATTCCCGTGGTCTGTGTGTGGTAGAACAGCCTTGGAATCTAGAGCTGTTCCTAGATTCCTACCTGACCTTTAGATGGTATTTTAAAATTCTTCATTGTCAGCAATAACTTACCTATTATACTTATTAGGAATGATTAAAAAGAATCAATTGCTCAGCAAACGAAAGGTGTTAAAATATTTAAAGCAAGAATCAAGACATACAGATGAACTCAGTATGAACTTTAGTATGACACAGTGCGTAATGGGAAAACCCAGGATAGCCACCCACATTGGCTTATGGCACTCTCTTCCATTCTCAACCCTGGTGGGAATGGGTCAATGTCACGACCCCTTGCCCGCAAGGAAGACGCAACTCAGGAATCTTCTTTCAGCAGTTTATTCAGGCCCTTGATATTTCTTCTTCTCTCTCTCGGATGCCCCTCCCAGCCTTAATAAAGCATCTCAAGCCCCAATGCCAAGCTGCCACGTGGAGCTTTCTCATAGGGTGGTGAAAAACCATGCGCCAACTCTCCCAAATAAGGAGTTGTTTGTCACAGACCACAGCGGAGCCAGCGCCATCTTGTAATGGCGACCATAGTCTGCAGAAACGGCAGAAGCGGCTCACCACAGGTCAAGTCCCTCTTGTTCCTCCATCTGTCTCATTCTTTACCAGAGAGCTGGGAAAGTTTCTCCCTTTTTAGGGATTTATATGATCAGATTGGACCCATACAGATAATCCAAGATAATCATTTCATCTCAAGATTCGTAATCTTCTACTTATTATTAGTGCATTATAGCTATACACAATAGTGAGGTTTACTTTGGTGTAATCACATATGCATGGAAAGTGTGAATGGAATATATTTTGTTTTATTTCAGTCCCCAGTACCTACTCCTGCCCTATCCTTTCCCCATCCCATTGCCCCCCATTTATTTATTGTTTTTATAAATTAGTACTTTAAAGGAATACTTAAAGTTATCATCTTAATCATATCTGCAAATCTGCTTTTTGCATGTAAAGTAAAATATTCCAGGGGTTAGGGTGCTGATACCTTGGTGGGTGAGGACTTGCTCTGTCAACTACAGTTCCTACTTGGAAATATAAGGAAATAAACTATTGACAATGCAAAGTAGATGAATCTCAAATTTACTGTGCTTAGTAAAAATGCTACATACTGCATGATTCCTTTCATATGGAAACTAGAGAAACAAAAAGCAGATCAGTGGCCTCTAAAAACAGGATGAGAGAAAGGGATTATCTACAACAAAGCATCAGGCAACTTTGTTGGATGATGGAAATATTTTACATATTTTTTTGTGGCAGTGGTTACATTACTCTATACATTTTCTCAAATTCAATGAACCAAACTCAAAAAAAAATGCTTTTTCCTGTACATATAAATTATATGGTAATAAACCTCCATGTGTGGTCTGCTTGTGTAGTAGAACTTTTATTATTTTCTTATGAAATATACTAGTATATTCCTGAATTTTGAGATACCAGCCTTTTAGGACCAGGGAAATCTTACTAATATGGTGAGAATATGTCCTGCATGTTCTGTCCCTTTGTTACTATGGAAACTCCAGTTATATCTTAGGGGGCAAAATATCCTTCTTGTGCCCAGGAAAAATTCCATTAGGTGTCACTTGTTCTGGTTTTGCATTGAAGCCATGGGGTAATACTCCTCAAAGGTCATATAGCTTATTTCTATCATTTAAAAGATGCTACAAGATGAAGTACTTTGCTTGAGGTCACTTATCTGATTAGGATGAGAGCCAAAAGTGGAATTCAGGCCTCCAAGCTCCAGCCGAATACTCTATCACTGAACTGAAGGGTTCCTACAAATCTAAGGGAAACTGTAATTCTTTCTGTCAATCCTGCATTTAAGCATTAATGAGACACCTGTGCAACCACAGAACTTATGAATGGTGCTGCAGTTAGCACACATAATTGGTGACAATTTTAGTAGTTACATTGACTTTTCCAGATGTGAGTTCTGCTCTTAGACCCTGGGGAATAAAATCATATATCAGTAGACTTACTTGTGAGTAGGTTGAAGAAGCAGATACCTTTTGGTTCTGGTTTTACCAGGGTATTCCAGGAATGGGTCGGAGAAGTTAACTTTGGGTACAGGACATAGAAATGTAAAAGGCAGAGGCAGTCATGTATTGTACAGTTTAATGAGGAGAGCCAGATTCTTCTCTCCATGAATGGCAGCTTCATTACCTTCAAAAGATCACTTCTCAAAGATGCAATTCAATAGAGGACTTTCAATCCAGAGTGAGACCAAGGTTTTGTTTACCTGCCAATTCCCTCACACATCTGTTCCCCTTCTGTTTCTTTCTTGATGTCAAAAAGCCCTGTTTCATCATGGCAGGACATTGAAACGCAGGGAGTACTTTTAGCTAGTTTCAAGTAACAAACAGATTCTTACAGTACAGAATTATAGTGAAGTCTGATTGACAGCATCAATAATCGAATGCACTTTGTCTTGCAGCTGCCAATCCATTGCATCAAATGAAAGCTCATTCAATCACATTTCTTAGGATGAATAAGTATAAGTTGCTTTAATTTTGTTACCTTTAATTTTTTAATATTAACAAACTCATGTACTGACATTTATTCAAACCCTTCTCTCAAACTAAAATGCTCATTTTGATTAAAGAAATGCTTAACAAAGGGATGGGGCTGAATGCAAACTATTTCATGTGTTTGTTTATAACTATCCTGAGACAATACCCAAACAAATTACCAACTAAAATTTAAGAATCAAGAAGCCAGAGACCTGCTTGAAAAGCGAGACATTTGGCAAATATGTTGTTACAATAACCTAAAACCAAAATCCAACCCAGAATGCATAGTATGTTACATACAGAGAAAACTGACTGCAGTCTGGCAGAATCTACTTAAAAAAATACAGAAACCAGTTTGAAAGTTAGAAAGCCTGATTCCAGTTTACCTTTACCCGTAATTATAGCAGTTACTGAGGGATTACTCAATAATGGGGAATTTATGTGCTATATTGGTTAATACTATTTGGTTACAAGCAATCAAAACTGTCATAGGCTAAAGAGAATGCAATAGAAATACATTAGAAGGTTAACTCAAAGGGAAGGATGGAGAAGCAGATTTAAGATTTAAGAACAGAAAGGGACTAGGAATAAGGACAGGAAATAAAAACGACAGCATCTATCCATTCAATGTGAATGAACACCAACCATTTTCAATTTTGTCGACAATCTGCTTCATATTCAAATTGCACACTGGGAGCATACGCTCAGCATACCTTAGGCTATGTCTTGAGTCTGGGAAAGGTCAGTGCCCACTAAACTACACCTCTCAATGAAGAGATAATTTCCAAAAGGAATTCCAGTGGATGATAGGACAGGGAATGGAATCTACGTGGCAGAGGGGATCAAGAATTTAAATCTAGTGCACGATCTTTTACAAATCTACCAACGAGATTTTATTTCATAAATAAAATTAAATAACACCATTTCCATAACTTCCCATGTACCTTAAAATAATTCAAATTACCTATCTCAGTTTATAAAGCTTCCTGTCCAGTTTTGCACTATATTATTTCTAGCTTTCCACACCAAGCTGGAGATGCACTGGATTTTTCTTATTTAAACATACCAGGCTCATTCAGGTCTTGGGCTTCTGTAGGATCCTTTTCATTTGTTCAGAATGTTATCCTCCCTTTATTTTCAAAGATGATTCCTTCTTATCATCCAGATATCAGCTCAAATGTTCATTCTTCAGAGAGCTTTTGCCAGTTGCCTAAGCTAAAATTAACTAGTAGTTTTCTATCATATAGTATTTTTTATTCTGTTTTTTTTTTAAAGTTATCTGTTCATCCCAGCTAAAACATAAGATCCTTTGAGAGTAGTAAGTCTGTTTTCATATTTAATAATTCTTGGACAATAGTAGGCACTCAGTGTATGTGCACATATACAAAATAATTTTCAAAATAATCTTATATGATAGGCATTATTACATTCATTTTACAGAAGAGAATACTGAATTTAGTAAAATTTAAGTATATGTTAGAAATTAATGTGTGGTGTAATTGAAAGTTAGATCTATGTTGGTCCAAGGACAGCTCAAACACTGTCTTCCAATGATTTTCTACAATCAGTTGTATGATTTGGAGAGGGAAGTCATTATTAGAAAGCAAGATGACTTTTGTTTCCTTTAGAAGTAGAATCTTTATTTTTTTCACTATAAATAAAATTTTATGTACATACTTAATAAATTGCACATTTCAGATATTTAAAGATAGTATTTAATACAAACAAAGAGACAAGGTTGAACTGGCAAATACATTTTATTTTTGTTGCAAATGTTGAGAGAATTTTATTTATATGTATGCAGTTAAATAGAAGGAGCTTTAAAAAACTGAATTCCTTGAAATCTCATGATACTCATCAAATTCCAGGTATGTCTGGAAAAGCCCTCTATTCCAACTGTGCCAAGAAGGTATTTTGACTTTTGATGGTCTCCACTGTATTAAAATTTGATGTATAACACTAAACCCAGATCTGCTTATTATTACACCCTATTCAGTATAGTTTTTACATACTATATATATAAAGAAAACAGTAGAATTCCTAAAACAGCCCCAAGGAATTTACAATTTAAATGTGAATCTAATGTTACACAGGGTTACATATAGCTCTGAATACTAGGTAGACAAATTCGATGTCTTTTGATATAACCATAGTCCCTCGATAAAAGAACTGAAGAGATCCAAAGCAGTCTCGAAATAAGCTGTAAATAACCCAAAAGTGTAGCATCAAAGCAAATATGCTCTCAGAGAACAATGCCAGGAAAATGGTCACAGGACAGTAATCAATCATAATTAATCACCATCATGTGTTCTAAAAGACAGAAAGCTGACAATCCATATACCTGGATGCTAGGGTGAGAAGAGACAATCAAAAAGAAGCTGATGTGAATAACACATAGTATTATAAAAAATTTAAAAGTACACCCAAAATACTAACATGTGATAAAGCACACAGGTGAATTAATGACGCAAGTTGGAAAACTGTATACTACAAATGCTTTTCTACATGTCTTCCTTTGATTGCAGATTCCACAGACAATTGCCAGCATTTATATAAACAAAAGCATCCGTGTGTTATATGAGAGAAAATATTTGTCTAAAACCATAATATTGAATCAGTGAAGCTAATAATTAGAGTCAAAAGAAGATTAACCAGGAAACAAGGAAGTTTAAGATTACAAGCCCTTTGCTTGCTTGGCAAGGACCAATTCGTCATTTGCATTATTCATTCCCTTTTTTTTTTCTTTTAAAATATTTATTTATTTAGTTGGCAGTGTTAAGGATAGTGCTAGGATCTCAGGCATGGTAGGCAAGTACTGCACCACTGACCTACATCCTCAGCCCCTTTTCTTTTACTTAGCAAAATCTGCTCCTCTCACAAATCTTGCAAGTTTCATATCACACAAAACATGCATCTTTCTGGTCCCAGTGCCGAATTTTAATGTGAAAGATCACATCATTACCATATGTGACCACAGCATTGTGAGATGGATTTCACAAGTATCTCCTTCTTCAATGTCCTCTTTTCTCTTTTCTTTGATACCTCTCTTTGCATCTCCTCTTTAATCTCTTTCACAAGCTTTATCTCTTTCCTTCCTCTCTCTTATACCTTTCCCCCTCCATTATGTTTGGATCTGTAATGTCCCCTGAAGCCTCATTCTGAAAGCATGATCCCCAATGCAGCAAGGTTCAGAGATAGGATTTTTAGGCAATGATTGGATCGTGAGACCTCTGACCTTATCAATAGAATAATCTATTTGATGGATGAATAAAAACCCATTGATGGCTGAATGGACTCTGAGAGGTGGGACCTAATGGCAGGAAGTATGTTACTGTGGGTGTGCCCTGAAAAGGTTTACCTTCTCCTCAGCCCCTTTTCCTCTCTCTTTTTGCTGCTTCCTGGGGAGCCTAAGTTGAACAGCTTTTCCTCCAACCCTCAGTCCACCACAATGTTCTACCTCACCTCAGACCTAAATGAAGGAAGCTGGTTGACCCTGGACTAAAAATTCTTCAACTGTGAGCCAAAACAAATCTTTCTTCATCTAAGTTGTTCTTGTCAGGTACCTTGGTCATGGAGATGAAGAGCTAACTAATGTACCCTCCCTTCCCTCTAGAAAGGTTTCTTTATAACTATAGGCCCCCTTCTTTATGACTATAGGCCCTGACTTCCCTTTTCTTAGAGCATCTACATTAGAGAAATTGCAATTGTAAATCCTTTCTCGGCCCCTTTAAGATTTCAATCTTCTCCCAGCTTCTTGCCACTTGCACAACTCAGGAAAGCCTTTGTCAAGGACCTGGGAGCCATTCCAGTGAAATAAAATCATTGAGGAAAACAGGGCTCCTTTCTACTTGTCTTTTGGGAAAGTTTGAAACCTAACTTTAATAAAAGTCAATGAGTAGACACAGATGGCCTGATCAGGTTGTCAGCCTCCCACCTGATGTCCTCTAGTACTCCTCCAGCATTTTCCCACTAGCTCTTGTTTCAGTCTCCCTCCCTTATTGAAATGTTCTGGAATAAAGTCATCCTTGCCTATTTAAGTCTTTTCAGGACAATTTTTTTTGACAATATATACATACAAACTATTTTTGTGTTTTGGATAACAGATTGGAGCATACTAATATCTTTCTTCAGAGTTTCTAACCTTGTTCTTCTACCCTACACTGGTTTTTCAGTTTCTGTGTTCACATAAAACAACAGCTCAGGACCAACTGGCAAGGCAGTTCTTTCAGGCCTTAGGAAACCAGGAATGCTTTTTCAAGCACATTTATGAGTTAAAGTAGAATGTCTCTTTCATTTTTATGTACTTCCAAGCTTAGCCCAGCAGTAGTTCTTCTCCCTTAGGGGAAGCGTGGAGGATTTCTGTGCCAGAGTTTCATTAGTACAGGACATAATGATTCTCTTTACAGTAGGGCTGGCACAAATTTCTCCCAGAATTTTATGTTTGTATTTCAAAAATAACAGAAATAAGCACACATGCTTAAATCTATACTGATTATTAGATAAGGGCTTTGTATGGCAATAAATCAACTGGTTTATTTTAGTGGCTTCTGATAAAAAGTACTGGTAGCTCTTCTTACAACACCACCATGATATTGCAGAAATGACATGTCCTAGAAAGAGTTACTGATATTCAAGTTCAGTAAGTGGACAGTATTACAAAATATGAGAAGGAAAGGAAGGAGGAAGGGAATGTACAGCATTTACTCTCAGTAGCTAATGTCCTCAATATCCTTTCCAACTTTCTTACTGTGTGAACATATGCACCAAAAAACTCTCACCAGGAGAACCACAACAAACGTGAAGCAAGAAGCACCCCAGAGGAGGATTTTAAAGGAAGAGAAAAATCATACGTGAACCCAGAGGAAATCATCACAGAGAGTAGTTCCTGTGGTTCATGGTGCGTCTAACAGAAACAGGACAACAGTTTTCAGGTAAGTACAGTCAGAAAAAGTTGGAAGAAAGCTGTGACTTGCTTTTCTTGCTTTTCTAAATGCAAGATAATGGATATTAGCAATGACATATCAAAAGGCAGCTGGGTGCAGTGGCACATGCCTGTAATCTCAGCTACACAGGAAGCTAAGGCAGGAGGATCACAAGTTCATAGCCAGCTTGAGCAACTTAGCATGACTCTGTCTCAAAATAAAAATAAAAAGCGCTGGGATGTAGCTTAGTGATACAGTGTTTGCAGCAGGCTCTGGATTCTGGGTTCATTACCAGTAATGTATGCATATGTGTGTGCGTACACACATGTGTGCACACACACACACCCACACACCCACACACACAGAAGAGTAAGAAAAAAAGCTATCAGGGATTTTATTTATGCCGATCAATAAGAAAAATTCCAATGTATTCTCATATCTAAAATGAGCGTTGGTTGGGAAGCATGAACAAATTAAATAAGTAGCAAGGTAAATTCTTGAGACCCTTTCACAACCTAACACAAGCCTTCAGAATCCCTGTGGGATCTGCAGTTTTCATTGTTCAGGAGCTGGCTCTTATTTTGAGAACCATAAAAGGTAGAAGGCCTTTTTGCCAAAATTAGAAAAGGCTAAGTCAATACTTAGAATTTTTTTTAAAAAAAAAATCAAAAAGGAAAGTGATGGCAATAATTTAGAATGCTTACCTTACTTTCAGACCTAAAAATGACATGAAACAAATCATTAAGACTTTGAAGACACTATGCACAAGCTTGGAAAAACATGCTATGCCGGGTCACTTTAACTTTCATTATTAAATGTGTAGAGCAATGTACAAAAAAAAAATATGTATTTCATCTGAGCTCAAATAGATTGTAAGTTTATGTCAGTTAACTTGCTTAGTAAATCAATTGAATCTCAATATCAATCATTGATCAAATAACCAACTTGTAGTAGCTTGCAAAGATTGAAAGATTTTTGCTCAACTACAAAAAATCAGTAAGCAATGCAGCACTAGGGTGGTTATTGGTGCCATTTGAGAAAACAAAATATCTAAGAAAAATTCCTTTTATTGCTGTTTTTGTTGTTCTAAGTTTAATAAAAACTAATAAAATAAATTAAGGGTCTTGATTCAAGCTTCTCCAATTGTCACCCCCATCCATGTCATGCTAGGCCTTATTTTCCACAAGATCAATTCCCAGTATTTATTTGGTGTCTTGATGGTACTCATGAATATTCTACTATATTGCCTGAGTCACTTACTAAGCCAGGTAAGGGGTTTCCCAACTTTCAATTACCAGAGGAGCCCAGATTTCCTAATATATTCAAGTGCTTCATTCATTTGGTGCCCAAAAGTGAGGAGGACAGCCCCCTCCTCCTCTTACCACACTCTCCCCCCCCAAGGAACAAAGCAGACCTTCTTTCCCCCTGATTCTCTAAAAGCTTCTTTAATTTAGTGCCTTCTGCTTCCTGTTGAACCCTTTCTCTTCATAATTCCCAGACTAGAGAGCAGGGGGCTAAGGTTGGAGAACACACCATACTGTCTATTTTAGACTGGTCGTTATTTCTAGCACCTGTGTAAAAGTTTTAGCTCTCGATCAATTCAAATGATTTTGCTAATTGATTCCTGGTCAGCTTGAATCAGAGTTTATGTTCAAGGAAGGCTATCCTAGCATACACATGCAGTTTTAAATGATTGCACTGGCTCTTTTTGCTAGCTGAAATAGTTTCTTCTCACCTCCCATTGTCTCTCCCTTTACCAATGCTACCACCACCTCCCCAATATTGTGTGGCTAATTCTAGCTTGTCCTTCGATTCTCCATGGAGATATGACCTTCACCAAGTACACCACCAGCTCCTGCTCTGAGTTAGATTCCACTCCTCTGTGGTCTTATACTGACCTGTTTATATTTCCATCAAAACTCTACCCTGTTATTATTATCTATTAATGTATTGAACTCTTCCATTAGACAGTTGTTTTTTGGTTGTATGTATTTACGTTATAATAGAGTTATTTATCTTTTGAGCAAGCTATGTACTGAATTATGTGCCCCCAATATTCAAACAGCTGAGCTCCAGCTCCCAATGTGATGATATGTAGAGATGAGGCCTTTAGGAGTTAATTAAATGATAAGGATGGCACCCTTGTGATAAGACAGTGTCCTTATAAGAGCAAACAAAAGCAAGCCCTTTTTTTTTTTCCTTGCCCACAAAAAGATGGAGTCACAGGAGTCCACAACAAAATGACAACTGCTTACCAGATGAGAACAGAGACCTCAGATTGAAGTCTACCTTTCTGGCACCTTGACCTTGGACTTGGCAGGCTCCAGAATTGTGAGAAACAAATTTCTGTTGTTTAAGTTACCCAGTCTGTGGTATTTTGGTATAGCAGCCCAGCAATTTAAGACAGAAGTTTTAGTTTTTCAGAAAAATTGAGCAGAAGATACAGAGTTCTCATCCCACAAAAACCCTCCAAAAGTTTTCCTTATTATTAATACCACATATTAGAATGGGAAATGTTATCACAGATTAGCCAATATTGATACATTATATTAAGACTCATTTTTTTCCATCTCCATAACCCTATGGCTATGTTTGATACACCATAGGTGCTCACTAAATATTTATTAAAGAGTGAAAAAAAATGAATGAATAAGTAGAAGAGCAAATAGCAATTCTGAAACACATGATTCACCCAATATAAAATCTGTATTGGTGAACTCCTGATCACCTGGCCTCTGACTCTCACCTGGGCAAGGTAGGCAGGTCTAAAGCCCAGCACTAACTTCATAGCCTCCCTTAATAGGCCCTTTCGTGTTTGGTGCTTTGTGATATACCTGCACCTTTAGACATTTGCTATTCAAAATGTAATTAATCATTACAATATAGAGAACAAATCTGTATGGACTCTCATAATTCATTCGGCCTTACTTAAAACCTGAGACAGATTTTTCAAGAGACATTTAGGGCTGGTAGGCTGGTAGGTAATTTTTCCTATATCTACCTCAAGGACAAAACATTTTTTTTTTCCTTTAAAGACTCCAAATCTAAATGTACTAAATTTCCTTCACTAAGTTAAAAAGTTCACATTATTTTAAAAGCAATGTTTCAAACATTTATTTACAACTTCATCTAAGGCTAGCAATTTCATGCTAACTTTAGAAATTTTAGAAATTAGCATGAAATGAATCAAAAAGGTTTAATCCTTTCCATGTATTTTACTAGGTAAGAAGTTTATACTTTCTCTGTAAATCTTAGCCATTATGAATTGTAAACGACTTGTAGTTCAATCCTATAATTTGTTGCTAAGAATATAACAGCAAACAACTCATACAAGTGGAAAAAAATGACAACAACAACAACAAAATAAAAACAAACCAAAAAAAAAAAACCCCACAAAACACAAAAAACAAACAACCTAATCCTTATCCAAGCTGGAAAGAATTATAATTCATTGAGGGAATTATTACTTAAAATCCTGGAGACCCTAACTAAAACAGATAAGGATCAGAAAAGTGGGGTCTGATACATTATGACCCCACCACCATTATAGTTAATTATAAAGCCTCAAGGGGCACTATGGTTTCCATATAAATGTAATTATTATCTCTTGAAACCAACCCTCCCTTATTAGCAAAACTATATCACAACCGACCTATCAACCAGAATATCAAGGCTCTCACAAAGAAAACTGCTGAGGTCCATCCAAAGGGTGATAAACCAATTAAGGGGGGACAGGAAAATCTAGGCCAGAACAAAGGGCTCAGTCTCCTTAAAAACTGTAGCCCTGTGAGCACCACATGTTCCTCTCTTTGAGGACATCCATGCAGTCCTTATGAAGTAAGTTACCCTGGCTTCTCACTTTCTATGGAATTTTGCTTTACAACTCTGTGTTTCCGAATTCTTTCCAGCAATGTCACAAGGGCCAGCACTAGTGGCAGTCCCAGCTCAACACCAGAGGCCCCCTGCCCCATAACAACTCCCATCTCAAATACCTGAGAGGTGACTTGTCAGGCATTCCAGTCATATTTTGACTATATTACATGGCTGTTTGTGAAGTACACATGTTAACACCTTCTGGATCAGGGGACTACTAATTTGGGTAAGGTAGGATTCAAATCAGAGATAACAAAACAGTGTGGTTTTTCTTTTCTTTTCTTTCTTTTTTTTTTTTTACATTTTCCTGAAATTATACTAGGACTAAGGTAAATCATTCATCAACTCTGTGTCCTAGGTGTCTAACTGGCCTTGCCTGGGTTTGGCCCTGCCCTGAAACTTCCTGACCTTTTTTGCCTCCCAGCCATTGGTTTTAGTCTAGGCCCTGTGAATCCAGAGGCTCTCCAACCCCAGTGCTTGGCCCCTTTTCTCTTCTTTAATAAAAATCAAAGCACTTTCAAATATAAACAATCCCCTTTAACAAGGTAAGAAATCTTGTACAAAGCAGGTTTGTTTTGTAAATGAGAAATCAGAGACTTAGGTTTTCAACAACCAGCACATAAATTAGGTGGCAATACCTAGCAGGCCTAGATCTCTAATTCAAGACATTACACTGAACTTCCTCTTCACATCTTATTTGACCTGAGACCCACACCACAGGTTTCTCTAGAAGCAAAATCAGGAATATATCAATTCTATAATGCATGCAAAGGATAATGTCTTGATACAAGCCATACATCTTCTGTGGTGGATATTTCTTACAAGGGCCCTTCTTGTATAATCCTGCTTTGGTACTATGTATCCTTGAAGTTGGCCTTGTTAAAATGGGATAAAAAACTAAGTACTGTAAGAGAAAGATGAGGAAAAAGGTTGAGTGACAACCAACCTCAAAATACAGATATATTCTTTTAAGGATCTGAATGGTTTCTCCCATCACAGGAGAGTAAAAGGAAATGAATAGGTTTTGATTAAAGCAAGAGCCTTGCTTAGTCATAAGAAATTGGCTGGTGTCTGGAGTAATATTTAAATCCCTAAGTAGGTTCCTAAGGGAAACTTCTAAAACTCTGACCCAGAAAATGTCCACAGGAAGTAGATGGTTACCATGCATATCAGCCTGGGAGTGGGAGCTGTAAGAATGATCTCTTGAGTTCTTTTCTAGGTCTGTGATCTGATGCTTAAATGCAATCAGAAAGACAAAAAACCCAGCACCAGGTAGGTGTGCTCACACCTGGAAGTTTAGAGCGCGCTGTCTTAACAGGAAAATGAAAATGTTATGATTCAGAGACATTCATCTTTAATTTGTGTAGTTTCACTGATCAGAATCCAGCTGGTCTCTTCAAAAATCAGTCAGTGGAAAGTGGAGGCACATCCACAGGAAGCATTACAATAAAGCTTCCTAACAAGTCATGAGTCATATAAAAAGAAGAGGGATTGAGTTAGGCAAACATCATGCCCATGTTCTTTGTGTTTTACAATTGAAGACAAATACCTAAATTTTGGAACACAGGTTGGTTAAACAGGAAGAGCCCTTGATTCATCAGAAAACAACTACTGCTGCTCTGAAGCTTCCTGAGACCTTTCAGCATAAGGGTAATAACCTAGGTCAATTAGCAATTCTATAAGGATACCCCAGAGACTTTTAAAGGACAGATATGTACAAGGTTATTCTAGGTGGAAGGCTTTTTAAAGTATGTTCAGATTTAAGAAACAAAGATATTTAGGATAACTGCATGGCACAGTCAAGCCCTACTGGTAACTTGATCGAGTTGATAAGATACTTTCCCCCTGCTTCTTCTAATCCAATGCTAACCCATTCTTAATGTTCATAATACATCAAATGAAAAATGCACATTACTACTCAGGAAATTAAACTAAATTGAAAACCAGCCAATTCTCCAGTTTGCATATTAAAGCTGCGATGTACTCAAAGGATATTGTTAATGAACTTTCAAAATGTAATCATGTCAGGGCCTTGCTGCGTCCTTTGATTTATAGTTCTTTAAAATCCACACAAAACCATGTAAGACATTCTAAAAGGGTATCATCCTCACTCCAAATGATTTAAAAAGTGGACATGAACAGACATCCTCTCGGTGCATTAAACCTAATATTATAGCTGTTTGAAAAGAGCAAAGGAAAATGCTGCTTACAAATGACCTTGTTATATAATTTTGTCAGCTTACAGTTTCATAAAAGAAAAGAAACTATAATACGGGGGCACAGCAACATTAGCAAAATCATCAAGAATTCATTTAATGATGACTTATATTTTGTGTTTGCAGAGATGATTACAGGCCTCCCCTTATGTTTCAGGCTTTGCTTCTTTGCAGAAGCAGGAGCTGTTTCTGTCCAAGGCCTTATCTGAACCCTGAGTAGCTGCTCTGGTGGACGGATGTTGTGAACAAGTAAGTTTTATAAGAAATTTCATGGAGAAAAAATTGAGAAAGTTTAATCTCATTAGGAAAACAAGATACATTAAGCAAAAAAGATGTTACATGTGAATAAATGCTATTTGTATACCAATCTTTCTTTTTCTTCTGATGTATATTAGGGAACTAAATTATGATATAAATATGAATGAAACAGTATTTAGCAAATTAAAATGTATGTTTTTAAATTGAGGAATAGTAAATCAATATAGTTTGAAAAGTATCCCAAATATGTTGCTCATTAAAGTTGTATGATTTCATAAGTAATATTACACACTTGAACTCTGTGCCTACTACTCTCTCATCTACAAAAGGTATAATAAAGGGTTTTGTGAGATAAAATGAATTAATAGTGATAGGACACTAAGAACAATGCCTGGCATGTAGCACTTATTGAATAAGCATTTTCCTTGGAGAAAGGCTTCTGGTAGGGCTGGGGTATAATGGTGGAATGAGAACTGCTATGAAACCTGTGTCTGGCATCCTGGAAGCATGAAGCTGAGGCAAACTCCAACAGGAATGGAACTGAAGCTGAGGCAAACTCTAACGGGAATGGTGAAGCCAAAATTAAACAGGCAGTCAGTATAGACAGGGAAATCCAGTCAGGTCAGACCAAGGAGGCCAATTCTGAATGAGTTGAACACTGTGCCCTGAGGGACTGAAATGTTAATTCCTTTAGAGACCTTCCTCCACTCTTGTCAAGAACCTGCCCCTGCTCCAACCTGTTGCTAAGGTAACCTGTCCCAGGGATTGCCCCTCACCACAGGTAGCTATAAAGTTGTTAATTAATGTGTCCTGGGCTGCACCATACTGCCTTTCCCCCTTCAGCCCACCTGTTTCCCACCTTTGAGCCATCCCACTGAGCATTCCTGAACATTCCTGCATTCCTGAGCCTAGTCCCACGTGCAGGAAAGAGAAAGATAGGGGAAGAGGGCAGGAGAACAAAGGAAGCCTAGGACACATAAAAAGGACAGAACACCTCGCTTCTGGGGATACCAGGATATCAGCTATGGCCCCCTTGTCCCTCCTGGGAGAAGTCTATGTTACCCCTTTTTAAATAAACCCTGCTTTACATGCTTGCCTCAGAGTGCTTCTCTAATGTTCAAACTTCAACATGTGAGGGAGCAGAACTTGTCACCTGTAATTTGGGTATCATTCTGATTGACATGTCCCAGGGAGCTGGCCTGGCCCTTCCCAAGCCCAAGGTAAGCACGGGAACTCCACAGTCATGAACCTAAGGGGTCCTGAGAAAGAGGACAGTGGGCATCCTGATAGTATCCAGGTAGCTAAGAAGGAAGACCTGCTTGAGGCCTTGGTGATACACAAAGCACCAGAATTCAGGGGTAAAGAGACAGCAGGGTATACATATGGTTGTTGGAAAAGCCCAGGGATGACTCAGTCAGAACTCCCTCCAAAACCATTGAGACAGATGCCAGGAATGGAGTTAAATTAATGTAGAGATAATAGAGGGTTGTGATATTTCTTGCCTGTTAATGTTGGTGGAATGAGATTCATACCCACTGCACTTGTTGTTATTCCTCCTCCTCCCTCTATTCCAACCCCAGTTGTTATTCTTCTCAGGCAAAGAATAAATTCTGATGTCTAGAGCACAGTGCTGGTGTCAGGCTCCCACTGCCTGTCAGTGGCAGAAAGACAAAGGTCTAGCATTTAAAGCTTCACTCCTCACATGTCTGTGCTACAGAGTGGTGCATGTACCTTGTCTAAGAGAAGACCACACACAGAGAAGCATCCAGATGCCCCCAGGGATATGGGGGTGTCACCCTAAGGTATTGATATCAAGCAAGACATTTCTTTGTAATCGTCTGTCTTGTGTCAAAAATATACTTGAATTTCACATTCTACTACACAAAATACCCATACTTCCTCCCAAGTACCTACTACACCAAATGTCTGAGTAAAACTAGTGTACCAGAAAGATACCCTTACCTTTTGTGCACCTGGCTGTGGGGTATCCTGAAGAGAAATCGTACCTCAGTTTGAAAAACATGTTCTTTTACTCCTTACAAATCTTGGAAGATTTTTCTTTTTTGATTATGGAAATAATAAATACAGATAGTCAACAAATTGGAAAAAAAATAAAGTAACGAAACAAAAGAAAGACCTCAGCCATGATCAAGAGGAAATTTCTGTGGATATTTAACAAGCACTCATTTTGAAAAAAAATGTATTGGTGTAGGATTCGTGAAACTTTTTTCCCTTGCATGGATTTGTATAACCACCACCATGATCAACACTCGGTGCTGCTCCATCACCATATGGAAAAAAGGAGCCCATGCTGCCTCATGAGGGCTGTATTCTTTCTCACTTTCCTCATACCTTGATAACCATTTGCCTGATCTTCACTGCTTAACTGTGTCATTTCATAGATGATACAGAGGACAACTGCTTGATATTGGCTTTTTTAACCCAGCATGATACCTTCAAGAACCATTTAAGTATGTGTATCTATATTTTTTTCCTTTCTACTGGCTGAGTAATATTGGCATGGATGTGCCTCAGTGCTTTGGTTTGGTGCTGAATGTCCCCCAGAGGACTACGTGCTAAAGGACTGATCCCCAAGATGGTACTAGTGGGAGGTGTTGTGGACCTTAGGAAGTGGGGCCTTTTGGGAGGTTCTATAATGTCCTATGACATTGAGGTCATGCACCCAATGGAATTGTGGGACCCTGGCTCTTTTTTTCTTTTTTTTTCCCCTAGCTGGGAGATGAGCAGTTTGTTCTTATTGCCATCCAATATACTCAACTACAGGCCTAAAGTAATGGATTTACCCAAACTCTGAGCCATAATAAACCTTTTCTCTTTATTAATTACTTACCTCAGGTATTTCATTATAGTGTTGGAGAGCTAACACACCAGTTTGTTTAACTATGTGTATCTAGAATTAGAAGGATGTTTGTGATAGATTGTTCAATGACTACCAGTCCATGTTGTGTCTACAAAGTCTTATTTTACACAGTAATGGAAGATTTAAAATGCTTCATTTATTACTAGAATAAATTTAAATTTATTTAAATAAGAAAGTATATCACAAAGACAGTTTTAGGCTGATCACACATATCACTGAATAATTTATAATGATAATTATTTAAATGTTAACTGTTTTTTTTTTAAAAGAGAGAGTGAGAGATGGAGAGAGAGAGAGAATTTTAATATTTATTTTTTAGTTTTCAGCGGACACAACATCTTTGTTTGTATGTGGTGCTGAGGATCGAACCCGGGCCGCATGCATGCCAGGCGAGCGCGCTATCGCTTGAGCCACATCCCCAGCCCTAAATGTCAACTGTTTGATATACTAAAATTTGATTCAGTTTACTAAATTTTATACATATCTTTAAAGTATTTTATGGACTTAAAATATTAGAAGTTAATGTAATGTAATTATATATTATAAAATGGGGTAAAAGACATAAATATCATATATAGAATACATACCTTTATATATGCAGAGAAATTCCTTAAAGCACAATATTATTATTTTATGAAGTGATAAAATTTTAAGAAAAAATACTACTTCTCTCTGTGGTTTTGTTTTTGTTTTTTTTTTTTTTTTGCATTTTATAAATTTTCTACAAGGCTCATGTATTACTTTTGTAAAATGGAAAGAAATCAATATTTAAAAGTAAAGGCTAGGATATAATTGGAAAATGGCCCTTCAAACACAATTTAAAAATTGGAGTTAAAAAATAAAACATAATAAAACAAATTACTATCCATCTCTGCTGAATTAGTATGGCAGGGCTTGACTTATATTTTCTCTCCAACTCAAAGGCTTATTGAACACCAGTTGTAAGCACAGCACTTTCCTGGGATAAATGATACAAAAGCCTGATAGTCCCCAGAGGTGGCAAACTGAACATTTCTTTCACCCTAAGTTCAGAATGATTCTTTTCCTTTCAAACTTTTATGAAGGGGAGACAATTATTTTGACTGCACTGGAAGGAAAGCGTTGAAAGGGTAAGGGGACATGATAGTTTTTGTATGTGGCTATTAGTGGTTGAACACAATTATTAAAGGATCATTTTTAAAATACTGAAGTTCAACAACCATATCATTTTGTCTTCAGCCTCTGTTCATGAAAACTCTTAAATGTCTGAATGTCCTTATTAGCTAGTGACTATAGTATCTGCCTTCCATGAAATAGTATAACTCATTTATTAGATTAATACTGATTCATATTAAGTTTTAATTGCTGACTGATCTAAGAAACAATTTTCCATGTACCATGTTTCAATGAAATACCATCAATTCTCATGACTTTAATTCTAACACATCTCTCCCCACTCTCCCTGCATACAAACTAACACAACAAAAGAAAAATTTAAATGAGGGCATATAGAGTATCTCCTAAGTCTGGGACCATGGCTGGAAGCACACTATATAAGCAAGAGACTCCTTCAAAACCTCTTTCCTCTTTCTATACCTTAAAATATAAGATATTTAGATTTTTCTTTTTAGATTTTTTTTAAACCTGATCTACTTTAACTGAGATTCTGTTTACATTTCAGACATAACAAGATATCTCTATCTGATCTTTTGTTAATTCTCAACTCCTTTTTGGAATAGAAACATTATAAGTTATCAATTTTATAAATAAAATTAATAAATTGTGACTTAAATGGAACTACTATTAACTACTACTGCTGCCACTAATAATGACTTAGACTATGCTGTTTTACATTTAATATCCATTTTAATCTCCACAGTACTATTTATGGTAGAGAGTTTATACAAATGAAAATTAAGGCAGTTTTCACATATGAAACCTAGGATAATGACATAACTTACCACAAATACAGTTATGATATTGTAAACTTAAACTGCTTGTTTGTTTGACTGGCAGAGCACTCAGTTGCATGAATCTAGTGGTACCCTGGCTCTGGACACTTTTGGTGTAAGTGCACTTTTTGCCATCAACACATATTCTGAATCTAGTTTCAATCAGGCCCATTACATAGCAATGTTCAAACTTATCAAAGAAAAAAAATACTGAAACACAAACTCTAAGCCCAATGTTTTTAAATAAATTTGCCTTACAATTATAATAAATTCTACATAGTTGTGGAAAATGGTAGTGTAGAGTGTTTAGTGTTTCCTGGCAGTGGTTGGAACCATGTGAGGCTCTATTACAAGAACTTCATCCCTACAGGAATTGGAGGTGGAGAGTGCTCTTCATGGTAAGGAAGAGATTGGCAGCTCGGCTGACTGGAGCCACTGTACCAAAATGCTCTCCTTCATGTCTGTAGCCTGGTTAATAACAAATGACTACAGGGTCTACTCTGCTTCTAAGGGTCTTCCAACATCTTCATTCCAGGCTGTAGGTCTGCCTCATACCTATCTAGCTTATTCTGCAGGAAGAATACAATTCTGTCTACAATTCTAGTTCAGGAAAACAAGAAAATACTATAGGCACACTGATTCATCATTACACAGAATAGACTGGAAATGAAGAAAACATATTCCATTATCAATAGACCTAGGGTTGAATTCTTACATATATTCTGTGACCACAGGCAAATTATATTATTTATTGGGGTCTCAATTTCCTTGTGTATATAAGGTGTAAAAGTCCTAACTCACAGGATTAGTGTGAGAAATGAGATAAATGAGATAATATATGTAAAGCTCTTAAGCATAAAGGTATATAATAAGCCCTCAATAGTGAAAGTTGGTTTTATACATATAGGAAATAGAGCCGGGTAGGGTGGCGCATGTGGCTAGGGAGGTTGAGGCAGGAGGATCGCGAGTTCAAAACCAGTCTCAGCAAAATCAAGAAGCTAAGCAACTCAGTGAGATCCTGTCTTTAAATAAAATACAAAATAGGGTTGGGGAATTGTCTTAGTGGTCAAATGCCCCTCAGTTCAATCCTCAGTACCCCCTCTCCTGCCAAAAATGGGAAATAGATCAGCAAGTCATATATTTCATGAAATGCATAATACTCAAGGATACATTATATACTCTCTAAATGGAATAGACTCTGAAAGTGTTTATAAATATATAAAGTTTAATTTGAATAGTTATATTCTAACACAGATCACAATTCTTATTCATCTAAGAAAACACACTACCCTTGATTGTTTAAAAAATAATGTTTGTTTTTTGTTTATTCTACTGAAAGGAAAGGAAACTATATCCAGATAGATCATTTACTATATCCTTAAATTTTCTGAACAAATGTGACCCAGTCAAAGTATCCACTTTGTTGATTTATTCAAAACTCAAATAGTTGATGTAACTGAGAAGAGTTCAGCTAATTTCTTAGCAGTGCAAAAACTCAAGGAAAAAAAAATTCTCCATGGAATAGCAACTTGTCTTCAGAGTAGGAAGAAGCATCATGGATTTCTGATACTCATTATAGAAAATATGTAAAGTAGTGAACATTTTATACAAAAGTTTTTTACTAAGTCAATCAGCAAAGTTATATATGAAGTAATCATAAGGATATTTTAGTAAGAGAATCATGCCTTCATGCCATTATTTTCTTAGAAGAACAAGCAGTAAGTTCAAGAGCACAATGCAACCTTTTCCCATTCTCTTTAAAGGGCAAAGAAAATGCACAGCAGTAAAACAACCTAATGAGTCCCTAAAGAAAAATACTTCATGAAGTAAAACTAAAGACAGTGAGGACCAATTTCTCATTATGAACAGTGAGGACCAATTTCTCATTATGAACTGTTATCTAGATTGTGTAATGAACAGAGAAAGTTCGTATAAGTAGAACAAGCAAGTTTCGGCTTAAATAAATCTTTAACTAACACACTTGATATGACTGAGCCCTTTACAAAATCATCTTTTATCAAACACCAAAAAACCAAAATTCATAAATTTCCATTTAAAATATTCTGACAACAGAGAAACTAGAAAAGGTGTTTTGGCAGTCTAATAAAAGCCAGTAGATACAGATTTGTTTCTATATAATATGTTACCCCATCATTTCAGTCACATGTTACATCTATGTTTTACTGTTCAGGCTCACTTAAATCAAATCTTTATTGTATAATAATGTGGTTCCATGATATACACTCCTTGCTGGTGAGTTTTAAAAAAACAGTGCAGACAGAATATGAGGAAAGACATACTTCACAGTGATAAGAACTCCGTTTTCCATATAAAGCGGCTGAAAAAATAATTGAAGAAAAATAAACAAAGTATGGCTTTAAATATAATCAGAAAAGATGTGACTTGTATAGTATTGGTCATTTTATCAAAAGAATACTCAACAATTAAAAAGAAACTAATTGTACTTTACAAAATCCTTTAGTCATTTTGAGAACCACACAGTAGGTGTTACTTGTTCTAACTCTCACACTGTAGACAAATATCCGAGACTGTTCTCTTAATTCCAATGTTTTAATTGTTCCTACTCCACCATAATGTTCACAGAATCAGATCAACCATAGGATCCCCTCATGGGAAATGGTGCAAACCTCTAAATTTGCAAAGGATTCCTTAAGTGTTGGCCAACCTCAGATTCCCTGTGAGTATTTAGACATTTAAAGCTCTCTCTTCTCCAGATGGGGTAGAGTTAGAATGAATACTCAGCACATTACCCAGGGGATCAAGCCTTCTCTGAAGCATAACTCCAAGTACTTGAGACAGAAGGAAAAAGGTTTTTTAAAACCAACATACAGGAAAACCCATTTCTTCTGAGGATCTGAATGTTATCTCCTTGCTGATAGCAAATATGACTAGTTTTCTTTCTCTCAACTCAATGAAGCATAAGCCAAATCTGGAAAAACACTATTGCTCTCTGCATGGCTAGTCTTCGGCTTGCTCTTTTAACCTTGTATTCTAATCCATGCCCTTACTTGTCCTTTATTTGTAGTATTTACATTTCCATTGTCATATTGATGTTTCTACTGTAAACCTCAAATCCTGCACATGAAGAGACAGTAAAGAGTCCAAAAAAACATGCAAAACTCATCACAATGTGCCATTCCCACCACCCATGTGCATCCCTGCCAGAGGTATAATTCTAGTCTCAGCAGTGCTGCACAGACCCAACAGTAATTGGTGGAGTTGGAGACCTCTTGGTTGCATTTTAGCTCCCTCTGGTTCTCTCTCTCTCTCTCTCTCTCTCTCTCTCTATATATATATATATATATATATATATATATATATATATATATATATGAGACTTCCTCTCATGTATAATGTTAGGGTTCAAATTCATGATATCCAAGAGGTTTATTCATCAGAAAATAAGCTGAGTACTGCATATAAGGCAGGTGGGGGATTATAACTAATTACAGCAAAAAAAAAAAAAAAATCCTACAGAAGGCTGTGGCGGTGTGAGTTCACAATTTACAAATGTAGCTTAAATACAATGCAATACTGTTTGCAAATGACTCCATATAGTTAAAACATTTTTTTCTCTTAAAAAAAGAAAACAGAATAAAGACCCTCAGTGAGCATCTTCTCATTGGTTAAATAAAACATGAAGGGCTGGGGTTGTGGCTCAGTGATAGAGCCTTTGCCTACCATGTGAGGCCTGGGTTCGATCCTCAGCACCACATAAAAATAAATAACTAAAGGTATTGTGTCCATCTACAACTAAAAAATATTTTTTAAAAATAAAATATATAAAACATGAAAACAGTAACAACAAAAGCAGCTGGAACTGGTCTTGCTGCTCTTGGTGGATCAGTCCTTCCCTGTTTTTAAATGAGTGGCTTTATTGTAAGACATTCAATGGCAGCAAAACTCTTCTGCTGAGGTTGTAAACTGATTTAAAGATCCACTCTAATCAGAACATGGCTGTTCCTTGTGGTCATTTTATAAACCATATGGCAATCATCTTTTTTCAGTGTTTCTCACTGAGGATTCAGGAAACAGGGAAGCATGAGGTCAAGTAGACAAGTGTTGTCTGTCTAGAGATTTAGAATACCATCCAGTCAAGGTAATGGGCTATGTGATGAAGGATTATGATGGGATTATGACAAGTGAGACAGATTTTATTTGTAGTCTATGACATAAATCGCCAACAACAGCAAATGTTGGTAGTGTGCATGCGTGTGCACACATGCCCCCAAAATAAACAAACAAGAAAAAAATTATGCACTTCTCCTTCTTTGACTGCAGAGCTCTGCCTGGATCTACCTATTATATAATGGAATTAGTATAAAGAACAAGACTGATAGGAAAGGCAGCAGAATACAACAGACACTAGTATGGCAATATGTAAATCAATGGATGTGTAACTGATGTGATTCTGCAATCTGTATATGGGGTAAAAATGGGAGCTCATAACCCACTTGAATCAAATTGTGAAATATGATATATCAAGAACTATGTAATGTTTTGAACAGCCAACAATAAAAAATTAAAAAAAAAAAAAAGAACAAGACTGGTAAAAAGTCAAAGGCAACATTTTTGTGATTCTGGCAAATTAAGCTAGCCACAGGTTATCTTGCAGGCATAGAAGTTACTGCCTACATAGACTGTCCTATAAATCTATTTGTAGGAGTGGTGATTAAAAACCCTCTAAGCACCTCAAGGGGAAAAAAATAAAAGATGTTACTTGAAAGGGAAAGAATTAGAAGGAAACCAGTTTTTTCAACACCTCTGGAGAATATGATAAAACAATGTTTCCAGAGTTCGGAGGAGAAAAAATGTATATAACTCAAGAAATATATACCTTCAAATTCACTTAAGAGCAAAAAAAGAAGCCACTTCCTTTCTATAGCATTCATAACTACTCATGAGATCTGATTAACTGTGTGAAACTCATTTAGGAACGTATTTCGAACAGTGAGAGAGAGAGAAGGCTCAAGACAGGGAAGACACCATGTAGAATGGAAACCAATCCAACAGTAATTAGAATCCTATCCTGTCTGTTACAGAGTAAATGCTCAGTAAAAATCAGTTAAATCCACAGAGTCCATATACTTAATTGCCAATATTATATTAGAGTGTAATGTAAATACAGATGTCTAATTAAATAATTTCTGAAGCAGATATATAATGTTAGAGCAAACACATTTTCAGATTATCACATGGGAAGATATGGAAGGTATAGCTAATACATTCACCTTGCTGAAAGAGGTATCCACTGATGTGTTTTCATTCTTTAAGTAGATAAAAGGATAGTTAGTATAGTATTCAAATTTTATAAATATATTATATGTACAATAGAACCATAATATAATTCTTCAAGTCATGTGACTGGCAGGATAGATGTTGAAGGTAAGAAAAACCAGGAACAATTGATAAACAGAGAAAAGATTACAACCTGAAAAATCCTAGGAAGGAAGAGGAAATCATAAGATGCAACAATATATATCATAAAAATTATATAAGAGAAATAAGATGAAAATTATAATATAGATGAATGACTTAAATTTACTTTTCAAAAGACAGACTTATCTGTGATCAAAATAATTTTAGTTATTGAATACTGGCAAGAATCACACCTAAAGCAAAATAATTTTTGAAATGGAATGACAGTAAAAATAAAGGAAATGCATATTAAGAAACTATGAAGGAAAAGTGAGCAATATGATCATAATATGGAACTCACAACTAAGATTTTTATATTCTATTATTATAATCTAAGAACTACAATGCAGATCTAAGACGTGGACTTTTTTTCTGGGGTGAGGGTACCAGGGATTGAATCCAGGGGCTCTCAGCCACGGAGCCACATCCCCAGTACTTTTTTGTATTTTATTTAGAGACAGAGTCTCACAGAGTTGCTTAGCATATCACTATCGCTGAGGCTGGCTTTGAAATCATGATCCTCCTGCCTCAGCCTCCTGAGTCTCTGGGATTATAGGAGTGCCATCATGTCCGGTAGACATAAACATTATATACATATGAAAAATTAAAATCTACTTTTAATCAATCTGGAAATATACAAAATTTAAGATTACTCAGAGAAGTTTAATGTACATTTTTAAGTCTAGCAGATTCATTATTCAAAACAGAGATATAAATTAACAAGCTTGATTAAATTATATGTTAAAATTGAATCCTGTAAAGAATGATTATATAGTTTCTTTGAAATGTAAATTGCATATTTTGGAAAGATTAAATTACATTGAACTTAATAAGTTAATAAGTTCAAATAAAATAATACTAACTAGCAATAGTAAAAAAAACCTAATAATTATTAAACATTTTAAAACTATTAATTTATTTTCATGTGGAGGATAATATCAAAATACAAATTTTGATTTGCTTAAGATTCATCTAATCTAACTGAATCCAACCACATTATAAAAAGATTATTCACTATGATCAAGTAGGATTCATTCCAGGGATGCCATATGTTGGATAAACATATGCAAATCAATAAATATTATTTTAGTCAGCTTTTTCATTGCTATGACCAAAAGACCTGATAAGAATAATTAGAGGAAGAAAAGTTTATTTTGGCTTGTGGTGTCAGAGGTCTCAGTCCATAGATGCCTGACTCCAGAGTTCTGGGCCCAAGGTAAGTCAGTATGTCATGGCAAAAGGGCATGGCAGAGGAAAGCAGCTCAGGACACAGAGAACAAGAAAGAGAGAGAGAGAGAGAGAGAGAGAGAGAGAGAGAGAGAGATTTTTCCACTCACCAGGGACTAAATATAAACCCTAGGGTCATGGTCCAGTAACCTACTTCCACCAGTTACACCCTACCTACCTGGATTTACTGCCTAGTTAATCTGTATCAGTGGATTGATCAACTGATTAGGTTACAGTTTTCATCTCACCCTGAAAATTCTTGCATTTTCTCACACATGAGCTTTTGGGGGACACCCCATGTTTAAACCATAACAAACCTGATATACCACATCAACAGAATGAAGGACAAAAACCAAGCAATCATGGCAGTAGGTGTATAAAAGGCTTTTGATAAAATTTAGCATAACTTTGTGATTAAAAACTGTCCACAAATTAGACATAGAAGGAATAGAAGGGACATTCCTCTCTGTTTTGGGTTCTTTTTTTTTTTACATTAGAGTCCATTTTGATAAAATTATATATGCATGGAATATATTTTATTTTAATTAGGGCCCCCGTCTTGTAAATATACATGATAGTGGGATTCACTCGGGTATATTCATACAAGTACATAGGAAAGCTATGTCAGATTCTTTTCATTTTCTTTCCTAATCCTATCTACCCTCCTTTCCCTTCATTCTCCTATATCTAATCCTCTGAACTTATGATCACCTGCTTCCACATATCAGAGAAACATTCACCCTTTTGATTTTGGGAATTGGCTTTTTTTCACTTAGCATGATTGTGTCTAGATCCATTCATTTACTTTCAAATGTCATAAAGTCATTCTTCTTTATGGTTGAGAATGCCACAATTTCTTTATGCACTCATCTGTTGATGAGCATCTAGGTTGTCTTCATAGCTTAGCTATTGTGAATTGTGCAGCTATAAACTTTGATGTGGCTGCATCACTGAAGTATGCATATCTCAACATAATAATGGTCATATTTGACAAGCCAACAGCTAACACTAAATGGAATGAAGAAAAGCTAAAGCCTTTCTCTCTTTTTTTTTTTTATAAAACCAATCACTTTATTGTTCAGGAATATATATAGCATATACACATATAGTTATGTATGGATCTATGATTAAAAATAATAGCAGGGATGAAGGACTAACACAGATCTCAAATGTACTAGTCAATTCTTTTTCTCAAGTGACCCAAAGGGTGAATACTCATCATTCTTTAAATTGCATACATATGAAATATTTTTTCACACATGAGAGACACCACAATAGAAAATAAGCTCATCCATTCTTCTTCTCATAACATAAGACATTCTAATAACACCCCTCCTCCACTAGGTCATGACCTTTACAGGGGCAGGAGCCCATTTGGGGTACCACTGTCCACTCTGGTTTCTTCCCACATCCATTCCTCAGCAAGTGATGAGTCACCAACCAGACCTTCCCTCCTGCATCCCTACAAGCAATCTGGCCCTGCCCAAAGTTGTATTTAAGCAAGTTGGGCACAAGGTGGAGAGAAGCTCTGGTCCAATGAACCCAAGATGGCCTATTCCAAGAAAGGAACCTAGTTCCCAGCTGGAAAACTTTCAGCACCCTAGCTCTCAGTCCTTGCAGCCAGCGATTGGGTGCTAACATTACTCATCCCTGTTACCCTTGGTCACCTGGCTGAGGTAGTGCTTGTCAGGTTTCTTTACTGTAAAATTACTCAATTTCCTCACATTGTACCCTTTATAAGAAAGTGAGCTCCATCTGCCCTTTGTTAAATATGTGCATTCTGAATTTGGGTAAAGAGCTCTTGAGGCCCACCCAGGTATGCTAGGGCCATCAGTGGCTCAGTCGAAGGCAGCCATACTGGATAGGGTCAGTACAGGGGTGGGAGGGCAAGGGGCCAGCACAGCCAAGTCTGCAGGACTTCTGTGTACCAGAACTCTTGAACCTACAGAGGTCCTGATTCTCTCCTTGACAGCACTAAGCACTTTCAGAAGCTTCTTCCATGATCTTTCTGTTCCACTATGGAGGCAACATGCCTCTGTACCTCTGAACCCTTAGAGCTCAGCACAAGCCATGACCAAGGGTTTGTGTCTAGTTAATGGGAGGCAAGGCTAACCTCCTTGAAGCCTTTGGGTCTGAATCATGAACCTCTGAGAAGTTTTCCCTGATACATCCTTTAGTTGTGTGCGTGTTCCTCACCCATGGGTCTGCAAAGCCTGGTGCTCTCTGTATTGGGAGCACCTGCCAGTGTTCTCTTCCAGGGATATTCTTCCCTCTTTATTCACCAGTTTGGTTTATTGACACGAGGGTGTTCTAGTATTACACTCTTACTTGTGTTCAAGGGTCACCTCCTCCAGAAAGCCTTTCTGACCACCCTCTTCAGGGGCTTCTCTTCCTCATGGCCACAGTTACCTAGGTGCCCCCTAGATCAAGAAGGTCCCTCGACATAGGAACTAGATCTGATTCACCTCTGCACCATCTCTTTTAATATTTATAAGAAGACAACAATGCCCACTCAACATTACTTTTGTTCAACCTAATTCTTACAGTCTTAACCAGAGCAATAGGCAAGAGAAAGACAAAAGGATGTCTAAATTGGAAAAGAAGTCTACTTGTCACTGTTTCAGATGATGTGATCTTATGTATAGAAAATCTAAAAACTTCACTAAATAAAACTACTAAACTAATAAACATTCATTAAAGCTGAAGTACACAGATCAACATAAAAATCGATAACATTGCTATCCAATAATATCTGAAAAAGAAATCAAGAAAGCACTCCTATTTTCAATTTCAATAGTAAAATCAATGACAAACAAACCTAGGAAAATTTAGCTGGAGCTAAATTTTCATAATGAAAATTATGAAACATTGATAAGAGAAATTTAAGAGAACTCGTAGAAATAGATATCTTGTGTTCGTGGGTTAGATGAATCAATATTGTTTAAGTGTCTAACTACCCAAAGTGATCTACAGATTCAATGCAGTCTGTATCCAAATATCAAAAACCTTCTTCAAAGAACTAGATAAAAATGCTAAAATTCACATGGAGCCTGCAAGTCCCCAAAGAGATACAGCAATCTTGAACAAAAAGAACATAGCAGTTGGCATTATACTACCTGACTTCAAAATATACCAGAGGGCTATAGCAATTCAAATAACATGACACTGGCATAAAATCAGATATATAAACCAATGGAACAGAATAGAGAGCCTAGAAATAAACCATGCATCTTCAGCTAACCGATCTTTTACAAAGTTGTTAACAAAACATAATGGAGAAAGGAAAATCTTTTCAGTAAACCATGGTGGAGAAATTGTATATCTGTATGGATAAGACTAAAGCTTGACTTCTATTTCTCATTAAAGATACAAATCAACTCAAAATGGATTAAAGACCTAAATGTCAGACCTAAAACTGTAAAATTACTAGAAGAAAACATAAGGGAAATGATACAGGACATGATAATGGCTAAGGAATTTTTAACTAAGAACCCAAAGCCCAGAATATTAAAGTGAAAATACACAAATAGTATTACATAGAACTAAAAAACTTCTGCATGACAAAAAAAAATCATTAAAGTGAAGAAAACAACCTATAAAATAGGAGAAAATATTTGCAAACTGTACATCTGACAAGGGTTGGTATTCAAAATATATAGGAAACTCAAATATCAATATTAAAAACCAAACAACCTGATTAAAAGCGGACAGTAGATTTAAATAAATATATCTCAAAGGAAGTCATACAAATTGTCAACAAGTATATGAAAAAAATGTTCAGCATCACTAATTACAAGGGAAATGCAAATCAAAATCACAAAGTATTACTTCATTCTAGCTAGAGTAGCAATTATGAAAAAGACAAAAGATAGCAAGTGTTGGTGAAGATGTGGAGAAAAGAGAACACTTGCACACTATTGGTCAAAATGAAAGTTCATGCAGTCATTGTGGCAAACAGTACGGAAGTTTCTCAAAAAATTAAAAACAGCTGGGCGTGGTGACATGTACCTATAATCCCAGCAGCTTAATAGGCTGAGGCAGGAGGATTGCCAGTTCAAAGCCAGTCTCAGCAAAAGTGAGGTGCTAAGCATCTCAGTGAGACCCTGTCTCTAAATAAATTACAAAATAGGGCTGGGGATGTGGCTCAGTGGTTCAGTGCCTCTGAGTTGAATCCCTGGTACCCCTTCCCCCAAAAACATTAAAAACAGAATACCATATGAATCATCCACTGATGGTCATTTATCCACAAGAAATGAATTCAGTATGTTGAAGAGACATCTATTGTCATATGTTTGTTGTAGCAATACTCAAAAGCCAAGAAATGGAAGCAACAATATTGCTCATCAACTGATGAATATATAAAGAAAATGTACATAAATACAATGGAGTACTATTGAGCCATTAAAGTAGACTAAAATCTTGTAATATGAAATAGCACTAATAGAACTGGAGGTCTTTTCCTAAGTGAAATAAGCCAGGCACACAAACATAAGTATAGTTTTCACTTATATAGAATCTAAAAATGTTGATCTCATAGAAGTGATAGTCAAATGATGGTTATCCTTTACATGGTGGGTACTAGTTATATCATATGACTTCTGATTAAATTCCTTAAGTAATTTATTTAAAAAATTAGGCCTTTTCTATGTGCATAGATCAATAGGTTTGAGATGTACAAGAATGCCCCATGCTGGTGTTCACTATTATTAATTTTGCTTTAATTTATAGTAAAAATGCAAATCACTTAAAAGTATTGCTTTAGAAATATAAAGCAAGTAAAACAAAGATGTAAATATTTCACAGCATATTACTGATTTGGCTCTAAAATTACATATCAAAATGATATGATATCTTCAGGTGTTCTAAAACTTCAGAAATTTAAATGCAATTTTACTTATCAATTCTTTAAAATTATAAATTGTAGAAGTCTTCAAATTGTTGAATTTAAGGTAAAATTTCAAAATTTCTTCTCAAGACAAACTTAGTTTAATGAGTTTTTAAAATAAACTTCTAAAAGACATTTTTTAGTTATTTAATATCCTTGACTCCCCCAAAATAATAAAACAAACCTACATAGATTTTATCTTCTTGGTTGACCAAATAGCAAACAAGTCATACTTTTCAGAAGTTCTGTAAGGTTCTTTTTTAAAAAAGGATGTCCTACCATATCTAAATTCACTTTGAAAACTCTTTTAATATAATTTCACACCTATCATCTTCTCATCCACAATAAATTCAATAGAAGGTATGTTGTTGTCAGTAGCTAAAAGCAGCCAAATAGAATCTAATTATATAATGTAAAAAATATAGAGATTTGAGAAGCTTCCTATTTTGCACTGCTGAATTTGTTCTGCACCTGGATCTATTTGAATGAAGCAGCTCTTTTTTTTTTTTTTCAGAGTAGAAATTAGAAGTTTATTAAAGGATGGCAGAAAAGACTTCTCCCGGAGGAAGAAGGGGACCCAAGAGGTGGAATCTGTGGACGTGTGGTTGTCTCCCCTTTTTATCGTTTTGGTGATGGAATGTAGGTTGGAAGGCTTGAGGGGTGGGACACAGGTGGGCCAAACAAGTAATCTGGGCAGGAAGGACTTCATTATCACTTCTTTGGGATGGCAGCTCTTACCATGATTTAACTCAAATCCTAAAAGAAATGTGTTCACTGGGCTGGGGGTGTAGTTTAGTGCAGGAGTGCATACCTAACATGTGTGAAGCCCTGGGTGTGTATGTAATCCCCAGCATACACACACACACACACACACACACACAATTGCTCATTGATTAATGGTACCAACGGAATCTACCCAAGAATTCTGAGTAGAAAGAGAAATTCATTGTAGTTTGAGTCCAGAGGAAATATCTTTCAAGATCATAATTTGAATGAGTAGACATCTAAAACTCTAATTACTTCTTGTTACCATTTACTTTTTTCTCTTTGAGGTTCTTTACAATCTCAGATCCCAAATAGCTTCCTTCTGCCCCCACCCCTATGTATATATGCCCCCACAAGTGTATGTGTACATGCACACATGTGTTATTTTGAAAAATTTATCTTTTCCAAAAAACATTCAAAAATTGCTTTTAAAGTAAACTGCTGACCACGTTTGTATTCTCTGTTTATCTTCAGTGTTAGACATCGGCTGAAACCCTCACATGTTTCCACTTCTGAGGTAACAAAAGATTTCTTGAAGAGTGAGGATGGATCTGCAAAATTATATATGGAACTATTTTCCCCACCACAGATGCACAGTGGTCCCTGGAGATCTCTCTGTATTTCTATTGAACTTGGCTCTGCATGTTGATTAGCAGACTCCAGGAGGATTCACAGGGAAGGATAGAAACCTTAGTCTAAGAAAGAATGTTTTTGTGCACGTAATACTCACACTGTACTTCTTGGGAAACATGGCTTTTATTAAAGTGTGCGCATGTGTGCATGAAGAAGAAACATCTGTCACCAGAGCTTTACTTTATTGCTGCAAGCATGAGTACCATCATGTTACACAAAGGTGCAAGAAAGCCTTAAAGTTGGTCAGGTAAAATTGGCCTGGCCGGGAGTGATAAATATGAACTAAGATATGATGTAATTTTCAGCTTCTCAAGAGATTACAATGATGTATACAGCATTTAGTTAGGTGTTTAATCTCTTCTAGCATCTGTATAGAGTGACAGATTATGGAATCATCTTTAGAAGAAAGCAATAAATCATGGATGCTTCATCCATTGTGTCGCTAAAATGTCTTAATTGTCACACATCTGACAAGAAGATATTTGTTTCTGACTATTATCAACTAGGTATTCATTAAAGTGGAACAATGACATCAGAGATGTATAGGTTTGAAAAAAATCATTGAATATTATTAGTGTTCCCTAGTTTCAATCAAAATACATTTTTCAATCATTTTTCCCTATGTCCTTTGAAAGACATGACCTCCTAGGTCTGTAGGTACAAATCCAATTCAAATTTGAGTACCTCCATACTTAATATATGTGTACTTAATAAATGTGTATAATTTAATATGTGGGTACTCAATTCTCATTACTTATTATTTATTGTTCTTTCTTCACATTTATAGAAACTGTCTTTGAAAATGCTGAATGGATGCCTATGATTGTTCAGCCAGTCAGTAGCAGCAAGATCCATACTCAAGGTCTATCTGTTTCTCATAAAATTGGTGCTTTTATCCACTACACTACACAGCTCTTTCTTCATGGGAAATAAGACTTCAGCTAGACAAGAATTTCCATAATCAGAAGCAAAATCCTAGGATTATAAGGAAATTTAGCAATCATTTACTCAAATGTCCAACTACTAGAGTATCTCTTCTACCACATTTCTAAATAATAATCATCCAATATCTGCCTGTATAACCATGACAGGTGGTTAATTCTCTGCTGTTATATAGCATTAATAATAAGAAAGATAATTTGAGTGAAAACATTCCTCCCAGCAGCTCTTGCCATTGGATTCTCCTTCTAATCTCTGGAGAAATACTATACAAGGTTGCTTCCACTTCCACTGAGTAATATTTGGAACAAAATATCAGAGAATGGATCTAAACTGTTCCAAGAACTTCTAAAGCAGTATCACTAACTTCAAAATAAACATGCATATTACTTATTTAATTATATAAATCTAGGCTCTTATGCAATCAATTTCTCTAAATGATTATGGCACTAATGCATGCCAGGACAGAATATGTCATTTGTTGTCATCTATTCCAGTAACCAAGATCTTAGTGAGTGGTTGGGATGGCTAGCAGTTAAAGCAGATAAAGTATAGCAAGCCTTCTAATTTGTAGTTCTTTCAAGCTTGCAAAGCAAGTTAATCATAGTTATCCTATAGGTTGTGAAATAAAAACCTGTAAAATTGGAATAATTGGAAAATACATTCTTTTTTTTTGTTAAGTAGCTAGAAATATTTCTGAAACAGAAATAAAGCAAACAAAACAAAACAAAAAATAACCAATATACTTGGGACAGTATAATGGGACCAATATAAAGGGACAGACATGCTGGCATTTTCAGAATATAATTCCATCATACAGTATATATTTGGAAGTAAAGCAAATGTTAAGTGTTCAGAATATAATTCCATCATACAGTATATATTTGGAAGTAAAGCAAATGTTAAGTGTTAGACTCACTATGTATAACATTCATTATAGACATGCTATTTTTCTATATAACAAATATTCCAAAATAGAATCCTAAATTTATTATTTTAAAAGTGAGAAATTTCTTTGATTATTAACAATTATAATCATGCAATACAAGCAAAAATTGAGGTTAAATAATCAAATGGAAACATTTCCAAGTAGATGATATTTTTTTGCCTGAGCAAATAAACTGCAGAACTGTGGTGTTTTGTTTGGATGTGAGGGGTCACCCAAAAGCTCCTTTTAATGTAGGACTATTTAGAGCTAAAATGATCTGATTATGAGAGGTGTAACCTCATCAGTCCATCCTGGTTTGAATGGACTGACTGGATGGTAACTGTATGTAGGTGAGGTGTGACTGGGGCTGTGCCACTGGGGACTACCCTGAAAGGGTACATCTTCCCTGCAGCCTCTTCACTCTCTCTGTTTCCTGACCCTACCATTCACTGAGCAGCTTTCATCAACTGGGCCCTTCTTCCATGATGTGTTGTTGTCTCACCTTGAGTCCAAAGCACTGGAGTTGGCCCTCTCAGGAAGGAGACCTCTGAAATTGAACATCCAATAAACTTTACCTCTCCTAAGTTGTCCTTTTTGGGTATTTTGGTCATGGTAATAAAAAAAAAATCTAGCAAAAATATGTAGTAAGTGATATTTCAATCAATAATGAGGTATCATTTTTCTTTTATTCTATAGCACCACTTATAGACACTTTCAATACTAATTAAAATTTCATGTTAATGTTTTAAAAATACATAGAGTAGAAAACAGTGGGAAAACTCATGGAGGTTGGGTTCTCCAAGTTTTATTAATGGGGGTTTTCATTCAGTATTCTCAGTGAATGAGTCTAGTAGGAAATCAAAACAATTAAATAAATGATTAAATAAGTTAAATGAATCAAGAATTTTTAAAAGTGGGACTGGGACAGAGCACTTACCTACCATATGTGAGGTACTAGGTTCAATCCTTAGCACCACATAAAACTAAACAAATAAAATAAAGGCATGCTGTCCATCAAAACTACAAAAAAAAAATTAAAAAAAAATTTTTAAAGTGTATCTGCATTACTTAGGTAGGAAAGCATGATTTTAAAAAATCTTTAAAAGTTTATAAATATTTTTATTAATATTTTCAAATCTGAATTAATTTCATTTAAAATATTCAGAATAACTTATTTCCTTCTCCATATAGACTGTTATAACTGTTTAAACCATTTAACAGTTTTTAGCTTGAAAATCAGGTTAGTAATATCTTTAGCAATAAAATGTAACAAGTTCTTACTATATACTGGGCACTATTTTAATTGATTTGCCTTAATTAACTCATTTAATCCCCATAGCAACTCTACAGAGGTATTTTTATCTCTGATTTTAGATGATCAAACTGAAGCTCATGAAGTTAAGTTGCTTCTCCAGGCAATAGAGCTAGTAAATGGATTGCAAAGTAGGATGCTTGATGCCTGGTTCATATTCAGCCTCTAAATAGAATCTCCTGTCATAAACCAGAGTGCCTAGTTCACACCAGACTCTACATAATTATTTCTTCAATTGATTGGTCACAAATGAAAAGAATAGTTCAATATATGTTGTGCTCAAAATGTGATGAACTATAATCAAGCCCTTTTCCATGGCTCTCAGGATGAGACGTAAGTAAAGCCATTCAGGATTTAATGATACATCTTAAAGATTTTACTCTGATCAGGAAAGGAGATAACTGGGACCATGATAACTAGAACTAGACACTTGAGCCACAGGCGGAAAATGCAACTTCTCTGTGCATCAGTTTCCTGTTATAAAATGGGGTTGCTGGTGGTGATAGCACTCATACCAGAGAGTTAAGGTGAAGACTATTTGTCTGGCACATAGTGAGCATTATTATTTACTGTATTGTCATTATTATAGTTCAGCTTCTTTATCTGACTCCCTTCTTAGTACAAACTTCTCAAGGCTAGGAAATCTTTTTTTTTTTTATTCAAAATGTAAGGTTTTTTGGCTGACATTCTTGTCTTGTAAAGGCAACATCCAATTACTGCTAAAGAGGAATCTGTGTGAATCTGTTTTCATTAGCCAATGTCCAGGCTTGCTAATTCCAGATTGTTTTGAGACACCAGGGAGAGTGGGGAGAATCATAGAATGCAAATTTTCATGTGGTAGATGCCTTTGAAAATCAGCATATCTGTTTCCTGTTTCCTCTGCCTAACCAAAGATTAGCAAAGAGGACTTCTCCTGCACCTCCCACAACTTTGGATAAGGGATGTCATGCAATGGTGGTAATGGGGACTGGGAGATAAATTCCCCAGATTCCTGTCATTTTGAGAAGTAGTCAAAGCTGCCTCATTCTTGCATCTCAATGCCTCACAGGGTGCACACAGTGAATAGATTTGGGGAATAGCTGTTCATAGGATACTACACTTTCCAAGGGATACTTAGAGGAAGTATCCTCTAAGTTAAAATTGTGTAGCACAATTTTGGGATTAAATTGATAGCAAATTTCTTGACTGTTAAACACAAAACAAAACATCATGGGTCCCAGAAGAGTACTCTGCCCTCCATATATACACAACCTGCTCTAACTTTAGCCCTGAAATTACAAAAATATATGAAACAATTCATTTCTAACTATATTCCCTGAATAATCACAAATACATTTTTAGCATGATGCTCTTTTCATCTCAATCACTATAATTTAAATGATAGAATGCAAATAGATTTATGGAGCATGCCACAAAATTAACATTTAAAAGGAAAAAGAATTACCAGCCACTTTTTCCGCCAAGTCATTTAGAATCCACAGAGAAAAAAGACACAATGCATACACAATGTATGTAGTTATAAAATGAAGATGTTGAGACAGAATCTTCAGCAGAGGCTGACTGGGTAATGCACAACACTTATTTAGCCTAATTATTTGACTTTTCAGACATGCTTCCCTCTTCAAACAATGTTATGTATGACAGTGACCTTCCAAAATTAGTTCATAAGCATCGACTGGCTCTAGGAGCTGAGGCAATGAGGTACATCTGCAAGTGAATGGCTGTGGAGACTTGCCTATGAATTCTGTTTCTACCCCTTGCAGCTCATGTAGTTTGAGGTTAATTACTTAATCTCTTTGAACTTTAGTAAGATCACCTATGAAGCATATACACAAAAATGTTTTCCCTTGAGTTACAGAGGATAAGTGATTATGGTTATAAACTGCTTAGCATATGATGAAAACTCACAAAATGTTGGCCATCATGTAGCCACTAAATAGTGCATACAATGTATTTAGCTACCAAGAAGGACAATGAATTTTTTTTGGTGGGGGAGGGGGGTACCAGAGGCTCTTGACCACTGAGCCACATCCCCAGCTCTGTTTTGTATTTTATTTAGATACAGAGTCTCACTGAATTGCTTAGCACCTCCCTTTTGCTGAGGCTGGCTTTAAACTTGCAATCCTCTTGTCTCAGCTTCCTGAGCCTTTGGGATTGTAGGCATGTGCCACTGTGCTTGGCCAATGAATCCTTTCAAATGAGAAAAAGTGCAATTCAAAATTCACTTTCAGATCTTAGAGCAATATGTCCTTAACCTGGAAGCCAGAGAAAGGACTCTTTTACTGTAACCATGGACTTAGGTTTCAGTAGAGGTAGTTGGGGGGGGGGGGAAGCTAATAATTCCTCATACCTGCAAAATAAACCCTTTGTAGTAGTGTGTAGTTGACAAAGTTTGGACATAGAAATTGTCTGGCTCAACTCCTTTAACTTTCTAGGACTATTGCTTTTTAAATTTCCAAATAAATTTGCTCCAGAACTTCCTACATGTTCTGAGAAGCCTAATGCTTGCCACAGGACTTCTGAGGACATTAAAGATGCACCTATTCTCCTGGCCTTCCTCTGAGTATGCCTGCATATCTCATACGGTATCATCTATGGACTCTGTGGCTGCCCTGCTTTGCCTACTCCACTGACCATTACTTTCTTTAATATTTATTTTATTTCTCAGTTTTAGGTGGACACAATATCTTTATTTTACATGTATGTGGTTCCGAGGATCAAACCCAGTGCCTCATGCATACTAGTTGAGCACTCTATCACTGAGCCTGACCAGTATTTTTTCTCTTTCATCCCTATATACGTTCTCCAAACACAAGTCAGAATACATGAGAATAAGCTGGAAGAAGATGCAGGATAGCAGAAAAACAATAGATTTAAATATTGACAACTTATTTTAAACTTGCTTTACCTATGGGCAATGTGTTCTGATATTTTTTGATCCTGTCCTTTCCAATTTTATCCTTATCTCATGCCATTCTTTTCTACTTTCTCAATGCTAGGACCACTGCTAAATTGATTTCACAACCTCCTAATTTGGAATGACTCACGATTTAACACAATTTTTCTGTCTGGAACAGTCAAAAAACATAGTTATAGGACCTTGATATTTAAGCCAAAGTAACTGTCTGCTTCTAAAGATTCATATTGCTCTTCCTAGATTATGGAAATTAGATGATTGTTAAATTATTTAATGTGCTTTTCTCTTCATGTTACACATATTACTTCATTTAATTTTTATAGCAACTTCTTAAGTTAGGTAGAATAGAACTTTACAGATTTCTCCAACTTTCAAAGATGGAGAAACTGGATCTCAGATGGGTTGAATGATTCTCGAAGGTCACAAAGATTGGCTCTGTTTTAGAAGACAGACTCATTTTCATCTCTTCCCTGCTACACCATACAGGCCATCGATTCTCGAAGGGCAATTGAGTATCATCTGAATTTGAATTTTCTAGCTGAATAGAACTTGCTAAAAGAGACAGATTCCTGCTCTACTCTCATCCATAGAATCTGAATCCCTAGGATTGGGCATGATATATGACTTTGAAAGGTCTCCAGGAAACCAGTATGGATCAAACCAGGTATATCATTTCCCCAGATGCTGTCAATCGTAGGAGAGACAGACAGATACACTGCCAGAACTTCTAGAGGCTTAAGTAAGGATTTCATTGTTTTGCTTTAAAAGGATTGGAGGGAAGCTAGAAGTCAAATGCAAATGAAAACTATACAACTATAGGTGAACCAAAAACAAAGATTCAGTAAAAGAAGAAGCAAAAGAGCAGAAGAACTTAACCTGTTAGAAAAGGCATGTGGCATTGAACTGGACTCCTCATTCTTCAGGCGTTTAAGGTAAAAATAAAATGACCTGGAAAGTGTTTTATTCTGACAAGATTAATTTGGTTTCAATTCTCCTGGCATCTGAGCAGCAGAAGAGCTGTCTATTGCATTTTCATTTTCTGAGTAAGAACTCAAGGGAACTGCTTATACATCTGGTCCAAGCATAGAGTTTAGAAACTACTTCCACATTCCTTGTTCTATCCTAGCATAATTATATAGTCATAGTCATAACCCCAATTGAGCATCTACTGCAGGTCAAGCATGGTAAACAGATTATCCTATTTAATATTCATGAAACCCTTAGGATGCACCCCTCATTTTATGGATGAAGAAATTCAAGTTTAGTAATTCTAAGAAACTTGTCCAAAGGCATACTCAATTAGTGGAAAAACTGAGATGCAAGTCCAGATAGTTCATTTCCAGAGCTTACGCTCCACTGACTCTCAGATCAAAAATAAATGAAATAACCGTACCACATAAGCAGTAGTCCTATCAGGAAGGAGAATGGGACTAGGGTGAAAAAATAAAGAGGAAGAGCATGTGAAAAAAATCAGAACAGAGGCTGAATGGGAAATTATTTAATAGGAAGGAGCAGTGGATGGCCCCCTGCTGGAATATAATTCAATTTGAGTCAGGACAGTGCATTTCGCTAACTTACATTTGGCTGCCAGAAAGCCTTCAGGTAATAGCCATGCTAACAGAAGTTTAGGTTCTTTGAACATATGAAGAAAGTCAGACAGCACCATCAAGGTGGAACCCAAGGACTTTGTTAGTATTTGTCCCTTGACAAGGCCAAACATTAAAATCTTCATCAATCAGTGGAGCTTTTGGCAGAAGTTTGTTATATAAACCTAGATGCACATTTTCACTTGAAAAAAAATCCTGTATTAAAAACTGCATATTAAAATTTTCCTACTATTGTCATGATCAGTTTCTGAGATTTCTGTTCTGTAGTCATTAGATGTCTTTAACGATTACTTTTGTGTGGATTTAAGCTGATGAACACATTTAAATATCTTATTTTATGATAATTAACTTGGAATTGTAATTTTTAAATATTTTTTATTTGTTCTAATTAGCTATATGTGACAGTAGAATGCATTTTGACACATCATACATACATGGAGTATAACTTCTCATTCATCTGGTTGTACACAATGTAGAGTTACACAGGTCATGTAATCATATATGCACATAGAGCAATGTCTGATACATTCTACTATCATTCCTACCCTATTCCCCCTCCTTTCTCCTCTATCTAGTCCAAATTACCTCTGTTTTCCCCTGTCCCCCCACTATGAATTAGTATCTGCATATCAGAGAAAGCATTCAACCTTTGGTTCTTTGGGATTGGTTTAGTTCGCTTAGAATAATATTCTCCAGTTCCATCCATTAACCATCAAATGCCATAATTTCATTCTTCTTTAAGGCTGAGTAATATTCCATTTTGTATATATACACAGTATCTTTATCATCTGTTAAAGGGCAAGTAGATTGATTCTATAGCATCTGTAATATCTGAGGCACTGTTTTATATATATTGATGGCTAGAATGTTTCTACACATTTTGTAAGCTCCACCTCCTATTCTAAAAAGAATTTGGACACCTGGATTTATCCCCCAAAACTGAAAGTAAGTCAACATTATGCGATGTGCATTTGAGATTTCCTTTTGCTATAAGCTACTGAAATTTTCAAGAGACTGATACCTTAATCTGTGTTCTTTAGATGTAAGATGTTCTGTAGTGTACATACTGATATTTCGCTAACCTGGTATTATTCACATTAGAAAAATTGGTACAATGATACATTCTTTGTAAGGCATTTGGCAAAAGGCTCATCACATAGTAGGTACTCAAGAAATGTTTCCCTTTTTTCTTTCCAAATTCAAACTGGCTTCTACTGTATACCCTCTTTGCTTTGTTTTCTAGCTGGTATTCATATATGTTCTCAGCATTGCCTTTGTCTCCAAATAGGATATGGTTTTGAAGTTGCCTTTTGTCACTTCTCTTGTAGCTTAAAATAGTCATAAACCTAAGCTCCCCAAGAGCCTGTGATACCAAGTGAGTCACAGAATGTAGTGTCCTCTGTAGATAATTCTTTGAGATGCTTTATGTGATTAGACACAATAGATTTTTCTCTGGGAGCAAAGGATGTGTTGCAAGAGATTGACTAGAAAAAATTCTTCATTCTTTTTTGTAAGTATCTGGTTTTGTTTCAGTGCTGTCTCTGTTCTGAGCCCTACCTAGTGCTGGTTTGCTTCATTTTTCTTTATCTTGTTTTCTAACAGGGATACAAGGCAAGATGAATACCTCAATAAAAATGGCACCATGCTGCTGAAACTGACATCCAGTACTTTTGGAGGTCTTCAGAAAACAGCATCACTTTGTTCTGTTTAATGACTATGATGTGGAATTTGCTGAGGCACCTGCCATTTTATACAGCTCTCTAATCTTCCTCTTTATTAGCTGTCTGGAAACATCATCACACTGACTGTTTGGTTTAAATTCTGTTCACTCTCCTAATATAAAAAGACAAGAGAATGTCCCTGAAGACATAAACTTAGTCTCTTCTACTATACACAGTTATTTTTTTCAATGTAATTTTCCTTTAAACAAAAATTCTTTTATATTTCAACAGGAAGAAACTCTCTCTTTGCCTCCTAAGTAAATATTTTGCATTACAATTGTCCAGATGTGCAAGATGCCTACTGAAGCTTTCTTTGTTTAATGACTAATCATTTAGATGAGCTGTTTAAAAAGGCATACACTATAGTGCATATTTTCATTCATTCACTTATTTTATTCGCTGAAATCATGTTTATTGGGTTCTTGCTATAAACCACACAGAATGTTAGGTCTTGTGAATATCAAAAAGAATAGGAAGGTTTTATTTGAGAAACAAGTTGAAAGGATAAACTCACAAAGTGCTTTGGTACAAGTGGGAGTGAAGTCTTGGAACACAAAACATCCCTAAGTTTGAATAAGGGGAGTGCAAGATTTCACAGAGGAGGAACAGATATCTAGTGGGCTGAGGGCATGTGCATCAGACAAGAGGGAATGGGGAGTAGAGGGAAGGTGGAATCTATTGTGGTTGGAGCGAATAGAGTTTGGTAGGGGAAGATTAGGACAGGAAGTTGGAAATGTCAACTGGGTCAGAGTGTAAAAATCTTTTGTGTCACATAAAATATCTCGATTAATTGCCTAAGTACTGAGTGAACAATTGAAGTATGGCCCAATGCCAAGCACTGGTCTGTGGTGCAGAGGAGGGTGGCATCTTCAAGCAGGCTGTAGAGTGGATCACCAGAAGGCAAAGCCGTATCATCTCAGGATACAAGACCTTCGAGCCACACTCCTGCCTGGAAAGGGGCCCCTGCAGGCCGGGCAGAGGGAAGATTGCTGAGGCAACAGGAAGGAGAAGGCAGCCTATTTAAGGGACCAGGGGACAGAGATACAGGGAGTAAAGAGGGGTTTGCACTGGGGTTTTTCTTAACCTGTTGGGGATTTACCCTTCTTTTTTTTTTTTCTTGAGTTAAAGAATATGGACAAGAGCTAAGGGGTTAAAAAAAAGTTGCACTTTATGGGCCTCTTTTTTTTCCCCCCCCAAGAGAAGTGAATCCAGTTTGAGACTGGACTGGAGGACTTAGAGGGAAAAGGAGGAGAAAGATGAACCCATGAAACACTGGGTTCTATCCCCAGCACCACATTAAGAAAAGAAAAAAACAGATGGATGAATCAGGGACTCCCAGTGTGTGAGTAGGAAATGTTCCTGTTGGTGAGCACCTGAGCAATCCTTCCCCATGAGGGTCACGCTGCTTTCAAAGGACATGCCAGGATTCCCCCTTAGTATCTATCCCGTTCTTGAACTTTTTCCCAATGTTAAATCAGGGGCAGAGTATAGCTCAGATTGTTCTAATTCTACATTTAACACTTTTCTTCAAGCTTAAAGCAGTGGAAGCCTGTTGCTTTCTTTTGTAATCTCTACAGCTTCCGCACTAATATCTACAGCTTGCATTTCTGATGGTCTTTGTATTTCTGGAGTAGAACGGGGCATCCTTTACATCATCCAGTGTAAAGGAAGGAAGGACTTGGAACACTATTTCCACTATCCACCTAATGGTGGTGCTTCAAATGGAAGTGTTGTCTAAAAGTGCTTGCTTTTCTTTATTTCACCTCTTTTATATGATCTCCAGTCTCTGTTCAAGAGACCTTCCAAGGGATAACTCACCAGTTACCTGTATTCTGGGACAGCCACGTTTTTCACTCTGTTGAACTAGAGGTGATTTCTTGAGCATTTTGGCTTCTTGTTTTATTACTTGGAACCATAGGCCAAATTGTGTCTCTCTTCTTCATATGACTGCTGCAAGTATCTAAAGACAGCTAACACCTTTACATGATGTTCTATCAATTTATTTCCAGTCTTATCTTTTCTGGAGTTACAAGTTACTCAGTTTCATGGCTTGCATGATATCTACTAATCTATTAATGCTTCACTCCCAAATTTTCCTGAAGAATTGAAATCTTCAGGAAATATGTGGCTACAGTGATGTACTCAGGTTTTGTTTGCGGTACTGTGTTTAATTTCAAGACACCCTTCCTGGGGTCCTCTACAGTATTTTCACTGCAGCTGTTTTGTTACACTGGAGTTATTCTCTAGAGGGCACTTCATACATTGATATCCTGGAATGTTTTGTCCTGAATATTTGGGGATTATTTTCTCTTTACCACATGAGTGGCCCACTGCCTGGATGGAGTATGTTGCTTTTTGAGAACATTGCTCCATTGAATTCCAGTTTGTAGTCTTGACACTGAGAAGTAACTATCTTGGTTCTTAGTCCTTCGTGGGTAACTTTTTTTCTCTTTTCTCTCTGGAAGCATAGAACTTTTATGATTTTTTTTTCATTTTTTTTTCTTGGGAGCACCATTGAGCCCATATCTGAAACTTCACATATTAGTTTTGGAAATTAGTTTCTAGCCATTATTTAATGATCATCTATACTCTTCTCTATTTCATGAAATATTGAGTCAGGTGTTGGGTATTCAGAATTAATTCTGGTTTGCTGAACTCTTACATGTTTTAAATCTACTTAACATTTTTCTACTTTCTGGATACTTTTGTATGATTTCTAATAATATGTCTTCATGCTTTCTTTTTTTAGCTATTATATGTTTGTTTCAAGGAACTTTTTGTATTTTATGATTGTTCTAGCATCTCATTCTACTTTTAGGATACAATGTCTCTTCATTTAGAGGGCATTATAATTTTTCTAATCTTTTTTCACTCCTTGCATAGTCTACTTATTTCTGTTTGTGTAAATATTCCTGTTTTACCGACTGTAGTTCCCTTCTGTTTATGTTTAGAAGCAGAACCTAAGAGGCCAACAGGAATCTCTGAGTGTGTTAGCAGGAGTATCAATTGGTGAGCCCCAGTGTAGTCCACAACAAAGTACTGGCTCTCTTTTTATTTCAAGAAATGAAAGCTTCCATATCTATAGTTATTTTTTCTTTAGAGTTCTTAGGGGTCTACAGAAAACACTGTCCTCTTTCTTTCAATATTCAAGTGTGGCTTTCACAGTTCCGAGAGCCAAGTTGAGGATGTGTGTTAAGGGTCTCACTTTTTAATACACACACACACACACACACACACATTTATTTTATAGACTTTTATTAAATACTTTATTTTCAGTAGAGTGCCTTGCCCCTTCCTTCATCTAATATTCAAGGCCAGTGCTTTTCCAGTTGAACTTTTCAGAGTAAATTCCAAGTCTCTGACAAGATGGTGCATGAGTTCATCGTATGGGTTAGAGGATCCGGGGGTCCCTTTGCTCCATTTACAGACTTTCCACTTCAGTTTTTACATTTTCAGTCCCTTTCTTAACTGCTGCATTCAATATCTCTAATTCCTGGGAATTTCTGTGGTTCAACAGCTCAAACGCTGCACTCTGATTTCCCTACATGCTTTAGTTCCAACCCTCCGCTCTGGTACAATAATTACTCTTGTTAATCTGCTTTCCATCTTCTAAATAATGCTTGCCATTTTAGGTCAAACTTTTGTCCCATCTCCTCCACTTTGTTGGGTGAGGGGGATAGTATTGATTATGCCTTCTTTATCTGTGGGAAGGATTGGAGAGAACAGCTACATGTTTGACTAGAAGTTAATTCAAAGCTCTCTCCAGTATTCCTGCTGTCCCTGCCTAGTTTCTCTGCCAATAGTATAATATTATGACCATCCCCATCCCCATTTTCTCTTTACAGCATATACATGGCCCAGAAAAGATGTGAAAATTTAAGTAGACCTAGCATTTCTACAATCTGCTTTATCAGTTCTTATCTCTTCCTTTCTTGTAGGAAAACTTGGAGAATATGCCACCAGAATAAGAGAGGTAGATGGGTATAAAGAAAGGTTTTAGGCAGAAAGACAAGGTTCAAGTACATAATAAAATTATAGAAGGAGAGAGAGAGATGTACACACCAAAAACAGAGCTTAAGGAAGATTCAATGTTTTGATGAAGATTAAAAAATTTGCCCCATGTAAAATATTCCAAAGGCGGAAAAAAGGATTTGTCAAAGAGGTTCTTTGAGTTATAAATTTAATCACATTCAATGATCTTTGAAGGAGTCAAGTGAATATTGAAATTTCTTTAGTAATCCTATGATCTATGTTTCCTTGAATGATATTTTGTATATTCTGCATAGCAAAATAGGTTATTTATAGCCTTCTAAATTTGTGGTGCTCAAATCTAAATATAAAACTTCCAGTGTGAAAATATTAAACAACTCTAACATGGAACTAAGAGCTACATTCTCTTTTCAAATGCATGTGAAGGACAAAAGGAAATGAGATCTGGAATCTGTAATAAAAAGGAAATTAGTTTTCTTATTTCTAACTCTTCCTCTCTATTTAAAAAAAATGAGTCCATTCATTCTAATGTTTAGCCTTTGGACCTTTCCTCCTATCTATCCAAACATACATTCATATTTTCAATAGGCACTGTGTATCTTATCAGTTGTTCAATGGTTTAGTTGGCAAGTCATTAAACCCAAGTAATCCTAGCCAAATTATGTCTTTTCCTGTCTGGGGATAAAATTCATGGCCTTGTGCATGCCAGACAAATACTCTCACTGAGATGCAACATCAACCCAAATAAAAATTTTAAAAGGATTCACTTTGACCATCTTCTCCTCAAACACATCCTAAAATATACATATATGCCAACCCCAAAATAAAGCTCAATCATCTTTTCTTTCTGATCATTTTCTGTGATTCCCCCCTCCTTGCTCTACCCTACGTCTTTTACAATGAATGTCGGTCAATGTGATTCACTGAGCTAGAAGAGGGGCAGAGGTTCCCTGGCCTTGAGAAGGTTTAGAATCAAAACAAACTTTCCAGCCTTATACATATGATTAAGATACAGAGAAGTGGCAGCCATGAGCTCTACCCTCAGGGAACTGATGAGTGTGTCAGGGAAGTAGGAGGCTTTGAGAAATGCTTACAAATACAAGAGACAACAATTTCAGGCAACCAGATGGTATGAATGCAGTGTTTCAGAAGTAGTTTTCATCTCAAATAAAAGAGCTTTCTATCTTTCTTACCAATCATTATAGAATGCCTCATGGTAAGGTGGGCATTACAGGAAGTAACTGTGGTTCCTTTTTGACTTCTACTTCATGACTTAGGATTGTGTGATTAAACTCTGCTAGCCTGGGTTTTGTTATTTGAAGAAAAAGAAAAGATTTAAATGAATACTAGTTGAGTATTCTTTAAATATGCAAAAATCTGTGGTTCCTTCTCATAGGAAGAGCATGAATAGATATACAAGGGCTAATGAAAACCTTAGTAAACCAGTAGTGTATATATAAATGGTCAAATGACCACAGATTATTGTAGGAATTGACCGGATGTCATTGGCAGGTTCAAAATGGGCCTCTTCACATATTTAAGTATTTCCTATAGGTGGGTTTGGAGTTTTCCAGAATTCTCTTTCCCTTTTAATTTCTCTGCATCAGCATTGGGCCTTCAAGGATGGGAGATATGTTTTGCAATTTGCCTGTGGACCCCAGTATGGAGATAGTTTCATTTCAACCCATTCATGTTTCAGACTTTATAGATAAAAAACACTTGTGGCTTAGTTGATTGGGAATACTATAAGAAAATACTATCAACATGGAAGTTCATATAGCATAGCTATTTATTCTCCCAATTATGGAATCTGGGAAGTTCAGATCAAGGCACAGGCTGACAGGGTGCATGGTAAGATCCTGCTTCCTCATAAAAAGTGCCTTCTGTGTCCTCCCATGGTGGAATTGACAAGCAAATTGTCTGGGGGGTCTTTTCTGTGGGCACTAACCCCAGTCATGAGGGTTCTGCCCTTGTGACTTAATCACTCCCCCATAGACCCCAACTCCTAATAATATTTCCTTGGATGAAAGACTTCAACATATGAATTTTGAACACAAACATTCAGATCATAGCACCTTGTCACTGCAGAGCTACACTGTTCTTTTATGCAGGTGTGCTCTGTATAAACTCAGTTCTGAATTTGCTATCTCAGAGGGCAGATTAAGAATTTTGGATACTATTCTGCTTTACTTAAATAACAATATACCTGGCAATATCCATTATATCAAATTAGAAGTCTCATTTTTCTATATTATCAGAGCAAATTCTTTCTCCCCAGAAATTCTAAGTTTCACATGTTTTCATAATTACCACAATAACTGTTAAAATAAATCTGGTAGCTTGTAAAGCTGACACATCTTCCTTCTGCATACTACCAATCAATGGACTTTGCAGTATCTCTTGCTTTACTCAGGAAGACTGAACAAAGTGGGATCTTTTGACTCAGGCTCCTTACCATTAGGCTTTCCAGGAGTTCCAACACCAGAGATAGCTGCTGCATAGACTCAGCATGTCAGGGAGCTACTGTGAGGTCCACCAGCTAGTTTCAACCAAGAGAGCATTGCTCTCCACAACAACATTGGTACAACAACATTGGTACAACATTGGTACCACACAAATGACTTGCCTGGATGATGATATTAAAATCTTTTATTAAGCAAATAAACCACATGCAATTTGCCACAAACAACTATCACATGTTGATGGACAATCCCAGGGGATTTACATTTTCATATGGAATAAAAGCTTGTCATGCAATGAATATATCTCTGCTGGTGAAACATCAAGGATCAAGTCCACGGAGAAAGTTTATTCCAGTGAAGTGAAGATTCTGCCTGCCCTTAGTCACTGTGTGTGGTGTCTACCTAAGTAGACAATGCCTTTCTTGTTTTCAAATTTATAGTAGCAGCAGCATGTTTATTCTTAGGACATCTTAAAATTACTTAACAGGTAGAAGAAACTAATACATTTAGTCTAGTATTTTCAGGAAGGGTAACTGGTATTAGATATTACTATACTACCCCTCACACACACACACACACACACACACACACTCAATTATTAGATTAGAGATATAATTATTTTCTTATTTTCACACTGATATTTATCAATTATTTGGGAATTTGAACATATATAAGCTGAGTAATGTTGGGGAAACCCTGATCATTTACCAGAAAGAGCACGTTAAATTGAAGACTTGTGATAATAGGTGAAGCTTTATTGTTAAGAGATAGAAAGAAAGAGGTAGAAATAGAGAATCTGATGAAGGTCAGTCATTTCAAATATGGATAGAAGAAAATTATATGACAGGCCTTGCATACAATATATATTTAGTTAGCATTCATTTGGAAATGTGTAAATATGGATGAGTGGAATGATGAATGGATGGATGGAGTGGAAAAATATTGTTTCCAACTTCACAAATGCCAAGGATTGAGTCAGCTTTTGTATTTGATTGTTATATTGCATTCTGTTAAAAACTGTTTTGTACTTTTCCGTTCATGAATGAAGAAAAGAGAAACAAAATGTCCTCTAATAGCTGTCAGTGAAAGCTATGGATATTTTTTACTCTGTTTCTTTCATACTGTTCCATATCAATGTACATATTTTGAGGCATCATGAAAAGTACCAACCTTGAAAGCTGAATTCTGTTTTTCTCACTTCACCTAAAACAAGCAAAAAAAGAAGGAAATATGAGTCAATTAAATCAATATAAGCAGGGGAGAGGTATTTTCTTTTCTCTTAACTTTTTCCCCCCATTTTCATGTGTACTAAGGAAAAGCATTTAATTGTGGAGGAATAAATACCTGATGGAAAATTTTCTCCCTAAACAGTTTTCATTTTGTGCTTTTTGTATTTTGTGCTTGATTTTTAAAAATTTCTTGGTGACATAGCAATGAGTGGAGATAGAAGGGATGCTTAATAAAAATTATAAAAATAAATGATAAAAAAGAAAAAAATATATAGGCAGCACTTAATCAACCCATGGAAATTTGCCATCATGGTAACATTTTCTCACAGATTCAGGCAAGGGCATTTGAAGGGGATGGTACAGGTACAGTTTATTCTTGGGTTCTGTATTTCTACCCTGGAATGCTGATTAGAACACAGACTTGCTTCTTCTCTCTCCTCGCTCCCCTAATAATCTGTTCTCCCTTACGGACCAAGTGATTATTGTGTTGTTTATAATAACTGTTCTACATTCCTTATGGAAATTGTAATTATGATGCTGAATATTCAAACTGCAAGCCACTTTTCTCAGGGAAATTGTAATTATGATAATGTAGTATTTACCCAACCAATGTTTTCAAGTCATTGTTCTCTTTGAGGAATGAGGAGGTGAGAGAAAAACACTGACATAAAACATCCTTTTGGGATCTCAGATATTCATTCTGGCAATAAATGCTAATAATAGCTGTTATTTGGGATATGACAAGCATGACACAGTCAAACTTCACATAAATGACATGCATGAACTTTTTGCAGAGGTATATACAAATTATAAAGTTTTCCCATCTAACTGAAACAATTTCATGAGTTATATTATTATCCCAATTTTTAAGATAAAAATTTGAAAAATTTGCTCTGCACTGTGAGTTTAAGGTCTACAGAGTATCTGACACATCAGTATGCATAAATTGATCTTACTATTGCTAAAAGTATGTTCTTATGTACATGTGATATCTGACTTTGCAAAGAAAAAATGCTAGAGGAATAGATATCAATACAACTGATCTTTTAGTAAAAGATTGAGGAAGAAATGTTTTTTCTCATAATACATGAATTTTAGAGTTTGAAATGTTTATGGTAAGAATGCTTTTTTGTTGTTGTTGTCCCTAGAAAACAGATTTTTAAAAAATTTATTTGTAGATGAACACACAGTATCTTTATTTATTTGTATGTGATACTGAGGATTGAACCCAGTGCCTCAAACATGTGAGGCAAGTGCTTTACCACTGAACTACAGCTCCCAACAGATTATTTTTTAAGTATAAAAAGATAAGACCCAAAATAAATGCAAAAATTTTATTCTTTCAAAATGAAAACACAAAACTCAAAACCCAAAGCCAATCACTAAGAAATCTTATGAGACAAGCCCCTAGGTAGAATAGGAACTACATATCTGTTAGTTCATATCTGCCTGTCTTATTTCTACTTTGCTAGACACTGTTTTCTCTACAACAAGTGTCCCAAACAAGGATTGAAGCACTGTCCTTTATTCCTTGTTTTATAGTGATGGTTTAGGATTTTTTTTTTCAATATTATTAAGTGAGAATAGAGTACCTGCTATATACAAGTACTTGATAGACATGTTTTTAAATCCCGTAACTATGTAAGACATGTATTTTTACTTTAATTTTATAAATGAAGAAAATGAACTTTATTTTATTCAGCTTTTTCACTGCTGTGACTAAAAAGGACCCAACCAGAACAACTGTAGAGGAGGAAAAATTTATCTAAGGGCTTACAGTTTCAGAGGTCTTAGTCCACAGAAGGCAGACTCTATTCCTTGGGGATCAAGGTGAAGCTGAATATCATGGTGAGAGTGTGGCAGAGGGAAGTGACTCACATCATGATCAGAAACAGAGAAAGATTCCACTCTCCAGATACTATATATATATATATATATATATATATATATATATATATATTATATATCCCAAAGCCAGACCCCCAATTATCATGTCCAGCCACGCCCGCCCTACCACTTCAGATACCACTCAGTTAATCCCCATCAGGGGATTAATTCACTGATAGGGTTAAGACTGTCACAATCCAATCATTTCTCCTCTGAACCTCATTGTCTTACATGTGAGCTTTTGGGAAATACCTTACATCCAAACCATAACATTCTGCCCTGGTCCACCAAAGTCCAACTCATCTGACAATGTAAACGACAATTAGTCTATTCCCAAGAGTACCCATCATCTCAACAGTTCTGAGATTGCTCAAAGTTCAAGTCTAAAATCTTCTTTGAAGCTCAAGGCAATCTCTCATTGTGAACTCCTGTAAAATTAAAAGCAATTTTTAAGTATCTGATATATAATGGTACAGAGCAAACATTTCCATTTATAAAAGTAGGGGCATAGAAAGAAGGGATGGGACCAAAGCAAGACTCAAATCCAGCTGGGAAAACAAGTCCTGCAGCTCTGTGTCTGGCATCTAGGGCACCTGTGATGTTCTCTCCAAAGGGCCTGTTAGCTCCTCCCCTGCAGCCTTGCTGGTTGTAGCTCAAGGGGCCTTTATTTTGGCTTGACTCTGCTGGATTCCTGCTGCTTTCCTAGGAGAATGTCCCATGTTACTGACATTTCTTAATCCCAGGTGTGTTCACTGCAGCAGTGGTTTCCTCCTTACATCTCCACACTTAGACTTCTCAGAGAGTGCCCACAGGACTCTGACCCTGCTGAACTTTGCTTGGACTTCCAGGCTTTCCTTTGAAATCTTCATGGAAGCCTACATGACCCCCTAACTCCAGCATCCTGCATTCCTGCAAATTCAGGACCAGTGGTTGATGCCAAGGTCTGCTGCCATCTTGAGCAGTAGCCAAGCCTCCAGGGACACTTGCTGCAGCAGCCTCTGTGTATCTGGGTGACTGAGCATGTTGAAAAGACTTCCAAAGCCCCCTTTTGCAAGCAGGATTCCCAACTGGTCTCTTCTCAAGAAAATTTTCACTTTTACTCCCTTGAGCTGGATCTTGAGTGTGATCTTGCCAGCTCCTGAGATGCCCTCAAGCCATCTTTCTTATTGTCTCTCCGCAAAGTCTTTGGCATTTCTGTAGTGGCAGTAATGTCTTAACTACTGCAACTTCCTTAGCCCTAGTTTTACTTGGGCTTTTCAAGTTCACTTTTTCTAAATATTTATGCCCTGCTTTCTGCTCCTGATTGTAACAATAAATTTGGCTAAAACCTACCAGCAATATCCATGCCACTGCCTGAATGCTATGCTGCCTGGACATTTCTTCCACCAGATTAAGAAGTCCATTCCTTCTATAATCAGCCTCACAGTAAGAATCTGGACGTGGCAAAATGAAAATAGCTTCTCAGTGAGCACATAATATGAATGGTCTCTACTCCAGTTTCCAAAAGAGTTATCTTCTCAACCCTCTTGAGCCCTGTCATCATTGTCCCTGGTCCTATTGGCATTCTGGTCTTCTGAGCTCTCACCAGAATTGGCCATTAAGCTCTGCTTACAACAACCTTAAGCATTTCCAGCTTGCAGTGTTAAATATTCCAAAATCCCTCTCACCAATTTCAAAAAGCTTCTGAACCACATGGGCAGGTTAGGCATAGCAATGACTGCACTCCTGGTGCCAATTTCTGTTTTAGTCAACGTTTTTGCTGCTGTGACTAAAAGGACCCAATCAGAATAACTGAAAAGGAGAAAAAGTTTATTTAAGGGCTCATGGTTTTGGAGTTATTGGTCCACAGAAGGCTGGCTCCATTCCTTGGGGCTCAAGGTGAGGCTGAACATCATTGTAGAAGAGTGTGGCAGACAGAAGTAGCTTACATCGTGATCAGAAAGCAGAGAGAGCTTCCACTCTCCAGATACAATATATCTATATCTATATCTATATCTATATCTATCTATAGACAGTGACTCATTTTGACTGCAACTAAAATAAATTCCAGATAACAGTTTGCCTTATATGCCTGCAAGGTCTTATTCAGCACCATCATCTGAGAGCTTACCAAGTGCTGCATCTATCAATATGTGATATTGCATAGTGTGACTCCAGATCAATGGAACTTCTTGGGACTGCTCAAAGGTGGGATAAACTCACATGAAGTAAATAGAGTCAAGTCGCTGGGGCTAGATTCTGCTCCCTCTTCACTGGTGCACTCAGCTGCCCACAGTGGTAACTGCTGGTAACTTATAGCGGCTTTTCTAGGAATTTTCCTCCTCCCACCCAAGGGAGCATCTTTGACCAAGGTGCTTCCCCCCAAAACAAGACAGTTCCTTTCTAATGACTGATTAATATGGAATAAAAAGGCCAAGCCCCCCTTTTTTTAGTTGGGACACTTATAAACATATTTATCCCAAGTACAGTTCCCAGTTAATTTCTTCTGTTTCCCAGACTGTTTTTTTGGGGAAATTTATCTAAATAAAAAACATAAAATTCAGAAGACATGGTCCTGAGACATCTGGCTCTAAAGTCCACTTACTTTCCATTTCATCTTCCTGCCTCCTGCTAAGAATAATTGAACTAATTTTCAATAAATTTTTACCCAGTAGTAGTTATAGGTAAAAATGATATGTTAAAGCCTATATATAAGAAGGCATTATTTAGTGCTAGACAATGTTGGCAATTATACTACCATTGGAACTTTAATTCATTTCTATCTCTCAGAATCCAGCCATTTACTAAGATAAATTAGTAATTATATACACATATACAAATTTGTAATAATTTTATTAAAAATTTTATACATATAAATATGCATATATCCCGATCCTACAAGATATCTCTTAAGACATTTCAAGGTTAGTTTCAACAAAATCCCTAATTATGCTAGCCTATCTTCAAAGAACAATATAATACTTTTAATCATGTAATTTTCTAGGAAAAATATTCAAGACTTCTCTGTTGCAGAAAACTTAAGAGATTAGTTATGGAACAAAGGCTTACATTTTCTACCGTAAATGTAAGGATTTTATCAGGCATGAAATGTAGTCAGAACAATTTACGGTCCAGTAAAATATTACTTCAGGCAGCCTTTACAATCAGAACACAGAAGTTACCTAATTCTGTGCAGTTTTGAGAATATGTGTTTAGGATTTTATAAGCAGTGAACAATGCTTCACTCTACACAAGGTGATTCCCCCCATAACACAGACAAGAAATTCTGCACCACCAATTCCTTTATTTCATTTACTGACTCTTAATTCTAAATCAAATCATTGCGTTTTTCCATTTACAGGTATGTGCCATTGCTGCTTAATTCACATGATTTCACCACAGAGTGTAGGAAGGGCTTACACATAAACATAAGCTCAAAGCATTAGAAAAATATTCCTCAGACTAAAAACAACATAAAATTTGTAAGAAATGTATTCTAACTGCCTACAGTTAGGTAGGAAATAGTTATTACACATTAAGGAAGTGCCAACTAGCTTTAGTTTCATCTTGTAATTGTCTTCAGTTACTAGGTAGAAGACTATTTACACCATTTTTAAGAGAAGATGTTTTTGAGAAACTCTCAAACATCAGAGGCACTTGAAAGGTTTCAGCTGTGGTAACTGGCAATAGGCGCTTACTGCATTATATATCCCAGGTGGTGATTTATATATGAAACACTTCAAATGAAGCATGAAGCTAATGGAGAAGTTTCTGCCAAGAAGTAGGTTTTGCACAGCAGTGAGTTCTGACTGAAGGACTCTTCTAGTCCTACAGAAATATTTTACTAGACCACTATTCACCCAGTGATTGATAAGGTCATAGAACTGTACAGAGTAGGGCATTCTTAAATTTGTTCTGGGCTCATTTATTATTCTTAAGTAGTCATTAGTGTGTAAACCAGTAAACTTCAGAAGGACAGCAAGAGAAATTTATAACAATTCATTCATCGTTTTAATTTGGGTTGTGGATGATACAAAGAAGCCTACAATCTATCTGTAAGGAGTCGACTTTGATACATAATGCCAGCATATCTGACCTCACAAAGATGGCACCTGTCTCCAGTGAATAATATTCTTGGATTTAGGTAAGAGAGTCAGTTTCTTCCCCTGACACCAAGAAAATCTGTAGTGGAGACTACTGACAGTGTCAGTACAAATAGTAACATCATCACAGCAGTACATAACAAAAAACAGAACAATAAACAACAACAAAAAAGACTTACATATATAGGGGGTTGACTTTATAGCACAAGGGTCTTTTTAGGACAGTCCTGATGGTGGAAAATGATGTGCTATTTTATTTTGACATATTTGTTAAAGAATGTTTTAGAATTCCTTAATTTTTAATTAAGTAACTGAGAATAGATGGGACAATTACTTTTGAAAGGTGAATTCTGAAGCAATTGAAGTTGGCATGTAAACAGAGATGTGGATTGGAGTTGAGAGAGAATTTCATTTGAATTGCAGAGGTAGCACCTGCAAGAAAGTGAAGGCAGGTTTCTCAGGTTGATTTGGGGGGATCCTATTGACAGGGCTGGCAAATGTTGCCCAAATTAACCAATCATACGTTCTACTCTGGGGAAGCAGAGTGATATGGTTCAATAAACAATCAGAAGGCCAGAATTTAGTCTTTTCTCTGCTTCCCACAGATTCTAAGTTTCTGGACAGCATTTTCCTTGAAGATTTAACTTGCTACTCATGTCAAGGAAATCCCCCCAAACAATCCTTTCCAACATAGAATAATGTAGACAAGGATAGGGAGCTAACTACAATTTATCATCCACAGGAAATGTGGTGTGTCTCCCACAAACACTAATGTTAATCTAAGCTTTATTATTCTGCCTCTAGTGTATAGAAGAAGCCCCTTTTATTCTCAGTTGTCACATTAAGATGAAACATTGCTTTGTTGTTGTTGTTTAGGATACCAAATTTTCTGAGATCTACAAATAAATGAAATACCATCTGGCTGAAAGGCTAACTTAGTGGAAAAACTCAAAATAATATACAGAATGGCTGAAGGAACTGAATAGAATCAGAGGAAGCATGCAAATTGTTCTGGAAGATCTGAATAAGTATCATAAAATTTTATCTAGAAAAATTTGAGTGACATAAATAAGAATAATATCTAAAAACTGTCTCAGAATGGGTTGTGTTTCATTAAGAGTGGTGTTGGAAAACTAACCCTAACAGGTCACCGAATTTCACCATGTTCTTTATTTACATGTTGTTTATGTCTCCTTTCCGACAACAATAGCAGAGTTGAAGAGCTACAACAGAGTCTTAGAGCCCATGATAGGAACACATTAATAGTCTAACCATTCATAAAAAGTCAGCTAACCCTTGCCTAAAGAAATAGCCAGTCAATCATCTATTCATTTATTTGTTCATTTAGCAAAGATGTTTCAAGTATTAATAATGCATCCAAAGGTACCAGAATTGATACTGGCAATACATAAATAGGGCAGTATATATATTTAAGAGGAGATACCAATTTCCCTGTCACCAGACATAGTTAGGTAAGCAGTAAGATAGGATTTTAGAAGACAGTAAATCAGGAAACAATTATAAAATTCAGTGAGTTCAAAGAATTCAAAGGTTTGTTTCAACTATAAAATCTTTTTATTTTCCCTGGTACTGGGAATTGAAACCAGGATGCTCTACCATTGAGGTACAATCTCAGTCCTTTTTTAGTTATTTTTTAATGTTGAAATAAGGTCTCACTAAGTTGCAAAGGCTGGCCTCAAATTTGTGATCTTCCTGGCTTAGCTTCTGGAGAAGCTGAGATTATAGGTGTGCAACACCACACCCAGCTCAACTGTAAGATTTTTTAAAAGGAAAAACTATATGGAGGAAAAAGTGTTGAACATGATAACTGGGAACATCTGGAGAAGTAGGAAATGTGGTTCTTCAGGTATGGAGAAGAGGCAAGGTGAGTCATCAGTGAATGAAGAGTATTTACATGAACAAGGATAGAGGACAGAAGGTGGAAATACAGAAGACATACATCTGGAAAGATGCAAAGTACCAAATTAAGGGGAGCATTCTATGCCATCTTTATTATTTTTCATGTTACTTTATAGTTCATAGGAAGCTAAAATACCTTTTTAAGAAGAGCAATATAAACAAAATGAAGTTCTGGGAAGATCCGTTTGACAGCAACATGTGGCATGGATTAGAGATAGAAGATAGAACAGTTATGTCCAGGCTTCAAATAAGAGGAAAGAATAGTAAGGACTGGTTTGTAAGAAAGTAGCAGAAATACATGGATCTTACATGTATGTGATATTTTGGGTCCACAGCAACTTGGCTTCTGAGGAGAATAAGGAGGAGGGACTAAATGTGATTAGGAGACTGGCCCTGGGTGCCTATTTCCTTCTCAGGTCAAGAGAGGTCTCTCTTATAGGGTATGAGAGCATAGCAAACTCCATCTTGATTTGAGCCAATATCCAAGGAAGACCTACACAGGTGGTCATAGAAAGTGGTATCATTAAGAACAAGTTCACTGAAGGTGATTATGGCTACATAAAATGAGGTTTGCATTCTCAGAAAGGAAGCCATCAACTTGTTAGGGACAGGTTAAAAAACAAGTCTGAAAGGGAACCGCAGAGAGAAACAAACAACTAGAAATTCATTGCACAATTTTGATTAATTTGGTAGAAATAGAGAAAACTGAGTTTTGGTGTTTTGGGGTGCCAAAGGCAGCAAGACTAATTCCAGACCCAATTGGTTGGTGAGTTTGGGGCTAATATACTCATGTAATTTGGAAACAGTTATGGATATGCATGCAGGTAGCAAATCCTGTAGAACAAAGACTCTGCATAGAGAATAATTATAAATACTTTTTACAGGGAGCTCAGATGTGTCCTTTTGCAATTTGTGCTAGAATATATATGCAGTTATACCAGATATACAAAACCATACTTACATCTGAATGGGCACCATCAAGAAGAAAAAAGAGCAACAATCTTTCCACAATTGTTTAGCTATTTATAAAGTTTATCCATTATTCATCAATTGTAATATTGACTTTAAAGGAATGGTTCATCCTTGCCCATAGTCTGCTTAATTGTGTCTCATGCAAGTGTTAAGCTTGGATAAAGTTGATTATGTATTGACACTTAGGGAATGATCCAGATGGCCATTTATTTCCTACTTCTAACTACTCTGCTATACATACAAGAAGCCAGTCCTGTAAATTATGAGATTTTTGGCCAAATCATTAGAATGCTCCCCTGTGAGCCAATAGATTCAAATCATCACTCAAATTTTGTATTTTTATTTTTTTCTGCTTATAAATCCACACTTTAAATTCAGTATATTATAGTGGGGATATTACAGTGTCAAGAATCAAGTCTTCAGATTCAGATGTACCTAGATTGGATCACAGTATTACCAGTGATACTAACAGGGAAACCTTAAGTAAGTTCCTTAACTTCCCTGAGCCTTAGTTGCTTTATCTACAAAATGGGGATTATTACATTTAGCTTAAGGTTTGTTTTGAGAATTAATTAGATAATAGCACTTGGCATTTATTAGACACAAATAAGTATTTGTTGTACTTTTTATTTAATATTGTTTCTTATTATTAAGCCATCTCAGCTGGTTTCATTTATCATCTGTGACATTTAATATATGAAAACCTTGTTAGAACATCATCATGTGTCTGGAATATATCATGCTCTTACATGGAATGATTCACATAGAAAAAACTCATTAAATATGTCTCTGCAAAACAATAGTGCTGACAAATTGTATGTTAAATGAGTTTAGCTAACTATCTGCAACACATTATGACCATCAATAGGTGCTCATTTATATTAGGGACAGAAATAACATCCACAGGGAAAGTTACCTGAAGTCCAATTAAACATGCTTTATTTTATCTATGTTGTACATCAGCAGTATTTAAAACAAAGCCTTGAATCTCATGGGGACTCATTCACACAGTCTGCAGCTTTCAACACCTTAAATCCTCTTAAAGGAATATTATAATTCAGTTCCACAGGCCACATGGTACACTTCAACCAAAAGCAAAAAAACATATAGTGCTTAATAACATCTGCTGTCCTTCCCAACAACCTCACCATGGCTCTTCAACTTGTTGTGCAACATTAGCAAGTTCCTTAACTCTGTATCTCATTTATCTAATCAGCAAAATGGGCAAAGTAAAAAGTAGGATATATTTCACTGGGATATTGTGAGGTTTGAATGAGATACTGCAAAGTGCTTAATAGATTGCAATCATTAAATACCATCATCATGTTTTCTCACCTTTCTCCAAAAAGAATTTGTGGAGATCTATGACAAACAGTATACACATGACAATTAGAACTAAAGGAGAAAAGGCCAGAGACCCTACTGTAAAAGATGATAGTTACAGAGGTATCTGCCACTCTGCTGTAGGACTGATCCTTCTCAACCCTTAGCATAACCAAGTTCCCTGGTTCCAAGTCCCCAAGTTAAAATTCTGCATTTGGGGCTGGGGATGTGGCTCAAGTGGTAGCGCGCTCGCCTGGCATGCATGCGGCCTGGGTTCGATCCTCAGCACCACATATAAACAAAGATGTTGTGTCCGCCGAAAAATAAAAAATAAATATTAAAAAAAATTAAAAAAAAATCTGCATTTGTTCCTTCACCTTTAGGTTGAAGATTATTCATCCTACCATGCATTCCAGGCCCTTCCCAGGTGACTCTTAGCACTTTGCTGGCAGTGCCCACCCACCCTTCTCTTATAAAACTGAAACACTATACCATTCCAATCTATGATCAGAAGCTAGGTTCTCCTATGCCTCTTGTCTTTCTGTATAGCTCCTTCTTTACCTGGAATGCTTTCTCTTTCATAATCTGTTGTGAGTGGCCGTACAGCTTGAGAAAAGCTTGGGAAAAGAAGTCTGTGGACCCACGGAAAGAAAAACTGCAGTAAAAAGTCAACCTGTTCAGGTTGATTTTTCACCTCTATCACTGAGTTCCTTGGATTCCAAAGAGTGGGAAGGAAGTCAACCTCTTTAGGGAAGGAAGCAGTCCACATGGAGAAACTCCCAGGACCTGAAGTCATAAATGTAGACAGATATGGAGGTGAATGAAAAACGGGATTGCCACCTCCAGGCACCAGCCACTCAGTTAATGTTGAATGTTGACTTATGCTAATGACACTTGGTACTGTAATTCTCAGTAAGAGCATCTGTACAGTATTCCAGATATTCCCAGGGGTGCTTAGAGGGAGTAAGTTAAGCAGATAATATTGTGTAAAATTAATTAAACAGAGACTTCAATATAAGGAAGCTCTGTATTTGAAAATAAATCTTTGTATATGTATTTTTTTCATCTCACCTGCAGTGTTTAGGATTGCCTAGAATTCTTGTCACAAGAGAATCTGGGGCAGAGAAACATATGATCTTATGCTAATACAGAATATAAAGTTATAAGTTTTGAGGGCAACATTATACCTATGAGAACTCTCCTCTATATTTTCATATTTACTGATATAAAACATTGCAATATAGTATGTACTAAAATTTACAAATATTAAATTAGTGAGAAAGTGTACTATATCATTGATTCCTATTTTAATTGCTATTTAAATTATTTTGGATAATTTGAAAACAGAATTTAGTCATTCTTAATAATGTCATAAGCAAACCTACTACTCAAAATAAAGACTAGGGAATTTACACTATGTTCTTCAATCTCAAATACATGATTTCCTTCAACCCATCTCCTTAGGTGACAGACATGCCAAATTCTACATTTATTTTTTTCTGTATTTTTTTTACATACTACTGCATCTATAAGCATTCATAGAGAAAGGGTCATGTGTGGGATTATGATGTTTTTAACTTCAAAACAGTGACCATGTTATTTGTAATCACGTGGATGTGTTTTTTTCTTTCATTTAACATTTTGTTGTAATTATTGATGTTACTACTGTGTCTGCATTTTAGTTTATTTCAATTTTACTTTATTTTCTATACTTTAATGTAATCATCCTCTGTTTTTCCCCCATTATTTTTAAAATTCAATTTAATTTTATGTTATTGGGTATTAGGGACTGATCCCAGGGATGCTTAACCACTGACCCACATCCCAGCCTTTTTATTTATTTATTTATTTATTTATTTATTTATTTATTTATTTATTTATTGTGAGTGCTGGGGATTGAACCCAGGACCTTGTGCATGCAAGGCAAGTACTTGACCAAGTGAGCTATATCCCCTGCCCCTTTATTGTTCTATTTTGAGATAGGGTCTTGCTAAGTTCCTTAGAGCATTTCTAAGTTGCTGTGGCTGGCTTTGAACTTGAATCCTCCTGCCTCAGCTTCCCCAGTCAATGGGATAACAGGCATGTGCTACCACACCCAGCTTTTACTTTATTTTTAAATTAATTCTTCATCACACATTACATTAATTGACTTCCACTCCTCAAATCTATTTCCTATAATATTGGTATTATCATTCCAGATTCCTAGGTTTGTCTTAGTTTATATAGGCTTACTCTTTTTGTCTGCTCTTAGCTTTTTTCTTTTATCAATTTTTAAAACAACAGTTTTTAAGACTAAATAACATTTTTTAAAAAACACCATATATTGGTGTATACCTGTAATCCTAGGTATTTAGGAAACTGAGGCCAGAGGATCATGTGTTCAATATTATCTCGGGCAACATAGTGGGATGCTCATCTTAAATAACACAAACACCATAAATTTCTTACCATATCTCCTAAGGTTTACCTATTTTATAATTTAAAAACTTTGATCCCTAGTGTGGCTCTTTGTCAAAATTGCAGAGGTTTTGTATTATTTAAAAAATGCCATGTCCTCATATTTAAACAATCATCTAAATAATTTTTTGATATCTGATGTTAGTATGATTATTGTTGCCATTTATTTTTCATTCAATCAATATTTAGTAGGTGTCCACTACATATAATGCACTGAGTTGGACACTATGAGGGCTCTGGAGTCATATCCCTACATTCTTGAAGGGCGCCCTCTAATGGCATGCATTTAACATGCAAAACATGCTCCTAAGCTCGGTTTTAAAAGAAGCCTTGCCTCCCTTCCTTTCTCTTGAAGATCCAGTGCTCAGATTCTACTCCTCTACCATTTATGTGACCCGATTCTCTACTTCCAGTTCCAAGTTCCCTCTATAATGTTATTAATCTCACCTGAAGTAATTTAAAACTCACTTGTCTTACCTGGATTGTTTTCTCATAGCTGTTGAAAAGTGAACTCACGAAGAGGCTAGTTTTATATTAAAACTCATCAGAGAGGAGGGGGAAGCATTGCTGTATGCAACTTCACAACATGACTCTGAATTGAGAAATATAGAGAAAGCAGAAACACTGTTATTCTTCAGAATGCTGTTTTTCTCTTCTAGGCAAATAACTGACTTGGTGACTAGGAAGAAGCTATGTGTAGTTCAGGGAAAGTTATGGAGCAGAGGGAAATGGAGTGAACAAAAGATAAATATTCAAAATATAATCTTGCCCTGGAAGTCTCGAATGTACTAAATCCTCTATGAATTGTGTTTCTTTCCATAAAAACAGGATATGATCACAGACGGATGTATGTGCATGCCCTTCATTAGCATACCTTTCTGGATACCTGCAACCAGGCTTAGCCAGGGATTCAGAGAAAGCAAAAGAAAATGGATCCAAGGAGAGAAGAGCGATGACAGTCTGGATTTATTCAGAAAACCTGCATATCCCTGGCAACTGTGTGGACTTTACTTTTAATAAAATAACTCAATTCAGTATATATCTTCTCACAGAGCATCATTAATAAAATACTATGGTTCTGAGCCTTCTGGGAACTCAAACATGATAGCAGCAGATAACTGCCTTTGAGAAGAATAACAGCAAGCATGAGTGTCTGTTTTTTTTTTCCCAAATAAGTTAGACTTTAATATTGGAAACCTTGTATATACTACAGTATCACTGACTGACATCCTTCTGCCTGTCTATGGATCACCCGTTAGCAAAGACGCGATGAGGGATAGTGCCTCTCTTTTAAAGGGAAAGGATACACAATGTCTTACAGAGATCAAGGGCTGCATGCACTTATCCTGCAGAATTGGCTGTGCCTTCTGACACTGATGAGTACACACAAAGGCCAGTTTTGTAGCTGGCACTTTCACTAGCTGCTAAGGCACTGAGATGGAGGCAATCATGTCCGCTCATGCGCGTGTTCTGCACATTTTCTTTTGCCTGTCTTTTCCTAAAACTGCACAGATTGTCTTCCCACTCAGTTTTTGAAAATGTTTTAAATAATAACGAAGAAAGATCAAACGCGTATACAATTTAATGCATCATTTAAAGATGAAGGACTTTTATGATACTATACCACACTGTGTTCAACTAATGAAAAAATAAACACTTTCATAGTCTTTGGGAACAATCATGTCAATTAGCTGGTCACATCAATTACCAGAGCAGAATCTTGTGCACCACATAAGAATTTCACACATTCTTCAATCTGGGTTTCTAATTTTAAAAACAAATTCTGATAGATTCTTTATAAGATAGGTAGGGATTTCTTTGAACAACTCATGAGCATGAATGTGTTAAAAAAAAGTCATTAACAATTTCAACAAAGAGAAACATGAAGTTCTTATATTTTTTATGGAAATAAGGCCACCAAACAATTTGAGTCTATAGGATATTTAAATTAATATTCAACATGTAGTAAGAATGTAAATATTGTGTTGGGTATAAAGAATTATAATATGAGGACTGTGTAACTAATATCCAATTTAAGCAATAGAATGTGACCATCTCGAGTGGTATCAGCCATTACTCTTTTCCCCTAAAGGTACACACCAAATTTAGTTTTAATCATTCCCTCTGTTCTTTATAGTTTTACCACCCTGGTTAATATTCTCAAATACAAATTCTACTTTGTTTGTTTTTAAAGTTTGTGTAAGAAGACTTTTGCTTCTATCAGTGTTATGTCCCTAAAATGGAATCATTGTTTTATGGAGATGTAGTCAATTAATTTTCCCATGATATGAAAATACCACATTTCCCCTTCTAGTCAATCACTATTTTCCCACTATTTTACTATTATAAATATTGCTGCTATTAACATTCATGCATGTTAGGGAATCCTGGGACACACAAGTAAGGCTTTCCCTCAAGTTTATTTCTAGGAATAGAATTCTGCCATAGAGGAAATAAATACCCAACATTACATTTTCCAAATCTGTTAGTTGGAATTATGGATTTCTAAAAATTTTTGTTTGTTCCACATCTTTGTCAAAATTTGACATTATAATCCAGGTGCAATACCACACACTAGTAATTCCAGAGACATGGGAGGCTGAGGCAGGGAGATCACAAGTTCAAGGCCAGCCTCAGTAACTTAGCAAGACCCTAATCAATTTAATGAGACCCTGTTTCAAAAGTTTAAAAACATAAATAAATAAATAAAAATTTTTAAAAAGAACTGGGAATGAGGCTCAATGGTTAAGCATTCCTGCATTTAATCACCAGTTCCAAAACCAAAACCAAAACCAAAACAAGACGACTAACATTATGTCATTTTTTTTTTCCCAATCCTGTACCTCACTCTCTCAATGTGTCTCTTTGGTTAGTAAGGTTTTGATACATGATTCTCATCTGTGACATGCCTATTTAAATTATTTCCTTGTGTGTTTTGTGATGTTTATTTCGTGCTCATATTCCTTAAAGGTCTTGTAGGAATTATTTGATCATGCTTGAGCAAAAGGTGAATTCAACCAGATGTAATGCACATTTTTTCCAGCCATGCATTTAGAAGTTTTACCAAATGGCAACAACTTCAAACAACATTTGGCTGGAGGGTTTGTTTGGATCTCTCAAATAGAATGAATTCAAGCTGCAAACTATACATGAAGGCCTCCTTGTGGTTTCTTTCTTTCTTTTTTATTTTGTTAAATCCACTTAATGTCAAGGTTCAAGGTAGGCAATTATTTTTGCTATTCCTTGGAGTGTAAACAGTTTATTTGTAGTTTACCTTAAAAACACAGTGCAGCCCTTTATATCCTGATTCCTGAACATGTCTCCTTCAGGCTCATATCTTTGACCAGCTGTCTGTGATTTTTTTTTAAATCTAAATTGGTTACTCTATAACACAAAATATTAAATTGAAAAATAAACTGTTATTTACGTTTTTGAAATTGTATATTATATATGCTGCTTATCAATATGTCTAAAAGGAGCTAATTGTGAAGATGATATAATCTTAATTTCTTGTCTCCAAATATCTTTACATTTCCAGAGATTTCTAAGGAGGGGTTAGAAACTAGAGAGCAGTTTTGCCTAGGAGATGTTCTACTCTCTTCACCTATCTGGGTAGTATCCCCATCTTTTACAGAGTTTGAGAAGTATATTGTTTTAATCAGCTTTATCATTACTGTGACTAAAGGACCCAACCAGAACAACTGTAGAGGAGGAAAAGTTTATTTGAGGGCTCACAGTTTCAAAGGTCTTAGTCCATAGAAGGCCAGCTCCATTCCTTGGGGCTCCAGGTGAGGCAGGACATCATGGCAGAAGAGCGTAATGGAGGGAAGCAGCTCATATGATGATCAGAAAGCAGAGAGAGGCTGCATTCTCCAGATATAAAACATATATCCCATAGCCAAGTCCCCAGTGAACCACTTCCTCCAGCCACACCGCATCTGCTTCCAGTTACCACTCAGTTCATCCCATCAGGGATTAATTTACTGATTAGATTAAGACTATAACCCAATTATATCTCCTCCAAACCTTCTTGTATCATCTCACATGTGAACTCTTGGGAGACACCTCATAGCCAAACAATAAAATGTGCTTTCAATGAAGATTCCACAGTCATGGCACAGAGGCATCATTTCCACTACCCAGCGACTCCAGGTATCTACATCTCCACATCTGTCCCTCTTGTAGAGCATTCCACAGCCAGGACCTCTCAATGCTGCTTCACCCTAGAGGAACCAGTCATCCTCACTGAAAACCAGCCAGCGGAGCACCTCAGCTTCCCCCATAAAGAGGAAACCTCATCTTCCATAAAGGCATCTGTAGTTAGACAATCCAGTAAATATTTAAATTCAATAGACATCTAGGATTTTACTACTCAGCTGAATAATGTTTTTATTTTAAATTACATATTTAAATATATGCATACCACAGCTTCTGATTTGGGAGAAAATAAAATCTGAATTTAGCCCTAGCACTGTGTTTCAGATTCTATATCTCCTTTTCCCCTCTGCTGGTGTCAGGGTTTAGACTGTTGCTAAATTTCCCAGAGTTAATTTGATAAATCAAATTGTGTTTTATTTTGTACTTTGAAAATACGATATGTAACAGTACAATATATTTTCTGCTTTTATTAGTATCAAACTTTGTTTTTATAGTCTGAAGAATCACTATACCAATAATATTTAACAAAATTTGTCAGTATCTACTACGTGCCAAACAATATGTCAGTGTTTTGCACATATTTTCTTTAATATTTATGACTCTTCATGAAGTCCCAAATTTCCTGGCTAGTAAGCATGTTTTACCTCAGGTCATTGCTCTACATTTTCTGCCTTACTCTCTGTAATGCTGACACACATGGTGAGCAAATAGCTTTCCCATTGTTCAAATCCAGGAGTTGACTGCAAAATTAAACTATTTCTTTCAATACAAGAAGGTTTAGTATTGTTTGGCAAGTAACAAAGGAAGAACACTTTTTATTATGAAATCTTAATTCATATCCATGAATAGGGTATTTACCCTCAAGTCTTAAAGTATTTAATAATTATCTAGTTAAATCATTTTATGTATCATTTTTTCAAGTCTGGATTAAAGAAATGGCCTAATTGATATTTTTTTTTTGCTTTGGTATTTATGAATAATGTCCCTTGCTCTCCTGCTATTAAAATGTTGACATATGCACACAGAATGTAAATATGTTTGCTTTGAATGCTACATATAAATGAAAAAAAAAGGAGGAAAAAATAAAAAACTTTCACAATGGAGTTCATGATCACAGCCCTGGTCGATCTTGATACGTACATAAGTCTTCCATTTCTTAAACCATCCTGTCCTCCAGTTTCTTCCTTATAAAATGTGGATAATATATATTTGACTTCCCTCAGGTAGAAACTGTTTAGTGAAGACATGAATGCAAAGCAATTTGGTTCCTTCAGAGCTAAGAATTTTACAAACGAAAGACATTATCCCGATGCAATAAAACCTCTCAAATGCAGCCAGAGTATATATATTTATATAAAAAATTTTAACCCAGCACATCATTGAAAAAGCTTTTATCTTCTTTTCTCTTCTACCTTAGCAGCATTAGCTTCAGAAAACCTCTAATATACTTGACAAGTCAAGGAGAACTATTGTTACAGATGCAAAAGTAATCTATATGCAGGTACTGATCCAATAATCTCTCTCTCAGATGTATGAAATCACTAAAACACTGATGCAGGTAATTATCAGAAAAACTCTAATTCATCATTACTTTGCTTGCATATTGACCCATTAGCTTAAATCTAGTTGTATTTTCAAATCAACTTTATGATGGTGTAATTTATGCATAATACAGTTCATACAGGTTAACTGTTAAATTCAATGAACTGAGACAAGTCTGTAAATCCAAAATAATAACCACCACATTGATTAAACATAGGATATTTTCACCTCATCAGAAAGTTTCCTCATATTTCATTTTATAGACCCAGTTTAAGCTCATTAGAAATTAGATATTATATTTAAGTAGGTGGTATTATCTTACATTTAAAATTCTTATGCTTGGATTCATTACTAGAGAGAGTAGAGTTGGGCAGTTGGGAATCCTCTGTTGTTCTACTACACATGAATTAATATTTCCTTAGAAAAGCCTTCCTGTCTAAAACCTTATTATTCTCTCTTATTGTAACCTATATTTTTCTTTCAATCTTCTTATCATAATTTGTATTTATGTGTTATTTGTGTGCATTTATTTTATGTAATGTCTACCTCATCCACTGGACTCAGGACCTTCCAGAGTTTGAAATCATGTCTTTTCTTTTGCTGCTATGTTTGTGATTAATGCTTGACATTTCTTTGTCACACAGAGGTGTTTGATAAATTATTTTCTGAGTACACCAGTAATAAATGCTTGATTAATTCATTCAACAACATTAAGTACCTACCATAGACAGGTAGGCATTATACAGGAAACTAAGGGGGAAGAATTGTTAATATGGAGACAGTGATATATGTTACAACCACAATTATGTGCCTATAAAACAACATATTAGCTAATGACATCTTTAGTCTGTTACTATATTTTCTCTTTTAATTAGGCTCCAGTTGTATGAGGGAGGGAGGGCTATAGTTTGAGAAAAAGGCATGCCATACATTCAACACATTAACACTGCTTTCAAGTAAGACACTCCTGGGTCTATCTGTGCTCTTCACTAGCTGTTCCTTGACCTGTAATTTACACATTAGTAAAGTAGAAATAATAATGGTTCAGTCTCATATGGGTGGAGAAAAGTGAAGTGATACATAGGTAAGGTGTGGAGAAAAGAGGGCCCACAGAGCTTCCACAACTTCTTCAAGCAAAACACCCTCTCAACACTTGGCTACATCAAGTCTGGCTCTTAGCTCCAGTCCTCCCTTCCCTTCATAAAGGTCAGCATGGGGGCGGGGCTTAAAGTTACAATTTTCTAATCAATTGCTTTTTCTGGTCACAAAAGCCTGAGACAAGTTGGGGTTCACCCTAAGTCACCTAAGGAGCGTAAACTCAGGTATTCATTAAACGTGCTTGTGAATAAAAAGAGATGCCCCTATCACTATGGAAACACCAAAGTTTTTAGGTGCTGTGTGCCAGGAACTGACAAAGACCAAAACTATTTTTCATAATGTAACCATAGCTTAGCAAGCTATTATTTTAGTAAATGCTAGATGTAGGAAATATGTAATTTCCAAGGTTAAGGTTGTGAATAATGTTGAGGCCAAATAAATTCTTATGAACAATCTTAATTCATAGAACAGGAGGTCAGAAGAATATGTAGCTGGTTAGTCTCTCAGAAAAGAGTGTCATAGAAAGAATAAACTCTTGCCTGAAGTCAAATAGCCATAAAATAACTGAGCTAATATTTGAACTTGACAATCTATTCTAATGTTTACCTTTCTTAAATGAGTGTTTCTTACATTTGTTTTGCACCTACTATGTAAAAATACTCTTCTATGTCCAGAATACAACCATGAACAAAGCATAAACATTGCCCTCATGGAGCCCAAGTTCTAGAACATAAGACCAATGTTTGGCAATCATAGTTCTATCATCTCATTAAGTCCTTACAGTTTCCAAGGGAGTTTAGCAGGGACAACTGCACTGTTCCTATTTCATACACAAGGAAACTGAGGTTGGCATGTTACTCAGCTGACAAACTGTACTGAACAGCCAAGGTTGAGCCCTCTACCTTCTGATTCAAGATCTGGGGCTTTGTTCATAACCAAATCAATGAAAAGCTAAAATGTTTTCCTTATTGTAGAAGTGGTGCTCATATTAACACCAATATAATGAATTGCAAGGCACAACCAAACATATATCCTTAAGCTGGGACAGGGGATGGGGTTATTAACAAAAATACATAAATAGCTGGAAAGCAGTGAGCAAGGCAATATCATTTGTCAGATGCTGACATCTAGGAGTGTCTTACTTGAAAGCAGTGTTAATGTGTCAAATGTATGGTATGCCTTTTTTCTGTCAATCAAGTGAAGAATGCCCCCTCCCTCCTCTTTCCAAGTGCTTTGGGGAATTCAGTGTTCTCTGTTCACCTCTTCCTTTGTCCCTCCCTCCCTCCCTCCCTCCCTTCCTTCCTTCCTTCCTTCCTCCCTTTCTTGCTTCCTTCCTTCCTACAGTAAAGATATTCATATCTAATTTGGAGCCTTTTTGAAAGAAGATATTTCCTTAGTTATGAAGATAGGGAGATATAAGATAGCTGATTAATCTTTCCTCCCTGGATGTCTTTTGTTTTCTAACTCTCTCAGATGATTCTTGGGGGTTGGTAGAAGTGCTTGATAAGAAAAAAAAAAGTATTAGTATGGAGCTATATCTAGATCTCCTTTTTATTGCTCAATACTATACACATACATTCTTATTAAAAAAAAGAAAATCCTCTGTGAAGGAAATAATCCAATTCATTTTCCAAATGAGAACAGTGTAGCTAACAGAAAGAACAGAATTAACAATAGAATTCCCAGCCAAAACCCCATGTCATTTCCTTCTCTAGTAAAATTAACACAAGTGGAGAGCATATTAATTTTATTATAAGACAGAAGAACTAAACACACCATCTTTTTGTATTTTATTCTCATTTGGCATAAAGCCATTGCTATCTCATTCATGAGATTACCAGAGCTCAAACAACTACTAATCTTGGCACTTGAGAACAGAACTTAGACATTCTTATTTTATTAAAACATAGAGTTATTGGCATAGAAATGGTGTTAACATGCACTTCACAAGGGTTCTGTTGGCAGGTCTGTCCCAACCCACCATCAAAACTTATAACTGTCCACACTTGAAACAAAGAGATGAAAGCTCTTTTATTCCATTGCTTCAAGTAAGCTGTATGATCATAGAGTAAAACAGGCCAATTATATGCTTATAAGAAACAAAGGAGATAACAATAAGTCAAATATGCAAATAACAATTTACTATTGAAAACCTTCATCTACTAAATTCCATGTGAGTTGTGCAGAAAATGTTATGTTGTTAATTGTGATATTTACTCACCCAAACACTACCATTTCCCCTCTTTCCCAGTGCCAATATATTAAAAGTTTAAGAGAAAGTATGTATTTCATTCTAAGAAAATGGATATTGCTGCATAAAGTATATTTCAAAAGCATGATATTGAAGCAAAGATCTAGAAGAAAGCCTAAAACAATGGAAGTAAAACAAAATTCAACCCTTGCTGCTCAAAATGGGAATGCTAGCTTGTTGAACTTGAAAATGAAAGAAAACTATCACTGGAGTCAAATTTGCATGTTAAAAGAATGCCACCATAAATGCCTGGTTGGGGATTGAGATAGAAAAGAGTAGTGCTGTGATCACCCATGAAGGTTGGCTGGGGACTGAGTGGAGATCATTTGAGTGGCCCACACTGTGTGAAATTCAGACTATTTAATCTATGGCAGATTATAGAATTGACTATACAGGGATTATGTTACCTGGCACTACACCTGGATTTTGAATATGTTTAAAACAGTTTGATTTTATTAGCTGCAAAGAGCTATTGAAAGTTAATATCCAAATCAGTTCATTTTAATTTCTAGCACAAGTGTGTTGGTCAGCTTTCCTTCACTGTAACAAATACCAGAGGTAAATTATCAAGAAGAAAAGGTTTGGATTCAAACTAAAAAGCTTCTTCTCAATAAATAAAATAATCAATAATGTGAAGAGAGAGCATACAGAGTGGGAGAATATCTTTACCACACACATCAGATAGAGCACTAATCTCCAGGATATATAAAGAACTCAAAAAACTTAACACCAAAATACAAATAACCCAATCAATAAATGGGCTAAGGAAATGAACAGACACTTTACAGAAGAAGATATACAATCAGTCAACAAATATATGAAAAAACGTTCAACATCTCTAGTAATTAGAGAAATGCAAATCAAAACTACTCTAATATTCCATCTCACTCCAGTCAGAATGACAGTTATCAAGAATACAAGCATCAATTATTGTTGGTGAGGATATGAGTAAAAAGGTATACTCATACATTGCTGACAGCACTGCAAACTGGTGTAACCACTCTGGAAAGCAGTATGGAGATTCCTTAGAAAACTTGGAAAGGAACCACCATTTGACCCAGCTATCCCACTCCTTGGTCTATACACAAGGGACCTAAAATCAAAGTACTACAGTGATGCAGCCACATCAGTGTTTATAGCAGCTGAATTCACAATAGCTAAACTGTATAACCAATTTAGATGCCCTTGAATAGATGACTGGATAAAGAAACTGTGGTATATATACATAATGGAATATTACTCAGCATTAAAAGAGAATTAAATCACAGCATTTTCAGGTAAATGAATGGAACTGGAGAATATCATGCTAGGTGAAATAAGCCAATCCCCCAAAACCAAAGACCAAATCTTTTCTCTGATATGTGGATGCTTATGAGAGGGGTTAGAGGAAGAATAGAGGAAATTTGGATTGGGCAGAGAGGAGTGAGGGGAAAGGAGAGGGCATGGGGATAGGAAAAATGATGGAATGAGATGGATATCATTATCCTTGGTACATGTGTGACTGCACAAGTGGCGTGACTCTACATGGTATACATCCAGAGAAATGAAAAGTTGTGCTCCATTTGTGTAGGATGAATCAAAATGCATTCTGCATATTTCATATATAACTAATTATAACAAATAAAAATTATAAAAAAGAAGAGGGAAAAGTTGATTTTGGCTCATGGATGGAAAGGTTTCAAATCCATGCTCATTTGGCCCTTTGCTTTGGGCCTGTTATGGCACAGTTCATGATGGCCAGTACATCTGTTGCACTCAGGGTGGCTGGGAAGCAAAGTGAGACAAAGGGACTAGGGTCCCAATACTCCCTTCAAGGGTATGTCCCCATTAATCTAATTTCTTTTCACTGAGCGCCAGCCGCCTCCTAAAGTTTCTACTACCTCCAAAGAATGCCAAGGGCTAGAGCATAAGACATTAATATGTGGGCCTTTGGTGGAATATTCAATGTCCAAACTGTAGCAGAAATTGTTCAGCAGAAATCATTTTCTTAATCTGGTTATGAATGAGCTTTTCTACATCCATTTTCTTTATTTGTCACTTCTCCACAAATCTTGGTTACATAACTGCATTTTGACCATGAGCTGGCTTAGGTAGTTTAACTAAAAATGCAATGTAATGTAATTTGTCAGTGGGGATTAAAAATTATTCAAAAAGAGTTATGATATAAAGAAAGAAAGGAAAAAGGAGTGTTCTAATAATGCAGTTGCCACCAACAGACTGTTATGAAAATTTAAAACATGCTGAGCAATAGAAATCCATAAATTTAAAACATGCTGAGGAATAGAAATAAACAGAAAAAAATTCTATTAGAATAGGTGAGAAGGTGAGGGAGGACTAGATTGAGAGAGCCAAAGATGAGTGCATGTACTTCACATAATTCTTTGCCTTGAGAACTTAGGTATTTCTTTGTATTTGTGTTCATTTAGGAAACTTCAGTTTTGAAGGATGGAATGCATGTGGTACCTAGGAGATTGGCTAAGTTAAGTAACTCAAGGCCTGTCACTTTCAATGTTCTAATCATTAGATCATGGAGATGTAACTTGTAATAACTCTTTTCCCTCTTAAATTCAAATTCTGTAAGGAACAAAATTCAAGGAGATTCTAATTCCATTCAGTTCTTTCAGTCATGGTCCAGCATTCAAAGCAGCAAATAGAGATATTCCTGTCCTCGTTATTATTTTTTTTTAAAAAAGGTAATATTATTTAAAGGTATTTCTCAAACTTTGGAGAACTTAGAATCTATTAATTTCCTTCAGCATCAATAGAATTAAGATGTTCAAAAATCATATCAGAGGGGAAGTGATGCGAATATTAGACCTGAAACAGTGGCTAAGTATGCATTCATCTGCAAATATGAGCAGTCTATAAAGATGGGCACATAGGCTAGCTATATTTTTTGCTGGGGATTTAGGCAATATAAAGCAAAAACCGGATGTCTGCATAGCCTTTGACCTGAGTCAAATTCCAGAAATTGATCCTGGGGAAATAATAACAAATGTGGACAAAATTTTTATATCATAACGTTGATTACAAAAACAAAAAGGACAACCCCCCCCCCCAAAAAAAAAAAAAACTGGAAAGTATGCAAATATCTAAAGTGGTGGACTGGTTAAATAAATTACAATCAAAACTTCTGTTTTGACATGTTATGAAGTTAATAAAAGAATAAAGAACATTCTTAAAAACAACCAGAAATTGAAACATAGAAAACATGATTAGAAAAATTCATAAAAGAAGAAATACAAATAAGCAGAAAACATCAGTAAAATGTCCAGCCTCAGAGTAATGAAAGACATGCTAATTTAAACAATGGAGTTATATTGTTTTCTACCCAAAGGTGCCATGAATTAGTACAGATTAATACTGCTTGTGATGGTCAGGGAAGGCAGCAATCATGGAGTCTTATTAATAGTTATAAGAAAGGTAGGGTGAGGAATATGTTAATTATTGTGTCAAAATATGAAATTTGACTTAAGCATTCATTCTATTTTCAGAATTCTAAGATTGTAATTCATATATATATATATATGTGTGTGTGTGTGTGTGTGTGTGTGTGTGTGTTTATTTATTTATTTATTTTGGGCAGGGTACGGGGGATTGAACTCAGATACACTCAAACACTGAGCCACACCCCCAGCCCTATTTTGTATTTTATTTAGAGACAGGGTCTCACTGAGTTGCTTATTGCCTTGCTTTTGCTGAGGCTGGCTTTGAACTCAAGATCCACCTGCCTCAGCCTCCCAAGCTCCTGGGATTACAGGTGTGAGTCACCATGCTTTCAAATGTATTTGCAGTGGGAAATAATTAAAATGAAAATCCATTATGAACATCTGAAAGATATCTATTGAAGAAATCATGTAAGTAATAACCAATACCATAATTGAATTAGAGCTTAGTTTATGAAATTAAAATAAATGGTCTATGTTCCCCCAAAGGTAGTCAATTTAGTTTTGCAGCATTATTTTGTTGGAAGCAGGAAATAGTAACATGTCCATCCATGTGGACAAAATGCAGCTGGACTGCAGAAGGTGGTTAAATAGCAGAGTGGCTCTATTATGACTCTTTGGCACCAGAAAGACCAGCACAAGATATAATCATATCTTTGAACTACAGCCTATTTTGAGATGAGAATTTATTTGGAGTCAGAAGACTTGGATCCAAGTGGCAGCTCTGACTTTTATCATCTGGAGGAGCTTATGAATTTTCCTGAATTTCATTTCCAGTTGTGTGGAAGAACTGGCTCATACCAGCTCATGAGAGCCAATCATGAATATCTCTTCTCAGCTTTGTGCTCAGTGATGTTACATTTGTAGCTTGAAATTAGGCTCCGTGGATATAGTTACATCATGGAAAACAGCAAATACTTCAAACTAGGTCTCCCATAAATCCTAATGAGTCAGCTGAAAACCTCTAACCAGTATACCACTGGCTTAAATAATTGCTGAAGAATTAAGAACAGCATAACTAAGGTATTTTAAAGTGTGTTGTAAAATATAATATGAATTTTAAGGTATTATTAATGATATCACACATTCTGTTTTGATATTTCAAACCTTAAACAAATAATTATCAAAGGTACTCATTACTTCTAATGAAAGCATTTTTAAAATTTGAGAGAAAAGATTCATTAATGAGGGCTAAAGTAGGATTTTTGGAACTTAAAACTTTATATAGGTACGCAAAAATATTAGCAGAGGATGTAGGTTAAGAGAACAACCTGAATATGGTAAAGGCTGCAATGAAATGAGTTAGGCCAAAATATGAGGGCACTTGAATATCAAGGAGAAGCACAAATAATCTGTAAGGTATCTTATATTTTTAAATACTCTATGAAAGTCCAAGTGAAATTGGAGTTTGAGAGAAAACTAGATTCTCCAATTCTTCTGGCAGCTGGGGTCTGGTAAGTTGCAGGCCTCTGCAGCTGAGAAAGCCTCTTTTCCCATTAGCAGCTAATCACAGCAGGGAATGCCTGCTGGTGTCAGCTGCCAGGGTTGCAGCCCACAAAGTGGTGGTGTGTTATATAGGATACTTAATGGCAAGACATGCCCTACACTATCACAGCAGATTCCAACAGCTCACCCCTAATCTCTTTTCGGGTTCTTGTCTCACAAATCTGAAGAATGAAATCTCTGGAGAAGAGAGAGTGATCATAAAAGAGCAGGATATATCCAAGTGAGTAGAAAACAGGCAGAGCTCCTTCCGGGTAAGATGGGACTCTATAAGGGGTTGTCACTTAAATGCATATATATAGCTATATATAGCTATTAGATAGGACATTGATGCTAATCAGATCTTGGAAAAGTACCAAGGCTGTTGGTCAATATTTATATTAAACAGGAATTGGGAAACTATTGGGCTATTGGTCAGTCCTTGAGTCTGTAGCGTTCAGTTCCTTTCCCTCTACCCTGGGACAAAGGAGTTGGCTGGAATGTTTGGAATGTTTCTACAAGTTCACTTCATGGAGTGGCCTTTATATTTAAAAAGACATAATTGGGGCCCATTACTTATTCTATCTTCTTCACAATGAAAAATGTACGGTATAATATTGAGATTTTTATAAATAACTTTGTAAGTAAAGGACATATAGTGTCAAAAGAAGGGGACAATTAGGATTTCAAATGTTCCTTAGACAGGAAAATCTTGATGCTATTTGAAGGGAAAGACTAGCTTTTTGGCACTTGAGTGATAAAGGCCTCTATTATACAACATAAGTTTTTAAAGCCCTACTCCCATCAATGAGCTTGATGCAACCTGGGACCACCAGTTTCTTAATTTTGTCATTTTATGAGTACACATAGCCATAAGACTAAAGAAAAAGTTAAAATAAAAACTTGATATCAGCATGGGAAAACAAAGTCATATTCTTTTTTCTTTCATTTGTATTTTCTTCCTCCTTTTCACCCTATTTATCGAAAAATAAAATATTGTGTAAGAAGGATAGAGTATGCCTCATATTGTATATAAATACAATGCAGCACAGATGATAAAACACTGAATGAACAAGTAAAATTAATATAAAAGTATCATCAAGGTGTCAAAAAATGACTGATAATTACACACAAATTATCCTCAATGATTTTATAATGTCTTTGCCATACCACTAGATCCTTCAACTTCCTTCTTTCCTCCCTCTTTTCTCTATAGGTTTCTTCCTTCTTCTTTCTCCCTTTCCTTCCCTCCTCCCCTCCCCTTCTTTTTCCTCCTTAGGTCTTTGCTTTCCTCCACTTTCCCCTCCAACACATCATCTCTATTTAGTTTCAAATTATCTTTATGGAGGACTTTGTTAAGGGACAGATCTGATAAGATACAAACACCAGGAGAGCTAATTCACTCCCAGCTGTATCCTGGGCTATCTTGCCATCATATTACTTTATTCTTCTTTCTCAGTGAATCCTGTGCTTCACTAACACATTGAGAAGATCATTGCCAAATCTCCTAGACGTCTAGCCTTCATGCTTTCACTTAAAGAAGGCAGAATATATAGTCAAAAAAGCAGAGCTTTGGCAAAAATTCACATCTGGTCTCTACCACTTGGTAGCTGGGGTATAAAAGGCAAATTATTCACCTTTTCAATGCCTCAGATATTGTAATATATAAAATGGAGATAATACCTTACCTAGGAGTATTATAAGAAATTAATGAATCCTGGAAGGACATATGGCACTCAAGTGACATTAGTTGCCCTTCTTAGGACAGAAGGAATAAGCAGACAACATGTCAGAACCTGAAGAGGAGTTATAGCCATGAGAAAGGGTGGTTTTACAGTAATGGGGCCTTCCATAGAGTAACACAACCACTGCCATCCTGTAGAAGAGTGGGAGGGAGCCATGGGAATAAATATCTCAAGATTCCTTCCTTCCTCTCATTCCATATTCTGCAGGAACCTCTGGCCTAATCTGAGTGGAAGCCAGAGGGGAGATGCCCATTTATTAATAAGCCATGAAGTTTAGCCTCATGCAATATACAGCCAGAGGAAAAAGAATGGGCAGAACTGGAAAGTATCCAGTACTACCATCAGCATCTTTATCATCACTGAACTTAATAAAATGTCAAAATCTGAATGTGAGAGTTCTCAAAATAAGAATCACAGTTATATTCCTTTCATGGTAAATAAATATAATAATAAAGTGTAGAAGGTAAAAACATTGATAAAATGATATTAGAGAATAAAAATAAATCATCTTTTTCAGGATTCTCAACATAATATGTGTACAACTTTAATCTGTTTTGACAAGTAATAGAGCTTACATAATAGTGATCTGGTTCCTACTTACAAAGTTGTGAATCTCTTGGAGATTAAGGACTGGGTTGTATTCAGTTTTATACCCTCTAAAATAGTTAACTGACACCATTATTGCACGTGCAGTGTGAATGTAAGGCTTTCAAAATTAAATTGATTTTTTTGGAATGATTTGTTTTTTCTTCTAAACTCTTTATTATGGAAATTAATTTAGTCTCTCTGCTTTCTTTTGTTAGCTCTCCAGTGATCTTTTTACCTAGATTTTTGTACAAAAGAAGAGATCAGAAGCTAATTTAGCAAGACAAAATCATTCCCCCTGAAACACAAAGGGTAAGTGGGCAACACATGTATAAAAAACTGTATTTGTCTTTTTTTTGCAGGTACACATTTAGAAATATTCCCCAACCTGTCTCTAAAATAGCATTCATATAACTCACTTTACTTTCTTCCATGGTGTCCTTCTTTTTCCTTCTATCCCATGGTAATAACTGAACTTTCTTTCATTGCTTTTTTCCATACTTGTTTGTGTGTGTTAAGAAAACAATGCATTGCTCTTTTGCATAATAAATGAAAAGGTATATTCTCTAAACCATTTGTAGTAAAAATTTAAAGAGAAAAAATTCAACTCATTTATTAACTTAATATTTTGTTTTCCTTTTTTTTTGAAAATAATGAAGGTTAACAAGTAAACTATTTTAAGTGTGTTAAAAGTGAAAATCCCTTTGATTTTATTTCCTCTAAGTTATAATACTGAAAAAACATTCTAAGTATCAGAAATTAATTCCTTGATGAGTTATTTTATGTTTACTTGTCACAGTAAAATGAATATAACTATATTTAAAAGAAAAAAATAATATGAAACCAGGCATGGTGGCCATACCTGTAATCCCAGAAGCTAGGGAGGCTGAGGCATGAGGATCATGAGTTCAAAGCCAGCCTAAGCAAAAATTTAGAAATCTCAACCCAATGAGATCCTGTACTACATAAAATATAAAATAGTGCTAGGACTGTGGCTCAGTGGTCAAGTGCCCCTGAGTTCAATCACCGGTACCCCCCATCCCAAAAAAGAATATGAAGTAAGAAAACTAATAACACTACTGAGCAGAGTTATTTCACACTGGGCTGTAAGACTCTAAAGGCTGCTCTCTTGGGGTATATAATTAGAAAGGACCTGGTGCTTTTGAATTACTCCAGGGACACTTGCATAATGTGAGTACCTGCATTCATGCCAAATTTTGACAGTCAGGTTTTGATTGTAATCTCACATAGTATAATGATTTTTGCCACAGTAAAGATGGCAAAGCTGAGTCATTTCATATATACATGAGTGGCACTAACCTTCAGGGTGGAAATTAATGACTGCTGACCTATATGAGGGAATATGACTGTTTAAAATAGAGTTTGAGCATTTGACATATGGACCTTTGAACTGAAGAATCTCATTTGGAGCAGGTCAGAGGAGATTAAATTCTCAATTATATTAAAAGAGATCTAACTCAGTGAGGAGGAATGTACCTTTTCCTTTAGGAGATACAGAAAAGTGTAACTTAAAAAAAACTCCCTGCCTAGGACTCTTTTGCTAAAACTTTGATTACCTTTGCTGGCATTTTAATATTTTATATGCTTAAAACATTCTAAGAACACTAATGTATATTAAAGTATGTTGCATATTTAATTTAAGCTATATTTTTATTGTCCCTTAGTTTTTAGAAATGCTGTAATATTATTCAACATTTTTATGTGAGTGTATATCTTCTTAACTGAAATAGAATTAGGTTTTTCACAAAAGAGGGTGGGGTCTCTCTCTCTCTGAAACCTTATCAAACCTTATCATAGGGGTGACTGGTAACTCCAAAGGTAACTCCAAACCTATGTTTTATCCCTGTCTTCCTTGGGTGACTCCAAGCCTGTCATTCCTACCTGGAGGTCTTTTGGTCACCTCTAACTCAATTTTACTAATTAACGAAGCTCAACAAATCCTTCATCTAGCAGCTTTTCTTTCTCTTAGGCATGTATTAGACTTATCTCTATTCCTATTAGCTTTGCAGCACTCATCCTGCAGCAGAAATATGTATACACACATACTCTCTCTAAGCCTTTCCTCCCCTTCTTAAATAAAAGGATGAAAACAACGCAAGTTACTGTATTACTGTGCTTGTTTTAACTATGTATTGACAGTAGCTTTAGTGCTGTTCATTTTAGAAATATTGCATAAGATATTTCTCTTTTATCAAATTTCTTATCTTTGGCCATATGGCATTTTAAACTCTTCCCAAATCCTACGGAGGCTTCCTCCCCCATTTTGGTGTATAATATCTTTCTTTATTTCATTTTTTATTTAACGAATCCTATGCAGATTAAAAATTAGCTCATTCCTTTCTTTGTTCAACCAGAAAATATTTATTAAATGACAGATATTAGCAAATATTGGGTTACTTTCATTCTTAATTTTGCTAACAGCTTTCTGGAAAAGTGCTTACCACTGAGCTACATCCCTAGCCCATGCCAAAAGCTTTCTAATTTGTCTCCTGGATTCCATTTCCTTCATGGACTATCGGCGTCTCCGCGTATTTCTTTTTTCTTTTTTTTTAATATATATTTCCTTGTTTCTAAAATTTCCTTGATATAACATTGTCCATTGGATAGATTTGAAGTCTTGATTCAAGATTTCTAGTATCTGACTACTACCCACCAGTCCAACGTTGCCTCCCATTATTTCCAAATATCTTGAAATCTATGGTTATTAATAGCTAGATCTATTAGTTCACTATTGTTTCTATGCATACTCCATTTTATCACCCTTGAACAATAAAGCCATATTTTCAAATCAATTAAAACATTTTATATCCACAAGACACTAATTTAAAAAGAAGCTACAAGTAAATAGCAGAAGGATCAGTAGAGTAGAGGGAAGGGAACAAGGGGAGGGAGGAGGGAAGGAACGGACAGGTACTGGGGACTGAATTTGAACAAATTATATTCCATGATTTTATAATGTTGTCAAAATGAATCCTAATGTTATGTAGAACTAAAAAGAACCAAGGAAAAATAAATTTAAAAAAAATAGAAGAAAACCACTCTACCTTCACACAGATTCTATGTACATTCAGTGATTTGGGTATTTCTTGATAAACATGAGGCTACCTGAACTTTCCCCAAGAAAACTGTCCTTCCTATTTTCTTTTGGTTCTTTAAGGTTTTCAAGTTAAATACAGAACTAGGATAAACATGTTCTAAGATAAGAAATTACTGTGAAGGAGCTACTTTTATCCCTTCTTCCCATCAACATCAGTTCATGTGAGATACCAGGCTGGTGAGATGCTGTTAAGTAATGAATTTCTACTGTATTATGGTTCCTTGGCTCTTAGAGTTCATGGTGATTCTACAGTAGAGTCAAACAATCAGATAACTACCAGCAAGTATCTTAATTCCTTCATCTTTGTGTTAGATGCCGTTTACTCAATGAATCTCCTGTTGCAGGGCTAAGTATTATAAACAAGATGATGTGAAATCACGACATTCGTATTTTTAGACTTAAAAAATGTATTCTGAAATGAATTTATGAAGGTTTACAACTGAGCAAAAACTATATGTGAAGATAAAGTAAGGCAGGAAAGAAGTCAAACAAAAACACAAGAGAGGAGTGAAAAGAAGGAATTCAAAGAAATAAGAAAGAAAGGAAGGAGAGACAGATGAAGAATAATTGAGGTTAAGAAAATGGTAGAAAAATAAACTTAAGCCAGACTATGGTTAAAGAACAAATCATTTATGATATAGAATATTAACTTCTTTGTAACTCAGCAAGACAGGGTAACTACCAGTGCACAAAGATGCTATTAAAAGGTTTTTCCTTAGTGAGTGACACTATGTAGGGGGAAATTCTTACACAGAGTTAAAGGTCAGGATTCCAGTTCAAAACTTACCTATTCCCTGATCCAAGAGTGTGGCCATCATAGTGGAGTGGTTTCTAAGGCCACAATACAGCAAAGAGTTGGAGAATGGAAACATAGATCTGGTTTACAACACTTGCAAATTTTTCTTAAGGATTTCTGCTAATTTGCAGCAGAGAGCAAAATGGTTGTGAAAGTGTGAAATGACACGTTAGAGGGAAAAGCGGAAGAGAGGAGGGGAAGCAAGGGATTGTTCTATTTTAAGAGGATTCTTAATTTCACTATAATCCACTGTTAGCGTTTTCTTTATATTACTATTTACTGGATCACTGTAATTTTCCAAATAAGCTTTTGTTTCACACACAAACCACCGAGGAAGCAATCAAACCTCTAAGATCCACTCTAATGAAATCATCTTAGTTGTCCAAGGCATTCTAACAGAACAAAAATTTGTAAAATAATGTGCATTTGATACAGCATAAAGGGACCCTGGCCCTTGCCTGGGAAAAATAAAACACAGAATAGGGGGAAGCACAGAAGGACAAGAAGGGGAAGGGAGATAAAGAAAAGAGAAACAATCTGATTATTATTTTGCTATGTTGATTAAAATCCTCTCAACAACACTGTGCTCTATACAGGGAGGTGGTTACTGGGCAAAACCAGAGCTTGCTTTTATCATCAGACATCCTGGATTCAGATATGTCAGCAATTTACAAAATCACATAGGATACATCACTTATCTCCTCAAAGTTTCAGTTTCCTCACATGTAAATCAAGAACAGTTTTATGAGATGTTTAACAGAGCTCACTTTATACAGCACTTAATACATTACATGGGAAATAAAAAATACTCTAAATACCTTGAGTATTACCAATAGATCTGGAAAAGTCTTCAAAGGATTAATTCTTTTATATATATACACAAGAGAATTCAGGGCCAGTGATATTTCCCAACTTTATCAAAGTGACCCAGAAAGCATGATGGGCTTCTGGTTCAGGGTGCTTGGCCCTTCTCCATGACAAAGGAGAATAGCTTGCTTTGAAGTTCACTAAGTATGAAGAATTTAGAAACTAGGCCTCATGGGTGGTGTATGAATTTCTAGCACTTCCTCTAAAAGATCATAAACATTAGCGATGAACTTCATCTGCTTTAACATCATATCCACTAAATTGCCAAATGACATTAGCTACTTAGAACAAGTTTCCAATAATCATCCCCTCCCTTATTTCACCTTAACTCACACTGGGTACTTGTCATTTTTTTTAATGTAGGCATATTTTCAGGTAGGTATTAATTTTGGAGACAAAGCTCTTGTGTTCAAAATTAAAACTTTCTGAGGGTAAATGGAAAAAGTCACGCAGTGTGCTCAGTTGCTGGCCGTGATTGTTTTCTGAACTTCTGTTATTAGACCATTGGTGTGTCCAAATTGTTAAATAATAACTTTTCATACACTTCAGACATTTCATCTTGCAACTGATATCATTTTAATGGCCACCTAAGCTTTCCTTTTTGAAATTAGACATTCCTTTATTGATTATGATAGCATGCACATGTATACAATTTCCCAGAATTTTATGTTGAACTTTGCAGTTGAAAGTGAGCCATGTTTATTGAATTTGATGTATATTTTTGAAGAGTGTTAAATGTTTAAATATATTTCCCAGTTGAGATTCTGATATATAGAATTTAGATTACAAAATGACTTAAAATTATGTTTTCTTGGAATAGTTTGAGAATGCACAGAACTAGTTCTTCTTTAAAAGTTTGCTAGATTGAACAGTAAAGCCATCTGGTTGTGCACTTTTCCTTGTTGGAAAACTATGCATTACTCATCCAATTTCATTGCTCTTTATTAGAATGAAATCCTGTCCTTGTGGAAACATGGACAAGCCTAGAGGACATTATATTAAGTGAATGAAGTCAGGCATAGAAAGACAAATATGTACATATGAAAGTTAAATCTCACAGAAGTAGACAGTAGAGTAGTGGTTAGCAGAGGTTGGGAATGGGGAGAGGAGAGGGGTATGCAGTGAGGGTGGTTAGTAAGTATGCAACTAGATAGGAAGAGCAATTTCTACTGTTCTATAGCACAGTAAGATAACTATGATAGATACAATTACTTGTTACGTTTCAAAACAGTAGCAAGGATTTTAAATGTACCCAACACAAATAGATGATAAGTGTTTGAGTTGCTGAATATGCCAATTACTCTGATTTCACACGTATACATGTACTGAAATATCATACCATATGCCATGAGTACATAATTATTATGTGTCCAATTAAAATAAATATATAAAAATAATATTTACATATAAAATCTGAATATTAATCACAAAGTTGACATAACAAATGTGTGTGTGAGAGAAAGAGAGAGAGAGAGAGAGAGAGATTCATAAAGTCATTTGAAAAGGACACAGAGTACCAGTGTCATGTAATAACAATACCCACAAAGCCATGAGCAATTGTGTGCCCTGATGAAGTTGCGATCCTTCTCCTGAACTGGTTACTAGAGTCACAGTCACTGCATGCCTGAATGAACGTTAGGCATAATTTGGCCCCCAAACTTCTTCAAATTGACAATGAAAATAATATATTTTGCTATTAAGAAAGAAGGAGAAGGAAGAAGGGATCAAAGGAAGAAGAAAGAGAGAGAGAAGAAAAAAGAAAGGGTAATGGAGGGACAATCAGTAAAGGAGTTAATATTTGATTTAGCCTTCTCATAAATGTATTCTATTTTATTTTATAATGTGTATATAAATAAGCAGGCAAGCTGGGAGTCACATGAACTATTCAGAATTGGAGATTTGTTGAGTTGTGTGTCTTACGGGGGTTTTCTGTTAAAAATAACAACACACTTTCATCTCTCTCTCTCTCTCTCTCTCTCTCTCTCTCTCTCTCTCTCTCACACACACACACACACACACACACAAACAAAACAAAACAAAACAAAAAACACCTGTGAGTCTTTAATTACACAAGCTTCAACACAAAAATGTTTTCCAATCAGTTGAAATACTATTTAGACTTTTTGTTCACCTAGAAAAGCAAATATATCATAAAACATAAAACAAAACAAAATGAGTGCCAGATCCAAGAATCTCATGAGAGCCCCTATAACTTAAGTCTTGACATTAATGAGAGTATGAAGCTACTGCTTTGTGACTGACAGTGGCTTGTTATTTCCAAGATGAAGACCAGCAAAGTTAGGAAGGGAAAGTTCATTCTCTATTAGAATCTGTTTAGAAGGATTTAGAAAAATACAAAAAAGAGAGAACTGCATGGTATATGTACTACTTGCTTGCTACTACAACATAAACTTCAAATATTTACTCTGACATTTTGGAATTCTGAACATTTCCCTTTGTGTTTCCATAAAAACATGAAAAGCCAATTGTTGGGCATTAATTTCAACATTTTTCATTGAATACTTCTGCAAATGGGACACAAGTGCACAACTTTACAGGTGTTAGTTGATGAGAAAAAAAAGTCAGGTTCTCTTACAAATTGCTTTCCCCTTAGTGTCAACATGTACAACCAAAACTGGCTAAGATTCAAGGAGTCAGTCACTATGAGTTCACAGATGCCCACCTCTGATGGCTGCAAAAAAAAAAAAAAAAATTCTCAATGAAAGCTGCTCATCTGTGGGAATTCTCTTTTTTCCTTTAACTATGACAGCACATCATTATAAATCAGGTGTTAAGAGAAAGTGTTCTAATATACTAATGTATGAATTTTACAATAGGTATGTGGAAGCATGCTAAGATTGGGTTACTTAAAGATTTAGAAAGTCCTGAGCAGAACACATTTAATGAACTACGTGCTTCCCTTTTCAGGATCTAGATTGGCAAAAAGAATTTTCTTGTCAGAATTGTTTTTTAAATTTTGTGTTCTGGTAAAATACATATACAATTTGCTATCTTTACCCTTTTGAAGTATAGTCCAGTAGTATTAAGTAACTTCAAACTGTCATCAATACCGTCCCCCTTCAGAACCCTCTTCATTTTGTAAACTGTATACCTTACACACTGAACAATGATGTCAAACCCTTCCATGCAGCCAGTGGGAACCCCCACTTTACTGTCTCTGAATTTGGCTACTCTAGGTAGTTCATGTAAGAGAAATCATAGACTGCCCTTTCTGTGACTGCGGTATGGGAGTTGCCCCTTGATACACATTTCAAGCAGAACTCAAACTCATGTCTGTGTTACAAATTGATCCTTGATTATAAGATCCATTTGACACAATCCCATGATTCTGTCACTATTATTGATTATTATGATGATCAAAAGGACTGGTACTTTGAGAGGAGTCTTTGGGCTGGAGTGATAGCTCAGTGGTGGAGCACTTGTCTAGCACGTGGTGTAAGTCCTGGGTTCAATTCTCAGCACCGCATAAAAATAAATATATAAAATGAAGGTGTTGTGTCCATCCACAACTAAAAAAAAAAGTTTTAAAAAAGTGAGAGGTATTAATATCATTAAATCGACTGGCATTAATTTAATTATTATTTAATTCCCATATTAAAAGTGTCTTAATCAAGTAAATCACAAAACTGCTTCCCTTAAGACCTATATTTATGCTGAACCAGAGTTGTACATAAGCAAAACAACAGCTTATCTTTTTTTTTTCTTTTTCTTTGTATAGTTTTGACAAGTGAGAAAAATCCCATATGCTTTTTACCCCAAGGTTTCCTACTCTGGGCTGCCAACTATCAAAATTAAAAATAATAAGACTTCCAAAACTGTACTTGTTACTGTTTTAGGGGATGGAGAAAGGGTCCTTGAGTGTTAGGATTTCATTTCTTTTCAAGGTCCATGACAGTATTTCATCCTTATTTATCCTGCTCTAGCTTTTAAAGCAGATAAAAACTCATAAAGCTGCTGATATGCTCGGTGTGTGTGCATGTGTGTGTATGCAATGCTATTTAAACAGAAGACAAGTAGATATAGGTAGATAGAATTAACACATTTTTTTTTTCAAAATGGTTTCCCTCACCATGTGCTTACTGGTCTTTAAAGTTGGCTGCAAAAAAAAAAAGTCAGCAACGAAAAGCCTGATATTTGCTAATCTTTTTCCAAATCACGCATTGGTTTAGAAAAAGGAGATTAGAGAAAGTACATCTCTTACCAACTGTGTATTGATATTTGCAGTGCAACTATTTGCTAAAAACCCTGGAAGTCTTTGGCGTGTCATAACTGGCTAGACTGTTGAGATGTAAATTTGAATCATCCTCTGATGGAGGTGGAGGAAGTAATGGTGTGTGGGGACACTTCTGAAGCCAGGGGATGTCTCATATGTTCATGAGCCATGCTGGGTGCTCTGCAACCTTCTCTCCAATGGGCCTCACTGGCCTGCGATTTTTGCCACAGTGAGGATGGCTACTTTACATCTGAGAAAGTGATTGTTTTACCCAAATAATACATCCCCAGGAAATCGTCACGGATATGCATTAAGATTTCATGAGTAGAAAATTATTCAAAAGTTATTTATTACAGATACAGCATTGAAAACAATTCGAGCTTCAAAATAAGGAGGCATTTCAATAAGTGTGTAGTGCAGCTATACAGTGAACTTTTGCATCTAACAATGACATTGTGAAAAAAGTATTTATTAGTATGGGATATTAGTCATTGATTATATTGCTAAGTAGCAGTGACATCCCAATATCTATAAAAGAAGATAGAAATAGAGCAGATGAGAAACCTTAGAAGGACATGATCCCAAACCCTTGACAACAGCAGATTCTTCAAAATAGATTTAGAATATAAATCAGTTCCCATGCTAGCTCCTTCTGGTTTTAGATAAATGAGGCTTGCTCACACAGCATTGTAAAGTGGAAGGGAGACTATCAAATCTGTGTCTGAGTGCATTCCAGACATGGCGTCTTCCCATTAGCTCTGCCTCCAGCTTGGCTGCTTTCACTTTTGACATACCCGAAGGTGTTTTGAAGACAACAGCAAGGGTGATGCTTTAGAATAAAATTTGTATGTTAACACTTTTCAAAATCTTCAATGGCATACCATTGCATTGGCAATAAATCCTAAACTCTACCATGGACTGCAAGGCCTTGAATGAAATGCTCCTCCCCTGTTTGCCATCTCATTTCATTAAGCTCTAGCTGGAGCTCATTTGGCTCCCATTGCACTAACAATCCTCCAAGGTTTCCCCCAGTTGAATGTCTCTGAGTGTATTATCCTTTCTCCCTAAAAATTTCTTTCAGTTTCTCATTCTTCAGGTCCTATCTGGCATCTCAGATAGACTTACAACCTTGGCTAAAGCAGGCCATACTGTCTGTGTCTTATATTATTTTTTACAAAAACACCTTATTTAGTTATAAATTATTTTATTTGCCTGTCTGGCCCTTCAAAGAAAAACTATTATACTAGAAGTTTAATGAGAGTTGAAATAATCTCTTTTAGAAATAATTACTATAGATTGGCTAGCATATAATAGGTGCTAAAAATAATTGTTAAACAAATGCAGTAACAAAATATTTACTTTTATGATATATTGACATGAACTATAATTGTAACCTCTATTAAAAACTGAGAGAACAATAATAACTTAAGGTAGTACTCAGGTTTCAAATTTTGCAGATTATACTACCCATTATTAAATCAAAGCCTTGAACAGGCAGCCCATTTATCTGTTCAACTTTTATTTTATTTAAAAAATTACTGTAAAAATTGAAGATTTTTATGCTATTCAACAATTTTATTGAAATCTTAGGCAAAATGTTCGACACACCACTCTCACATGTGGCAGAGTCATTATAGCAGGTATGTAAACAGTCTTTGTCCACATAAGTAAGTCAGCATATTATGTTCTTTTCATAAAGTTAAATATATTCTGTTAAATAAATATACTTCCTCATTATCCACTCTAATTAAAGATGCTACATTAATCAGCTTAGGCAGGAGTTATCATCATAATCAACAGCATTCCAGGAAAAGCAGAGAATTACTATGGCTTTTTCTCCTTTGTGGTTCTTGCATTTAAAATATGCCCCCCCATGTGCATGCTTGCGAGCGCGCGCGCGCGCAAACACACACACACACACACACACACACACACACGTACACACACACAGCTGGCTCTCAGAATATTCTGAGCATCTACCATTCACTAAAGTGTGCCATCACCTCACTATTGCTTAAAAGAGATTTTTTAAAATTAAATTTGCTTCAAGAGATATTACCTTTTGTGAAACATTAATTATTTTTAGAGAAAGATAGGGAAACTCAAGATTACCAAGTGTTCTGAGTGAATTACAATGAGTGGATGCCTGCTATCCTGGCATACTCAGCTCCAAATCCCGTATGAGAGACACTCAAAATATCTATCAAGAAAAAATTTGACATGTTATCTCTTCACTCTAAGTATCTTAGAAAAGGTCAGAACCTGTCTGAAAAGCAATGAGCAGTGAAGTCGTTTTGCCCAGAGAGCTGCATAGTATAAGAAACTGCTTTTAATAGACTGTGTGTTAAGATGAAGGCCTACAGTATAACACAAGGTTGTTTGTGATTTTAAATCTAATGCATGCATTTTCTACTTTAACTGCATAGATGAAGAATTATCTGTATGTACCCAATGATTTGTACTAATAAAAAAACACACGGATACACACATTTTACATTGATATATCCTCACAGTCCTTTGAAGTACATGATTTACTGAAAGTATGAAGTACATAAGCATGTAGATTATAACTGTAACTCTGAGCTAGTGAGGAGAAAATCACTACTAATGGAAACTGTTTATTGCAATGCTGTAAGGGATTGAGATAAAAAGACTGTTTCAGTTACATACTGATGTAAAATTTATAAAAGAAGTCCCTTAGGTAAATGGATAATCTGTGAAGGACTCTGGGAAGGTCAAATTATCTATGGATTTTAAGGCATGGAGGTGGGTAAGGAAGGAAATTTCCAGGCAGTGGGGTGTGTCTCTATTGGGAGAAGCTTTAGTCAGTGGGGCTTGGTCTCATTCCAGTCCATGAAACATGGTCCTAGGATATGGTTATAAAGAGAAGAAAAAAAGACTCAAAAATGATCTGAAGGAAGCTTCAAGTCTAAGAAGCATGTTAAGTATAAAAGATAATTATAGTGCAATGTGCCACAGAATAAGGTAGAGAATTAGAATATGGAATTGGCTGGGAAAGAGGAATTACAGACCTAAGAATAAATAAATAATTAAGAAGTACTTTCTCAAGAACAGAGGATGAAACATATTTGCTTCCAGAGGATTTCTCTGCATAAAAGTATGTAAGCTTCTTAGGGGAGCAGAAGTTATCAGTGCAGGGAATAACAAAGAAATATCCATGTAATCACATGCTTGGAAAGAGACATTTCTACTTTCTCATTATTCATCCCAAAGAGGAAGAAGTTTACAGAAAGAAAGGGAAGACATCTTCTCCTAAACAAGACATTATAGCATTTCTGTCATTCCAAGAATAATAAACATAAAAATAAACATGGTGCTTCTGACATGGTGCTTCCGCACCTCACTTCTTTTTTAAAAATTTTTATTTTTTTTTCTAGCTGTAGATAGATAGAATTTTATTTTATTTTTTTATTTTTATGTGGTGCTGAGAATTGAACCCAGTGCCTCACACATGCTAGGCAAGCGCTCTACCGCTATAACCCCCAGCCCCCACACCTCACTTATTCTTTGGATTTTGTCACTAACTATGGCACTTTAGAATTCAAGAAAACCCAAATCATATCCTCTCTAGCTAACTTTCATGGTATGGAACTTACATGTTGCCTTTCTAAATACAGCAGCTCAGTGGCAGGTGGGTTAAAAGGGAGAATTATCTCTACTATTGCTGTGTCTTCTGCATTTGTGTCTGACTAAATCTTCTCTACTAACAAGTATATTGTTAAATTGCTAAAATATTATTTGTAGTCTTTAAATATATTCTCCATTATTTTCTTTTTGCATGACATTTGTATAACATTCATGTAATTATAGTCTTAATTTTTATTAAATATAAAATCTAGGTAGGTACTATAGAAAAAAGCACAGAAAGGATAATAAGAAAATGTTCCTATGCCTATTTATTGGCTAAATGACATTCAGCAAATCCTTATTTACTGGAAATCAAGGAAACTGGCCACATGATCTTTTCTAGTTCTCTTCCAAACCTTAAATTCAATAATTATATTCATTGGAAATTTAGGTTATATTAAAAATAGTGTATTTATTTAGTTATCCAATTGTCTACATTTAGGCTGGGGTTGTGGCTCAGTGGTAGAGCGCTTGCCTCACATGTGTGAGGCACTGGGTTCAATCCTCACCACCACATAAACAAATAAATAAACAAAATAAAGTTATAAAAATTGCCTACATTTAATTATCATAGGACATGTTTTATTTTAAATATGATACTACAGTTAAAATTGTTAAATGAATAGTCAAGAGAGGTCACTTTAATATATTTTATTTGTGTTTATGCTAGCATTTAATTATAAGAGTAATAATGTCTCTAAATGTTGCATTGACCTGAAAATGAGTATTATGCTTGATGTCATAGAAACATATACATTAAATAATTTTTAGGACATAATTATTCCACAAGGTTACAAATGTTTCCATTAATTATGTAACAAATGTTTTATAGTTTTCTTTAAAAACTGAAGCTGCTTTTTTGCTTTGCATTATGAATATTTATTACTCTCTCAAAACCCTTCTCAAGCATCTCCTCCTTCAACTTCCTTAAAAAATTTGCCCATTTGTAAATGATTAAATAAATGAATTTGTAGCCATTCCCTCAGATAAGTACAGGTTGACTCTATGGGTGGTAAGAAATGGACTGAACTATGACCTTTATCCCTGAAACAACAAAAACTACCTTGAACTATAATTGTAAGAAAGTTAAAGAGATATTTTCTCTATGGATGATTACTATTTTTAAGTGGCAAACATCAAATTTCTTCAAGAACTTATTTGGTACTCCTAATTTTGTGATGCAATGACCATGTGATTACTGTTCCTGTTAGGTACAAAAGCACTTTGTACTTAGGAGACTGTGCCTGAATTAGAAAGAATGAGCTAGAGTCCTAACCACCACTTATTAACTATGTGATGTTAGATAATTTAGTCTTTCCACTCTCTTAAAGTAATCGACAGAATTAAGAAAGACCACTTAGATTCAGTACGTAGCATATAGAAAGTGTTTAATAAATGTCCACAATCAGAGGCCACAGCCTCTTGATTACACAGGAAACATCTTGATTACAAAAGAATCTTTGATTGCAAATAGAAATGTCTGTACTAACTCATCATTTAGCATAATCTTTAATATTGGTTGAAGGTAGTTTTTTTCATCATGTTAAAAATTGTCTTTTAAAATCTGGAACAACTTTGTTGATTTCACCAAATGCATTTTTAGTGCCATCAAAATATTCATATATATTTTCTCCTTTGATCAATGTAGGTAAAATTACAAAAGTTGTTTTGTAATTTTAATCAATTCTAACATTTCTAGAGTAAATCTTTTATCTCTTATAATTAAAGTGTAAAGTTCTTTTACTATTGTGGAATTAATATATTCATACGTTTTCTGTTGTCTTTTTTTTGTGAATGTTTAAGGATTAGGGTTAGACTAATTTAAGGAAATGAATGGGGAAATTTCTATCTTTTTTTTTTTTTTAAGAACATAAACAGTATAAAAACTACCTGATACTAAAGATTCTCTTCTTTTTAAAACCTCTTGACTTCTTATGTTTGTTGAAATGTATGTGCTTAGAAAATAAAGAACCAGTGTGGTAAATCACACCTGTAATACTAGCAATTTGGGACAATGAGGCAGGAGGATTGCAAGTTTGAGGACAGCCTCAACCTTGTCTCAAAATAAAAAGTTAAAAAGGCTGGGGATATAACTCAGTAAAGAAACCTGAATTCAATCCCTAGAACCAAAAAGAAAAAAAGAATGAAAAAAATATTGAATATTTATTGAATGATAGACATTTCATAAATATTATTTCATTTTTGTTACACTAATCTATAGTCAATATCATCAATTTTCTAGATCTGAAAACAGACCCCAAAGTGTCATTTTCTTAAACTAAGCTATTGAAAAACATATGATATGTATATAGGCCAGCCTGGTCTCATTAGGCCATCTGCCTCTAAACAGAGTATGAAATAAAGTTAATTTGGACAATACATATCAATGTTCTTTAAACAAAAAGAAAGAAATGTGGAGATGTATGAGGGAAAGAAATACCACTACTAAACATTATAGTGCTGAAATAAATCAAATCCTGTGAAAAAAAATGAAATTCAACAATTTAATAACAGACATTTAGAAAATAATTTGGCAGTTTAAAAATTTTTATTCTAAGAAAACTAAATTTGCAAAATGATCATTAATAGAGAGAGTATGGAAGAACAAAATCACATATATCACATATATCACACTATCATATAATATTTAATATTAATTTATGAACATTATATTTGTCATCATACAATATAATATTTAATATATTTCATAATATAAATATAATTTTATATGTAAAAGTAAAGTTTCTTTAAAAATTTTAAAATGCAATGAGTAAGAAATTGATTGTAAAAAGTAATAAGTAAGTCTGTTTACCAAATAACAATTGGGTAAATCATAATTTTAAAATATAAGGAAACAATTGCATGTTGTAGAAAACAGAATATAAAGGAAAAATAAAAATCACCAATACCAAGCAATACATTTATATATATTTATATATGTGTCAATGGTGTGTAGCCATGTCAAAAATTCAGAAGGTCTTGGCTTCAGATTAGTAAATACATAATTTAGCCCTTTTGTATCTTAGTATTACACCTTTGTGAACTCCCACAGAAAATATCATTGCCTAAGAACATTACAACCTGAAGATATTCAAATGGGGTAAAGTTTAACAATAAGTCAAAGGTTGGTTGCCAGGTACTAACTTGTAGTTATATAGGTGAAAGGAATTCTGGATCTTTTTGCACAGTAGGGTGAGTATATATAGCGAAAGTGTACTGTATTATCTCAAAATGTTAGAAGGAAGTCTTGTGATGTTTTCCCTATGAAGTGTGATAAAGTTTTGAGGAGATATGCTTAATCTGACTGCACAACACACATATATATATATATATATATATATATATATATATATATATAAACAATTCCCTATTAACATGTACATTTTTGTTTTAATTTATCAGTTAAAATATACATATATTTAATACAGATATTGTTAGCTCACTATAAGGACCAATTTTGTCTACTGCACTAATACATCTTTCCACACATCACTCCCACTTAGTCCATGTATGTCACTGTTTACACAGAAGACAGAATAAAGCCAATCATAGGGATCAATTTGTAGCTATGGCTGGTGCATAAGGGATAAATGTGGGGTTACAGGACATAGGACTCAACTACAGTGTCATTGTTCCCTATAAAGGTAAATGAACCATATCCATATAGATTAGTTATAAACTTTACTAAAGTTCAGGAAACTTTTACCCTCATACTTATTTTCTTTTTCTGTGTCAAATCCATAGATTTACTCAAAGGAAAACTGACCTACATTTTGAAATAGCTGATTTGCAATTGCTTTTCCTGTGTTCATCACTCTTTTATGGCCATGTGGAGAAGAACTAGATTGTCTCTCTTGATATTTAAACTCCCTATGACTTCAGGTTTTGAGGTCTGAGTGCTAGAAAAAGTCTAAAAACAATAACCATATTTCAAAGATTATTGGAATGTTTAAAATAATTATATATAGTTGGTAGCAATATAAATCATCAAACGATAACACTTGTGTGGATACCAAATGTCTTTCCTTTTGCCCAGATTATTCTGATCCCTATAGAGTAAAGGTTATAAAGTTTACAGAAAAGTGGAACATCTAGAAAAAATTTAGAGATGATATGAGAATCTATATGTCTTGCAAAAGTTGTCCTTTCCAGCCAGAGCAACTAGGCATGGAAAGAAATAAAATGTATCTAAGTTGAAAGTAAGAAATAAAATTATCTCTGGTCATAGGTAGCATGATTTTGTACACAGAAAAAACTAAAGATCTCTCTCTCTCTCTCTCTGTCTCTCTCTGTCTCTCTCTCTCTCTCTCTCTCTCTCTCTCACACACACACACACACACACACATACACAATTAGAACTAACAAACTAATTCATCCAAGTTACAGAATACAAGCTCAACAAAAAAATTAGCTGCATTTTTAAACATTAACAAAAAGGAAACTAAGAAAACATTCTATTTATAATGACATCAAAACAATAAAGAACTTAGGAATAAACAAAAGGTAAAATACTTATAACTAAAAATTAGAAGACACTGCTGAAACAAATAAAGAAGACATCAATAAATGGAAAGACATTCCATATTCATAAATCAGAAGATCTTATATTAAGTTATCAATACTACTCAAAGAAATCTACAGATTTAATGCAATTTCCATCAAAATTCCAAAAGCATTTTTTGGCAGTAATAAAAACACCATCATAAAATTCATGTAGAATTTCAAGAGACCTTACACAAACAATCTGTAAAAAACAGTCAGGGGTCTCACACTACCTAATTTCAAAACTTACTATAAAGTTACAGTAATCAAGACAGTGTATTACAGACTGAAGAGAAATATAGAGACTAAATAGAGAGAATATAGAATCCAGAAATATATCCTTGCATATAAAGTCAAATGATTCTTGACAAGAGTGACAAAACCATTTACCTAGGTAAAGGACTGTGTTTTCAACAAATAGTGCTGTGAAAACTGAGTATCACGGGCAGAAAATAATGTTGGAACTTTTCCTTACTTGGAATATACATGAAAATTAATTCAAATGTTTCAAAGATGATTGGAAACTGAAACTACTAGAAGAAAATAGGGAAACTGTCAGGGAAATTTGATTTGGAAACAATTTCTTGGATATAATATTAAAAGTATAGGTAACAGGAAAAATTGATAAATTTAATTTTATAAAATTAAAGCCGTTTGGGCATCAAAGGACACAGTCAACAGAATGAAAGGCAACTTATAGAATAGAGGAAAATATTTTCAAATCATAGATTTGGTAAGAGGTACATAGGAAAATATATAAAAAAGACTCCTACAATTCAACCACTCAGTAACAAACTGATTATTTTTTTAAAAAATGGGTAAAGATCTTGAATATGTATTTCCCTAAAGAGAAAGAGAACAATCAAATGACCAATAAGCACATGAAAAGATACTCAAAGCATCATTAGGAGAAATGTAACAACAATGAGGTAAAACCTCACGTCCACTTAGGCAGCTATTATTAAAAAACAGATAAAACAGGAAACAAGTGTTGGAGAGGATGTGGAAAATTGGAATGGTTGTACACCGCTGGTCAGAATGTAATATGGGATAGCTGTTATGAAAAGCAGTATGAGTTTCTTCAAAAACTTAAAATAGAATTACCAACTGATCCAGCAATTTCACTTGGGTAAATACCCAAGCAGGATCTTGAGGAGTTATTTGTACTTCCATGTACACATCAGATTATTCACAATAGCCAAAAGGTGGAAGTAAACAAAGTATCCACAGATGGATGAATGCACAAACAAAAAGCTAGTTTATATATACATATAAAATTTCAAGAGACCTCACACAACCAATCTTGATACACACACACACACACACACAACATATTCAGACTTAAGAAGGAAAGAAATGATTACACAAACGACAACATGGATGAACCTTGAGGACATCATGCTAAACAGGAGAATCTAGTCACAAAGAACAAATAACTTTATAATTCCAATTACATGAGATACCTAGAATTATCAAAATCAGAGACTCTTATCTAAATATTTATAAACTGTAATGTGAAGAAAATAAAACTGAATGAAGCAATACCTCATTTTCTTCCATTGTATGTTAATTAATTTCTCCATTTTTTAATTTGTAAACTAAGGATAATAATATCTATTTTCCACTGTTTATATTGATAACAACTTTATAAATATGTAGCCAGGTTAAATCACATAACACATTTAGTGCCTCATGTAAAGTAGGTATTCACTAAATTTTTATTTTAAATGTTCTAACATCCTGCAGCAGCCCTATTGTTTCTGATCAATTACATATAAAAGATAAATAATTTTTTATGTATTCCATTTATTTTAACTACCAAAGTTTATTTACCTTAAATGTTTTCACATTCTTCAAAAGAACTTAGGTAGGGCATAATACATAAAAGAAACATTTTGAACATAACATACATAAAATAAATATGCAAGCATGCATATACATTTATCTGTACATTGGCTCCCAAAAGTAAAATGGAGATACTATTATTCTATTGTTTTAGTAAAAGAGAGACATCTTAGAAAAAAACACTTGCCCTGAGAGTGCTGAATCCCTAGCAGTGTGCCTGGCACTAAGGCCACACTCTTAATATTGTGCTAGCTGAAGGTCTTTTTCCTTATGAAGATCTGCATCATTCCAGCCTGTGAACATGTTGACAAGGATAATATCCAACATGAGAGCATTTGTGGGGTGGTTAGGGGAAGTCAAAAGGAACACTATCCTTAAAGATCAAATCTGCAGCCAGGCACACCCCTGTAATCCCAGTGGTTGGGGTGACTGAGGCAGGAGGATCATGAGTTCAAAGCTAGCCTGAAAAACAGCGATAGACTAAGCAACTCAGTGAGACCCTGCCTGTAAATAAAATACAAAATAGAGCTGGGGATTTGTGGTTGAGTGTCCCTGAGTCCAATCTAGGATACACCCCCCCACACCACCATAAAAGAGATCCAATCTGCAATCTTGTCTACTAAAGCATTTTTTCCAAGAAGTAAAGTCTTAATACTCAGTGAGTCAGCCACTTTTGGCCTGTGATAATCAAATGTATTTCACAATATGAGAGCTGCCCACAGAAGTCAAAATGGGAACTCTTTCAAGTAGCAATTTCTATGTTTTTGTTTTGTTATTTTTGTTAAATGAAGATGAATTACTTTCTTTTTGAAATGCCTATTCACCTTGCTTCTTTATGAGAGCCACTTTAGCCATATTTTTATTTCAAGATTAAATTCATCTATAATTATAATTTGCTTTGCTTCAGACAAGACAGAGTCATTTGTTTTGAAGTTGAACACATTTAAGGTACTTTGAATTGTACCATGAAATCAACTACTTAAAATAAAATACTTTCTTTTGCCATTATGCAGATCAAATGCAGATCAACAGACCACACACACACACACACACACACACACACACTTGCTACAATACAATGACAACAGTTTATCCAACCAATACACACCTTTAAAAAAAAGCTAATTAACAATACAAACTTAAAATAAAATATCTCCCTTATACTTTCATGGCTATAAAATACAATATCAGAAAATATGTGATACATATAAATGTTAATTTGAACAAAATAGGGAATGGGTAGCTACTTAGCTAGACATAGTTACTCTATTTCAAATAATTGACATCAACTCCTGGATTCAAAAACCCTAGTCCTAATTTTTTAAATTGGACTTTGGAAAGTGATCACAATTGTTTATTTATTAAATTCAGATGACCAATTGTGATGGAATACAAGGTGAACTAAAAGTCAGGGTGATAAGAGTTTTGAATTCTAGAAATAAATTATATTTACTATTTATTTGTATTTCTGGAGGATAAATAATTGGCTACTTTATTTATTGTCATCTAAACCACACATAGGATTTGTGAAACCAGGACTGAGCTCCTCTACCTGAAAACTAAGTAACATTTTTGTTGATGTATTGAAATAAAATTGTAAGTCAATGAGTCCAGCATTACCTCTGCAGCTTTCTTAATTTGGAATGTGGATAAAATAGAAAATTCTGCATATGATAGTGCTATGGTAGCCACAGCTGCTCTGCTAGTAAAGCAACTAAAAACAGTGCTTTGTTCTGTCATTTGTAAACTTGAAAGGATCAATAGTAATAGATGTTTTAAAATATACAAATAAAGTATGTGGTAATACTTCCATACCTTTTTCCTGTTTGAAAAGGATTAGGGTACAGAGGCAGCACAATGTTTGAATGGAGATTCACAGTTCAGCCAACTGGCAGAAGCTTAGTCTAAGGGTGTCTGAATGAAGGGAAATTGCACCAAACATCATATTTTTCCCTGCTTTTATGCATGGAGGATTTTGTTTTGTTTTAATAAAAAAGAACACATTGTCTTCTACCTGCTGGATTCCTCAGTTCAGATGTTAATTCCTCCCTTCTTTCTTTCTGAATAACATGAGATTCCAATTTTTATTGAAACATTTACTATATTATACCAAAATTTGCTTTTCAAAGGTCTCTCTCTCTCTCTCTGTTTCTGAAATACTAGTGTACTGTCAGAGGGCAAGGCATTAAATTTCTATTGTATTTGTTTGTTTATTCAATAACTATTTACTGACCACTTAGAATAAATCAGGTACAATACTCAAAACTGGTGACAAAAAAAAAAAAGCATCAAGAGCCATTTCATTTACTTGGCAACTGTGGCTAGTATGCACATGATTGCCCTAATATCTTCTGTACTGCTGTGAAGATCAAAGTGCTATGAAGTCACATAAGGAGGACACTTACTGTGGAATTGGAGGCTCCAGAAAGGGTTCTTGGAAGAAAGGACATTTAACATGAATCTTGGAGGATCAATGGAAGTAGGGGAAATATGTTGACTTGGTGGGGAGGTAAAGCATAATTAGGTAAGAGGAAAGAAATTCAGTAAGGCCAAAGTATGGAATAAATGCCTGTTTTAACACAGAGTATGTCATATGGTAAGACTCAGTAGATGCTGACTAAGGACTATGTAAATAATGAATGTTTGACAGATTCACAAAAAAATGAGCATCAGTTTAAACACTATTAGGATTTGGGGACAAAAGACATCAGCCAGCAAGGTTAAGGTCTGTCCCTTGCTATCTTTCAGTCCAACAATAATGTGGATGCCAAGAAGGACTTTCAGTGATTTCCAAAGTCTGCTCTGTCTTCTGTATAGTGGGTGGGGGCAGGGCATGGTCAGGAATGGTCCTGGTCTGTGAACAGTATTGTTTGCCTATGACATATCATAAAAGAAGACTGGCACCTAGCACATAAAAGACACCTTAAAACCTATTATCTGGTTTAATATTGCTCAGCTGATTGGGACATCAAAGAGATGTTCTTTTCTCTCATATTTATTTCTTTTTCATTAACAAATCAAACATGAGTATCTTATAGACACCAGGCATCATGCTGGATACTCAAAGGGATATCAAGATATGAAAACAAGAAGACATAGTCCAGAAGAGATTAAAGTTCATTACAAGCTCCCTTCTCCCCTGAGCTCCGCTACAGAGGTGAATGGCAGGGTGCTTGGGGGCTTGTTGCAAGTACCCAGTCCATGCTATCACACAGGTTCCTGCTTAGGAGATATGTTGGTCAGTGGGTATGAATATGCTGCCTTCACCATTCAAGCAAACAGCTGAGTACTTTATTTCACTTAGGGCTCAGTGTAGATGCTCTCCCCACATCCTCACTGCAATCCTTTGAGATGATGATCTTCATTTTATATATAAGGTAATAAGTTGCTTATACAAAGCCATTTACTGAATTCTATAACTAAAAAGTGATAGTGATGGGTTTCATGCAGATTTGCCTCATTCTAAAACACAGCTTTTTAATTTCTATCCTAAAATTGCTGCTTTACCAATCCCATTCCAGAGAGTTCCAAGTGAATGTCAAATCAGTCCAAGATAAGTATGATAATATTATATTTTGGTTTTTATTTTGTATTTCCTCAGACAATATCACATCTGTGTTTCCTTTCAGCATCTCTGTGTGATACCGTCAGATACATTCAAGACAGGAGCAGCATAAAATATCTCCAATCATTTCCTCAGAATTTTTTAACATGGAAAAATATTCCCTAATCATAAAAAGGTAATGGGTTGAAGTCAGTTACAGCTGTGCATCACTTCCTAATTTAAAATGATGCCTCTCCTAATAATGTAATTTCACAGAACAATAAACAAAATAGCTATCTATTTGGTTTTTATATTTCATCTTAGGATTAGGAACAGAGATTTCTGATATTTGGAAGGTTCTTTGGGAAAAGTGTTTAAGGAGATCATCATATGAATAATAAGCCAGAAAGGGATGCTGATCTCGCCTGCCTTCACCCACTGCTGACAGCAGAATTGTGGCTTCTCCTCAGTGGAAGGAAACTGGGAGGTTGTTTTAGACTGTTTCTGTTTTCTGAATGTAGGGTTATTTTCATATCTAATCAATTCTCTGGTTCATCAGAATGGTTAATTGCTGAGAAAGTCATCTGATCAAAACAACTGAACCTCATCAGCTACTTGGCAATGCAATGGGGATTTTAGCCATCAACCTCAGTTGACTCAAAAATGGGTGATTTATTCAGCTTTAATCAGAGCAGCGAGGCTGGCCTTGATTCTGGTTTCACTGAGGTCATGGGATCTGGGTTTGAAACCTCCTCTCTCATTTTTCAATAAATTCTGACAGCTCATTTTAATTTTTTAAGGATGTGTTTCTTTAACTGCCAAAGGAAATTATATCTACTGCTTATAGCAAGAATGTAAAAAAGTATTAAACAGAAAACTATTAGTATGTCCTAGTACTCTTCAGTTATCTAAATAATCAAAAGGCAGTCCTATCAGTATATACAGGTAGCACTAGAAAGCATGACTTTTTATTTTGTCCTATCTGTCAAATGTGTTAAATAAGTTTGGTTGACATACTGTTTACTAACATACTTTTTGACAACCATATCATAACAGTGCAAAATGAAAATGGAATTATTTTAATAAATCATCTTAACAGCTCAGTAAGTTTTTAATGTTGGATTAGCACTTTTATCTGTTTAAAGAAAAATTAGATAGAGAGTACTTTGCTATTAATCACTGCAAACATGCCAATTACATTGAAAAGGCACTGTGTATTAATAGTAGTACACCTTATGTCTTGGATTTAGATTTTAAAAAAATACCAATAGAGTAATAACAATATCCTTTTTCCCCTCTTTGACATAAAGGAAATGTGTTTATTTCAATTATATTTCCTTGTGTTATAAGATTGAAGAGTTACCTCAATAAACACCAGTCTCTTAATCACTGTTATATAGGGAGAAACTACTAGCATGGAGTTCTGCAAATCTGATAACATCATCTGGGGACATATGTCAACCTCCCCCATCTTCTTTTTAAATTAATACCTTTATTTTATTTATTTAATTTTATGTGGTGCTGAGGATCAAATCCAGTGCTTCACATTTGCTAGGCAAGTGCTTTACCACTGAGCTACAACCCTAGCTCTCCCTACCCTTTTCAATTGAGAGCCCTAGAATGCTAAAAGTCCCAATAACTCAAGAAACTCTAGCTCTGGGGTAGAAAGTAGTAGTAAAAATAGTCTTCAAGCTCTTAAACACTACTAGCTAATTACTATTCTCATTACCACTGAAGTTCTTTTCATTTTATTCATTTCTCAGTCAGCTCTTTTTGTGATTGCTCAACCTCACCAAAGATCCTATCTATGGTGTTCAAATAGAACCTGAATTCATGCATATAAAAGTTGACATATGGGAAAAAGAAGGATGGAAGCAAAAAGTTGAGGGTAACCTAGAAGGGTGTTATAAGACTTTCAGTTTGATTCAACAAATATATGTTGAACACTGCTTTTGTAAATCCCTATGGTACCTACAGAGGTGTATTAGATACATCTTTGAACTGATTGCATTAGATTACATTTATGTGTCCAGTTCCTGGGAGCCATCAGGAAGGGCCCTGAGAAAGCAATCCTCAAGGTGAGGTAAGGTGGATTTCCCACAACAAATCAGTGTGTTTATATGTATGTGTGTTTGTTTACAAATTGGGGTATTTTGATGATATTCTCTAAAGCTCATATGTGTATATTTCCTTTTAATGCTCACTGATTGAAAACAGCTGCCTGAAAGACAATGTAGAAAAAAAAATTGAGGCTTCTCATAGATTTGAGAGGACTCTGGTTAGAATCTCAGTCATGTCAATGACTTGGGTGAAAGGTGTCAAATTTGTTTTCAGTTTACCATTCCAGGAACCATAGGAAAAAAATCATATCCTAGTGTGGCATAAAAGGTGTGTATACTATGTACTTACTATCTACTGCTCCATCACACCACAAAGATGTGACAGGAACTTATGGTGCATTTGATGTGCTATATTGTTTTCCAGCTCTGAGCCTCTATTTACATGTCATTCTTTGAGAGAAAAATCTCCTTATATTTCAAGATCTAACTCAAAGAGATATGATTCCTTTTGTTTCCCCATATTCTCCTATAGAGGCCTTGACACATGGTCTTTAATGCACGGTTTTGCTTACACTATTGTATCAGTCACCTATTGCTGGGCAACACATTGCTCTAAAACTTAGTAACTGAAAACATCAAAAGTTTATTTTCTTACAATCTCAAGAGTCTAGAGCTGGCTCATCTGGTCCACCTAGCTCTCATTAGGTTGTATTCAATGTGCTAACCAAGGCTGCAGTCATTTTAGCACAGGATGAGGGCTGACAAATTTCCTCCAAAACTCATTTAGGTGGTTGTCATCTTGTTGTCAGTTCCTTGAAGATCTTTGCTACTCCCAGGGGACATCTCATTGAACATGGCAACTTGCTTACTCTAGCATAAGCCATAGGAGAAAGAGAGAAAGAGAGAGACAGAGGGAGAGAGAGAGGGAGACAGAGGGAGAGGGAGAGAGAGAGGCAGACAGAGGGAGAGGGAGAAGGAGAGACAGAGGAAGAAGAAGAGAGAGAGGGACAGGGAGAGGGAGAGGGAGAGGGAGAGGGAGAGGGAGGGAGCGAGAGAGACCCCAAGATAGAAGCCATCGGCTTAAAATGCCCTAATTTCAGGGGTGACATCCCATCCTACCTGTTGCATTCTATCCATTAGAAGCAAGTCAGTAAACCCACCTCACACTTAGGGCAAAGGGATTATTTATACAGGGTGTAAATGCCAGGAGTCAGAGATTATTGGGGTTCATCTAAAGAGGCCTGCCACATACAGTATCTTGCAAACTATCCTCAGATCTGTGAGGACTCAAAGAAACTCAATTTCTCTGTTTTCCTATCATCTGCTTAGTGTCTGGCACAGTAAATATTGTAGGAAGGAAAAAGGAAGGGAGGGAGGGAGAAAGAGGAGCAGTAGGCATCTCAGCCAAATTACAAATTAAATCCCTTAACTGGAAATGACCAATCTACAGAACCATCATTTAGAAGCTATAAACAGAATGCTAATATTTTAGTCAAGATGGAAATTATATGGAATTTCTAGTGTTGTGGCCCTTGATTATGGCATTTAACAGAAACAGAATTTATAGCTTAACAATTCTTATATAGGTCTGCAAAAGAATCACTGAAGTTAAAAATAAAAGACCAATTATGTTCATTCTCAGTTCATGGCAGCTCCTTGCAGTATATTTTGTAACTCTTCCAAAAGGCCCTGTGGCTAAAACAGTGACATTTATGGATGCAGTTCTATGTAATAAACAGACGTTTAATTATCTTAAATGGCTATCTTAAATATTTTTTTTAACAAAGCAAATTCTAATTTAGGCTGATTTCTCCTCAAAAGCAAAATAAGAAAGTATCCAGTCTCTTGCTTTAATAATACTGGATATGACCCTCCCCCTTAGAAATCTCTCCCATAGTTATTTCCTCTCTTTATCTAAACATGAAGATTATGGAAACATACAAATGATTAAAATCTTGTCCTTGAGACTCCACTATTTCCACATTCAGATTTTCGTGTGCTATGGTTTGAACATGTTGCTAAAAAAACATGTGCTACTTGGGTGCAGTGACACACACCTGTAATCACAGCAGTTTGGGAGGCTGAGGCAGGAGGGTCACAAATTCAAAGCTAGCTTCAGCAATTCAGCAAGGCCCTGAACAATTTAGGAGACCCTGTCTCAAATTAAAATAAATAAACAGATAGATAGATAGATAGATAGATAGATAGATAGATAAGGAGGGCTGGGAATGTGGTTCAGTGGTTAAGTGTCCCTGGATTTAATCCCTAGTATCAAAAAATAAATAAAAAAATTAAAAAGTATGTGATGAAAACTTGATCTCTAGTTAATTAGTGTTAGGAGATGGAGCCTAATGAGATGAGATTAGGTCATAAAGCTTCACCATCATGAATGGATTAATGCTGATTATAAAAGGTATGGGACTGCAAATTTAATCTCTGTGTCTGTCTCTCCCTCTTTCATTCTTCTTCTATAGGCTCTTTCTCTCTTCTCTTGCCCTCTTTTTGCCCTTCAACCATGGGATGATATGTCCCTGGATCTTGGACTTACTAGTCTTCAGAATTGTAAACCAATATATTTCTTTTTTTTATTTTTTATTGTTGGTTGTTCAAAACATTACATAGTTCTTGATATATCATATTTCACACTTTGATTCAAGTGGGTTATGAACTCCCATTTTTACCCCATATACAGATTGCAGAATCACATCAGTTACACATCCATTGATTTACATATTGCCATACTAGTGTCTGTTGTGTTCTGCTGCCTTTCCTATCCTCTACTATCCCCCCTCCCCTCCCCTCCCCTCTTCTCTCTCTGCCCCCTCTACTGTAATTCATTTCTCCCCCTTGTATTATTTTTCCCTTTCCCCTCACTTCCTCTTGTATGTACTTTTGTATAACACTGAGGGTCTCCTTCCATTTCCATGTAATTTCCCTTCTCTCTCCCTTTCCCTCCCACCTCTCATCCCTGTTTAATGTTAATCTTCTTCTCATGCTCTTCGTACCTACTCTGTTCTTAGTTACTCTCCTTATATCAAAGAAGACATTTGGCATTTGTTTTTTAGGGATTGGCTAGCTTCACTTAGCATAATCTGCTCTAATGCCATCAATTTCCCTGCAAATTCTATGATTTTGTCATTTTTTAATGCAGAGTAATACTCCATTGTGTATAAATGCCACATTTTTTTTATCCATTCGTCTATTGAAGGGCATCTAGGTTGGTTCCACAGTCTTGCTATTGTGAATTGTGCTGCTATGAACATCGATGTAGCAGTGTCCCTGTAGCATGCTCTTTTTAGGTCTTTAGGGAATAGACCAAGAAGGGGAATAGCTGGGTCAAATGGTGGCTCCATTCCCAGCTTTCCAAGAAATCTCCATACTGCTTTCCAAATTGGCTGCACCAATTTGCAGTCCCACCAGCAATGTACAAGTGTACCCTTTTCCCCACATCCTCGCCAGCACTTGTTGTTGTTTGACTTCATAATGGCTGCCAATCTAACTGGAGTGAGATGGTATCTTAGGGTGGTTTTGATTTGCATTTCTCTGACTGCTAGAGATGGTGAGCATTTTTTCATGTACTTGTTGATTGATTGTATGTCCTCCTCTGAGAAGTGTCTGTTCAGGTCCTTGGCCCATTTGTTGATTGGGTTGTTTGTTCTCTTATTGTCTAATTTTTTGAGTTCTTTGTATACTCTGGATATTAGGGCTCTATCTGAAGTGTGAGGAGTAAAGATTTGTTCCCAGGATGTAGGCTCTCTATTTACCTCTCTTATTGTATCTTTTGCTGAGAAAAAACTTTTTAGTTTGAGTAAGTCCCATTTGTTGATTCTAGTTATTAACTTTTGTGCTATGGGTGTCCTATTGAGGAATTTGGAGCCCGACCCCACAGTATGTAGATCGTAGCCAACTTTTTCTTCTATCAGACGCAGTGTCTCTGATTTGATATCAAGCTCCTTGATCCATTTTGAATTCACTTTTGTGCATGGCGAGAGAAAGGGATTCAGTTTCATTTTGTTGCATATGGATTTCCAGTTTTCCCAGCACCATTTGTTGAAGATGCTATCCTTCCTCCATTGCATGCTTTTAGCCCCTTTATCAACTATGTTGTAGTTTTGTGGATTGGTTTCTGTGTCCTCTATTCTGTACCATTGGTCCACCCGCCTGTTTTGGTACCAGTACCATGCTGTTTTTGTTACTATTGCTCTGTAGTATAGTTTGAAGTCTGGTATCGCTATACCGCCTGATTCACACTTCCTGCTTAGCATTGTTTTTGCTATTCTGGGTCTTTTATTTTTCCATATGAATTTCATGATTGCTTTCTCTATTTCTACAAGAAATGCCATTGGGATTTTGATTGGCATTGCATTAAACCTATAGAGAACTTTTGGTAATATCGCCATTTTGATGATGTTAGTTCTGCCTATCCATGAACAGGGTATATTTTTCCATCTTCTAAGATCTTCTTCTATTTCTCTCTTTAGGGTTCTGTAGTTTTCATTGTAAAAGTCTTTCACCTCTTTTGTTAGGTTAATTCCCAAGTATTTTATTTTTTTTGAAGATATTGTGAATGGAGTGGTTGTCCTCATTTCCATTTCAGAGGATTTGTCGCTGATATACAGGAATGCCTTTGATTTATGCGTGTTGATTTTATATCCTGCCACTTTGCTGAATTCACTTATTAGCTCTAATAGTTTCTTTGTAGACCCTTTTGGGTCTGCTAGGTATAGAATCATGTCACCTGCAAATAGTGATAATTTAAGTTCTTCTTTTCCTATTTTTATGCCTTTAATTTCTTTCGTCTGTATAATTGCTCTGGCCAGTGTTTCGAGAACTATGTTGAACAGAAGTGGTGAGAGAGGGCATCCCTGTCTTGTTCCAGATTTTAGAGGGAATGCCTTCAGTTTTTCTCCGTTCAGAATGATGCTAGCCTGAGGCTTAGCATAGATTGCTTTTACAATATTGAGGTATGTTCCTGTTATCCCTAGTTTTTCTAGAGTTTTGAACATAAAGCGATGCTGTACTTTGTCGAATGCTTTTTCCGCATCTATGGAGATGATCATATGGTTCTTATTTTTAAGTCTATTGATGTGGTGAATAACATTTATTGATTTCCGTATATTGAACCAGCCTTGCATCCCAGGGATGAATCCTACTTGATCATGGTGCACAATTTTTTTGATATGTTTTTGTATCTGATTCGCCAGAATTTTATTGAGGATTTTTGCATCTAGGTTCATTAGAGATATTGGTCTGTAGTTTTCTTTCTTTGAAGTGTCTTTGTCTGGTTTAGGTATCAGGGTGATGTTGGCCTCGTAGAATGAATTTGGAAGTTCTCCCTCTTTTTCTATTTCCTGAAGTAGCTTGAAAAGTATTGGTATTATTTCCTCTTTAAGGGTTTTGTAAAACTCTGCTGTATACCCATCCGGTCCTGGGCTTTTCTTAGTTGGTAGTCTTTTGATGGTTTCTTCTATTTCCTCAATTGATATTGGTCTGTTTAGGTTGTCTATATCCTCCTGACTCAATCTGGGCAGATCATATGACTTAAGAAATTTATCTATGCCTTCACTATCTTCTAATTTATTGGAGTATAAGGATTCAAAGTAATTTTTGATTATCTTCTGTATTTCTGAAGTGTCTGTTGTGATATTGCCTTTTTCATCCCGTATGTTAGTAATTTGAATTCTCTCTCTTCTTCTCTTTGCTAGCATGGCTAAGGGTCTGTCTATTTTGTTTATTTTTTCAAAGAACCAACTTTTAGTTTTGTCAATTTTTTTTCAATTGTTTCTTTTGTTTCGATTTCATTAATTTCAGCTCTGATTTTAATTATTTCTTGCCTTCTACTTCTTTTGCTGTTGTTTTGCTCTTCCTTTTCTAGGATTTTGAGATGAAGTATGAGATCATTTATTTGTTGGTTTTTTCTTTTTTTAAGGAATGAACTCCAAGCAATGAATTTTCCTCTTAGAACTGCTTTCAATGTGTCCCATAGATTCCAATATATTGTGTCTGTGTTTTCATTTATCTCTAAGAATTTTTTAATTTCCTCCTTGATGTTTTCTATAACCCATTGATTATTCAGTAACCTATTGTTCATTCTCCAAGTGATGTATGCTTTTTCCTTCCTTCTTTTATCGTTGATTTTCAGTTTCATTCCATTATGATCAGATAAGATGCATGGTATTATCTCTACTCCTTTATATTGTCTAAGAGTTGCCCTGTGACATAATATATGATCTATTTTTGAGAAGGATCCATGTGCTGCTGAGAAAAAAGTGTAACTGCTTGATGTTGGGTGGTATATTCTATATATGTCAATTAAGTCTAGGTTATTAATTGTGTTATTGAGTTCTATAGTTTCCTTATTCAACTTTTGTTTGGAAGATCTGTCCAGTGGTGAGAGAGGTGTGTTGAAGTCTCCCATGATTATTGTATGGTGGTCTACTAGACTCTTGAACTTGAGAAGAGTTTGTTTGATGAACATAGCTACACCATTGTTTGGGGCATATATATTTATGATTGTTATGTCTTGTTGGTGTATGGTTCCCTTAAGCAGTATGTAGTGTCCCTCTTTATCCCTTTTGATTAACTTTGGCTTGAAATCTATTTTATTTGATATGAGTATGGACACTCCTGCTTGTTTCCGAAGTCCATATGAGTGATATGATTTTTCCCAACCTTTCACCTTCAGCCTATGTATGTCTTTTCCTATCAAATGCGTTTCCTGTAGGCAGCATATTGTTGGGTCTTGTTTTGTGATCCATTCTACTAGCCTGTGTCTCTTAATTGGTGAGTTTAAGCCATTAACTTTTATGGTTATTATTGAGATATGGGTTGTTCTTCCCGCCATATTTGTTTATTTATGTTACTAAACATGGTTTGTTTTCCTCTTTGATTATTTCCCCCCCCCTTTACTGTCCTACCTCCCACTGTTGGTTTTCATTCTTATTTTCCATTTCCTCTTCCTGTAATGTTTTGCCGAGGATGTTTTGAAGAGATGGTTTTCTAGCTGCAAATTCTTTTAACTTTTGTTTATCGTGGAAGGTTTTAATTTCATCTTCCATCCTGAAGCTTAATTTCGCTGGATACACAATTCTTGGTTGGAACCCATTTTCTTTCAGTGTTTGAAATATGTTATTCCAGGATCTTCTAGCTTTCAGAGTCTGTGTTGAAAGATCAGCTGTTATCCTGATTGGCTTGCCCCTAAATGTAATCTGCTTCCTTTCTCTTGTAGCTTTTAAAATTCTCTCCTTATTCTGTATGTTGGGCATCTTCATTATAATGTGTCTAGGTGTGGATCTCTTATGATTTTGCACATTCGGCGTCCTGTAGGCTTCTAGGATTTGGGATTCTGTCTCATTCTTCAAGTCTGGGAAGTTTTCTCGTATTATTTCATTGAATAGATTGCTCATTCCTTTGGTTTGGAGTTCTATACCTTCCTGTATCCCAATGACTCTTAAGTTTGGTCTCTTAATGTTATCCCATATTTCTTGGATGTTCTGCTCATGGTTTCTTAAGAGTCTTGCTGAGCTGTCTATGTTCTTTTCAAGTTGAAATACTTTATCTTCATTGTCTGATGTTCTATCTTCTAAGTGTTCTACTCTGCTGGTAGTATTCTCAATTGAGTTTTTAAGTTGGTTTATTGCTTCCTGCATTTCTAGGATTTCTGTTTGTTTGTTTTTTATAACCTCTATCTCCCTGTATAGTTGATCCTTTGCTTCCTGGATTTGTTTGTGTAATTCATTGTCGAAGTGATCTTTCATTGTCTGATTTTGCTGTCTAATGTCTTCCTTGATACTCCAGATCATCTGAAGCATGTATATCCTAAATTCTTTATCTGACATTCCATCATAAACCAATACATTTCTATCCATTATAAAACCTCTGCTCTAGCAGCGCAACATGAACTAAGACAGCATGTACTCAAGTCACCATAACATCTTGTGAATGTGCTCTACCACATTATGTACAGAGCATGGTAGAGTCAGAGGACAAGTGTTAGTGGCTCAGCCTAGGGAGTTTGGCAGGTCACAGATATAAGATATGATTTAGAACTTTATTTTGAAAACAAAGGTAGTCATCTTCTTAAAAATAAACAAGGAATGAGAGAGAGGTAATTTAGTTATAGCTCAAATACCTTGAAATATATTGACTCTTATTAAAAATCCACCTTGACCTCAAAAGACATTATTTGCACCAAACACTTTAATTTCAGATATATATATATATATATATATATATATATATATATATAATTTATATTATATATATTATATTATATATATATAATTTTAGCTATGTATAAGGCTGAGGCAGAAGGATGGTAAGTTTAAGGCAAGACTGGGCAACTTTGCAAGAGCTTGTGTCAAAATAAAATTTTATATAAGGGACTGGAAATGTAGCTCAGTGCTAAAATGACCCTAGGCTCAATCCCAAGTACCAGAAAAAGAAAAAAAAAAAGATATCATTTGAACTGAAGTTGTATTGGGTTTCAATAAATTATACTGTCCTAATCAATATCAATTTAATTCATAAAATGAAAAAAATATTCACTATTCCACATAAAATAGAAGCATTCCATCTGAAGCTTTAATAAAAAAAATAAAAAACTTAAAATGGAAGAGACCATGTAACAAAACTTTCTCTATAGCTACTGAGTGAAGAAACTACAATGGTTCGCAGTTCAGATAAACTGTGGTTGATTTTGGTGACAATTTAAACATATGAACAACACATTTATTTATGTGTGTTCATTTGAGTTTACTGTCAGAACTAATAAAGGATAGTCTGAGTATTTTCAGACTGAAAACAGAATTCAGGTTTAATTTTGTCTCTATTTTCTCTCATTTATGGTCACATTAATCACAAATTAAGAATATAAAAATGTTACAATATACATTATGACCATGTTTGTTGTAACTTAAAAACACAGGATTCTAATGTTTGTACTTAATTTTGATTAATTTCCAAAATAAAATATTACAGATAAAAGTGATGTTAATTTCAGCTTGACTACATTTTTAATTTTTTATCAGCTAAATATACAGAAGAGTAAGCACAGTTACCCTGACAGAATTTTGTTGAAAAATATTGTTTTATTTTTTAGAGATCAGATATGATTTAGAACTTCTATAGAGAATTGATACAGGTAGGAAAAGACTGTATTAAAAAAAAAAACAAAACGATAATAGGGCTGGGGATATAGCTCAGTTGGCAGAGTGGCTTGCCTCGCATGTTCAAGGCCCTGGGTTCAATCTCCAACACCACATTAAAAAAAAAAAAAAAAAAAACAATATGTATTTTTTTATTCAAATCTTGAAAACAATTATGATTTCAGAAATACTAGACATAACAATTTAATTACCACTTTTTGATGCTCAAAATGTCTATCATCTATTTTTTTAAAAAGCAGTGGATCATATGGAAGATGTGGAAGAAGCAATAGGAGATGGTCTGATGGGAAGACATCACTACATACAATTAAGGGTTGGGAAGTATATTAAGAAGTGGTCTTGTAAACAAATTTCCCAAATTAAAACTCCAACTTGGTCGTTTTTCACTTTCCTCTGCAGCTGTAGCCTTCCACACCCATATAAAGAGATAATCATGCCCATATAAAGAGATAATCTCAGCCACTAGGTATAGAGACTAGTCTATAAAGCTGTTTTATTTTCTATTTACTCAGTGAATACAATTTGTAAATACTCTACCTGTCAGACATCATGCTGAGTTAGAAAAGCAGATGAATAAGAAATGTCTCCTCTACTTAAAGTCTACATCCCAGCAAAGAGACAAACCTTATGAAGCCTAGAATAGGGCTAGTGGAAGGGAAGAGAAAAAATATGAGATATACTTCTAAACAAGAATAGAGAAATCCTGATCAGATATTGGATATGGGACTAGAGACGTGACATTTTATTTTCCTTCTCTTATTTAGCTTCAATCAAGCCTCAGGTCTTCTGTTCCTACATTCTTCATAAGTGCCTATCTGCTGCTCACAGGGCCAATGTTGTCAACACATTTTCTTCAAAGAAGAAGGCTAAGACAATCTTATATGAACATTTATCTTTTCTTCTCTGCTAATCATTTGGATTGACTTTTATTGTCTAGTCTCATTCACAGCTTGAATAGACATTCTTTTTTAAAGTTTATTGGTTCTTTTTTTCTTCTCCATGTTCATAGAATATCTGTGCAAAAGAAAAAGAAGGTGGAGGGGGAAGTGCAATGATCCAACCTATGAATAATATATTTTACCAATGCCTAGTTGGCTTAGATACTCTATGCTTTCTCTTTTTTAAAATTTATTTTATTCTGAGACAGTGTCTTACTAAGTAGCCCAGGCTGGCCCCCAAACTGAATTCTCTTACTTCAGTTTCCTGAGCACCTGGGATTAAAGGTCTGGCTCCACATTCTCTGTTGATCTAATATAAATCCTACATTCTTCCTTTCTTACTTTTTGATTCACTGTAAACTTTTATTCTCTTCTATAAAAAACCTCTATCTTTTTTGTTGTTGTTGTTTTGGAAGGGTTACTTTCAAGGGGGAACATAGTGTATCATGGGTAGATTTTTTAATATTAAAAAAACAGAATAAATATTCACTATGTCAATATTAAAACAAAGTCATTAAAAGAATTAAGCACTAAAAAGAAAATTCTGAAAGCTCTGTATACTAAATTCTATGAATTAAATAAAAAGCCTTTTTCAACTTTACTATAAAGTAACTCAACTCTTATATATCATAAGTCACTTTAACTACATTTCATAATTTAATGACATAGTACTTTTAAAACCCTTGTGGTCTAAGAATCTCATCAAATTTTGTTTAGGGTATTGCTATATATAACAAGAAGGGTTATTATGCTTTGCTGCCAAGAAAACTTCTAAATTAGCAAAAGCCATGATGTCTCAACTTCCCAGGCTAAAATGCTAACAGACATAAAACATGAAAAAAAAAAACAAACAAACAAAAAAAAAAAAACAGGAATTGACCACAAAAGTTCTAATGAGCTCTGCACACTAAAGTTTGATGCTCAACTGTCATTCCATCTGATTTCAACTTTTCTGCAAAGAGCTACTAAAGTAGAATAAAAATATAATGGAAAAAATGTAGACTAGTTACTAGAATATGTGTGTATATACATTTGTCTCTTGACTTTCATTCCTGATATACAGGATTATAATGAGAATATCCTTTCTTATTTTTGTGCATGAAATAGCTCTCTCCTTGGAGAATGCAGCATCAGACTTAGGAGGAAAGTGATACAACAAAAGACCAAGTAAGATTGCAGTTATTATGTGCAATGGGGTCAATAGAGAGTAATAAAAATCAATATAAAAGAAAACAGAATGAACAAAACTTGGAAAAGCCTTGGATAAATCAATAGAAAGAGTGGACTGGGAGTATGTGAGGTTTTAGAACAGTAAATACTTACTGATTGACTGACAGGTTGGTTTAACATTCTTGCCACTTATTTCATTCTTAGAGTTTCTATTTGTGTCAGCCAGCAGTGATCCACAGTAGAAAGCTGTTACCAATATTCCTAATTTGGAGTTTTATTAATATATAGTTCCCCTTTCTGTTCTTAACATAATAAATAGCCCATTATACAGTTTTTCAGAAGGTTTGAACACAATTATCCATAGCAAAAACAAATAAAATACAAGGACTTCAGATATTCATTTTGTTTTGTTTTTCTCTTGGTAAAGTCAGGAATTAAATTATTTCTTTACATAATAATAAAGAACTTTGAGATCCTAAGAACACAAATATCTTAATAGAAGATTAGTTGCTTCTAATATCTTTGTGACCTAATAGTTTTATTAGCACTCAGCACAATCAAGTCATAATACCCTGAGAGAGTCGGGATCCCAACAGGAAACAGGATAGTCTGTTTGACAGAGACGAACAAAGAAGAATATTTATCAAGCCGTGATGGGGTATAGGGAAACAAAAAACAATGCAGTAGTACTTGACAGATAGCAAGAGCAGGAAGGCAGGAAGTCCTTACTCCAAGGCCTCAAGAGCAAGACCCTTGCAAACACCTCTTTGGAAAGGACCATCTGCCAGGAGCTTCAGCCTTTAATTTACTTCGGCTACTCCCACCCTGTGGGGATGTGACAGAGAGTAGAGTAGGGATCACATACCCCAATACGATGGTTATTTTAGGTGTCAACTTGACTGGATAAAGGAGCACCTAGGGAACAGGTAAAGTATTATCTCCAGGCATGTCTGTGAGAGTGCTTTCACAGGAGATGGGTGTGTTAAGTCAGTGGAAGGGTGGGGAAGATCCACCCTCAGTATAGGCGGGTGCAGTGACTGGCTAGGGCCTTAATGTAACAAAAAGGCACAGAAAATCAAATTTTCTCTCTCTCTCTTCCCTGGAACTAGGCAATCTTCTCCTCCCCTTGGACATCAGAAATCAGAATCCTTTGGACTTTGGGCCTTACACCAGTATCCCACCTGATAGTCACATTTTCAGCATCAGACAGAATTATACCACCAGCTATCCCAGTTTTCAGCTCACAGATGCCATGCCACAGGGCTCTTTGGTTTCCATAATCATGAGTTAATTCCTTTAATGATTCTCTCTTTCTTTCTCTCATTGTTTCTTTCTCTGGAGAACACTAATACACAAGTATTGGTGAGCACTGGTGATGATCTGAACTTACAAATGTTCACCACTGCTCTTAAAAAACCAAAATGGCCTAATATCTTTTTTCTTAAATTTCATAAAGTCAGGTGTGCAAGATAGTTTGGGAAAGAAGAAAGGGGGAAAAATCATGAAAATGTCCTATGAGCCAGACTTCTTGTGGTAGTCATTAGTTTATTTTATTGAATGTTTAAAGTCCATGGGGCATATGGCACAGCTGCATGCCTCTGCCCAGTGTGGTTAGGTATGGCCATGTGACTTCCTTTTTCTAGTCAAATGAGTCACTTCTGGGGTACACTAAAAGATCTAGCATAGGATTCATATTATTACATCCTTCTGCTTGTAATGGTACCCAGTGATGTTCCAGATAGACACTTTTCTGAAATCCCAAATCCTGAACTGTGTATAACTTGATGTGCACATGCCTCCAGCAAATGTAAGCTATTTCCAGACTCTGAGCTTTGGCATTATTCATTGTCATAGCTTAATACAGCCCATACTGTATGATATCATCATTGAGGGGAATAACAATACCACAAATATATTGTTTCTCTATAATGACACTTTGTTTTCCTTAAACTTTAATTTTTTATAGTTTGTTTTTAAAGAGTTAAAACATTCTCAGGAGTATGTGCATTTTCTGAGTTGACATACCTGGTATTTAGAAATGCTGGAGAAATTTCTGGAATATTTAGTATGTATACATAGTGATTATTTTATGTTTTATATGTAAAAGACATATATAAAAGAAGGGATGAAGAGTCTGTGCATAAAATAACAGGTGCATTTTCAATGTACAGAAGGATATTTCTAAAAATTGCACTTCTGGAAAAATGTATCCTAGCTTTTCAGAAGAATCAGAAAATGTCTCCACTTTAAAAGCAAAGCCATCAACTCTAAGGCCAGAATGTTACCTCTAATATTCTCATACCATTGATCTCACACATTCTTTGTGTACTTGTTTTCCTCCTTAAAACTTTCAGAGCTTTTTAAATTCAGTTATGCCTTTTAGAAATCCATGTTAAATAAAAATTACAGGAGGCTATTGCTTTAAACTAGGATCCTACACATGGCCACAATAGACCAGATAAACACAAAATGAAGTCACCCATGTTAGAAGTCCCTGGTACCAAATTGAGAGTAAATCGTTATCTGTGATTCCCAGAAATCAGGAAAATGATTGATGATAGCCAAACTTCCAAACAGACCAACTGACATGACAATGGATTTCCCTCTGCTTTAATCCCTATGTCCTTCAATCCTTATACAAGTAGCCTGAAGTAATCCCATGTTAGCCAGCCATCCTCTGTTTTGCATCCCTGTCCCCAACACATAATAAATGTGACTTTGAAATGAATGAAGCACGTGAAATGCCTTCATTCTGTCTTTCTTCTGTCTTTCACTGTCTCTAAGCCAGCCTTCTCTGTTTAGCTCATGGGAACACACATTCTATCTTATGGAGGAAAGTGTTGTCTGACTCCTGAATTGTAAAGTAAAGCCAGTCAAGATCCTTAAACTAAGCTTGCTGTAAGTTTGGCCTCTGACATGGCACAGGGGGAAAGAAAACAAAAACTCTGAAAATAAAAACAATTTAACCTTGGATAAAATAACCAAAGGGATATAAATATCTGAGAATACTTTTCTAGCTCACCCATGATTGCTCAATGAAGTAGGAGAAAAAAAAAAAAAACAGGGATCACATTAAAAGGAAATTAATCACCTGAAAGGTTCTACATATGCCTCAGTGATTAACAAGAATATTTTATTTCTATCAGTTATGCAAATGAGAACAAGGCATTTTAAGGTTTTCCCAGTTCACATATTAATTCAGGATGTATAAGACAATTTGAATGAAAATGACCTCCCAGCCTCTTTAAAGTACTGTGTATATAAGTGCAGAATTGCAAATTTATTGGCCTTTTTGTGGTGCATTAGCTCATCCTCCCCAGCAGAAAGGTGATGTATTCACCTAATTTTCAGTCAAATAAAAAAGCTCTTTCTTTAAAGAAAAGTGTGATATCTACCACTTTGTTCACCTTTGATGGATTTTAGATCCATAGTTCACATTAGTTGTTGTTAAACTTTAGTCATTGTCAGGATTACCTTCGGCACTTACTGAAAAAGTAGATTGCTAGGGAATGTGACTCCAGAGAGTTTGATTGGGTCATCAGTTTTGGGTTCGCAGGTGGTTTCAAGGTAGTGAAGTAGGCACTGACCACTGAGGACACAGCCCAAGAGAGAGAGATCTTGACATCTAGAAAGAGGACTGGACATTGATTTTTTTTCCTTTTTCACCATGCATCTGCAGTTACCCTGATTTTTATCAGCATCTACTTCTCTTAATAAAAAAGGAGCAAAGAATGTACTATGTTATTGATTTGTTTTCCTTGGCGAAGAGTAAATTATGCTTCCATTTATTATCCGAGTTACTTATTTGAGATTTAGTGAAAACAAATGACTCTTTTGAACTCTCTCTGGTGGCCAAATTTAGAGTGTTAAATTTTGCTGTGTTTAAGATTATATTAGTTGTTTCTGACTCCCTTGAACTCAGATACCCTCAGCTTCACCCACTGTTTTCTTTTGTGAATGCTCTTCAAGATTTACATTGATCAGATCTTTGTATTAGTTTGTGGTAAAACTTTTCTGCCACTGGCAGTGTCAGTGTGACCCTTTCTATTTGATTTGTTTAAACTCTACAGGCTTTCTCTTTTTCTCTGTGATCTCTGAGGGATTTCTTAAACTTTCTGAACATAATAAAAACGTTCTTAACATTTACAGATTATAAAAATAGCCAGTTGTGGTGCCACACAACTGTGATTTGCTACTCAGGAATCTGAGGCAAGAGGACGGCCAGTTCAAGGGCAACCTGGGCAACTTAGCAAGCCCCTGTTTTAAAAAAAAATAATAATAAATATATATATATATATATAAAGGGCTGGGGCTGGGGAAACAGGTTAAAGGTAGAGCTTCTCTGGGTTCCTTCTCCAGTACCACTAAACAACAAACAAACAAACCCTGCTAATTGTCACTTGGTCATCTTACATTACATTTCTGTTTATTTCTTCTTTAAGGACCTAAGAAAGACACTGTAGAACAATTATCAAACTGTTAGCAAACAAGGAATAAATGAATGACCACCCTAGATCCCACTACTAAGACATAATGGCTTTAAATTCTTGGTTTATATACTCTTAAAATTATTTATTTCAAGTGTGTATGCTACGTTTAAAATTTTTTAAAAAATGGATTAATAATTCCATGTTATACGCATTATATGAAATATCACATTGTATCCTGTAAGTGTATACAACTATGATTTCTCAATTAAAATTACTATTAATTAGAAAACTCAGAAAATGAGCTAATATGTATGTTTTGTAACTTTTAAAAAAAAATTTTCTTGTTTAGTCCTTTTCTTTTTCAAGACTTACCATCTATTTTCCTTTGTTATGATCTCTATTTTTAGGGAACTAGCAGCAAAATTTCTTGTAGTTACATTTTTAATCTTTACATACAGACTCTCCTTGCAAAAGCAACCAAGAGAATGTATTCAGGAGAGGCAGGGATCTCTGATGGAGAAATAGTACTACTTATATTTCTTTGTAGTCTTAATTAAGCACTAGTGGGGCTTATGTGCATTCTTATGTCAGTAATATATTTTCTTACCATAAATTTATGGTGTCATTAGCTGAGATCATGATCCTAAGGTTATGAAGGCATATGAAACTTGTGGTGGTAAATTTGCTCCAATTTTAAAGGATTATATACTTCCTTTGGCAAAACTTCATTATATACTGCATCCTATGTTTTGGTTATGGTCCGAGGGTTCCTAACATGTTCATGTGTTGTGAGCTTGATCCTCAGTGTGGTGATTTTAGCAGGTGATGGGATCTTGAAGAGATGCAATATAAAAGGAAAGTGCAAGACTGGCCCCTCCTTACTTTCTGGTTTTCTGTCTCATATGTGATCTCTGACTTTTCACAAGTGCTCCTACTACCATGATCCCATCTGTCATGATGTCTTCACCAGAAGGCTACCATGTCCTGAGCCTCTAAACCTGTGACTTAAGTAAAACTCTTTTCTTTATAAGTAACTAGCCTCAGGTGTTTCCTTATGACAATGGGAAGTGGGCTACAATAGTATGTATTTTCAATATGGTTGATATTAGATGTATTAGCCTGAACAATGTTGTTGTTATTACTGTTGTTTTCACAAACTGGGCATTTCCAAAAACAAGACCCCAACATTCATGGACTGATAAGTTTTAAAATAAGGATTACCTTACTTTAATTTTATGCATGTGCCTGTGCACTGGTGGGAATGGAAATAATGACATGTTGATAAGTCAAACAGACAATGAATATGTAGAAAAGAAAGGAGGAGAAAAATGCTGAAACATGAAAAAGAAGATATATTTCCATGTCCATTGCCCTGTTTCTTCTATGGGATGCCTGTTGTAGTTATTCAAGCGTCTGGTTTGGTGAATGTACTGGAGTAGCAATAACTATAGTAAAAGCTAACATCCCTCCTGTGTTTACCGTGTGCCAGGCACTTCACTGAGAGTTTTATGGATCATGTCATTTACGCCTCCCCAAAACCTGTGCTTACCTCATTTGAATAACTTAGCCAGGGTCATACCATGCTGGCAATCAATCCCAATGCCTCACACATGGGGCATCATACTTCTACATTAACCTTTATGTTCAGTATCTATCATTAGTTCCTGATTTACTAAACTCTGTCATTGTCAGTAGGATGGTAAAGTTTCTGTTCTGTAAAACAACTTATTTCTTCTCACTTGAGAGTTACCATACTCCTCTAATTGCCTCTTAGGGCTGGGATATGAAGTCCCCATGCCACAACCTGCCCACAGTGAGGGTTACATTCATAGCTATAGAATCAGCTCATCTTCCACAGATCCAGATTAAGCTGGCATAGCCTTGATTGTTTTCTGTTGGAAATATATAAACTGGAGAAATAACTATGTCACAGTGCAGGCTGAGTCCGAATTATACTGCATCTGTGATGGCATATAAACATTTAAAATGATTACACAACTTTTATTACTCCTTTTGTTCCATCCCAATAAAGTATGCAATGTCCACGTACAGTTACATCTAAAAAACACAATACATAGGGAATAGTATTTGAAACTGTGGAAGAAACTTGAAATTATTCTTTATGGAAGCAGTTTTTTTTTTTTTTTAAATTGAGGATATACTGGGAAAAGGTTGCATCTGATTCTGCTCAGTGACAATGTTAGCACTTGGTGGCCATATCTTCTGTGTGTGCAGAATTTTCAAAAATGAAATACTGTGGCTATAATTCCTTTATAGTGATTATCTTCTAACACAGAAGGGAAAAGACCATGATTATGGGTTATGATTTACTACCTCACATTACTAAGGATATTTGCATTCAAAAAAGAGAAATTCTACCTGACATCAGACATAATTAATTCTCCTGATCTATGCAAATAGTTACATGGTTATTTGAAAAGATACATCACAATTTTATTACTATTAAATAAGACAGGGAGATAGAACATTATTCGGAAAATAGACGATTTTATGATTTAGGGGAAGTTTTTCTTTCATTGAGGGATCCTAAGGAATGTTTATTTTTCATTTTATCTTGAATACCTCATTATGATTATTATTGCTACCATCAAGATATAGAGTGAGACACAAATGAAAGAACCCTCTATTTTGCAGCTTGTCTGACAACCACTGCAGCATACTCTGAATGACAGAACTTGGATTTGTTCCATGATCCATCCTGTACTGCATTTGCAAATGTCTCTCCACTATGTTGTCACACATGTCCAGTCACATCCAAATTACACTATAGAATTTCAAATCCTGGAAAACTTGACCAGTCCAAGCTAGATTTTAGAGGAGCACAGCATTAAGAGCACAAATTTTGAACAGAGTCCAAGTCCCTAATACCTATTAGTTATTTCTCCTTGAGCAACTATTTAATTAACATCCACCCTGTTTGACAAGGCTTGGCTTTCTCCTTTTTCCCAACACTTCATTCAGTCAATTACAAAGTCTTGCCAATTATGTTTCCAGAACCTATCTTGACTCCATTCACTTGTCTTGACCTTTTTTGTCATTACCTGCTCTAAGGCACTGCCATTTTTGTCCTTCGCTCCTGCAAAAGCCTTCCACTGGCATTTTTTGCCTACTTGTGCTATTGTCTAATTTATTCCCTACAGAATAGCCACAATGATTATTTACAGTGAACGTCTGATTATATACTTCACTACTAATTAACAAACAAAATACAAATAAGCAAATAGGCTTCTGTCCTCTCAGTTCCTTTAGGATAAAATTTTCAATTAACAGAAAGCTCTCTGCACTGCAGTCACACTGGCCGCCTTTTATTTTCCTAAAAACTGCCAGACTCCATTTCATCTCAGGAATTGTATGCATGTTCCTCTCTGCCTCAAATAATCTTCCACTATCTTCACAAGCTCACTGTCTACTACCTCTTGGCTCTCTACAACTCTTATGAGGACTCAGATTAAAAGTTTTTTTTTTTTTTTTTTCTCATAGAAACTTCTCAATCCCTAGACTAGGTCAATTTTGCTGTTATATATCCTCATATGACTCCAGATTTCTCTGAAGTATCTTTCATAACTACAACTGTGGTCTGAAAGTTTGTGTCCTGCCCCATAGTCATATGTTAAAGCCTAATTCCCAATTCAAGAAATGGAACCTTTAGGAGGTGATGAATCATGAGGGCAGAGCATCACAAATGGGATTTGTGCTCTTATAAAAGATGCCCAGGAGACTAGTTTGCCCTTCTCTCAGGTGAGGACACAATGAGAAGGTGCCATCTATGAACCAGAGCAGAAACTCCTCACCAGATGCGGAATCCACTGGTGACTTCATCTTGGACTTCCCATGCTCCAGAGTTGTAAGTAAATCTCTGCTATTTACAAATCACTCACTTTATTGTATTTTGTTAGGGCAAGTCTAATGGACCAAGACAGCAATGAATAACTGATTTGTTCTTTAATGAGTTGCTTACAAGTTCTCTAATGGGTTGTGGGAATTCTGCCTCCCATCAAAGCAAAAATTCAGTGGTATCAGGGACTGTATAATCAGACCCAACTGCATGAACATAAGTAGCTGGTAAATAGCTGTGGAATAAATGAGTGAAATTTTGAAACTCAAATTCTCTATCAGTTGAAATAATATATGTGTTTAATTATATTGTGATAATTATTGATGTGATATATCATGTTTATGACACTGAACATAGTGCCTTCCACATAGTGGGCACTCAAAATTGGCTGTTATGAAATCATTTGATATAATTTTAAACTTCTGTTAATTCCTGTGGTGGTAAATTTACATTAATCCAAAAATTCACTTACTTGTTAAGGTAACATAACTTAAATGTATGGATGAAAGAAATAAAAATAATCACAAAGAAGCTACTAGTTACAATTCATCTACTTATGATATAAAAATGCTTTTGGGACTTGGGATGAAGCTTAATGGAAGAGCAGTTGCTTAGCCTGAGCAAGGCCCTTGGTTTAATCCCCATTGTTGCAAGCAAATAAACACACACACACACACACACATACACACATACACACAACACACACACACACATACTCACACTCACACACACAGAACTTCAAAACTTATTTGGCAAAGTTTGCGTAGCAAATGAGTATATAAGCTCAAAATTGCTAGTTTCCATTGTTTTAAAAGAATTAATATCACCTTCTCTATCAGTATTGATTAAAATTTAAATGCACAGCTAAAGCTAGAGAACCAAATAAATTTCCAAAAATGTAAACTGGTTTATAACATGTAGCTTTAAATTATTTGATTGATACAGGAACTCACCTGTTTATTGTGATACATTAAGTATATTGGGAAAAAAATATACTTAGGAGTATGCTTTTAGAAGGATGCATGTTGATGACAGAAAGGCAGTGCATGTACTCTCATGACATCTTTCTGGAGAAGATGGAGGTTTATGACTATATTGGAGGACTTATAATGTGCTGATTTCAACTGGTGCCAATCAGAAGAGAGTTCTCCAACATGTCTGTGTCTCACTCAATTCTATAAATGAATTGCTTAACGACAGAGAAGCTAAGCTTTTCTAGTGAGCATATTACTTAGAGCTTGGAATGGAAAGAGTCTGGGCAGGGAGGCAGACAGCTAGTCTATTTACTAGCAAAACTGATCAATATCCAAAAATACCTTGAAAGGATAAAATAAAGGACAACATTAAAAAAAAACAGCATTAAAATGCTGCCTGTGTTTTAAAGTTGTGAGAATACAAAATAAGGAAGACCTACCTCAGTTAGAAGAAGGTAATATAAAAAACCTTCAGCTTTTCATACTCTTGTCATGACTGGTACTAAAAGTTAAACAATAGTAGCTACAAAAAATTATTTAAAAGCTACTATAACATAATTTGAGAATTTATTAATAGACATATAGTGTCAGAAAGAGGTTTGCTTATTAAATTTCAAGCCTCACATTTTAAAATCTTATTGATGAGTTAAAAAGCATGCAGAACAGGACATCATTAAAAATGCATTATGCATACTCTCTGTGTACACTTAGTTGCTGAAGGGAGTTCAGGAAGGGAAAAACGATTCTTGATGCCAAAGAACTTAAAGGTTCAAACAAAACATGATGTAAATGCAGAAAACTATAATGGAAATGAGAAAATGGAAAGGACCAGAAAAGGTAAAGCTAACAGTTTGTGGAAACTAAAGTGTGTTTACTTCCTACTGATCATAATGGCACAGCATCTTCTTGGTGGAGCCAGCATTGAAGCTAGACCCCATGTGACTGGTTGGGTTATACAGCTGGAGAAACAGGGTGCAATACAGAAGGAAGAGTGTGAGAAAGGTGCATAGCACAATTCCTGGGGTGAATTTGGAAATGGGGAGCTATCTGGTTTGACTAAAACACAGGGCAATTCAAGAGAGCAAAGACAAGCATAACACCAGGCTGAGAGGTAGTGAAGAGCTGCTAATGGCTTGGCAGACAGCAGGAGCTTATTCAATGGGCAGCATCAATCCAGTGTGTGTGTGAGAGACACAGAGGGAGAGAGGGAGAGAGGGAGGGAGGTTGATTTGGGGGTTGGATTTTATGTGGTTGTTTAATGTTAGCCTTTTCCACATCCTATGCCTTTCTTGGGCATCTTTAGCCACGAAACAAGGCACAGAGGTGCAGCCTGTCTGTGTGATATCACCGTTGGATTTGTAATAGTCATTATCAAATTTATCTCAAAGTTCACCAAAAGAGATGCTTGGTAAAAATTTGCTCCCATTCTGCAGGCTTTCTCCTTTACCTCACTGATTGTTTCTTTCACTGATAAGAAGATTTTCAGTTTGAATCCATCCCAATTTTTGATTCTTGATTTTATTTCTTGCATTTTAGTAGTTTTGTTAAGGAAGTTGGGTAATGATGGGCTTACCTTTTCCTCTATTAGGCACAGGGTCTCTGGTCTAATTCCTAGGTCCTTGATCTACTTTAAGCTGAGTTTTGTGCATGGTGAGAGATAGGGATTTAATTTCATTTTGCTGCATATGAATTTCCAGTTTTCCCAACACCATTTGTTAAAGAGACTGTCTTTTCTCCAATATATGTTTTTGGCACTTTTGTCTAGTATGAGGTAACTGTATTTATGTGGGTCTGTCTTTGTGTCCTCTATTCTGTCCCATTGGTCTACAAGCCTATTTTGATGCCAATACCATGGCATTTTTGTTATTATTGCTCCATAGTATGGTTTAAGGTTTGGTATTGTGATGCTACCTGCTTCACAGTTCTTGCTAAGGATTTCTTTGGCTATTCTCAGTCTCTCATTTTTTTCCAGATGAATTTCATGGTTGCTTTTTCTATTTCTATCAGGAATGTCTTTGGGATTTTGATTGGAATTGCATTAAATCTGTATAGTGCTTTTGGATAGAGCACTAATCTTCAGGATACATAAAGAACTCAAAAAAATGTAACACCAACAAAACAAATAATCCAATCAGAACTGAACAGACACTTCTCAGAAAATGATATACAATTGATCAACAAATATATAAAAAATGTTCAACATCTCTAGCAATTAGAGAAATGCAATTCAAAATTTCTCAAAGATTTCATCTCACTCTAGTCAGAATGGCAGTTATTAAAAATAGAAGCAACAATAAGTGTTGGTGAGGATGTTGGGGGAAAGGCACACTTATACATTGCTGGTGGGACTGCAAATTGGTGCAATCAATCTTGAAAGATGTATGAAGGTTCCTTGGAAAACTTGTAAATGGAACCACTATTTTACCCAGCTATTCCACTCCTTGTTTTATACCCAAAGGACTTAAAAACATTGTACTACAGCGACACAGCCACATTAATGTTTATAGTAGCACAATTCACAATAGCTTAATTGTGGAGCCTACCTAGATGACCTTTAATGGATGGATGAAGAAACTGTAAATACACACAGACAGTGAAATATTACTCAGCATTAAAAGAGAATAAAATCATGGCATTTGCAGGTAAATGGATGGAGTTGGAGAATATCATGCTAAGTGAAGTAAGCCAATCCCCCCCCCCCGCCCGCCAAAAAAAAAGGCCAAATGTTTTCTCTGAAAAGTAAATGCTGATCTATAATTGGGGTATGTGGGTAGAACATGGGAGGAATGGAGGAATTTTGGATAGAGCACAGGGGAGGAAGGGAAAGGGAGGGAACTTGGGGGTAGAAAAGTTAGTGAAATGAGATGGACATCATTACTCTAAGTACATGTATGAAGACATAAATGGTGTAACTCTACTTTGTGTACAACCAGAGAAATGAAAAATTGTGCTTCATATATGTATGATAAATTGAAATGCATTCTGCTGTCATGTATAACTAATTAGAACAAATAAATAAATATTTTTTTAAAAAGAGGTACTTGGCTCTTTTTAATAAAGTATCTTCAATCTGATGGCAGCCATTCTCAGCTAATTTCTAACTTCTTATATGTCATGCTATCATATCCATAGGTTGTCATTTCCAAAAAAAGAAAAGAAAGAAAGAGAAGCACACATGTTCATTTCTTTAAAAAAAAAGTCATGACTAAATTTAAAACAAACATACATAGAGCCAGGATGGGGGTTTAATATATTTAAAAGTTAACCTGTTGCCAGTTTTGTACAATCATAAATTACTGGGATCCTTAAAAAGAAGAGTTGATATTTTGATTTTTTTCTTCCTTCCTTCTTTTAAAGAGTCAAATCCTTTCTAAGGTCTACTTACATCCATAGAAAAAGCACAGAACAGTAAAATCAGTTAGGATATGTATAAAAGGCAGACTTAAAAATGGGATTGCCATTTCTTACTTCATTTCCTTTGCTTCAGAGTTAGTGATCCTAACCTACAGGGTCAGCATAATCTAGTTTATGATTCCATTCTGAGACAGGTATAAGATGTAACCTCGGTTACACCTTTCTAGTAGAACTCAAAATTAAGTCAAAACATCAGGCTAAATTATCTAGGAGTTTCTGGCTGTTTTAGAAAACTGATTGAGGCTTAATCACATTTCCTTATCCCTGGTCCTTGGGTTGCAGGAAGGAGGGAGGACTAGCATGCTCTGACATCCCTAGTGGCACAGTGCCCACAATTCCACATCAACCATGCATTGCACTGTCACCTGTGTGCTCCTCTGATACATCTCCTTGCTATGTGCAAGGTTTTGGACTGTATCTCCCTATCTGCAAGACCATCTGAAATTGTACCCCCTTTGGACATTGTTCCTTGGAAAATTGACTTTTTTTCTCCTGCAGTGTTTCTGAAATGTGAGGTGAGGACTACAGCCAACAGATTCCCTAAGACATTCCTTAAAATAAGATCCATTGGTCAAATTCTAAGACAAGTTGCTCAAAATGTTTGACATTGAGTCCTATGAATCCATATCCTAACAAGCTTTCTAGGTGCATCTTTTTCTCATTGAGTTTTACTCTGTGTAAAATGTCACCTCGTGAATGAATCATAATGACTTTTAAAAAAGTCAAACAAAATAGGGTTTTTAAGCAAAGAGAATATTTAGTTTGTAGGAAGAACATTATCCTCATTCCTAAACATCTAGAGTGGTGACATTAATTTGGAAGTTAAAATAGATTAGAGTTCTCTGTTATTTTTCAATTCTGGGATTCAGAAAATGACCACTAACAATGGCATTTAAAAGCAAAAGTCTGAATAGCCACATGCTGGTTAAATGTTTTCCTGCCTAATTGGTACAGTAATAAAATTAATCTAACCCAAGAATATTCTTTTTCTGATGCCATAAGTTCATGTGGTATATGGATGGAGCACAGTGTTCATGCCTATGGGTCGCAGTGCTACTGTGAAACTTACGTATTTTCACAATTACCTAACTCTGCCAGAAGATAATCCATGTTTTTATTTGATGCTTTTTCATTATAAAAAGTTAAGTACATAAAAATGAATCATTAATAGTACTAATATTTGTATTTAAATAGCTCATTTTCCTCATGATGTTATCACTTAATTGAGGTGAATAGTATGAATGAGCCTAAGTCTCCTCCTTTGTTTAGAATAGAAACAATCTTATGAAATTTTCATTTTTGGATTTGGGCATAAAGTAGAATATTTTAGGAACCACATCTGTAACTGCTGTGTGAAAACACATGATTTTTTAAAAATGTGAGAAATTTGTGTCAAATTAATTTAAAAAGTATAGCTTCACATATGGAGCCAATAAGGATAGACAATTATTAGTTCCAGGTCTTCAGTGTCCCTGTGCCCCACAGGAACTCTACTTGGGATGGTGTTTCAGACCCCTTGCTTATGTTCATAATGTTCATTATGAATATTGCTCTTGATATCTCTTCATGTTTTAAAATAACAAACCCCAAAATGTAATATTGATACAGTGGGAAAATAGGACAAGAAAAATGGCATATGTAATGCTTATCTGATCTCTTAGGCTCTTTCCTAATACAAGGAAAATAGTATTTAAAAGGTGGAATAGAATGTATATGCAAATGAGCTTTCCAAAGTTTCATTTATTTGAATTAACTGGTGCATTTATCAAAAGCAAATTCAGTCCAATCACTTAATATTCACCAAGTAGACAAAGTCAGTCTGTTTTTATTAAAATACTTACCTTGCCACCAATTGAGTAGATGTGATCATAATGTACTTTTCTAGCAGGAAGGAGCACATTCAGATACAGGTTAAGAGCAAACCATCTGCTTAGAATAGGGGAGAACTAAATGCAAAGCTAGGTTTGCATGTTGGCAGAATTTTGCCCTTCATCTATATGCATATTTTGTTGTTACAGCTCATAAAAATAAAGACATTTGTATTAGGGTTCCAATTGAAAATGTCAAAAATAATGTCAATGTAATTACCAATATCAAATATTTAAAAATACATAAAATTTCAGTGTATATAACCCTGAAACTTCTTTAATTAAATTATAATTATGTTTAAAAATACCATAATGGTGAAATTTAGCTGATGAAATAAAAACTCCAATACTCTAAAATATAGAATACACTAAGAATGAATTTTCATCTCATGCTCATGTTCTGCTGACTTGTCCAATGTTTCTCTGTACTGTTTCAAACACAAATCCCAAAAGATGGGTGAAAATATAGTTATACTGTTCTATCTTCATATTATAATGTGATTTAGAATATTTTCATTTGAAAACTAAGTCAATATTCAAACATATTTCACTAAGCAAAGTGTAACAAATTAAATAGAATATAGACGTTGACTTCAATTAGATCACAGGTCATAAGAAAATAATAAGTAAAATATCAGAACAGAGTTTTCACAAACTACACTTAGTGAAATACTTGTGCCCCATCAGGTGATGTTAACTGTTATGTGAACAGTGGGTTCCAGAGAAAAGTATTCCTGGGGATCTCTGGTATATTATGTAATATACTCTAGAAGATTCACAATGAACATGAGAACTGAAAAGTTTCTTTATATTAAAAAAAAACTCATCTAATTTTATTTAATACACAGTTTCCCCCAAATTTTTGACCCTAGGATATTATCTACTCTCCTTCCCACTGTAGTTCACTTGCTAGCATCTTATGGAAACAGTGTCCCCAGAACAAGATTTAAGGAGTATCTAAGCAGAAGTATAAATTGGGAAAAGCAATTTCATACAAGGTGATGTGATTATATCTGGAAGCCAAGGAAGCTTTTATAAACAGAAGTGCCTGAGGTGGCTCTTGAAAAATAAGAAGTAATTTTTCTAGATTCAAGAAAGAAGAAAATTCTAAGCAAATATAAGAGCTTGTGGAAGAGCCCAGAGTTGCAGGGAGGTGGGAATTTAATGGGGAGGGGGGAAGAAGAGTATAGATTGAAAGAGTAAGCATAAGACAATAATCACAGGTCTTGGATGTCTTACTTAAGGAGCATTTTTAAAAAATATTTTTTACTTCAGAATATTTACTTTTTTTTGGATGGGGGGTACTGGGGATTGAACCCAGGTGTCTTAACTACTGTGCCACATCTCCAACTGTTTTATACATTTTATTTAGAGACAGGGTCTTGCTGAGTTGCTTATGGCCTCACTAAATTGCTGATGCTGCCTTTGAACTCACAGTCCTCCTGCCTCAGCTTTCTGAATCGCTGAGATCACAGGCATGTGCCCCTGCACCCAGACTGTTTGAACATTTTAACTTTATTGTGCAAAATTTGGAAAACTCTGTGTGAGCTATGTATGTGTGAAGTTGGGGACAGTTTTGAATAAGGTAGGTGAATGAGTCTGACTGAACTAAAAATAATAGATTTGAGGAGAATGATAACTGGAATAAAACTTCAAATGACAATATATAATGTGCTAAAAACTTTTGAAAATGGTTAACAGATATTTATATTTTTTCAACATTTTATCAATATCTTCTATGTTCTAAGCACTATGCTAGTCAGTGGAAATATGAGAGTGGATAATAAAGAGTCCTTGCTGTCAAGAAATTCAATTTATTGGGAAAATACTCATAAAGAGAGAAAATGTAGTTTTCTACATATAATTTCATCATATAATATTCTGTGTTATATGGCAAGTGCTCAATATACTTTGCATATGTGAAATAGATAAATTTTGGAACTAGTATCAGTGTTCCATCAAAATTTAGAGTACATTAGGCAACATTGTGGCCTAAATGATCACCTAGATAGTAAGATTTTTAATGCATTCTTAAATTGTGAAGTGAATGAAATATTCAGATACAGTTTTAACATAGAACTCAAGGGAAAATTTCATGACTGTATCTTCTTTGTTCTTAGAGATATTTAAGTGTATAAGCTTTAAAATCATGGCATAGATTACAAGGAATCTCTAAAAATATTTCAACAGAAGAGTAAAATCGTCCAATTCATATAGAAAAGTATACCAGATTTCTTGTTAACACTGTAATATATCCATCCACGTGTGTGACGAGCCCTTTATTTCATTGATACTACTATTGGTCCAGATATTGCAGGAACTTGTCTTTGGTAATCACCTTCAGAAATGATGGAACATGATTCAAATAGTTTCTTAATGCTGTGCTGAATGCCAGTGTCACTAGAATTATTTGTCTCTACAGTACAATTTTAAAAAATTCTTCAGATGGCTCTTTTCTTCTGAACAATGTAGAAATCTAATGTTGACTCATGTGTTTAATTTCTACAATAGGTTTTCTGCAGTTTATCTGCAATCATGGTTGGAGTTGTGAAATCAGGGAACTGAAAAGATTGAAGTATATCATGTCTCATACCATAATGAGACATGTCAAAGATATTCCTGAGTAATGGAGTATTTTGGGGATCGAACCCGAGAGATCTTAACCACTGAGCCACATCCCCAACTGTTTTATAAATTTTATTTAGAGAGGGTCTTGCTGAGTTGCTTATGGGCTCACTAAATTGCTCATGGTGGCTTTGAACTCTCAATCCTCTTGCCTCAGTTTTTTGAGTCGTTGGGATTACAGGCATGTGCCCCTGTATCCAGCCCATTTGGACATTTTAACTTTATTGTGCAAAACTTGGAAAACTCTGTGAGAGAGTTTCTACAACCAGAGAACAACTCACATAAAGGTTATTTAGAAGGGTATACATGGTAGGTAGGCACAGTGGCACACATCTGTACTCCCAATGACTCAGGAGGCTGAAGCAAGAGGATCACAAGTTCAAGGGCAGCTCCAACAACTTAGCAAGACTCTTTCTAAAATAGTAAAAAAAATAAATATGTAGCTCAGTGGTAAAGCACATTTGGATTCAATCCCTAGTACCTCTTCCACCCCCACCCCCCACACAAAACAAGTAAGAAAGAAAGGCACACATGGTGGGATGGTGGGAATGCACAATTTCATGTTGACAGTGTATCTTCCATTTATTAACTCTCAGATTAATAAATCTCAGTACATAAATACAGAAAAATTTCCTTTTCTTATATTTGTCAATATGTTGTTCACACTTTTCCACTGTACTTCTTATTGCTTTACTTTCATCTGTTCTCATAGATTACCAGATAGACAGAGAGACAGACAGACAGAATAAGCTGTTTATCCAAACATCTATATATAAGTATATTCTACCATATATATATATATATATATATATATATATATATATATATATAGTGTGTAAATGTGTGTGTATATATATATAGTGTGTAAATGTGTATGTATATATATATATATATATATATATATATATATATTGTGTGTGTGTGTGCGTGCGCATGCACAAAGATATACAAACTATTCATATTAATAGATTTTGATCATGGAAAAGAAAGATAAATACATTTGAATTAAATGAATAAGATGAAGATGTTTAAATGATACTACAAAAGGAATCAATTCAAAGAAGTGAATTATTACAGTTAATACCTTTAAATAAGTTTCTGCACTTGACAGAAATCATAGAAAATGAATTTTCCCCTAAAACTAAAAGATCTCAAACATTACTGAAACTTCTTTTTTCCTTTGGGACAATTTTAATACAGATAAAAGTGCTTCAGATGAACGAGTTAATGAAAAAAATACTACTTAACTATCTGCTAGACCAGAATGAGAAGCATTTTCAACACCTCTCTGCCTCTGCAACTGAATTTCAGGATGCAACCTTCAGTATTAAGAACAAGCACTAAGGATTTCTAAAAATAATTATGTTCTTCTCTTTTGACATTTCTAGCATTCTTATAGGCCCCATCCAGTAAATTCATCCATTGTTTTACATCTCCTGAAGTTTTAAATTAAATGTACCTTCTTTCTGGCTTATAGGAATATCATCATGCTTGCCACATAGAACATGATTACAGGTGAGAAATGGTGGGAAACAATGGCTTACGAACAAAAGTCATTAATATCTGAAGTGGTTCTGTCGTCACAATATATCCGGCTTACAAATACTGTAAGACTATTGTTGTATGTTAGACTATTCAAATAGTTTGCTTTCCTTGGCTGATAAATGTTATGGGTACAAGTGAATATCTTTTTAATATGAATCCAATATATTTCATAAGAACAATCTGATTTACTAAGTAATCTGGGCATTATCATGATTTCCTAAACACAACTCTGTGTGATGATGATGAAGACAAATCTAACCTTGCTCTAATGTGCTTACAGAAAAGCTACACTCATCTAATAAACAACCAAACCAGATTTGCTGTTAAATGACAACCAAGACACACAATCAAAATCAATGCACGGGCATGGGATGTGATTAACGTCAAGAGCCAAGGAGACAGAAAGATGGGTATAAACAGCAGAGAAAGAGTGGCAGGCAGAAGGGTGTGAGAGAGACTGCACCAAGAGCAATGAACTTGTACAACATGGGTGGCCAGACCAAGCTACTCTCTTGCTTACAGCACTCTAATGGAATTCTATTATCCATAGGGACAGGTACAAACTCCTTATGTAGAAGATCAGAATCTTCATGAGATGGGCCTTATTCAGCACTCATACCTCCCATATCCCTGGCCCCTAAGCATTCTCTGCTGTGGCTGTTGCTTGTCTCTGGCACCTTTATACCTCCCAGGACTAAACAGTGTGATACCTTTTCAGAACTCAGTGACTACCCACTGATTAAATTTTCAATGTTTTCATTTTGGCCTCGTTTGTCCCAGGACAATCTTCATCTGTGTTCACAGAGATATACTCTTATCTTACTCCTGACAAACGTCCCATATTTTAGTTACATTAACTGAACCGCTGTTAATATATTTGGGTCTTTTCATGCCTACAGGTATTGCCAAGAATTCAAGAAGTTTTGAAACTAAAGTTGGTCTTCCGTTAACTAATTCTATTAGACTCTAAAGTTTCCTCTCTAAAACTCATTCACTGTTCAGTAACTTTCTGTTTGTTGATCCCCACCCTTCCAGGTTCCTGTCTGAAGGCCACACCACACCAGGCTTACCTAACTTTTTATGGGTGAACAGTCACATTCTCTTCCATTCTATTTCCACCTCTGAAGCTTCCTGGATCACTGGGCCACTCTTGAATTTATGCTTCTATCTGACAGAGACTATCTTTATCTGCCAGGGGTTCACACTGTTTCTTAAATTCTTACCTCAGCATACTGGTACCTCCACATTCCCTACTCCCCATGTGTTTTCTTCCCTCCCAGATTTTATCCTCAGTCTTTTACTCTCTCTAAGAATAACTAGCATTTGTTAACCTATTTAATTCATGTGATAATACCAGCTATTTTTTTGAGTGCTCATTTTTGACTTCAAATTGTGTTAGGTGCTTCACAAGCATCATGCTATTGAGTCACTACATCAAATTTATTAATACTATTATTATTGTCATTTTACAGATAAGCAAACTGAAAAGACAAAAAAAAAAAAAAAAGAAGAAGAGGACAACTATTGAAGTCACACACTCATTAGCACTAAAACTTAGATCACATCATGTGATGACAGAAGCTGGCCTGGCCCCAGCCCACTCACATTCAGTGTGCCTCTGCCCCTCAGCAGTGCCCCACTTGCAGGCTTACCAGACTTTTCTCAGAGTCTCATACTCTCTATGTCTCTTACCTCAGAGGCATAGCCGTACCTTCCTTCTCAGCACATAAAGAATTTCAAGAGGAAGAAGAAGAAACAAAACAAAACCAAACCAAACAAAAAAGATGTGGACAGAGTATTAAAAGAGAAACTTTGGCTTGCAGAGTCACCTCCCTTGGTCTCAGAAGTTTGCTCCATTTGACTGTTCGCTTTCCAGTGCTCAGATAAGTGATTGCTTCAGCTGCTCTGTGAGACCCACTCCATGATGAAACCATTAGAACTGATGCCATGATCTTGGAAGTCCCATGAAGGTTGTTATCTGACTAAGCATGACATAAACTGAACATGCACACATATAAACTTGTTGTTAATCTGAATGCTCTAATTCAAGGAGTACCAAGGAATATAAGAGATGGTTTGCAACAAGGATTCTTTTTAGTGAAAACATTTCTTTCATTATGATGGATTGCTGTTCTTGCCACACACACATTATGGATCATCTTGTGTTCATTTCTCATTGGCAACTGTTCAAGATAACATATGACTGTTTCTACTCTCTCTGTTGTCTTTTTCTTAAACTCTTCCTCAGATGAGAAGCTCCCAGAACCCTGGAAGCAAGAAGCATTTTCTATACTCTATGAGGACAGAGTCATTCCCTGAAATCTCTCAAGTGTTAAGGAGACACTTAAATCATAAATGAGCATAATCTATCACAGAGGTGATTCCAGAAGCTACACAGACAAGTAGTTTATTGTGGAAGTGCGGAAAACTAGGGAGATAAGGGAGAAACCTTGACATGTCACAATGGTTTAAAGAATGCTCCTGGTATCTGTGTATGACAGTTCTGTATAAACACCGCACCTTTTATCTTGCACAGGGCCAGTTACACATCTCATAGCACAGTACAATAAAAGAAAGGCTTTCAAAAAGAACTAAAATGCTGCCAAAGCATTCAGTGAAGTCCTGAGATATATTAACAAAAATAAAATATACACCACAATCTTAAATCCTCAATATCGTCATCAAGTCACAAAACAGGTTTTAATGTACATACCAGCTCCAGGAATATAAAACTACCTCTCACCAGGGGATAGGAGCAACACTGCATATGCACTTCACATTAATGGTTTCCTTTTCTCTTGTGTCATCACTACTTTCTTTTCCCCTCATAGAAAAAGTTATGGGGAGGCATAAATTTTGATTAATGATACAACTCAGCCAAAGCATTCTCACTGAAAAGAATTAGCAATCCAGGCAGTGTACCACAAAGTGAATCTCAATGAGAATACTTTACAAGGCAAATTACAAAGGAGACTATAGTTATCAATTTCCTTCAATGCTATTCAGGTTTATAGTTTGGAAGAAGAAAACTGTTGGGAAAATTGACTTGATGTGAATTGATGAATTGGTAGGACTACTTTTAAGAGATGAAAAACAAGCCTTTTTAGCCTGAGATCACATGTACCACATGTCACATGTCAGAGCACCCAATTCATCACAGATTATTCTCTGAATATTTTTCAGAATATTTGTCATTTCTTTATAATGACAAATGATATTCTGTGACTGAAAAATACATTTTTTTTAAAGTGGAAAGGGTCTCCATTTTTATACCTCCTAGGACTAACAGTGTGACACCTTTTCAGAACTCAAAAACTACCCGTTAATAAATTTTCAATGTTTTCATTTCAGCCTTGTTTGTCCCATGACAATTTTCATCTGTGTTCACATAAATAAACTCTTATCTTACTCAGGACAAATGTTCCATATTTTAGTTACATTAACTAAATCACTGTTAACATATTTGGGTCTTTTCCATGTCTACACATATTGCCAAGAATATAAGAAGCTTTGAAACTAAAAATTAGTCTACCAACCACTAATTCTATTAGACTCTAAAGTTCCTTCCCTGAAAGTCATTCACTGTTAAATAAGGTTGTGTTTGTTGTTCCCCAATCTTCCAGGTTCCTGTCTGAAGGCCATACCACACCAGGCTCACCTAACTCTTTTTGGGTGAACTGTCACAGATATAAAATTCATAGCTCACTTAGAACTCTGCCCCAGAACTAGATAAAATTAAAACTGGAGAAGAGCAAAAGCCAAAAGAAACCATCAGACATAAGTTTGTACATAATGATTCTTAGGGGAGTTGAGGGAGAAGAATAAGCCATTAAAATGTTATGGAGCCTAGATGCAAATTATAATTCTGCATTACTAAATTCTAACACACCAACATGATTTATTTAATGACCATGCATAAAATAAAATCCTGGCAACAATGAATAACTGTTTAGTTCCAACAAACCAAATAATGCCCTATGAAAGTATTTCACATTCATTTGAAAAAAAAATGATGCTTGAATTAGGAGAATAATTTCATATGTAAACTCCAAAAGCAAACAAAACCTACTCCACTGTGATGTTCAGATCTTTTATCTGATCTTCTGGAAATAAACATTTATAAAATGGGAAGGAGAACACTGGTGAAACTGTGTAATAGGTATTTCACATGTAACATTTTTCTTAAATCTTAAATAAACCCAAAAGTACAGTATTTATATAACCACTTTACAGTTAATGATTTTGAGATAAAGAGATTTAGTGACATGTTGAAGGTCAATAATCATCATCTCACTGAGTAGTTGGTAAATAATAAATAAAAGGGCAAGTTGAGTCAATTATCAGCAAATACTGGTTAGACATTAACTATGTGCCAGAAAATTCCATTTCTATTATCTTATTCAATGTTTTTAAGTGGATTAAGGAATATTAATTATGAATATGTGTATGGGTCTAGAGTTGTATAAACACAATATTTTTGGTCCTTAAAGTTAGGAATTATGTGTTAGTAATAGTTGTTTTCTTAGCACCAATGTTCCAGGTAAACAGATAGTACTAAATAAAAATTATATTTCCCAAATGAATTAGGAATTAGCCAGCATTCTTATAAAAGGTCATCTAGAAAACATTTGGAGACCTTAAAACTTCTATATGGTTTGAAATTTGTGTACTACATTATGTGCTTTGAAATTTGAAGTGAATACACACATTTATATACACTAACAACCAAAACCCAATCTACTGAAATTATATAATATAACATAAAGATGAAGCACCATGTTCCATAGAACATGTTCTATGTACCTGGAGAAACTCATACTAAAAGATATATTACACATTCATATATTTCATAAACATAATAAACAGGACATACATTTATTCTACTGTTTGAGAAATTTACTTCCACATCACAATAAATTTTGTTTCATAATTTTCTGCATTTGTGCATTTGTGTCTTTATTTTACCCATTACTATTTTGTCAGCAGTCCCTTTTTGACATCACCTGTACATATGATTTAAACAAACGCTCTGCCTTGAACTAATTTCTGTAGTCTGGAAAATAAGATAATATAAAAGTTGGAATAGGGGAAAGAAACAAAAGAAAGAGTTTCATGCTAGCAGAGAAATGAGGAAACAATATTTTTCAGAGCAGGTAGTTATAAAAATGTTCTTTGAATGGAAAGATATTATGTAAACACCAATAGAGAATTATTGGAAATGGAATTTAGGAAAGTGACACTAATTACAAAAGCTGGAAAAAGAACTCAAAGGAATAAATTTATCCAAAGAGGTGAAAGATCTCTACAATGAAAACCATAAAACATTGACAAATATAACTGACAAGGACACACACAAAAAATGGGAAGATAACTGCTTCCATGGATTAGAAAAAAAATAATATTGTTAAAATACCCAAACTTCCCAAAGTAATGCAAAGATTCAATGCAAATAATGAAAATACCAATGACCGAATTAGAAGAAACAATCTTAAAATCTGTGTTTTTACACACACACACACAGACACACACACAAACCCTGAATATCCAAAGCAATGTTGAGTAAAAGAACAAGACAGGAAGTGTTACACTACCTGACTTCAAAATATAGTATAAAGCTTTAGTAATTGGACAGAATGGAATTGGCATAAAAACCAAAATACAGGCTAATGAAACAGAAAAAAGAACACATAAATAAATCCATATACCTATACACAGCTGATTTTTGACAAAGGTGCTAAGAAAACACATTGGAGAAAGGACATTCTTTTCAAAACTTGGTTCTAGAAAAATTGAGGTATCTATGTGCAGAAGAATGGAACTAGATCCTTCTCTCCCACTATATCTAGCAATCAATTCAAAATGGACTAAAGACATACACGTGAGAACTGAAACAATGAAAATTTTAGGAAAAAAAATAGGGAAAATGTCCTAGTACAGTGTAACTGGCAAGTATTTACTCAACAAGGACCCCAAAGCACAGGAAACAAAAGCAAATATAGACAAATGGAATTACATAGCACAGGAAGCAACCATCAGAGTGAAGAGACAAACTACAAAATATAAGAAAATATTTGTAAACTATATATCTGACAAGAAGTTGCTACATAGAATATAGAAGGAGCTCTAAAACTCAAAAACAACAATAATAATAATAATAACTTGATTAACTAAAAAGTAAAATACCTAAATAGATATTTCTTAGAAAATAAAAACATGACAAGAAAGTTTATGACAAAAATGTTCAGTTTGACTAATCATCAGAGAAATGCAAATCAAAACGACAATGAAACATCACCTTGCTCCTCTAAGAAAGCTGTGATCAGCACTTGGTATTTTTAATCTTTTGGGTGGGGAGAAAACACTCGTACCTTGTTCGTAGGAATGTAAATTAGAACAGCTATTATGGAAAACAGTACGGAAATTCTTCAAAAGATTAAAAGTAGAGTTACCATGTTCCCCAGCAATCCCACCACTATGTAGCTAAAGGAAATGAAACCAGTGTCTTGTAGAGACATCTGCATTCCACTGTTCACTGCAACAGTATTCATAATCACCAAGAAATGGAAGCAACCATAGTCCCCACCAACTGATGAATAAATAAAGAAAACTGGTATTCTGATAAAATGGAATAATACACCACCATAAACAAAGAACGAAACCTATCATTTGCAACAACATAGATAGAAATTGAGGTCCTGTTTTAAAGGAAATAATACTGATACAGAAAGAAAAGCACCAATCCCACTCATAGGTGGAATCTAAAAAAGCTGATCTCATATAAATTGAGAGTCAAACAGTGGTTACCACTGGCCAGGGAGGTAAAGGGGCAGGGAGGTTTGAGGAAAGTCATTAACATGTACTAAGTTGTAATGAGACAGGTAAAAGAAATTCTAGTGTTTCATTACACAGTAGAGTGACTATTACTAATTATAATGTGCTGTATTTTTTTCTTTTAAAATAAATAGAAGAAAGGATTATGAATGTTTTCCTCATGAAGGAATGGTGAATGTTTGATGAGATAGTATACTTAACTTAATTACACATGTATTGGAAAATCACATGGTACTTATTAGCTTTATGATCCTTATGATTTTTTGTATCATTTAAAATTAATTTAATTTAAATAGGTGCTATGCAGAACAATGCATATGTAATAGGGAGTTTTACTCCTTCCTTTGGAAATTAATTCCTGTAATGTGTGTGTGTGTGTGTGTGTGTGTTTTGTTTTTGGTAGGGGAGGGTTTGCAGGATGGATGATCTTCCACAGTAATGGATTTCTCTAAGCCTAGGACACATATGGTGGTAGTGTTTGGAGGTGAGTCTAAAAAAGAGAGATTAAATAGATTAAATACAAATATATTAAATACATCAAGAGCCCCATGTACCTTTTACCTCTTTATTTATAATTATTAAAACAAACAGAATTAATTTCCAAGGAATAAACATACTAGAGACTCTTGCAAATGCAACATGATCCTAACACTTGGGAACAGGCCCATTTATGCTTCTCTTTCTTCTTTATTGTTTTTTTCCCCTAATATCAAAAGAAACGTAGTCTGCCAGAAATATTTGATTCACTTTTATAAAGATATAAAATGATAGAAGATCATACTGGAAATTGAAGTTGATTCTAAAGGCACACAAATCAAAATAATGTTCTGGATGGGCATTTTAGAACATATTACACAATATTGAGATAATAAGACAATTCTCGATCTGCCTCACTAGGAGCCTAAAGTGACACACAAAACAGTCTCTTCACAGCCTCAATGTTGTCTCTCCACCATTCACCCTCCAAACTGTCAGTTACTTGGGGTCTTTCTGGGAAATGTTGTATTCCAGCCTTGCAGGGTGTCTTAAATTTTTATTTATTTCATCAAAGATAACAACATATTTTGTGTCAAAAATTCCTTACCACCATCTGGGCATATATCCTTTCCTCTTGATTTGAAATAATTAAGAACTAGAGAAAAAAATGAAATATTGGGTTCTTAAAGGATGCAAAACAATTGAAATGAAAATCAATTGTTTAGCATCAAAATCTTGAAACATAGGGGTCTGTTCCCCCAAAGGAAAACCCAACTCATCTGACTTCAGCACAGTTTGTGAATGAGTATCATCAGTGTTTTTTCCATGTGTAGAAGGTGAGAGGAAGAATAAGGGAATAGTTCATAAGAGTATAATACAGACAAAAGTTTACCAAAAAAAAAAAAAGAAGAAGTTCAGAGACAAGTGGATGAAGTAACAGTACTTGTTTGTATCTGTTAAAGGTTCTTAGGCAAGGAAAAGTAATGAGTGTGAATTCTATGTCATGCCAGCAATAGTAACTGTTCTACTTAATTACCATATTTAATTTTTTCAACTACACTGTCAGTTACATGTCAGCATTCCATTTTACAGATGAGAAAAAAGGCTTAAAGAAAATCATTAACTTAGTCTCATTTTACAAAGCCAATAACAATGGAGCCAGGATTTGAAGCACAAAGTATTTCTAAATCCTTCATTTGTTCTCAAGTCATTCCAAATCTTCATGTAACCTTTATCTTTGTCTCTGCTTAACATTAGTCTTATTCTATACTATCTTCTCAGTCCATAAAATTAGAAAACAGAATGAACTTTGTAGAGAAGCTAACCCTAACCAATACTGCATAAACAAACAGAAAAATCCCACAGCTTCCCTTATTAATCAGCAACCATTGCAGAACCCCCAAGATGATATTCTTCTTTCAATACAAATAATGCAGAATTATGACAAATAACTTGGTTTAAATAATGTTTTATAAAAAAATAAAAACCAGCACCCTTTGTTTTGCTTTATGTTAACAGAAGGGGTCCCATGCAGGACTAACATTCACCAGATTCTAACTAAAAAATCTTATACCTAAATTTTCAATGGATTCTCACTTTTCCTTGTCCACATATGCAGGATTCCTTATTGAAGAACAATTCGGTCATGTAGGAGAATTTAACAAATGCTTTCAATTTAGTGTGAAGCAATTTATTAAATAATTTTTATCTGATACATAAAATATTATTAATTATTCATGAAGTGGAATGACAGAGTACAAGTTCACTAGATCATTGAGTGTCTCTTCCCCCCAAAATACATAGAAAAAATGGATGAAAGAGTGAAAATAAGTTAACTATTCACCCGTCTTCCAATTTTGCCAGTGGATAGTCTGGATTGGAGACTTTCTAGTACCTTCCATTTCTACTGAGGAAAGCATGAGATTATGCCAACTGGACAGAAAGGATTCATGGATGTTTGGAGACAATGGCTTGTAGAAAGGGCACCCAAACTATCATAGGGAAATTATAGAGTTTTACTCAAAATTACACAAATATGTATTTATATGTGTGGAATTGTATAACAAAACACTCATGTGAGACAGTTTCAAGGAAGGAAACCAAAAGGAGCTATCAGAGAGCTTTATAATCCAATGACCAAAATTAAGTGTAAATAATACATGACAGTTTAATGAAAATAAATTAAACTATGGTAGCTGTTTTAATTGACAGCATTTCAAGGAAAAAAATATCTTCAACAGGATTAATGAATTCAAAGCAGTTTGTATTCACTTTTTCCTGTCATAATTATATTTGTTTTTTTATTTGGAAGTAGAGGAAATGAATCTGTTTTCATCTTCACATTATGCCTTTACAACAGGAGAATGTGTGATAAGCTATCAAGGTGTTGCTACATTTTCTGCATACTCATCAAGACAAACCATTTTGCTTAAGGCTGGAAAGAAGATGTCATTGTGTTCAGAAAAACTCATTTATACCTCACAATTCTAATAATCTATAAATCTTGATCTTGTAGCACAGTTTTTCAACATTTGTTCCTTATAATTAATTAGTCAGAGGATTCTATACACCACAGAAGTTAGAGAGTGATTTACAAAAATTCCATTCCAATGCTTTAGTAAAACAACTTTGCTGACTTTCCTTTCTTCTACCAATAAATCAGTAATAATATTATCTGAATGGCTCTTCCATATTCAGTTTTCTTGAAGAATAAACATGAATTAATATAAAACGAATTTAAGCTTTATGTTTTAGTTGTTTGGATAAATGGACATCAGATCTTCTCATTTTAATAAATTCCTCTAGCAGATGCTTTCATTTGCTTTACACGTCTATCATCCTCAGTGATTTTTGTTTAGAAGAATATGTTAAACATACAGTTCCCTTTATGTAGAACTAATTACAAGTGTTCCTACTTTGAAAGCTATATTTTGGGAGAAATTATAAATGACACCTGCGGTATAATCTTGGGTAAAATAAACATGCCTAAATGAATGGGTCATGATAGCCATATTTCATCTCAATTTGTTTTACTCTGTTGTTAAATGCCTGCCAATTTTTTTCTGAAGGTCATTATGAGCTTTTTTATTTTATATTGGAGACTTGGCTACAGATTATTATTATTATAATTATTAATTAATAACTTGAGATCTTTTTTCTTTTCTTTTTTTTTTTTTGGTATTGGGGATTGAACTCAGGGTCACTCAACCACTGACCCACATCCTCAGTCCTATTTTGTAGTTTATTTAGAGACGGGGGTCTCACTGAATTGCTTAGCACCTCACTTTCACTGAGGCTGGCTTTGAACACATGCTCCTCCTGCCTCAGCCTCTGGAGCCACTGGGACTATATAGGTGTGCAACCAATAAACCAAGCTATAACTTGCTATGTTAAGTTTTTCAAGACAGCATTCATTTTCTAAAATATCATTTGAATTATAGTTAGTTTTTAAATTAAACCTAAATAAATAAATAAAATGACCCAACTGCCTCTATCTTGCATGCACATTGTTTACCTAAGAAAATTGTGTTACAAGTTGGTTAAAATGACTTAAATTTGCTTACACAGAATTAAAGACAAACAACTCTGCTGATAAGACAGAGGTAAAAGAGGTGAGTGTGCTCTATCAAGAAACAAAACTTTAATGTGGTTGACTTTAAACCCCAGCTCTTTGCCCCTCAAATCATATATGAGAGTAACAAACAGTGAGGTAGAAACAATGTTGACACCCTGAATTTACTGATTCTTCCTTCCCTAGTATGGCCTTAAAACATTTTTTAGGTCATTGTATTTCTATCAATACTAAAATCATGTGTCGAATAATATATAAAACATGTGATATCATGGTATATTAAAGTGAATTTGAATCAAAATTTTTAAAAATCCTTGGGAATGTGGAAGACTAGGAAACTCAAAGCTCCTTCTCCTACCCACCCCCAGAAAAACAAACAAAATCCCCATAGCCTGATTAAAATAATATTATTTGTGATGGTCAAAGATTTATCATAACCAAGATAATGCCCAATCAAGAAATAGTCACATTCAAAATGATGAAAAATTCTGTGGTATTCTTTTGTCCTTTGCCATGTACCTCACCCTGTGCAGTTCTTCACAGTAGGAAATAAGGGGCCCAATTCTCTGTTCCTTTCTTTCACCAGAAAAAAAAAAATAGAGCAGAACGTGTCTGTTTTAATCTGTTTGTGCATATACAAGGGACTACTTCTGTTTTACCTGACTTGGAGTTTAGAGAGGAATAGTGGCATAATTTGTCTCTTAATAGAGAAATCATAACCAGTGGCTGCCCTGTGAAAACTGTGTGGAGAGGAAGCTACAGATATGTAGTAAGAGACTATTAGCAGATGAATGCACAGAACATCAAAAGCAGAAAAGAGAATTCAAAATGTCATTTTTGAAAAATTAAGACATTTGAAGCCGGGCATATACCTGAAATCCCAGCAACTCGGGAGGCTGAGGCAGGAGAATCTCGAGTTCAAAGACAGTCTCAGCAACTTAGCCAGGCCAAGGCAATTCAGCGAGTCTCTGCCTCTAAATAAAATATTTAAAAAGGGTTGGGGATGTGGCTTAGTGGGTATGTGCCCCTGGGTTAAATCTTTGGTACCAAAAAATAAAAAAATAAAGAGTCCTTTGAAAGTAACCATGAGTTGGTGTAACAGGAAGAATCTCCAGGCTCTTGTTCTCCCACAGAGGCAATAAATAAACATCTATAGATTGATTAATATATGTGTGAGTCCTAGAGATTAGTCAAAATCTACAGTGTATATGGGCAATGGGAAACACACGTACATTCTCAGAAAACACATATATTTGGAAAGAACAGGAGATTCCGTGCCAGGTGGATTAGTAACAGATTCCTCTACACATGGCCAGGCTGCAAACACTGGTGAAAATAGCTTTTTTAAAAAAAAAAAATAAAATAAAGGTTTAGCAAAAAATTCACAAGGCATTCAAAGAGATAGGGAAATGTCATCCTTCAAAAGAAATGAAATAAAATTCCAGAAATTTCCCCCAAGAAACCACATCAGCCACAGAAAAACAACCATTTTAAGTATACTTAATATGCTCTAGAAGAATATGGAGGAGATTCCAAATCAGGAAAATGATATATAAACAGAAAAATATTTTATAAGAAATCACTTTTAAAAGTACTTAAATTTGGGGACTAAAAAATACAATATCTGAATTGAAGATGCACTAGGGGTGTTGAACTGCAGCTGATCACAGGCAGAAAAAAGAATCAAGGAACCTGAGGATGAGTCATTTGATATTATCTAATCTAGTCTGAGAAGAAAGGAAGGAAGGAAGGAAGGAAGGAAGGAAGGAAGGAAGGAGGGAAGGAGAAGGAAAGAAAGGGGGAAGAAAAGGTGAAAAGGGGGCAAAGCAGAACCTAAGGGATACTAATAGGCAGACTAATATATGTATTTTAGGATCTGAGAGAGAAAGAAAGAAAAATGGGCAGAGACATTATCTGATAAAACAACGGATGGAATTCAGGGATCTACAAACCCAAGAAGCTCCACAAAGTTCACATAGAATAAACAAAGATACCCACACTGAGACACACTATTATGGAACGACTTAAAGACAAAGTAGGGAATCTTGAAAGTTGAGATAAACTGTCCATCATGTCTAAGGGAACACTAAGGAGACTGTTAGCAGATTTCTTAGCAGAAACATTTTAGGCCAAAAGGAATTAGGATGATATATTGAACACACTAGAAGAGAAAAAAAAATTAAAAAAAAACAAACCCTGTTCATCTGAAGTTCTGTATTTGGCATAATTCTCCAAAAATTAGGGAGAAATTAAAACATTTCCACACAAAACTGAGACAGCTTATTACCACAAGATCTACTTGGCAACAAATATTAAAGGAAGTCTTTCAATTTGAAGTAAATATGCTAGACAATACCTCAAAGTCATGTGAAAATACAATGTTCTCCAGTAAAAGTAAATGCATAGAAAATGGAAATAACTGTATTATTGTAATTTTGGTTTATATTTCACTTTTTATTTCTATAGTACTTAAAATACATACATTACATATATTTACATATAATATACACATATAAATATGTTTAATATCAGTATCATAAAAGAGGCTGAGCTGTAAAAGAGTAGAATTTTTTTTATAATTGAAGTTAAAATAGTATATGGAAAATTTCTGGAAATGGATGATGGTGATTATTGCCCCACAATAAGAATGTATTTAATCCTATAGAACTGCCCACTTAAAAACAGTTAAAGTCACAAAGGTAATGTTGTATGTAGGTTCCTACAATAAAAGAAAGAGAAATTTGTGGTTATATTTAGCTGATATTATAGCTTATTAAAAAAAAAACTGCCACATGACAATATAGAATCTAAACTATAGTCACCCAAACTATCTTAACAACATATTAGCTAAGCTCTCACACTCTTTGGAAATGAATAGTAGTGGAAGCCAATGAACCATCACATAGCCCACCAGGGGAAATGCCTAGGAGAGTGATGGAGTTGTCACACTTGCTGCAGGAGTAAGAGTACTAGGCCCTCTGTCAAAATCATGCTGCCTTCCTGGATCCTTTTCATGCCTGTTGCCCATGTATCATTCTAGTTTCAATTGGCTGAACAAATAATTAGTTTTCTCAGCACAGAAATGGGATGCACGATCACTATCCTGCAACAAACTCCAGTCATCACTGCTGAGCTGTGATTGTACTGTCATAAGATTGGTTGGTGACCAGTAAAACAAGACAAGTATTGACAGATTGCAAGGCATTAATTAGTTAATAGAAAAGTAAAAGTGGAACAAAATAGATAAGATGAATTTTAAGTTGAATGGGATTGCCGGACTTTCATATCCTTATTGATATGATGTTTTTCTATAATTTTCATTTTCTTATTTAAAGGGAAATTTTAAGTCCTGTTAGAATGAGTATTCACTCAGCAGAGGTGAACAAAACTACTACCTTTCTTAATGTCTCCTCTAATTTTCCATATACTTTTAATTCGGAGGTGGCTAGGGAATTGTTGCTCTGTGGTAGTAAACATAATCATCTTTCATCACAAAAATTTTAATTGCAATCACAATGGTAAACTATAGCACATCCATCAGAACAACTAAAACAAAACAAAACAAAAAATCTTTGAAATGTCCAAGTTTTGGTAATGAAACAAAACTACCAGAACACTTACACTGTGTCAGCAGGAATGTAAATAGGTACCCATTGGGAAAGTAGCATTAGTACTAAAAATAAGCTTCTAAAGTCACATGAAAGAAATTATACAATGAAAATCTTTACATACACATCTCAAAATGCATGTATAAAATTGTAAGACCCTCAAACTAGTCATAATGAATCTAACATGTATGGATTTCATGTACATAAAATTGAGAACAGGAGGCCACACACAATACAATTACAAACTTTATTATTAAATTTATATGAAAAGCTCAAAAACAGGCTAAATAATCCATAGCATTAGAACTCATAGTATTAGAAAGGGTTACCTTATGAAGGATTGGGATTTGTGACTTGAAAAGAGTAAAGAATACCTTCAATGATGTTGGTTATGATCTGTTTTCAATCTGAATGGGATTTCACAGTTCATTGAGACTAAGAATTACTAGGGTATGCAGTCAGAATTTGAATACTCTTGTTATGTATATTTCAATAAAAAGTATTTACTTAAACTAATGTTGCATTATTACTTTACATGTCAGAAAACGAAAGAGGCCAAAAGAGAAAAACAGTAAAATCACTTATTTATCATGGGGTGCACAGGTCTTGACACATCCAGGTTCATACGTGAACAATTAGTTCTGATAGTGTTCTTAGGTTAAAAAAAATAATCAAAACCAACTAACGTATGCAAGAAAGCCTGAAAACACAAATAAGTATACAAGCATGAGTAATTCCAGTAATTAAAAAAAAGCCTACTATATCCAAAATAATCTTTGTCTAGGTTTAACATCAGGTTGTGCTAAATTTTAAAGAAAGGTATTTCCTATGCCATACCAAAAAAAAAAAAAAAAATCTCAGACCACAGCAAACAATTTTCAAAAAAGTTAAAAATATTTTCCATTTATTTCTTGAGTGAGATTTCCCCCTCCATGTGGTATTTGAATATTGCTCTTTCTAATATTCATTTTGTTATATTTCTAAGTCACAGTGACCCACGCATTTGCTTTTTGTCTTCCATGCTGGCCATTTCCTCTCTCATTGTTTTCATCACCAGTCTTTGCCCTGTGTGGGTGTGAAGAAGCTGAGTGTTTCCTCAGTTTTCTTTCTACAAGTATGATTCTGTTATTCATTGTCCCCCAAAGAAGATTGAATTATTTCCTTGCACTTTTCATTTCCTTTCACTTCTTTGTATTTCAACTTACTCTAGGTCTAGGCTTTAATTTCTGAGTCATTCACAATATATGTAAAAATGGCAAATTTTTTTTCTAATATTTTCTCTGACTTTTGTATTAACTCATAGTTCTTTATATGTTCATGTTAGTCAGCTTTTCTGTTGCTATGACTGAAATGCATGAGAAAAAAAGTAACTTAAAATAATAAAGATTCATTTTAGCTCACAGTTGTAGAGATTTCAGTCTATGGTTGGCTAGCTGACTCCATTGCTTTGGGCCTGAGATGAGACAGAATATCATGGCAGAAGTGCTGGGTAGAAGAATGGTACTTGGTTTATGGCATCCAGGACACAGAGACAAAAGCTCTGGGGGAGAAGATATATTCCTCTAGGGCATGCCTCCAGTAACTCACTTGCTCTTAGTAGGCCTTGCCACCTACAGTTTCATCACATTAGGAATCTATCAATGGATTCATCCACACTAAAGTTACAACCATATGCTTCAATCACTTCCCAAGACCTCAAACCCCACCTCTGAACATTGCAGCATTAGGACCAATCCTCTAGAAGATGAGCCTTTGGGGGACATTCAAGATACAAATCATATAAATTCTTTTCCTTTGCTTTCATTTCTCATGTCAAGTAATCATTATCCAGATCTAGGTCAGAATTGCTGATCTTGTTACTATTGTTCTTTACTAATATGAGACTGAGATAAAATCTATCCAGGTGTGGAGTTTTCCAATAGACAATTGATAAGATTGACCCTCAGCCTTTCATTTTACTGCTAATTTTATTTTTAGCAGAAAGTTTTTAAGTTTTATAGTTGAAGAGTAGATAGTTACAAACAACATCAGACCCAAATTCCAATAAGTTACAGGGATTCAAATAAAGCAACTCTGCTAAAATATTGTTGGACCATCTTTCCCTGCTGTGTGATCATCTTACCTTAATCTGAACCAATATTTTACACACACACACACACACACACAGTGTACACATGCAACTAGTGTCTCTACTCCCAGCATTGCATAATGCACAATACATATTTGGACTATATTTCCTTGGATACAACACATCAATAATACATTCTTTCTTCCTTTCTTCCCGTTTCATAGGCAACAGGAGAAATAGTCATGAATAGATATAATGTAAAGTCATTGATTGAAGAGAGGTGCCCAGGTATTATTAGTTAACTTTCTGACCAATGTCAAATATTGGATGTCTGAGTTGGGACAGAAAGTAACATGCACATAATCTATGTTATTGATGGCTGTGGGTTTGCTCTACTTTATTTGGTGAATTTCGATTTAGCAATGTAAAGACTTCTCAAAACCTAACATGTTGACTGAAATTCTCATTTGTGAATGTTGTTATAAATATCATTCTTCTCAATAGCCTTGTAGTCTTTGTGTGTGTGTACATATGTGCACGTGTTTGTGCGTGAGCATGGTGCTGGGGATCAAACCCACAGGGCCTTGCACATGCTAAAGCACATGGTACACACACACTTTATCACTGAACTACTGAGCTGCATTTCTGGTACACATACAGCCATACTAAGTTGTATCCACATTGTTATGTTGGTGGGACTTAAAAAATAAAGCCTTATTTCTGACATATTAAGCTATTATAAAACCATTCTATCTGCATAATTTAGAGAAAACTTCAATCTTCCTCTAATATTTACCCACAACCAAAAGCTATTCCTGAACATCTGTGCAATAACACTTTGACACAGATGGTAAAATAGTTATTAATAAAAGAGCACATGTAAATATTTGGATCCATTTTAGTAGAACTGAGAAAGCCACAAAATCCTCTTACTAAGTAAATTCTTGCTGCTGACTCAATATGCATTTAACTTTGTACCAAAATTGCTGTGATTTTTCTGGATGTTTTTGAAATGAACAGTAACATTTATTTTTAATTCCCTTCCTTCAGTGTAGTATGGATATGTCACTCATTTTCTTTCTTTCTTTTTAAATTTTCTTTTTCACAGCTGACCATAATCCCAATATTTTTTTCTTAATCTTATACACAGGGCTATACACTTCTTGGGAACTGACAAGGCCCCTTCTTCTGAATAGACCTTAACTTCTCCTTTCAAAGAATAAATAAGATGAAAAGAAAAAAGAAATAAAAAGCATCTTGAGAAAGTCTTTCAACAATATATAGTAAATATTTTAGAAGTCTTGATATCTTATAAACAAAATGAAAAGAAATCATTCCTGTAAATTTCCAACTGTTTTTCTGCTTTTTCATGTCAATTGTTTCATGTAACTCTTCTAAGATGTTGTATCATTGTCACTTTTCTTACACTGGATTCACTTTAAAAATTTGGAATTCAGTCTTCTTTCCCCTTATATCACACATGAGGATTCCTGCTCTGTGTTGCTATCTGGGGTAATAGGAGAGACCTGGACTACAAGGTGGAAGGCCTAGGACTTCCTGTTAGATTTGCCTCATGTTAGCTACATGGTTTGATCTCTTTGCTAGTGTCAGTCTGCAATCACCAATCTGCACCATAAGGAATAGGGAATTGGAGAGAAAGCATTAGACACTTTTATAGAAATGTAGTATACTCTTTTATGTATTGCAGAATAATGATAAATAGAAATAAAAGTGTGGATTTTTGTGTATTCTGTCTTCTTCTTTATCACTTTATTTCTTTCAATTGCTTTCTAGTAATTTTACAAACACATTCAATCTGCAGTGCATAAAAAATACACTAACCCTTAGCCACTGAAAAGTCTGAGAAGCGCTGAACTCTAAAGAATGCAGTGAGCCAGTTAACCTCTCAGAAACTCAATTTCTCTATCTGTAAAGATAGAAATAATGATCCCCACCTATCGGCTTGACAGAGTGTGTAAAGCACAATTACAGATTCACAACTCTAAATTATAAGGCCTCATATAAATATTCAATATAACAATATAATATAAAAAACAATCATTTGGGAAGAAGCATGGCATCTCAGTTAAAAGAAGTGAGGTATATAGTAGATACTTCATTAATATTTCCTGACTTTATAAGTAAATATAAGAACAGAAACTCTGCCATCAAAGAGAATGGCTCTCTAAAAGCCATCTCAGGGAGCAGTGTGCAGTTAAAGGCAAGTCACACAACCTGCTGACAGCACAGTTTCTTCCTGTTAATAAGTGCATAATTATAGCTGCCAACTTACAGTTTTGTAGTGAGGATTAAACAAATGTTGAAGTATTTAGCATGCATTACTTGGCCTGTGAAAAGTATTTAGCAAGAATGAATATTCTCACCTTTTTTCTCTATGCGAAGAACCACTGTAGTCTTTGTATATAAATTCTTAGTTAATTCTTAGAAAAAAATCTAACAAGATAACTATTGTAATGTTCATTTTTAAAATAAGGAAAATAAAACTAAGAGAATGTGAACAACTTCTATAAACTTCCACGACTTCTTCCAATCCATGTCTGTCTATAAAAATTTCCCAGAGGAATATTAGAAACACTGTTTGAAAAATTTATAGAATATAAAATAAGTACATAAGAAACAGGATCAACAGATTTCATGACATGTAGGAGACACTATTCCACTTACCAGTTTGGATGACTGGGCACCTCATGCTGGTGGTGGCCCCTGGCAGGGTTCCTTTCTGAGCTTCTTCTCATAACCCTGCTAACAGGCTGGATAAAAAAAGAAAAAAGAAAGAAAAAAAGAAAAGAAAGAAAGGAAAAGTGATGCTTCAAGAAGGATCTCCATGTATTTATGACTACAACAATAAGGCATATTTACTTGGCACCTGTTACAGTTTTTAAATAGATTCTATGAAAATTAACCACTTCACATGTTTGGGCTTTTCCATTTTGAAGGTAAATGCCATGTTCCTCTTGGAAGTCCCAGGAAATGATGAAGTATCTATCACCCAGGCACTGAACTATTTTATTTTTTATTAAACACATGAATAAATGGCACTCATGTTCAAATCCATTCATATATTTGAAGGTTTATGTAGTTTATTTCCATAAGGCAAAATGGTATTTTTTTATTAAATAATGTAGCTGTTTATGGAGGAGAAAGCAGAACTGAAGAAAGGTCCTTCGATGTGTCAATAAACCTGCCATTTCACAGGTTATAATGGGATAGTGCAGTCAGCATGCCAGTCACAGATTATTTCTTGTGGTTTCCATATTTAATAATCATTGGACAAAACTGAAAAGAGTTCTGATCAATTTATACAGGAAATTTGAATGTAGTTAATTAAAAGCTAGAATTGGCTTCTGGATTAATTTTAAAGTTGAAGAAGGAAATGAGTTTTGTTTTTTTGAGTTGAAGTAAAACTTCTTAACTTTCCTTAACAATCTTTTCCTTCTTACCCTCTCTCCCATCTTCACCCAGGTCCCCTTCTGCAATCCACAAAAAGAGGGAAGGGTAAAGATGACAGAGAAAGATAAGTAGAAAGAAAACAATAGAAGCTATTTTCTTTCATTCAAAAGCAGTGTAATGAGGTGAGATGCTCTCTTACGATAATTAGAATGTCAATCACTTTCCTTTAACTGTCATATTTATGTACCAGATTTTCTAGTTAGCATTGCCACTTGTATGACCAATAATAATAGCAATAATTATTATTGCTTATAATGTCTCAGGAGCTGTTCTTAGCATTTTATAGATTGATTTAATTAAATATTCATAACCCTGTTCAGCAGGTATTATTACCATCCCAATATTTAAAGATGATAAAATGAGGTACAGTTTATTCAAAATCTACTGGTGATAAATTACAGAGTAGGATTTGAACCTATTCCAAAGTCCATCCTCTTCATCTCAAGAATATTCTACTCTCTCACACTTAGCCAAAGTGGAACTCTGGATTGTCCACATCTCCTTCTCAGATATTCCTACATTTCCTAGGAAATTAACACATATTCGATTGAGAAATGTGGGTGTCTTCCCTGAACCCTTCCTTTTCCATGTTGATTTTACATGCTAAATATAGCTTGACTCCACACTTGACTTCTCTCACTCTAATACCAGTAGACTCTACCATCATCTATCACCTAAATATAGCAATGCCTTCTACCTATTCTCACTCATTCCAGTCTTGATCCCTTCTACAACCCACTGCTCAAGGATTAGACTTCTTATAGCACAAATCATCATTTTACTTCCTTGATTAAAATTCTTCCACGGATTTCTTTTGCATTTGGAATAAAATCCAATCATCTTTTCCTGGTCTGCTAGTCTTGACCCCAACTGGTTGCAGCCTGTTTCTCAAACATTATTTGGTACAGCTTTCCATTTTCCTGCAAGCTCTCCCACATTAAGTCATGGCCTTCAACACCTAAGACCTTTGCTCTTTTGGAAATCAAGCCTGGAATGTTGTGTGCCTGGATTCCTTTAATCCTTCAGGTGTCAGTTCAAAAGTCAGTTTTCAAAGGTTTCTCCTGACACTCCAAGGTAGGCTTCCTCCCATTACGATCTATAATTGTAGTTTAAAATTATTTGTCATTTATTGTCTTGCAGAGTGTTTTTGTATGTAAAATATTTTTAATTTATATTTTTATTTTTCAAAAATGCCATTATGGCCAGGTTAACAATACACTATACGTAAGCAATTAGTAAATCTCATATACTTTTGTTCTTGTTTACTTTGTAATTTATTCATAATTCTGAAAGTAACTATTTTCCTTTCATTAAAAATAAATGTGTGCTTCTTGATGTCAAGGGTATAGCCTCTGATAAACTTAACAAGACATAACAAAATAAATGAATGAAATACTGGCTTTTTGTCACTAGCTAACAAGATTTTAAATAACACTTTTTACTATAATCATTTCCATGTTTCCAATATCTTTTACCTGATACATTTAACAACCACTTATTAAATCTTACAAAATATCATGCTAACTATGTGCATTTTTACATGTGTAATATTATCTCATTTAATTGATAAAATTAAAGTTAATAATATTAGTTATAATTTTAGGCCTTAATAGTACCACATTAGTGCTTTGTATATATTAATTGACTTAATCCTCATTTAAAAATAAACTATGAATATATTGAGTTTTTAGGTAGAGGGATTAATTCAAGTTCATATAGCTTATAAGTAGTATAATTCAGCTTCAAATTTAGATATGATTGGCCTTGTTTTATAATCAAAAGAAAATTAACTTTTTTAGAGAATCAAATATCTTCTCTGCTAAAATTAGCCATTTTAATAAAAACATGAATAAACTCTATATTGTATATTTTACTAAAGAAAAATGTATGTCCAAATAATACTTGTTTGCAAAATCAAAGGAACAATCATTATAAAATTCTACAGCATATTGGTTACAGTCCTTGCTTTTAAAATTCAGCAAAAAAAAATGTGGCATTTATACACAATGGAATATTACTCAGCACTAAAAAATAACTCAGCACTAAAAAATCATGGCATTTTCAGGGAAATGGATGGCATTAGAGCAGACTATGCTAAGTGAAGTTAGCCATCTCTAAAAAACAAATGCCAGAGATCCGGAGATCCGGGCTGACTGATCCGTGCAGCCCGCCCCGCGGCTACAGACGGCGGGGCACCACCGAGAAGGGACCAGCAAGCAGGGAGAAACGTTGCTGCGGATTCTGTGGAATCCTGCCGGCTGAGCCCCTACTAATCCCCGGGCTGAGTTCGGGATTTCAGACTGGGAAGGAAGCGGTACAGTTCTATCCCCCACAACAGAAACTCCACCAAGGAAACCAGCGGCCACCATCTTGGAGAGCTGAAGTAACCACCGCCACTCTCCGACAGATTGCAACAATAAAACAGGTGTGTGTTATTCAGCTCAGCTCCCATACAGCGGGGAATTCGCATAAAATCTCTCCTAGGCTGTCCGGGGGAGGGATTATCAGAGCAAGCCTGCATAAAGACTAGGGGAAAACTAGAGACACCTGACCTTCAACTCCCTCTCCCATCAGCAGCGAAAACGAAACCTGTCTAGCCAGCGCTGGGGGAGGGGCAAGCGGAAAAAATCAAAACAATAGGGTGCTGGGGTTCCCAATAGACACCCTCCACACCCAACAAATGGCAGGCCCACAGTACAGTTTGAACTGCCGAGAGGCATCACTCAGGGGAAATCTGGTCTAGCAGGAGAAACCAGGACTAGCAGGAGAAACCAGGGGACTAGAGGCCAGGCCCTTGCGACTGAGCGGCTGGAGACCGCACGCCCGCCAGTGACCGACCGCGCGACTGGGCGAATAGAGATCGCCCGCCCGCCGGTGACAGCCTGCCTGCTGCCCGTGCGACTGGGCAGCTGGAGTCCGCCCCCCTGCCGGCGACCTATCGCCCGCTGGCTACCCGCGCAACTGGGCGGCTGAAGACCATCCGCCCGCCGGCGACCGACCGCGCGACTGGGCGGCTAGAGATCGCCCGCCCGCCGGCGACAGCCCACACGCTGCCCGTGCGACTGGGTGTCTGGAGACCGTCCTCCTGCCAGCGACCAGGAGCTGAAACCAACCAGAGACAGTCCAGTCCCACTCCCCCCATTCAGACACCCCGGAAAGGAGCCTGGGGCCAGCCATATCAGAGAGGTGACATCACTGGAGCTCGGCCGTCGGAATTCCTTCCCAGTGGAATCCACTTTAGCAGGCATAGTATACCAACACAAAGGAGAGACAACAGAGATATACAAAACCAAAATAAATCTATAGAAGAGAGCAGAAACACAACAATCAAATAGAGCTGGAAAGTAACGTGAACATCATGAAAAAACAAGGGAAAAAAGGAGTACAAACAATGCAGGACAACTTAAATCTACAGGAGGACCTAGAAGCATCAGAAACATAGGGAAAGAACTCAAGGCATACCTAACTCAGATGGAAAGGAATATTAGAGAAGACATGAGACAGCAAGTCCAAGCAATAAAAGTATATTTTGAAAATGAATTAAACAAACAAATTCAAATGGCAAAGAACGAGCTTTACCAGGAGATAGAGATCTTAAAAAAATAATCAAACAGTAATCCTAGAAATGCAGGAAACTATAAACCAAATTAAAAACTCAAACGAGAATATTACAAATAGACTAGATCAAGTAGAAGTCAGAACATCAGATAATGAAGACAAAGTTTATCAACTTGAAAAGAATTTAGTCAACACAGAAAAGATGCTTAAATCCCATGAGCAATCTATTCAAGAGATATGGGATGTCATAAAAAAAACAAATTTGAGAGTCATCGGGATAGAAGAAGGCATAGAGATTCAAACCAAAGGAATGGACAACATATTAAATGAAATAATTCTAGAAAACTTCCCAGAGATGAAAGATGGAATGCACTGCCAAATCCTGGAAGCCTACAGGACCCCAAACATCCAAAACCATAATAGACCAACTCCAAGACATATAATTATGAAGATAGCCAACATACAGAACAAGGAGAGAATATTAAAAGCTACGAGAGAAAGGAGGCAGATTACATTCAGGGGTAAACCAATTAGGTTAACGACTGATTTTTCATCACAGACTTTGAAAGCGAGAAGATCCTGGAACAATGTATTTCAAACGCTGAAAAATAATGGATTCCAACCAAGAATACTGTATCCAGCAAAATTAAGCTTCAGATTTGACAATGAAATTAAAATATTTCACGATAAACAAAAGCTAAAAGAATTCGCAGCCAGAAAACGAGCACTGCAAATCATTTGGAGCAAAATACTACAAGAAGAGGAATTGAAAAATAGTGCCCCAAACTAACAGCGGGAGATATCTCAGTAAAGGGGGAGGAAAATAACCAAAAAGTAAAAACTAGCCAAACTAAAATAAATAAATAAATAAACATGACTGGAAGTACAAATCATATTTCAATTGTAACCTTAAATGTTAATGGCCTAAACTCACCAATCAAGAGACATAGGCTAGGAACCTGGATCAAAAAAACAAATCCAACAATATGCTGCCTTCAGGAGACTCATATGATAGGAAAAGACATACACAGGCTGAAGGTGAAAGGTTGGGAAAAATCATACCAATTACATGGCCCTCGGAAGCAAGCAGGAGTGGCCATACTCATATCAAATAAAATCAACTTCAAACCTAAGTTAATCAAAAGGGATAAAGAAGGACACTATATACTGTTAAAAGGAACCATCCACCAACAAGACATAACAATTATCAATTTATATGCACCAAACAATGGAGCTGCAACGTTCATAAAACAAACTCTCCTCAAGTTCAAGAGTCAAATAGACTACAACACAATAATTATGGGTGACTTCAACACACCGCTCTCGCCATTAGACAGATCCTCTAGACAAAAACTGAATAAAGAAACTATAGAACTCAACAGCACAATCAATAACCTAGACTTAACCGACATATATAGAATATATCAACCATCATCAAGTGGATACACGTTCTTCTCAGCAGCACATGGATCCTACTCAAAGATAGACCATATATTATGCCATAGGGCAACTCTTAGTAAATATAAAGGCGTGGAGATAATACCATGCACCATATCTGATCATAATGGAATGAAACTGGAAATCAATGATAAAAGAAGGAAGGAAAAATCCTACATCACATGGAAAATGAACAATATGCTACTGAATGATCAATGGGTTACAGAAGACATAAAGGAGGAGATAAAAAAATTCTTAGAGACAAATGACAATACAGACACAACATACCGGAATCTATGGGACACAATGAAAGCAGTTTTAAGAGGGAAATTCATTTCTTGGTATTCTTTCCTCAAAAAAAGAAAAAAACAACAAATAAATGAACTCACACTACACCTCAAAAACCTAGAAAAGGAAGAGCAAAACAACAGCAAATGTAGTAGAAGACAAGAAATAATTAAAATTAGAGCAGAAATCAACAAAATTGAAACAAAAAAAAACATTTAAAAATTGATAAAACTAAAAGTTGGTTCTTTGGAAAAATAAATAAGATCGACAGGCCCTTAGCCATGCTAACGAAGAGAAGAAGAGAGAGAACTCAAATTACTAACATACGGGATGAAAAAGGCAATATCACAACAGACACTACAGAAATACAGAAGATAATTAGAAAGTATTTTGAAACCCTATATTCCAATAAAATAGAAGATAGTGAAGATATCGATAAATTTCTTAAGTTATACGATCTGCCCAGATTGAGTCAGGAAGACACACACAATTTAAACAGACGAATAACAAAGGAAGAAATAGAAGAAGCCATCAAAAGACTACCAACCAAAAAAAGCCCTGGACCGGATGGGTATACAGCGGAGTTCTACAAAACCTTCAAAGAAGAATTAATACCAATACTTTTCAAGCTATTTCAAGAAATAGAAAAAGAAGGAGCTCTTCCAAATTCATTCTATGAGGCCAACATCACCCTGATCCCGAAACCAGACAAAGACACTTCAAAGAAAGAAAACTACAGACCAATGTCTCTAATGAACTTGGATGCAAAAATTCTCAATAAAATCCTGGCGAATCGAATACAAAAGCATATCAAAAAAATTGTGACCATGATCAAGTAGGATTCATCCCTGGGATGCAAGGCTGGTTCAATATATGGAAATCAATAAATGCTATTCACCACATCAATAGACTTAAAGACAAGAACCATATGATCATCTCGATAGATGCAGAAAAAGCATTCGACAAAGTACAGCATGCCTTTATGTTCAAAACACTAGAAAAATTAGGGATAACAGGAAGTTACCTCAACATTGTAAAAGTTATATATGCTAAACCTCAGGCTAGCATCATCCTAAATGGAGAAAAACTGAAGGCATTCCCTCTAAAATCTGGAACAAGACAGGGAAGCCCTCTATCACCACTTCTATTCAATTTATTTCTTGAAATACTAGCCAGAGCAATTAGACAGACAAAAGAAATTAAAGGCATAAAAATAGGAAAAGAAGAGCTTAAATTATCGCTATTTTCGGATGACGTGATAATATATTTAACAGACCCAAAAGGGTCTACAAAGAAACTGCTAGAGTTAATAAATGAATTCAGCAAAGTGGCAGGATATAAAATCAACACGCATAAATCAAAGGCATTCCTGTATATCAGCAACAAAACTTATGAAATGGAAATGAGGAAAACCACTCCATTCACAATATCCTCAAAGAAAATAAGATACTTGGGAATCAACCTAACAAAAGAGGTGAAAGATTTATATAATGAAAACTACAGAACCCTAAAGAGAGAGATAGAAGAAGATCTTAGAAGATGGAAAAATATACCCTGTTCATGGATAGGCAGAACTAACATCATCAAAATGGTGATATTACCCAAAGTTCTCTACAGGTTTAGTGTGATGCCAATCAAAATCCCAACGACATTTCTTGTAGAAATAGATAAAGCAATCATGAAATTCATATGGAAAAACAAAAGACCCAGAATAGCAAAAGCAATTCTAAGCAGGAAGTGTGAATCTGGAGGTATAGCGATACCAGAGTTCAAACTGTACTACAAAGCAATAGTAACAAAAACAGCGTGGTACTGGTACCAAAACAGACAGGTGGACCAATGGTACAGAATAGAGGACACAGAAACCAATCCACAAAATTACAACTTTCTTATATTTGATAAAGGGGCCAAAAACATGCAATGGAGGAAGGATAACATCTTCAACAAATGGTGCTGGGAAAATTGGAAATCCATATGCAACAAAATGAAACTGAATCCCTTTCTCTCACCATGCACAAAAGTTAACTCAAAATGGATCAAGGAGCTAGATATCAAATCAGAGACACTGCGTCTGATAGAAGAAAAAGTTGGCTATGATCTACATACTGTGGGTTCGGGCTCCAAATTCCCTAATAGGACACCCATAGCCCAAGAGTTAATAACAAGAATAAACAAACGGGACTTACTTAAACTAAAAAGTTTTTTTCAGCAAGAGAAACAATAAGAGAGGTAAATAGAGAGCCTACATCCTGGGAACAAATTTTTACCCCTCACACTTCAGATAGAGCCCTAATTTCCAGAATATACAAAGAACTCAAAAAATTAGACAATAAGATAACAAATAACCCAATCAACAAATGGGCCAAGGACCTGAACAGACACTTCACAGAGGAGGACATACAATCAATCAACAAGTACATGAAAAAATGCTCACCATCTCTAGCAGTCAGAGAAATGCAAATCAAAACCACCCTAAGATACCATCTCACTCCAGTAAGATTGGTAGCCATTATGAAGTCAAACAATAATAAGTGTTGGCGAGGATGTGGGGAAAAGGGTACACTTGTACACTGCTGGTGGGTCTGCAAATTGGTGCGGTCAATTTGGAAAGCAGTATGGAGATTCCTGGGAAAGCTGGGAATGGATCCACCATTTGACCCAGCTATCACCCTTCTCGGACTATTCCCTGAGGATCTTAAAAGAGCGTACTATAGGGATACTGCCACATCATTGATCATAGCGGCACAATTCACAATAGCTAGCCTGTGGAACCAACCTAGATGCCCTTCAATATATGAATGGATAAAAAAATGTGGCATCTATACACAATGGAGTATTACGCAGCACTAAAAAATGACAAAATCATAGAATTTGCAGGGAAATGGATGGTATTAGAGCAGATTATGCTAAGTGAAGCTAGCCAATCCTTAAAAAACAAATGCCAAATGTCTTCTTTGATATAAAGAGAGCAGCTAAGAACAGAACAGGGAGGAAGAACATGAGGAAAAGATTAACATTAAACCAAGATGAGTGGGGGGAGAGAAAGGGAGAGATAAGGGAAAGCATATGGAAATGGTAGGAGACCCTCAATGTTACACAAAATTACATATAAGATGGTGTGAGAGGGAAGAAAAAAAAGAGAGAGAGAAATATGTCACAATAGATTGGGTAGAGAGAGGTGATGGGAGGTGATGGGAGGGGAGAGGAGGGGGGATAGTAAAGGCAGCAGAATACAACTGACACTAGGATGGCTGTATGTATAAACGTGGCTGTATAACCAATGTGATCCTGCAATCTGTACACGTGGCAAAATAAGAATTCATACCCCATTTGAATCAAATATATGATATGTCAAGATCATTGTATTGTATTGAGCAACTAATAAAAAAATAAATAAAATAAAATTCTGCAAAAGATAATTTCTTTTGTTGCTAAATGTTACTTGGAGTAATTGAGGAAGATCCTCGTGAGGGCAAGTGTTTTATTAACTAGATATTAAAATACATATTTAGGAATGCTAGACACTGTCTGGAAATATGGCTCAGTTGTAGATCACTTGCCTATGTGTACAATCCTAGCACCACAAATAATAATAATAATAATAATAATAATAATAATAATAATAATAATAATAAATGACAGGTAGACCCACGTAAACAAGATATGCTTATTTCTCATGAGTTTCCAAATATCATTATATTTCAATAGCTTTTTCTCCAAATTTCAGTAAAAAAAGATTCAGTAATTACCATTTCTTCCACTATGAGTGCCATTATTGAAGCACATCTTAAATGTTGGCACAATGTGATTCATACACATACACACATAAAAAATGTATTTATGGAAAATTTGAATAGTATCACTACCCAAGCAGAATTCAATCATCATAATAAATTATTATTATCTACTTTGATAGATTATAATGTCATAATTTTCTGGGAGGTTAATTTGCATTTCCAAAGAGTTGCTACGATAATCATTGTGGGTGGAAAAATGGTTTCTCTTAGATTCAATACCTAATCAAGAACTTTTTAACAACAAGGGAAAATACAATCTCTGCCTAGGTTAGTATCACACCTTTCTGAAAGAAGTTTCATAAGAGCTGGCCAGTGTTGCTTTTCTTCATTATTTCTGGCAGCCACCTTATCATTTTCTTTGTCTGCATAAGTCAGATATTATCTTTGACCATTTTGTGAAAGGAAATACATAAGTGATTCCATAACATAAAGCCTCTTGACTTTGGCTTTGCTTTAAAATCAGTTATTCAGAGAAGTTTATTCTTTTCATGAGTCGTTGGGAAAATGTTCAGAGAAATTATGGTATAAGATACAAATGTGGGAGTAAAAACAATAGTTAAAGTAAATTTCAGATAACAGCAAAGAGAAAATCTATTATATAGAGAAGTGTGGGAGTGGGAAAACGTTTTAAAATTAAGGAGGAAACTATCTATTGCTGGGAGGAAGAATACAAAAATTTTAATACTCCTGAGTGAATGTTCTCCTGGAATAATCGACTACTTCCTGACTGGGCTTCTTAGATTTTAGTATCTTTCCTATTCAGTTTCCCCTAAACCATTTTCATGTATCATATCCAAATTCTCTTACTGCATATTTATTTATTTTAGTATCCAAACTCCTATCTATTTTCAGGCTTGATGAGTTTCTATAATTTACAGTTTTGAAGGGAGTTGATAGACTTTCCTCAAGAAACAAAGGAACAAACATAAGCTCTTCTACTTCTCTATTTCTGATCCCAGGAAATTCTTGTCTTATCTTTATTACTGTAACTGTTTTTTAACCAAACCATGGGCCTAAAACACATTCCTGCCTCTTTTTTTTTTTCCTTGTGGTACTGGGATCAATCCAGGGCCTTCAGCATCCCAGGCAAGTGTGTCTACCACTGAGCTACATCCTCAGTGGTTGCCTCCTTTTCATATACGAGGAGATTTTTTTAAGTTGTTGTTTTGTTTTTTCCAAAGTTCCTTCTTAAAGTCTTTAAATCTAAGAATCTTGTCAACCGATTATCAAAACATTCCTAAGGCACTCCATTCCCTATAGAATACAAGAAGTAGGAAATTGAGTCCCATTTCGAACTAGAACTGGTCTCAACATCTTTAACTGTCTTCGATCTACCTTTTCAGACTCATTTCATATATCTTTTGTTAGAATTACAATTGCTTCTCCTTATACCTATTATCATCATTTGTCCAGATCTCCACAACCAAAAGAAAATCTTGCTGATATTCCTAGCTCCAAAGCAAAGAATTGTCTGGTGATGAAGTGCTTTTTTGTGTACTGCAGGCATTTTGGAAATAGCTCTCGGATCAAACTAAATGAGTTCCAGTATAAATAAAGAACCTGAGACAGTGCAGACGACATTCAGGAAGATATTGGTGTGACAGCTAGAAAGATGTGGTGTGACCCTCAGCAATTGATGTTTTGTACTGAGTGCAGGGTCTAATAAAATGAGTTCTATCATGGAACTTGTGTGCTCAATGAAATCTGTATTGAACCAAATATGAGCTTTGACTGCTGCTTTAGTGAAAGAAAAAAAAAAAAGAAAAAACTATAACTGGATTCATAACTCGAGTCAGAATATTACCTCAAAATAACTGCTCAAATGTCCTTTCTATTCTAATCAAAGTGAGAAGTGAAAAAATATTTATATTATATATGTTGCTTTTCTGTGACATTATTTCAAAGATACTGGAACATAACTTTATTTATTCTAAACCTCTAGCACATTTTACAGTTTGAGTCATTTTCTAACACTTTCAAAGCTGTAGCACATTAAATTATACTTGTTCCATATAAGCTTCTCCAAACATCCATTGTTAACCCCCCAAAATTGGGGAACAAAGGGGTTATTTTAAATACATTCTACTTCTTTCACATAGATCCATACAGACAGCTTCCTCAAAAATGCTTTTTCTTGCTTTAGGAAAAGCTTTAGAATCCAGAAAGTTAGATAGAGAGGACGAAAAACCCATATCAAGATATAAGCTAAGTTCTGTCTTACAGCCTGGGCATTCAGTCAGAGATTTTAGTGTCATAGTGGCTTCTAATATCTTAGCACTTCCTAAAACACTCTTCACCCAGTGAGGTGAGTGAGCATTGCTCTGTGAAGGTTGATTGCCATGCATCTAGGTAGAGCTGAGTGATACTGATGATCACACAATCTTCAAGTCCTCGGGGACTCAGGTAGTTCAATCCATCTCCCTCTCACTGAGGATACTGTGCTTGTTGACAAAATACAGTGCATCTCTCTTGACACCAACAAGAAAGCTGAAACAGCAGCTCCATTATGTGCATATAGTCAGCCTCCTGGTACCCATAACACTATGATCCAACTTTTGCTCTCTACAACTACTCAGAATACATAGAATCCCAGTTTCACATGATGGCTCCTTGAATAATTGAAGTAAGTTATCATTGTCTTGCAAGGATATGCAGCATCTTTCAGATTCAACCTTAGCACTTTCTTGAACAACAACAACAACAACAACAAAAATGACAGCTACATTTCATACATGAGATGTTTGCAGACACTTCACTATTTTGGTTCTCTTCTTTTAGATGTGCTTCAATTTGTCAATGTCTCCTTTGAAAATATATTGAACACCCTATGATATTTCTGAAACTTCTAGCAGAAAAGAAACACCCTGATAAGAAGAGCAAATTTCTTTGATTTATGAAGAGTAGTGAGGCCTGAACTTAAATAGTATTTCCATTTTCCAAAAGTGGCCAGAGAAAGAACAAACCACCATTGTATTAATGAGCTATAATCCTATTTTTACCTGGTGGTGCTACTAAGTAGCATCAGAGTGAACACTGTCTACAGTTGTCTGCAAGTCCTAGGCAACATTTAAACGAGTTGTCTACATTATCTGTTAAATCTCTGAAATGCTGAACTTTCTGAGAGGGGTGAAGAGTGTATCTTTTGGAGAAATGACAGCTGGGTCATGAGTCTTCCCCTCAAACTTGACAGGTCAGTAACACATGTTGTCCTCAGTTTCTTCATTATAAATATAAGTGTTGCCTAGGTGATCTATATGAACCCTTGTAAATTTTAGTATTTCCTGATAAGGTGCTATACTTTTGATCTGAGATGTACCACAAAGGCCTTTGTGTTAATGACATGGCCCCACCCGTGGCACTATTTGGAGGTGATGGAGTCTTCAAGAATGACACCTAGTTGGAGTAAGTTAGGTCACTGAAGGTACACCCTAATGGGGGTATTAGAATTCCTCTATCCCTCCTCCCTCTCTTGTCTTCTTGGCTGCCATGAGGTAAACAGGCTCTCTCTGTCATTTGTCCTGCTATGATGTACTTTGTACAAACACAAAGGGACAGGGTCAAGCATCCATGGACTGACATCTCTGAAACCATCAGCCAAGACAAATCTTTCCTTATTTAAAGCTGGTTATCTGTTATTCTGACATAGTAATAGAAAGCTGTTTAACACATAAGAAAGATCAAAATTTCAAAACTTATTATTTGTCAGGAATAGTCCTGAAGTCTTATCTTTGATTATAATTTAGCCCATATTTAAGTAGTAAAATCTAAGAAAAGGGCTTTACCAGTCCTGGTTCATTGATGGGTTCACTTAGTAATTTATTTTTTAATATACTATAATCATAGCACAGTGGTTGGCAACATGGAAAATATAAAGGAAAATCATCACAGTTCATTCCCATGAAGAACTTGAAGGCTACTTAGATAGATAAGACACTACAATTCATAGCACTGCAAAGATGAGAGTAAAATAAATGGTGATGGCAATAAACTCTAATGGAATTCATAAGAGAAAAAGATCATTATGACCTGAAGAGATAGAAAACACTTCAAGAAGGAGACAGAAGGATACAGGGGTGGTTGATGAGGTAAAATTTTGATAGCTGAGAGAGGTGAGTATTTGCATACTGATCAGAATGATCAAGCTTTTAGATAAAAAGTCCTATAATGCTCTAGAAATTGTGCAGCAGATACATGCAACAGCCTTGAAACATGTAATTGCTAGAAAAGGATCCAAAGGTAAACATGTGGTTTCATAAGTTCAGTGTACACACAATGTTCTGCCCTGCTAAGTTGGCATGACATATCAATCATTCACAAGGTTTTATAACCCCTGTGGGACCTGTGTAGTCCTGCAGCTATCAGGAGTCTTGAGAACAGGAAGGCATTTGACACCCACTTTGGGAGTTGGTAATATATTCAGGAGACACAGTTTGTTTTTTTTTTTTTAATCTTTTCAACTGGCTTTGGAGGAGGTGATTCTAAGAGTTCTGTTATTGCCAAGTCACTGTTCTTGGATCCCCACCAATTAGCATGGCAGAGGTTTAGTGACTTTAATTATGGGGCCAAGTGAAGCAGCTCTGAATAAAGTAATTTTTGTGATAGGAGCAAAGGCCTAATCTTTCTGAATTCACTCCTATTTGTCTGTAAAGAACTCAATTTAATATACATGAAAAGAACTGAGGACATCCTTCCAAAGCCCAATTAAGAATCCAGCAGATGTGAACTACTGAATCTTGTTGATAACTTCTTTTAATAATTTCCCTAAAAGTAAAAAAAAAAACAGCTATTATTTGGCCTATTTTTCTGAAGCCAATAAATATAGTGGTGACAATTCTAGGGTTTTGTGTGCCAATTTTTATATGAAAGTGAAATAAATATAGACCATTATGTTTGGTGATTTGTGGTTCACAAATGACTGCTGGAAAATAATAAGTGCCTGGTAAATATTTACTGAATAATTGAGGTTGAATAAAAAACTAGGATTGTTTTTCTCACTTAAAGCAAAGATGATTTATTACAATCAGTAAATTTCTTTTCTCTCTGCAAAATAAATTACACATACTTACATAGGATGATGGGCATGTACATTGTTTCCTGTTTTCAGATTTCCTTCTCAAAGTGTGTTCCCTCAGCACAGCAGACTCTCCTCCTTTTATATTGAACACCATTCTGATTTTATTAGGCCTCCAACTAGTCTCTTAATGTCACAAAAACAGATTAATTCTGCTGAAACTCATGAAACACAATCCCAAATTCCAAGGTATAAAATGCTCAATGGATTTTAAGAGAGAACACAAAAAGTAATATAAAATCATGATGTGTGTGTGCAAAAAGACAGTATATAATCATTCTCTTCAAAGTAAGAATATAGAGCCAACCTCATTCATTAGGTGCTTGTACTATCTCTAATGAAGGCCCCTGAGCTTTATCAGAGCTTTGAGACAAGGAGAAACCATTCAACCTGCTCAGTGCCAAGCCAAAAAGGCAGTTCCAGAGTAAGATGGCCTCAAGGAGTGTAAAAGAAAGTATGGGGTCAAAAATATCCACATCATGTAAAGCACATCATGGAAAGAAAAACTGAAGTTTTTCTTTGACATGAAGAAAGTCTGGATAAAGTTGAAGTTACTCACTAATTCAACAGATATTATGGAGACAAACACTGGTCTCCCTGGTATAGGGAACTGTCTTTGTTTCATCCTCTATGTTTTTCTAAAGAGGTTGTCTTCAAAGACTCTATTGAACACAAGAATCTTTTGATAAATATTCCTTTAGTATGCTATTCCCACCACTGAGATTTAGGGAATGAATTAAAGAACAAATTGATACTTTCAATTTATACCCACCAGGTATTTCTAGAATGCAGGTAAAGTGGTTTGGCACAAGTCAATGCTATAAGACTGATATTATTATTATTATTTTGATAGCCAGTAAGTAACATTTGGGTCATATGCATGATAGTTTTTATGTTGAAATTGTATGGACATTTCTACAAAATATTTAAAAACTACATTAATGACAGCCCATTCAATATAATCAATTCCCCAATAAAACATACTCGGCTCCTTCTCAACTCACATACAATGTGTGGGAAATGTCAAAATTGTCCAGTGAAAGACTGAGTAAAATATACACAAATATACCCACAAGAAAGACTAATATTAACAGCAACATAAATCTTATTCTTTTCTGTGCTATGACAACTCAGGTCTAGGAATGCAGTTAGCTCATTCAGACTGGGACCTCATTTGTTGCTGATGTGGCATAAATGTTAAATACTGCTGCTGTAGCCATTAACCTAAACTCATTAATTAGGGAAGAAAATTATGGAATATTTTTTTCAACTTAATTTACCAAGATGTTCTCAGTCAACACAGGTTAGCTATTTGATGAGACTTCTCAGCTGTTAATATGGCCCATAGTGTATAGATTAGAAACCAAAACAAAAGAAAGAAAAAAGTAGCTATCAAGCACTCTTAAAAGGCTCCAAAGTATATCGTGTATATGCTGTAAAATTCTCTTAAGTCTGGTCTGGCTGACATCTGTTCTGAATATGGACATGTTCTTTCTTACTGAGCCAAATGACAGGATATTTCACAAGGATAAACAAACAAACTTCCACCTTTCCCTAGGGGAGATTTTGACTAGAAAACAAAACCAAAAATAATTATGTGACAAATGAATAAGGAAATTGCAGGTGCTGAAATATTAGTCTGGATTCATAAGGTTTCAGTGCTTGTTCAAGTTTGGCAAATATCTGCCTATGCTCTAAAATCTTGAGACAATATCGGAATAGTTTAAAGAATGTAATGATATCCAGGCTTTCTGGAAAATGGCTATTAAAGAGAACTGTCCCTGTTCTACCCCCGGGAATCAAGTTTCCATGTGAAGAAGGGGAATCTCTGGATTAAATTGCTGAAATCTTCCTGTTTTCATGGACTAAAAGAATAAAGAAATTAAAGATTTTTTTTTAAATCCTAGATTTAAAATGATAAGTTCACAATGAACTGCTAACACAAAATTAGAGTTAATTTAAGCACATATTTCATTACTCACTTGCCTTGTGAAGAACACTGGACTAGGAGAATAAATGATGTGACATAAAATGACAGTTCCTGTCTCTATATTGTCCTAATCACACCATTGTATGTCCAAGAGACTTGGTTTTCTGAGTCAATACATATAAATGGTCAAACTTACTAAATATGCTAGCAAAGAGACACTGCCCTGAAGAGCTAAAGTCTCATCACTTACTGACTGTGTGAGTTTGTAAATAGATCCAACTACTTAGCAGGATCATCCAAAGTGAGAATCCTAAAACAGTGAAGGCAACATAACCAAAGATAGTACTGAAAAAGCATTCATGGGGTGAAACTTGGAGTTAAGATCTTAGCACTGCCATTAATTGATTATATATTTAGCAGGTAATTTGACTTACCTAAGAAAACATTTTCTTCAAAAAAAAATACACTTTTGATATTCATGAGAATCAAATGAGGCATTTCATCGAATTTAGAACCTAATGAGAAATCTATATGATTTGTTTTTGTTAATATCCTTATTACTAGTAGTATTCAAAGGTTGAAAACCCAAGCATCCTTCAGTAAACGATGTTTTTTTCTAGGCAGAATTTGATCAAGGCTGACTTAATCACATTCTATTCATAAGAAATCATAGTCCCAAGCTAAATTATATTATCTGCTGTCATTAAATTGTCTGAAGGCTAATTAATTGTCTACAAATGTTTGGCCAATAAACAAATATCTTCTACTTAGTGTTTTAAAATTTATAAAATATTCAAAAATTATTTTGTTTTCATTTGCTTAGCATGTTTATTGAGATTTAGGCTTCAAGGAAGTTAGGAACACAACAATGTAAAAAGGAATGGCCCTGTCTTCCAAAAGCTTATATTATAATGATGTGTCTACCATAGACAAAAGAAATTCTTCTCCCTACTTCTCTACCCTCTTCCACCAACTGTAGTTGCTCCCAGGACACTAATGGACAAAGTTCATGAACAATTTTGACTATCATGCTTTCAAAATGTCATAGTTCTGGCATATAAGGATAGCTTTCTTCTGCAATTCTTTCTTCCTTTTAATATTATGAGTAAGTTGACAAAGGGCCTACTCTCTGAAGATAGGCCTGAACTTTTGTTCTTCTATCTCTTTTTTGTAATTTACATTGAATGTCTCCTTCTAAGTCCATCAACTAGCTGGTAAGCTGAGGCTTAGGGAAGTAAGGAAAGGCATATAGATGTGATTTATGTAAAAAATAAAACTTGTTATTCCAATTAGCAGATCAATATTTATATAAATGGCTTCAGTGATTTACCAGAAAGCTGGGGAATGGATATATTTATATAAATAAAAATCATCAGCAATTTAAAAATACTTTGCATTTATGTAATATTCTAAATCATTCAACTTAATTTTAATAATCAGAGTTTTATTTTCCCATACATTTTCATTAATTTATGGAAATTTTGAGTAAACTGTAATTTCAGTAATGAGACTAGCTAGAGGTTTTGAACAAATATAACAGACACTTAGTAGAAAAACACATGCTTCTATGTATTAGAGAGGAACTTCTGGCTGAGAGGAGAATGTGCTGTGGGCATACATGAGTGCATTTTACACAAGATTGGACAATTCTACTATTTTGGTGAATCTGTTAGAGAGTTATTGGGTCATCTGTTGGGAGAATTTCTCTTTAAGTTTCAATCTAAAATTAATAATAAGCTGAAACATTCTTTTTCTGTTTAACACCGCCCTTTGTAAATGCAGCTCTTTCAAGAATTCCAAAGAAGAGTAATTGGTCTATTAGGTTTGGCCCATTCCTATACTGACTAAATCCCACCTACACCCATAATATTTCAAATAAGGAAAGACAATGAATGAAAACAAAATCAAAGGGCAAGAACATTACAAATTCATTCTTGGCATCAAAGTATTTGGCAAAATTCCAGATTGGTAGACAGTTCCTGGTGTTTGTGCTGCTTTTAAATCCCACTCAAGTAAGGTAGTTAAGGAATCTCAGTAGAGCCAAGGGAGCAGGCCCAAGGGAACAAGCAATACTTGAGAACTGTTCCATTACAACCTTGTGGGAAAGACAAGGTTATTCCACGGGAATTAACAACAGCAAAAATACTCAGGCTTAGAAATATTGATTCAGTGGTTCCCAAACATAGGCCATAGAAGGCTCCTTACTGGTTGTACAAGAATCAGCTCATGTTTGCTAGCAAATTTTCCAGTCGCTACCTAAGAGAGTCTGATGAAGTAAACATGGTTGAACTGGAAATAAGCATTTTGATGTTTCTCAGGCAAATCTGGTAAGGAGTTAGGATTGTGAGGAACTGAGTTAAATGATTTGTCCAGAAAAAGTCCACTAAGTGAAAATGTCAGAATTAGAAGCTACTTTGCCAATGTTCTTTTATTACACATTCCCTAAAGTTAACATAAAAGTAGTTTCAGTCTACATACAAGAAAACAACTATAAATACTTTTAGTAGAAGTGAAGAATCCCATCCACTGGCCAAAAGATCAACACGTCAAAAACACTGGCAAGGGCCTGGATAAATGACATCCTCACATAATACTGGAATTATACAAATTAGTTCTACCTTTTTTGCACACCAATTTGTGTATTTATTTATTTATTTTTTTCTTACATACATGACTATAGCGGAGTGCATAGTTCTACCTTTTTATGGAACATTTTTTTTCTGATCTACCAAATTTACTAGAATATTGCTTATAATCTATAATAATTTCACTTCAAGAAATTATTACACAGCTATATCTTTCACATGTTTAAAAAAGAATAAAATATTTATTGTAAAGTTATATTTTTTAACAATTTTTTTTTGGTAACGAAGTTAGCAGGCAAAATCTGACCTGAATTGAACTCATTTGACAGCAGAATCTGACAGTATTGTCTTTAACTTATTGATAATATTTATTTATTCCTTTAGAGTGAACATTCATATATTGTAGGAATATTAATATGTTTGATTTGGGGATGTTTTTGCAGACACCAGTATATACCTGTTATGTAATACATGTTATATGTGTCTTATTAACTTGTAAAGCTATTTCTAACTTGAAAGATCTTTATGGAAAATATCTTATGCATTATTGTATGAGATTATTTAGTGTTACTGCAAATGATATCTTAAAAATATTTTTATATCAGATTTCAGCATTTCAGTTCTAGCTGTCTCTGCAATGATCCCCAATGGAAACAGATGCAGGCAGAAATCTTCTACAAAGAGCTGAATTCCATTAGGTATTATGTATCTCACATGTGCTAGTGAGAACAGGGGTATAATAGAACAACATCTGATCAATTTGTATGAACTACAGAGTCTCCTAGTTCTATAATTTGTGGTAGGGGACTCAGTATTCCAAACAAATAGAGCACTAACAACATACAGCATTAACTCATATTCTGAAAACTTGAAAGCTCAGTGATAGCCTAGAGCATACTTTTTAGAATTAATGCAAAACTACTGCAAAGTATGTGTATAAAATAAATACTTCTACCATCATTAATGAAGCATGTGCAGTTGACAACCTGGAGCTGCATAATGCAGCTTCAGGTGACAATAAAATACCACACAGTTCTGTCAAGCTTAATTTTTCTGTTTTATTTAAAAGTGGGTATGAAAATCACTTTAAATCCCTTCAAAGCTTCTTCTAACTCCTAAACCACTTATAGCTATTGTTTATTCCCTTCATTGGTAAATATGCATGGAATGAATGACTTGAATTAAAGAGACCCCGACCATCAATGGGTCTCTGAATTTCAACCAGCATCTGGAGGTTGTACCATTATAATACTTAAGTAAAGCTCTTTCACCTTTCTTGAAAGGTCAAAAACAAACAAACAAACAAATAAATAAAAACTCACCAAAAAACTCTTAAAGAAAAAATGTGGTAGCAATTATCCTAAAAATAATGGCAGTTTTTCAGATTCATAAATTTATATAAATATTAACTCACTATATCTGTGCAGTTCAAAATTACTGAAAACCAAAACAATTCTGATAGGGGTTCACTTCTTTCAAGTTTCTTTGCTGGTATTGCTGGTTATTGATCTTCTACAGAGTCAAAATTTCTTTTTGTTTTAGAAGGAAATCCCTTTGTTAATATTTCCACCTACATTTCTTCCACCAAATTCAACACAAACCTTACATAATATTCAATCCCTTATTGCCTGGGACCAAAGGAAGAAAATATTTGTAATAGACATATTGCTTCCAAAATTGAGAACTTTTTAGGATAGATGTCAAGTAAGGATGGATATTTGGTTGACATACAGTGAAGCCAGAATATCTAGAGATGGTACAGTAATAAATTATTGGAGACTTATTGGTAAATGTAGTACTGATTCTCTACCCATGTCTACAAGACTTTTCTAGCCGTTTAAGAGTACAATTGCAATAGGAATAGTTACTTATTTGAAAATCAGAAAATAACAATAACCTATTAGAATTCTTGAGTTTTGGATTCATAGGATATTGTATTTAAAATACATATTATCAATTATTTAGGATAACCTGATAAGTAGGTGGGAGAGATAAAACAGCACTCATCAGGTGACATAGGTCATCATAAGATTTCTAAAATGTGCAGTAGAGATAAACATTGTGTGTGTGAATGTGTGTGTGTTTTCTTGAGAAAGACTTCCAGTCAATAATCAACAACGCTTAGCTCCAGTCAATAATCAATAATCAACAACGCTTAACTCCAGTCAGTAATCAACAGCCCTTAGCTTTTCCTTACATGTAAATGAGGAGGAAATTTCTTGTTCTGTTGTAACTAGTTCAATTCTACTGTCTGGTGACAATTATCTAAAATTGACTAAAATTTTTCAAATGATCTAAATGGAAGATTAGATATAAAATGAGATCATTTGTTTGGAAGGTAGAGGCAAGATATTTTCTCAGAATGTACTACAAAATAGAGAGAGAGGGATAAAATAAGAAAGAAGAGTTAAGAGGCTACAAAAATAGACTTGAATGTTTCAAATTCATATGATAGAATTTCCAGAAAAGAATAATAAATGTTATGGAGAAGATAACTTTTAAATAAAAAGAACAAGTAAAACATCTCCATATAAGAAAATGAGATGACTACAAATAGAAAGGGGACTAGTAAATAATAAGCAGAAAGAATAAAAAAAGTGAAACTGTGGCAATATTTCAAATGCCAAATTACAAAATGCTACAGGAAAGACAAAACAGGCTGAATGCAAAGGAATGAAAATTGGATTGGTTACATTAGAAGTTACAGTTACAGCAGAATATTGATAAGAAGAGAACAATGTCTTCAAAAATCCAGATACAGCAAGATAGCATTATGGAGTAAAGAAAAATAAAGGTATTTTACAATAGTCTATCTACCAAGTATAGAGTGTAGAAAAATAGGGCAAAATATTTCAACATAAATGAACATATGAATCCATGCAATATGTTCAGCAAATTTGTCATCACCATACTTACATGAAAATATTCTTGAAGTATCATACATCATTTATTAGTAATAAGGAATTATTTATATAAACTAATGGTAAGGTAGAGCAGGTAACCCAGAAAGCATACTGAGTTTGTTTTGTTTGGATGTGGACATAGATTCTAAATAATTTCAGATAGTGGTAGAAAATATAACTTATCAAAGTAAAAATTAAATCTTAAGAATTGCCACCACCAATAGGAAACAAGATGAAGAAACTGTCAGCCATCACAAATAAATAAACAGAGCAAATAATATTCTGTTAATTCAACAAAGATGGGGATAAGAGAAATTCAAAGAAAGTATGGCAAGTAAACACACACACACACACACACACACACACACACACACCATGATTGGGGCATCTTATACTCCTTTTCCATGAAGTTTTCTTTTTACATTTCCATGATTCCTCCCTTGACTTCTCCGCAATCTTCACCTCTGCCTACCTGCTCTTATGGGTTCTTGTTTACCTGCTGCCCCTTAAATATCAGTATCTTCAGTATTTCATCTTGACTTCTCTCTTGCTACACCATCCTCCCAAATGATCTCATTCATTCATCAATCTGGTTTGCAACAACTGACAACACACACAGCATGATTCCAGCCAAGATCTTCTGAATGATACTTCAGGTTTTCTATTCAGAGTTCACTCATAAATATCTTAACATGAATCTAAAACTCAGTATATCCTATATGAGTTTTTTATATCAATCCAACAATATGTATAAATATGAAGTTCTTAAAAAAAACTCAGTTTGTCCAAAAGAAAAAATATCTTTCATGCATATTTATCACTTGAGCCTCACAACCAACACTTCATTAAGGTCTGTGTAATAATAAATTAGGAAATACATAGTTTTTGAGAACATGAAAGATAGTCTAACAATTAGGTGGTATCTGTTTTCAGAATGTTTGGATTGACAAAATAAACTTCAAAATCAGAAACTGATTAAGAAAAGTAATAATGCCATCCAACTCTAGAATATTTTATGATTTTTGTATAGTGCAACACACTAATAAATGCAGCTGTAAAAACAGTCCTTGATATACAAGTATTGCTTTTTATTGCCATAAAAATGTGCTTTCAGGAGAGTAGCACATTATAGTTTAAGTGAAGCTCTTCATTAGATAGTATGAGAAAATGAGGCATGAAAGGAAGATGGAAAAGCCTCCTTAATAGTTCCTGTGCAGATAATGTAGGCCAAAGACAATCAATAGCCATGGCTCATTTATTTTATGTCCATGAGTACTTAGAGGCAAAATGTTAGTATTTGCTATACTGTTGGCTTTCTTTGCTCTGCATCAGTAATGAAAAAAAGGATTTACATATCATGGTTTAATTTTTACAAACTTAACTCTAACAACAGGCTGTTATTGTTGACCAATATGGAAAGAAATACCTTCTGTATTACTCTGGGTTCATTAAAGTCCCTTCTAAGCAGCTTTGATTATAAATTTAGTAAGGTTCCAGAATGAGCAAAAACAATCACTACAAAAGTTCATAAATACATGGTAAAAATTCATTAAATGTACATAAACAGTTGAGTTCTGTAAAGAATCAATTATAAGAAATGTTGGGATAGTTGATAAAGGCAGTCCTGAAGTTGACATATTGCACAGCATGTGGTTTTTTAACAGTCTGTTGATGGAATTTCCATATGAAACATGTCTTTTGGTGAAGGTGAAGGTCCACCGAGCAACGCCTTTAGGATGAAGGCAGATTTGGAATGCAATGTGTCTGCATAAAGTCAAAAGGCTTATTTCATTATTACTATTGTGTTTTTTGAGAATAGACTAATATTTGTTTTTGTATATGATAAGTGAATGTTAGGCATTCTGCTTTGAACTGAATGACCATTTTTTATTAGTTTTAAGAATATTTTAAGAAACTCTTACTAGGAGAGCAGAAGTTGTTCCATAAGAAAGCCCCCTGTATGTTACGCCTTCCGGGCTGTGGGCTAGAGGGTGAAGAGAAGCAGGAGGAATTATTGGTAGCACAGTGAGGATAGTAAAAGGGCAAAGAAAAAACATGGGGGTGGGATTTGCACAAATGAAAAACAGAATGATTGATCGATAAATAAGCCACATTAAGAAAGGTATAATAAGAAAAGGTGACTAGATGTGAAGGCAACTCTGAGTGGGGGGGGTTCTTCTCTTGAAATCTTTTAGACCTCTCTTACTACCTATTTCTAAAAGCAAAGAACAAAACGAGGCCTCCTATCACAGAAAAACTATCATCAAAGATCAGATCAAAAGCAAACATATTCTAATAATGCATTATCATCTCAAGCTTACTTCAAAACATATACTTAGAAAGATGTTTGTTTTCTTAATGACTTAGCTTCAGAAGTCTTAGAAAATGTTCTGAATAAAATAATGCTAAAAATTGTTTCTCTATATTTTCTCATTTTGATATATTTAGTCTGTGTAGTATTGTTTAACATTTAAAACACTGTCTTAAATTTCTGTATAGCCTTCTATTTTTCACTAGTACTTTTCCTTTAGATAGTCTTACATTACATACAAAAATATGGTAACATAGGCAGAAAAATGCAACTTGTCGTGGTATATAAGATATGGTGAAGCAAAATGCTTCAGAAAAAGCTTACTTAGAAAAAAAATGTGTAGAATTAACCATGCACCCATAAAGTTTCTAATTTAGGAATCTAAATAATAAGCCCCTATCTGCCATGTTTACACTGGCACTGTTCTCATGTGGTTGCTTCAAAAGTGTTCTTTCATCTATTCTAATCTCACTGTTCTTTTGCTGCTAGATTTTTTTTTCACATTTTACCTTAAAAAATTCACTTAGCTTCATTATGAAAATGGACAAAATGTAAATAATGATCACGTTCTTATTATACACCTAGTGTGTGACAAATACTAAAGACAGTTTCTGTAGGAAAAAGAGGATATTGCAGTGCTCCCAATAGGCTTATACACTGGCTGGGAAAGAAGGGATGGAGAAATGAGAAAGAAGTAAGAAGAGGCCATGTACTTGATGGTGAAAGGGTGAGGAATCAGTGCAGTTGGAGTTAGGATTCACAGAGGAGGCAACATAGAAACTGTGGCTTGCAAAGATAAGGGAGCCACTGCAAGTAAAGGAATGGCTGCAGGGAAGGGTTCAAGTTAGAGAAAGATAAGAAACCAAATTACTTAATTCAGTGTGAGCCAGTTCAAGAAAGGAGCTCTGAATGCCATAATGAAAAGCATAAAAATTCAGTAGTGATAGAAGAAGCAAAAGTAAAACACCAAAATATGTCTGTTTAAAATTTAAAAATTATAATGATTTGACCATACATGCTGAATACTTCACCAGATATTTAAAAGAGATTAGGGGAAACCCAGCCCATAAACAAAAAGGGAAAGTATGAAACAATACTTATGAAAACAAAGGAGACTCAAAACACAGAAGTGATTCAGGTACAGTCAAAGGCAAAAAGTAAACAGGACACTCCTCAGGGGCTGAGATTTCATCTTCTAACAGGTGCTTCGTTGGCAGCAGTCACCCAGTGGAATATTATTCAGCATTAAAAGAGAAAAATATTATGGCATTTGCAGATAAATGATTGAGTTGGAGAATATCATGCTGAGCAAAATAAGCCAATCTCAAAAAAACAGGCAGAGTGTTTTCCTGATAAGTGAATGCTAATCCATAGGGGCAAGGGATGGGGGTCGGGTACTGAATAAATGGTGGAACTTTGGATGGGGCAAAGGAGAGCCCGGGAGGGTCAAAGGAGTAGGAAAGACAGTGGAATGAGACAGACATCATTACCCTGGCTACATGTATGATTGCATGCATATGACTATACTTCAAGTACAGAGAAGTGAAAAAGTTCTGGTCCATTTGTGTACAATAAATCAAAGAGCTTTCTAATGTCATGTATAACTGATTAGAATTAATAAATAAATAAAAAGAATTAGACAAGCAGGGGTGAAGGAAGTCGTAAGTAAATTTGCTAGATATTGCTTTTAACATTTTCTAGTTTGGATAACATGAAGATAAAAGTTTAGTAATAGTCGTAATCTGTTAACAAAGGCACACTGAATTGGAAGGTCTAAGCTTTTGACAAGTCAATTCTTATAAATCTTTAGTTCATATCTTTTTTTTAGTAATAGGTTGTGATGATTATAAACTATAGACAGACATTCACTAGGGATGAAGGTGTTTGGAAAAGATAAACACTGCATTTATGTTTCCTTTTTGACTCTAAGGCTAACAATTGCTTCATTTAGCAACTAATACATACTCTGACATAATCTGCATTTGCAAAATGCAATTCAGAGGCTGATACTGGGGAAAATCAGGCTGACCTAAGTTTCACATTCTTTATATATCTACCCACAGTTTTATTTCTCTTTAATTTACTCTTGCATTAGGTATTACATATTTGCTAATGATATATTATTTTTTTAAATTGTTTTTCTTCAGAATATTCCGAGGAATATTAGTCATTCATTGGAACTAACCATCACTCAATATCACTAATGAGGGGCTAGAGTTGTAGCTCGGTGGTAGAGTACTTCCTAGTACATGTGAGGCACTGAGTTCTAGCCTCAGCACCACATAAAAAATAAGTGAATAAAATAAAGGATTTGTGTTAATCTACAACTAAAACAAAAAGTTTAAAAATTTTTAAAAATCACTAATGACATCAATAAATAGCATTCCTTGTAATTTCCACCTGAAAATAACCTATTTCTATGCAAGGATATTTTACCTATTATTATCTCTAAGTGTATCAACTTAACTTTTGAAATAATACTGACCAGTGGAAAAAGCCCTTTCTTCATTAGTAATTATAACAAAATATTGAGTAATAATACACAAATATCAAGGTGCTTTGATATGGTGTAGTTATATTTGATCTTCATAATACTCCATTTCAAGAAATTGTAATTTTGTATTTTACGAGAAAACTAAGGCTAGTTTGAACTCCTGTTCCACGTTTTACTAATATAGCTGTTTGAGGCAAGTCACAGCATGAAAACTGCATTTCTTCATTTGTTAGGTGTGAATACAGTGTTATATTCAACCATGTTCAATTTAAGAGTAAGTTCCAATGGATTATTAATGGAACAACATCCTATGATTGTCAAGACAATCATCTTCTGGGTTTAATTGAAGAGTTCTTAGACTATATATATATATATATATATATATATATATATATATATATATATAATTTTTTACATATATTCTGAAAAATTTCTTCACTTATTTTAAGTGACTATTAAATCTTTTAGGCCACACAGAAGAAACCCTGTTTATATTGCTAGCAATAAAATTGTTCATTCTCAGGCACAATAATTATTGCCAATGTGACAAGTTTTGAGCATAAAAATTGCTACAATGGTCATTTACAATAGTGTTTCACCCAGGAAAAAACATCTCTAACAGATTTATTAAATTGTCATCTCTATAGCCCTAAGGTAAATTAAATTTTATTTGTTTTCCTATGCTACTGTAAAATTCAAAAGAGTTACAAAGAGATGAGAGAGCTCTGTATAATGGAAAGTTCATAAGATTTGGAATTAAACAAATAAACTTGAATTTTGTTTCCACATTTACTTGCTGACTAATCTTGAAAGTCAAGGTCTAGACAGACAGAAATACCAAAAGAGATACCCCCAGGCTAGCACATCCAGCTGATATATGTGTGTGTGTGTGTGTGTGTGTACAAACTTGACTCTGTTTATAGTGCTGGATAATCTTTCCTAAGAGTCTTCCCTATGTCACATCCTTCAGGAGGACAGTGTATTTCCTCCAGTCAGTCATGATGAAGAACTCAACTTTCCCATTCAAAAGCCGTTATATTCGGTAGCTCCACAGCCTGAGCTCCAGGATCATATATCCTACTTGGAATCCTAACTTGAATATATTTAATTGACATATCAGACTTACATGTGCAAAACTGAATTTCATACCTTTCCCTCCATCTATTATAAAATATAACAATATGTATTGAGAACAAAAGATGTTCAAGATAATTCAGTTGCACATATACATATATACACACTTATACATATATATTTAAGTATTAATATATACATATATATGCACACACATATATATAAAATATACACATATGTTCAAGTATTAATAGTCGGTGCATCCAAAATAAGGGAATCAATACTTACAAATACTAGAAAATATGAGATGGATTTATTAAAATATTTATAATGAGCCCCTAAAACTTTTATAATAAGGGTAAATTTTAAACTAGCACAAGTAGGTTTTATATTTTTTCAGAAGAATTTCATTTAATTGTTATATTTTATGACTAATAAGAAAGCTAGAATGACAGTGAAGGGTTCATTGTAAAGGCAACCTTTCCAATAATATATTTTGTCATATTTGGAAAGAATAATAACAGGTATTCAAAATCAGTTTTTCCTTAGTAGGTGGATTAAATGTATGTGGGGGTAATCTGGGTTCATTCCAATTTCTGTAATGATTTCGATTTTATAAAAGTATGCTTGGTGTGCTTAAAGCTCTGGTTATGGAACTTCTGATGCATGCATTTCCCCTCCTGTTCCATTAGTCTGTTGCTTTGTCTATTTGCTAAAATTCCAAGAGTTTCATGACATCTCTTTGTATGCTAGAAGATCACAGTTTAAATGTATCACTATGGACATCAGGATGGAATGTTGTCTGAGGGTTTATTTGTATGTGAGGGCTGGATATCTGAGTAACCTTTCTTGGGTGACTTGCAACACTTCTGTCACCTCAGCATGCATCGAGTGCTAAAGATGGCAGAAAAGAACAGCTCCTTGGGTTAGGGCATCAATATATGAATTTCTATCATCATTTATTTAGCTCACATTCTTTTTTTCTTTCCCTTTTTACTCTCCTCCTTTGCTAATGCATTTTTTTTGTTAACCCCTACATTTTGTTTTAGATTTCAGAATCTATCCTCTTTTTATTTTGACAATGAAGCAGATGATTGGTTATTTGAGTCCTTTTCTAGAAAGAAAAGAAAATATCTGTAAGGTATTCCATTCTTCTGGCTCACATTTAAAATTGAAAACCTTAAAAGTGGAGTAGAAAGATCACAAGACTTAGAACACATAGGTTGTTCACTATATTTGATGACTGACTACATTTATATACTTTGGGTTAGTTTCTTACCTGAGCATAGTTATCATCATTTACTATGAAATAATCTCATGGAGTTGTTATGAGGCCATAAACAGTATGCCAAGAAGCTAGCAGAGCACCCATGATTCTGAACTTGTACCTCCCTCACCCTAGAACTCATCTGCTTTGGCCTTAGTCAGTCTCACTCTGATCTATTGTTTTAACCTCAGCCTCTTGCCTGCTCCTCCACAAATGAGATTCTACTTTACAAAACAATCTACTTTACAAACCAAAAAAAAAAAACAAAAAAAAACGGTGTGGCTTAATTTCTTTTGGTCCCACTTCCCCTGGGTTACTACCATTGGAACTGAGGCTTGACATTTCCCCTCCTCCATGAAACATCTCAGAGATGGAACTTTGGTCACTCAATTATACTCTGTATTGCTTAAAACTCCTTCCTATTCTATTGCCTCCTGTAGACTTGCTGTTTTTTAATATAATTTCTGACTATTGGACCCCATTTGAACCCCTGCCTGAAATACTTTCCTGTATGGATATCCTTTATGTCAGCAGTTTATAACCCTTGTGTCCCATGAAGATGTTTAGAAGAAAACAGTGCTTTATGTGTGGTTATGAACAAAATTGGGTCCCCACCAAATTCATATATTGATGCCCTAACCCAATGTATTTAGAGATGGGGCCTCTGAGAATGTCATAAAGAGTGGGACCTTAATACAATAGGACTAGTATCCTTTTAAGAGAAGTGAGAAGTTAGGCTTCTAAAAGCCAGGAAGAGGCCTCACCAGAAACCAACCCTGATGGCACTTAAGTCTCAGATTTATCACCTCCAAAACTGTAAGTAATTATGTCTCATTTATGTCAGCCAGTTTGTGCTATTTTGTTATGGTAGCTTTAGCGGACTAATATATGTGCAGACCAGATTTTGATTATACTTATATTCTAAAAATACCCAAATATTTTTGTAGAAATATAAAACATAGTATCATAGAAAATAGTTATTGCAATAATTCATAGTTATAACTGATATTAATGCAGTGGCAGTTGCTCAGTCTATACTGTGATATAGAGAAGAACCTGTCCATAGGAATTTTATAACCCAATGTTTTAATATGCTCAAGTATTAATTATAGCTTGGAAGAGGAAATAATTTATGTTTTTGGAAAGTGAGACAATTTGTTATTTACAAAATTAACTGAAATAATTCTTTAAGCATGTTATATATATATATATATATATATATATATATATATATATACACACACAGATATGTATATATATATGCATACATATGAAATATTGACAAATATTCTAATTTTGTTGTCTACATGAAAACTTATTTATTACAAATAGCCAAACAACAGTGGTTGAATGGAGGTATATTCAGCTTGTTCACCAATCAATCAATGAATATATTTTATATTTATGCAAAAATACTATGGCATAACTCCATCTTAATTTGTTACAGTATTTAAATTACAAACTTGAAATGAATGTTCTTTCAAATAATATGTGCTTAGCACAGTACTTAAAATCCATGGTGTTTCCTAAAACAATGGCATAACACATAATTTTTTAGGGTAGGGCCATGCATTTTCAGTTTATAGAGCTGTCTGAAATCTCTTCAATTATTTTTAAATGCATGCAAAAGATACACTTAAAGAAAATGTATTTCCCCCAAATAATTTAAATGTATTTCCCCCAGATAATTTGCATTTGTCACTCCACATTAAAAAATTGAGTAAGGAAGGAAGATGGCGGCGAGGGGAGTGCATTGCCCCCATGTGCTGCTTCACTGTGTGGGAGTATGACAAGTCAGGACGGCTAAAGGATATCTTGTTAGGAATTTCCAGCAATAGTGGGGTGCTCCGGAACCTGGAGGAAGGATTTCCATCGCACGAGGATCGGCTACGGGGACTCAAACGCGAGAGGTTTGTCGCACGGAGGGTAAAACTGCTTATTCAGCAAATCGCCCCGCGGCTAGAGTCTGCAAGGCGCGCTGGGATAGAGACGCAGGGTTACAGCGCTGCAGTTTCTGCCAGCCGCGCAAGCACCGCACTCAGGGCTGAATTCTGGGTTCGAGACGGGGAAGGAAGCGGTCCATCTCGGTTCTCCACACCGGTCAGACCACAGAGGAGGCCAGCAGCCACCATGTTGGTAAACTGACGTCACCACACCTGTTTTTGACTGACCGCAGCTCATTCAGCCATAGAACAGGTAATTTCAGGCTGCAATTCGCCTGCGGCTTGCAGACAGATTGCTAGGGTTCAGCGCCTGGGGGCTTCTTAAAATCTGATCTTATCGGAGTGAACACGGAGCGCGGGGCGGCCGAGTCCCGGCTCCCGGAACCGTCCCGGAACCGCCCTGGCTCCGGGCTGCGGAGCCTGCGGAGGCTGCTTCTTGGACCCTGCTAATATCAGAGCAAACACGAAACACCAAGAAGCCGAATTCCAGCTCCCGGAACTGAGCCCGCGGGGACTGCTTCTTGGAGCTTACACTTATAGGAGCTTACACCGAGCACAGAGCGGCCGAGTTCCGGCTCCCGGAACCGTCCCGGAACCGCCCTGGCTCAGGGCTGCGGAGCCCGCGGAGGCTGCTTCTTGGACCCTGCTACTATCAGAGCATACACCAAACACTAAGCGGCCGAATTCCGGCTCCCGGAACTGAGCCCGCGGGGGCTGCTTCTTGGAGCCTACACTTATAGGAGCTTACACCGAGCACGGAGCGGCCGAGTTCCGGCTCCCGGAACTTCCCTGGACCGGGGCTAGGAGCCCGCGGAAACTGTGTCTCGGTCCGGGTCCTGCTGAGGGCAGGTCAGGACTCACCCATTGCTTGGGTTGCCGGCAAGGGGAACGAAATGCTGCCATTCGCATAGGATACCAACATGGCAGAGATCTGATGTCAGCAGAAAGCGGTGGAGGAGAGATCTTCATCAATACCAGCGGTGACATAAGCAGTTGGTCTCCTGGTAAGGGGGGTGAGGCTCAGTCACCCGAGTCTCCTCAATTTGTCCTCGAGCCAGAGGGAAGGAGCCGGGCCGCCGCCAGCCCCCGGAGCAGGCCCAGCGGCTCGCCAGCATGGTGACCGCGTGACTCCAATTGGAGAGGGGGCGGAGCGGAGCCGCCACCCACACCCGCCAGGTGGGCAGACCCACGACCCAGTAGTACATGGGCGTGGTAGGAGGGGCAGGGCAGAGCCGCCCTTCGCGCTTGCAAGGTAAACAGACCTGTGACAGCCTGGCGGGACAGGCCCAGTGGCCTGCCAGTGTGGTACACACGTCACCCCAACTCGAGTAGGGGCAGAGCAGATCCTTATCCCACGCCCGGATCAGGCCCTGCCAGTGTGGTGGTCACGTGACCCCAATTGGAGTGGGGGTGGAGCGGAACCGCCACCCGTGCCCGCAGGGTGAGCAGACCAGTGATCAACCTGCAGATCAGGCCCAGGGGTCCGCAGGCGTGGTAGGAGGGGCAGGGCAGATCCGCCGCCCGCGCCTTCAAGGTAGGCAGACCTACAACAGACCGGCGGATCAGGCCCAGGAGCCTGCCGGCGGGGTACAAACACCACCCTAATTGGAGTAGTGACAGAGCAGAGTCGCCTCCCTTGCCAGGAACAGACCCAGCATCCTGCAGGCGGGGTAGTCACGACACCCCAATTGGAGTAGGGGCAAAGCAGAGCCTCCACTCGTGCCCGAAAGGTGGGCAGATCTGCGACCGACCAGCAGGACAGGCCCAGTGGCCTGCTGGTACGACAGACACGTCACCCCAATTGGAGTAGGGGCAGAACAGAGCCGCCACCAGCTCCCAGAACAGGCCCAGTGACCTGCCGGCGTGGTAGCCACGACACCCCAATTGGAATAAGGAGAGAGCAGAGCCGCCGCCCGCACCTGCAGGAAAGATACGCAAGCAGTATGAAAAGACAAGGAAAGAAAGGACCACAAGCAATGCAGGTCAACGCAACTTTAGAAGAGGTAACAGCTGCAGCAGATGGAATGTCAGATAAAGAATTCAGGATATACATGCTTCAGATGATCTGGAGTATCAAGGAAGACATTAAACAGCAAAATCAGACAATGAAAGATCACTTCGACAACGAATTACGCAAACAAATCCAGGAAGCAAAGGATCAACTATACAGGGAGATAGAGGTTATAAAAAACAAGCAATCAGAAATCCTAGAAATGCAGGAAGCAATAAACCAACTTAAAAACTCAATGGAGAATACTACCAACAGAGTAGAACACTTAGAAGATAGAACATCAGACAATGAAGACAAAGTATTTCAACTGGAAAAGAACATAGACAGCTCAGCAAGACTGTTAAGAAACCATGAGCAGAACATCCAAGAAATATGGGATAACATTAAGAGACCAAACTTAAGAGTCATTGGGATACAGGAAGGTACAGAGCTCCAAACCAAAGGAATGAGCAGTCTATTCCATGAAATAATACAAGAAAACTTCCCAGACTTGAAGAATGAGACAGAATCCCAAATCCTAGAAGCCTACAGGACGCCGAATGTGCAAAATCATAAGAGATCCACACCTAGACACATTATAATGAAGATGCCCAACATACAGAATAAGGAGAGAATTTTAAAAGCTACAAGAGAAAGGAAGCAGATTACATTTAGGGGCAAGCCAATCAGGATAACAGCTGATCTTTCAACACAGACTCTGAAAGCTAGAAGATCCTGGAATAACATATTTCAAACACTGAAAGATAATGGGTTCCAACCAAGAATTGTGTATCCAGCGAAATTAAGCTTCAGGATGGAGAATGAAATTAAAACCTTCCACGATAAACAAAAGTTTAAAGAATTCGCAGCTAGAAAACCATCTCTTCAAAACATCCTAGCCAAAGTATTACAGGAAGAGGAAATGGAAAATAACAATGAAAACCAACAGTGGGAGGTAGGACAGTAAAGGGGGGGGGGAATCAATCAAAGAGGAAAACAAACAATGTTTAGTAACAGAAATAAACAAATATGGCTGGAAGAACAACCCATATCTCAATAATAACCCTAAATGTTAATGGCTTAAACTCACCAATTAAGAGACACAGGCTAGTAGAATGGATCACAAAACAAGACCCAACAATATGCTGCCTACAGGAGACGCATTTGATAGGAAAAGACATACATAGGCTGAAGGTGAAAGGTTGGGAAAAATCATATCACTCATATGGACTTCGGAAACAAGCAGGCGTGTCCATACTCATATCAAATAAAATAGATTTCAAGCCAAAGTTAATCAAAAGAGATAAAGAGGGACACTACATACTGCTTAAGGGAACCATACACCAACAAGACATAACAATCATAAATATTTATGCCCCAAACAATGGTGCAGCTATGTTCGTCAAACAAACTCTTCTCAAGTTCAAGAGTCTAATAGACCACCACACCATAATCATGGGAGACTTCAACACACCTCTCTCGCCACTGGACAGATCTTCCAAACAAAAGTTGAATAAGGAAACTATAGAACTCAATAACACTATTAATAACCTAGACCTAATTGACATATATAGAGTATACCACCCAACATCAAGCAGTTACACTTTTTTCTCAGCAGCACATGGATCCTTCTCAAAAATAGATCATATATTATGTCACAGGGCAACTCTTAGACAATATAAAGGAGTAGAGATATTACCATGCATCTTATCTGATCATAATGGAATGAAACTGAAAATCAACGATAAAAGAAGGAAGGAAAAAGCATACATCAATTGGAGAATGAACAATAGGTTACTGAATGATCAATGGGTTATAGAAGACATCAAGGAGGAAATTAAAAAATTCTTAGAGATAAATGAAAACACAGACACAACATATCGGAATCTATGGGACACATTGAAAGCAGTTCTAAGAGGAAAATTCATTGCTTGGAGTTCATTCCTTAAAAAAAGAAAAAACCAACAAATAAATGATCTCATACTTCATCTCAAAATCCTTGAAAAAGAAGAGCAAAACAACAGCAAAAGAAGTAGAAGGCAAGAAATAATTAAAATCAGAGCTGAAATTAATGAAATCGAAACAAAAGAAACAATTGAAAAAATTGACAAAACTAAAAGTTGGTTCTTTGAAAAAATAAACAAAATCGACAGACCCTTAGCGATGCTAGTGAAGAGAAGAAGAGAGAGAACTCAAATTACTAGCATACGGGATGAAAAAGGCAATATCACAACAGACACTTCAGAAATACAGAAGATAATCAAAAACTATTTTGAATCCTTATACTCCAATAAATTAGAAGATAGTGAAGGCATAGATAAATTTCTTAAGTCATATGATCTGCCCAGATTGAGTCAGGAGGATATAGAAAACCTAAACAGACCAATATCAATTGAGGAGATAGAAGAAACCATCAAAAGACTACCAACTAAGAAAAGCCCAGGTCCCGATGGGTATACAGCAGAATTTTACAAAACCTTTAAAGAAGAACTAATACCAATACTTTTCAAGCTACTTCAGGAAATAGAAAAGGAGGGAGAACTTCCAAATTCATTCTATGAGGCCAACATCACCCTGATACCTAAACCAGACAAAGACACTTCAAAGAAAGAAAACTACAGACCAATATCTCTAATGAACCTAGATGCAAAAATCCTCAATAAAATTCTGGCGAATCGGATACAAAAACATATAAAAAAAATTGTACACCATGATCAAGTAGGATTCATCCCTGGGATGCAAGGCTGGTTCAATATACGGAAATCAATAAATGTTATTCACCACATCAATAGACTTAAAAATAAGAACCATATGATCATCTCGATAGATGCGGAAAAAGCATTTGACAAAGTACAGCATCCCTTTATGTTCAAAACTCTAGAAAAACTAGGGATAACAGGAACATACCTCAATATTGTAAAAGCAATCTATGCTAAGCCTCAGGCTAGCATTATTCTGAATGGAGAAAAACTGAAGGCATTCCCTCTAAAATCTGGAACAAGACAGGGATGCCCTCTCTCTCCACTTCTCTTCAACATAGTTCTCGAAACACTGGCCAGAGCAATTAGACAGACGAAAGAAATTAAAGGCATAAAAATAGGAAAAGAAGAAATTAAATTATCACTATTTGCAGATGATATGATTCTATATCTAGCAGACCCAAAAGGCTCTACAAAGAAACTATTAGAGCTAATAAATGAATTCAGCAAAGTGGCAGGATTTAAAATCAACACGCATAAATCAAAGGCATTCCTGTATATCAGCGACAAATCCTCTGAAATGGAAATGAGGACAACCACTCCATTCAAAATATCTTCAAAAAAAATAAAATACTTGGGAATCAACCTAACAAAAGAGGTGAAAGACTTATACAATGAAAACTACAGAACCCTAAAGAGAGAAATAGAAGAAGATCTTAGAAGATGGAAAAATATACCCTGTTCATGGATAGGCAGAACTAACATCATCAAAATGGCGATATTACCAAAAGTTCTCTATAGGTTTAATGCAATGCCAATCAAAATCCCAATGGCATTTCTTGTAGAAATAGAGAAAGCAATCATGAAATTCATATGGAAAAATAAAAGACCCAGAATAGCAAAAACAATGCTAAGCAAGAAGTGTGAATCAGGCGGTATAGCGATACCAGACTTCAAACTATACTACAGAGCAATAGTAACAAAAACAGCATGGTACTGGTACCAAAACAGGCGTGTGGACCAATGGTACAGAATAGAGGACACAGAAACCAATCCACAAAACTACAACTATCTTATATTTGATAAAGGGGCTAAAAGCATGCAATGGAGGAAGGATAGCATCTTCAACAAATGGTGCTGGGAAAACTGGAAATCCATATGCAACAAAATGAAACTGAATCCCTTTCTCTCGCCATGCACAAAAGTGAATTCAAAATGGATCAAGGAACTTGATATCAAATCAGAGACGCGCCGTCTGATAGAAGAAAAAGTTGGCTACGATCTACAGTCGGTGGGGTCGGGCTCCAAATTCCTCAATAGGACACCCATAGCACAAAAGTTAATAACTAGAATCAACAAATGGGACTTACTCAAACTAAGAAGTTTTTTCTCAGCAAAAGAAACAATAAGAGAGGTAAATAGGGAGCCTACATCCTGGGAACAAATCTTTACTCCTCACACTTCAGATAGAGCCCTAATATCCAGAGTATACAAAGAACTCAAAAAATTAGACAATAAGAGAACAAACAACCCAATCAACAAATGGGCCAAGGACCTGAACAGACACTTCACAGAGGAGGACATACAGTCAATCAACAAGTACATGAAAAAATGCTCAACATCTCTAGCTGTCAGAGAAATGCAAATCAAAACCACCCTAAGATACCATCTCACTCCAGTAAGATTGGCAGCCATTAGGAAGTCAAACAACAACAAGTGCTGGCGAGGATGTGGGGAAAAGGGTACACTTGTACATTGCTGGTGGGACTGCAGATTGGTGCAGCCAATTTGGAAAGCAGTATGGAGATTTCTTGGAAAGCTGGGAATGGAGCCACCATTTGACCCAGCTATTCCCCTTCTTGGTCTATTCCCTAAAGACCTAAAAAGAGCATGCTACAGGGACACTGCTACATCGATGTTCATAGCAGCACAGTTCACAATAGCAAGACTGTGGAACCAACCTAGATGCCCTTCAATAGACGAATGGATAAAAAAAATGTGGCATTTATACACAATGGAGTATTACTCCGCATTAAAAAATGACAAAATCATAGAATTTACAGGGAAATGGATGGCATTAGAGCAGATTATGCTAAGTGAAGCTAGCCAATCCCTAAAAAACAAATGCCAAATGTCTTCTTTGATATAAGGAAAGTAACTAAGAACAGAGTAGGGACGAAGAACAGGAGAAGAAGATTAACATTTAACAGGGATGAGAGGTGGGAGGGAAAGGGAGAGAGAAGGTAAATTGCACGGTAATGGAAGGAGACCCTCAGGGTTATACAGTGGAGGGGGTAGAGAGAGAGGAGGGGAGGGGAGGGGAGAGGTGGGGAGGGGGGAGGGTGGATGATGGGAAAGGCAGCGGAGCACAACAGACACTAGTATGGCAATTTGTAAATCAATGGATGTGTAACTGATGTGAATCTGCAATCTGTGTATGGGGTGAAGGTGGGAGTTCATAACCCACTAGAATCAAAGTGTGGAATATGATATGTCAAGAAATTTGTAATGTTTTGAACAACCCACAATAAAAAATTAAAAAAAAAAAAAAAAAAAATTGAGTAAATATTCTCAAATCTATTTTATTGTCACTTTAATTGTAAATTAGATATTTTGTTATTTTTTCTTATTTTTGGACAATGTTAAAGCAAAATTCTGGGTGATTCTATTTTATCCAATATTATTTTGTGAAAAATTCAAATAATTTTCTTATGAAATATCCATGATAACACTTTATTTTTCTCATATATATACTTAATGTTGAAAATACTTTGGAAGGAATAACTGATAAAGTGTTTTGGAGAAAAATTAAAAGTTGATACAAATAAATGATCATAAAACCATAAATATTTTATAAATATGGGTATAGTAAAATCAATATATTGTAATCTTTCTGCCTTCAGAAGTAGAGAGTGTTTCAGTATATGTAGGATCATTTTAAAATGATTTTGAAATACTTTACTGTTTTCACATGGTATAGAACAGGATCTAGATTTAAGTTTCAAACAGATGATATTTAGAAATCAGGGAGAGGAGAATGTCACTGGTGGCTACCCTCACTGTTGGTATCTGGTTCCAGAGAGACAGGTCTGGGCCCTGGGTACATCCCTATAGCTCTACTCCACAAGCTGTCTCCCTAAAGGTAAAGTGGTGACAACAGTGGATCTACTTCATAAAAACAAAGTAAGAAATAAAGAAAAATATATAAACACCACTGAGGACAATATCTGACACTCTTCATGGACATTACTGGGGTTGCTGTGTTACTGAAATTGTTGCTATTATTGTTAGTGTGTCAAAAAACATTCTATCCCAAGAAGTTATATCTCAGGTTTAAATTCCCTCTCAGTTAAGTCTAGACTCCAGATCAGATGATGACACATCAATATACTCTTTGTAAGACTCTGACATATATTTGAAAACACTAAAAACAGTAAGACCTATTCTTAGGTCATTTTTTTCCTTTCTTAAATATTAATAACAATGCCTATTTGGAGTAATTTCAAAGTAATATAAGTACATTATGGGCATGCATTGCCAGTCTGGAACTATGGCAACAGGTACAACTTGATTACGAAGGTGTCGAAACAACTTGGCAAATATCACTTTGGTCCTTCATGCCTGGTAGGCAGAATAACTACCTCAATTTTTCAAGGTGATTAAGCTGATTAAGGAAGAACACTGTGATTCTTCATTCATTCGTCTTCACTTAACCAGATGGAAAGGTCTTTTCTAGAGACAAATTAATCTAAGTGGCAGGACTTACTCCTCCTTTTCTTTTTCTTTTTCCTCCACCCCACCATAGCTGCCACCCCTTCTAAGACGGTCAGATTTTTAATAAAACATAATCCAAAGACCATCATTTCAGAGTTGTGAGGTTCCTGTTCTCTTTTTTAATTGAAAACATTTAAGAGACTTTTTAGGAAATAAATGATGAAGCACTAACCTCTGAATGCCATTTAATCTCTTCTTTCCGTCAGTTCACATGTTTATTTATGAGACTTGCTATACCTGCTAAGTGTTGAATTAAAAGGATTGGAGGGGAGGAAGACACTATTTGGAAAAACTCAGAAAATAGTGCTACCTGAAACATTTATGAACATCTATGGCAAACACTGTTCAAAAGTGGTAAATTGCATTTTAATTATTTTGTAAATGTACTGAAATTAAAGAGCATTTAGAAAGCAGTCATCTAGAGTTGAGGAGGTACAAATTAATCACGTGCTTACATTGAATATTCAAAAATTCAGGGATCTTTAATGGAGCAGTAATAATTTTCAAGCAGCATTTAAACTTCTTGGCACATGCTCAGGGCTATGTGGGAGCACATTTTCACACTGCGGAAATGTTTACTCTACCCAGCAGCCTATTTCCCCCAATAGAAACACAATGAAAATTCAAACACAATAAATCATTCCCAGGGTACAGAGATTCAAATGCCACAAGTGCTTTGATTCACTCTGCTTCAGGGGTGGAATTTATAAATTGAAGAACTTTTAAATTTGTTAGAACACAGCACTCTGGAAATGAGAAAAGCAAAGCCAATTGGATTCCTGGATCTTATTTGTGTGTCACTCTGCATTACCCTTAGCAGTTAGTCACTGACATAACCAATAGGGTGCCAAAGTGTGATGTATGGAGCAGTCATTTCACCTCTACAGCCAGCAGGACAGCCTCTCAGAGGCTCAGACATGGACAGCATCTCAGAGGTGCCTGTTTTAAAAAATGAAACAAATGAACTAATGAATCTGAGAGATGAAGTGAATTAGTTCTGGCTTACCAATTGTGAAATCCAGAAGAAGACTCCAGATTCCTGATTCCCAACCTCATTTCCATTTCTCTCCACCAGTCAAATAGAGGGAGACCATGTGCACACTTGTCATCTCCACTTAATGAATCACTTATGAAGAATGAGAGAATATGACACCCTGAAATAAGCCACTTGGATTTAAGGATTCCTTAAAGCTAAATGCATGTGAAAAACAGCAGATTGAAGAAGGGCATACTAATATTCCCTTTTCTTTCCAAAAACAGGAGATAAAATCTCCTAGTGTAAGACGTTCCCTGTACCAGCAGAAAATAGACAGGCTTTGATGGATAGTCATAGGTGAGAGCATTTAGCACAAATAGGCTGCATCAAAATAACTGATATCTTTTAAGCCTCTCTTCATAATTCAATTGTTTTTTCACACTATCATGCTAAGTGAAATAAGCCAAACCCCCAAACCAAAGGCCAAATGTTTTCTTTGACAAACAGTTGTTTGTCCAGGTCAGCATGTAAGTGACTGACTCTTCTGCTTTGCTTTTTCTTCCTTTCCTTAGGAGGGGCTCCTGTATTATGTAAAACTATATAAATTGGTATGCTTTTCTCCTGTTAAAATATTTTTTAATTCTCAGACCCTGCCAGGGTATTATGAGGGCAAAGGAAGTGTTTTGACTTCCCTATATTTACCTACATTTCCATTCTTGTGCTTTCTGTTTTCCTTATGCTATTGAATCCCATAAACATTTAACTTTTGAAAAATTATTTCACAAGGTCTTCTGTTTCTCTCTTACTGTCTTCACATCTCTTTAAAGACCATTTCACAAGATCTTTTGTTTTTCTCTTACAGTTTTCACTTTTTCAATAAGTTGCTCTGATAAACAGATAAAGAACCACTCGTGTTTTGGATGCATCATTGCTTTTTGGAAAACTAGGTATGCATAGCATCTAAGATGGTGAAGCATTTATAGAACATGTTATGCTTTGTTTAAAACATTACTCCTTTCTCATGTACTGTGGCTGCTACCATCAAACGATTGAATCATACTTAGGTAAACTCAAGAGGCTACAAAAAGTTACAGCCCCATAAAAAACAAAGCTGTAGAATCACAGAACTGCCAGGTAAGAAATATTCTTTGAGCTACACATTCTTCCCCACACCTGAAAGTCTTCAGGAAGGAGAAACTATAAGTTTGCACCTGGTTTTCAACCTCATCATGTGGACTTTTGCAGAGCACTTAGTTTTTTTTTTTTTAATGTTTTAAATTTGTTGTAATTAGTTATACATGCCAGTACAATGCATTTTGATAACATTGTAAACAAAGGGAGCACAACTTCTCATTCCTCTGATTGTACATGATGCAGAGTCACACCTATAGTGTAATCATACATGTATATAGCGTAATAATGTTCATCTCATTCTACCATTCTTCCCATCCCCACCCCTTCTCCCCTCCCCTCACTCCCTTCTGCCTAACCCAAATTTCCTTCATTCTTCCTTACCCAACCCAAAATCCCAGTTATTATGGATCAGCAACCGTTTGTCAAAGAAAACATTTGGCCTTTGGTTTGGGAATTTGGCTTATTTCACTTAGCATGATATTCTCCACCTCCATCCATTTACCTGCAAATACCATAATTTCATTCTTCCTTAAGGCTGAATAATATTCCATTGTGTATTTATACCTCACTTTCTGGTGAATCTAAATTCCTCTTAATTTTATATGGATTATGTTTTGGTGTTGAGTCTAAGAACCTACTGTCTACCCCTAGATCACAAATGTTTTCTTTTCTTCTTCCCTTTCCTCTTCTTCTTCCTCCTCTTTCTCTTCCTCTTCTTCTTGATATTTTATGTTTTTGTATCTATGCTCCATTTTGAGATTTTGTTTTGTGTTTCAGTGCTGGGGACTAAAATCAGGTCCTCCTGCATACTAGCCATTCATTCCCTTTAGTATTTAGCTACATCCCAAGTTTATTTTAGATAAGGTCTGGGGGTTAGGTCAATATTTATTTTCCAGGTTTTGTTTTGTTTTAAGTACAAAGGGTTCCTGATTTACAATGGCTGTACTTAACGTTTTTTTTTTTCCATTTTACAGTGGTGCAGAAGCAATATTCATTCAATGGGTTGTGGGCTATCAGTGGAAATTGAACTTTGAATTTTGATCTTTCCCTGTGACAGCAAGGTGCCATACTACAGGCTCTGCCAATGCTGGGTAGGAGCAGCCATAGCTCCTGGTCAGCTGTAAGATACCAAGGTCAACAACTGGCACTCAGCATGGCAGGTAGGTGGATTAAATGCATTTTCACTTATGATGTTTTCATCTTAGGATGTGATTATGTCCACATAAACAAATCCACATTGCAAATCAAGGAGACTGTATATGATAATCTGATTGATTTTTATATTTTGGTTTCACATTCTATAACATTTTGATTTTTAAAATTATCATTATGACCAAGAGTTTGATAAATCATCTGGATTTTCAAAATAAACATAATATGATAAGGAAATAAAGGTAGTTTAACCTCAGTCTTATGATTCTTGCATAGGTTGAGTATCCCTAATCCAAATGCCTGAGACCAGAAATGTTTCAGATTTTGGATTATTTTGGATTTTGAAATATACGCAGATAGATAATGAGATATTTTGGGGTTAGGGAATGTAAACTAACACACATTTTACATAATGTTTTTTTTAATAATTTTGTTCATGAAACAGAGCTTCATGGTGTGAAATTTTTCAATTCTGGTGTAATCTTAGTACTGAAAAAGTCCTCAACTTTGGAATATTTAGGACTTCAAGCTTTCAGAAGAGGGATACTTCACGTGTACTTCTGTTTACCTGCTGTGCTAGCCAGCATATTCAATAGAAAACAGAATCAAGTAGAGATAATGGAAGTCTTGATTTAGTCCTGATTTTTAGAGTGTTTGTTGAGCTTCATTAATTAAAAAATGTACATTTTTTAAGAAAAAATATATAGTAAATAAATTCTTTTATTAGGAATGTTTGTCAGATTTTGCTGAATACCTTTTCCATATACATTGGAATGACGTTCTTGTCTATCCCTTTCATCTGTTAAGAAATTTTCTGTTGATTCATCCCTGCTACTCAAGGACAGATCTCACATGCAATTTTATGTTTTCTGGCTCACTGTTGAACCACATCTTTTAGGATAACATTAACACTTACCTAATGAAAATCTTGGTGGTAAACTCTTCAAAATGTTCTGTTTGTAAATATCTAGCTTGGTCTAATCTCATAAGAGCATTTAGCTAGGTATATAACTTTATATAACAGTTATTTTCTTTCCCTAAGTCCACTGGAGATATGATTTTTCTATTTTCTGTCATCTCCTGCTACAGGGGAGAGATCTGTAGTATAGGTCCTATGTTCTTACTGTGAGGTCATCTGTTCTTTCTGGTAGCTACCTAGATTCTATTTCTAAAATGACCTCTTTATCTTTTTTTTATATATTTAAACATTGATTTTGTTTCATAGTTGGCCGCTCAATATTTTTCTATTCTAACATTTAAATAAGTTTGTACTTTGAGTGCCCTAGGCAGTCTTATTTAGAAGTCTTTGTCATGTCTTCCCATGCAATTGTATTCATTTGAAGTAAATACATACTCTAGATAGTGATTTTTGTTGCCTACCTTTCTAAGAAGATTTATTCATTTCCTATGAATTTCGATGTCAGATTTTAAGGAGCAAGCATTTTATTTTTCTCTCTGTGTCCCTTTCTTCTCAAACCTTCCTCTCTCACATGTTTATTACTGTCTTCATCCAACTCCCTTTATACCCACCTCAAAACTAGTCCAGTGGCCACACTATGGAAACAATGTTCCTTTTGGAATGAATGCATTTTCTAAAGTCAGATTTTGATAAGAGTAAACAGAATTCTGAAAACAGTGACAATAGAAATTGAATGTTGGAAAGCATACCATATTTCAGAGAAGTTTACTCATGGCATCAAGACATGTCCCAATAAAATTATTAGACTTTAAGAATAAAGAAAGAATCTTTGGTTCCCAATCAGGAAAATCAACTCATTTATAAAGGATCAAAGATCAAGTGCCATTAGGTGTTTTTTTTTTTTTTTTTTTTAATAGCTTCCAACTTTTTAACAAAGCAAAAAAGCATTTATGTGGTGCTCAGAATAGCTTCCATTTTTTCTATTTATTGAAATTTAGGAATATTAGACTTTCTGGATCCACTTCTACAAAAATTGACATCTTGGCTAAATCTCAACAAATTCAATGGCATTCCTGGAACATAAAGTGATATAGGCAAAGGATACTTGTGTTTCTAAGAGAAGACCCTGTAGATAAATGACATCCTACTCCTGGGTACAGAAACCCTCAGGTGCTTTGGTAGCTTGATTTGCTGAATGGCACCTCTGAGAGGGTCTGCCTGATCTTTCCAACAAAACTTAATGTTGTTTTAACAGTATAATAAATTCCTACTTTCTTGTTATTTTATTTTACAAACAACTAAATATTGCTCCACACTATTATGGTTGCTTTTCTAAAATTTTAGAAAGAATGGAACATCTCCTAGAGGCAATCAAAATAGGTCAAAATTTCCTTCAAAATGTAGGTTAAAGGAAAAACCATCTTATTTTATATGATATTAAACATTATATTAAAAGTCATGCAGTTTTGAAAATCTGACTATCATTCTTGACTTAGAAATAATTTTCTAGAAGCCTAATGTGTAGTTTTGGTTATAGAGGTAGAATCATTTCATATACTCTAGATATTAAAGATTATATCATCTAACACTCTCCTTATATAGGTGAGGAAACACGATTCCATCCATGATACTTAAGTATTTGGTATAGCTGGGATCACATTATAAGTCTTTGATTGCTTGTCTAGTGTTTATTAAACTATAACCTACAACCTCCTATCTTTTTCTCTTTGGATCTGGACCCATAATATCATAATATTTTATTCATTCCACAATGATTTATGTATTGTCCAAAATGAGCTAATCTTTGAGATGTGCAGGTAAATAACACAGAAAAGGTCCAAATCCTTAGGGAACCTCTGTCTTCAGTTAATATGAGACTTCTACCAAATTTCATTTCAATGTTCTCTCATTCCTCTTCATTTTATCATTATCCTCCTAAGCTCTACCTTCTTCAGGTACCCAGGACATTCCTGTTCTGTTACTGGGCTATAAGCCTGAGGCAGATCTTCTGGAAGATCTTCTGCTCATCAGGGCTACACATCCCTGCTCTGTGCTTCTTTAATGCAGGTGCTAATCCCAAGCAGAGCCTGGCTTGTCATTCCTTCCTCTTAAATTGTGACCTTCTGAGGATAGGCACTGGTTCATGTTTGTGCCAGTATCTCTAATATCTGCACAGTTACCTGGAACAGCAAATATTGTTTGACTAAATTGAAAATGTCTGCATAAACATAAGATTTTATATGGGCCATTTACAATAAACTATGAATGAGTTTAAGTAAGTTAATTCTTCCTCTTAGGGTTACTTGTACGTTCTCAGCTCCTACCTTATCTCTTGTAAATACTGTAAAAAAAATCTAATTAATTTCTGAGGCTTCCCCATTCTCCATTGATGCCACGTGTTCTCCAGGAAATCTCTCAGTAAGAAACATTCCAAAGTATAGTAGGGAAGGCACAAGCCCCTACTCTGCTCAACTTAGGATAAGATGCTGATGCTAGGATTGTAACCAAACGGAGTCAGATTCCATAGGATTTCTGAGAAAAACCACTTTAGTTTTCTGCTAAATGCCGAATTGATTTTAAAATTGCCACATGATAACTTGCAGCACAAAGCAATGAACAATTTAGGACTTTGGAATTAGAAGTCATCTTTCAGAGTTGAGCTGTTGTCATCTGTGATCAACTGAAGGAGATGTATAATCTAGTTTCAGAAACAGAAAATAATAACAACAAAACCCTCAGCACCAATATAAAAAATCTTCACATTCCAGTTTAGTAATTACAGAGGCCAATTTATAATTCTTTCTCAGCTGGAATCTGAAATGGCAGAGTCAATAGATTCATTCAGACCTTTTATCCTTTCACTGGGCCATGCTCTCAAATTGAACAGGGCTTATACTTTGTATTAGGAATGTGAAAACACTCCAGGATGTCTCTGCATTAAAGGGAGCTACAGGAGTTGTACTACATAATTGTCTTTGAATTGTATTACAAATAACTCCACAGGAGACACTAAAATTTGACCCTGCAATCTACTAAATACTAAGAAAAATAATGTCAAGGCTCCATCTATTATTATGTGAAGCAAAGGTATGTATTTCCTATGATATTACTTGATTTTATCAGGAAAAAAAATAATTTTCTCAAGTGCATCAGCTGCTACTTTGTTTCCTCATTTATCTCAATCACTAAGGATTAGGTGTTGTCCAAACTGTCCCAACAGTCTTCTTTCTGGATTTCACCTGAGTACCTTTCAGAGTAATTCTGAATCAGTGGAATAGTTTTTCCAAGTCTACATTCCCTCATTCATTCAGGAACTCCAAATTAGAGGTCCCTTAGCTGTTAAATGGTTCTTAGTTACCTACAACACACAATGCCATAGTATAAACATTACAATCTAGACACATATAATTGAAAATGGGAATCATTCTCACATTTTTAAATCAAACCTAAACTATTTCTTCAGGCAACTAATCAGATCAATTGCAAATAAATTTTTTGCCATCCCCCTCCTGACTACTAAGTTTACTGCTGTGGGGGACACAAAGGAATTTCAAATACATGTGTATTACAAAAATATTAAATCTGACTGGTTCAAGAAATAACATAAGTATAAAACAATGTGTAAGGTTAAATTAGTGTAAGGTTAAATGCCAGTTCGGTTCCAGGTTTATAAGTCCATTCGTATAAATCCAAATGAGTAGATTATAGGAAGAGTAGAAAGGACTCTATAGACCAGTATTTTGAAAAATTCCTACTTTTTCCTCTGATTGATTGTTCAATCTTGACTGCACTCACCAAAAACTTTGAGCATCAGGTTTTTCCTCTTCAAAATAAGATTAAACTTGACGCAGAAATTTCCAACTTTAACATACTATGATTAAAGTGGGAGGAACTGGAAGGAAATGATCCTTGAGTTCTGAGCTGAGTAAAAAAGGGTGATGGAGATGGGTCCCTTGAAATGACCTTTGAAAGATGAGCTGAATTCAGACTTGTAGAGCATGTGAAGTGCCACCCAGATGAGAAGTCCATGTGTGTAATGGCTCTTTATCAGAGAATCCCAGATAAGTTTGATTGCACAATGATGGCAGTAATGATGGTGGTGAAGATAATGCAAAATATTTTAGATCATAATAATACATCACGATGTACCATCTGCCATTCCATTTTGAGCAAATCATCCCTCAGGCAGTAGCTGCACTTGCCAGATTTTACACAATGTACAATACAGTTTAGTGAAAAAAAAAATCTAAAATTGGAATGCCTTTGCCCCAGCAACAACAACAAAAGAATGTGATGTCTTCATTAATATGCTAATTTACCCATCTCCTCTCAGAGTAAACATAATGGCCCCATGCACAGTATGACCCAATTAACAATATACAATCCATTCTTTCCAACTCTAAAGGGTATGTTCCCTAAAATTACTGTATGCAAAGAATGAAACTGTAGGGATTTCAGAGTTTGGAGGGAAACAGAATTAAAGAACCAGGCCTATGAAGGAGCTTAATATTGTTTTTGATCACTGGAATAAAAATCAATAACGTTACATAAAGGCAACTAAAACGTCAATTATGTTATACAATGTAAATCGTAATATTGACTCTTTTACTGTTGATTTCCCTCTGCCATCTTCTAATCATGATAAACACCTCAGGGTCTCCCTTCTCTAAAATTTAATTGATTTTGTATGTATACTGTATTGTATATTAAGAAACAGCTTTTTATGTGCCTGTCGTTTTTTTTCTAATCTCTTATTCCAGTCACCATAATTTCCATATGAAAAGTCCTACTATGTTCTCAGAAACACATAGTTATTTGGTTTGTCAAATATAGCCAGTAAAAATGCAGTGTCAAATTAAATTTCAGATAAATAATAAAACTGTCTTAGTGTAAGTATGCCTATGTTACATTTCGGGGAGATATATGTATATCTGGCATCTTTCATTTTATCTGGCCATCCTGACTGAAATTATTGCAGAGGAAAAAAAAATTTGATCAAGCATTTTTTAACCCTTCACCAAATATGAAATGCTCTTTTCTTAGCAAAGCATGTGCACACTCTTTTTTATGTGTAGGCATAGGGTTACAGCAGCCTTTATCCCTTCCACCACATGCAATTCTAGAAGTTCTAAAGCACTGGTAATCTTTCCTACATTGTCTTCTTTTACTTCTCTCCAAGTTCTATGTATTGTCTATATATTTTCCTTTTCCAAACACCAGTATCCTCTTCTAATTATATCTAATAATTTGAATCATCTTGTTTAACATTCTTGAAGTATAGAGTGAAGATAATTTACTGGTATTCTACTAGAATTTTACATAAAGAGAACTTACATTTTGGAATGGCCATCTTATTTAGGTATCTATAATATTCTTTGACTCAGTCAAAATATAAATATAGAAATAAGGTCAGAAATAGATATACAAAACTTATTATCAGCAAATTTTTAATAGGCATCTAATTTCCATATGCTTATTCACTTTATTTATATTAACATTTCTGAATAAACAACACTGATTTTATTATATATTAAGGGCCAGCCCTTCAAATTTGCATGGTGATTATAAAGGAAATTCAGTTCAAATCATCAAGAGTAAAAATAAAAGTAAACCAACTCAGGGCTTTTGTGTATGAAAACCTGGAACATTCCTAATACAAAACTTTCAGGAGCACTGAATTATTCATTTTTATTTGGAAAACATGATGGGCTAACAGATGAAAAATAAAATAACAGGCTAAAATTGTAGCTATTGGTATCTAAAAGCATAAAAATGGTTTTTAAACTGTTATGAGTACATTTTACCTTATTTCACAAACATAATGTTCCAATAAGAGTCATTCAAATTTATAAAAATGAGGCAAGTATAAGTAGCAAGATGTTGAACTAATTTCTTATATAAGGAGAATTCTTAAAATTTTTAAACAAGTATTTTTCTGCCTCTGTTTTCTCATCTGAAAAGTGGAAACATTTATCAGATCTATAGAGCTGAGAAGAAAAAAGTAGGAATTGATTTCCCTCTTTATCTCTTGCTCCTCTCTTCCCTCCCAATCCCTTGTCCTCTCAGCCTGTCATTAAATTCCACCTGAGGCACATAACTTTGCATTAAAAAGTTTTCAGAAGTGACATCTTGAAACAATGAAAACAGACTAAATGGAGCAGTGAGGGAAATCCAGGAAAGAAGAAAGAAAGAGAGACTTGATTTCACTAAGCCAGAATGAGACACAGCTTTCGTTCTTTTCTCCTATTCCTCTAAAGCCAGTCATGAGAAGCAGTCAAGGTTTCAAAATGGTGGTGTTATTAATGGCAATGATTTGCTGACTCACTAGTTCTGTCCTCAGATTTTTCTTCCTAAACTCCCCACCCCTAGTTTTCTTTCCAGAATAAAAGAGAACCTGGCCACTTCCATTTGTTACACTGAACAACAAACAAAGCAAAAAACCTTTGAATCTGTCCTGGGATGGCAGATGCTTTCTCTCATTGACTTCCCTAAGTATTTACTATATATTCATTCACATTTGGTGGACAGTTTATATGCTACATAGAAAAAGAAAAAGCAGGACTATCCCAAGTAACAGTGCTTCCCCTTCCTCTAGACCTCCAAACACATCAGTTCTGAACTCAAGGAGAGAAACTAAGTGAACTAGAACAGCCCACAGTAAAGGCTGTTTCACATGCCTCTGGTCTTGTAGGAAGGGGACTGGGCATCTACCTAAGCCTTCTGACCACATATAGCTCTCTCCCTGAAAGTTGTAAGTATATTTCTCTTGTTGTTTGTTTTTAATTTACTTTTTTATTAGTTTGCTGTAAATACTTTTCTAATAATGTTTACTACCTTTTGTTTACTGATATCCAGCCTATACTTTTTCAGTCTTGGCAGAGCAATAGACTGTTCAAGGCACCCGTGGCCACTTGGTCCTCTTTAGTGTATCTTACAAGGAAGGGGTCAGGACATGAATCAGCATTGAAGTTCTGGTGGCCTTCTCAGTCTTGTGTTGGTGAATTACAACAGGTATTAGCTACATTGTCTGGCAGTGCTAAGGTTTGCAATTGATTGCAGACTCTAAACATCCTTTTATTTCTAGATTATGCCTTTGAAGAGGCTGTGTACAGAATAAGAGAGATTGTTTATCAAGAGAGCTAGAATCAAATAGGAGTTTAATAAATGGTGAATATTTACTTTGATATTTCCAATATCTAGAACAGTATTCTAATTAGGAAACATTCAAAAATATTTGATAAATGAATACAAATAAATTAGCTTATATATAGTAGGGATTTTTCCACTTGGGAATTATATTATTTCTTTCAAGTTTAAATACCTAATACCTATTTTGGATTGCCATGATAAAGATAACATTATATAATGCATATGAAAATTCTCAGTGAAATAATCTGTGAAACAAATCTAATAGATTGTTGTTGTTAGGCTCTTTCAAATTAGTGGAGGATCTTCAGCAATTGCTATAAGAAGAAGTATAATTAGCAATTTTTTTCTTATTGAACTGGTTAAGAAGACCCTTAAATGGGCACAATTTAATCTAGCCTTATTTTCATGAAATTTCATGTTTCTTTTCTTAAACCTTTGGTAGGTGACTACCTAAATGTAATTCAGAGGTTCAGAGAGGGTTTAAGAAATGCATTCAAATGTATGTAAATTTTCAGTATTAAGAGATGTTCCATTTATTGAATGACTAAAAGTGAGAGATACTATTAATCTCTAAAGTACTTGCTTTGTTTCTGGAATCTTTGATGGATATTCTATTTTCATTTTCACCAAATCTCATGAAGTACATGATATATTTATTGATCTTAAAAGGAAACTAAAATCCCTTTATGTTTTTTCAAAGTTTACCTAGCTAGTATCAGATATTCTTACTTCAATCTAAGTTTGTTCACAAAGTGTAGTTTGTTCACTTTGGGCAGAAAGTTCACATGCTTCAGAGGGCCATAGACCTGGATGCCAGAGCACTAACATGAATGAGTTAGATATGGTGAGCAGGTACTGGTGTAAATTGGAGGGCTTGGGTGCTGTACTGGGAAGGAGCTTCTACACAACCCCCAACTACAGCATTGAGGCACAACACTCCCAGTTTCTCTCTCTCTCATGATCTTTGAAAAGAAGCCAGGAATTGTTTTCTCATAACCAATTTGAAGTGATAACTTCAAATTTTCTGTTACCAAGTAATTTTGAACAACAACATAAAAAAAGAATAATTATATTAAAAGTTGAACACATGTACCTAGGTAATGATGTCCATCCCATTCCACCTTCTTTCCTATCCCCATTCCCCCTCCTTAAGTACATATATGTACGAAGACACAAATGGTGTGATGCCACTTTGTGTACAACTAGAGAAATGAAAAACTATATGTGTACTATGAATTGAAATGCATTCTGCTGTCATGTATAACAAATTAGAACAAATAAATACATTAAAAAAAAGTAGCACACAAGTCGCTATTCATTCCACAGCTTTCCAGCCTGTTAACACTATAATACATCCCTTGGCTTTCTGTAACACCATGCTGAATCTATTGCTTCCTTTGCTTGATGATTTGTTTAATGTGCCATCTCTGAACTCTCCTCTGATGTGAGAGAAACCATAGGAAATTGATATGTGAACAAAAGTGTCATAAAGAAAAACTATCTCTGTATCAATTAGATATTGTTTCAATGCTACATAACAAACAGCCCAAACTTCTCAGTGCCATACAAAAGTAAACAGGTGTTTCTGGGTCGTGAGTTTCTGGCTCATGGGGGTCAGCAGGAGCATCTCTGCATCACATTGCAGTCTAGGAGGCAGCTATGCACCATGTTTCCTGTTGGCTAAATGTGTCTCCTCCATGTGTCTGTCATTATACCCCAGGACCAGAAGTGTAGTTGAGCAGGTTGGCTTCATGTGAGGGTGTGTAGGTCAAGGGAAGGAGGAGGAATGTAAGATTTCTTAAAAGGCTAGAGTTGGGATAGACAAACTACAGCTTCTGCCTATGTACCACTGGCAAGACTCACCACAAATGTAAATACAAGGACTTTTGCTCAACCACTATGGATTCCCCCATTCTCCACTAAAATTTCCAAATCTTGTCATTCTTAACTTCCTTTCTAAGAAAATTGGCTTGTTTCCTTAGTTCAATTTTATACAATATAATGCTGCTTAAGTATTGTATTTGCTTCCCTTAAAAGCTATTACATGGGCTAGGGTTGTGGCTCAGTGGTAGAGAGCTCACCTACCACAAGCGAGGCCCTGGGTTCAATCCTCAGTACCACATAAAAATAAATAAATAAAATAAATGTATTAAAAAATGCTCTTACATACTGAAAAATTGGGAAAGTAATAAAAACATTTTATACCACTGATATTGACTTATTCTGCAGAATTAAACATACATACACAACAAAGGAATAATTATTAACATTGTACCATCCTCAAAACCTATCTATTTGTAGTTTAATCTCAGCTATACATCAACAATATAGCTGAATTTTAAGCTCACTTATTATTCACAGCACATTATCCTAGAGTTTTGTCAAAAAATCGAAACAAAACTGTTCTATCACTTTACATGTATTATGTAAAATTTAAAATTTGTGTTCACTGTTTTTCAAAACATAAGTGTAACAGAAAATTGCATTATGTATTACATAAAACTTTAAAAATGACTTTGCTATTTGACCCAAAATTTTCACTCCAAAGAAATTACCACAGAGAAATGTTTATAGAATATTCACATGTTTATGTTCAAGAATATTTATTGCATTGTTCATTTTAGTAAACATGAAAAATATAAAATCCTGCAATGTAGGAATTTTAATGTGAATTTCATCATATTCATACAATGGAATGCTAGGAGGTCACACTGAAAACCGTGCCACATGAGAATGCTGAGTTAAGTAGGTAATGGACAAAGTCTAATTCAAAGGTAGTAAATTTATTTTCAAAATGATATACTCAGTGCTTCTTAAAATTTTGCAGGATTGCACTAATATTCTGATACAAGTGATAAATCTTATACCAGAAAAATCCATTCATGTACACAAGCAACATAATGGCATGTGATTTAAGGGAAAGAGTTCAAAATTCTGGTAGCCTTTTTTTGGATGCTAGATAAAGGAAGCCTGATATATGTTATCATATTTTTCTTAAAAATAATTGGCATCTATTTCTTTATCATTATACACATACACATAAGGGAAAGGCTCAGGGACTTTATCAATGAAGTGGCCATGGTTGTGTAAATGCACTTCCTTCCTTCTACAGACAAAAAGAAATGCTGAGTAAACACACACATGCATGTGCACAAACACACTGAACTAACCCAGGCGCTGCGCTGAATAGAAGAAAGAGGACATCTGCATGTGTAGAGATAATGGGAGAAACCAAATCTAGCAAAGGAAGAGTTGGTAACATTTTCATAGTCTTGATAATTCAGAGGAAAATCTAAATTCTAGTCCCCTAGGATTGTAATGCATCTGAGGATAGAATATGTGGCCTCCTATCTGAGCTGGGCAAGAGAACTGAACCTGAAACTCCCAAGCAAAGGAGGTCTTCTATGGCCAAGGAATTTGGTGGAGTTTTATTCTACATAATAAAGTTTTTTTTTTTGTTTGTTTGTTTTGTTTTTTTTAGGTGTGCCAAAATAAAAAGTGCAGAGATTTGGAGACAATATATGGGTTAGATTATTAACAGGACTCTGAAAGAAGAGAAAACAGAACACAAAGTTTTAGCTCTCTGTGCCTAATTTTGGAGGGGAGATTTCAGAAAGTAGATAGCCAATTTGAAATAATTCTGACATTTTAAAAAATATATATATTTTAAAATTTTACTCCTTCCTTAGTCCAAATAATTCAAAATTCCAGATATATAGCAATTAAGGATTCTTACTCCCTAGAAAAAACCAACATGGTGCTTCCTGAAGGAATGTTTTAAAATTTGATACAATTTCATCCAAGCAGTTTTCAATATTTTCCAATAAAGTTAAAAGAAAAAATAAGGTTACTGCAAAAATACAGCTCCATTGTACATTTAGTAGAGCTGAGCAACAATGCATGAATGAATACCTCCTCTCATCCAAAGCCATTTGAGAGAGCCTTGAATAAGCAAACCATGCACAAGGAACAGAGACAAACAGAGGGTGGTCGCATGGGTCACTGCAGAGCTCACTGAGATTGCCTTAACTATGGAATATTTTTCAGTGTGTTCTCATTCAGTGAAAATTGGGATAAAAGCATGCTCTGTTAAAATCTAGGAGAGATCTTACCAACAAGCAATCAACTCCACAGAATTTGAATAGATTTTGTACCAGATTAGTGGGGTTGAATTATAAAATAAGACACGTTGTACTATGTAATTTTAGGGGAAAATAATGAACAATTGGGGATGATATGCTAATCATAGTGACTTACAAATCTTAGGAAATATAAATATGAGAATTTAAAAAATACCTTCAAAGATAACAAGGCTCCCTCTTACATATCATTTAGAGTCACTTTCCTCAATTTATAGCCATTAAAACAACATAGGTGCTACCGCCAAACCGACTGAAGTTCAACTCCGTTCTCCTACTCTCATTGGCAATGTAACTTTGGACAAGAAATGTCACTTATTTGAGTCTCAGTTTCCCCATCTGTAAAATGGAAGTGACCATATTCTATATCTTAGAGTTGTTCTGATGATTGGAATAGGTAATTCACTTAAAAAGACAATTTAGTGCTGGATACAGTAATCACACATAAATATGAGTATGTTCACATCTTTTCAAGTATGTTTCTGCTATGTCCTGTATCATTCTGCTCTAAGTCACTGCAGAAGAATTCTTTCTTTGTTCCCTAACCACATAAATTTCCAGAATGTCAGATGTGAATAGGAAGAACTTCAAGAAATAGCAGGCTATTATGACATACCTCTGAACTAGAAATGATATCTACCATTCATTGAGGAAATAACTCATGGGAGACAATAGTGTGCTTCATATGCATTAGATTAATTAATTCCCACAAGGCAACCATTACATTCCCCTCTTCACAGATGATGAAACATCAGAATTCATTGAAGCTATTAAAAGGAAGAACCAGACTTCAAACAGATCTTTCATATTCTAAACTCAGAGCTTTCTCAGTTTGATAGTGTCTCTGTTGTGGGTTGACTTATATCCTTCCTATATTCATATGTTGAATTACTAATCCAAAATGCTTCATACATGGAAGCTTATTTGGAAATAGGATTATTGAAAATGCAATTATTTAAGAGGAGCTCATGCTACAGTAGAATGGGCCCCTAATCAATTATGATCCATGTCCTGATAAAAAGTGAAAATTAAGACCCACAATGAGACTACTATGTGACATTTAAGGAAGAAATTAGAAGCCATAGAACTACAAATATTGCTAGCAAATTACCAGAAGCTAGGAAAGAGGCATAGAATATAATTCCCCATAGACATAAGAATCAACATTAGTAATATATAGATTCCAGTTTTCCAGTTTTCAAAACTTAGAGGCACTGTTTTTATATTGTTGAAGGCATCCAGGCTGTGATATTTTATTATGTTGGCTCTACCAAACTAATAGAATCTCCCTTAAAGTATACAAATCTCCTTTTATCCCTTCCCCTTTCATTAGCATAGTCTGATTTTTGATTCTTATGATATTTAGAATAACAATTTTGAGTATTTCTGAGGCTTTCCAAAAAGTAACTTATTAGAAAAAATGGCCATGAACTTCCAGCAATAGCATAGATTAAGTTACTTGAAACAACATCCTTCTACAAATAGAAATGATGAATAAAGTAAACCAAAAAAATATTTTAAAGTAAACCAGCCAAATTTAAAAGAACAGAAAATTAGAAAGAGCTAAAGATAAATTTAGTAAACTAACACATAGAACTCAGGAAATTTCCCAGAATTCATCTCAGAGAGTAAACACAGCAGAAGTTAATATATAAATGGTATCATGAGAAGTAATAGCACATGCATTGCAGCCAATCTGCAAGAACAGCACAGAGAAAACAGAAGAGGGAGACACAATATTCAGAGTTAAAGTGAATGAAAATGATTCTAAGGAAAGTAACATATGAGTCCCAAAGAAGTGCAAGTATTAAATATGTTAAATAAAGAACAAACCCATACTTAAAACTTAGAAAAAAAATCCAAATTTCCCAAACACAAAAGACAAAATTCCCTAATGTTCCTAAAACAGTGACTACTAGATTGACAGTAGTTTTGGAATCAACCACAATAGTGAAGAGAAGACAGTGGAAGAATACATTTTCATGTATTGTGAGAAAATATCTGTCAACCTAGAATTATATCCCCAGTTGGGCTTTCAATCAAGAGTGAAGTTAAAATAGATATTTTCAGTCAAAGACACTATCACTCACAGATTTCACCAAAAGATGTTAATAGAAGTACTTCAAGAGAGTAGAATTTAACTCAGAAGGAAATAGTGGAGTATAAAATAAAATAATAGTGTAGAATAAAATAGATTAGTGAATGTATTGACTATGAAAGGCATTGCCCATATTGATTAATTCTGAGGGTTTAAATTCAAAATGTAGAACTGAAAGATGTGAGGGGTGATTGTTGACTGAAAAGATTCTAAATTCTTTATATTTGATGGAGGCCAAAATAGCTATTCATTCATGTTACACGTGGTTAAGACAAGTACTTAAGTGTTAAACCATTAAATTTAATACCATTACTAAATTAAAAAAAGAAGAAAAATAGAATGTGAAATTTCATATTAATAAACTACAGAGAGAACTTGACTAGGTCTTTGTTTGTGCTGCTGTAATAGAATACCTTAGACAGGGCAAGTAATAAGGAATAGAGATTTATTTCCCACAGTCTGGAAGCTGGAAAGGCCACGATTTGGTGCCAGAATCTGAAGAGGACTTTCTTGTTGTGTCTTCATATGGCAGGAGGAGAAAGGAAAAAAATAAAGTGAACTTATCCCTGCAAGCCCCTTTAGTAAAATTAATCAAACCATGAGGGTAGAGCCTCAGGATCCGACCACCTTCCAGAAGGTTCCATCTTCCAAAACTATTGCACCAGGGAGTAAGTCTCCAACACACGAATTGGGATGGGGGACATGCAAACATAGCAAATTATAGAAAGAACTGGCAAAACAATTAAAATGATACAAAGGGAAAGCATGGTAGAGGAGGAACAAAAGCCTCACATAGTAGGGAATATATTCAAATGTATTAAGAGTCTCACAAATGGGTGAAACAATTGTGATAAGGTCTATGCGCAAACAGGCACACATACACAATTTTAGAAAAAGAAAGGCAAGGCAAACAATTTGTAAGAAATTATGAACCTTGTAATGGAATCCTTGCTGCCATCTGCCTGACTGGGCCACCTGTTTGAATTAGACAATGTGACTGCTAAATTACAGGTACTGTGATTCATACCAATAATACTGTTATGTAATGCCATGCTTGTGTTCTCTTTGCTTATTTAATAATGACATGAGGTGCATTGATAAATCACTCATCTTATTTAGCTGAGTCCCTAATGCTAAAAGGACAAGGTGATCTTCAAATTCTGTTTTCAGTGATTATGTCGCCATCTCCTCCACATTCTTCAATAGCATCTGGCAAGTGTGTGATGTGAATTGTTAATTCGACTCTGGCTGCAAAATTAGTCCAGGTTGAGCAGGGAGTGTAGGAGCAGCTAGTAAACAATACAGGATCCCACAGGCTCCACTACCTGATTATACTTCAACAGGATGCCTGACTCATCCCCTGACTCATTCTTTACTCAAGTGATGATACAAAAATCAGCAAGGGCTTCTAGGTGGAATATAAAGATGGGGAAGGAAGGGAGTTCCAAATCTACAAAAAACAGGACAACTCTGAAAAAACCACTCTTGTAGGACTGGGAACACAGGACTTTCCCCTTATTTATTTCCCTACAGTCATCATATAAAACTACATCCATGAGGAATTCTTCCTTTACACCATTTCTTCTGTTCTTTTTGCCTTTTTTACCTGCATAGTCCAGAAAAAGAATACTATTGATGTTATAATTCTCAGTAGCAGTTTTATGTATGTCATTTAATGAAAGAATGAAGGAGGTCACCAGGGTGTAGGTGATATGAATATGTGAGTATCATTATCAACCCACTAAGTGCAGAGTTTGGAGATGGAGTTAATTACAGATTGGACAATATTAGATATGTTTTTGCCAATACAAAGCATTCCTCTTTATTTATATCTTGTCATTGAAATGTCAAAGGCTGGAGTCTTTTGTCCAAGTGGTCACCTATTTAACCTATCAAACTAAGATTTGAATGCTCATTAACTTTTGTTTCTTTCATGGTTCAATTAAAAGCAAAGACTTTTATTTCATTAATGACTTAGTTTTTCCTGTCTAAGAGCCAATTCCACAGCAATATAGTTGTTATAATAAATTATTTGAACACATTTCTGATAGCATTCAAAAAGTTTAAATGGAAAGAACCAGGAGATAATGCCAAAGTGAGAAAGAATGAATAATAAAAATGTGGTTGCTGATACTGATGCAATGTGGTAGGAAGATAAAAATAACCAAACTATGCAGTATTTCTCAACACTTCTATCATTTAAGATAATTTCCATAATGTCTGCAAAGGAGTTTAGTGGTTAATTTACCTTGGAATATTGAAAAGAGCTCTGTGGTCTTTCAAGACAGAGAATGTTATGGCCTTGGCAGTGAGTTTAAATACAAGCATTTCTCTCAAGGAGGGAACACATTTCCTGTCACACATATATATGCTTTGGTGAAAATAACAGATCCATATGAGGATGACACAATTAATCAGGAATTCATCTTTAGAACAACATTGACTGGCAGAGGAATAAATTCTCAAGAAAATATCAGGGATAGGAAGACAAGGTTAATTTTATGGTTGACTCAGCTTTTCAGAGGGGCAGAAGAAATGTCCTTTGTGTGGTGGCATTGCTTTAGAACTATTAAGAAGTCTGCAAAAAGCAGACTGCACAATATTATTTAAACTAAGCCTGCTGTAGGGTGGTACTCTGGAAGTAATTGCTAAGACAGGGTCTGGGAGGAATAAACTATGAAAAGAAGGGTCAAGCCAGGCGTGGTGGCACATGCCTGTAATCCTAGTGACTTGGGAGGCTGAGGCAGGAGGATCGTGAGTTCAAAGCCAGGCTTAGTAAAAAGCAATGCACTAAGCAATTCAGTGAAACCCTGTCTCTAAATAAAATACAAAAAAGGGCTGGGGATGTGGCTTAATGGTTAAGTGCCCCTGTGTTCAATCCCCAATATCCTCAAAAAAGAAGGGTCAGAAGCAGGATTAGGAAGAAGAAGACCAATGAAGCCTGGCAAAATGGTTGTACCTTTTGCAAGCACTCACTAGGTACCTCAAGAGGAAGAGGAAGGGCAAGCCTGGCTGCTATAGAGAGGCAGATTCTAAAGGAGCTGGACAGACAGGCAGATCCTAAAGGCCCTAGATATTCCCCCAGCTGGACAGTAAGATCTTCCTTGCTGTCTAAGCAGCACATCCCATCTACTAGAGGGGTCTAAAAAGAAAGTGGTCCGCTGAGATAACGTTATGTCAGGCAAAAGACCATATATGTGAAGAATGGTTATTGTAGTGTGCTGTGGATTTCTTAAATTTACTAAAAGCATTCTCATGCAATTAAAACATATTGAATTAAACTCAAACTCATAGCAGTGCATAGTATGTTTCCCATGGATAGCAAGAAAAACATCAAGGAAATGATGCCTATGAATCACATTTAAGTAATTTATCATAATTTATATAGCTGATCCTTTCCCTCATCACCACTAATTAGCCCAAAAGAATTGTTCTCATTAGTGTGATTAAGAATTCTTTATTGAAAGTACAGGTTCTTAGCTATGAACCCCATAGATGCTGATTCATGAGAGCAGCGATGAGTTTCAGGGATTCGTGTTTTGGAAACTCGGTGATGCTGCTGTGAGATGGTGCTAGTACCACACTTGGAGAAAAATAATCCCTAAAAGATTCAGGAAACTCGTGCACACAACAGTCTTGTAATTCAGGATCTGGAAGATGGAAACATTGTCTAGGAATGGGGAGAAAAGAGTAGGAGGACAGCGTCAAGAGTGGGCATAGAGAACATTGAAAAGTCCCAGCAGAGAAACAGTCATCAGGAACAAACATGAAGACATATGTCCTTTGCCAAATGTGGTGGGTAGATGTTTCTGGAAGAAGAGCAGACACTTCTAAAACACAATAATGTGCCAAATGATGTATTTAGTACATTGGAAAGTGGCAATTGCATTAAAAGACAGAAGGGGGACATGAGACTTCAAGTGACCCAAGTGTCTTTAGCAGATTTAACAAGACTCTGAATTTTCTATTTACAGCTTGATCAGTCCAATAAATGTCTATTTAAACTTATGTTTTATTTGGCTTATAACTGTTAGAGTCTGTAAACAAGTCAAAAATAACACCTGGCATTTTGCCAGGGGAATGTTAGAGTTAGTAAACAAGTCTGGATGGTGCCTGGCAAAATGCCAGAGGGAGTGGTTTGAGAAGTAACAAAAGCGAGCCATTAAGTGTGGAGATTCCTTATTGGTTGACTGATGTATCTAGTTTATGCTAATTAGATAAGCTGTGTGGAATGTATAAATACTGCTCCTGTCCTGCAATAAACGGCTCCCACTCCTGCTGTATCAACGTACACAAGTTATTCATCACCCCCCGGTTAGTTTGCTGCAGCAGGACTGCGGCAATAACCAAATTCTTTTAAATCTTTTTATATCTAAATGTAGAAAGGCAAGGCTCTGGAACCAAGAAAATGCTTTAAGGGCTACTTGTTACTTCTCTTTCAAAAATCTTTACAAGATTTTATACATTATTAGAAAGACAGTTCTGGATTATCAAGCACTAGATCTCTTCATTTATGTTCTATGAATAAATCTGACACATTTATGTATAGCACTGAATAATTTAGTGAACTGAGGACACTTGGGATTGAGCTATGCTCATATTTGGGATGCCTCAGAAATTTCATGGATTTTTAGTTTAAACTCAAAAACAGTGACCAAAAAAAAGTATTAACAAAAGAGTAGATACATATGTACAAAATTTCCTTGCTTTTTCCATAGTTAACATGAATCTACATGCTTTTTATATATACTCTGAATATAAAACATTAAAAATGCTTGACAGAATGCAGAAAATTCATTTTAAATAAAACATATATTTTTTTTTGTTTTTAATTTAGATCCAGTTAAAAGCTCAAATGCATTATTAATGTATTGAAATGTGAAAGGAGGGGGTAGAAGCCACTTGGTGACATACTTAAGTTTGATACAATCTTGACTCTTCAGTTAAATCATAAAAAAGCATGATTCCAACAAAAAGATTGTGATGTTTCATCATAATGACATGATCTTGAAGATTTTGTTTTTATGGAAAATAGTTGCCTGTTTTGTTATCCAGAGACTTCACATATTATAAACAATCATCTCAGGGAATCTTATGTCTATGCAGCACAGTTCCACTAACCGGGCACTGGGCTAACAGCTTCTCTGCTCTATTATTTGTAAACCTCACTGGCTGATGTTCTAAGAACACCCACTCTCTTTGTAGTCAACAATGCATTCTCAGATGGTCTGTTTTTGATGGCTGTACTCAGGATTTGTTGTCAGTGGTGTGAAACTAATATGCAAACAGTTCTGAACTTTGAATGAGAGGAAGGAAATATATTTTGAATTTTGATCTTTTCCTGGGATAGCTATATGTGATACTCTGTCACAATGTTAGGAGCAATAGCAAGTCTTAGTTTCCAGTCATTCTGTCCATCACCAAGGTAAACAATTGACAATCTGTAGCATTCTGCATTGGTAAACTACATTGTTCAGTAGGTTAGAAGTATTAAAGGCTTTTTGACTTAGGGTATGTTCAACTTGTTAAAGTTTTGTCAGATACAACTCTTCTGTAAGTCGATGATCATCTGCACTTCTGCACTTTTGCTTTATCAATGACTCCTCAATTAACAAGAGTTGAGGGCTCAGTGGTAAAGCACTCGCCTCGCATGTATGAAGCCCTGGGTTCAATTCTCATAACCACATAAAATCAAATAAATTAAATAAAGGTATTGTGTCCATCTACAACTAAAAATAATTTTAAAAAAGAGTGGAATGGGTGTGTAAAGGAACAAGCAGGGGTCCTATAAAATACTCTCCCACTCATGTTTGTTTTCCCTCTTTTTCTTCTCTATAAAAAAGCCAGAAGCTCTTAGAGCAAAGAAAGGGGTCGAACAATGCATTATTAGTTGGCATCAAAATGCCTAAAATATAAAACTGGAAATTCCATGGACCTTCTGTTTTTGAGCAGGAAGGAGAGTTCAGCTGCTCATCAGACCCCAACCTTCTCAATTACCAAATCAGAAAATAGACTCAGATTGGTTAGTACCATATATTACTTATTTTGAACCAGGAACTGCGTTAATGATGTTTTATATGTTCTTTTATGGTCACTATCAAAATAACCCTAAAATAATTATTTGCATATGAGAGTTATTTTCTGCATTTTTATGGGTGAACAAAGGAGTCTTGCTAAAATTTATGCAACTATTAGCTGCAGAGATTAAAAGCACTGTTTTGGCCCCAAATTCACTTTTCCTGCCTTATGTCAGATTGCATAAAGGGGCCAATAAAGATTTTAATTGAATTGAAGGGAGGCAGACAAGGTAATGATTCATTTATGTTAGTTTCAATTAAGAGAAAGAATTCTAGATAAAACCGATGACTTTGGGGGCCAGCCAGGAGGCCTAAATAAATGAAGAAGCAATAACTATTAAATAGTATGGAGGATTTCTTACCTAACCTAAAGGCATTTCCATTCAATTAAAAAAAATAGGCTGGTCCAATAAGAAATATCTTGCTAGGAGTTACCAATCTGTGATTTGTAAAAGGAAGCAAAGGAAATAGATCTGCAGAAGTAAGTCTGGAGAACATTCTAGGTTTGGGATGGAGGGAAGGTAGAACAAAAGATAAACAGTAAAAATATGAAGGGACTGGCTGGTTTCAGCCATATCAAGGAACTATTTACTAACTAAATGTAGCAAGGGCAGAGTAGGGAGTGAAGTTGAAGGAAGCTACAAAAATGGGAGAAAAGTTGTGGCAGTCCTTAAATGCCAGTACACCAGAAGGAGGAAGGGACACACTTGGAGATGTGCCAAAGACTCTCCTGCTAAGTGCTAGGTGTTCTCACTGTCTATCGTCTTCATAAAAGCCTATAGACTTTACAGAGTGTAACTCGAAATTTATTGAAGATAAGTAACTTTCTTAGAACCTTCAGGCTCATCATGGGGGAGCCAAAATTCAAACTGTGTCTGTCCAAGTCCTCAAAGAATCCACTGCACACCATACGACACAGTTTTCTGCAGGAAATTCTACCTCTCGACCTATTATCTGTCACCAACATTCTAAGTTCTTATTACATATTAACTAATTTTATTCTCATAAAATAAGCTACATACACACTAGAATGAGGTATCATTCACATTTCATAGATAAGAAAACTGAGGCACTGAGTGAAAGATGAAATTTTAGTCATTCAGTTGAACTAAGGGTGCTCTTACTTTCTCCACTTTACTAAAGTGAAATTAACAAATAAAATAGTACATGTATATGGTTACAATGTGATAATTTCATCTATGCACATTGTGAAATGATCAATTCAAGCTAATTAATGTGTCTATCACCTCAATACGTATTTATCATTTGTGGTGAGAACATATAAGATCTCAGCAATTTTAAAGAATACAATACATTATCATTAACTACAGTTATCCTGCTATACAATAAATTTCCAGAACTTAATCATTGTGTCTAACTGAAACTTTGTACTCTTTGATCAAACAGAACTACTTTGCAATTCAGCAATCCCACCTATGGGTATATATCCAAAGGAAATGAAATCAGTGCTTCAGAAAGAAATCTGCACTGTTTATTGCAGAATTATGCACAGTAGCAAAAATATAAAATCAACCTTCAATATTTACACACACACACACACACACACACAGGAATATTCTTTAGACTTAAAAGAAAAGAAAAAGAGAAGGAAGAGAGGGGTAAAGAGAATGATGAGGAGAAAATCCTGGCATTTGTGGGAACATGGATGAGCCTGGAGGGCATGATGTTAAGTGAAAATAAGCCAGGCATACAGAGACAAGCATGGCCTATACTCACTTACATGTGGAATCCAAGAGCTTAACTGTAGGGAGGCCATCCTCACAGGTGATTTGAGTTACATCCCTGGCTGGGTGAGAGGCGCTTAGACACAGCTGTGTCAGAGCTTTCCCCACCCTTCTCCAGGTCGGAGGGCGTGTCCTTGCAGAGGCATGTCTGGCCACTGCCCTGAAGACCCAATCGTAGCCCCTGACCTTGGGATGCTGTCCCTCTTAATCTTCATTGGATGGGATTTTCCCCAGAATTTTTTGTTCCTCAATAAAAGTCCACTCCCTGGCGTGTGTTTTTCTCTCCCCCCCCACCCCCCTTCAGTAAACCTCACTACCCACTAGGTGGCTAGAGCTAGGAGGAGCTGTCCTGGAGCTGGTTTTAAAGGTAATTATAGTCTTGTCTCTTTAATTCAAAACTCCCTAGTGGTTTCTCATGATTCAAACCTACTTTCATGAAGCCAACACTACTTAACCACAGGTGGTCTTACCCAACGGCAAAATATGTTGATCAACTACAAGAAGTGTGAAAAGGAAAAGGTCCTCATACCCATTCATTTCATTTAAGATAAATATTGCTTGGTGAATCACTTCAATTTGGTAAACAGGATGATAACATAGTCATGCCTCTGTTCAAACTCTCAGAAACTTTTATCTTCAGATCCTCAGACACTAAACATCCCCCAATCTGTTCAATAACAATATTCCACTGCTTGGTGCTCGGATCAAGAGTCAAGTAGATTTCCAAGTATTCATGTAAAAATCAAATGTCTTCCTCTATAATCACTATCTGAATAAGATATGAAACAGGCATATATCTTTTCTATAACCTTCCTTTTTTCTTTCACCAGTTTTAGTACATGAAGTTGCAAAAATATTTAGATATGAAGCAGTTTTAGTGATTTAATTTAATGACAATGCTTAAATTTGGGAAGAAACACTTTAGAATGTTTCATTTTCATCACTCTGATATAAATTTCAAAATCAAAGTTCCATCAACAGTGGGGAAAAAACTACCATTAACTAGAGATAGCAACTTTGCTCTTAATGGAAATACTAAATCACTGCTTTCAAAACCAAATTATATAAAACAGCTTATTTCCTTAAGAATGAGGAATATTTTATTTTTAAAAGGAGCATATGTTATTTTCACTTACCTTAAATGACACATGGAAATTAAGAGCCTACCATTAAAAAGACAAATGATTTCAAGAAGAAAAGAATTTATTCTCAGTTTCAAGACTAGAAAATGGAATATTACTCATAATAAAAGGGAAGGGCTAGGGAACTAGGCTTAATGCCCAGAAAAATATAAGATAAAACCTGAGAACAACAAAATGCTGGGCATATGTAGGTTGAATGGGAAGTAAAAGAAGTTGAACTCGGTATCTTCATCTGCACTGCCTTCAAAGAAAACTGAGGTAAGTTTCAAAAAATAAAAATGTTCTACGTTAGTATGTTGTAGTTCTTTTGATTAACAGTAGCAAAATCAGACTGTGGTTACCTTTACCCCCCCCCCCCCACCCCCGCAAAAAAAAAGAATTAGAAACAGTTGAGGTTTCAAATAGAACACAATGCATGAAAAGTAGGCCAGGCAAGTCATAGGAAAAGCAGGAACTTTAAGAGTCCAGAGGTTCTCATTAGAGATGAAATAGAAACTTTCTTTAGTGATTTCAAATAAACTTGCCAGCATTTCAGAAAGTCCAAGTCACTTTAGCCCTCAAATCTGAGTTTTGCATTGGAGTTAAGTGTACATTCTTTGATTGACAGCTGTATCCAGGGGAAAACCATGAAGAACAGATGGAGCAACTGGTATCCCTCTACTCTTCTTTGAGGAAAAATTCCTCAATATATAACAGGTATCTAGCTGGCATTGTCTACACAGAAAAATAATTACTACAAACAAATGAACAATAACAACAACAACAAAAACAAACCAAAAATCAATACCCAAACATCACATTGAGTCTCTGATTCAAGAATTATCTGCATTGCTAACATATAGGAAAAACACAATTATGTAAGTATTATTAGCAAACTAACCACCCAGTGGAGTTATTGTAAATGTAAGGACATGGAGTTATTACCACTTCATTTAATATCTTCACCCAAGGGATATTAACTGCACTCTTAAATGTATTTATTCCAGTTATATACTTAACTTATTTAACTAGATAATATTCTAAAAATATAAATGGTAGTAAATACCTGCTTTTATTATCCAGACATAACCCATCCCATATTTTATAATGCAAAATGCTAAACTTTTGATATAGTTTTTTCATATATTATTTTTAAAGAAATATAAAAGTTCCCTATAAAATGGAACCATCCCTTACTCTCTAGAGGTAATTTTCTTGAAGCTGGTGTTTACTATTCCCTTTCATTATTTTGAATTTTTCTCATATACTTAGGTACTCACAGAAAATATCATTTTGTATTTGCATAAAATCTGTACAGATTTTATGATATTGTCAGTATCTATCACAAACTAGTTTTTTATCACACAATAGCATAGTTCAGAGAGTCACATTCATGAATGTACTTTAAGTTCATTCAATTTAAACACTAAACAGATTCCATTGTATGATATTAGAATATGTATTCATAGATATCCATGTTGTTTACTTCCTTACTTCCTGCCTGTCTGCTTGTCTATTTAAAGGAATGAGGCAATAGATGTATTGGGATGGGGCTACTTGAGCATAGCCACAAGAATTTATGTAGGGAACAAAATTAAAAATGAAAAAAAATGATGATATATAAGATGTGTTAATCTTTGTTTTTACTAGGTATTGTTTTTTAGAATAGTTGTTCCAGTTTATAGTCCCAATAATAGTGCATAAACACTGTCTTTATATGATGTCCTTCCCAATGATGTGTATTATGATTTTTCATAATTTAGTTGTCAGGATTTTTTTATTAATAGAAAGTACTATGTGTTCCTTTAATGGTGACTGAATATTTTCACATATACATTGGTCATTTTTTAAAATTTAGTTACCTTTTCTTATTGGGTAGTTTTTTTTATTCATAATAAATAAACTTATTTGTCAGATATAACTACTTCAAATATCTTCTCCCCAATCAATGGTTTAATTTTTCATATGGTTCTTGGTATATTTTTCCCCTGCATACTCATAATAGTTCTCTGAAAATATCTTTATTTTAATCTCCACTCTTCATCACCATTTAATAGAGCATAGAATTCTAGATAGATATTTTTTTCTTTTTCTTTAGCAGTTTATAAATGTTTTTCCATTATCTTCAGATTCTCTTATAAGAACAAGAGAAAAACCTTTTTATTTTTCTAATTGCCATTAATCCTTGGCAATGCTATAGTTACTTTGAAAAATATCTCTTTATCTTGGCATTTCATATGTTTATTTCAATGTGTGTACATCTGGATTTATTCTTACTGATCCCTCTCAAGAATTTATGGGTTATTTGAGGACTTGCATTAAATTCCAAACTATTTTAGGTACTACATATCAGTATGCAGGATTTCTATTCTCTAGATTTTCTTCTCCTAAAATTCTCATTGTTCTAACTTATGTGTGGTATCTTTTTATCTATTCTTCTAATTTATTTGGCATGTTTCTTAAATTCCAACTCATTTCTTTTGTCATTACTTCATCCTATGTAATTTCTTCAAATTTATCTTTTAATTTACTCATGATGTTTTTCAGTTTTTCTAACATATTATTCAATTCTTTGATTGAATTTTTATTTCAATGACTATATTTTTCATCTATATTAGTTCTTTATTAGTTCTGATTTTTCAAATATGCCTTCTTTATTTTTCTCTTTTTAATTCATTCAGTTTCTTACTTTAAATATTTACTTTTATTATATCTTTCCAACTGCCTATTATGTCTATAACAGCCAAGTGGCTACTCCATCTATGTGCTGTACTGTCTGACTTTCCCTCACGGAAGTTTATTCTTCATAGGTATGAAGTGCTGTAATTGAACTTAGTTTTGAATATTTTAAAAAAGCCCAATAAGCCTCTGCATCCTTAAAATCAGAGTTTCACTAGAGCCTTATTTTGTGTTTCCTCCCTGATAGTCTGATATCCCTATAGTTTTCAAAGGTATTATATAACTTTTCATATTAATCAAGAGATACACAAACGAGAGATATATGTACTAGTTCATGAGAAGGATGTTTCAACATTGAACAGTTAAATTTTTTCTCCAAATAAGGCTATATATTTAGTAAATTTTGTAATAAACACTTCAACCAGTTTTAAAGAAGTTTAGCAAAACATGATTCTATAATTTAAGAAGAACAAAGAATCACAAATAGCCAAGATGATTTCCATTAGAAAATGTGCCCTTCTACCTACAATACATGGAATATACTAATTAATAAAAATGATATTCCTGAATAAATAGTTCAAAGATAATACAAGAAAAAAGATTCTATGTATATATGGAAACTTAAATTACAGGAGAAATGTGGGTGCATGATGGACTATTCAATGATTTTGACCATGAGGGGAAATATAAAAGTTGACTCACACCTGCCTCATGTACAAAAATCAGTACCGTGTTTACAATGACATAGACTGTATGATTTTATATTTAAATTTATTTAAGATACACAAAAGATAATCAATGAAATTGATTTTATAAATTTATTAAAAATTAAGACTTCTTTAGTAACAAAATACTAAAAAAAACAGCTACACAAATACTGGGAGAAGGAATTAACAAATTAAGAAACATACAAAGAATCTATATCCAGAACATGTGAAGAAATTCTTAAGGTAAGAAAAAGGTCCATAAGCCCAAAGAAAAATGTAAAAAAGTTAATAACTGGCAATTACCGAAGAGTTAATAATAATGACTAGTAAATATGTAAACAAAACATAAAACATTACTAGAAATTAAAAAATTAAAAAAGGTGACATTCTGATCTACCTCATTTAGAAGAAGTTTTAGAAGTTAAATATTGATAGACAAGATATGTAACAACAGGGTCTTGCAATGTTGTTTGGAAAATAAATTGGAAAAAAAAAACCTTTGAAAGATAAAACTAGCAATATCCATTAAAATTTCCATATCTGGACAAAATCTTTCAAGTATGTAAGAGAAACATTTATAAAATGATCAATTTAGCATCATTAAAATTGGGACCAAAATGTACATCCAAATATTTATCTATTTTTCATAAAATGAAAGTGAGCAGTGAAAATAGGTGAATTAAAGCTACAGGCATCACCATAAAGAGATTCATGAAAATAACTTTCTAAAATGTTCTCGACTTAGCAATTTGTACACTATATCAATTACAGGAATGTAAAATATGTGAACCTTGCCATATACTATTGATGTTATATATATTCATGTTGTAAAACTTTAAAGAAGCATATGAAAGTACTAAATATTCATACCAATAGTTTCCTCTGAATAAGAGGTAATGGAATAAGATCCAGGATGAATGCCTAGGAGACTTAAAAAAGAATTTGCAAGTATTGAAAACCTTTAGAGTATATTAATGTTAAATATAATGCTTCCAATATATTTCTGTAGGTTAAAAATATTTCATAATAATATAAAGACAATAATGTCATTGGCTGAGTAGGCAGTCTTCCAAAAAACACTATATACAGAGATAATCATTAAAACAAGTCCTGTGTTAATATTGTAAACACTCCATAAATTAATGAAAATAGATGATTTGAAATGGGCTATCAGCTCATTAGAAGTCACTATGTAAAAACAATAGACTATCACAAAAAATGTACAAGATACCTAATTTGATAGTTCACAGAATTATGAATGACCCATAATCATCAAACTATCTGTATAATGTTTTCTTCTTATGAAAATTTTTTATACTTATGATTAACTATATACCTATATATTTATACTTTAATAATATCAATTTAGGAAGAAACAAACCAAGCCTTATCAGAACTGATTTAATAGAGTTGGGGTTTTAGTGTTACCTTTATGTATTATCACTATTATTTTTTAAATTAAATACATATTAAAATTATTTTTAACTTCTATTGAAATTATATTCTCATGGGTTAAAATATACAGAATTCAATTGCTTGCATGCAGAAGCCAGCTCTTGCCACATACTTCACCTTTTTGGAAGCCACCACTTTCAAATATTTTATATTATTCCACTGGTATTTACATGTGCATCTCTCCATAACATGATCATATTACTCATTCCTACTGGGGGAGGGGAAATCAATGATTGTGACATTGTATATTGACATCAATTCTATTTTGAAAGGTACAAATTTAACTCTCTTCCTCATTACCCTGACAGTCTTGGCCCCCTAAAATACTTCCTGTGTCTTCTTCCTCTCAGTTGTTAGACCATGTTATGATTTGGATGGATATTTAGTTGTATGTATTGTCCATCAATACAAATACTATATGCAGCAGAGAAATATCATCTATTAGTCCTACTCTTCGGTTGGTCTCTTTTATTTTTTCAGTTTATTGTTAAATTTTTAAAACTTATTGTGTAGTTTGTACTGCTAATGTTATCTTAGTTTTCTAGAAATAACTGCTTCCCCCAGGAATATGATTCTTTTATTTTTTGACAGTATGACGAAGAGTATACTTTAAAATCATCTACACAGAGAACAATTGTATATGCACATGTGTTCATAGAGAAAATAGAAAAAAAAATACCAAAACTATACAAGACTTTTATTTTGCTGCTCACTCACTATGGTTACATAAGGTTTCTATGACCTGTACAGGTAGAAAGTATTGTATTTAAGATATTTATTTTAAGCTAGAAATTGAAAAAATATTCTCCTAGAACTACCCTGCCCAGCCTATTAGTTCAAAGTGCCTAGTGGATTACATACTTGCATTTAAAATTGTTCTAAGATAAATAAGAAAGAACATAATTATGATATCATCTAAAGCATTATTTCCTCTAAGAAAAACCAAGGCATGTGAAAAGCATCCAGGCACTATCTGGCTGGCGTAAGATAATGTCTTGACTATGAATGTGAGCATCCACATGAAGGATGTATCTTCACACCAAGTGTCCAAGTCAGGATGCCTTCCACTCCATAACCTGGGGACACTGTCTGGTCAGAACTTGCCATAGCACTTAAGTTGTTCTCATAACTTAGCACTGGAAATATCAAGAATCAACAAAGATCAATAAAAATCAATAAAGATCATTTTAATTGTAACTTTAAAAAATATTGTGTTTTATTTAGTTATACATGGCAGAAGAATGCTCTTTGATACCTCATATATAATGGAGTATATTTCTCATTCTTCTTGTTATACATGATGTAGAATCACACCGGTCATACAGTTATATACATACATAGGGTAATAATGTCTGATTCATTCTACTATAGTTCCTACCCCCTTATCACCTCCCCTCCCTTCACTCCCCTCTATCTAAAGTAACTCAATTCTTTCCTAGCCACACCTCTCTTATTGCAAATTAGCATCAGCATATCAGAGAAAATATTTGCCCCCCCCATTGGCTTATTTCACTTAGCATGATATTCTCCAGCTCCATCCGTTTACCAGCAAATGCCATAATTTCATTCTTCTTTAAGGCCGGGTAATATTTCATTGTATGTATATACCACATTTATTTTTTTATCCTTTCATCTATTGAAGGGCAGTTAGGTTGGTGCCATAGTTTAGCTATTGTGAATTGAGCTGCTATAAACATTGATGTGGCTACATCACTGTAGTATGCTAATTTTAAGTCCTTTGGGTATAAACGGAGAAGTGGGATAGCTGGGTCAAATGGTGGTTTTATTTAAAGTTTTCTGAGAAATATTCATACTTCTTTCCATGATTGTTGCACCAATTTGCATTCCCACCAACAATGTATGAGTGTGCCTTTCCCCCTACATCATAGCCAACATTTATTATTGCTTATATTCTTGATAACTGCCATTCTCACTGGCATGAGATGAAATGTTAGAGTAGTTTTTTTTTTTTTTTTTTTTTTTTAAGAGAGAGAGAGAATTTTAATATTTATTTTTTAGTTTTTGGCGCACACAACGTCTTTGTATGTGGTGCTGAGGATCAAACCCGGGCCGCACGCATGCCAGGCGAGCGCTCTACCGCTTGAGCCACATCTGCATTTCTCTAATCATGAAAGATGATGAACATTTTTTCATATCTTTGTTGATTGATTGTATTTCTTCTTCTGTGAAGTGTCTGTTCAGTTCCATAGCCCATTTATTGATTGGGCTATATCTATTTTTGCTGTTAAATTTTTTGAGTTATTTATATATTCTGGAGATTAATGCTCCGAGGTGTATGAGGTAAAGATATTCTCCCACTCTGTAGGCTCTCTTCACATTATTGATTGTTTCCTTTGCTGAAAAGAAGCTTTTTAGTTTGAATCCACACCATTTATTGATTCTTGATTTTACCTATTGCACTTTAGGCATCTCGTTAAGGAAGTCAGGTCCTAGGCCAACATAGTAAAGATTTGGACCTAATTTTTCTTCTATTAGGCTCTGGGTCTCTGGTCTAATGCCTTAAGTCTTTGATCTACCATGAGTTGATTTTCATGCAAGGTGAGAGACAGGAGTTTAATTTCATTTCATTACATGTGGATTTTTAATGTTTCCAGCACTGCTGAGAGCCTCAGGCGCCCGCCAGCTCCTTGAGTTCCCATGGAGTTCTTGCGGGATTCAGAGAGTATTTTGGGATGCAGAGCAGAGTGCGGGTGGATTTTCCCCAGAACGTGCGTGTAGAGTGCTGGTGACAGTTCGGGAATAAAGAATTGCTGTTTGAATCTACAAGGCTGTGAGTGGCTCATGATTTTGTGCCCAGCCAGACTGTGGCACAGCACCATTTATTGAATAGGCTCTCTTTTCTCCAGTGAATGTTTTTGGCAGATTTGTCTAGTATCAGATAACTGTATTTATGTGGGTTTGTCTCAGTGTCTTCTATTTTGTTTCATTGGTCTACAATGTCTGTTTTGGTGCCAATACCATGCTGTTTTTGTTACTGTGGCTCTGTAATATAGTTTAAGTTCTGGTATTGTGATACCTCAAGCTTCATTCTTCTTGCTAAGGATTGCTTTGGCTATTTGGGGACTTTTATTTTTCCAGATGAATTTAATTATTGCTTTTTCTAGTTCTATGAAGAATTCCAGGATTTTAACTAGAATTGCATTAAATCTGTATAACACTTTTGGTAGTATGGCCATTTTGACAATATTAATTCTGCCTATCCAGGAGCATAGGAGATCTTTCCATCTTCGAAGTTCTTCTTCAAATTCTTTCTTTAGTGTTGTGTAATTTTTATTGTAGAGGTCTTTTACCTGTTTTGTTAGAATGATTCCCAAGTATTTTATTTACTTATTTATTTTTATGCTATTATGAATGGGGCAGTTTTCCTAATTTCTCTTTCAATACATTTGTCACTGATGTATAGGAACATGTTTGATTTATGGGTGTTCATTTTATAACCTGATAATTTGCTGAATTCATTTTTGCGTTTTAGAAGTTTTCTAAGTGGAATTTTTTGGCTCTTTCTAAATATAGAATCATGACATTAGCAAATAGTGATAGTTTGAGTTCTTCTTTTCCTATTCATACCCCTTTCGTTTCCTCTGTTTAATTGCTCTAGCTAGAGTTTCAAGGACAATGTTGAATAGAAGTGGTGAAAGGGGGCATCCTTGTCTTGTTCCCATTAGGAATATGACTCTTAATATGACATGTAAATATGTACAAAATCATAATATTGTTAATAAGCAAATACCTCCTGACAAAAATCCCACTCCAAATTGACTGGAATGCTCTCTAAACTGCTCTGCAGCTGTGATCTTATGATTGTTGATTCAGTTCACCTTTCTTCTAGCCCATTGCTGTCCTGATCTGCTGTTGTTTATGTTTATTGCCTAATATTAGTGGAAAACTTATTCCAGTAATGTCATGAAAATGAGGGCATGGGGGTTCAAGCCTTTCATGTATTTTTAGATATAATTAGCTATGCAGCTGTAGATGACATCTCTTAAGAGGCATGAAGATTAGTCTTATGTTTTCTAGTATGTGATATTGATATTCTACTTTATTACATATTAACGTCCCCTTTAAAATATTAGAGATCTCCTTTTTCCCCATTGGAGCTGATACTCAGTTCTATATCTTGAATTGTGTCTAATTCCATCTGTAGTACTGGAACAGGATAGAGCTACTCAATATGGAAACATGTTCTTTCATTCTGGGAACCTGTCATGAAATGTTTTTCCTTGATGATTTCCTAATTTCACACTTTCTTTCATCTTATGGCATGCTTATTTTTTAAAGTTCTTCTCTACTGGTTTCTTATTTTCATGTATGTATGGATGTGTACTTCCTTATCTTAATTTCCATCTTTGACATTTTGCTTTCCAGTCTGGAATGGTTACCCAACTTTATGCTCTAAAACTTTTACCACATTTTTTTTTTCTTTTAACCATATTTTTATTTTCAACATTTAAAAAAACTTCATGTTTCTTGTTTTATGGATGCAAAACTATTAATCACTGTTGTTTTGAAGTTTTCTTTTTTTTTCACTCTTTTCTTTTTTATTTTCCTATTGGCTTTCTTCTCTTTAATGCAAGATGCTTTCTTAAAATATCTGATAATTCTTAGATTTGTGCTACTAAATAAGCCTGTTTATCCCAGTCCTCACTATCATCTTGTTGATTTGGTTTTAGTGAAGGAATCCCAGAAATTCTAATGAAAATGACAATTAGGTTTTTTTTCCCTCTCTTGGATAGGGTAGATTCCCTCAAAGAGATTTTTCTTATTTGGAAGGAATTTGGCTGCCAGGGGTTACCAGGGGCTTGAGTGGAGGGAGAGAGTTAGGCATGAGTGAGTTAATTAAAAATATAGTCTCTTTATCTTTTCTTCCATTTTGGCATTCACTTCCTGTGTCCTGATGTGCTCTAGGCTCTGGTTCATTCCAGGGAAGAAACCTCTTCTCTTCTACCTGGGGGAGTGATGTAGTGGCCTGACTCTGAAGTGCAGGGGCAACAACACAGACACCCAGTGAAAGACCCTCCGACTCCCTGTCCAAGGAAAAGCACACGAGACACTGGCTGCAATAGCAAGAGGCGATTTATTGATACACAGGCGCCTGCGGGTGCTCAGCAAGACCTCAGCTGGGGCTTCCGCGAACTGGCACACCGGGCTTTGGGGCACAGATCTTTTATAGGGTAAAGGAGCAGGTTTCGCGCGCGGTAAGCAACAGGTTTCTTACTGGTCTTTTTGAACCTAGCATATAGGTTACCTAAAAGGCAAGGTTGTTTTTCACTGTATGTTCCTGGAAACCACATGAAAACCACTTGTTTTTCACTGTATGTTTCCGTTTGCTCAACCGTGCCGGTTCTTTCCCAACCATCCTGTTCTTTTCTAATCGGTTACACTTAACTGATTATCTGAAAAACACATCTGATGCCTGTGCAGGTGCAAAAGCAAGCCCTGATGATTTTGTAACTGGGCCTAAAGTTATTGGGCTGGGGTCTCTCACCAGCTATTAAAAAGACACCAGAAACCCATCCTGTGTTTTAAGCCATAGTTTTATCTTTTGACAGAAGTACTTGGTAGGTCAACTTGCAGTTTTTATGGAGAAATTATCATGATGAAATTTGTGAAGATCCTTGACTTTTTGCACTTTCATTTTAGCAGCCAATAAATAAAAAAATAAATAAGCTATATCTTACTTTGTACCTTCAGAGTTTCAATGGTTATTTCCCTCTTTTTTTTTTTAAATTGCAGGCTCATATACTTTTTAGCACTCTTACTGCTTTATTGCACCGCCAAAAGTGGTATTCTTCACTGAAGAATCTTCATAATCAAATAATGCCCATTTGATGATGATTTAAATAGAATACAATGCCCAAAATGTAAGTATTGAAAGGAAAATGTAAGTAATGTATTTGCAAGTTTCAGAAGAAAATTATGTGTTACTTTCTTAATTTTTGAAAGAACAATTCATATGCACTGCTGTTTAAATATAAGAATTGATAATATTAACTAGGTTGTTTACTTCCTCAGGATGCACTTGATATAATATATTCACACTACAATAAAACCTATTCTAAAAGCTGTCATCAAGTAAACACATACTGTCAGCACTTTATCCAGGGAGTTGCCAGTATTTGTTCCAGATTCTTATTAACATTTACTAGAAAGGGACTTTCTGCTTTTTTGTTTGTTTGTGTGTTTGTTTCAGTTTTTAATTTATAACTGTTGTTCAAAGTTTCTATTTCTCTTCATCAGAAGACTGCTCAGATCTTTATACTGAAGTGTCTTCAAATTAAGGCAAGTGGATATATGTCCCATTTTGCCCAGTAAAATCTTCCTTCCAGGTAGCAAACACTTTGTCTTGCATATAGAATTTCTGGCATAATAGGTCATCATCCACATTTTTCATTTCCTGTAAGTCCTCTAACCTGTAGTACCTTCTTCTCACCTTAGGATCCAGTTTCCTTTAGGATAGGGCTGCTGATGGCCCTGCTATCTTTTGCTATATTACTGCAAAGTAATGGAAGCTATTTTCTTAATCCAAAATTGGGTGATAGATATTATGTTCCCCTTTGAACCCATACAATTTCTATGAGAAATACAACACAATTTTCTTTCTTTCATTATGTCAGTCCTTTGTTAAATTTCTTTCTGTTTACTCAGTACAAAATTGTTCTTTTCTGTTGGCAAATATTTTTTAAGTTGTTTGTGGGAAGGATTTATATCTACAGGGTGTTTTTCATTTTAAACAAATTTAGAGCACCCAATTGATTCTGAGGTTAGAATCTGGGAAAGACTACAAATAATCTAGGAACTTATTTTCACTAGTTTGAAAGTAGTATAAAACAATCCTTTCTTTCAAAATCTGTTCAGATTAGAAGAAAAACCAGGAGGACTGGGAAAGTTCTATCTAGCCACATGCAACACCCTGCTCAAAGTTGCCTTTGGTCTGTCCTAAGCTTACCAACCATATCTGGGGATAGGGGGAGATGGTGTGGGTATAATTAGAGTAAAAGAAGGCTCATTGCTGTGGATGAAGTTACCTTTACATTTTCTTGTTTTTCCTTATCGTTTAGGAAATGGTAATGGTTAATTCTGTGTGTCAATGAAACATCATTCCGGATGCTTCTGTGAAGGTGTTTTTAGATGAAATTTACATTTAAATTAGTGGTCTTTGGGTGAAGCAGTTTGCCTTCCCTGATGTGAGTGAGCCTCATTTAATCAGTTGAAGTCCTAAACAGAACAAAAGACTGACCTGAGAAAGAGAAATTCTCAAAGCCTGAGGGCACTCAAACATGAACTGTAGCATTGGTTCTCTCTTGGGTCTCCACCCAATCATTCTACTTTACAGATTTTAGAAATGCTAGTCTCCATAATTACCTGCGATGATCTTTATAATAAATCTTCTTTTAAATATATGTCTATCTATCTTATTGCATCTGTTTCTTTGGAGAACCTTTACTAAATACAAACAGGTTTTTTTATTATTATTATTGGTCAAACAGGTATTTTTGAATGCATTGATTGAAAACTAAAAGTTGAGGCCCTGCACCACACTGTGTGATATTTTTCCAAGACACATTAGTTCTGTGCAGAATCACACAATGGATCAGTATGATAAGAATTTTCAACCCTTCCCCAATGAGTCTACAGCCCTGTGTTCTTGCAAAAGAATTGGCAAGCTCTTCATATGAAATAAAAGTGACACACAAGGAAAGAAAGAAGGTGTAGCACATGGTATGATACCTACAGGCACACTCACGTTTTTCTAACTCAGACTGTTTAATTTTCTCTCACTGTGTGGACTCTGCTGCCTGCCTCATTTTCCGACACCCTTTAAAACTCCCAACCAGCCTCTAAAAAATGAGTGTGAACTCTGAAGACATTGTCTAAGACTTAGTAAAATCCTTATTAAAAAAAAAAAAATCACCCAATGCTATTTTTAGAGTAATTTTCAAAAAAAACCAGCCCTGAAACCCACAAGATGTGGACCTGGTGATCACACGGAATCAGTGGTATAAACATTTACAAGTGTTTAATAAACAAGAAAAATAGACAAAATAATTTGTGGGTAATCACTTTCTTAATTTACCAAAGGAGATTTATCCATGTTTCTACAATTGGTTTCCAGAAAAATATGTATAAGTTATGCATAAGTAAGCAGTTTAGTAAATTGAGGAAAATTATATAAATACACATATATGGTTATTGTTATGCTGTTAGAAGATAAAAACAATGAGAAACTGATGGATGTAGGCTTTATACTTCTGCAGACATACCTTTACACAGTGAGAATGAAGCACTGCAGACAGATTTTCAGTATGCTAATACAAGCTAAAATGCACTTAATGAGACCTCCAGCTGTCTACTTTCAATTTGCACTCACTGAATCTACTTTTCCACTGCAAACTAATTAAGACACTCTCATCTTTTTTCCTTGAAGTATCTACAATAGCTACTTTGAACTTTCCTGGTCCATTAGCAAAAGACCCCATAGAGTGGGCAGTCTATACAGATTGAAGGGGAAATGTGAATGATACACATGAAATAGCATGTTAAACAGTTAACCTAAATGCTCTAATAATAAACTATGCCAAGCTGATTGGTCTTCTTATTGGTATAACTTACAGTTGTCCAGGTGGTAGAAAGCCTCTTCAGAAGCCATACAAGTAGTGTTATGGTTTCAATGTCCCCTCCAAAATGCACGTTGAGGTTTAATTGTCCTCCTAACTGTATTGAGACTAGGACCTTTAAGAGTTCATTAGACCCTAAGGGCACCACTCTGAGAAAAGCACTGATGCCTATATTGAATGAGCAGGTTAGTTATTAAGGGTTCTGCCCTGTCTGCTCTCTGTTTTGTGCATGCTTCCTTCCCCTGTGCTATGTTATGAATGAGCAAGAAGGCCCTCTCCAGATGTGACCTCTCAGTCTTGGACTTCCAGACTCCAGTACCTTGAGCCAAACAGATTCATATTGTTTATAATATACCCAGTCTGTGGTGTTTAATTTTAGCAACAGAAAATGGACTATGAAAAGTAGTGAAAATAGGCACTGCATTAAAATTATTTTTTGTCCATTATCCTCAGACAGCTTTATGTTTTCCTGATATCCACAGTTTCACAACCTTCTACCTACCCATTCCTAAATTCTTATGTAGAAGGTCAAAATGAATGCTAAGACTTCAATGTTCTTCAACAGCAACTGACCAAATGTATTTACTTTTTTAAAAACAGAAGAAAATTTGATCCCATTATTCAAATTCCACCAGGTAAATGTATCTTTATTTCACAAAAATTTAGAAAAATAAATTCCCACAAAACTTTTCTGTGTCATGCTAAAAGTGTTATTGATGAAGTTATAAGGTTTATAATGTTAAAGTTGCAAAGAAATTTGTCTTTATAATGAGGTAATCCTCTTGCTGATGTTTCATCCCTCACCTTCCCATCATGCTGAGTATTATGGTTTGGATGTGAGGTGTCCCCTACAGGCTCCTATGTTAATTCAGAAATCTTTGGAAATAAAATTATTGGATTGTGAGATACTCATGGGATCTCTGGCCCAGCCTAGATCTGTCTCCACCAACCTGCTGGGCCCAAGGCCCAGGGTTGGCCCTGGTCCATACCACCACTGGCAGACATACCCCAGAGATCAGGCTCCGGCACAGGACAGCCTCCTCTGAACAGCAGACACCCACTGGAGCTCAGACTGGTGGTCTGCTTGGGACCCAGGCCCATGGTAGGTCTGAGTCGCCACCAGTGCCTCCCACACCTGAGAGCCCAGCCCTAACCCACTTCCATCTTGGGACACAGCAAACATCACCATAGCCTTCCCCACATAGTAGCCTCTACCTTTCAACAACAGACAGGGCCTAGAAACAGCTGCATCTCAGAACAGGCATCCCAAAGACAGTGTAAGACCCACCCTTTCAGCCTCATCTCTGAAAGACCAGCGTCCATTTTGGGACACTTCTCCTGTTATTTTGAGTTACCTCCACTATTGTCATCACCAAATTTAGTTGCAGTAGCATACATCAAGGGATAGCTGCAGGGTCTGGAAGCCCAACATCAAGGTGAGGTACAGATAATCTGTATGAATACTACAAGATTATAAGGTAGAAACTGTAATATATCAAATCCACACTGCAAGAAAGGAAGACAAACATGAAAACACAAGGGATAAAAGTGCACCCAAACAAACCAGGATACTACAATAACAGAACCCATGAACAGTGAAGTTGATGAAATGTCAGAGAAGGTGTTCAGACGGTTCATAATTAAAATGATCTGTGGATTAAAGAATGACCTACATGAGCAAATACAGGTAAAAATTGGTCACCTCAACAAAGAGATAAGAAAGCAAGTACAGGTAGCAAGAGATTACTTCAAGAAAGAGATAGAAACTCAAAAAAAAAAAAAATCAGAAATCCTTGTAATGAAGGAAACAATAAACTAAATAAAAAACTCAATAGAAAGCATCACTGACAGACTTTATCACTTGGAAGACAAAATGTCAGATAATGAAGACAAAGTTACAATCTAGAAAATAAGGTTGACCACACAGTGAAGATAGTAAACAACCATGAACAGAACATCCAAGAATTATGGGATAGCATCAAAAGACCAAATCTAAGAGTCATTGGGATAGAGGAAGACAGTGAGTTTCAAACCAAAGGAAAAAGATAATATAAGAATTATCAATGAGATAATATCAGAAAATTTCCCAAACATGAAGAACAAATTGGAAAACCAAATGCAAGAGGCTTACAGGACACCAATTGTACAACATTACAACAGATCTACACCAAGGCACATTATAATGAAAATGCTTACCATACAGAAGAAGGATAGAATCTTAAAGGCCTTAAGAGAGAGGAATCAGATCACATATAGAGGGAGACCAATTCTTATCAGCAGATTTTTCAACCCAGACCCTCAAAGCCAAGAGATCATGGAACAACATATACCAAGCTCTGAAAGAAAATGGATGCCAAACAAGAATGTAATATCCAGCAAAATTAAGCTTTAGATTTGATAATGAAATAAAAACCTTCTATGATAAGCAAAATTTAAAATAATTTACAACTAGAATGCCTTTACTACTGAACATCCTCAGCAAAATATTCCATGAAGAGGAAATGAAAAACAATGATGAAGATCAGCAGAGGGAGGTATTACACTAAAAGAAAATCTTATCAGGGGAGAAACTAAGTCAAATTAAATAACTAAAATAAACAAAAATGGCTGGGAACACAAATCATGTCTCAATAATAACCCTGAATGTTAATGGCCTAAACTTACAAATAATAAGACATAGCCTAGCAGATTGGATTAAAAAAAAAAAACCCAAAGATATGCTGCCTCCAAGAGACTCATAGGAAAAGTCATCCACAGACTTAAAGTGAAAGGTTTGGAAAAATCATACCACTAACATGGACTGCAGAAGTAATCAGGGGTTTCCATCCTCATATCAAATAGACTTCAAGCTAAAGTTAATCAAAAGGGATAAGAAGGACACTACATACTGTGCAAGGAAACCATACACCAACAAAACATAACAATCATAAATATATATGCCCCAAACAATGGAGCAGCTATGTTCATTAAACAAACTCTTCTCAAGCTCAAGAGTCAAATAGACCACAACACAATAATTGTGTGTGACTTTAACACACCTCTTTGACTACTAAATAGATCTTCCAAACAAAAGCTGAACAAAGAAACTATAGAACTCAATAATACCATTAATAACTTAGACTTAATTGACATATATAGACTATTTCATCCTTCAGTGAATGAATACATATTATTCTCAGCAGCACATAGATCCTTTTCTAAAATAGACCATATTATGACACAAAGCAACTCTTAACAAATACAAAAAAAGTAGAGATACTACCCTGTATTCTATCAGATCATAATGGAATGAACTCTGTGTCTAATAGAAAAAGTAGGCCATAATCTTCATCACGTGGGATTAGGCCCCAACTTCCTTAATAAGACTCCTATAGCAGCAAGAATTAAAACCAAGAATCAATAAATGGGATAGAATCAAACTAAAAAGTTTCTTCTCAGCAAAAGAAACAATCAGTGAGGTGAACAGAGAGCCTACATCCTGAGAGCAATTTTTTACCCCTCACACATCAGATAGAGCACTAATCTCTAGGTTAAATAAAGAACTCAAAAAGCTAAGCACCAAAAACACAAATAACCCAACCCACAAATGGGCCAAGGACATGAACAGACACTTCTCAGAAGAGGATATACAATCAATCAACAAATATATGAAAAAATGTTCATCACCTCTAGCAATTAGAGAAATGCAAATCAAAACTAGTCTAAGATATCACCTCACTCCAGTCAGAATGGCAGCTATTATGAAGACAATCAACAATAAGTGTTGGTGAGGATGTGGGGAAAAAGGTACACTCGTACATTGCTGGTGGGACTACAAATTGGTGCAGCCAATATGGAAAGCAGTATGGAGATTCCTTGGAAATCTGGGAATGGAACTACCATTTGACACAGCTGTCCCTCTCCTCAATTTATACCCAAAAGACTTAAAAACAGCATACTACATGGATACAGCCACATCAATGTTTATAGCAGCACAGTTCACAATAGCTAAACTGTGGAGCCAGCCTAGATGCCCTTCAGTGGATGAATGGATAAAAAAAATATGTGCTATATATATACACAATGGAATTTTACTCAGCAATAAGGAGAATAAAATCATGGCATTTGCAGGTAAATGGATGGCGTTGGAGAAGATAATGCTAAGTGAAATTAGCCAATCCCCCAAAAACAAATGGTGAATGTTTTCTCTGATATAAGGAGGCTGACTCATAGTGGGGTAGGGAGGGGGAGCATGGGAGGAATAGATGAATTCTAGTGTGGGAGGGAAAGGAAGGGGGCACGGGATTAGCAAGGATGGTCAAATATGATTATGTCATCATCCAAAGTACATGAATGAAGACATGAATTGGTGTCAACATGCTTTATATATAACCAGAGATATGAAAAATTGTGCTATATATAGATGTAATAAAAATTGTAATGTATTCCACTGTCATTTATTTTTTTAAAAAAATAATTAAATAAAAGATAAATAAATAACTAAATAATAAAAACTACTCCAACACCTGGAGACTAAATAATATGCTACTGAATGAACAATAGATATAAAGAAGAAAATTTAAAAAAATCTTAGAGGTAAATGAGAACACTGATACAATGTATCAAAATCTCTTGGATACTATGAAGGTAGTAGTAAGAGTAAAGTTCATTGCATGGAGTTCATTCCTTAAAAGAAGAAAAAGTCAACAAATAAATGACCTAACATTACATCTCAAAGCCCTAGAAAAAGAAGAACAAGCCAATACCAAAATTAGTAGAAGACAGGAAATATTTAAAATCAGAGCTGAAATCAATGAAATTGAAACAAAAGAAAAATTTGAAAAAATTGACAAAACAAGAATTTGGTTCTTTGAAAAAATAAATAAAATCTACAAACCCTTAGCCATCCTAATAAGAGAAGTAGAGAGATAACTCAAATTGGCTGCAAATTGGTACAGACAATATGGAAAGCAGTATGGAGATTCCTTGGAAAACTGGGAATGGAACCACCATTTGGACCTGCTATACCACTCCTATGTCTATACACAAATGACTTAAAAACAGCATACTACAGGGACACAGCCACATCAATATTATAGCAGCACAATTCACAACAGCTAATCTGTGGAACCAACCTAGATGCCCTTCAGTTGATGTATGGATAATGAAACTGTGGTATATATACACGATGGATACTATTCAGCATTAAAAGAGAACAAAATCATGGCATTTTCAGGTAAATGGATGGAGCTGGAGAATATCATACTAAGTGAAGTTAGCCAATCCCCCAAAAAACAAATGTTGAATGTTTTCTCTGATATAAAGATGCTGATTCATAATGGGGTTGCAGGTGAGGAGCATGGATATATTAGATGAACTTTAGATAGAGCAAAGGGGAGGGAGAGGAAGGGAGAGGGGATGGGAGTAGGAAAGATGGTGGAATGAGATGGATATCATTACTCTAAGTACATGTATGAAGACACTAATGGTGTGACTCTGTGTATAACCAGAGATATGAAAATTTGCTCTTTATATGTGTAATATGAATTATAATGCATTCTGCTGCCATATATAACAAATTAGAGTAAAGAAAGAAAATGGAAAAAATAAAATAAAATAAAATAAAAATAAATTTAAAAAATAATTATCGGATTGCAAGGGCCATAACCTATTCAGTCCATCCTAGTTTGAATGGATAAACTGGGTGGTCACTGTAGATGGGTGGGATATGCCTAAGAAGGAAGGTTACTAGAGACTTGCATTTTCCCTGAGGTCTCCTCTCATTCTCTTTATCTCTGCTTCCTGGCCACCATTAATTGGGTCCTCCTCCACCATATTTTCCACCATGATATTCTGCCTCACCTTGATCCCAGAACAATGGACTTTGCAGACCACAGACTAAATCTCTGGAACCATAAGCTAGAAGGAACTTTGCCTCCACTAGGTTGTTTTTGCCAGTTTTCTGGTCACAGTGATGCAAATCTAACTACACACTGACAGATCCATATCCATCCTTTTAAATGTGATTTGTGGATTCTTAAGGCAAGACAGAAGCAAACTAACTTTTACTACATTTTGCATATAATTTCCACATTTGATCATTAAAATAGCTATTTAGGAAAAAAAATCCTATACATATTTCAGAGGTGAAGAAACTAAGTTTCAGTGAGGCAAACTATTTTGACCAAGATCCCTAATTGATAAGGGGCAGAGCCAGGAATTAAATTAGATTTACTACTGTTTACTTATCTCTACTATCTCCTTTCTGGCAATGTTAATAATTTAAAATAGGATGCTCAAAGCATCCTAAACTAGAACAACATAATGTACAATATGAGAGTTTCTACACTTAGTTATCAGAATAAAGCTTTCTGTTTATGCCTAAGTCCAAAAGCTATTCTGGTTAATAAAAGAGTAGCCTCTCTAAAGACAAATTTTGGCAAGAGAAATGCGGTCTAATTTGCTTGTATTACAAAAATAGAAACACATGTAAATCTGAAATTAACTGTCTTTGTTTCTTGCAGTTCCATGCAAATGAAAATATGGAAAATAGGAAATCCTTGAAAGAGAAAGAAATGCACATGTTGCAATTTGTTTTTCTGTAGTTGTTATTGTTGTTGTTATTTTAATTGGTGAGTGCTTTCTCTACTGGAACTCTTAAGACTACTCAGATCCTCTGACATTACTCCTTATAACATATCAGCTGAATATATTTATGGAGACCATAATGCTCCATCAGAGATTTTGGCTAACATACTACACTGCTGATGTAACACGCAGGGCTCAGAATTGTTATTGCTGGGCTAAGTAGCCACCTCCTGAATTGTTTTCTGTATAATCTGTGATATCTACACCAACAGGTTTTCTAGATGGCTACACCTGCCCTGCCTGAGTACAATAATGAGTCAAGTATATTAGGAAAGGCCCAATTTTTATGAGTATAGTGACATATACTACAGATAGTCACTAATAAGTAGAATCGATGTCTGCACATGCATGTCTAAATCAATGACAATGGCATAGAGCTCTTTTATGAGGCACCATATTTTCAGAACTTCATGTTAGGCACATAAAACATGACAAATATCAGAAACAAAAATAAATGGAAGGAAGCAAGTAAAATAACTATCTATTTTTTGGTTTGATATCATACAGAACAAGTCCTTATGCATGTAGAGAAAACACTATTAAATTACTGAAATATCCAATAGGAATTATAGTCAGTCTCCAAAAATTAGAAACAGAAAACTTCAGGAAATTCTAGATCTTCAAACAGGTGAAATGCAATGGAGATAATTCTAGATAAAATCAATAATTTTCTTAATGTCCATAATCTATTTTATATGTGACACCTCACCAATCTTATCCACACTAATCTTTCTAAGTTCTGTGTTCCTCCAATAAGCCTACATGACCAGTAAGCAGTAAGGAAAAATTCTACCAATGTATTCAATAGGGACAATTATATTATGAGAGCTGTTTAGTTCTTGCCTGAAAACTGCCAAGAACAACCTAGAAGAGGCAGAGTTCCTTCTAGCTCATGGTTCCAGAGATTTAATCTGTCGTCTGCAAAGTCCATTGTTCTGGGACCAAGGTGAGGCAGAACATCATGATGGAAAGCTATGGTAGAGGAGGACCGTTCCATTATTTGTGGCCAGGAAGCAGAGAGAAAGAGAATCAGAGGAGACCATAGGGAAAGTCTACAAAGTCTAATATGGTTGCCACTGGTCATGTGTGTCTATTTAAATTTAAATTAGATAAAATCAAAGATTCAGCTCCTCTGTTTCACTAGCCATATTTCAAGTCCTCAATAGCTACTTGTATCTAGCGGCTACTGAACCAGTCACTGCAGAACACTGCAGAGAGTTCTTTTTTTTTTTAATTGAGTTCATTTATTTCCATTTTATGTAATAATCAGAGTATTTAATTAAAAATACTTAATGATTACAGTTATGATTTTTCTCTTCAATCTAGGGTTCTTTTTATTGATTTTTTTAAAAATAAATGACAGTGGAATGCATTGCAATTCATATTACATATATAGAGCACAATTTTTCATTTCTCTGGTTGTATATAATAAAGTATGTTCACACCAATTTGTGTCTTCATACATGTACTTTGGATAATGATGTCCATCTGTTCCACCATCATTGCTAACTCCCTGCCCCTTTCTTTCCCCTCCCAACCCTCTGCCCTATCAAAAAAATGTGGCATATATACAAAATGGACTATTACTCAGCAATAGAAGATAATAAAATCATGGCATTTGCAGGTAAATGGATGAAGTTGGAGAAGATAATGCTAAGTGAAGTTGGCCAATCCCCCCAAAACAAATGTCGAATATTTTCTCTGATATAAGGTGACTGACTCATAGTGAGGTAGGGAGGGGAAGCATAGGAGGAACAGAGAGTTTAATTGTATAGATTTATTGCTTACTGGACATGAAATCCCGTCATAGAAATCTGTCTGCAAACTATGGTATATACAATTCCCTTTATGTGAAAATGCTTGCACTTCTACCTACCCTTCAAATTTACATTAAAAATGTATATCTTTAAGTGTAGACTGCATTTCATATCTATCCCTCTGACTCATATGTTGTAGTCAGAAATAATTTTCAATTTTTCTGAACCCTTTTTGAGTTTTGTTTATAGTATTCACATGCTCTCACAATGCTGCTGTAATCTAAAGGAATCTGGGAAAGAATTTTCTTTTTTCTCACTAACTTAGACACAGGGAAAGACTGAATAGTTTTGTTCCCTTTTCAGAATGTCTTGGGCATTATATATGCTCAAAGCATATTTTAAATAAGAAAATATAATTCTCATTTTAAAAAATTGGCAATTTTAAGAAAACACCATATTATCAAATATTTTCATTTGCTGGGGGAAATTGAGATCACAGAGTTGATATGTATGCATAGGTGATAAATCAAACTACTTAATAAGTAATATGGCACCAGCTCATCAGAATGATACTGATTTTAGCACACAAACAGGTCCTTGTCCTTACTGAACACTGGAAATGTCCAAGCATTTCTGCAAAGAACTGGGATAGCTATAAAAATGTTGGATAAGGAAATGTAGAAGCTTCTGGCTGTAGCTATTTTTTTTTTTACCATAATGATAGTGATTCAATATTTTATCAGTAAGTGGGACCATACCTGTGTTTACTAAACAGCTCTCATAATATAATTGTCCCTATTGCACACATTGGTAGAATTTTCCCTAAGAAAATTTTAAAACAACTTTTCATGAATACAACTACTGTGCCACATGGGATTCCCACCTCCTGGGATATTGAAGTAAAAGCTTTTCAACTGTTAAATAGGCATGTGATCTTTATACTATTGGCATAATGTCATATCCATTTGTATCAAGATTACAAAATTCCAGAAACCTGCTCCCTCAGATGTTGTGGTTGGGGTAATTGATGCTTTAGGCCTAAAAATCTTAATAAGCTGACAATTTTATTTTCAGAAGTGCCTTCAAGGGGTGCAATTCTAAAAAATTACTTTTCAACCTGGGTGATTGGCTAATAAAATGAAAGTAGTTTATAACAAATAAACAAGTAAAGAATGTGTCATGCCTTGCACAGCTTTTAACACTAATGCACAAAATCATTTCATTTCTTTAAAAAAAAGCTTGCACCTATAATAAAATGCCTGGTGTTTATGGAGAAATAACTTGCTTTTATGTAAAAAAAGTTTGATAGCTCATTGTTACCAACACTTAAAGTTATTAATTTTTAAAAGCAGCCAGTCATAGTAGCATAAAATCAGTAATTGATGTGATATCATTTTTTTGCCTCAATGCTCCAGTTTTAAATAATGTTTAGTTTGTAAGTAAATAAAACTTTACTTCTCTAATGATTTTTTTCCACACAGAAAACAAATATAATTCATTGGTAAGATTGTCAATAACCTAGGTGGTCATTTCATAGTAAGCATTGTTTTCATTTAAAAGGAGAGCCATTAATTACTTCTAGATTGAAAACATGGAGGATAAATGGGCTTCTTTTTCTTCTTTCCTGCTAACATAGTTTCTGCTCTAAATATACTCACAGATATTTTATAGTTCTCATTGTGTTGCACATGCTCCATGAATAGCCAGTATGTGAATTTACAGATATGTTATTAGCACACACATTCAGTTAGCTTGATTCTATAGGATTGGGAGAAAGCACAAAAATGTAAGCAATTAAGGTACCACACCTAAGGAAAGAAAACAAGAAATTTCCAGCATCTACCACTGCTTTGTAGGATCAAGAGAATGCATATAATCTTAGGAATTTTCTCTAAAGAGAGAAGAAAAGAGGAAGAGCATGCAAATCCACAGAGAAAATCTGAGAGACTCAGAATCTTTAGTGCAGCTAACTGATTAAGAGATTTCTTTTTTAAAACCAGTGAGCAAAGACTGAAGGAAGTTATTGATTGTCTGGATGTAAAGGCAACAATGCAATACTTTAATAAACACTATTCCAGAAAAAAAAAATGACACCACCAAAAGAACACATTAATGTTCTAGGAATCCACCCCAACATGTGTAAACCAAAGATTTCATGAAAAAAAAATAATTGTTTTAGGAAACATAAGTGATCTAAAAAGGACCACCAATACAAAACTAAATGAATTCAGGAAAACAATATATTTTTAAAATGTATGTTCAACAGAGATATAAATGATATTTTAAAAAGAAACATGCTGGAGCTGAAGAATACAATGAATGAAATAAAATATATAATAAAGAGCCTGGAAACTCTACTTCAGCAAGCAAAAAGATCTGTGAACTTGGAGAAAAGTCATTTGAAATTGTCTAAAAAGAAAAGAAAAAAAAGAGTCTAGTATATACCATTTATGGGGCACATTAAGATACATAACATAAATAATATGACAATAATAAGAATCTTAGAAGGAGGAGAAAGAGGGAGGTGGGAATGAGTTAGTAAGTTTATGTAAAGAAAAAATGGCTTAAAACATCCCAAATCTGGGGAGAGATATGGACATCCAAATAAAACAAAAAGTTTCCAAATAAGTTCAGTACAAGGGCTGGAGGTTGTAGCCCAGTAGTTGAGTGCTCACCTCACATGTGTGAGGCACTGGGTTTGATCCTCAGCACTACACACAAAAATAAATAAATAAAACAAAGATATTGTATCCATCTACAACTAAAAATGATTAAAAAATTAAGTTCAGTACAAGGAGGACTTTTTGAGGATACTTTTTTAATCAAATGGTAAAATCAGAGTCAAAAAAGAATTTTAAAATCAGTAGAAGAGATTTATCACATACAAGTGTTACCAATATATTACTGGTAAACTGTCAGCAGACACTTTGCAGGATAGAAAAAAGCAGGAATATATATTCAAAATGTTGAAAGAAAAAAATATCAATAAAGAATACTTATTGGGCGAAACTGTTCATCAGAAATGAAGGTGAAAACTGATTTTCACAGACATATTACATCTGCTTAAGTTCAATATAAAAATTCATGGACAATTAAAAGAGAAAGAGGGTGGCTTTTAAAAATGTAAATTGAAATATGAACTTGCATCAACCCTACAAAAATGAGGTAAAATTGAGAAGACAAGGAAGAAGCGTTCTTAACCATGATTGCTGAACAGTCAATGTTCTTCCATCGGGCACCCTGCACACAAGGTGGAACTTATAACTTAGACAAAGGTCTTCTATTTAGATAGAAACTATAAAGTGACTATTCTTTTTCTGAGTCCAAAAATGCTTTTTTTAGTCTTTTATAATTATGGATCTTTTAAAAGGAGATAGTATACCCTACATGAATTTCAGTTTAATATCTTCTGGCTTTAACTTCCTTTGTATTCTGCTTTACAATTTATAATTATACTTTTACTTCTAGGCTTTAACATCAAACTCTTTTCACTTATAGATTTCAGCCATTGTTCAAAAAGTCTATTTCACCTGACCAAGAAATCTGAAAAGCCAGATTGGCCAACACCCTAATTTCCTTAAGAGTGAGGAATGGACTAGAGGGAAGAACTGCAATAGGAACTTAGACTCATCACTTTGTCTGCAAATGTCCAATGGATGGCTAAAACAGGGTTAAAGATGGCATTTCTGCTTCCATTTTGAAAATAAGTGCTAAAGGGAATTCTTCAAGCTGAAACCAAAGATGCTAATTAGTAATTAAAAAACTGATGAAAATATATACTCACTAGTAAAGGTCAGTATATAATTCTAATTCAAAATACTGTAATGGAGGCATGCAACTCACTTGCAAATCTAGTATAAAGATAGATTTTTTAAAATAACTATTTTATAAGATAAAATAATTCTTAAAAGATACACAACATCAAAACCTGTGAATTCTGATATCAAAAATATTAATGGGCTGGGAGTGTCCTCCATGGTAGACTACACTGGGTTCACTACCCAGCAAAAACAAAAGAAAAGAAAATGAAAGACATAAAATGTTGGGGAAGGGAGAAAAACTGTAGAGATTTTATATGTTATTGAAGTTGTTATTATCTGCTTAAAATAGACTGTTATACATTTTGTAAGCCTCATGGTAATCATAAAGCAAAACTATCATAGATACACAAAATATAAAGGGGAGGGTCAAAGCTTATGATTAAAAACAAAAAGGAAGGCAGTACAAGAGGATTCTTTGTACAAACAATCTACAAAATAGCTAGAAAACAATTAGCAAAACAGTATCTGTAAGTTTTCACATGTCAATAATTACTTTAAACATAAATGAATTAAATTGCCAGTCAAAAGGTAGATAGGGAATAACTTTTTATAAAGACCTAAAAATATGCTGTTTACAAAAGACTAACTTTAGCTTTAAGGATACATGTAGGGTAATATTTCATGCAGATTACAATAAAAAGACTTCAGGAGTGCTATGTTTAGATGAAATAGTAATTGAACCAAAAACCATAAAAAATGGTCAATAAATAATTATAAGGTATGAGTTTATGAAGAAGATATAACAACTGATACCAAAGTCAGAGAAGTACACTACAAAAACAGAAAATTAGAAATCAATATCTCTGATGAACATAGATGTCAAAATATTTTAAAAAATACTAAGAAAAAATTGAACAGCATATCAAAAGAATTATACAGCATAATCAAGTGGCCTGTATTTTTGAGATGCAGGCATGTTTCAACATCTGCAAATTAATATATGATATACCACAAAATGAGAGATAAAAATCGTATTATCATTTCAATAAATGTGAAAAAAAAATTCATAAAATTCAACAAACTCATACAATAAAAATTTTCAAAATATAAGTATAGAAGTAATATATGTAAGCATAATAATTCCCACTTAATAAGTGAGTATAGTGAGCAATATACTCAATGAAAGGCTAAAATGATTTTTTGTAATATCAGGAATAAAATAAGGATGGCCATTCTCATTACTTGAACATAATGATGGAAGATTTAGCCAGAGAAATTACACAAAAAAAATATACACTGGAATTAGAAAAGGAAAAGCAGAACTGTCTGTAGTTCTAATGATATAAAACATCTTGTCTAATATATAAAATTCCTACACACTTAAATTTAAAAAAACAAAAAAAATTTAGAACTAAGAAATGAATTCAGGAAACTTGCAGGATACAAAATGAGTATACAGAAATCTAGTGTGTTTCTGTACATTAACAACAAAACTATCTGGAAAAGAAATCAAGAAAACAGTCATACTGAGAATAAATAAAAAAGAACAAAACATAAAGAAATTTAATCAAGGAGTTGAATGATTCATACACTGAAAATCATAAAATGCTGATGAAAGAAATTGAAGACCATACCAATAAATATATATGTAACTCAAGTTCATCGTTTGAAATAATTAATGGTGTTATAACTCACCAAAGAATCTGAATATTGCAATCAAAATTCCAAAGGTATTCTCCTCAAAAATCGAGAAAGAAATCCTAAAATGTTTATAGAAACACAAAAGACACAGAAAAACTAAAGCGATCTTGAGAAAAAAAAGGAACAAAATAAAGCCATCATATTTCCTGATCTCAAAATATCTAAGCAGTTGTATAATCTAAACATTGTGGTACTGGCACAAAAAGTGACACATAGACTAATGGAACAGAATATAGAGCTCAGCAATAAATGCACGCACCTATGGTCAACGAATTTAATAAATTTGCCAAGAACACAAAATGGGAAAGGACAATCTATTAAAAAGGTAGTGTTGGAAAACTGGATATCCATATGAAAAAGGTCTGGGCCCTCAGCTTACACCACACACAAAAATCAACTTAAGATGGATTAATGACTTAAACATAAAACATGAAACCATAAAACTTCTAAAAGAAAACAAAAGGTAAAAGCTCTTGACATTGGTGCTGGAAATGATTTTTGGAAATCTGAAAGCAGAAGCACAGGTAAGAACAGCAAAAACAAGCAAGCAGGAGTACATCAAATTAAACTGTTTCTGTTCAGCAAAGGAAACAATCAACACAATAGAAAGGCAATCTGTGGAATGGGAACATAGATTCAAAAACCATATATACGGCAGGGGTTAATATCTGAAATATGTAAGGAATTCATACAACCCAATAGGGAAAAATTGAGCAAAGAGACCTAATACACATTTTTTCCCCAAAGAAAACATATAAAGGCCAACAGGCATATTTAAAAATATTTAACATCACAAATTAAAACTGAGCTATAATGTTGTGATATCACCTCACACCTCATAGAAAAACTATTATTAGAGAGAAAATAACAAGTATTGATGTGAATGAGCTGGAAAGAAATATATAAACACTGTTATTGAGAATGTAAATTGGCTTAGCTACTATGGAAAACAGCATGGGAGTTCTTCAAAAAGCTAAAAATAAAATTACCATAGGAATCAATAACCCCACATCTGTATGTGTATCTAAAGAACATGAAATCAGTATCTTGAAAAGCTATTTATGTTCCTATGTTCATTGAAGCATTATTCATAATAGCAAAGACAACAAATAACCTAGCTGTTGCTTTATGGATGCATGGATAAAGAAAGTGTGACAAATACAATAGAATATTATTCAATCATAAAAGAAGAAAATTCTGTGATTTGTAAGAACATAGATTAACTTGGGGGACATTATATTTAATAAACAATGCCGAACACAGAAAGACACATGCTGTATGATATCACCTATCATGTAATCTGAAACAGTCATTGTCTTGGAAACAATAAAGAGATGTTTACCAGAGGCTGAGAGAGTGGGAGATATCAGGAGATACTGACCAAAGGGTATAAACTTTCATGTATAAGGTAAGTAAGTTCTGGACATTTAATATGTATTTTGGTGGGTTATAACAGCATTGATTATTTCAACATGGTGATTACAGTTAATAATAAAGCTCTGTATATGTAAAATTTGCTAGAAAATTAGAAGTGAAATGCTCTCACCATAAAAAAGGAAGGGCAACTATGTAAGGTAAAAGACATTTTAGTTTGGTTATAGTAATCTTTCACTATGTATTTTAAAACATCACACTGTATGTCTTAAATATATAAAATCTGTATTTGCCAATCATATCTCAATCATATACAAAACACACTATTGGCCTCATCCTGGGGATCAGCAATGTGTGCCTTTGTAATGGGAATCCTTTTTGCCTGAGAATATCTATTACAAAATTACATCTACTGTTCAGGTCTTTTTATGATTTGGCTTTAGCAATTGGCATAGTTCATCCTTGGGTTGGCCAAGCATAAGAACAAAAATTTAAAATACTCCTTAATTTTTTGTCATAGTATAAAACCAGTCTTCTATTATTATGCTACTTCATTGAAAAGTTGTATAGGTTGTTTCTAAATAGACAGGAAGCCCACAATGTACTTAAAAGATGCTTGATTTTAAATTGTAACATGAAAACAGCTGAAGAAAAACTTTTAGTAACATTCAACTGAAAAAAAAAAAAGAGAATCATAAAAATAAAAAATATTAAAATTATGAAGTAAATGAGGAAAATACAGATAGATCAATCAAAATAAATCAGAATGCCTCACCGGAATCTTAGAAAAATAAATGAGATATGTAAAATAATCTGAGCAACTTAGGAAAAAGAAGCTTTATGAAAGATCATAAAGAAATATCCTTATGACTACTTTCATTCTTGGGATATTTTCTTCTGGGGAAAAGAAAAGGAAGAGTTTTAAGGAAAGATTTACTGTATATATGTATCAAATCATCATATGTCACTGCACTATTGTGTACAATTTTATGATTTTATATTTCAGTTAAAATAAATTTAATTTAAATGAAGGTGGGAAAAATGGCACTGAGTAAATGCAATGAGATCTAGAAGATCCTATGCATCCTGTGTAATAATGGCTCACAAGACCTTGAGAAAATGGTCAGGTATAAGGCAACACAGGCTGAGCTGGCCCAGTACAGCTCTGGTTTACACGGTGGTACCACACAGCTTTGTCTTGTTTTAATAGTTTTACTGCTTATTGCTTCCAAGAAAGTGAAAAAATAATGACACAATAAAACCTGAAGAATCTTAAGCAAACATGAATTTTAAATTGATCTAAATTTCAAATATGTCATAAGTAAAGATGAGATTAAAACAATTATTTAATAAACTCAGGAATTTCAGAAGAGAATCCAGATTATTCATGTATGAATGGAATTTCTTTCAGCTTTGCTACATTTCCTCCACCAAATGAAATTCTTTAAATATGTACACCAATTCCATATCTAATTATAAATTCACCTTGCCTTGACATCTTTCAATTCAAATGCACAATTAGCACCCTTGCACCAAGACTCCCAAGTCTGCTAAGAGATAGGCCCACTTCAGAACTTTCAGATGTTTTTGTCATATTTTTCTGCTTGGAACTAAAATGGTTTATGAGCTAGTTTTGCAGTCAGAAATTTAATTGTGGCAGAAGTATATTATTGAATATTTTACTATTTTTTTGTTCTCAAGAATAATAAACATCCCTACCTATACTATCAGAGTCAGAAAGCAGATGAACTACTTATTTGACAATTAAAGTATGAAAATAAAGAATAGACTGCAAATCTTTAAGATAGTCATCTTTTGGTGTTAAAATATTGCAATGAACAGTCAACATTTTTTATTAATAGAAAAAAAACTAGAAATAAACAATATAGAAGACAAATTTATAATGAATTTGAAAATCTTTATTGCCCAGTGACATCATAGCCGTCACAGCAACATAGAAAAATGCATTACTAACATGTTTGTGGTTATGTTCCTATAAATAAGACTACTGTGCTGCCAGTTGAATAGAAGTTTAGCACATATAGTTATGTATTATGCATAATACTTTATAATGACAATAAACAACTTGTTATTGGTTTATGTATTTACCATTCTTTTTAAAATCTGTAAAATTTACAGATATAAATGTGTAAAACAGCCTCAGGCAGGCCCTTCAGGAGGGATTTCAGATGCAGGCATTAATTGTTATCATAGGAGATGACAGCTCTATGCATGTTATTGCCCCTGAAGAACACTCAGTGAAACAAGATGTGAGGTTCCAGGCAGACATTGATGATCTTGACACTTTATGGGCTTAGGCCTATGCATGAGTTTTTTCTTAATTTTTCAGAACAAAAGTTTTGAAAGTTAAAAAAAAATGTAAGTAAGCTATACCCTATAGTCTACTAAACATTTAGCAGTGCAGGAGAGAACTGCATACAACAGCAAATTTTCAGGAGATCACCATGAAGAGTATTTGATATTTTTCTCTAATTTATTTTATTCAGGTGGATATTTCAGGGATATTCACTGTAACCCTACATGGGCAGCTATTGATAATTTAGAAATGGTAATGTGAATCTCCTGAACGTTCCCCAAGAAAGGTCTGAAATAGTTGTGAACAGGGGGTCAAAATACCTGAATTTGAATCCCAACTCCATCTCTCCCATGTTGAGGGGTATGATGCAACTTCCTTGCATCCCAGACTTTCAATCCTCATTTTTAAAAGGAATTATTTCATTAGGGCATATCTAAAATTTGTTTTTCAAAGTAAAATCCTTAAGACTGTAAAGAGATCTTATTTGGGAGAGATGAGATAGAAAAGTATTTTATTTTTTTAAATAATATAATTTGAATTCTTTGCCTAGGACTCTGAAGGTGTCTAACTTTTTTTAACATGTTAATTTTGATGAATTGCTTGTTATTACAGAATTAATGACTAAAATACAATGAATGATAGAACATTCAATAATTCTGTTAACAGTATATACATATTCCTATGGGAAAACAGGATGATATATATATATATATATATATATATATATATATATAGATAGATAGATAGATAGATATAGATATAGATATAGATATTTTCATCCCTTAAGTGCAAAAGAAAAATGTTGATATAGAAATTTCAAAATCTTGAGTAAAGATTGCAAGATTGAATACAAAACAAACATGATTTTTTTTCCATTATGTGGCTATTCTAGAATAATTAAATATAGATATTTCATAATATCTTATTATAGATAATATAATATCCTATTATATATTATAGATATAAAATCTTATTATATATCTTATTATATATTATAGATGCTATAATTTATAGATATTTCATAATATCTATATCATAATAAAGATTGTATACAAAATAAACTTGTTAAAATTTTCCATTATGTTGATATTCTAGAATGATTGAATATAGATATTTCTTAAATATCAGACTTGTAATTGGAATCCAGTTTAAGAATAGTACACATGGTAATATAATAATAAAGACATTCACTATTGAATAGGTTTTAGGGTTTTTTGAAAAACATTTGCATATTATTTTTTAAAGCATCACAGCAATTTCCAAAACAGATATTGCTATTTGATAGAAAAAAAAATAAATCATAAAATCTCTTTCAATGATAGTTCAAGTCACCAGAGAAGTTGAGTCCTATATCTTTTCCCAATATTTAGGAACTGGTCAAAATATTTTCATGAATACAAGATCTTGCACATAGATGAACAGTAATGTTTCAAATCAAAATAAAGTCAGTATACCATTCATTTACTCATTTGAAGTGAAATGGAATGAATAAATGTAAACCAGTACCAGGCAATACGGAGACAATGATTATCAAGTCACTCTTTTTGGGGAATTCATGGTCTAATTGAGAAGACAGACTTGTGAACAGATTTTTTCCCAGCTGCTGTGGGAACACAAAGAAAATAGCAGCTAATTGTGAATGGAGAAGCTGATTAAGGCTTCACAGAGAAGGTGACAGCCTATGGAAGAAACAAAGACTTTCTTCTGCTGAAGGAGGGAAAGCAATTCCCAGCAGTGGCAATAGCTGGAAGGTACTTAGGAGCAAAGTATATTCAGAAGATGAAGAAAACTTTGATGTAACTGGAATGGTACATGAATGGAAGAAAACGGATGGGAGGCAGGATATTAAGGAAATCTACACATGAAAGGAAAGTGCCTTGCTGACAAGCTAGATATTTTGAACTACATCTCAAAAGAAGAGTGTCAAAAGCATAGAGAAAAATTCTCAAATGGCTCTAGGTTGGTACCTACGATGGGATGGGGGTTGGGTAGGGTGGTAGGAAATCCAAAATCTTGTCACCCAAGTATCTTAGCAAGTCTCATTCATTCTCTAGACAAGTTTAGATATCAGATTAAATTTATATAATTGATCTTTACCTTTATGTAATTGTTTAATTTCAGAGCATCAATATTTTACAGTGGCATTATATTTAAAGGTTAACAATCATTTAATGGTGTTTTAGACACTTTTAAAATTCTTTCTCTTCTGTTTATTTTGTGCTGTACAATTATTGATCAGAAATAAGACTTTTCTTATAAGACTCAATTTATAACATGGCAGAATTTGTGACTAGGGAAAACAATTTCCTTGCTCTTAAACAAGCACATGTTTCTCCTACAAAAGAAACAATTTTAACTTAAATGAGGAGAATGTCCCTCTGTTATTGGACATTCTGGTTATAAATTCAGTGAAAACCAACTATTCCACTCTAAGTACAATGATCAGTCTTTGTCTTCTCTAGATTTCTTGGCAAATGCTAATTAACATTCCTCAGATAACCTTAACTGTGATTTGATGGTTCTCTCTGAAGGTCAACATGCTATTTAAAGAGAAATATGTATAAATCCATAGTTGGATTAATGGTAGACATAGCCTATTTTTTTAAAGTAAGTATAATGAGGTAAGCTAAGAACCTGTTATGTGTTGGTGACAGTGGGATTGGTTGTTTCCTCAGCCAATGTATTATGTCTAAATGACCTAAGGACGCCAAACATAAATAAATAATAGAAAGAATGAATTTAGGAAAAGGTGGAAGAAAGAATGTATAATTTATTTTATTAATATGCAGTTATTTGGGCTAGGGATGTAGCTCAGTGATAGAGCACTTGCCTCGCACATATGAGGCACTGAATTCAATCCTCAGCACCACATTAAAAAAAATAAGCAAAATAAAGTTCCTATATCCATCTACAACTAAAATATTTTTTTAAAAGAAACGGTTATTTGTAAATCAATGTTTAAATCATAAAAGTTCCTATTTGTTGCCACAGAGTATCAACATATTGAGTATTTGCCTTAATTTGAGTATCCAGCTTTGCTGGGTGTTGTACATCACATATCACATCAAAAAGACTTTGGAAGATGAGAACCAGAGAATTACCATCACCAACCTTTGAGATTCTTTTATCTGACTCTTGGCCTCTATCTGATACTTTCATTGTTAGGCTTATTATTTTAGTCTCTCAGAAAATATGAACTTCACTGGAATGATATAGAGGTACATTTCTAAGGGAGGGGTAATGATATAAAACCACATATATCTTCCATAATATTGATGAAAGTATTCTAGCATTTCATACTGACAAAACAATGCTTCAGTGCTAATTGTCTACTAAACTGTGAACCTGAAAAGAGAAAGTTGTGAAAATATATAAAAAATAATACTAAAGAGTCATATTTCAGCAATAAAGGAGGAAATGAGATGGTGGCAAGTGAATTTGGAAAGTCTCAAAATTTTTAATAATGTGTTATTTTGCATGAAATAGTATATGATCTTGCCTAAGCCATAAGATTAATATATTTTAATGAGTCAAAAACAATCACAAAAACACAAAAGGTGCCAAATTGAAAGGCAACATATATAAATATATAAGTGAATCTAGTTCTTCATATTTTAGTATCTTCTAGAACATTTCAATGTTCAGAATTAGCTGAACTTTATTGGATTTCTGATTGTATGTCTTCCAGAAGTAACGATGAATTGGTTTAAGGAATAAAAAGAAGATGAGTCAAGAAATACCAAGAATACTCTGTCTAGAATCAGTCTTCTACGTCAGAAAGAGAAGTACTAAAGCACATTAAGAGTATGATCATATATCACCCCAAAATTGCTTCTATGGACCTGGGCAGACTGTCAAGACTCCTCAAATTCACATGGTAAAGCTTATCTTTATTTCTGCAAGATGGATACACAAGTGATCCATGACCCAATTGTCATAGCACAAGCAACAGCAGATTAGTATGTATATGTTTCTGAATCACAGGTAATAGACTCATTCATTGAATCATGTTTCTTTATTCTATATCTCTAGTTAACTGGGTGGACAGATTTTGGGGTAGGTGGAGTATAATGTATGAGACTTCAAAACAATTTTAGCAGAACCATAAAATTTACTAGCTTCAGCAATGTCTCCATTTAAAAAAAATGGCTGCAGTTCTCTGGCACCAATCTCCATTGCCTATCCTCTTTCCCTTTCACTGAAAATCATTTATCCCTATAGAAGAACCATGCTGGTTAATCTATTTTAGCTCTTGAACACTTGCTGTTTTTTGGTATAAAAATCACTGCCACCATAGGAAAAAAAATGTGACACATTAACTGAAAAAATAGAATGTTGTGTGGTTACACAGTCTACTAAATCCACCACTAACTCTACTGAGATGCACAACATGTTTAAGGTCAAGAATGCCTAGCATTTTGGGATTCAAACAGTCTTTTATTATAAGATACAGAAAAATATATCTTTATTATGTTTTGATGATCAACATTCAGTAAGCTCTGGGTACCAAGAAAGGAAAACAATTTCAGAGTTCAAGATGCAAACTGAGCCATGACTCATGTTGACACTCCAAATACTTGTATTTTTCACTACGCAGCAGTGGGTGAAAGTTGTCCTGGAGTGACACTTCAACCATTTAGAAAGTAAACATTCTTTTCCCTGTGCATAAAATAGATTCCTGCTGCCCCTCAGACACTTTAAATAGATGAATACACCAATACAGCGGCTGGGTAGGAAGAGAGAAAGGGTAGCAACATCTCTCTTCTGTTTTCCAAAATTCAGGGTGGTGGCATTGAAGGTGGGACCATAGTAACCATTAGGGAGGAAAACAGGAGGACATGTAAGCAGCTGGCATTTGATAAGTTCCTGTGATGAATTTTAGCTGCTTTACCACTTGAAATCTATCTATTAAACAAATATATTCTTAGATGTTTCCTTCAGTGACAGAATATTGTGTGCATTTGCGTGCCTCTCTGTGATGTATGTGTGTGTGTCTATGTGTGTGTGTATGTGTGACCAATAATTGCATCTGCATCTCTTATCTTTGAAGTATGACCATTCAACATTGGAGTCACACATCCTAGAGTAAAATTTCCATAAGATAATCATGAATATCTGTGGGTACATAGTAACTGATTCTTCTGTCTCCTGCTTTTTCTAGCTATGTTCAGAAAGCAAAAATCAAATCATCCACCAAAAGCCAAATGTTTTCTCTGATATGCAGATGCTAATTCACAATAAGTGGGTGGGGGATAGGGAAGAATAAATGTACTTGGGATTAAACAGAGGGAAATGAAGGGAGGGGAAGGAATAGGGCGGTAGGAAGGATAGTAGAATTAATCAGACATTATTACCCTATGTGCATATATGATTACGTGACCAATGTGCTTCAACATCATGTACAACCATAAGAGTGAGAAGTTGTACTCCCTTTATATATGATGTGTCAAAATGCATTCTGTAATATGTAACTAATTAGAACAAATTACAAAAAAGAAAGTTACCATCTTGTATGAACATTAATAAAATTTTCGAAAATAAAAGAAAAACATCACCTGCCATGCAAAAGAGGAAAATTCCAAAGTCTAAACCCAACATTAATGTAGATAAAAGCATCATCAAGAAAATCATATACATATTGAGAGAAACATACAGAAGGTTCTCTAAAGAAAATGTATCCATGAGAAATATAATAAATGTCAATTATCAGTTTTGTCAATTCTCATATAAATAAATATTTTGCTTAAAAGGGATTCCTGTGAATATAGATGCTAATATAATGCCTACATACACATATACACACAATTAAGAATTCACCTATTTCAGCAACTCAGGCAAGTTTTCTATTTAAAAAAAAGAGATTCTCTATAACTTTAAATGAGCAATAGTTTTCCTTTGATGATAATACTTCACAAGTATTCATTTATTTAATGTTATTTCTGAAATAAGTTTTAATAATACACATTGATTTAATAAACTTTGTTCTTTTAAGAAGTATTCAGTATAAGTGTGACATCATCACTTTGCCATTTTCTTTTCGTTTTTCTCTTTCCCCATTATTTAATTAGTCCATTGTAATTGTACATAATGGTGGGATTGTTGTTACATATTGAACATGCACAAAATATAACCATATAATATGGTCAACATCACCTTCAGCATTTCTCCCCTTTCAACCTTCCTCTAACCCCTTGTCCTTTTTTTCTGTTGAGCACAGTAACACAGCTGAGAGAGCATCAATCTTGCTTCTGAAAGCAGGATTGCTTCAGAAAGTCCACAAGCCCTTATGCACTGGACTTCCAAAAATGGCATAAGACCAATTTTGGATTCTTTAAGGGAGACTGGGCCTTACAAATAACAACAGCTCTTGCCAGCAGCCAATGAGAAGTTTGCATCAGCTATGAAGTTCAATTATTATTAGTTAAAAGTTCACAAGAATTTTAGTAGTTCAATCCTAGTTATAATTGGTTTTATGTTGGACTCTAATACTGACACAGACACTGACTCTCTGATATAAGATTATCATATTCATTTTCTCCAATTCTTGTTGTATTTTTCAACATTTTAATTTGTGCACAAGTGAATGCAAAATTTTGCCACAATACAAGTGTGATTTTCACAATGAATATTTAAAAAAAAACACTAGAAAGGACTAAAAAGGAAAAAAAATACTTTTGAAGACATTTGTGCAGATAAAACTGTTCAGTGAATATAAAAAATTATCGAGGGGCAAACAAAAAACAGCATGTTCTATGGTTAGGCCTAAGAAAAATATGATTTTCTCAACTAGTATCAAGGAAAAATGTTTATAAACAAAATTCAGAAGATAAAATAATCACAGCAGAAGTTTAATGACTATCCACTATATAAATCATGAGTTTTACATCTCAAATATCTAGACATACTGCTACCAGAGCATTTTCCGATTCTGAAAGTGCAAGCAGATTTTCAAGTGTTAAAATGAAATCTACTATAAAAATAAAAAATCCAATAGGTCCGTTTACTACTACAGAGATTATCAAAGATCTAAATGCCTCACCTATTTTATGGTGTAGCCATAAATACACATTATCTCAATGTAGGAAAAATATTCCCTTGCTTGTGAGATTTTTTTTTTTTTTCATGAAAAAGTCTTGTCTATAAACTACTGCAAGGAAAACATTTCCAGATAAGACTTCAGAAACAGTAGAAAATTTTGGCAGGGACTTTTTTATTTGGATTGAAGTTAATAAAGAAAAAAACATAATACTCCATTTGGTGGACACGATACAAATAAAAAATTGGTGAATATTTATGCAAAAGTGCAGATAATGTTAATTCAAAGAACAAGCAAAACACAAATGTAAGTGTGGGCTGTTGGATATTCTGCAAAATGCTGCTGAAACAGTATTTGATGTTTTTCCTATTGACACTGTGGTGATTACAATGAAATTGTTCTCTTTAGCATCTACACTATTCAAACTGAGCAATTAAATGATTTTTGTGTATATTCAGTATTCAATTCTCTCACATTCAAAAACCTGCTGGATCTTTAACAAATGCATTTAAGAGCATCTCAATTTACTTGAAGCACTCAAATCATACTTTAATTCTGAAGAAAAGTTGCCCAAAATTCTTGTCTAACTATTTTAATAATCCACTGAGTGAAGCCTACTAATTGTATGTTCACAGTTCCTAATATCTCCCTAGCAAATTTTAAGGGAAACAGTATTCTTGAGGAGGGCTATTGTTTAAAATGATTTATTGAATATGTTAAAGGAAGAGTCCACAAAAAACTTATTCCTTTAAGTGTCAGAGCTATTATTAAAATGGATACTGTTATTTATGAAAGGAAAATAAATTCCAACTTAAAATGGATAATTATTGCAGCTTTTGTCAGTACTATATTTTAGAAGAAATTTCATCCCTTAAATAATTCAACTATTTACATGGGTGTTACTAAATAATCATCAGCATAAGAACATGAGGGATTATTATGTACAATGTTGAAAAGAAATTAAAATTCATCATAATGCTACTTTTTGTCACTGGACAATATTTTTAAATGCCACTAATCAAAATATGCAATATAATACTGAAAAATGGAAAAGTAAGTTAGGCCATAAAGATGGCTTTACTTTCATCAAAACCCCAATTTGAAAAATAATTTTCAGATTTTTTTAGCTCTATGCCAATATATGTTCAATATACTGTTTGATAATGCCAATCTTAAGTATGCTTTCCCATAATGAATGCTCAACAGACAAAATAATTAAATAAGATGTATGTGACCAATGTGGAGCTAGGATACAATGTAAATAGAATATAGACTAATTGCAAGAAATTTTGAAGTGGACTCTGCAAAATATAGATCTGTTAGGAAGAGCTAAATTATCAGAGAAGTATACGAAAAAGTCTGTAATTTAAATACCTATTATTCATTTTGGATTAACAACAAAGTATTTTTTAGTATTAATATTTCTCATAGAGCATTTTTAATCTGTATGTGTATGTTAATGTGTGTATATAAAGGCAAATAGAAGTAACTCTGACTTAACTGGGTTAGCATTCTCTATCCTTATTGACACTCTGGGAACCTTCTCTTGGGATCAAAACTGACTTGGAACATTTTAGTATTGTTTCTTGGAGTGGGATTTCATAGAGTGGGGATATGGTATAATTCAAGTTCCAGGACTGCAGGGCTATAGGTAGTAATTAGGGAAGATTATTAATGTTAAGAATATTAAGGTGGGGCTGGGGATATAGCTCAGTTGATAGAGTGTTTTCCTCATATGCACAAGGCCCTGGGTTCAATCCCCAGCACCCGCAACACAACACACACACACACAAAAAAGAATACTAAGGTGTTTTTCTATCAAGCCTTATCAGAGATGAACTGATATTTTTGTTGCTGTTATTGGTTCACCTGGCAATCATTTCCTCTTTCATTTGAAGACTGTCATTTTTGAATGTACAACTTGAAACAGCAGAGTGTGTGTGTGTGTGTGTGCACAAGCGCGCACTTGTGTGAGTGTGTTTGGGGGGAGGGTGGTAGGTTCAGCCTCCACTCTCCAGCTTGTCAAATTGCAGCCGTATGCCACATTGGCACCAATAGCCAGTGAACTTGAAGTTTCTGGGATGGTCATACTTCTAGGACAGACCTGACCTCTGTGTTTTTCCACTTTCATGATATTGGCAATTTTGTGTTTCGTGAGAGTTTTGTTGTGTTTGTAATTTGTGGAGGACTTCTAGCATCCTTAATTCTATAATGCTTCTCAATATATGTTTGCTCTAATTTACTCAATGTTTTGTTGTTTTGTGGGGAGGGGTTTGATATTTCAGAATATCTGTTCTTGTTAAACTGTGGCAGTGGAAATGTCATATCAAGTTTACTAGAAAATGTTAAAATATAGTCCCTATGGAATATTTGTGGCATTTCTTTTAACCAAAATTACTTTTAATTTTGACTTTTTTTCAGAGTAATATATGAATTTTATTTTAGGAATCAACAAATGCTTTATATTTTATAAGAATAAAAAAGCACTCTCTAAACCCTACATTCTTCTATCACATACTATCCATCTCAGAGACAACCACTTTACACTTTTAATTATATCAATCATTTTTGGTTTACTTATTTTAAGTGTGTTGTTGTTTTCATTGCTTATTACATTTTGACACTGAATTTGGCTGCTTCCTAAAAATGATGAGAATTTGTCTCTCACAGTCATCCTCACTTTCATGAAACCATCTTTTAAAATAATTAACTAATAATATTAATCAAAATATAGTATTTGCATATTATGCCTTTAAAAATCTGTTCCATTCTTGTGTAAGTAATACTCCCTTATCTCTCAATATTTTCTTTTTCTCCCAACCAACAATATTTATTATATTTATTCTTCCCAAATCTATTTGTCCTTCTAGTAGCTGAGCACTGTACTATATGTGCTGTGTTTGTAATATACTAGTAGATAGTCTTAGAAATCTGGAAGAAGGAGTCAACTATAGCCCTTAGAGATAAAACACTTGGGCTTCTCAAGTATGAACAGGGACAGGGAGACAGATTGATGATGGCATTACATATACGTGCCCATTTTAGGCTCATTGCTCCTGCTCAGAATGATGGTATCACTGTATTCATTGAGTATCTAGTATGAGCCTATTCACAAGGCTTCACACATAACTACTACTCCCCACAACAGACTTACAGGAAAGGTATTATCCCTACTTGGCAAAGGAGGGTATTCTGGCTATTCATAATAGACACCTTTTGATATTTCCTCCCGGATTATAAAGCTATTATTTCCCTTTCTCATTCTCTTGGGTGGTGGTCCTCTCCTGCCTTTCAAATATCTTATAATATATAACTTGATCTTGATAGGAAGAGAGAAGACTGAAAGAGGTATACTATGTAGTTGCTTGAATTTCTAAATTCCTAGTGTACTCATTTTCTTGTATTAGTTCTTTCTACCACTAATGGTATACATAAGTTTTCCTTGCAATTTCTCTTATAGACCAAGCCCCAAAAGTAATATATATATCTTTTAATCAAAATCTTAAAATTTACTTTCTCAAATTCATATGACCAGGAAGTAGTGGGGTCAGGATTTAAACTTTAGTCTCTCTGATTCCATAGTCAGAACAAACCTAAGTCATGTGCTTTCACTTTGAGGTGTCACATCTGTAATTCCTAACCCTACATATTTGAATCTAAGGAACACTACATCATTGTTAGTAACATGAAAAAGTTAACTAGCTATTACCATACCCAGATTTCTAGGGTATAGCTCAAGTCTTAAGAGAATATAAATCAGTATAGATACTCTATTTTAAATGACAGCTAGCAGGCTGGGGTTGTAGCTCAGGTTAGAGAGGTCCTGGGTTCAATCCCCAGTACAACAGAAATAAATAAATAACCATACAAAACAGTGCAATATACTCAACATGTGGCATATTTCAACTTAGAGGCACAAAGGACCAATGTTAACTGTATTACAATGATGGATATCTATAGTTAGAAGTGAATGTCATTTGCATATTAAACAGCAAAAACAATTTCATCATCTACATATTATTTATAAGAAGCACATATTGAGATGGCACTTAAGGTGCTCTCTAGATAGGAGCACATTTTTTTAGACTTTTTTTGCTAAGTAATGAGCTATTTATAATTAGTCAACTCATGTTTAGTATAATTTTGCTAAAGTATGTAGCTTAGATTTTATTTTTCCTAAATTATCATCAATCATGGTTCATTTGCTTCAAATCTTTACATTTGGTTCAGAGCTCCTTTCTTCCTTTAATCCTCCACTAAGTCAAACTGCTTGCAAACACATTTTACAGAAAATCTGCACTAAGGGAATGCCTACTTTCATTTGTGCTTCAGCTTGACTTCTTCTCTAACTGCTATTTTTTAAAGTAATGGCTATGCATTCTCAGTTATTTTATAAAGAGAGGCTCTGTTTACAAAGTATAGAAGAACAGTGTACATAAGGTGCACTATTTCTCTGTTTAATTAAGCTATGAAGGCTTAAGCTAATGAGTTTCCTAAATAGTTTTGGAGTGGAGAGCATAATACTGAAAGCATAGTGTGGAAAGGATAAGGATTATCTAGTCCATCTGATTTCCATCTCACCTACTCCAAAAAGATAGTTTTATATCCTATTTTCAAAAACTACTCAAGAAAAAGATTCCAAGTTAAAACCTGTATGAAATAATAATCACTCAAATGATTCTATTACAAATTTTTCATGTGTGAAATGACACTGGAGATGTGGTTTATAAATTTGAAATGACATTTGATCCAGTTGTCTTTAAAATATATAGTTTTATTTGAAGAGGACTTATTAAGTAATTCTGTGGATAAAAACACAGAATATTTACCTGAAAACTTGCTTAACCTCATCATGATCAGAACTGATATTCATGAGCATACACAGTCAATACTATATGAAATCTATAACTCCACCATTATCTATCTACCATATATCTTCTTCTATCTGTCTTCTCAAGCTTTGCATTTATCACTTCAAACATGCAAGTAAAGGATTCTTTCAATGATACAGAAAAAATGGTGAATAACTAGGAGAAGTTAAGTGTATTTCATCCAATAATAGGCAGATAGGCTAATTTTGAGGGACAGACACAGAATATCATTCTCTATTCTTCAGTGACTCCTGTAATGTATGTTGAGCTCAGCCTTCTCAATGTAATACCCACCCTTCACTCATCCCATATCTACATTGCAGGTATTTGTCTTCATAGGTGTTCTAATCAAATTGTTTTGCCAAGATAATGTTTTTTCCATCCCATCATTGTAAGTATTTCTGATACAAAGAAGTCATTTCTTGAGCCTGAAAATTCTATTAATTTTCAAGATGTAATTAATTTCTCAAGGTTTAAAGAATCAATTGCTGTCTAAGGTCTTGTCTCTATATAATCTTGTACTTGGTATTGTTTGTAGCATTTATTGTACTATAAAACAAAAGTGGGTGTTCAATAATTGCTTGAAGTTTTGGTAAATAAAACAAAAAAGATTTTTCTCCATGGAAACAAGTAATATGTAATATAATATGAAAAGAGGCAATATACAGTTTACTATAATGTCTGCACCTATAAATGATCTTGCAAGGATGGAGGAACTGAAGCAGAGTTAGGGACTCAGGATGGTAGCAGGCAACCATACCTGGAGCTGTGTTTTTGTACTTGCATGTACACTTGTTTGTGTGTTTGTGCAAATTCTTCTAACCATAGTGTAGCTGAGAACGAACTATAACATTTAGAGATATTTGGACAACTGAGCCGAAGCACATTAGTTCAATTAGGATACTGCTTATGAAGGTACAGTTTTCTTTTTAAAGAAAATAAAATTATTTAAAAAAATACTTTGCATATTGTTTTAAACAAAACCATAAAGTGATTACCTATAATACTCAATTCAGAGATTACCTATAAAACTTAATTCTGCATCAAAGACCCAGCTCAAAGCAACAGGTTAATGACACTTTTACTATGACTTTTGGTGAATGAAGATGAGATATACTTGAAAATGAAAGACATTATAACATTATCTTTTGGGACATAGGACTTTGCAATTTCCCCTTTTTATGTCTAATCTGTGGTACAGAGTTGCATATCAAATAACAGGCAATGGTGTCTGCAGAGTAGAAAGGATTGTGACCAAGTAATTATCTTGGTCACAACTTGGTCACAACACTTCAATTAGCACAATCAAGTAACTCAGTCTATTCAATAAAACTGATGCTAAACTTTTTTTTTTTACTTGATTTTGAAAGTTGCTCGATTTTCATGTGTGTGAATGCAATAAAAGTTTGTTTGTTTGTTTGTTTATTTATTTTGCCAAATCTTAGGTCCAGGTTTCAGTTGGATGTTTCTTAAGAAATGTAAATATTGACTTCTTTTCTTAGTTAGATCATATGAAAATTCAATTCCCAGTAGAATATTTTCTATAATAACAACGTATCAGGCAAGAATACTTTATATAAAATTGTTATGTAGAATGCTTTAAATTTTCATTGTAGGTTTCAGTGCTGAATAAGAAATAAGGCAATCAATTATATTCTTGTACTACATATAAGACCCTGGTTGTAAAATCATTTTTAAAAAATTTGTTTATTTTCTGGCCATACATGGTATCAATGTCTTTGGTTTAAAACTGTAGCATTTTCTTGGACAAAGAAATAAAATACATGCCTTATCTTTTATATGCATATGCTTATGGTCTCACAGTATATTTCCTACCACCCATTAATTATAATTTCCAATCAAAATATTTAATTTCTGCTCCAACTAGGACAGATAAATAGAGAAGCAGGAGAGTGTCAGTCCCACTCTTGAACAGCTGGTAAACAAGCCAAGCTCTAATGCAGGTCACATGTGCCCCACAGGCACACATCTCTCTTCCACACAGCCACACATATCCATTTTATATTCTTTAAAATGGCAACACTTCCTGGAATGGAGGTTGTGAGCTGAGAAAGTTATCAGAAAGTATGACAATCCAGAATGGAACAATAATAAAGCTGAATAATCCCTCAAAGATTACAGCATTGTAACTCCATTACCATTGTTACAGTGACACTTCTATTAGACATGGTAGTATCTGCAAAATTAGACCAAGTGTTGGTCAAGGCTATAAATAACCTATATCCTTCCTAAACAAAATTTTTCATCAAAAGCAACTCTAGTAATAGCATTTTAGAAGTTCAAAGCTCTTTCAGCCATTTATCTTCACTGCTATGACATGCAGCTGTTCATCAAGAAGCCTTAAGTTAGTAGCCAACTACATACATAGCAGGAGGACTTCTGCCAAAGCAGTGAGCTATTGAAGTCATAGAAGCATAATTTCCAAAAGCTAGCTGGCTGGGATTTGAAAATTATAAAACCAGTTTGCATTTTCTAAGAGCCTCTCCATTATGAATGAATTGGTAAATAGTTTATAGATATCCACAATGAACAGCAGCTTCAGGTCTCCTCTGGGAAGTGTCACACATAAGTCCAATGGAAATTCTCCTAAAAGAAGACTAAATAAGTAGTAAACATCCTCAAAAACAGATACCACAAAACCGTGCAAACAGAAGTGCTTTTTTTGTGTGTGTGATTAAAAAAAATGACCAAAACCAAGTATTATTAATTGGGAAAAGTGAATAAATCAGATGAATTTGTACATTAGTTGAGTGCATTTGTATGGATAAAGATAGAATTCACTATGGCAAAAAAAAATAATAATGTGGCTTATTTTCACATGTGATTTTTATATTCAGTGGAAAAGAGAAGGCAGTCAGGAGCCTGCCACAGGAGCCTATCAGAAACACAGCAGGGAGGCTGTGCAGAAGGAAGGACAGCTCAGGGTTGCTTACCAGCTCTGTGGTGGCAGTTAGCCAGACAGACAGCTACATGACAAGGATACAAGCCCCACTGGTCCTCATCCTTTATCTGACCTGTGACCTACAGAAAGGCATTAATTCTCAGCTATGCTAGACTTCACTATCTCCTCAAAAATCTAGGCTTTCGGAAATTCTACCTTGCTTGGTCTATTTCCTCAAAGTGATATAGATGTTGGAGGCCTAATGAAACCAGTACGATCAAGAACACAAATTGTCTTTCATAGCATTTTTTTAATAAATAGGAAGCTTTCATTAAAGCTCAGGAATAGTAACTCAAACAGTTAATTTTTTTTCCAGCCAACTGCTGTCAGATATGTTGTGATATGAATGGTTTGGGGTACATTTGTTACACAGAAACTGCATAGCTAGCTTTATTCAAAGTTGCTTCAAATTTTCATTCTTCCTTTGACCAAATGATACCAGAATCTTTGCAGCAAAGCTCAAAGATTTGTAGTCTTATGAGGCATTTGTCCATGAGGCCCTAAACCTTGCCTCTGCCAACAGCTCCTCAGTCTGTTCATGGCTCTCAAAAATTGGACTACTCTGTCATGATAGCAGTTGAATATCTTGCCTACCTTAATGATTCCTGCCTTGTTTACATTATAGAACATGTTTCCTGCAGTGTTGAAATATAATTTATATGTAATACTGAATAGCCTTATTGCAAACTGCACAAAAATATACCCATCAATGAGCTCATTAGATTAAGCAGTTAATTGGTATTTTGTATGCTGTACATTGTACAAAAATCCTTAAATCAGTGTTAAATAGGTATTTAAAAACATTTTAATCAAATTGTAAAAATTGGTTGTTTTTGTATGAATGAGAAACAAGATTTTTTTATTACTGTTTTAAATAACACAATATTCAATATGTTTTCAGGTACAAATCAGATTTGGATAATAAAGATAGCCCAGATTTGGATAATAAAGATAGCACAGATTTTCAAATGCTTTCTTTGTCTCTCTACAGCCTCTTTTGTAAAAAAGTTTTTATTAAAGACTATTGTCTTTTCGTTTTTAACTCCAGACCATGATTATGCAGAAGTTTATTATTTCTTCTATTATTGGTCCCAAAAGCATATTCTTTAATTTTAGAAGTCATACTTACTTGGAGCATTAAAATAAGTCTAAGTGACTTACAGAAATGATTCTTTCTTGATAAGGATAATTTCAGCAATTAATCATAGGATTAGCTCTGAGGTTCCTAATAACCAAGGCAATAAGGGAAACTAAATGTTACATTGTGTTTGCTATTTGTTGAAATGAAGTATTATTGCATAGATTTGGAGCAAATCCATCTTCTGATACTACAACTATTCATAATAAAGTAAATTAATATAAAATGCTTTTGAAAATCTAATATACTATACAATAATTAATATCATTAGATTTTATTCTAAGAATACTGCAATTCTACTCTACCATTGCTATTAAAAATGATATCACTCAGTTGAAAGAATAATATTGGTGTTAAATTTACCAAGGGAACTATGGAATGAGAACCAGTTTATAGTTGAAAGGTGATTAATTATAATAAAGCAGATTTCTTAAAAAAAACCATATAACACAGACAACAGCTTAAGGGGCTTTTGGTTTGTTTGTTTTCTCCAGTAAGAAAGACAAAATCATGAGCTTATTGTTAACTGCACTATTTTAACATGGCATATTGCTTTCAGGACATTATAATTCACATTGTTTCACTGTTATATGTTTATATCAATGAATCCACAATATTTGCTAAAGACATAATACCATTTTCCTAAAATCTAAAAAAATCAATGTGTTCATGATATCAAAAATGCCATACCACTCTTATAACAAGCATTAGCAGGTATCAACTCTTTAATCAAGTGGATGTCGCTGAAGTTGACATTTGTGAGGAAGACCAGTCTGAATCATGAATAGAGTAATGCAAATAGTAATTCCTAAGAAACAGAATTCGATTCCACCTAAGAATATACAATAGGTCAAAGTGGGATACAAAACAAGGAGCTGCTTAGTGAAGTTCTCTGGGGAAACAAGTTTAATGACCTACATAATAACGAGCTGCAGTTAGCATACTGACTATCTAAAGGTAAATACATGTTTTGAAGTGCTTAAAGGCACCAGAATAGGCTGTTCACTTAACCAGTTTAAAGATTCCCTCCCCAAAAGGCTTAGTTATACCACCATTTTACACTCCTAATGTAAACAGGGAGCATTTTATATATAAAGATATCATGACACTTGGTAACACATTCTGCACAGTAGATCCTCAGTCTATAGAGTGTCATTATGGAAATAGCAGGAAAATTAAAAAGAATAGAAAATCAGGATGAATATGTTTTGCTCCAAAGTGAAGCATGTTTGTTTTCTCCAAACAGATCGATTAGAGCTTGCTGAGCTTTGTGGAAAAGAAAATTACATATAGTTTCCTCCATGACACACCCAGCAGGGCATTTTTTGAGGACATTTTATTTAAGAAGACACATCATCTCCCAGGGGGGCCCATATTTCCATATTTTATTTTGCTGTATTGAACTGCATACCTTGTAGTAGACCTCAGGGAGCTTATAATGTGAATAGCCATGTCTTTCTATATAACCACGTTTTCTGACAACACAAAAGAAAAATGAAAAGACATTCAGAGAGAGTGCCCAGTGTTTATCACTTAAGCAAACTCTTCCAGTTTAAGCTTATTCCCAGAAGATTAAATTTCTCCACTAAATAGATAGCCAGGTGCCCACAAATCCTGAGATCCTAAACACTGGGACCAAATTGATTCAATTCTGTGGTCTCTTGTTGAAAATATGTATTGATTCACCTTAATGGTTTGATGATGGGGGGATTGGAGGAGAAGAGGGTGTCAGGGTGAATAGGGCTTAATGTGCTTGCTGTCTAATCAGTGTCACTCAATCAGAGTATATGGCACAATTAGCATCTTATTATAGTGTTTGTTTCTTCTCTTTTTGTACTGCATAATTTGGTACTTTATTATACCATTTCATGCTCTTTAGCTGCTTTGTGTAGCATTCATTTATTTGGAAGTCACTTTTCAAAAAAGAAATAAAATAAAACTATGAAAAATTCCAGCTGAGAAAAAAGTAGTACCTTCCAAAAGTAAAATAAAAAACTCCAAAACAAACTCAAGTTCTTACTTGCAGCTACACATTCTCTCTGTATACATAAATCTACCAAGTTTGCCTTTTCTGTCTATGACACATAAGAAACAACAAAATAGGAGACCCTGGAATGGGTTATTCAAGACTATCGGGAAAAAGGCAGATAGAGAGCATGCAAGAATAACAGTTGACAGTGTGGGAAGAGAAAAATAAGCTGTAGAATTCAGATAGAAGATCTTCAAAGGCCTAACAGTTTTCTTAGGTCACAGTTTCAAGAAACAGATTCTAAAGTAAAGATTCAATTGTAAGTACTTTCTTAAGGAAATGCTCCTAGAGAAATGAGCAAGGGAATAGGAAAGCAAACCAAGAAGGTGTGAAACCAAGCAAGATGTGATTTCAGGTAAAATCCTAGCCTCAGCCTTACCCTGGGCGAAACTCTAAAGAATTCATTATGCACCTGTGTTTGCCTTATTTCAAGGCAAGGAACCTAGTCGGCTTTTGTGTTTCTTTTATCAGTCATTGTTTGGCTTAGGGCCATGCAGAGGTTGGCATGTAGGGAGATGTACCAGGACAAATACTAAATAAATGTACCTTAAAACAAAAACATAAATGGATTTAGGCAACACTACATTTAGCTATTAATGGTAAGAACTCTAAAGTGGTAAAGAGACACTTATCATGAGCCTAATGTATTTTAACACACAATATATTCTCCTTAAATTTTTGAGATTATACATAAATACATCAAGTTACAAGCTTATATTACAGTAATTTTTCTAATAGTTAACTACATTTACATTAAACTGAGTGATTTTCTTTCAATTGCCTGTTTATTTAAAATGTATCAGTACTTAGAGGTTATATTTTTCAGAAAGAGTAAATAAATCTCATAAAGACATACTTATAAATGTGTCAGTGTGTATTTATTTTATTCCAGAGAGTTGTGTTGGAGGGAATCTTCCTTTTCTAACATATTTGTTAGTTCTTTCAGAAAGATCCATATTTATATTTCTAAAAGCAATGTTGTACCTATCGGCATACAGACGTCTGGAATAACAATTTTAAAACAAGCCCTAATCCCTAGTGACTGTACATCTGTGTCACAAAACAATCACATAATCTGGCATGATTAAAAGGTTTGCTGATCAGAACTCTACAGCTGAGAGCCAAATATGGCCAAATATGATCTAGTTTTCTGCGTCATAAATGCAAATAAAGACTGTCACATAGACTATAGAAAGCAACTATTCTTATACAGTTTAGTTCTAGCAAGCACAATATTGGATAAAGAAAATGTCCAGTAGCAAACAAATCCTTCCAAAAACAAAGCAAGGCATTGGAGTTTTCCAGCACTCCTACCATAATCCTCTATAGTAAGTTGACAATGAAAGTCTATATGAAATCAGGAAAAAAGTTTATGAGAGGCATTTGAAACAACAGACAATTCAATAGCAATGTAAATATGTTTGCCCATTGGTACAGAGTCTCCATAAATAACCATTTTTAATTTTTTTAGTTGTTGATGTACCTTTATTTTCTTTTGTTTATATGTGATGCTGATAATCAAACCCAGTGCTTCACACATGCTAGGCAAGTGCTCTACCACTGAGCTATGACCCCCAATCACAGTCTTGTTGTCTCAAATACTAAGCCACGGGCCCTGGCACATGGTAAGTACTCAATAAATATCTTTAGTTGAATGAATGAATCCAGGGAACGGTTCAAGAAGTAGATACATACAGAACTATTTGCAAAAGAAAATCTAGGAATCACAGTGATTTCTGCACTGCAAATTATTATAAATCATGACTGCATTAGTGTAAATAACCCACGTTAGCCTGTCAATTTGTTTAAAGATTCAGTTAATATTCTCATATGTGATATGTATGATTATAAATCTTGCATTCTTTTTCAGAGCTCTCTTTCGGGAAAAACAAAAGAGCAAAATATTTTAAGAATGGAGTTCTGTTGACACTAGATTGGCTTCATAATCCAGTATTTTCCCACTCCATGAAGACTTGCCAGTGATTTGGGATCAGGCTCAGACAATTCAGGACAGTGCTATTTGACTTTTTCCTTTGGCATAGTCCTAGTGTTTCTGACATACCTCATTAATGATTTTCCCCTATCCCCACAAAAAGCTATAAACTCTTTGAACATTCCTATTGAAGATTTCTATTTCTGAAAATTAAACAGTTTAAATTCTGTATGACACATTACAAAGTGACTTGTTATATAAACCTATCTAAATCCCAGGTGGCAGGACAGGCTGCTTAGCAAAGTGACACCCAACCTCACTGTGGTTGGGCAAAATTCGTCCCTTCAAACAGAAGCCCAGGCATGACAGTGGTCAGCAATAGAGAGAACCTAAATGCACTCATGGAAGGCATAAAAAAAGATTTGAAAATATACATATATAATCCTCAAATTCAAAAGCATCTCATAAATTAAATGTGTCCCAATGAAGCATAATCTTTGTTTTTCACAGGAGCTCCAGTTCAATTTGTATTACCTTTCAGAGAAATGAGACTCCTGAAGAATGTAAAAAATATAATTTATTTTAAATTAAGATTAAAAACAATGAAACTTCATACTCCCAATCATGTGTTTTTCAGTAGATAATTATTTTCAAAAGACTAAAATGGGATTAGAGGCCTTTTAATTTAACAATAGAAGCTTTTAGAGGTGAATGATTTTATCAGGAATCTACTATTATTGAAAGTTGTCCTTTTAGCTCTAAATTAATCTGCCATAAGCATCCATAGAGAAATAATTCTTTGAAATAAGCATTTCTAAAATCCTTGAATACATCCTTTTTTTTAAGAAGTGTATTTTTATACCCCTGTGTCATTCATTCCCACATTTCAAACAACCCACACCCAGTTGTACTCAGATGGAGATATCCAGCACATGAGGCTGGTGAAATGCACTGTTTGTTATGGTGCCTTAAGCACTTTTAAAATGTGCCAGACACCATACTCAGCACTTTTAGAAACACATAGATAAAGGCCATTTTTAATCCATATTTTGTATATTAGTGAATTAAGGTATAAATACGATACATAAATAGTGAAATTAGGAACCCAAACTGAATGATGTCTGAATCCAAAGTCACATTCTTGGCTGTGAAGCTTATATGTGATAGCTACTCACACATGGCTACTGAGAAACAGAAATGTGGCTAGTTCTGATTCAGATGAGCTGTTAATGTAAAGTGCACAGTGGCTTTCAGTCACATGAGAAAAAGAAATGGTTCAATAAGGTTTATATTAATTCTATACTGAAATCATAATACTTGGGCTATGTGGTTTAAAATATGTATCATTTAAATTAATTTCAATTGTTTCTTTTTTCTTTTCAATGTGGTTTCCAGAAATTTTGAATAACTAATGCAGTTTTCTCTGTGGCTTCTCATTATTTCTAATGAACAGTGCTGCACAAAACTACATAGCCTCCATTTTTCTTGGTTAAATTAGGTGAAAGGCTTTGAAATGCTAACCTTCTTCTTGGAGAGCCTCTGACAATTATTCATTCTTTTGTGTCTCTTTCATGGCCAACTTTATCTATTTGACTTAAATGTAGTTATTTACATAAATATTGGTTATTTCTCACTAAAACATAAGTTGCAAGAAGTCAAGACCCAGAATTTTCAACTTGCAAAGCTAAGGAACAAGGAAAAGGAGGGTTTTGTTTTTGTTTTTAAGTGAAAAACAATCTCAACCTTTTTAGCCTAAATTAGCCTCTTTTTTTTTTCCCATGAGCTGTCTTCTAAGTACCCATAATGGTGTCAGAAAGGACTCTATAAAGATTCATGAGGGGTGGGAAAACTACAGATTGTGGTCAAATCCAGTGCACCACCGATTTTTATAAATATTATTTTACTGGAACAGAGCCATAAACATTAATTTATGTGTTTTCTATGGTTGCTTTAGCTATAATAGTAGAACTTAGAACTGTGACCTTCAAATCTTGAAGTATTTGGTATCTTGCCCTTCATAGAAAATGTCTGTACATCCTTAGGCAATTTAAGTCCTCAATCTTCCTCTCCTTCTATACTTTCCAGTTCAAGTAACAATTACATTTTCATCTGAAGAAATGCACAAATCCTTTTAAAGCTTTCAATAACTACAATTTATTCATATTGTGTTTCAAAGATGTTTGTATTATAATAAACATTTCTATAATAGCAATCCAGGAATCCTCTGTGACTATTTCTCCGTTAAGATATTGAGGCTTAGAAGAAATTTTGATACATACATCCTCTATGCTGATGACATGAAATAGGGGCTATCTCTTAAAATTAATTTCAGCTGAGGTCCCTAGATTTCAAGGTTTCAAAACTTATAATACCATGTCCAAAACAGCTACTATGTACTTGTTATATCAGTAAATTCACTGAAAAAAAAAAGGATGCTTTCCTAATAGGGAGTGTATTTTAAAACAACTTTTCTGTATAACAAAGAAAACCAATGCAGATATAATACTATTACTAATGCGAACTATCAATACAAGACAACTTTGCATTTTTAAATTTTATTTTGCACCAGGTGGGTAATTTAAAGGTCACAGACAGTGAAGGAAATTGTCATTTTATTCAAGAGCATATTTGTCTTGATATGATCAATTTATCCCAATTTTTCAAGATGTCAAAGATGAAGTAACATTTAAATTATTATTAAACAAGGCATACTTTTTTTTAACCAAGTATATTAAGAAAGGATAGAGAAACATTCATTTTTTTACCCATGCTTCTACAAGTAGCTCTGGTGAACTTTCCACATATCACCTTCCCAAGTGACAAGTACTGTGCATACCATTAAGCTGGGTCATAAAGCAAGAAAACAGTATAGAAAGTTCATGGAAATCTTCAAATATTTTTATCAAGTTTTGCAATGAATTATTTTGTTCTGAGAAGCATTCTTACAAATAAAATGCTAAATATGAATTGGGGTATTTCATGTGTATGTATGTATGTGTATATATACTTTTCATATATGTAAATTTCCATTCATTACTGCCTCCTTATTTATTTCAATGAAGAACTGGAGTATGTTTAGAGGAAAATAATCTTTAAAACCCAGTAAGTCTTTATGATATTTGAATAAAATTTTTCATGAAATATGTAATCTGCTAAATAAAACAAAAAAATCTGTACTTCTGAGGAATTCTGTTGTAAAACAATAATTCTCCAATCAGACTAAGCACAAATGACCAATTTGTGAACAAAAGGAAAACAACTTTTTTTAAGTGATTAATAAGCATTAGTAATATTGAAGAATTGGTTGATACTAGATCTTCATTCCTTCCCAAGGATAACTTATAAAACAGGTTATTAAGAAAGACAAGAGCTGTAATGATAGTAAGCATTGGACAATGACATCCTTTTACATACATGTGGTTTATTATTTACCAATATACCAGTTTATATATATGTTATGAATTTTTGCAAGTCTAAGTATTCATAGAAACTGAAATGCATTTCTTAGTTGCAAATGGTATAAACAGAACTCAAAATAACTTAAAAATTTAGCAGAATCATTTGCTCACTAACTAGATCTTTTAGAAGTGGCTTGAAAGCTATGCCATAGTACTATCACTCTGTATCTCTATATTTCCATGCTCGTCTTCTATTAGTCTCTTTAAAATTCTCTTATTTTTTATGTTATAAATAAATTGTCCTTAAATAATCAAAAAAATTCCTGCTGGCCAAATAGCCAGCATGTTATACCTATCTATTCTAAAGAAAAAAAAAAAAAAAAACAGAACAAAATTCCTCACCTTTCACATGTTGGAAGTATCATGGAAGGATGCGTACTTATTTTTTCTTTATTTACTTACTTTATTGCTTTTTTATTTTGCAGGACTGGAAATCAAAGCTGGGCCTTGCACATTCCAGGCATGCACTCTACTACTGAGATACAACTCCAGCACTATTTATTTTTTAAAAATTGACAGTTGGGCTGGGGTTTGTAGCTCAGTTTCAGAGTGCCTTCTAAGTATGTTCAAGGGCCCAGGTTCAAATCTCAGCAACAAGTAAAAATAAATAAGTAATTAAATGAATAAGTTGACAGATATAATTGTGTCTTTACCTTGTACTATAGATAGATAGACACACATATCCATATATCTATACATCTATATCTATATATATCTACATATTATAGATATATATGGATATCTATATATCTAGATGTATAGAGAGTGATATAGGTACACAAACATTGTGGAATATTTACACTGGGGAATGACTAACTCTAGCTAATTATCATATATATTACTTCATGTAGTTTACATTTCTGTGGTGAGAATGCATTCACTTTCTTAGCATATTTCAAGAATATAATATACTTCTTACTATCATCACTGTCATATAATAGAGCTATTGAATTTGTCCCTTCTAGCCAAATGAAATTCCATGTCCTTCCCCAGACTCCATAACTACTATACTATTCTCTACATCTTAAAATGAAAGTTTGCTTTTTGGATACCATTAATGAGTGAGATTATGCAGGATTTAGGAAAAATCCTTACTGACCTTTATTTGAACATAAGCCAACTCTTTAAAGCAATTATTATGGGCAAGTTTAGGGGTGGAACAATGTAATTGAATGAATATGCATCATATAATCCCATCAGAACTACATGAAGGGTTAGGTAGAGCATTTGCCTCACACCTGTGAGGCACTGGGTTGGGTCCTTAGCACCACATAACAATAGATAAACAAAATAAAGGTATTGTGTCCATTTACAACCAAGATTTAAAAAACAAAACAAAACAAAAGCAAAAAACTGTACATGGAGTACAGACAGAATCTCTCCCCTAAAATAGGGATTTCTGAAAAACAAAATAACTGATGTTGTGTTAGAGTCTCCAGAGATATGAAAATAAAACATCCAGTGGAGATCCATGTATGGTGGCACATGCCTATAACCCCAGATATTTGAAAGGCTGGGGCAGGAACATCACAAATTTGAGGCCAGAATGAACAATCAACCAATGAATCAATAAAAATTAAATTAAATGTCCAGGGGTATTACATATGCTTATAAAAATCATTATGTAAAATATACATTTCAAACAGTTTTGCCTGCATTGCTCCAATTTATAATCTACACTGGACACTCAACAACTTTGTAATTTGGGTAATTCATTTGCCAACAACTGAAGTAATACTGTTTTCACTAATAACACTTTTCATAACAATTTGTAGGGGAAAAAAAGCTGTCTTTCAAACGTTCTCATGCTGTAGATGGATAAGAGATATACTGAGAGCAATTCTGTCTGTCAAAATTTCAGATTTACTTGTTTTTAAGACAGATATATTAAAAAAACTTGCACATGTGTATTATGACATAATTTCAACTAGCAAAGAACAATAATAAAGAAACCTGGGAAAACCATGTAAGTCCTTCAATATAAAAATAACTGAAGTAAGTCATGTCCATACTAGAATATGTATAACACCTATCAAAGGACTGATATGTGTCTGTCTGATGTGACACAGAAAGATGTATTATGATGCATTGTTATGTGGAAACATCAAAATGCAGAACAAGTGACGTCCTTTAAATAGTTCTAGAAGGACATGCACCAACAGGATAATAGTGGCTGTTCCTGTGGAAAGAAGAAACTGGGAAGAGACTGAAGAGAAGAAGAAACTTTCATTTACATTACATGATTCTGCTATAGTTTATATTTGAAACAATAAGCTTATTTTACTTTTGAAATAAGAGCATTTCCAAAATTTTAAAATAAGAGCAACATTAATTGCTAACTATATTCACATATGCTTTGAAAAAAATGTCAATAGAGAAAAATAAATAGAGCCATAAGTGAAGGCAAAATATTGTCTCCTCAGGTAAGAAATCTCAATGTGAAATCTAGCCCTTTTTATTTTGAAAAACAACTTAATTCACCTTCTCTAATTGGCATTGTCACATATTGCTGTGGCCTGAATGTGTTCCCCCAAATTTTTTTTTTTTTTTTTTTTTTTTTTTTAAATATTTATTTATTTATTTTTAGTTTTTGGCGGACACAACATCTTTGTTTGTATGTGGTGCTGAGGATCGAACCCGGGCCGCACGCATGCCAGGCGAGCGCGCTACCGCTTGAGCCACATCCCCAGCCCCCCCCAAATTTTTATGCTGAAATTTGATCTCCAATGTGATTATATTGAAAGGTGGCACCTTAGGAGGTAATTATGTAAGGAGGTTATAGTGCTCATGAACGGGATTAATGACCTTATAAAAGGCCACAAGGAACTAGCTAAGCCCTTTTTCTCCCTCCTCCTTTCTCTCTCAATGGACACAGAACTCTAAGCGCCCCTTCTTGGAAGCAGAGGTCCTGGGAATCTGCAAAAGTTTTGATCTTGGAATTCCTGAATTCCAGAACTGTGAGAAGTAACAGATTCACAACATTTACAAAATCTTATTATTTACAAATCAGTCTCTGGTATTTCGATATGGCAGCATAAATGAACTATGACACATATAAAATGGGAGAAAATGGGCAGAAGGTTCACTAAATATGGATGAATTCTAACAGGTGTTGTACATTAATCATTTTCTCCAAGTCTTCAACAACTTTTAAGTTGTTTTCATAGATCTCAGATCCCTTATTTTACTTCAGCCTTTAAAATCCTGTGTTTTACTATTGTAAAATATATTCAGGAAACCATACCATAACCTCTGTACACACCAAAAGTCAGATGCACAGCAAAAAATCTGAGGAAAATTGTTCCTCTTTAAGGCAGCTGCTGTGATGCCTACTGTGGAGCTACCTGACATACAGGAGCAAGCTCACATTGCACGGTGGAATCAGGGGTTATTTGGAGAAAAAATCCTATTCCTTTTGCTTTCAAATAAATTATCAGATGGAGGGCAAAGTATGTTTAAAGCAGACAAGACTTTTCCCCCAGCTTTATTGAGGTACAATTGATAAATAAAAATTAGGTACATATTTATGGTGTAAAATGTGATATTTTGATGTATGTATACATTCTGAGATGATTACAAAAATCAAGCAAATAAACATATTCACCATCTGACAAAGTTACCAATTTGTGTGTGTGTGATAGGAGCACGAATACCTACTTTCTCAACACATTAGAATTAAAAGATGCAACATTAACTATGCTGTACATCGATCTCTAGAACATATTCATTATGTACAACTAAAACTCTTATCCTTTGACCAATATTTTCCATTTCTTCCACTTTCAAGCCTCTGACCAAAACCATTGTGTCTTCTGCTTCTGAATCCGACATTTTTAAATTCCAAATATAAGGGAGAATATAAAACATTTGTCCTTATGTGACTGGCTTATTTCATTTAAGATATTGTATGCCAGGGTCATCCATGCTGTTACAAATAACATTCCTTCTTTAAAGGCTGAATAATAGCCTATATCACATGTAACATATTTATATGTCATATATATGTATTTATGATGGATATGGATATATATGGCACATTTTCTTTATTCATCTGTCAGCAATTCATAGATCTATACCTTTGTGATGGAGATATACTTATATCTATAAATATCTATCTATATATTATATAATATACATGTATGTGTGTGTGTATATATGCATCTGCATCCAAAAAAGGCAAATAGCTTCTGATACTTTGAAAATATGGTGACCACTAAGACACATAGATTTTCAAATATCATGCAGTGTTTTGAGCAAATCTGAAATATTGGCCAGGAGAAGCATTTACATTCTTTAAAAATGATCTATTACATTTTTCATCTATTACACTTACAAACTGTAAGTCTTGAGTCAAGTATGGCCCCTTACCTCTTTTTGAATGGTTGGGAGTTAAAAATGACTTTTAAATTTTAAATAGTTGTAAAGAATATAACAATATTTTGACATGTAAAAATGGTAGATGTAATGTTCAAATGTCTGTATGAATAATATTTACATTATAAAAATGAAAACTATTAAACATTATTCATTATAAATTTCTTAAATTTATAAACTTATATTTATGAGGATGTCCTGATTATGGATGACCATAAACAAACAAATAACAACAACAAAAATCTGCCTATTGGAAGGTAGAGGGAACTGTGACCACGCACAGAGCAGGCCGAGCGGCCTGCTGAGGAGCAGAGCCGCCCCCCACCCCCAGCGCCTGCCAGGTGACCACCGACAGAAAAGGCCCAGTGGCCCACGGCGGGACAGAGCTTCCAATCACTCCTGCAAGGTAGGCGGGCCTGCGACCCACCGGCAGAAGAGGAGCAGCGGCCTGCTGAGAGGCAGAGCCGCCCCCTCCCCCTGCACCGGCAAGGTAGAGGGAACTGTGACCACCCACAGAGCAGGCCCAGCGGCCTGCTGGGGGCAGAGCCGCCCCCCACCCCCCGCGCCTGCCAGGTAGGTGGAACTGTGACCACCGACAGAAAAGGCCCAGTGGCCCGCGGCGGGACAGAGCTTCCAATCACTCCTGCAAGGTAGGCGGGCCTGCGACCCACCGGCAGAAGAGGAGCAGCGGCCTGCTGAGAGGCTGAGCCGCCCCCTCCCCCTGTGCCGGCAAAGTAGAGGGAACTGTGACCATGCACAGAGCAGGCCCAGCGGCCTGCTGAGGGGCAGAGCCGCCCCACACCCCCCGCGCCTGTCAGGTAGGCGGAACTGTGATCACTGACAGAAAAGGCCCAGTGGCCCGCGGCGGGACAGAGCTTCCAATCACTCCTGCAAGGTAGGCGGGCCTGCGACCCACCGGCAGAAGAGGAGCAGCGGCCTGCTGAGAGGCAGAGCCGCCCCCTCCCCCCCGCGCCTGCAAGGTAGACGGAACTGTGACCACCATCAGAACAGGCCAGACCTGCAACCGAGAGACAGAACAGGCCCAGTGGCCTGAGGAAGGGTAGAGCCGCCCCCCCCCCCGCGCCTGCAAGGTAGGCGCACCTGCGACCCACTGGCAGTACAGCCCCAGAGGCCTGCAGAGGGGCAGTGCCGCTGCCTGCGCCTGCAAAGTAGACAGAACTGTGACCACCGACAGAAGAAGCCTAGCGGCCCGCAGAGGGACAGAGCCGCCGCCCGCGCCTGCGAGGGAGACTTTGCAACTATACAAGACCAATATAAATATATAGGGGGAAAATTCAATAGCACAAGAGTTTCACCAAGTAGAAAGGAACGCTAACAGTATGAAGAGACAAGGAAAGAAAGGACCACAAGCATTGCAGGTCAACGCTACGTTAGAAGAGGTAATAGCTGCAGCAGATGGAATGTCAGATAAAGAATTCAGGATATACATGCTTCAGATGATCTGGAGTCTCAAGGAAGACATCAGACAGCAAAATCAGACAATGAAAGATCACTTCAACAATGAATTACATAAACAAATCCAAGAAGCAAAAGATCAACTATACAGGGAAATAGAGGTTATAAAAAACAAACAAACAGAAATCCTAGAAATGCAGGAAGCAATAAGCCAACTTAAAAACTCAATTGAGAATACTACCAGCAGAGTAGAACACTTAGAAGACAGAACATCAGACAATGAAGATAAAGTATTTCAACTTGAAAAGAACATAGACAGCTCAGCAAGACTGTTAAGAAACCATGAGCAGAACATCCAAGAAATATGGGATAACATCAAGAGACCAAATTTAAGAGTCATTGGGATACAGGAAGGGACAGAGTTTCAAACCAAAGGAATGAGCAATCTATTCAATGAAATAATACAAGAAAACTTCCCAGACTTGAAGAATGAGACAGAACCCCAAATCCTAGAAGCCTACAGGACGCCGAATGTGCAAAATCATAAGAGACCCACACCTAGACACATTATAATGAAGATGCCCAACATACAGAATAAGGAGAGAATTTTAAAAGCTACAAGAGAAAGGAAGCAGATCACATTTAGGGGTAAGCCAATCAGGATAACAGCTGATCTTTCAACACAGACTCTGAAAGCTAGAAGATCCTGGAATAACATATTTCAAACACTGAAAGAAAATGGGTTCCAACCAAGAATTGTGTTTCCAGCGAAATTAAGCTTCAGGATGGAAGATGAAATTAAAACCTTCCACGATAAACAAAAGTTAAAAGAATTTGCAGCTAGAAAACCATCTCTTCAAAACATCCTTGGCAAAACATTACAGGAAGAGGAAATGGAAAATAACAATGAAAACCAACAGTGGGAGGTAGGACACTAAAGGGGGGAAAATAATCAAAGAGGAAAACAAACCATGTTTAGTAACATAAATAAACAAATATGGCTGGAAGAACAACCCATATCTCAATAATAACCCTAAATGTTAATGGCTTAAACTCACCAATCAAGAGACACAGGCTAGTAGAATGGATCACCAAACAAGACCCAACAATATGCTGCCTACAGGAGACGCATTTGATAGGAAAAGACATACATAGGCTGAAGGTGAAAGGTTGGGAAAAATCATATCACTCATATGGACTTCGGAAACAAGCAGGAGTGTCCATACTCATATCAAATAAAATAGATTTCAAGCCAAAGTTAATCAAAAGGGATAAAGAGGGACACTACATACTGCTCAAGGGAACCATACACCAACAAGACATAACAATCATAAATATATATGCCCCAAACAATGGTGCAGCTATGTTCATCAAACAAACTCTTCTCAAGTTCAAGAGTCTAATAGACCACCATACAATAATCATGGGAGACTTCAACACACCTCTATCACCACTGGACAGATCTTCCAAACAAAAGTTGAATAAGGAAACTATAGAACTCAATAACACAATTAATAACCTAGACTTAATTGACATATATAGAATATACCACCCAACATCAAGCAGTTACACTTTTTTCTCAGCAGCACATGGATCCTTCTCAAAAATAGATCATATATTATGTCACAGGGAAACTCTTAGACAATATAAAGGAGTAGAGATAATACCATGCATCCTATCTGATCATAATGGAATGGAACTGAAAATCAACGATAAAAGAAGGAAGGGAAAAGAATACATCACTTGGAGAATGAACAATAGGTTACTGAATGATCAATGGGTTATAGAAGACATCAAGGAAGAAATTAAAAAATTCTTAGAGATTAATGAAAACACAGACACAACATATCGGAATCTATGGGACACATTGAAAGCAGTTCTAAGAGGAAAATTCATTGCTTGGAGTTCATTCCTTAAAAAAAGAAAAAACCAACAAATAAATGATCTCATACTTCATCTCAAAATCCTAGAAAAAGAAGAGCAAAACAACAGCAAAAGAAGTAGAAGGCAAGAAATAATTAAAATCAGAGCTGAAATTAATGAAATCGAAACAAAAGAAACAATTGAAAAAATTGACAAAACTAAAAGTTGGTTCTTTGAAAAAATAAACAAGATCGACAGACCCTTAGCCATGCTAGCGAAGAGAAGAAGAGAGAGAACTCAAATTACTAGCATACGGGATGAAAGAGGCAATATCACAACAGACACTTCAGAAATACAGAAGATAATCAAAAATTATTTTGAATCCTTATACTCCAATAAATTAGAAGATAGTGAAGGCATAGATAAATTTCTTAAGTCATATGATCTGCCCAGATTGAGTCAGGAGGATATAGACAACCTAAACAGACCAATATCAATTGAGGAAATAGAAGAAACCATCAAAAGACTACCAACTAAGAAAAGCCCAGGACCGGATGGGTATACAGCAGAGTTTTACAAAACCTTTAAAGAGGAACTAATACCAATACTTTTCAAGCTACTTCGGGAAATAGAAAAAGAGGGAGAACTTCCAAATTCATTCTACGAGGCCAACATCACCCTGATACCTAAACCAGACAAAGACACTTCAAAGAAAGAAAACTACAGACCAATATCTCTAATGAACCTAGATGCAAAAATCCTCAATAAAATTCTGGCCACTCGGATACAAAAACTTATCAAAAAAATTGTGCACCATGATCAAGTAGGATTCATCCCTGGGATGCAAGGCTGGTTCAATATACGGAAATCAATAAATGTTATTCACCACATCAATAGACTTAAAAATAAGAATCATATGATCATCTCGATAGATGCGGAAAAAGCATTCGACAAAGTACAGCATCCCTTTATGTTCAAAACTCTAGAAAAACTAGGGATAACAGGAACATACCTCAATATTGTAAAAGCAATCTATGCTAAGCCTCAGGCTAGCATCATTCTGAATGGAGAAAAATTGAAGGCATTCCCTCTAAAATCTGGAACAAGACAGGGATGCCCTCTCTCACCACTTCTGTTCAACATAGTTCTCGAAACACTGGCCAGAGCAATTAGACAGACGAAAGAAATTAAAGGCATCAAAATAGGAAAAGAAGAACTTAAATTATCACTATTTGCAGATGACATGATTCTATACCTAGCAGACCCAAAAGGGTCTACAAAGAAACTATTAGAGCTAATAAATGAATTCAGCAAAGTGGCAGGATATAAAATCAACACGCATAAATCAAAGGCATTCCTGTATATCAGCGACAAATCCTCTGAAATGGAAATGAGGACAACCACTCCATTCACAATATCTTCAAAAAAAATAAAATACTTGGGAATCAACCTAACAAAAGAGGTGAAAGACTTATACAATGAAAACTAGAGAACCCTAAAGAGAGAAATAGAAGAAGATCTTAGAAGATGGAAAAATATACCCTGTTCATGGATAGGCAGAACTAACATCATCAAAATGGCGATATTACCAAAAGTTCTCTATAGGTTTAATGCAATGCCAATCAAAATCCCAACGGCATTTCTTGTAGAAATAGAGAAAGCAATCATGAAATTCATATGGAAAAACAAAAGACCCAGAATAGCAAAAACAATGCTAAGCAGGAAGTGTGAATCAGGCGGTATAGCGATACCAGACTTCAAACTATACTACAGAGCAATAGTAACAAAAACAGCATGGTACTGGTACCAAAACAGGCGGGTGGACCAATGGTACAGAATAGAGGACACAGAAACCAATCCACAAAACTACAACTACCTTATATTTGATAAAGGGGCTAAAAGCATGCAATGGAGGAAGGATAGCATCTTCAACAAATGGTGCTGGGAAAACTGGAAATCCATATGCAACAAAATGAAACTGAATCCCTTTCTCTCGCCATGCACAAAAGTGAATTCAAAATGGATCAAGGAGCTTGATATCAAATCAGAGACACTGCGTCTGATAGAAGAAAAAGTTGGCTACGATCTACATACTGTGGGGTCGGGCTCCAAATTCCTCAATAGGACACCCATAGCACAAAAGTTAATAACTAGAATCAACAAATGGGACTTACTCAAACTAAAAAGTTTTTTCTCAGCAAAAGATACAATAAGAGAGGTAAATAGAGAGCCTACATCCTGGGAACAAATCTTTACTCCTCACACTTCAGATAGAGCCCTAATATCCAGAGTATACAAAGAACTCAAAAAATTAGACAATAAGAGAACAAACAACCCAATCAACAAATGGGCCAAGGACCTGAACAGACACTTCTCAGAGGAGGACATACAATCAATCAACAAGTACATGAAAAAATGCTCACCATCTCTAGCAGTCAGAGAAATGCAAATCAAAACCACCCTAAGATACCATCTCACTCCAGTTAGATTGGCAGCCATTATGAAGTCAAACAACAACAAGTGCTGGCGAGGATGTGGGGAAAAGGGGACACTTGTACATTGCTGGTGGGACTGCAAATTGGTGCAGCCAATTTGGAAAGCAGTATGGAGATTTCTTGGAAAGCTGGGAATGGAGCCACCATTTGACCCAGCTATTCCCCTTCTCGGTCTATTCCCTAAAGACCTAAAAAGAGCATGCTACAGGGACACTGCTACATCGATGTTCATAGCAGCACAATTCACAATAGCTAGACTGTGGAACCAACCTAGATGCCCTTCAATGGATGAATGGATAAAAAAAATGTGGCATTTATACACAATGGAGTATTACTCTGCATTAAAAAATGACAAAATCATAGAATTTACAGGGAAATGGATGGCATTAGAGCAGATTATGCTAAGTGAAGCTAGCCAATCCCTAAAAAACAAATGCCAAATGTCTTCTTTGATATAAGGAGAGTAACTAAGAACAGAGTAGGGTCGAAGAGCATGAGAAGAAGATTAACATTAAACAGGGATGAGAGGTGGGAGGGAAAGGGAGAGAGAAGGGAAAATGCATGGAAATGGAAGGAGACCCTCAGAGTTATACAAAAGTACATACAAGAGGAAGTGAGGGGAAGGGGAAAAATAATATAAGGGGGACAAACGAATGTCAGTAGAGGGAGCAGAGAGAGAAGAGGGGAGGGGAGGGGAGGGGAGGGGAGCGGGGATAGTAGAGGATAGGAAAGGCAGCAGAATACAACAGACACTAGTATGGCAATATGTAAATCAATGGATGTGTAACTGATGTGATTCTGCAATCTGTATATGGGGTAAAAATGGGAGCTCATAACCCACTTGAATCAAATTGTGAAATATGATATATCAAGAACTATGTAATGTTTTGAACAGCCAACAATAAAAAATTTAAAAATCTGCCTATTGTGCCTCTAAAAAATTTAAGTAGATAAGTATTTTGCCTCATTCCAACACCACCACCCCCCAATATTTGCCAAAGTGAAGGTCAGGAGTGAATAAAAATTACATTGATATTTGTGTATTCAAATTAGATGCTGACAATATGACCCCCCAAACTAAATTTGTAATCCTTGAAGAGGCATCTAGATTCCATTTGGCATTCAAGGAAAAACGTATGGTTGATAGAGGTAAGGTAGAGTAAAATATGGGTTATCACAGTGAATGTAAATTAATTTGCATATGAAACCTATTAGGATGATGTAAGTCATCATATGATAGAAACATGTAGGTCAGATTAAGGCCTTGGACAATGAGAGTGATCTAATGCTCCTTTTATGTCATTAGCCTAATTTCTTTACTGGGAACAGATTTTAATGCTACACTTAGGGATTTAACTCAACTGGGGTCAACTCTGTCTTCCCCTACAACAATGGTAGTCAAAAAACCACTAGACTAATTTGTTTCCTGTGGTAGAGGTTGCAGAGGCTTCTATGAGCCTTCAGCCCTGCAGGCTCCTCACCCAGTTTCTTCAACACTGAATAAACATGACTTTCAGTGACATCAATCAGAATTATGCCTTTCATCTTCTTTTTGCAGAAAAGATGATATTAAGGGAGGTTATTTTAATCTTCCTGTACTCTGAATGGAAGAGCAAATTTGCCTCCTCATGAAAGAAAAAAATGGAAGAACTGAGGATTCAGAGATGCTCATCCTTTGAATATCTTAGTCATTTGTCTTGACTGCTTCTCAGAAGGGCCAAAGATAATTCTAAAACAGAAAAATGCACTTAGTGTATCCAAGATGATTAGAACATTGCATTTAAAACATGAAAGCCAGGCATGGTGGAGCATACCTGTAATTCCAGCACTTTGGGAGGCTGAGGCAGGAGAATCACAAATTTAAGGCCATCCTCAGCAGATTAGTGAGGCCCTAAGCAATTTAGTGAAAATAAACAAATAAATAAATAAAATGGACTGGGGATGTGGCTCAGTGGTAAAGTGTCGCTGGTTTCAATTATATGTATGTATGGATATACACTCATATACATACAAAAACCTCATAAGAAACTAGAATCTAAAAGACTACGCAAGTGCAATAAAAATTTATGGTTCAAAGTATCTGTTTATTATATCAGAAAAGGGGCTGTAACATAAGTTCCAAGAAGGAAATAACCCAGGCTTGATAATTATTTTATCTCCTGACGCCTGTACATTGCTAGACATCAGAAATGTACCCAATAATTATTTTTAGAATAAGTGAGAAATCATTGAATCCTTAATGTACAAAAAATAGTATAATTTTTTTGGAAAAAGTCCTATATCACAGTAGAAACCCAAAGGCAAAGTACATTAACTGGCGATTTATAGCAATAAGATGAACCAGAAAAATCAACAGACTTATGCCATTGTGTTTTCTCTATCAAATGGGTATTTTTATAGCATTGACAACTGCCCAGTGTTGGTGAGGGTGTTAGAAAACTGATACTTTTCTTACAGTTTGGGGGATTATACACTGTTAAAATTTTCTGAGGGACATTTTTGCTGGTGCGTCAAAATGAAAATTAAAATAACAAAAATATTTCTTCATTAAACAAAACAAGTTGAGAACACACACACACACACACACACACACACACACACACACACCCTGGCTTACAGAAAAGAACATGTGCTGCATGACCATTCCTGTAAAGTTCAAAAAACATGAAAAACTAAGCTAATTTATGGTCATAGGAATCAAGATAGAAGTTAATTTGGAGAAAGGAGATAATAATTGAGAGTGGGGATGAGAGAGTGTCTGGGGTCCTAGTGATGTTCTATTCCATTTTTATGTTTTTATTGGTGCATTATAATTATACATAATAATGGGATTCATTGTGACATTTTCAATACATGCACATAATATAATTTGCTCAATTTCATTCTCCAGAGTAATATTCTGTTTCTTGATGTAGGTTGCGGTTGCATGGTGTGTTCAGTTTGTGAAAGTTCATCAAGATGCATACTCTAGATTTTCCACTTTTCTATGTATAAATCATATTGCAAAGAAGAGTTTAATTTTTAAAATACTCATCATACATATTTCTGTTCTACTGGTGAAAACACATTGCACATAAATGTATAGTCATGATCACTAAAATACATGGATTTAGATGAATAAATAAAAGCAAAGGTTGCATATATGTGCAGGCATGCATACATATACACATGCATATGCAATATTTTCTGAATAGATTTCCATTCAGTGGAAGTCCCTTAGGCCTTGAGCTATATCTGACTCAAATCAGTTGTTATCAAAACAGATTGAAGTGATGTGTCTCAAGGTGACAAAAGATGGTTGAGGTCACCACTTAACAAATGCCCTTAAGTAATCAGCCACCAGATCTGCCACAGTGCATTACTAAAATTGAAAGGCATCTCTGCAAGTGAGTGCTCTGTGTTTGAGGTTACACAAAAATGAAGTCCTCCTGGTCATAAACATCCTTTGAACATAAAGAAATGTACCTCTCTGCCCTGATTATTGTCCTTAAATAAAAACAGGCTGTAATCAACCACATCACTTTTAGCTGCGTGGACACTGTGCAATCATTTGGACTGAACAGGTCAAAAGTTTGTTATCTATGACAGAAACAAATAATAAAATGAAGAATTAAATGACCTTTGCTTACATGCAAGATTTTTCCAATTTGGTAGGATGTTTGTACTTTCATTACCCATGTGAGTTTTGAACTTCCTGTGTTTTAAAGTTTCTCTTTTCTGGATCAGATTCAGAAACCTCTTTCATCACAAGTATAAATGCAAAACAGGCCATCGCTGGCATACATTGATTTTTCTTTTTAAAACTGAAAAAATATCCCACTTAAGAGACATTTTCCTTTCATTATGTCATGGGAATATGATATTTGTGATCTTCCTCCCGTTTTAATAGTAAATTAGCCATGGCAAGAATATTAAGTGAAAAAGTAAGTCCTCTGAATTAGAAAACAGAGAACTCTGCAGATAGTATAATAAAGATGTTATTTCATACTTGTGATAAAGAATAAAAATAAGAGTGGTTAGTTTTATGGTGATAGCATTAAAAGGCCATGTCTGCCTATCCTTAGTTTATTCTAAATAATATTTCTAATTATTCCTGAAGTCATTTAGAAGCCAGAAGCTACTTATATGTTTTTACCATAAAATTCTTCCCTATATAGTTTGACCCTGAAAGGACAAAACCATCTCTGTTTTAATTTTTATATGTTTTATTTACATAACCCTAAGCTTGCATAAAATCTTGTTTAGAAAAAGAAATGTACTTTTCATAAGATACTTGTAGTTCCTATTAACTAAGTTTGGGTAAGATAAAAATTCTAGCTACCCTTTTCCTCATTCTGCTCTTTTAGTTGCTTCTTGGATAATGTTTTTGAATGAAAACGAAATTTATGGTATAAATATATTTGCATAAGCAGATTTCTCTAGTGATGGAGATAGCATTGAAGTTGAAACTTTTCCCACATAAGTCAAGATGACCACTCAGTTAATGTAGCTTGAAGAACTGGGGGCTTTCAAGGAGGAGCTGAATGTTAGTGGCAAGCTTATGCAGTAGCACAGAAACTCAGGCTAAGGTTATGAGAGAAAAATGGATTTTAATCCTAGCTCAACCATTGGGGTGACCTTGGGCAAAGTAGTGATTTCCAAATTGAGAAAGGTAGACTAGAATAATACTTCCAATCTGGTCCTTTTTTAGTGTTTACCATGTAAATTAGATGAAGAATCACCACATACCCAGTTATTGAGTCAAAAATCTTTGATTTTTTTCCTCTATCCCTCACTACACATTCAATCATTAGCATTCCCAAGTGGCTTCCTCTCTCTTTACCTTTCTGCCATTACCATTTCACCCAAATTGCCAACCCATATAGTGCTCAAATTCCTGCAAGAATGTTCTGAATTTTTCCACAACATTCAACACACAGCATCTAGAGTATTCTTTTTTAAAAGTTAAATGAAGTCACTTACTCCCCTGCTTATAACTCTGTATGAACTCTCCATCATGAATTAAATATCTAAATCCATTTGCCAGCCTTATATTCTCCTCCTTACTGATTATGACCCAGCCACATAGATCTGTGTACAATGCCCTTCTTCTTTTTTATTCTGATTCCAAACTAACCATCACCTTTTCCTTATCCCCTCTGAAAGAGACACCAATCCCTGAAAATCCTATCAGTGCTGGGCACTCCTGTAGTCCCAGCTACCCAAGCAGGCTAAGAAAGGAGGATCACAAGTTCCAGGACAGCCTGGACAATTTAGTAAGACCTCCTGTCTCAAAACAAAATATAAAGGACTTTAGATGTAGCTTAGTGATAGAATGTTCGCCTGGCATGCACGAGGCCTTGGGTTTAATCCCTATAACACACACACACACACACACACACACACACACATACACACACAATATACACACAATATTACTTTATATTATTTATTTCTGTTTTATTCACTTCTATACTTTCTGTACTGCACACATAAAACGTGCCTTTCAAATATTTTTTGAATGAATGAATGAACTTAAGAAAAAGAACTTTGTTATTATAAAATGCACATCATTTACTTACCTGTCAGTGCTGAACTACTAGAAACTTCATGAGCAAGATATGTACAGTGAGTAGCACAGTGCCCAGGACAATGTAGGACTTCACAAATCATTATTAGCAATGTGGGCATATTTGTCACTGTTTTTGTTGTTAAAATAATGACTATACTAATTGATTGCAAAGGATTTGTTGTTGAGCAATAGTCTCCTAAATATGAAAGATGAAGGTTTTCCATTTTCAAACAAAATATTAAAACAGTACTTTTGCATAAGTGGCCAGTGAGTGAATGGCTTTCAGCATTAGAAGCAAACCTGGGCCACAGTATTAATGATGAATACAAAAATCCTTTACTCTTTCTTTTTTTTCTTTTTCTTTCTTTCTTTTCTTTTTTTTTACCATCCTGAAATTCTTAAAATCACTGCACTTGTTTATTCTGTGTGTTAGAAGGAGCTGGAAAAATATGAATGATGAGAATTTGAGAAAATATAGAGGTAGGTTGGGAGTCAAAGAGATCTAGATTCACTCTCAGTCTCTTCCACTCGCTGACAAGATTGGGATCACAACTTCTGTGTCCTGAGCCTCAATTTCCTCATGCAACATCTCCACAGCCTTATTTGGTAGAATGAATAATATAATGATTATACTTCACCCAGCACAATAGTTAAGCATATGATCAATATGACTTAATAGTCCTTTTCCTATAAGTGTGATGGTGGGAAATAACTCTGGGAACAGCATATGGCTTTTTATCTCTGTATGAGCTTGCCTAATTTCATTGTTATTTAGGCTTTCTTTAACTTTTTATAATTCTATTTCTGGGGGTACTAATGTGGCCATACTGTCCACTCAGTCATATACATATGCATACGTGTGTTGCATATGCATATGCATACATTCATTTTTAGTGATACTGTTTGAAAACTATATAATGCAGTCTTTGTGTAAGTCATGGCATTTAATTTGAAACACAACATCAAAATGTATGATAAAATGAATAATAAATACTGATGTCTTATACGGACAAGGTAATTGCTCAAAGAATGAAAGAAAAACTGTCCTGTTGACAGTTTGTTTCTTAAATAAAACATGTACCTATTTCCACAAACTTGCAACAAACCTGGAAAACGGAATATTGCCCAGAATCATGAGGAATTTGAACATGAGTTATTGTTATGGTCCATTAAACACACTCTAAAAATCTTAATATGTCTCTGCATCAGAAGGCTGTGCATGTACAGGCATATAACCATACTATTACAATGCCCAAAGAGCAAATTGCTCAACTCAGCTGCATCAATGGTCTTTCCATAGAGAAAAGTCTGCAGAGTTTCCAACAGCTCTCAGGGCAGCGTTCTCCTAAGTGAGGTAAATTCTCTCTTTGCATTGTTTTCTTCCCAGGTGATTCAAGCTGCCAGGTATATGACTAGGACTCAAATACTGGAAAATACAGGGAAGCACACTGTCATTTCTTAAGTGTTAGTCAAAATGCATTCCTCAGAAGCAGAGTTAAAATAATAGTCCAAACAATAATTTGAAAAAACAGTTTGCCCAGCTATTCCTGTTCAGCATCTGGTTCCGTTATCTTCTGCCCCCCTTTCTTTTTGATGCATTTTTATGCCTTAGATCTTCCTTAGAATATCATCACTCAGCTCTAATGCATAAGACACAAGAATTTATATTGAAAATGAGGTTCACAATACTTAGTTGCTAGAGACAACCTAAGGCAGCTTTTGCAATGTGTAATATATGTATCAATTACCTTTCAAGGAAGGGATCTGTTTTCTTGATGGGCTCTTATTGGGCAGGGAGAATAATATGTATATTCATATACAAATATATAAAATATAAATGTATATATCATACATACGCATAAATTTTAAATTCCGGACATCCTTGCAAACTTTTATTATTATTTGTATTCTTTCTTTTTTTTTTCAAGGAAATGGAATTAGATGGTAACTTTATTTATTTATTTTTTTATTTAATTTTTATTGTTGGTTGTTCAAAACATTACATAGTTCTTGATATATCATATTTCACATTTTGATTCAAGTGGGTTATGAACTCCCATTTTTACCCCATATACAGATTGCAGAATCACATCGGTTACACATCCACTTTTTTACATACTGCCATACTAGTGTCTGTTGTATTCTGCTGCCTTTCCTATCCTCAACTATCCCCCCTCCCCTCCCCTCCCCTCCCCTCTTCTCTCTCTACCCCATATACTGTAATTCATTTCTCCCCCTGGTTATTTTTTTCCCTTTCCCCTCACTTCCTCTTGTATGTAATTTTGTATAACCCTGAGGGTCTCCTTCCATTTCCATGCAATTTCCATTCTCTCTCCCTTTCCCTCCCACCTCTCATCCCTGTTTAATGTTAATCTTCTTCTCATGCTCTTCGTCCCTACTCTGTTCTTAGTTACTCTCCTTATATCAAAGAAGACATTTGGCATTTGTTTTTTAGGGATTGGCTAGCTTCACTTAGCAAAATCTGCTCTAATGCCATCCATTTCCCTGCAAATTCTATGATTTTGTCATTTTTTAATGCAGAGTAATACTCCATTGTGTATAAATGCCACATTTTTTTATCCATTCGTCTACTGAAGGGCATCTAGGTTGGTTTCACAGTCTTGCTACTGTGAATTGTGCTGCTATGAACATCAATGTAGCAGTGTCCCTGTAGAATGCTCTTTTTAGGTCTTTAGGGAATAGACCGAGAAGGGGAATAGCTGGGTCAAATGGTGGTTCCATTCCCAGCTTTCCAAGAAATCTCCATACTGCTTTCCAAATTGGCCGCACCAATTTGCAGTCCCACCAGCAATGTACAAGTGTCCCCTTTTCCCCACATCCTCGCCAGCACTTGTTGTTGTTTGACTTCATAATGCCTGCCAATCTTTCTGGAGTGAGATGGTGTCTTAGGGTGGTTTTGATTTGCATTTCTCTGACAGCTAGAGATGTTGAGCATTTTTTCATGTACTTGTTGATTGATTGTATGTCCTCCTCTGAGAAGTGTCTGTTCAGGTCCTTGGCCCATTTGTTGATTGGGTTATTTGTTTTCTTATTGTTTAAATTTTTTGAGTTCTTTGTATACTCTGGATATTAGGGCTCTATCTGAAGTGTGAGGAGTAAAGATTTGTTCCCAGTGTGTAGGCTCCCTATTTACTTCTCTTATTGTTTCTTTTGCTGAGAAAAAACTTTTTAGTTTGAGTAAGTCCCATTTGTTGATTCTAGTTATTAACTCTTGTGCTATGGGTGTCCTTTTGAGGAATTTGGAGCCCGACCCCACAGTATGTAGATCGTACGTAGCCAACTTTTTCTTCTATCAGACACCGTGTCTCTGATTTGATATCAAGCTCCTTGATCCGTTTTGACTTTTGTGCATGGCGAGAGAAAGGGATTCAGTTTCATTTTGTTGCATATGGATTTCCAGTTTTCCCAGCACCATTTGTTGAAGATGCTATCCTTCCTCCATTGCACGCTTTTAGCCCCTTTATCAAATATAAGATAGTTGTAATATTGTGGATTGGTTTCTGTGTCCTCTATTCTGTACCATTGGTCCACCCGCCTGTTTTGGTACCAGTACCATGCTGTTTTTGTTACTATTGCTCTGTAGTATAATTTGAAGTCTGGTATCGCTATACCGCCTGATTCACACTTCCTGCTTAGCATTGTTTTTGCTATTCTGGGTCTTTTATTTTTCCATATGAATTTCATGATTGCTTTCTCTATTTCTACAAGAAATGCCGTTGGGATTTTGATTGGCATTGCATTAAACCTATAGAGAACTTTTGGTAATATCGCCATTTTGATGATGTTAGTTCTGCCTATCCATGAACAGGGTATATTTTTCCATCTTCTAAGATCTTCTTCTATTTCTCTCTTTAGGGTTCTCTAGTTTTCATTGTATAAGTCTTTCACCTCTTTTGTTAGGTTGATTCCCAAGTATTTTATTTTTTTTGAAGATATTGTGAATGGAGTGGTTGTCCTCATTTCCATTTCAGAGGATTTGTCGCTGATATACAGGAATGCCTTTGATTTATACGTGTTGATTTTATATCCTGCCACTTTGCTGAATTCATTTATTAGCTCTAATAGTTTCTTTGTAGACCCTTTGGGTCTGCTAGGTATAGAATCATGTCACCTGCAAATAGTGATAATTTAAGTTCTTCTTTTCCTATTTTTATGCCTTTAATTTCTTTCGTCTGTCTAATTGCTCTGGCCAGTGTTTCGAGAACTATGTTGAACAGAAGTGGTGAGAGAGGGCCTCCCTGTCTTGTTCCGGATTTTAGAGGGAATGCCTTCAGTTTTTCTCCGTTCAGAATGATGCTAGCCTGAGGCTTAGCATAGATTGCTTTTACAATATTGAGGTATGTTCCTGTTATCCCTAGTTTTTCTAGAGTTTTGAACATAAAGGGATGCTGTACTTTGTCGATTGCTTTTTCTGCATCTATCGAGATGATCATATGGTTCTTATCTTTAAGTCTATTGATGTTGTGAATAACATTTATTGATTTCCATATATTGAACCAGACTTGCATCCCACGGTTGAATCCTACTTGATCATGGTGCACAATGTTTTTGATATGTTTTTGTATCCGATTCGCCAGAATTTTATTGAGGATTTTTGCATCTAGATTCATTAGACATATTGGTCTGTAGTTTTTTTTCTTTGAAGTATCTTTGTCTGGTTTAGGAATCAGGGTGATGTTGGCCTCATAGAATGAATTTGGAAGTTCTCCCTCTTTTTCTATTTCCTGGAATAGCTTGAAAAGTATTGGTATTAGTTCTTCTTTAAAGGTTTTGTAAAACTATGCTGTATACCCATCCGGTCCTGGGCTTTTCTTAGTTGGTAGTCTTTTGATGGCTTCTTCTATTTCCTCAATTGATATTGGTCTGTTTAGGTTGTCTATATCCTCCTGACTCAATTAAGAAATTTATCAATGCCTTCACTATCTTCTATTTTATTGGAGTATAAGGATTCAAAATAATTTCTAATTATCTTCTGTATTTCTGAAGTGTCTGTTGTGATATTGCCTCTTTCATCCCGTATGCTAGTAATTTGAGTTCTCTCTCTTCTTCTCTTCATTAGCATAGCTAAGGGTCTGTCGATCTTATTTATTTTTTCAAAGAACCAATTTTTAGTTTTGTCAATTTTTTCAATTGTTTCTTTTGTTTCGATTTCATTAATTTCAGCTCCGATTTTAATTATTTCTTGCCTTCTACTTCTTTTGCTGTTGTTTTGCTCTTCTTTTTCTAGGATTTTGAGATGAAATGTGAGATCATTTATTTGTTGGTTTTTCCTTTTTTTAAGGAATGAACTCCAGGCAATGAATTTTCCTCTTAGAACTGCTTTCATTGTGTCCCATAGATTTCGATATGTTGTGTCTGTGTTTTCATTTATCTCTAAGAATTTTTTAATTTCCTCCTTGATGTCTTCTATAACCCATTGATCATTCAGTAACCTATTGTTCATTCTCCAAGTGATGTATTCTTTTCCCTTCCTTCTTTTATCGTTGATTTTCAGTTTCATTCCATTATGATCAGATAAGATACATGGTATTATCTCTACTCCTTTATAATGTCTAAGAGTTGTCCTGTGACATAATATATGATCTATTTTTGAGAAGGATCCATGTGCTGCTGAGAAAAAAGTGTAACTGCTTGATGTTGGGTGGTATATTCTATATATGTCAATTAAGTCTAGGTTATTAATTGTGTTATTGAGTTCTATAGTTTCCTTATTCAACTTTTGTTTGGAAGATCTGTCCAGTGGTGAGAGAGGTGTGTTGAAGTCTCCCATGATTATTGTATGGTGGTCTATTAGACTCTTGAACTTGAGAAGAGTTTGTTTGATGAACATAGCTGCACCATTGTTTGGGGCATATATATTTATGATTGTTATGTCTTGTTGGTGTATGGTTCCCTTGAGCAGTATGTAGTGTCCCTCTTTATCCCTTTTGATTAACTTTGGCTTGAAATCTATTTTATTTGATATGAGTTTGGACACTCCTGCTTGTTTCCGAAGACCATATGAGTGATATGATTTTTCCCAACCTTTCACCTTCAGTCTATGTATGTCTTTTCCTATCAAATGTGTCTCCTGTAGGCGGCATATTGTTGGATATTTTTTTTTTTGATCCACTCTACTAGCCTGTGTCTCTTAATTGGTGAGTTTAAGCCATTAACATTTAGGGTTATTATTGAGATATGGATTGTTCTTCCAGCCATATTTGTTTATTTATGTTACTTAACATGGTTTGTTTTCCCTCTTTGATTATTTTTTCCCTTTACTGTACTGACTCCCACTGTTGGTTTTCATTGTTATTTTCCATTTCCTCTTCCTGTAATGTTTTGCCGAGGATGTTTTGAAGAGATGGTTTTCTAGCTGCAAATTCTTTTAGCTTTTGTTTATCGTGGAAGATTTTAATTTCATCTTCCATCCTGAAGCTTAATTTCACTGGATACACAATTCTTGGTTGGAACCCATTTTCTTTCAGCGTTTGAAATATGTTGTTCCAGGATCTTCTAGCTTTCAGAGTCTGTGTTGAAAGATCAGCTGTTATCCTGATTGGTTTACCCCTAAATGTAATCTGCTTCCTTTCTCTTGAAGCTTTTAAAATTTTCTCCTTATTCTGTATTTTGGGCATCTTCATTATAATGTGTCTAGGTGTGGATCTCTTATGATTTTGCACGTTCGGCGTCCTGTAGGCTTCTAGGATTTGGGATTCTGTCTCATACTTCAAGTCTGGGAAGTTTTCTCATATTATTTCATTGAACAGATTGCTCATTCCTTTGGTATGGACCTCTATACCTTCCTGTATCCCAATGATTCTTAAGTTTGGTCTCTTGATGTTATCCCATATTTCTTGGATGTTCTGCTCATGGTTTCTTAAGAGTCTTGCTGAGCTGTCTATGTTCTTTTCAAGTTGAAATACCTGTCTTCATTGTCTGATGTTCTAAGTGTTCTACTCTGCTGGTAGTATTCTCATTTGAGTTTTTAAGTTGGTTTATTGCTTCCTGCATTTCTAGGATTTCTGTTTGTTTGTTTTTTATAACCTCTATCTCCCTGTATAGTTGATCTTTTGCTTCTTGGATTTGTTTATGTAATTCATTGTTGAAGTGATCTTTCATTGTCTGATTTTGCTGTCTAATGTCTTCCTTGAGACTCCAGATATCTGAAGCATGTAAATCCGGAATTCTTTATCTGACATTCCATCTGCTGCAGCTATTACCTCTTCTAAGGCTGAGTTGACCTGCATTGCTTGTGGTCTTTTCTTTCCTTGTCTTTTCATACTGCTCGCGTTTCTTTCTGCTTGGTGAAACTGTTGTGTTCTTGAATTTTCCACCTATATATTTATATTGCTCTTGTATAGTTGCAAAGTCTCCCTTGCAGGGGTGGGCGGTGGCTGTGCTCCTCCTCCAATTGGGGTGATCTGTCTATCATACTGGTGGGCCGCTGGGCCCCTTCTCCAGGTCGCGTGGTCTGCCTACCTTGTGGGCAACGGCTGAACCCCTCCTCCAATAGGGGTGACCTGTCTACCATGCTGGTGGGCCGCTGGGCCTGTTCTCCAGGTTGCCAGTCTGCCGACCTTGCAGGCGCAGGCGGCAGCTCTGCCCCTCCTCCAATTGGGGTGATGTGTCTACCAAGCCAGCGCGCCGCTGGGCCTGTTCTGCCGGTCGGTCCCAGGTCTCTGTATTCTTTCTTAAAATGTTTTTGAAAATGTATTCTAATTTGTTATATATGACAGAAGAATGCATTTCAATTCATAATACACATATAGGGCACAATTTTTCACATCTCTGGTTGTATGCAAAGTAGAGTCACACCATTTGTGTCTTCATAGATGTACTTGCGGTAATGATTTCCATCTCATTCCACCATCTTTCCTTCCCGCTCCCTCCTCCTTTCCCCTCCCTCCCCTTTACCAGATCTAAAGTTCCTCCATTACCCCCATGGCTATCCTGACTGAAATGAGATGAAATCTCAATGTAATTTTGATTTGCATTTCCCTATTTTGAACTAATTCCACTACTTTACTCAAGAGAAAAGTACACAAAAATCAATCAATTATCAAAACAAAAATATTTTCCTATATAAGTAATATTTGTAATTATAATAACATAAAGATGTATTTAAGTAAATCTAAATAAGACTATGACAAGTATTAATAGGTATTACCACTGAGTATAGAATTATGGGTTATTCAGTTATTTTAGTCAAATTTATTGAAGTATGATAATCATAAAATAATAGTGTACCATTTCAATGACTTTTTAACAAATATAACCAAACTTTATCAAGATAAAGAATATTTCTGTGTCTCCTACCCTATGCAACAAACTCCACAGTACTCTTTCTTCACATGTATCACCTCAACTGGCACAGAGAAATCAATGACTTTTTGTCATTATAGTTGTTGTTGTTGTTTGTAGAATTTTCTATAAATGGAATATATTCATATATATCAATTCTTTTACCCTGAGAAGTTGAATATTTTTTCATGTAGTTATTGGCCATTTGTATTTGTTCTTTCAAGAATTATCTATTTAGTTGACTCACTTATTAATTATTTATTGGATTACTAATATTATTGGGTTATTAAACATTTATTGTTTTGTGTGTGTATGTGTGTGTGAAGTTTTTAAGTTCTTTATATATTCTGGATATTAATGCCCTCTCTGAGAATTATGTGGCAAAGATCTCTTACTTTGTAAGCTCTATCTTCATGCTTTTGTTGCCTTTACTATACAGAAGTTTTTAATTTGATGCCAGAAAACATTTGTTGATTCTTGGTTTTATTCCTTGAGAAATACAGGTCTTTTTAAGGAAGCCAGTTCCAGTATCCATGACTTGGAGGGTTGGGCCTACATTTTCTTCTAGCAGTTACAGAGTATCTGGTCTAATTTCTAGGTCTTTGATCCATGTTGAGTTGACTTTTGTGCAGGGTGAAAGATAGAGGTCAAGTTTCCCTGCTTGTGTTTTCATTTGATAATTACTGCTTGATATTTTTAAGTTTCTAGGAGCTGGGAATGAAGCTCAGTGGCAGAGTACTTGCCCAGCATGTTCAAGGTCCTGGGTTCAGACCAGCACCAAAAGACAATTTTGTTTTGTTTTGTTTTGTTTTTCTGTCTTTCTTAAGAAAGTACTTACTGAACTTTGTGTTGACAGATAATGAAGTGATTTTTTTAATAGTTTTAGCAGGCAGTTAAAGAGTAATCTTTATTCTAGGTATCATTTGTGCCTTCTACTGAGGTGAGACATTTCAGTAGTCTCTATATAGTGTCCTTGGTATTTGTGAAGTTCTCTCTGCTCTGAATGGACAGATCTCTTTTGTGTCTTAGTTGTAGGCAAACTCATTGACCATTTACTTTACATTTCTTCAACAGACCTTTGCTTATCTTGTGAACTTTAACCATACTGATGCAAACTTTTGTGTCCACTCACAGACCAAGGGGACCCTCTCTGTTGATGCATTCTTTTTAGAGTTCTCTCTTCCTCTCCCTCTTTTTACCTCCTGCACCACAAATTTCATAGGCCTTATCTCTGAAAACCTCACTATATGTCTTCTCAACTGATCAATGCTCTCCTTGTGCTCCCTGACCCCACCCCCATCCCTGAAAAATAATCTGGAAAATGTCTCTAGACAGAAAGCCAAGCTGATTACAAATCTCCTCTTATTTTCCGTCTTTTCTAATTCAGTCTTGTGTTACCTGTTGTATAATGTTTGAAATTAAATGTTTCATATACTTTGTCAGTTTTCTGACTGTTTAAGATGAAGAAAAGTCAAGTTATAGTTATGGAAACATAAACAGAATTTGAAGTCGTTAATGCTATTTTTACATATGTAACTTTTTTTCAAAATACTAATTTTATAATTAAAAACATATACAAAATGTCTGCATCTTCTTCTAAAGTGAAGATGATCCTAACACCAACGAGATAAAAATAGATATTTTCTTTCCTTTTTTGTTATTAGACATTTTGACTTTGGAAGAATATATTTCTAAATTTTTTATGATGATGGGGGAAAAGTTTTATCCATATTTGCTACTAAGTTTGAAATAATTATTGTCTTCTATCTTTTTCTATCTCAATAATGCCATTCTTCATGGTTGTAGCACAAGTTTTTATTTGTGGAGTTATGAAAAATGCAGGCTGGGCACCCAAGCAGAAAAAGAATGTTGTCTTCGAAGTCAAATCCCCAGTGTACAAAAAATCGTCTCAAAACCATGCAGCAGGTTTCAATACAATTCATAGCTACTGACATTTTATAGACCAGGAAGATCCAAGCTTAACTAGCATAGAAAAAGTAATACATTTCCTTCCTTTTGTAGAAGGCTGCATAAAATATATCTTTGAAGACAGAGTTGAGATTATCATCATGTTCTTCTATGGATAAATATGGGAGTTCAGTTTTTGAGGCTGTGGCATAGTTTGCAGGCAATAAATTCACATAACCATAAAAAAATGCTACTTGCAGAGAAAAAAACATTGGTGGTGTGTATTTCAGTTCTGTGCACTATAGGGTACTGATTTACAGAGATGGTTTCTCAGTACTTTATACTTTACAAACTCATATTTACTGTCCTGTAGTGTGGCTGATTCTCCAAGGATTTTTTGTTTGTTTGTTTGTTTGTTTTTTGTTTCTTTGACTATATTTTCTTGTGGAGAGGGAACGGGAAAAGGGTGCAAAGCACAAATTCACTTGAAGTGAATGGCATTCAATGACAGAAGAATGATCAATGAGTGCACCAGTGTTTAGTATTATCTATCCTATACCCCTGACACCCAGTCTCCTGATTTCTGCCTTCATAAACTCAGCTCAATATTTTATTTCTGCACAATGAAGTTTGTCTCAATAAAATTAGTTCCTGCAATTAGCTTCGTCAGCAATGATGAGCCAGCAGTAATGTGGTAATTTTGTACTAATAGCTGAAAGTGTGGTATCAGCTAATGCCTCTTTTCAGAGGTGCTGGCATGTAGATCCTTAACTAACTTCTCAGGTTTGGGGATAAATCTCTGCAGATTCCCAGAGTCCATATAGTTTACACTCATAAAAACATAAGTCTACTATTTTATTTTATGCAATAAGTAGCATTTATTCACTTATTAAGTATTTATTACATGGTAAGCACTACTCCAATGCTTTACATGTACTCTATCTTTCTATCACAAGAACCTTTCAAGCAGTCACAAAACCCATATGAGATCCCAGAGGTTGGTAGGTATATGCTCATTTGGAGTTTAAGCATGGGCAGCACGCTGACTTCAGAAACTGGTAGCATAGGGGATCACTCCATTTGCCACATGATTGCAACATTCTAGAAATCTAAAATTATTCAAAAATAAAAAAGAGTTTTAAAAATATATTACCAATACTCCTGTTTTCTCTAACTGAAGAAAACAGTCTGTGCTTAAAAAAAGGAAATAAAACCCATGATAGTTTTCTTCCTTTGCCTTTTATCTATAAGAAATAGTACATTTTAAGAGCAGATCCAGTTGTGATAAGGGAACAGAATACTGATTCCTTTCATTCCCTGTGGTCGAGTACATTATTTGAACTTCTTACTGTGCATCTCAGGGGAGGGTTATTTCTTGCTAGTTTTATTCCTTTGGCAACATCTTTAGAACCCTGCTGATTTTTCTCCCTGAGAGCGCTCTAGCTACTCTGCAAAGAGCTTACCCTCCATTGATGGGGTAAAAGTGATTGGCAAAAGCTAAGCTTATGGCCATACTGCAGAGTGAGGACAGAAAAACAATGTAACTTCCTAAAAACTGATAAGCTGCTTCTGTAACCTTACAGCCCTTCATTTTGTGCTTCAAAATCCCAGGATGTATCATGCCCCACGAAGAAGCTGACAGCATACCCCCCTGGAGAGGGCTGGCTTATCTCTTACTCAGTCCCAAAGATATAATAATACATGCATTAAAAACTGGTTCTTAGTGCTGGATCCTCATCTGTGGACAGAGATAATGGAGGTACTAGAATTGGCAGAATCTTTGGAGCCTCTGCCAAGTATGGAAGTTTTGTACAAACGATTTTTCAAACTGGCCGTTCCTACCTCTTTTTCCTGAGTATTTTTGGGATTTATATCAAGCTTCAGGTGGTTAGAGATAATTATCAATAAAAGGCATTGTTCTGAAAGTATAACTATGCTTTGGTGAGGAAAGTACAATTCACCAAACTGTTTTCACTATGACATTGGAGTTGACTATGGCTGCACTTATTCACTTCTTTGTGACCAAGAAATACAACTGCTGTTTAAGATTCTACTTCAGGTAGGGGAGAGGATGAGGGAAAACACTGGCTTCTTCCTTCTTTCTGTCTTCTATGTTTCAGTTGTCACTTGTCATTAGCTCAGCCAATAAAAATTAATATATAGCTGCATGGATGAATGAATAACATGCTTGCATGATAGCAACATGCCCATATACACCATTCCAGAATGATTATACACTTTCTGAATAACAGAGCAGCACAGTTCTGAAAAGGTCAAATACAGAGGTGAAATAAATAAATATATTAAACTAAAATTCACATCCCCAAGTTGTAACTGGTATACTAAATGCTTCCTACTTCCTTAATCACAAAGTTACTAAGCATTGGGAATCATAAACACCATGACTTCTAATGATACCATAAAGAAATTTAAAAATGCCAGGTAAAGACAAAGACATGGATACTGGCACTCTTGCAAACAAATGTTCATGTCTACATTTCTGGTCTTCAATTATGAGTATGTGTATGAGTTTATCATAACATAACCTTTCTATCATTTGCCTTCTTACTAGTGATCACCTTCATGATGCCTCACCAACAAGGGGCATTATATATGAATAATACACACACACACACACACACTTTAAATCAAGAAAAACATTAAGATTCTATTTTTAAAAAATAATATTGTAAGACATTCAGAATGGACATTCTTAAATTTTATATTATATTTATAATGAAACCATTTTAAAACTCCATCTTGGTCTGCTGTGAAACATGGATGTTCCAGTAGTTATGTGTCTTCATACATGTACTTAGAGTAATGATGTCCATCTCATTCCACCATCTTTCCTACCCTGTGTCCCCTCTTCATTACTCCCCTTTGCCCTATCTTAAGTTCCTCCCTTCCTCTCATGGTCTCCCCCACTTCCATTATGGATCAGCATCCACATATCAGAGAAAACATTGGACATTTGTTTTTTTGGGATTGGCTCACTTAGCATTATATTCTCCAACTCCATCCATTTACCTGCAAATGCCATGATTTTATTCTCTTTTAATGCTGAGTAAGATTCCATTGTGTATATATACCACAGTTTATTTACCCATTCATCTATTTAAGGGCATCTAGGTTAGTTCCACATTTTAGCTATTGTGAATCATGCTATTATAAACATTGACTTGGCTGTGTTATTATAGTATGCTGATTTTAAATCCTTTGGGTATAGACCTAGGAGTGGGATAGCTGTGTCAAATGGTGGTTTCATTCCAAGATTTTTAAGGAATCTCCATACTGCTTTCCAGATTGATTGCTCCAATTTTCAGTCCCAGCAACAATGTATTATTGTACCTTTCCCTCAACATCCTCACCAACACTTTTTGTTTGTATTCTTAATAGCTGCTATTCTGACTGGAGTGAGATGATATCTTAGAGTAGTTTTGATTTGCATTTCTCTAATTGCTAGAGATGTTGAACACTTTTTCATAGTTTTGTTGACTGATTGTATATCATCTTCTGAGAAATGTCTGTTCAGTTCCTTAGCCCATTTATTGATTGGGTTATTTGCATTTTTGGCATTAAGTTTTTTGAGTTATTTATATATCGTAGAGATTAGTGCTCTAGCTGATGTGCATGTGGTAAAAAATTTGCTCCATTCTGTAGGTTTTCTCTTCATCTCACTGATTGTTCTTTTGCTGAGAAGAAGCTTTTCAGCTTGATTCCATCCCATTTATTGATTCTTGATTTTATTTCTTGTATATAAAAGTCTTGTTAAAGAAGTCGAGGCCTAATTTGACATGATGAATATTTGGGTGTTCTTTTTCTTCTGTTAGCTGCAGGGTCCCTAGTCTAATTCCTAGGTCCTTGATACACTTTGACTTAAGTTTTGTGTATGGTGAGAGATAGGGGCTTAATTTCATTTTGCTTCATATGGAGTTTCATTTTTTCCAGCACCATTTGTTGAAGAGGCTATTATATGGGAAATAGGACTTTTTTTTTTTTGTACTGGAAATTGAACCCAGGGGCCCCTAACCACTGGGCCACATCTCCAGCCCTTTTAAAATGTATTATTTAGAGACAGAGTCTTTGCTAATCTTCGTAGGTCCTCATTAAGTTTCTGAGGCTGGCTTTGAACTCCAATCCCATCCTCCTGCTTTAGCAGTCCCCACCCCACCAGGTGCTGGGATTACAGGCATGCCCCATGTGCCCATCAATTCATTACCACTTGTAAAAGGATATGAAAGTAATGCACTGAATAATAAATGGGGAATGAATACACAAAGAATTGTAATTTATTCAACATATACTTTGTCCTTTTTATTCCTTTTTGCTTTTGTGGTAGACTGACATGTTTATTCTGATGGATTAAGCAATAAGATAAAAAAAGTATTTAGATAAGGGTTAATTTGGAGGGGGATTGGGATACAAGGAATTATCTCAGAAATTATAAAACCAACTTGTTCATTTTGTTAGAAAGAAAACAGATACAAATAGACTTTTCGCACTATCCCTTCTTTTAAGAACAGAATCTTGTTTCTTCCTGTGGTACCGCACCTCCTCACGTTTAGACACAGTACTATTGATGGAGTAAAATATTTTCTTCCTGACTTTAGGGACTAACATGTAGCCTGTGAGTAGCAATTCACTGTTTTCTCTCTTTTTCTCCTAATAAATGGCTTAGGATATGGGATGAAAGAAAAAAATTAAAAAGTGATATCAATTATCAGATTCTAGATGAAACTATTCGAGAAAGAAATTAAAATGTGAGGATATAAGCCTGGAATACCCAGAGGGAAGAGTGTGCCTCACAACAGAAACCAGCAGTAGAAAAGAAAAACAAAAATATGCCTAGAAATAGTTTATTGATTCCACGTTTGAGAACCCAGATTCACCCATCCTTAAAACTTTCAGTTATACATCCAATATATGAAGTTTGCTACTGTTATTCTGTGTTGGATTGCCTGTCATTTATAATAAAATCTTTCTATTATATTCGCTATAATAAAATTCAAAACACAGTTACTAAATCAGAAGGATAAATGGTAAAAAATAAAAATAAAAAAGTAGAATTCTACTCATAATGTGATATTAGGAAATGGTCCTAGAAAAATACAACATTTGAGCCAGGTGTGGTAGCTCATGCCTGTAATCCCAGTGACTCAGGAGGCTGAGGCAAGAGGCCAGGCTCAGCAACTTACCAAGGTCCTAAGCAACTTTGTGAGACTCTGTCTCAATGGTACATAAATAAATAAAAAGGGCTGGGGTATAGCTCAGTGGTAAAGTGACCTTGATTCAATCCCCAGTACAAAAAATAAATAGAATAAAGACATTTGATATACAGTTTTTTTTTTAATTTTTATTGTTGGTTGTTCAAAACATTACATAGTTCTTGATATATCATATTTCACACTTTGATTCAAGTGGGTTATGAACTCCCATTTTTACCCCATATACAGATTGCAGAATCACATCAGTTACACATCCATTGATTTACATATTGCCATACTAGTGTCTGTTGTATTCTGCTGCCTTTCCTATCCTCTACTATCCCCCCTCCCCTCCCCTCCCCTCCCCTCTTCTCTCTCTGATATACAGTTTTAGTGAGTAGTGGTATCATCAGTGGAGTAGGGAATACTAATTTAGATCATACAGTGAAATTAAAGGATCTGGGGTAGAAAAGTACAGAGAATATTCAGATAACTGGGTAGGGTGTGGGAGGAAATAACATTTAATTTTATTTATTTATTTTGTCTGTGGTACTAGGGATTGAACCTAGGGATTAGCTATATCCCAAGCCCTTTTTTATATTTTACTTTGAGCCAGGGCCTCACTAACTTGTGCAGGTTGTCCTTAAATTTGCAGTCCTCCTGCTTCAGCCTCCCGAGTCACTGGGATTACAGGTGTGGGCCACCATGCCTGGCAAGAAAATAACATTTTAGATGAGGTATTTGAAGAAGAAAAGGAACAGATAATGGGAAAGGCATAGCGAGAGTAAAGCAAGAAATAAGCCATCAAGATCTGGAATTCATATCAGGAAACACATAAACCTTGACTAAATAAGGATAACTTTGGATTCAAAGCCAACATAAGTTAAAGTATAAAACCTTCTGACAAAAAGTGATTCTAAAGGGATTAAAATAACAGAACCACAAGGGAAGACCCCAAAATATATTGCCTTTAATGTGATACTATTCAGATGATTAAAAATAATCTGAAGGATTATTTTTCAAAGGCTATAAAGAAATATCTTCTGACACTTCCTCTTCTGAGATAATATTAAATTAGATGTATTACAAAGCCTGTGTCACTTCCATCACCTGCTAAAGAAAACTGACCTCAAGAAAATCCCCAGGGAAAGATATGCTTCCTATGTCCCAGCTTCCCATTGCTGCCACAGACTGGAGAAGACAAGGGCATCCATGCAGAATTGACCCAAGACAAGAGTGAGTAATGGACCTCTGCTTTCTGATTATAGCACTTTCAGGTGGTAGGAAAATGAGACAGCTTGGTCTGATTTAACCCGTATTTGTAGTGGGCAATATGATGGAATATTTTTAGCTTCAGCAGAAGTAGAAACAAAAGATATTATGGGGAAAGGTTAAGACTGGTTCACAGATCACTTTGAAGGTCCTGGACAAGTCAGGTGTGTATAAGGAGTCAGTCAGATGGAAGAGGACAGAGGAAGCAGTTTTGATTTCTAACAGAAGTAAAGTAAAACACAAGAGTGAAGACCTGTGATTCCTGGCCAGGCAGTGGAGATCTTGAGAGTCATTCCCAGAATGACCTAGTTTCCACTCCTAGAAGGTATATATATGTATGTATATATATATATATATATATATATATATATATATATATATATATATATATATATATATTTAGTGGTTCCTATAATTTCCATTCTCCCATATGTTCTACTTGTGTTTTTATAGTATCCCCACTTTTTATAACTGGCTAGCATACATCTCTTTTTCTTACCTTTAAACACGTTTTAATATACAGGCACATTTAATCAGACACGTGTACACATATTAAATGTCTTCAATATGCTATAAAGTTTGTTTTGAAAATGAGAGAAAAAAAGCTTTCCTTTTAAGAAAAATGAAAATGTGTCCTTAGGAAACCCCAAATTTCAGTAAAATGATTTTGCTAAAATTTTTGAATTCTGGGGAAAACTATATTTTTAGAATTGCTCTTTGTGTTTTATCCCATCTCTTGGGCCTCTTCTGGTCCTGTTCACTCTCACCTTTGCCATTATCTCAATTCAAACCTTCTGGATTTGATCACATATTATTTGGATTAAAAATAGTAATACTGTGCTTATGACCCTAGATTTTATCCCCTGCACTGTTTAAAAAAATAATAACAATGCTGTCATAATATAACAAAAAAAATGATGATTGACTTTGAAAAAAACATGAAAATAGCTTTTGATGTCTTTTGAGCCAATTCTTTAGATGGTAATTAAAGCAGAGAACTTTATTGTATGCATACATTGTGACTGGTCATAATATAGTCCAAACCTACAATCACAATTTTGTGATCACAAAATCCTTTGTAGAAGGTAGCTATGCTCTCCACTGCACCATTACCACACACACAAAGAACACTGTGAATGGAAACCTCACATATGATTAAAGAAGATAAACATGGGTCCAAGAGATACAACAAGAGATCTATGACTATGTTTATCATACTGGCATAGGAATAAAAGTATCTGGCATATACCTGGCCTATTATCATTTAATTATATAAAACAGTTGATGTGATCATTATAACTTTAAACTATTTAAAATTATTGTTAAATTCATGGTGGATTTTGTGCCCTACTGTGTTTTATCAGAGAAAAATTATTGAATGTCATAACTACTAATATATGTATATAATGAATGAATTAATGAAAGATCACTGTCTTAAGAAGAAATATTCAATATTTTAAAGAATTCCTGATCCTTCAAAAGGAGGTGTCCTTGCTATATAATATGAAGAAAGAACTTGTTTTTAAATCCAAGAAGATTTTAAATTACAGAAATTTGAAGGTGGCATGTACTTTTAAGCTGTGCTAATTTTAGAGATTGTCTGTTGTTTTGATAAGAACCCTGGGGACCAATATTGCCAATAAAATGAACACTGATATTCCCTTATCAGATGATTCTAAAACCTAGCTTGTATGTTCATGCCCTATCATTTAATTTGGTGTCTTTCAGTCATTGTGGGTTAATTGATAAGAGAAAAAGGGACTGAGGTATAGTCTCTGCAGTGAGAATTGGACATAACCCAGTGCTCTCTTATCTATGCAGAGCCCATTATGGATTGTGAGTAGGTAATTCACACAAACATAATTCATCATGTAAATTAGAATAAAGAAAAGACTGTGAAGTGTCTTTATTCCATAGCAAAGCCCAAAGCCTGTAAAAATTCAATAACTAAAGCAAAACAAATTCCAGCTGTGGGACTATTTATGTTAATATGATTTCTGATACAACTAATAGTATCAGTTTGATAAGAGGAAAGAGACCCAGTTATTTCATCCCATCTAAAATCAGAGTTATCAAATAGTTCAAGGTCGAATGAGAACATAGCATCCAGTTAGAGACCAAAGACTTCATTAGAAGGCAACCCTCTGGATAAAATATGGCAAGTAATTGATGTTTAGGAAGACAAACTAAGCACTACCGAGTCTTTAAAAGACCAAAGTCACCTTGTCTATTGAAAAAAATGCCTAATATTAGACCCTAACCAACTTCTCAGATAAGGGAGTGCCATGGACAGATCAGCCAGGCCCATCCTTGCAGATTTCAAAAGTGCACAGTGAAGCTGGGCTCCAAGTCTCACTAATTAATAGTCTTAGAACACAGCACAGACTACTGGACACCACACTTCAGAGACAGACCTGAGCTGAGTTGTGGCTCTCACTGAGTTTAGTAACCTTGACTATTTGAATTTCTCCAAGCTTCAGTTTATTAAATTAAAAGTGGGTTTAATAATACCTATCACATTCAGTTGTTGTCAACATAAAATTAGAAACTATAGGTAAATTACTTAGTAACATCAACTGGCCTAAAACATGTTCTTCATTTTTTTCAATTTTGTCATGAAAATCTCTGGGGAGTCCTAGGAAAACACTCCTGAACGACAACATTCTTACAATTTTCCTCAAAGGGAGAAATTCATGGAATGATCCACTTCTCCATCTGCATCATCCAGAACACTGTATCTCTAATAGCTAGCTAATGGTTGGAATCTATTTTGAAGTTAGATAAATAAAGCTGAGATGTTGAAACAGTCATTTTATGATGCACACATCACTGAGAAAGCTGTATGAGAAGAAGTGAATCAGGACAATTAGTCTGGTATCTTAAATAATATGTAAATTGACTTTTGCAAAATCAAAAACTTCAACAATGTAGAAAACTTGACTGATTGAGAAAGTGGAAGAATACAGTGAATCGCAGACCAGTAAAAGCAGATTTTGATTAATTTTAATGCTAACTCATCTGAATGGCATATGTAGCAACAGGAAGAATCAGACAGAAAAGAAAGGTTTAACTGAGATACCCAGAGAAGCCCTCTTTGATCAAGCATCCAGCACTGTTCAAGGGAAAAGACAGTACTGTGAGCACTCAATACCTCCAGTTCTCCATTGGAAAATGATCTCTCATGAAATATTACTTTCGATCCATTCTTATACTTCCTTTAGTACCATTAAAGAAAGTTATAGTGGTCAATTTACTTTGCTACATAAGTTTTCTCTGAGGAGAGAATAGTTTGCTCTTGGTGGAGTATATAAAAATTCTAATCATTACAAAGGATTCTCATTAGTATTTCTGATTTATATAGGGGCCCATTGAGAGTTTAATAAATCTGAGTTAATCAGTGAACGCACTGACAAGACACAACTTCTGGTTCAGGAAATTTGAAAAACACATTTCAGAATGGTGGTGACTTAGTTGAGAGATACCACACCTGGATTTTCTTGACCATTCCTTTGTTACCACTCCCCAAACTGAAAAAAAAAAAACAAAAAAAACAAGCAGTCATACCTTTGTCTCCAAGCAGCCATTGCTGCTGTTGCTACTGCCATGATACCTAGATCATTCAGTCTTTTAATCCAACTCAAAAAGTGATATGTAATCATCCCTCAGTATCACAGAGAGTTGGTTGGTTCCAGGACTCTTCCAAAATACCCAAATCAGTGAATGTTCAAGGCTTTTATTTAAAATGGTGTTGCAAGTGGATATAACATATGTGCATTTTCCTGTATACTTCATCTCTAGATTACTTATAATACCTAATGTAATGTAAATACTATGTAAAAAGTTGTTATACTATGTTTTTTTATAGGGAACGATGACAAGATGAAAAGTCTGTTCATGCTCAATACAGATATTCCTAGATTACTTATAATACATAATATAATCTAAATATTATGTAAAGAGTTGTTACTCTTTTTTATAGGGAAATATGACATTTAAAAGTCTGTTCATGCTTAATATGGATATCATTTTTTTCCCCTGAGTATTTTCAATCTGTGGTTGTTTGAATTCACAGACACAGTACCTACCAATACAGAGGGCAACTATGTAGAGATATATTATGGTACTGTGTGGTTGCCCTGTAATCCATCACACTCAAAATATTAGTGGGTAGGCCCTAAGTACCTCTCACTTCCCATAACTTACTGTGGCTACTATAACTCTTACGATAATAGTTTCCTCATGTTTACTCCCCACTGAGTAAAATAATATATCATTTTATTTACCTATAAGTTCCTTGTTTGAGCTTTAACAGATGCACTGACAGTTATACTATTCAGTGAGTTTTTGTGAGTGACTGACACAATCAGTATCAATGATTTGGAATTGTTTTCCGTCTCAGCATATGGCTTTATATATAATGCTTTGTAATGTACCTTATTTTCTACTAGCTCCCAATAGTAAAAAATGACATATTTTGTTTCTCAAACTATGGTTGTATATATATTTTTCTTAAAAATGTGGATTTTTATACCATTATTACAAAGAAAATTACACAGATGTACTAAAATCTCATCTTAGTTTCTCGGTAGGTTACATTTATGTAAAGGTTAGTTTGCCCTTCAGGAATTCATAAATAACTAGCCTTTCAAGATTGTGCTTGCTTCTCTTAACATCACAATAAACCAAACCTTCCACCTTCCACAGTGTTTGAGATTATAGTATACATTAACTTGATTTATTCTCCATTTAACTTTTATTATTACTTCAGCCTGTGTCACCTTCTATTGACAATAACTCTCTATGAAGTTATTTCTTTTTCTTTCTTTTTACACTCTAGATAGCTTATGGTTAATTTACCCTAGAAGAATATTTAAATAAAGTGAGAGCAAGATGTAGATGCCTGTATCCTAAACAGGGCTACATAATAGTGGAAATATGATGCGCGATACATTAGCACAAAACACAGTGAATAGCATCCTGGATAATTTGTAAAGCACTCAGTGATTTTTCCCGCACAGTTCCACTGCAGGATGACAGTGACTTGCAATTTCCATATGTCAATATGGACAGAATAGTGTCTCTAAGAAGGCTAAGGCACTTTACAACAAATCGGTCCAGATTATGCTTTGCAAAAAACATATTATATATTCCAATTGGCTTAGAATTCTGCTTCTACAATTGCCCCAGTTATTTTATGAAAGAGCATAGACTCTTTCCAGGATGATTATTTTCACTAAATTTGCTTTAGTAAAACTTAAACCCTTACCTTATATATTGTCCACTTGTCTCATTTCTCCAAGAAAAGGCTAATGCATCTTTATAAGGTATGGATATTCATGTAAGGAACACTTATTAAGCAGCTCATGTAATGTAGTGAGCCCAGTGAACATCTGGAACATGCTATTATTTGTGCATTAAGTACAGTAATTAACACTTAACTATTCTATTGGAGGCAACTAATAATTATCTAAAATGTTTTTGTTTGAATTTTCATATCGAATCATGTCTTAAAAATTAAAGGAAAGTAACTCCCTTCATTCTTACAGTAAAGTATAAAGTTGAGATCCTCTAAATCCTGGTGCCCTGAATCCAGAGCTACTCCTTCAGTCATTCCTCAGTTAGAAAAAGAAAATAATGAACATTCTTGAAGAAAGTGTGTGTGCATGTGTATATGTGTGTTTATACATCCTAGTTATATATAAAGAATCTACTAAAATTCATCTTCTGTTGGTGTAATTCCATTAAATCAATGTCTCTTGACTTTCACATCATACCATGTCTAGAAACTGGCCAGTAAAGAGATAAGACTGCTTGCAACCAGAGGAAACTTTGGGGGCACTATCTAATCCAGGCTCTCTCTTCAGATACTCTTAAGACTTGAAGTAATTGATATCTTAGCTCAATTGTGTCCTACTTCACAAAACAGCAATCAAACAAACACACTCTTTGATGTAGTAAAGTTCATGGCTCTAAACTTTTTCAACTTAAATGTCAATGTTTTCAGTCAAAGCAAAGCACATATATTTTTGTAGTATGTTTAAGTGCCAGCAACCATAATTGTTATGCTAAAAGGCACACCCAAAGACAATGGGAATCCTTTAAGATGGAAGAGTGATAACAGCTTTCAAACATAATGGCAATAGTAGTAAAAGTGGCAACCATGGTAATGACTGGCATGTCTCAACAAAGTTGCTTCTACTTCAATATACTGCTTCACTAAATCCTCACAATGATCTCAGATGTGGATGCTAGTTTATATAGGAAGAAACTGAAGTTTTGTATGTTAACTAACTTTTCACAACTAACTTATTCTCTAATGTAGGTGGTGTCAATCTAAAGATTATAGTGTTATGCTTTCTCCTAACAATGTTGAAAATGTTTTTCTCAGAAAAAAAAAAAGAATGCATACATAGGTCAAAAAATCCTAAATCATATAGTATCCCTAAAATTATTAAAAAATAATTTAAAGTATTTTTTCTTTCATTCTCCCTCAATTTCTATAGAATATGAAGCTAGATTTAAAAAAAAAAAACTCTTAAAGCTTAGGAGAGTTCTGGAGATTGGGAAAATAAAAAAAGAAATTATAAAAGGTGTAAACTAACCACTGGATTGGAAATCAGAGAGAAGAGAAAATTGTGGGGAGGAGCAAAACAGATAAACCAAGACTGAGATGAAAGAGATAAATAAGTCTATAGCTCATCTGCCCTTTCCTAACTGAGAGGGCAGGGCATGTTACTCTTTAGCCTGTCATTCAGAGGGCTCAGCCAACAATGTTTGTATATTAATGCCAGCATCTCCAAGTTCTTCCATGACATTGGGGCCTGACTACTTCCTGTTCTCATCCTCTAGCAATTGTGGTTTCTCCAGGCAGAATGAAATACTTACTTCAGCTGAGGTTATCCTGTACTTTGAGACTTATATTGGTTCCTTCATTAGCCATAGCCTTGTGAAGGGATCAATGATTTTTCCAAATTTTTTGCAACTTCTTTGCGCTTCTGTTATAGTTTTGCAGTCCTGTTTCCTGCTAAAATTCCTGTTTCATTGACATTTTCCTTCTACTGGCTATATTCTTCTCTCTACTTATGTCTATTCAATGAGCCTCTTCTGCATGGCCTCAAAAAAAGCAAAACACACAAACCAACTGGCACATAAACATAGTTTGTAAATGGCAGTTACATGTTTATTACCCATGGTGGTCACTGTCACTGAGTTCAAAGAAGGCGAATAACAGTTCCTCCACCTTTTTTCACATATCAGTCCAATTTAAAGGCTCTAATAACAAGGGAAGTATTTGAAAATCATGGATTAGTACAGAAGAGGGCCACTCTGACTTTGGTTTTATTACATAGAAATGACAGGAAGTCATAGTTTGGAACTAAGCCCCTGCTATAGGTCTCAGCAGACAAGAATAAAATAAAAATGGGGTAATTCAGGTCAAAGCTATAGTTGCACAGCTGAAATAGGATATTTATCTGACCTGCAGAGAAATCAGGATTGTTGGGATAACAGCAACTTTCCCAAACAGGCCAGTTTCAGTTGGCATAATAATGAAGTTCCCTTTGCCTTAATATTTATGCAAGTAAAGTAACCTGATGTTAATCAGTTATTTTGTCATTATTCTGTTTCCTTACCTTCACCTTAAAAGGCACATAACTTTGAAATAACCAAACTTTTTTTTGTGGGTTTTCTTCTTTCTATTTTCTTCAGCTCTTTTCTGTCTATAAAAATATTCTCTTCTGTTTGACTCATCTAAACATTTATTCTGGTTCATGGAGAAAAGTGTTGCTCTAATCAAACACAAAGCCAATCAAGCTGGGTGTGATGGTCCATACATTAATCCCAGTTACTCAAGAGGCTATGGCAAGGGAATTGCAAATTCAAGAACAGCCTGGGTAATTTAGCAAGACTCTGTCTCAATTATAAAAGTAAAAAGGGGTAGGATGTAGCTCAGTGGTAAAGTACCCAAGGTTCAATCACCAGTACTTAAAAAAAATTAAGTAAGTAAGTAAATGTGTAAATTTAATTAAAATGAAACCAATTAAATTCTTTAAAACTATTATAATTCTGTCCTTCCATAGTTTTTAACAGCTTTATCACAATGTCTTGATGGTCCAACTCACTCACACAAGGTACATTGAAATAACATTTCCCGAACAGGACAGGGATTTTATAGGCATAGAAACTGATTTATCCAGGGTCACCTGATCAGTAGAGTTGGAAAAACTATCCCTTGCTTGGTGCATGTCTGATTCTCTCTCTTACAGACTCTCTCTGACAACCTCTACTGATGCTATCCTGCACCATCATCATGCTCACCATTAATAAAAGCAAAAAAAAGAAACCAGCAAATAAGTTTCATGAAGCATAAACCATGATCATCAGAAGTCTCTGAGAGGTTGATCCAATTCAGCAATTTCCACTCAACACTTCCTGACTCAAAATTAAACTGGTAGAGAGATGTAAGTCTAGTGCTAATTTCTATAATATTAGTGCATTATGTTTTTGTAAAATTTATTATTTTCAAAAAATTTGAAAGTTTTCAGTATTATTTTATTTTTCTGCTATAAAATCTGAAATGGCCCCCCATTTTTATAGCATTCAAAGCAAATTCATATATTACATACTCTGAAAAGATTTTAATTTCTATTTTTGGATTCATCCATCTCTACACAGATATATTCATTTAATTCTTCAGCCTCTCCAATCTCTAACAATTCCCCTTACCATATCTAGTGATTTTTTTCTTATACTATGGTTTTGGGTCATAATGTACTCTTCAACGTCTTTATTTATTTGTGTAAAAATTCAGTCTTCCCTGGCTATCTAATCCATGCACAATTACCTGAATTTCAACTTAATTTTCTTTTTGGATAAACTTATATATTTTTTTTTTGTCATAGAACTTTGTTCCTAAGATATCAGAGCTTTACTTACATGATAATAATATCTGCATATGTCCTTTTTCTCTACTAATATATAAGCAAAGGGACATGGTTTATCAGTGTATTTTAAGCTTTTAACCTCCCAGTCCCAACTAGGCAAATATTATTTAAGACATGGGTATTTAATAATAATTGACTGAATTATGTGAAGTTAATATATTTTTATATACCATATTTGTGACTTTCCCTTTATTTATAAAACACCAACTCTTGGAATTAAATTTTCTAAACATTTAGAAATGTGATCACAATGAAGCTTGATACTGCTTAAACCCAAACTAAAGTTTTGTTTGTTTGTTTGGTTTTTAATAGCTTCCACCAGCCTAGAGTAAGGCTCTCACTGCTCCTGAGACTCACAAAATAACAGGCTACTACAGAGATAGAGCAGATCCCTGGATTTCTAGTTTATATAATTCCTTTCTATTTAATTGAACAATGGACAGTTATTCTCAACTGATGAGAGGAGTATTCCTCCAAAATCATGTGTTGTTACTTCTTATAGAACTAACAGAATTATAGAACACAAATTGTATCTGATTCTTTAAGCAGTAAGTTTGGTATTATTTTACGATTTATCTAGTAAGCCATGTTCCTGAAACAACAGGGAAAAAAAATACAAGGAAAGATATAGAGGCTCAAACAGATTAAAGATGTCAATTTATGAAAGAGTAGAAAGGAGGGGAAATGAAAGGTTGATTCATTGTTAATTCACTCACAAAATCCTTGTGAAATAATCATAGAACATCAGATTTAAGGGCAAAAGTCTCACAGAGATATATTAAATCTGAAGCCTGGAGAATCAATGTTAGAATATACACTGAATATAGGGAAAATATGATAATTAATTGATAAAAGTATATAGCTAAAATAAGATAAAATTTATTAATGTATACAACTTTTAATTAACATCAGAATCACTTAATGTTAAGAAGGGGTCTAATTATTTGATTCAAAGATGTTTATCAACCCCTGTGGGGTAATATGTATTGGGGTATTGTTAATAAAATTAAACACACATACGCTCACACGCACACATCCCAAATTTCAATATCCTAACAAAGAGGAAGTTTATTTCACAGTAATAGTGCATGTATCATGTGAAAATCCCATGTGAGATTCTTTCATGCATTATCAGGATTTCCAGGCAGATGAAGATTCCACAAGCTTGTGAGATGGTACCACCTAGAGAAGGGTTCTCTGCAGTCATCTTGGAAAGGAGAAACAACACTGGAGGACCTTGCAATCCACTCACTGCTTAGGTTCTAGTGGTCATAATAGCCACAAAGCCCAACCCAACAGTGAGTGGATGAACTATATCCCTCTAGTTGCTTGAAAGTAGTGGGAAATTGAATAGGTGGCAGCACTAGATATTTCCATCACAGAATGCCAAAAATTCAGTCAATCCATAAACAACCACCATTGTCCTGACTAAATACTCATGGTTCTAAGATTTATTTGCTCTTTGAATATGACTTTGCTGTTAGTAGGAGATGTGATGCTGAGGAGAAAAAATAAACATAGGAAATCAACATAAAAAAAACAAGAGAGTCTAATCCAAGTGTATCTTTATCTTCACAGTTTCGCAATGAGTATTAGAGCTGAAATTTGACCAGTGATCAATGTCTGTTATTAATGTTTCTAACTTATTGCTTTTCTGGTTGATTCATTCTCCCTTTTTATTCTTCAGAGCACAGGACGTACCCATTTAGTAATTCATCCATCAGGGTCACATGCTAAAGGGAAATAAATGAAATATTTGCTCTAAGGGAAATGTTTTTATTTATCCCACCTTTTATAAAAGAGGGAAAAGAAGCTTATCCAAGGCAATCTAGGTAGACAAATAGCTGAGTCATGATTTGATTTTCTAACTTCACTATTCACCTTCTCTGATAGAGGTAGAATTGTAAACAGTACTGCAAAATACATTAGTATGCAACAGCAATTTAAACAACAAGGACAACAACACAGATCCAAAGAATGGTAGAGAATGAATAATTCTAGCTAGGAAGTTGAATGTCCTATGGAGGAGAGAGGGGATTAAGTTGACTCCGAGAAGGGGCATTTGAAATAAGAGTAAAGGGGAGGGAAAAAAAATACAGAGATGGTACAACATAGGATAAGTCATGATTGTAATGAGCCAGAATGAGGGGAATCAGAGAAGGGGGTAAGGAGAAATGTGGAAGAAGATGAAGTAAAAGACTGACAGCAGAGTACAGGTTTTATTCTCCCAGTTATATGGAGGTGCAAGCAAGTCATTATTCTATGATAATTCATATAACTAGAAAAATCACTGGCATTAACACACTTAATGAGTCAAAAGGTTCATTTTTTATAGAATTATGGCTTTTCTGGAATCCTATTTGGTGGTCTGCACGCTGTAGGCATTTAATAGATACTTATCTTACATTGAACTGTTTGTAGCACAAGTGTACCTGAAGAGAATATACCCTGAGGACAATACACAAAAACCACCAGAAATCTAAGGATGAGAGAACTATGCAAAGAATATTCTAGACTGAATTTATCAATGAGAACACAGAACACTAACAACAACAAAAGATTTTGAACATTACTCTTTTCTAAACATCCCAGGGAAGCTATTAAATATGGATATTCCTCAGGTAGTATTTTAAAACAATCTATGCATTATGAAGCAATACTTAATGATGATAATGATCATTAATCCATAAACATCAAAGAGGCTATGTCCTTGTACACTTCCAGTTACACTGGTAAGTTTATCTGTATCTCATGCTAACACTAAACAAGAAAAAAAATATGAGTGCTTTACTTAAGGAATATGTATATAATGGTTTGTCCTTTACTTGATAACTGATTAGGAAAGACTTCTTTCAAAGTTTGTGCACAAATTGCCCTTACAAGGATTACTTTGAAATAAATGAGTAGAGAAATTATGTATAATATATTTGCTTAGGACAAGAGAAAAAGTTTGAACTAACCAGATTATCTGTGCAAAAATGCATGGGTCATACAAATTAGTCCCCCAAAGCCCTTTTACATTCAAAAATGGCAAGCAAAAGCAATCCGTGTTTAATTAATGTATGGCATACCTAGCATATTTTTAGAATCTAAGTTTACAAACTGACAATGTAGAGTCATATATTTTCCCTGGTGAAATAATTGAGTGCAGAGTATTTATTTTCATTATACCAGACATTTACAGTCTGATAGGATTGAAAATAAACTTGAGTGGCTGTGAATCAGGGGACCTAAATTTTGCTTCAACTTTATTCCTAAATTGGAAATAATCTGAGAAGTAAATGAATGATTTGGATGTTCTCTCCTAACTCTAGCCTCCCATTCCTCAGTGATTTCACATTAATAAGCGGTTTCCAGTCACCTCACAGCTTTTCAGAGGCAGTGTTTTTTGTAACAGTGAGGCACAATAGTTAAGTATACAACTTGTGGAGACAGTCAGATTTGGCAAACAGCTTTACCATTACTAGCTCTGTAGTCAGTAAAATTGGGATAATATCATCCAATCATAAAACTCTGGGAAGATTAAATGAGTTTATACTTTGTAAATATATCTAGAATATCATATTTTAGCAACCACGGCAATTATCAGCCATGAAATCCTTAGGTCTTTTTTTTTCCCCCTTGTGAAAATGCCATCTCTCAAGGGTATCCAACTTTCAGAGTTATCATTAGAAGAAAGTTTAAAATGCACTATTAGCTCTTATCATATGGTGCTTAAGATAATATGAGGAGCCAAAATATATAAATAATTAGAGGTCAGTATGCTCAAATTTTAAAAAGTAATTAGCAAACACAAAGCCATAGTTATGAGAGGCAGGAAAGTAATTTAATGCAGGCTACAAAAATGGGTGTCAATGTAGAATCATTACTTTGGGTTCTGGACACAGATATCCTACCTGACCCTCACAATGAAGACCATATTAAGCACAGGTAAAATATTAAAATATAAAATGAAACATGCTTTCAAAATGCATTAATTATCTGGAAAGAAATTCACAAATATTTATTCTAAAGCAAGTAGTTTAAATCTCAATGAATAACAGAATATGCTCAGAGTCATATAGTATCTTATTGGTTACAATCGATAAAAAGATAATATTTCAAAAACATCATCTTAATTACAAAGAAAAAAGATAGTAATTACATAGTAAAGAACCAGAAGTCATCTACTTAACCAAATAACTGCAAATAATTCTACTAGTAAGAACAAAGTAGACACCTTGGGCTTCCTTATATGATGAAATGAGAATATTACCTTTGAAATATTTTTAACAAAATGTAGAATTGAATTTGTTTTTGTCTTTTAATCTTTGAGTCAGTGTCTCACTAAGTTACCAAGACTGGCCTGGAATTTGTGATCCTCCTCTCCAACCTTCTAATCGCTGAGCTTATGGATGTGTTGTACCAGGCCCAGCCCCAACCAAATCTACTTGTGAAGAAACATCATACTTATCCAAATTGTAGGACAATCTTCAGAACAATTCAACAGTTTGGATATGTCAATGTCATGTATCAAAAAGGAATTCGAGATTAAAGGAAACTTAAGAGATCCGTGATCTTATACCTTATATTATTATTGAATATGTTACTGGCAAAGGGGCAAAATCTGTATGACATCAAATGTCAATGATCACAAATCATTGACATGCCTGTTCACCACAGGTAGAGCCTGATTCTCATTCCTCTGAATGAGGCCTGTACTTAGTAACTCACTTCAGCAAATAGAAGATGGTAGAAATAAAGTGCTTTATTGATTCTTTTTCTTGCCTAATTACTGTGCTATGAATTGTTATAAATGTAAACAAATTAAACACTTCACAAAATTCAAAGCAGTGGCTGACTCTGGCAGATGCAGTATGATTCCATTACTGGATATTTAAAAAATTTGCAGGCTATATACACACTCTACAATAACTACACATATATATGAAAGGCAAAAGAATAATAAAATACAGAAGGCAGGTTATCTCTGGGAAAGCAGGCAAAGGAATTGGAGCAGGGAGGAATATATAAGTTATCAGGCTATATATATTTTTTCTTATACTATATGGAAGACATAATTGTTCTACATTTTACACTTATTCACACACTGCACATTGAATTCTTTTCATATTTCTCAATATTCAATAAGAACAATAAAAGGAAATATCAGAAAAAAATATTTTGAATGGATGGATTGTATCTCTGTACTGAGGCCATGTTGTGCGACCATATTGAGGAGAGATGTTCCTGAGTAGAACCAGTCCAAATGGAACAATGCCAGTACTAAACCTGGGTCAGGACTAGAATACCACCCAGCTCCACCAAGCACTTAATTATGGTGGATTGCAAAAATGTCCTAATTTCTCACTCCCCACTTTCATTATCCAGTCTGATTTTAGTATTACTTTGTGGCTTTCCAAATGAAGTAGAGTCCATTTATTCACTCTCTGTTCCTGGGCTGACCTTGCAGCATGTTTTAGCCAATAGAATGCAACAAAGGTAACCTTGGGTCAGTCCTAACACTGGCCTAGAGAGGTCTTCACTGCTTGCATTCTTTGTCTAGAAATGTCACTACTGCCATTCACTATGTGAATATGCTCAAGGTAATTCACTGGGTGAGGAGAGTCATGTGGCTCAGTCATTCCTGTTGCTTTAGTGAGAAAATTACACATAACTGAAACTTTCCTAGACTAACCTGTCCTGGCCTACCCAAGCTGACCTCCATGCCTGATCAAACTCAGCTAAAATCAGTGTAGCCTCGGCTCACCAAAACTACCTGCTCATTGACCACAGACCTAAAAGAAAAAGTCAAATGATTGTTGAACTAAACAAGTGGGGTTTTGGTACTGTTTCTTAATCCAAAATTTTAATCGTACAATCATTACAGCAGATATCAATTCTAAAGAAACTGATTCTACAAGCACTATTTCTTGCCCTCCTATGCATACTTTTTTTCTGAAAGCGCTCATTAAAACATGTTTACCTGATTTATTTTTGTAAATCTATGAAACATGTAGTAGCCAAGAATATTTCTATTGTGTGTAAAATGTCCCGTTTTGGAAAATTGGAGATGCAAAAGTCTTCAAAATTATCAAATCTGAGAAGATAAATTTTAATTTTTTTTCATAATCCAATTGGAATAAAATTTCTTAAGGATAAAATAGAAAAAGTTGATGAAAAATGCAAAAGGTATGAAACTGAGATATGCTGATTTTCCTTCTTTTAATTTGTGGTGTGGTAAAAGCCTTGCTGCACTGTGGGGCCACAGTGTTCATGAGAACGAGAGAGCAGGGGTGGCAGAAGGTATTTTTAACAAAGTCATCAAGGCACTCATGAGGATGGCATATTTTCCATGAACAAGCAGCATAACTTAGTACTCTGCTCTAACACCACACGCAGCATAATGGAAATGACACTTGGAGAATACTGATTCTCCCACAGGGAACTCAACAGTGAACTAGGAAAAGATCACAGGCTCTGACAGCTGATTGGTAAATTAATTAGGTGTTGAACTCTGTTAATGCTGCTGTAAATTACTTGTGGAGCATGCACTCAGAGTCATAAAGAGATCCCAAGGATGCTAGGTGTCACACAACAGTAGGGCAAAATGTAATCAGAATCCAGAGGGAGCCAGATGCAAATAGGTTTACCAGAGTCCTGCTGAGATTAATCTTACTTATACCCCTGTCTGAGGGGAAAATTTAGATGGGATGGCAAAATTATTTAGCCTGCAAGTAAAAGGAACTGATGCTTTTTTATTACTCCCTCTAAGGATTTCTTATGCAGGCTTAAAAAGTTCCTATTCATCAACTTTTTTCCCATCTCTAAAGTTACTCCTCACATAACTGCCAAGTGATGGGAGACTTTGAAGAGCACATAGAAAGGACCATTTTCAGTACTGCTAAGACAACATCACTGTCATTGCTGCCTCTGTGTTCTCAAGAAACATTCTTATATTGTTGGCCTCTTTATGTAAATGCATTCTTATATGCAACATAATGCAAATAGGTTTCCCAGAGTCATGTAAATATTGACCACATTTAATCACTCATGTGATCTTGGTTGGGTAAATCACTAATCCTTCTTCCATATTTTTTTTAATCTGCTGAAAGGAGCTATAATAGGGATTAATTACATAAATATTGTTACATGCTTAAAACATTGTCTGTCACACAGCAAGAATTACACAGGTTACCAAATGAATATTAACACAATAATATGTCTTCCTATTTCCCCAGAGATCCATAACCATTTAAACTTCCAATCCCTCAGCAGACTAAGACTTTGATCTCCAGTATTCTAAATGACTAAACTATGCCTTTTCTAGGGTCAACTCAACTTTTACAGAGCTATAGTACAAGAATATGAACAAAGTTTCACATATCAAGGATAAGAGTGCAAGGATTCATAAGAGATTTACTAGTTTTTTTTCCTAGTATTTTCTGCAACTGGGAAGATATAGATATAAATATAGGTCAGGAATTGTATCTGTCAGATCAAGAAAAAAAAAAGTCACCTAAATTCACTTCAAGCTTCTTTTCTGGTGAAAGAACATACTGCCAGCCTGTCAGGGTGCAGTTGTATTTTGATTACCTGTCCTGCATGCCCTGTAGGAATGACACAAACCTAAATCAATGCAATTCAACTCTGACCATGAGCAGAATGCTGGGAGGGCCCTGGAAAGGATGCAAACCAAAAATTGGGGGAAAAAAACCCTTCTACCTCATGTCTTTAAAATATCTCTATATAATAATGTTGCCTTCTTTCAATAAATCATTGATCACTGAAAATATAAGTGGTATACAAAGAGCACATGAAATATTATAAAAAGTAATTTTAAATTTTACCTCCTCTCTTGTCTCTGTTGTGCAGTGAAGATAATTGCTAAGTCATAAAAGAATCAAAAATCTAGTTTCATGCTCATGAAATGCATATGGAAACACAAAAGGTAGGCCCCCATTGCTCTAATAATCAACTTCAAATCAGACCTGAATTGGTGAGTGTAAGGAGACCTGAGGAATTCAAGTCCCTTATTAAGACTGATGAGGCAGTAATGTGCATACAGACTGAAAATGCTATCAGTGGGTTCTATGGGACAGTAAATAAATAGGAGCAAGGATTAAATGTTTATACTAAGAGAGCATATTGTGGTCTGCCTTATTGCTAAAAGGATTTACAAATGGCTTACTAAGTTGTTTTTGAAACAGGATAAAAATAAGAAAATAATTTAAAACAGATACAATAATGCTAGAGATTAAATGTGTACCTACTCAAAATCGTGTAAGATTGACCTCTAGGGGAATAGTGAATATTGGGGCTCCTTCCTCAGACCACAGTAGTGTATAATTTCTGAGGAAGCTATCTATAAGAGACAATGATAAAGGAGGGAAAAATTCAATTTCTTAAACTCTCCCTTTAGGCCTAAATGTGAATACAGAGAGATGTGATACACTGACTTGGAAACCAGGGTCTGGATTAGAAGTCTGAGAGACCTGTACACCCACTCCTAGGTTAGGTTCAAACTGTAAATTTTACTTTGATTAGATTCAATGCCTTCAAGGAAAATAGAGAGAATAGCCTAGAGAGTAAGTCCTTGGTTAGTTTTCCATCTAGACACCAAGGCTAAAAGTAGAAGAGTGTGTTTAAAAAAAGAAAGATCACTCAGCTCCTCCAGGTGGGAGGGACCTGCACTTCAAGTTTATAAGAAAGGAAGAATAGAGCCACTTTCCTGTAGATGAACTTTCACTGGATGGGAATATCACAGCACCCTGGCATCTTGGCAATATATGATTCTTGTCTCCTCTTCTTGGAGATTAGATTTTCCTTCTCCCTGAAAACTCTTCCTACAGATACTGCACAGTGTTATGGTTTGTATATAAAATATCCCCCCAAAAATGTAGTAAACTGGACACAGTGGAATACGCTTATAATCCCAGGGGCTCAGGAGGCTGAGGTAGGAGGATCGTGAGTTCAAAGCCAGCCTCAGGGTAAAAAAAAAAGTGAGGTGCTAAGCAACTCAGTAGAACCTGTCGTCTCTAAATAAAATACAAAAATAGGGCTGAGGATGTGGCTCCGTGGTCAAGTGCCCTGAGTTCAATCCCAGGTACCACCCGCCTCCCTGCAAAAAAAAAAAAAAAAAAAAGTCATGTGGCAATGCAGGAATGGTCACAAATGAAATCATTAGATTATGAGAGATGTAACCTCATCAGTGGATTAAACAATCTCATGGATTAATAACTTGAGTGGACAACTAGGTGATGAATCCAGGCAGGTGGGGCATGGTTGGAGGAAGTGGGTCCCTGGGAGTATACCCTTGGGGATTATATTTTGACCCTGACTCCTTTTATGCTCGCTCTCTCCCACTCACCCTCTGCTTCCCAGCTGCTGTGAACTGAGCATCTTTTCTCTGCCACCCACTCCCACCATGATACTTTGCTTCACCTCAGGCACAGAGCAATGGAAATGGCTAGTCATGGAATGAACCTCTGAATTATTATGAGCTCCAAATAAAATTTCCTAATCTAAGTGTTGTTCTTGCCTAGTATTTTTGGTTATAGTGATGAAAAAATGACTTAGCATACACAAATATTGCAGATATTGACTTTTTCTTTTTTTGGTACTGGGAATTTAACCCAGGGTGTTTTACCACTGAGTCATATCCCAGCCTTTTTTGATTTTTATTTTTAGATAGGATCTCACTAAGTTGCTTAGGGCCTCACTAAATTGTAGATGCTAGTCTTGAACTTGTGATCCTTTTGCCTCAGCCACCAAAGTAGCTGGGATTACAGGAATAATCCACCATAGTCAGTTATGTTGACTTCTTATCATTCATTTTTCAACTTAAAATGTCATATATATAGTGGGTCCTTCCTTGACAATTCAAAGTAGTGCCTCAGGCTCTCAAATTGTTTTACTTCCAGTTTCTTATTACCATAGTTGAAGATTTCCTTTCACATAGTTTTATTATTAAGAAGCTTCCCTTAGAGTATAAACCCTATAACAATGATATCCTGTATATTGTTCACTCACATACAGATGGTGATAATTGAACATAATAGTTGCTCAATAAAGAGTTATTGAATGAATACAAATATGCATATTTATTTTGGTAGGCCAAGACCAGTGATGGAAAATTTGGGATCTTCTTAACATTTAACAGATATGTATGCCAATATACTATAATTATCTTGTTTAATCTTCACAACACCATAACATAAGCATTAAAGAAAAATATGTGGTGACAACATGATCAAATATGCCCTACATCCAAGGCAAAGAAATGAAACACACTCCTAGACTGATTCCAAAGCAGTTATGCTTCACTCCCATGAATGCCATTAGAGACTATTTACTTGTCAATCATGTACATCAGATTTGGTTCTGAGCTTCTTAGTACTCTCCACACACATGCAAGTAAAGTTATTACATAATCCAATAGAATCATAAATTAAAATTAATTTATTTTCAGAAAAAGCCCTGCCATTTGAGTGTTGAGATTTGAGGAAAATATATCCCATAGTCTCTTCAAAGGAGAAATTTTATGAAGGATGAAGAAAGCCATGACATGAATAGCATTACTATAGCAAATGCAGCATGAGTTTCTAGCATCTATAACACAAATCAATGTAAGCTGATGGCATCGATTCAAGCTGTGCTTCAGTACAAACACTTCTACAGAGTAAATACAAAGCTTTTAACAGTCTTGCTTAAACCATTGATAAAATTTAAGCTAAGTGGATGAATGCAAAGGATTCATGTCATTTGGGCAATCTTCCCTCACAACTGTATTTTGAAACTACATTGCTGATCCACGGTGGCTTGCCGAGATTTTGAGGTATATATTCTAGAATGAGTACCAGACCACAAATGCTTGTTGTTCCTCTTAAGGCCATAGCCATTGTTTAAAAAAATACATACATTTGGAAACTCTCAGAAGCTGAGATGCCTCACCAGAACATGTTCCTGAACAGGCTACTACTGTACTTACACAGAGGAACACAAAAGGGGATCTATAAAATAATGCCAAGGACTTCCTCAGGGGAAAAAAAAAAAAACTATGATTTTATAGATAACTTACACAGAAGTCTGACGAGAAGCCAACATCTGATCCTAGTCACAACGCTAAATCACTAAAAAAAATAAATAAATAATAGAGTATCCTTAAAATATTTAATTTCAATCTACACTTAACAATGTATTCCTAGGTAATTCAATAATCATTGGGCTCTAATTCAAAGTGAGAGCAAGAGTCAAGCATATAGTTTATGATGATTTATTTTAAATCATTCTCCCTTACAATCATTAGTTTGACATCAACCTCAAAAAACCTCTGTGATGTGAGCAGTAGCTTTAATTTCCTCTGGTCACAGACTTGTAAACTAAGCTCAGACACTTCATGAAAACTGCCAAAGAGACATCTCTATTGAGTAGGGATGGAGGAATACTAACTCTCGACCTGGGAGTGAAATAAGTGAAAAAGTCTGTCTTTCTTTCAACAACTTAGGACAGATAGATAAAACTAATAGACTTTAGAAGCTGGAAAGAATCTTGGGTTTATTTTACTTTGCCCTATTATTTTGCAGATGAACTAAAGGACAGTGAATTGTTGTCTTCAAGTTCATATCGTAGTTAGTGATAGAATTAAAAGAGAATCATATCATCGCTTTTCCTGAAATTAAATTTCTTTACATAATGATCCCCTTAAATTAAGAAAACAAGGAGCATAAAACAAAGTCAATGTCAAATAGTATTGAGTTACATAAATAGTGCTGAGTCTTAAATAAAATGATCTAATTGAAATAGGAGAGAAAAACATAAGGAGAGACAGAAAAGAGACTAACAGAGCTAGGAAAAAGAAACTATAACTTTAAATCTAAGAAGCTCTATGGACACCCTCATCTTTGCTCCCCGAGCCTATTTTCTTCCAAGCCTAAAATCCTACCAAAAATAAATAAATAAAAACCAACATACACTGCTAACTTACACTATGTATTTTCTTTAGACTAAATAAAGCCAACGGAAATATTATTGGAGACTTATGGGTATATTTCAAACATTATCTGTTGGCTGGATGAGATTAATTTAGGGACCCTGAAAGAACTAGTTCACCTTGACCTGCCCTGGGCTTCATGATGAAGACAATTGAGCCCACTCAGTGGACATCACCCACTTCTACTTCCCATGTTCACTATTTAGAGTTTTCTTAAAAAAGAAGAGCCCAAGGCATGTCTCCCTGTACTCCTTCTCCTTTGCTCTTTGAGTTTGTAGCCCATTCTATTGCTTGCTTTTCTGAATAAATCTACTCACTTCCCTGAATAAATCTTGGTTTGAAATTCTTTTAAGACATCCTGAAATCCTTTGCTTGGTATAAGTCAAGAACTTATCAGTGATGGGCATGGCAGTACACCCATGTAAGTCCAGCAGCTCCAGAGACTGAGACAGGAGGAATTCAAGTCTGAGGCCATCCTCAACAATTTAGGGAGGTCCCAAGTAACTTAGTGAGACCCTGCCTCAAAATAAAATAAATTTATTAATAAAGAGGGCTGGGGATAGAGCTTGGTGGTAAATTGCTCTTGGGTAAAATCTCCCGTACCGCACTCCACCACACATACCACACACACACAAAGAACTGTTAGGACGAAACTGAAATCCCATTTCTGAAGGACCTCCTTGGCCTCCTATCTGATGACATAATAATGTGTATAAAGGCTATTTCTCTGTATTAAAAAAACACCGAGGAATAATAGAGTAATGACAGACAAGAACTGTCATCTTTTCCAACCCTGGTCTGCAAGCAGTCGCCATGCTAAAACACCAACTGACATCTCTAGAGTCAGGATTCTCAAACTATTTAGGGAAAATTTTTAGATATAATGGGATTTTTCATTTTCTTCATTATTTTAATTTTTAATTAAATTAAACCCATAAGGAAGGATGTTAAAATTACTGCATTAGGTCCCATCATATCCCAGTGTTCTGGGGTCTCCCTTAGAGACACAACTATAAAAAACAACAACAACAAAAAAAAAGTCTAACCTCCTTTTCATCTGATATTGATAAAAATAATTATAGGGAATAATCATTATCTCAAATGCTTTAAAATTTTGTCTTCTCTAAATAAGCCATACCCAGTCTTTTGAAATCCTCAAATTCACTATTATGTTCTTCCTCAGTTTGTACTGAGCTTTTGGGCATGTTCTATTCAGAATACTGATTTATTTTACCACCCCTTCTCTGAAGCGCATGTTAATGCTGTCTGCATTCTCATTGCACGTTGGCTGTCACATTGGCAATAATTACCTTCTAAATTTGAATCATGTAATATCTCTGCAATATTCACAATACTTTTATTTCTTAACTAGTATTATGGGAAAGCATTTTTGAGTAGCTTTAAAAACTCCTCCAAAGATTTTGAGGAAATAAAGATAGTCTCCCCTCCCCCCTCCTCATTGTTGAAGGCTACTAATTAACTCAGTACCTGGGACAGGGGAAAAGTTATCATCTCACTTATCATTTCAAATAAAGACTTGACTGTGTAGACAAAGGAAAGAGGACCAGTGTTTCAGGAAGAAGGGACTGAAAATGAATGTGCAAGTGAGCTTAATTGTTAGAACAAGACACTAGAGGATAGGGGACCAATCTTTTCATTTCATTTACACTTTTGTTAAAATGGAAGTTCTCCATGTAGAAAAATTTGCATATGGATTTGATAATACTTAATAACCCCTTCTAAATCACATGAAATATCAATTTTCTAACTAAACTCTAATAATTTCATAAACTAATAATGTGTGTTTCACTTTTAGCTGATAAAGAAAAAACAGTGCCTTCCTATATGCTGTCAAGGTACATCAGAAAATGGCCAGTGTTCTTGGTTTCACAATAGGAGACAGACTGTAGAACTTCACATACATTTTACAGCAGAAAAAAAGAGGTTAACTTACCAGGATTACTTACACTGACTAAAGGAACTATGAAAGAGTATTCAAAGAAATATTCAAAGAAGCAATTACATTTCACAGTGCCTTCAAATCATTTCACATTTATCATATTTTAAGTGCCATTAAATATTCTTTTTGATTGGAAGAGCCCTGCAAATGACAGACAGTTTTGTGCTGTGCAAATTAGCAGTTTTCCCTAATTTTCTTCACATGACAGTCAATTCTTTCCCTATTATCTCCTCCAAGTTAACATAATAGAGACCTGTAAAATGGAAGCCATATGCCTCATTGTGCAGTTCAAGATTTAAATTTTATCAATGATGCTTTTATTTTAAATGTGACCAATTCTATGCATTTTGCATCTAAATTCTCCCCATTACTTCTGGAAATCTATTTCTTTTTCTTTTTTTCACTCAAGATATATGCATGGAGAGTGTCAGTTTCCTTTGGACCCTGATATGCTCCTATAGACTAGTGTGTGTGTGTGTGTGTGTGTGTGTGTGTACATTTTTGTGTGTGCACTCACATTTGAATCTGGGTAGACCATTTATGCACGTCATTCCTTCTTTGCTGCTAATATTTGAGACTCATGAAACTAGCTACAAATAGGCATGTTCTCTTTCAAGAAAAATGTAGTTTTTCAGAAGAAAATTTTATGTGACTGCTTCAGTTTTTAGTGATGCAGTTCCATGTGTCTCCCTTTATTTGAATTAAGTGAGACATTTCTTAAGTTACTAGGTATGCCTTACCTTTCTAGGCAACACTGGATTCAATTCCTTTCTCTATAATTTTAGGTTGTAAGAAGAAAAAAGGTGATTGGAACTGCTTCAATATATAATCCAACAACTGAAAACACACACACACACATACACACACTACACATACTCATATCTGTAATGCATAGTAAAAGACCACAAGCCAAGAAAGGGAGAAAAACAATAAGAAAGTCACCCACGTACACATACACATCATACTGAAGGCTACTAGTCCCATTAAGACTAATAGGGAGAAAGACATTCAGAGGTAACTCAGCTTGCAATTTAAATTTATAATATTTTTATCTCCTATATCTGTACTATATCACATACATATGCCATAGTATTAATAAAGAAATATCTTCAGCAATCACACATTCTGTGCAACATTTGAATATGTTAAAATAGTGTCTTAAAGGACAGAAGTAACATTTACCAAATATAAACAATATACAGACTGTATGAAATATATTCACATAGACATATATAATACAATCCCAGCAGTGTATTCCCAATATTCCAATAACTTCCTCCAGTCCTTTTGGGGCTCATAAACTAAAGGGATTGCATAATGAAAAATATGATGAAATAAAATTACCTACCTTCTATTTGTAAAGAGAGTAAGTTTTAAGACACAAAATAATATTTCATTTTGTCCCCAAAATACAATTAAAATAAATATGACACATACGTCTTATGAGTAAAAATCCACTGGACACTTCAGAAGCACAAGCAGCTCATGATGCAGCTTTCTAGCGGCACTCTTCAATTCCTATAAATAAAAAGGTGAAAGATAATATTCAGAGCAATCTATGTCTTTGTAAAATGATGGTGATTAACTATGAATTTTTTATTATCACTCCACACTGCCATTTAAAAAGCACTCCCTCTGTATTGCTGTTATCGTAGTTCTTGTTAACTGTACAACACAGCAATGAAAATTATGTCTGTCTGGGACTTCCAAAACACTAAAATAGACTCTAGATTATGAAGCACTGCAAAAAAAATAAATAAAACCACTCAATTTCATGTTATTCTACAGAGGAAGGTTGTTGTACTATGAAAACAAAAGCATTTGTAATTGAAATGCTTTCTTATTATATATGCATCACCACTTAAACATTTTTCTAGTAGTAACAGTGTGTTTTAAGAAGTAGAGGATTTGGGCTTCTTACCCAGTTTTTACTGTTGATTTCTTTATCAAGATGTTAGGCAGAATTCTTACTTTATATCCCATAATGTTCCTGTAGCAGGTTCATAAAATGTGGGAAATGATAATCATCTGTTTTATAAGTTGATACGAGCTTATCGAACGGGTGATTTACCTAATGGATGACTTATCATATTTCACATTTTGTGAGTCTTCTCCAGGAAAACTAAGGGATACAAATTAAGAAGAATTTCCAAAATAATAAAGTAATATCCAGGACATACAGTAAAAATTCCATAATAACTCAACTTTTGTAATTTATTTCATTTATCTGTGGAAGTAACTCTTTATAAAAATATCATCTACTTCCAGAAGAGCAATAAAATGATACATAACAGAAACATGTATTTTTCTCCTCTCCATTTTCTCTTCTGAATGTACACCATAAATAGACTGTTAGGGCAGATTGGGAAATGTGTTGCATTCCTCTTCTGCATCCTGATCCCCTCCAAGTCTCACATACTTGCTTGTACATTCAGGCACAAATGCCAGTCAATCAGAACCATGGACATCTTTCTACTTCCCTTGTCCACATCCCATCCATTTCTATAATTCTGTAAGCTATTGGTACCAAAGAAGGTCAAGAGGGGCAGGGAAATGATTGAGGGAAAATTTTAGTCCTAAATAAGAAGTATAGCTTTGTCAAGGCACATGTAGCATGTTAGAACAAATATAAATGAGCATCTTCTTATTCCATTATGAGAAGCCATAATAAAAAGTCAAGCTTTCAGAGCTGGGTGCATACAAAATACATTAACCAATCCAATGTTTTTAAAAGCTACTTATGGAAAATAAATAAGTAAATAAATATATAAATAAATACATAAATATATATGCCTACATCTCCTATGTGTTTTTTCTCTTCCTTTTGTTAAACCTTCAATGTTAATGAAAGCTCACAGTAACAAGCGTTGTATTAGGTGCTTTCATCTACCCATATTTAATAATCAGGACATGCACAATGTCATACTTTGGAGATAATTACCATTGTCTCATAGATAGATGGATAGATAGATAGATCAGAATACAAATCCTAAGCTGAAAGTAGCATTTTCCAGAAGATAAAGAATTTCCATCTGAATTTTAAGATCTATAATTTTAATTTGCTTAGAATATTATTAAATGTATAAATTATGTATGGAAAATTAATGTGTCATGTATTATATATATATGTATGTATATGGAAACTTATTAAACAAAATCTATTTTCTAGTTTCTTGAAACTTCCATTCTAGCATTTTGAGGGATATAATTAAATTAATGTGCAGGCGACAAGAACTGGATGATTTAAATGTTTTTTTATCAACATTTTGTGGTTGTTAAATAAAAGTGAAGTTCTAAATAAAAGATTTACTTTTTTTATTTGTTATTTTGGCCCTTTATTTAAAGGATGCTATTAAAATACAACACAGCATGTTTTTCCATTAATTCTAAAGTTTAGATTTATGCTAGAAGGTTCAAGAAAATATGATATTTGATATTTTAAACAAGGTAATTTTGCACAAATCTGATTGAATTAATATATCTATAACAAATTGATATAATAGAAATGACATTTCCTGGACACATATTAATTCAACATTACTTTTTCATTAGGATAAATAAAATGGAATATGCCATTCATCCAATCTTAATTCTAACATAACAACATACCTATATAATTCTTAATCGTAATGTCACAAAATAATCAAATTTATACTAAGAATTGAGCTACATATTTATAAGTTTAATATAGTATATTAGTTATACAGTATACTAGATCAATAAGGGAAGATAGAGAAGATAGAAAAATGTATTCACTGAGTAATTTTGATAATTATTAATAAAAAAAAATTTAATATTAAAACATATTTTCCAAGTTAAAACAAATAAAATATAACGACAGCATTGTTTGATTCTCTGTATATATTCCACTTATAGAATCCTGCAAACCATACCAAAAGAGAATCTTGCACTTTAAGTGTACTGTATCCTATTTTAGCATGGAGTGCACATTGCTGGCTTTTCAATAGAGAAAAAACAGTAATAAAATAAGACATTTTTGATTCTACTTTAAGTTGCCTGGTTTTAAACTGCTCAGGTTTATGGCTCCCAACAGAATGATGAGGATTTTGCTCTGGATTGCTTTGGTGGCACACATTTCCCTTTGTTCTTGGCTTTCTTAGAGATGTACATGATAAGGATATCAGCATTTTTATTTGCTTTAATCTTTCAAAACCCAAGTGTGATAGCAATAAACTGTTCACTTTTTATTAGGTCAATCAAGTTAAAACTTTTTATTCTGACTGAACTTTTAAAAAGTTGAAATTCTACTATAATTGCATATTTTGCTAGTAGACCACATACTTTCTTTGGTCTTAAAAGATAGTTCTATGAACTGTAGCTCTTTAAATTGCATATGTAACATACACAACAATTTTTGTACCATATAGCCATTTAAATAATAAAATTTACTGAATGAATAATCATATTCACAAGACTGTTCTAAGTACTTTGCATCTATTTCCTCACTTAATTCTCAAACCAATCCCAACATATTATTTTTATCCCCAGTGAAAGCACAGTGAGACAGAGCACAATCCCAAAGCAGTTTCAGAGAGATTAAGAAAATGACACAGCTGGGATTTAAACAAAATATCTGTATACTCCAGAGCTTCAGCTATAGCAATTGCTATAGGACAGCTGATTAAAGATATCGATAGTGAAATTCTAATAACAATTCCACATAAGTTATCCTTAACCATATTAACCACATTTAAACACAACATATCAAACCATAGACATATATGTGAGGTAGTAGAAACAGTTTAGTGAAAAATAACAGAGACCCATCTCTGAAGGCATGAGCTGTGCCTATTTGGTTTACCACATCTTCACAACATCTGGTAGAGTACTAACTATGTAATAAACCAGTACTCCAAAAATATCTGTCATATGAGGGAATTAGTAAATAAGGAAACTTGCATGCACTTGGTGGTTCTGCACATCTCAGCTGGAAAGTACAAGTAGCATGCACACTAAGCAGGGAAGCTAGCTAGATGTGGTATATATTTTCACTGGATTCACACCTTCTTTCCTAACCATCAACTACATCATCCAGTACTCTCTCCATTTAGCCCAAGTCACCTGAGTTCTAGCTAAAACTGCCTATATGCATATTCATTCAAGTCTTATTCTATGCAAGAGTCATTTAATAAATTATAACAGTAAAGAAAAAAATCTATTGTAATTACATTTACTATAGGTCCATTTTGACAGAGGATTTTGAGAGAAACTGTTGATATTAATTCTAACGCTGGGAACATCAGGCAAGAAGACAAAAATCCAGAAACCAATGTCCTGAGCTGTTCTGTGTCCCTCCTCCTCTCTCATCTCCCCAGATGCATCCTGAATCCATCTATCTGTTAACCGTTTCCCTGTTGGCTGCAGTACAATCTATTCTCTTTCTCTTGGATTACTCCCAAAGTCTCCTAGATAGTCTTTCTGCTTGTCATATTGTCTTTCCAATCCATTCTCTACATTCCAGTCAGAATTATCTTAAAACCATCAGTTGAAACATAAATCTCCATGATTTTTTCCCATTATATATGGATATATATACATGAATATATATGGATATAAAGGCTTTATGTATTTTTTTATTCTTTCTATTTTATCCCTGACCTAAAAGGCCCTGCCTGGTGTGTTCACAGTCAATCTTTCAGCACCATGTTCTTCTTCACCAGTGCCCATCTGTGCGGACAGCTTCCCTCTATTTCAAGGCCCTTACTTGTTGGCTGTCTTTGTTAGAGCAATCCTTTCCTCACTTCTGCCTTGTCATTTCCACCCTTCTTTAGGTTTCAGCTTCATACCTCCTTTTAGTTGGAAGGCCCTTTCTATATTCTACTATGGCTTCCTGGATTTTTTCTCCATGTTGTTTATCAGAATAACATCATGGTTTTGAGCCTAAGACTTCTACCCGGACCTACTATATGTGAATCCTGAAGGAAACACCTGCCAGACTGCTTGCCTGTGGGGAAGCTGCTTATCCTTGCTGTGTTCCCGTTCCCTTATGTATAAAAAAGATAGAAAATGGTATACCTTAAGAGATGGTTATGAGGACTAGACAAATTAACATGCCTAAGCACTCGGAACACATCAAGTGTCCAAGAAATGTGGCAGTCATGATTCAGAAAAATTATATTTACCTGAATAATTATTTGATTATGTTTATGCCTTTCTCATAAATTTACAACCTCAAGGTGAACAGGAACCACAGCCATATTGTTACTATGAAAAACTTTGTGCCTCCAACAGTACTCAGTTTAAAAAAAAAACTAGGAAAATATTTATTTAGTGATTTGGTTGATTAAATGCAGGTTTCCTAATTGTTAAAAGAAAGATCTCTTTAAAAGAGTATATACTATAGATCATCCATTGGGGGAAGGTAGGTTTTTGATGTCCATAAAATTATATAATATGTGGCAGTTTGCTATACTTGTAGGGAAGATTCACCAGATATAACAGAAATCTTCATATTGTATCCATTCAGCTGTTTCTCCATTCAAAGATATTTGAAAAATGACTGTGAAACTTTTAAAAAAATGGCAGGCTTTCTTATCTCTTTTCATGATTAGCATATTTGGTAATTCATGAATACAAAAACTTCGATGACTCTTAGAAAAAGTTTCTGATATAATCTTTCTGAGTTAAAAAAAAAAAAAACTCTTCACCATTATCGAAGCTACAACATGGTTCCTTGGGGCTAGACTTTTCTCCAAGAAACTCTTAAAACTCAGATTCCAACATAATTCATCTTGTAACTTTAGTTCTGATTTCCTTGAATTGCTGTTTTAAAGATGTGATCTTCCAATGCATAATTAATAAGCATGTCCTGCTGATGCTTCTCAGGAACTTATTGCTGCCTAATCTAATCTTTAGAATAAAAAAAAAGCATAGAAAGGCATATAATCTTGTAGCCAAGAATAACTTTAGATACCTAGGGTTCATATCCTATTTTTAAATGTTTTTTGAAATATGGTTGACATAAAAAATCTGTATACATTTGTGTATATAATAATGTTTGGAACTATCACTCCCCACACACAACAGTAATAATAAGGATGATTCATAACCACCTGAAAACTCCACTATAGCACATATTTGGGAATAAAAATATGAAAAAAAAGTCTGCATAGTAAAGTCTAGTGATTGAGTTGCTTTGTTCTACTTCCTTAGAAATATTTATTTGATCCTTTATTATATTTTAACATTTTTACTTATATAAATATTTATTTTAATATACAAAATTGCATAGTTTTATCATGTATGGCAAGATTTTAAATGTGTTGTGAAATGGCTAAATTGAGTTAATTAATATTTGTATTCACATACATATCATTTTTTATGGTGAGAACACTTAAAATCTGCTCCATTCACAATGTGCCAGAATATAATACAGTGTCATTAAGTATACTCCCAGTATTGTACTTTAGATCTCCTGAATTTATCTTCCTATTTAACTGAAATTTTGAATCCTTTTACCAACCCCATGCACACATCAAAGCCACTGATAATTGCCATTCTACTCTTACTAGTATGAGTTCAACTTTTAAAGATTTCAATTGTGAGAGAGAGATCCTATGGTATTTGTATTTCTGTGCCTGCCTTATTTCCTTAGTGTAATGTTCTCCAGGTTCATCTATGTTGTTGCAAATGACAGCATTTCCTTCCTTTTGAAAACTAAATAGTATTTCATTGTATTAGTCCTTTCATATGTTGTTATCTTGATAATTCCATCTTGGCTGTTGTGAGGGGCATTGGAAGGAATTCAGGAGTGCAGCTGTCTCTGACATGTTGATTTCAGATCTTTTGATTATATACACAATAGTAGGTATGCTGGATCATATAGTAATTCTATTTTTATTCTTGAGGCATCTCCTTAGTATTTTCCATAAAGGCTGTATCAATTTACATTTATTCTACTAGTGGGCAATGATTTACTTTTCTTCCCATCATTGCACCACATGTTATCTTCTTTTTGATAATAGTCATTTTTAAAAATATTTTTAGTCATAGATGGACACAATATCTTTATTTTTATTTATTTTTATGTGGTGCTGAGGATCTAACCCAGTGCTTCATACTTGCAAGGCAAGCGCTTTGCCACTGAGCCACAACCATAGTCCCTGGTAATAGTCATTCTTACTAGAGTGACGTGATATCACATTGAGGTTTTATTTTGCATTTCTCCGATAATTAGTAAAGTGGAGTCTTTTTCATATACTGGTTGATCATTTTTCTTCTTTTGAGAAATATCTATGCAGATGTTTTGCTCAATTTTAATAGGTTTATGTTCTTATTAATGAGTTGTTTTAGATCTTTATATAATTTGAACATTAACCTCTTATCAGATATACAGTTTGCAAATATTTTCTTCCATTTGACAGTGTGACTCTTCACTCTGTTGATTATTTTCTTTGACTATTTTTGATGTAATTCACTTGTATATTTTCCAATTTCTTGCACATGCTAAGGGTCACATATAAAAACTTTTGCCCAGGAGAGTCTCATGATGATTTTCCTACTATTTTTTTCCTAAATGTTTTACAGTATCAGATCTTACACTTTTTTTCCTACCTTTTACGGCTGGGGATTATTCCCAGAGCCTCATACCTGCTAAGTGTAAGCTGTACCCTTCAACTCTACCCTCAGCTCCTTATCTTTATGTTTTCAATCTATTTCAAGTTGATTTTTGTAGGTGGTATGAATAAATGGTCCATTTTCTCTCTTCTGCATGTAAACACCCAGTTGTGCCAACTTCATGAAGAGACTCTGTTCTTTTCATCACATGTTCTTGGTACATTTATTGGAAATCAGTTGGCTTTTAAATGCAATGATTTATTTCCGGGCTTTCTACTCTGTTCCATTGGTCTACATGTCAGTTTCTCATGCCAGCACCATGCTATTTTGGTTACTACAGCTTTGTAAGATATTTTGAAGTCAGATATTATGATGCCTCCAGCTTTGTTCTTTTGCACAATATTGCTTTGGTTGTTCAGAGTCTTTTTGTGATTTCACTTGAATTTTAGGATTTAGTTCTTTAATATCTCAGAGCTAATCTTTAGTCAACATACACAACCTTTTGACAATAGGTGTATTTAATTTTCTATTTATTTTTTGAATTTCAAAAAAGAGATGTTATTATGTATTATTTAGGAACTTGACCTATGGAATCAACTTAAATCATGGACTGATCCTAGTTTTTTTCTGACACAAGTGTTCTTTATATAAGATATTTAAAAATATATTGAATAATATTTCTCAAGGATTAGTTCATTCATCATATATTTATCACAGAAATACTTTGGGAAGGGCTGAGACTACAGAGATGAACAAGGAAAGCTGGTACTCTGGAAAAATTCATATACCAAAGTCTCTTTTATCATATGCAGTGGAAAGTTGTCTCCTTACAAAGTTGTTGGAAGGTTGTTAACCAAAAGACTGTAAGGGACACCCCATTTAATCTTCTTCCTCTGGAAAAAGATAAAGAAAGTATATATTGATGTCCTAAAATAGGCATTCCACTAGTCTCTTATCAAGGTCTCTTATCAAGCCTCCACTACCACAGGTAGTCCTATTACAGGATGCAGACAGATAAGAAGGGAAAATGGGAAATGGGAACAGTGGAAAGTAGGAAGGGGACACAAATATGGAAAGGGGTAGAAAGTCTTCAACAGCGAAAGGAATATCTGGCTGCTGGAGTTGAGACTCTTATTTAGAGGGTAAAACCTATGTTAACTGAATCAATTCCTGAGTCAGAGTCATATTTCTGCAGAAGATATCTTCCCCAAATGCATTCTTTTAACTATACTAATTTAGCCTAAATAGTATTTAAAGCTTTCTGAAAGAGAAATCAACAGTGATGAATAGAAAGTAGAATGCAGAATACAGATAAACAGGCTCTCTATAGAGGAAATTTGACTTGTCACTCAAAAAACAATTTTAGTCTAGCTGATGTCCCAGAAAACAGAGGTGCAATGCTTTATAAGAAACCAGTCTGCAGTGGCGATGCCTGCAATCTCACTGGCTTGGGAGGCTGAGGCAGGAGGATTATAAATTAAAAGCCAGCATTAGCAATTTAGGGGGGCCCTAAATAATTTAGCAAGATCCTGTCTCTAAATTAAAAAAAAAAAGAAAAGAAAAGAAAAAGAAAAAAAGGGGGGGGGGGGCTGGGGATGTGGCCCAGTGGTTAAGTATGCCTGGGTACAATTCTTGGTACCAAAAAAAAAAAAGAATGAAAAATTCTGGGGACTAACGCTGTAGCTCAGCAGTATAGCATTTGCCTAGCATGTGCGAGGCACTGGGTTTGATCCTTAGCACCACACAAAAATAAATAAGTAACATAAAAAAACTTTTCTTAAAAAAAAAAAAAAAGAGTCTGAAGACTGATGGCAGTCTTTGTCAATAATGCTACTCATTCACTTGAACACTAGGATCTCACTGAAGTCCAATCTGGGGGAAGTTGGAAAGGGCTCATACAACCCAACTAGAGTAGATTTTTCTGAACTGTTCCAAATTTGCTGGACGGTATCTGATTTCCATGGCCATGGCCTTGTCAGATCTTTGCTTTAAATTTCACTTTTGGAAAGTATTCTATTAATGAAAGAGTCACAACCAAAGTAGGGATTCATTTTTGTAGGTCCTCTTTTAGGCTTTTTACATAGTTCTTATTAATATGGAATATTACTTAGGGATCTTGAGGAGGTTTTAATTTACTTTCCTATCACTTTCCTTTATATCATTATTTATTTTTTCCAGATACTTTTATAAGATGATTTCATATTATTGATGCAATTCTATATTTCGTGTTACCAACATTATGGTTGGAAGCTTATAAAACATTAGGAAATTTTGGTGATTCTAAATACTTAGCTAAAAATTAAAGTAATTTGCAAGGGCCTACTGAACTATATTGATAAAGAATATTGATAAGCTTTTAGATTATTTTGGGTAATTTTAATACTAGTAAGTCATACAGAATGAAAAGTAGGAATAAATTTATAATAAATCATAATTATAGAATATGTTTTTCATCTCTATGGCAAGTAAGTGTTTATTATTATATACAATGGTCAATATATTAAGTGAAATAAATCATACACGGAAAGATAAAATACTGCATGTCCTTTCTCATATGTGGAAGTTAAAAACATCAATTTGAAGTAGAGCAGTAATTACTAATGAGAAGGGTGGAGAAGGGTGAAAGAGGGTGGTTTGACTTGGCCAACTAATGCAGTAAGCATGTGTGGAAATATCACACATGGAGTGTATCAGTGATTGAACTCAGGGGTGTTTAACCACATGGAGCCACATTCCCAGTCTATTTTATTTTTTATTTTGAGAAAGGATCTTGCTAAGTTGCTTAGAGCCTCCCTAAGTTGCTGAGGCTGGTCTTGAACTTTGAACTTCCTGCCTTAGCCTCCAGAGTCAATGAAATTACAGGCATTCACCACTGTGCCCAGCTTAATAAAAATAAAAATAAAAATAAATTGAAAAGAAATTCAAATTTTAACTAGACCCACAATGAAATGTCTTTGAATTAAGGATAGCAAAACACATGACCTCTAATATAAAGTATACAGCTAAATGACAGAGTGATTAAAATTGAAGAATAACTAAAAAATGCTTGTGAGTATTCTTAACTCTTCTTTTGAGTACTCCTCCTGTTGTAAGAGCAAGAACCCCTACTCAGAACTAAATACAGGATAGTCTATTTCTAGTAGATATGCATTTTTTATGTATTCCCTAGTATCCCCAAGCTTTTGCCAGCACCTACACTTCATTTTAAAATCAATTTTTACAATCATATTTTATTACTCTTATTGAATTTAAGGACTGAAAGGGACTTCATGAGTTAATCACCTTTCTTAGTGTTCTAGGCAATCACAACAACAAAAAAAAAAAAGCAAGAGAAATAAGCCAATCTGATTTTGTTTTCTAACCTGGGTTTTGTGCCACTTCTATGCCCATAACTACATACCAATATGTAGCTGGCACATCTTTGACATCTATCTAGTTGTGTTCTTTCTACTGAAAATACTTTTCCACTGTTCTTTCACAGAAAAAATCCTATGTATTTTCCACAATTTGGCACAATATTACTCTAGTCAGTCCTTTTAAACCCTCCTACTCCAAGAAACAAGAATATTGCTCATTTTCTTGTCTATGTCCCCAAGCAATTTGATACATGCTTCTATTATTACACTCATCTCATCACACTGTAATTATTTGTTTATACAATATTGTTAATCATAAAACATGATTTATTATGCTTCTCTCCCAAATGTCTACCATACAGCCAGAGTTGAATTATTGCTTTCTGAATAAAATGATCCTGTTTATAATGTCTTTACACAATTGTAATAAAAATCTGATGTGGAATACAACCAGGTTTTATCATAACATGTTGCCATTGATGCATTCAGAATCTGTGATGTGCTAAACATGCCTAACTCTCCTGTAGTTTCTGTAGAGACAGACTGGGATAACCTGTGTGCCTTACACATAATATATGCTCATAAAATATTAATTCATTGCCTTTTCTCACATGAAGTCAAATAATACATTTCTTACTACTTACTCTTACTTTTATTTTTTTAAAAATTTAGTTGTCAATGAACCTTTATTTCATTTATTCACATGTGGTGCTGAGAATAAAACTCAGTGCCTCATATAAACGCTTTACCACTGAGCTACAACCCCAGCCCACTTACTTTTTAAATGCGTATAATAATTTGCTAAATTTTTATTCCATCCCTTTTGAAATAAAAACATATTTTTGGTCTTTACATTATTTTAATCCATTTTTGTACCCACTAACTTATTTTTTTCTGTATGCACAGAATAAAAAAGCATTTTCACTATTTATCAGGTTCTTAAAAAATTATCTTTTATCATTCTTGCATACTTTTTAATTTTGCTCTTCCTTCCAAATACCATTTTTCTTCGATGGTTCCCTCAAGTTTTCCATGAGACAAAAATGTCACAAAATAATTCACAGGAATAGGCTAGCAGAACTGTTAAAAAATATAGGTGAGTAGATACTAGTAACCAAAAAACAGGAATACCAAGTGTGAAATACCAAGGTGTACAGCACTTGGAGGAGGAGAGGTGGTAGGCACAGTGGTTAGGATGGACCTGAGTTTGAACCTCAGTTCTACTGTTTACTAGTAGTGTAATTTTGACAAAATAATTCACCGTGGTAAGTTACAAAGTTTTCATCTTCAAATGAGGAATTATGCTATAAAAGAGGTGTTGATTTATGCCTAGTCAACACATAGTGCTTGTAATAGTGAATTTTTAAATGGTAATTTTATATATTAACTAGAATTATATCATAAAAGACAGATAATCTCCCCAAGATAGTATTTAGTGATCATTAAATAAATTTCTGCTTTCATAAAATTACAGATCTGTTCATGAGAAAAAGCTGTTTTATTTTCTACTTGGAGTTATCAGAAAATGATTAGATTTATTATTAAAAACGTCAAAAAAAAATAAAAGTAAATACAATAGAATCATGTTATGTCTCTCATTATTGACCTTAACAGCAATCCCTCATTGTTCCTGTTTTAGTCATTTTAGCAACTGATTCCCTTTGAGGTACTCCCTAGAACTTCTTAAAGAGAAATTTATAGTTTCCACTTGGCTCATGTTCTAAGTAATAATTTCAAAATTGATCTGCAGATATGGCAAAAATGCATCCATATTATTTTCCTTTGTGTGTGTGTGTGTGTGTGTGTGTTGCTAGGGATTGAATCCACGGCCTTGTGCAGGCAAGGCAAACACTCTACTAACTAAGCTAAATCCCCAGCCCTATTTTCCATGTTTTAATTTATTTTAAGTGATTGTGTGTGTAAGTACACATATGCAGGCATGTAAGACAAGACATACACATTTCCTCATCACTCCTTAAGTTCTCTTGGGAACTCACCCATCACCGGAAGGGTCAGTACTAGAGCCAGACCTAGATTCTAGAACACATTAAGATTTGAGTGTTATGTGGCTGCATGATAGAGTTTTACCTGTGGTATGTATTATAGTTGATGTGAGGTGTGTGTGTGTATGTGTGTGTGTGTGTGTGTGTGTGTGTGTGTGTAAGAGGAGCAGCAAAAAGAAAGAAGGAGACAGAGCAACACAAGTTCTAGTACTGTAAATTGTGCAACTTTAAAAAAAGCTTATTTTTCTTCTTTCTGCCACTTTGTTGCACTGTGAGGAACAAAAAATGGGGGTATTTATCAGGCCCTAAGATCTGGTAATTTGATATCCCAGGAAAAGATCTCAAAGCCTTATATCTTCTTGAAATAATTGATGAAGACATTTTAAGTACTATGTAAGTCTCTGTGCTAAGTGTAATATAATGCAAATGCTTGACCAAATGGTTTTATAAGGGCAATATCCATTTTTCAAAATTAAACAACTGACATTTTATGTGCCCAAAGGCTCTGGTACTGTACATATTATTGATTAAACTGACATTTTAAAATTACTATAGTGCAAAGAGCTCATTAAAATAGAAACCTAATTTGGGGGGGGGGGCTTTTAATAGCTCAAAATTAGCCAGAACACTAACACTACAAATATTTGACTAAAATACCATGTGGACAATTTGTATCAATATTCAAAAGTCCTCAAGTGAGGTTGTATTCCATAGCTACAATCTTGGGACTGTTTTCAAAATATAAATATAAAAGCAACAAGGAAAATGTCTGCCCTTTAATCTTGAGCTCTTCTATAACAAATAGTCAACTTCTGGACCTAGTCATACATTTCACTACTCTCCAGAGACAAAAGCAAGCCACTAAGTGCAGTTTCACACTTATTGAACATTTTTATCTGATGATTTGATTTTGCTGTTATATTATGTTTCCCTGGCTTGAATTATATCGATTTCAATAATCATTTCTAGTCATCAGTGTTCAAATGACATTTTCCATTGAGGATCAAGTTATAAAACAGTGGAATTCAGGTTGAATATTAGAAAATGATGCCTTTAAAAGGTTTATCATTTCAAATTCCATGCCAAACTTGTAGCAAGTATCCAGTTGAATAGAGGTGGGTAGTTGCTTTATGTTTACACTAGTTCTCATGGTGTTTATGTCATTCACCACATTCAGTGGGGGGTCAGGGAAGATGACAAAAATACACCTGGAAAATAGTTAAAATAAAATTTGATTAAAATGAAAACATTACAGCCTACAAACAAACTATCTGTGAAAAATGGGATATATTATATAGGGCCAGAAACCCTGATTTATTTATGCCTAGACAACATGTCAGCTTGTATTTATGACTGAGTGTGGCTCTTTTATAGGAAAGGAATATGAAAGATACTGTTGAAGAGAGGGAGGCATTCTTAAATTTCCTGAGTTGGTACTCTTTTCATAGCTTCACTATAAGCAAATGATTTAAGGGGATAGGATTTCATTTTTACAATAACTAAAATTGATCCTGAATTAGTTTTCAGTGTTATGTTTGGATTTTTCAATAAATACAATTAAAGAGTCATGCCCAATGGAATTCCTTAGACATTCTTAAAATGCCAGCATCAGAAAGTATGTAAAATGAAAGCTTATGAGGAATATCATGACAGGGGCTCTCTTATAACATGTTCTGGAAAGACAGAGGGTTTATGTGTGTGTGGGGGGGGGGGGTTGTTATCAGAGTCAGCCCCCTTCACTATTCTTGTGAATAAACAATACTTGTAGGTCACTTCTCCCTCTTTCTCTCTCAAATGCCTTACCACAATGTGTTTATTGCTCAATCCATCACATTAATCTTTGCATGCTCTTTGTACATAGACCTTCCATATGTCAATGCAGGCTCAATGTAAATGACTTCGTATTCGAATGACTTAATGATAATGGTGATTTTTTTTTTTGTTTATTTTGGTTTGTGTTGATGGAAACATACAATGATTTGACATTTTGATGTCAACGCTATTCCTTATTTCCTGAATTAGAGATTACACATTACCATAGCTTATGGTAATATCACATAAGGATTGTAATGAAAATCTCAAACTGAAAAGCTGCCAAGTTAGTTATCTACATGGATTTAGGGAATAGGAAAGAGAAAGAAGTGGCCCTTGCATAAAGCAAGTGACTTTAAATCTTATAAAAAGTTCAGGCAACTTTGAATATGCTTCTGTAATTCTGAAGCAGACTCTAATCCCTTAAAACAGTTGGAGTGCTCACTTCTCTAATTACACATATGATATACATTGATTTTCTTTGCATACAGAGTTGCTACAGGCTACAGTAACCACTGTAAGGCAGAAATAAGTTACTTCTGGCAGGATATACCATAATGACCTTATTAAATTCCTTTAGGAATTCACTTTATGATCTCAGTTCATTAATCCCTTAAATAGAATTTGTTGTGACAAAAGGGAACACTTTACAAGGGAAGACTTCTCAGTCAAACATGCACTGAGCCAAGAAGAAGCTCAGAAGTTATCAAAACAAAGCTTCACAAGTTTAGAATAAATTAGCTTGCTTGGGCACAAACTGAATAACGTGCCTGTGTTTTGTCAGTGCCTAAACATAATCTATTCGCCTCAGGCTTTTTCTAGACCTAAAATCTCATGCTGTCAGTGTTATCTGTTACCACATTGCTTTAAATGGAAAAGTGTCACTGCTTCAGGTGACATGGTTTCACTAACGGAAATTGCCTGAGGAAGGATGCAGGTGTATCTGCCATTCAACAGCCTAAAAGGTGTGTTCTTCATTTAAAAATAAACTCATTAAACAATGAGAACTAATTATCACATTAATGTATTGTCAACACAACTAAATACAGGCAGGCAGATACACTAGCATATGTGTAAACTACTAAGCAAGCACAGAATAAAAAGGCAACTCCACCTTGAGTCACCTTTATGGTACACCACAGGTGCTATTAAAGCTCTGTTTTGGGTTCTGTTTCGTCATTTCATCACTATCGTGCAACTATTTGTGCCATATGCTCCAATAATTCTCTATTTACTTTCTCTTCCCCCTTAGTGCATTTTGATTTGTCCATGTGTGTAGTGGACAGACTCCAGGTTGTCCTCCATGATCCTTGTTTGCTAATGCCCATCCATGCCTTTGCAAAAACTCTGTTCCCTTGATTGTGGGTGGGACCTGTGATAAGAGTCCAACAAGCAATGGAAAAGGTGTTGGGATGTGACTTCCATGACTTCATGCCTTTGTCTCATAGTAGACAGTCTAGTTCTAGTCTTTGTTGCCTTGGTGAGGTGAGTGGCCACACCAGGGAAGGAATTTCAGGTGCTCATTAGGAACTATGAGCAGCCTTTAGGAGCTGAAGGCAGTCAACAGAAAGTTATCACTGCCTTCTGCAACCACCAGCAGGAAAACAGGCCCCTGAGGTTCTGTAATCATTGCAACTGCAATGAAATGAATCCCATAGCCATCTGGGTGAGGTTGGAGGCTGTTCTTCCATATCTGACCCTTCAGATAAGAGCACAGTCCCAAGCAACACTTTGATTACATCCTTGAGTAATCCAGAGCAAAGGGCACAGCTACAGTTATGCCCAGATTGCTGACCCAGAGAAGCTGTGAGATAAAAACATATGCTATATTAAATAGCTAAAATTGTTAAGTGGTGATAGAAAATAAGACAATGTATATGAAGATAAGGCACTATCACCATAGTTAGTAGTACCATTACCTATCTGTTGCCCAAACTAGACATTTTCCTACAAAAGCCTCTTGACCCCAGGCAATTACTTATCAATTCCAATTCCATACTTAATCTCTAAAATGTCATTTTATTACTTTACTCCTTTTATCCCTTCTTATTGCCATTTGCCCTGAGTCAGGCCTTCTTCATTTCCCATCAGGAAAAATTGTAGTTAGCTTCTAGAGCATTTCATTTTCCCTTCATGTGAATTTTCTCAATTTTTCAAAGTTGTTTCTAGGGGAGATCCTTATCAAAAGCTATGAAATAGGAACATGTCCTTTGCCTTTGGAATTTCCATCTCTTTCACTTGCTCCCCCATTTTATCCCTTTGGATTTCCACTAACACAGCCACCTTCCCTGGCCTTCTAGATTTTCCTTCCTTCTGCACTCCCCCAGCAAGGAGTCTTTCAGAAACTCACAACCTTCCCATTCTATCATGACAGCTCACTTCCTAAGATTAATAGACTGTAATAATTCTATTTGCACTGAAAAAGACACATATACAGACACACTGCCATCATATGGTGTTTTTCTGTTTTGTTTTTCTTTTTAACCTAGCTATTTTCTCTGGCTAATTCAATATCACTGATCACTCAAAAGAAATGAGTCCCAAGAAAAAAGTGTTCATAGCTGCATTTCCATCCCCGCCTGAGCGTTTCTTCTTCATTTTTTTCCCTACGTGCTGTTGTCAAATACATATTATTAGGTGGGCCATTACTGTAAGTAAAACAAAAAGAGAAATTCAGTATTTAGAAAGGAAAAAATCAGGGTTGATGGTGCATGGCATTGTGGAGGGATATGGACACCGTGAGTGGGAGCTCACATGGAACCCGGAGTAATGCTGATCTAATATCTAGTGTACACTTTGGCACACACCATGTCCATCCCACATCACCAAAGAGGGACCACAGGCCCCTGGGTAAGACAGTTTGAAAACCACTGCATTAAAACGAATAACTTCTTTCTTTGGCATATTTTTTCAATACCTGCCAAAACAAGACTGACAGACATTCATGAATGAGTTAGGGCATTTTTCCAAAATTTCATTCTCAAGATAACAATTCTAAATTACTCCAGGTCAATGTCTTAATGCTATGATGAAATGAATACTGAAAAAAAATAATTCAAAGAATAATGATTTACAATAACTGATATTTGTTCTATACTATCCTCATATCAGTTCCTAGGTTCTACATTAAAAGACTTAATAATGCTATTATCTTTAGAGGGGAAAAAAGTCATTGAATTACTTTGATTTCTTGCCTCTAAGAAAATTCCAAACTACAATAATAATTGCTATCATCTTTCTATGTTGTTTCTTAAGACCCTGATAAGAACTTTACATTCTGTCCAAACTTTTCCTTGTCAAATATAGGCTTCTCTATTTCCCTGCATCCATACTTTTAAGTATGTCATATCTCTCATCCTGCATAAGACTTACAGCAAAGTGGATCAAGGACCTAGGCATTAGACAAGTGACCCCATGCCTACAAGAAGAGATAACATCAGCTTAGGAACAACTTCCTCAACAAGACTCCTAAAGTGCAAGAAGTAAAATCAAGAATCAGTAAATAGGATGGTATCAAACTAAAAATTCTTCTTCACAGCAAAGGAAACAATAAATGTAAAGAAAGATCCCACAGGAACAAGAGAAAATCTTTGCCACCAGAACCTCAGATATAATATAATATAATCTCCAGGATATATAAAGAACTAAAAAAACTTAGTACCCCCAAAAAATAAATAAAATAAATAAAACCACACATAACCCAATCAATAAATGGTTGAATGAACTGAACAGACACTTCACAGAAGAAAAAATAAGATCAGTAAACAAATATATGAAAATATACTCAACCTCTCTAGCAATTAGAGAAATGCAAATTAAAGTTACACTGATATTTCATCTCAGTCCAGTCAGAATGGCAATTATCAAGAATACAAGCAACAATAAATGTTGGTGAGGATGTGAAGGAAAAGGTACTCTCATACATTGCTGGAGGGATTGCAAATTTGTGCAACCACACTGGAGAGCAATGTGGAAATTCCTCAGAAATCTTGGAATAGAACTACCATTTGACCCAGTTATCCCACTTCTCCACATATACCCAAAGAACTTAAAATCAGTATACTACAGTGAGGTAGCCACATCAATGATTATAGTAGCTCAATTCACAACAGCTAAGCAATGGAACCAATGTAGGTGTCTTTCAACAGATGAATGAAGAAAATATGGTGTATATACACACAATGGAATTTACTTAGCCATAAAGAAAAATGAAATATGGCATTTTCTGGTAAATGGATGGAACTGGAGCCTATCATGCTAGGTGAAATAAGCCAATCTAAAAAAAAAAAGGGCCAAATGTCAAATGTTCTTTCTGATATGTGTATGTTAATACACAATTATACACTAAGGGGCAGAGGGAAGAATACAAGTACTTTGAATTAGACAAAGGGGAATAAAGGGAAGCAGGGGAAGGTGTAGGAAAAACAGTAGAATGAATTGGAAATAACTTTCCTATGTTCATTTATGAATACATGACCAGTGTAACTCCACATCATGTTACAACCACAAGAATGGGAAATTATACTCCATGTATATATAATATCTCAAAATACATTCTACTATCATGTATAACTAAAAAGAACAATAAAATTTTTTAAAAATTAAAATATCCATCCCCTGAAGTATCAACCCTTTGTAGTAGTCACCTGTTCTTCAAAGCCTGGTTCAAATTCTGACTGCTCAACGAAACCTTCTATAACCCAAATTGCAGGAAAATAAGCTGATGTTTGTGGATGCACTGGTGGTGTTGCTATGGAAGGAAGTGGATAGTTCACCTTAGTCATTTCTTTCTCTGAGTTCACAGAACGGCAATCGTCACCATTATACCCATGGGAGATGTCTACTGCCTTATTATTTCAGAAATATACTTGAAAATGGTTAATCTTTATTTCTATATCACAGAAGAAAAGACTACTTGCTTCAGAGTATTATATATACAGTTTCTTATGTAAAATTTGTTTAGTAAAATTTTTAATGATGATTATTAGAAGACCTATGAGAATAAGAATTGGTCAAAGATTTTTCTAAGTGAGCATACAGTTGTCATCACCTCATCATTTTAGGCTTACTACTCAGCATTTGATGTTTTATTTTATTATTCTTACACTAAATCCTAGGCAACTTTCCCACAAATGTGTGCTTTAGTCATCTCTGCAAAATCTAAACATCAAGATTGTGCTATGGTTTTATGTTACATGAGACTTTTTTAGTTGTACACTTTCAGTTTCTGTTGTTATAACAGAAATCAAAGATTACATGTGATTTAAAGTCAATGTTTTCCAACATCTAAATTTCAGTACTATTTCTCACTTGCACTTATCTCTGTAACTTATAATTTTTCATTCAATGACTCACTAAACATATATTGTTCTCTTAATATTGTTTACATAATTACTAGGCATTTGAGATGTAGGGATATTACTACTACTACTACTACTACTACTACTACTATGACTATTTTGTGGTATCAAGGACTGAACCCAGGGTACTCTACCACTGAGCTGGATTCCCACAATTATTCTAAAAATTTGATAGGGTATCACTGAGTTATCTAGGCTGGCTTCAGACTCATGATCCTCTTGCCTCAGCCTACCTGGTCACTGGGATGAAACGTGTGTATCACCACGGGATATGGGGATTTTAAAAGGTCATCAATATGGCAATCCAGGTATATCACTAAACTGTGGAGATATAACATTATAATAACAATACCAGAGGTGTTTATTAGGTGAAATGGGAACATAAAAGAAAGTTCCCTGAAGTCAGCCCAGACTAGACCCATCCTAGTGTTATTCTAGCTTCTAATAGGAATCTTCTATTCAACCACACTCTAAAAATATTCTTTGGAGAGAAGTAAACACCTTATTGAAAGCATACTCAGGTGAGTCAAGTATCAATAGTCCTTTCAGAACTTAGAAAAATAAACACTGTTGCTTGCAAATAATAGTGGGATGGTGGTATAATTTATTTCTTCTTTATAAGTATATTCCCTAAATTTAATTTTTTTTTGTATTGCCAAGTTAATGCTCTGATAAGCCTCCTTTCCTAGGTTGTTGGTGACAGGACTTCCAACTGGAAGGACTATAGAAGGTATACAGCTGGGATATATACAAAATAAAGCACATATGTCTAATAGAAGTGGTATTTACCCAATTTACTTTAACATATATAACACACTAACCATATCAAGAGCCATTCCCATACTAATATTTTTAGCATGTTTTGGGGGTGGCAATTAGTGAAATTATTAACTTTTTATAGTTTATAGATTTTCAGTTGGAAACTTTTATGCAAGGCTACTTTTAATTGTTTATGTGATTTCTCAAAAGATCTCTTGTAAGACAGTTATTTGGATACAGATACTTTTTTTCATATAAAATGCAAGTAGGGGTTATGTTCTTGGGTCAGTCTTCAAATCTATTAATCTTATCTATTAAGGCAAACATAGTACATGAATATTTAAAGTCTGTATTTTGTCTTCTCCATCCCATATAATTGCAGAAAAACAACAAGAAAAATAATTTCCTTTTTAATTCCATGTACACAAGTCAATTTAAGCATGAAAATGTAAGTGTGCGATTTATTCTTTTAGTATCCTGCTACTTCCTTTCTGAATCTACATCAGTATTTTCAGTAAATATCCTCATTGCTGTATCTTAAATACCTTTTTTAATCTCCAAAGAACTTTCTGATAAAAATAAGATATAGCAATCACATTATGCTTTCTTATACTATTTATGATCTTTACATATGTACCACCTCCTCTAGTCTTCACAGAAACTCTATGAGGTAGATATTGCTATTATTCCAGTTTTTCAAATTAGGAATCCAAGGTACAAGAAATTAAATAACTTACATTTGCACAGCAAGTAAGGCAGAACCAGAATTCAGATCTGGGCAATCCATCTGTAGAGGCCATGCTGTCAACTATTTTTTAACTGAATTAATTATGTTTGGGGCTCTGGGGATGAGGGATAGCAATGTAAGAGAAGTAGAGTTTCATGTGGGTTCCTTATGAGTGGAATTCTTATACATCAGAGAATAAGTTAATGAGTCGGTTTCATAGACACTGCCAAAACCATGATTCCCTGTAAAATGAGAGGATATGGTCTCCTTTGAATATGTTTTTGTGATTTTATTCTGTCTATAATTCTTCATGCAGCCTATAAATTTACTGTAGGTGAGTGGTACCAATCGAACTGTCAGCACATTTTATGTGCTCCAAACTCTGATGCAGAAAATCAAGCATTCCTATAAAAGGACAGAACAAGGAGAAGACATTTCAAATTTGTCACGATTGCCTTGATAGTGAACAGCGCTATTTATAACTGGCAGGCTTAGCTTAGGGCAAACCTTATTGTATAAGATGTCATTGAGTTCTGAAAACATAATTATTATATTCATTGCATTTTTTGCTTCATTAAGCAATAAATATATGAAAAATGTTCAACTTCATTAGGTATCAAATAAATGGAATATAAAATTGATATATCCATACTGGCAGAATTTTTTTTAAATGATAATATTCAGTTTGTGCAAGGAGGTAGAAAAATAGGTATCCACACAATCTTAGCAAAAATTTTCATAGTACAGTCTTTTAATGGGATAATTTGTCAATAGCCATTAACTTTTTAAAAGGTTATTACAAGCAATTCCACTTCAGGGAATGTATCTTAGGAAAACATTAACATAAACACATTGATAAATAGATAGCAGATAGATATCAAGCAATCAAATGATAAAAAGATACACATTGTCAATAGTTTGCAATAGTGATTTTTGGAAAATAGTCCTCATGCCTGCCAATAACTGGGCACTTAAGTAGATTACAGTAGTTCCATATAATAAAATGCTATAAAGCTGCCAATGTTGTTGAATGAACACAGAAAATTGCACAACAATATGTGCAGTATCAAAATCATTTATTTCCGTTTCATAAAGATAGTCTCTAGAAGAGAGGATATTACCCTTAAAGAAACATATACTAAATATATATATATATATATATCACATATATTTATACTATAATATATACACATATATATTTCTGAATCATTTGCTATTTTGTAATTAAAAACATAAAAAAGCATAACCTCACCGACTGATACCATTTTTTCCCAACAGTATATATATTTGATGATGCATGAACTACTTGATTCCTTTCAATAGAAGAAACAAATATTGACACAATATCAGAATCTCTTTTCTTTCCACTATTTTTTTCTTTATGTATGCATATTTTTACTCCTAAAACATCTTGTTTTAAAAAAAAGTAGTAGGGACAAATATTTTGTTTTCTTGTTTTCCTGTTTTTTTGTTTGTTTGTTTGATGTTTTTTTTTATTTATTGTGAACCTGTGAATTTAATTCTCTTTGCATAACATACTCCAGCTTTCTTGCACCTCACTCTCTTTCTTTTTAGTTATTATTTCTTTTCAATTGTATTCTAAGGTAAACAAGCCTTTTCTATCCTTCTGTTCTCAGCTAGCAATTAAAACAGTACTTTGAAACCAAACCATTTGTAACAAATACTCATAAAAATTCCATTGTCTGGATTCAAAGTTTAGGGAGGACCATCATTATAGCTTGTAGTAAGTGGTGGCAATGGAATGACAGAAATTATGCTATATTTCTGTTATCCCACATTAGGTTTATGTGAAGTTACACATGAATAACATTTGCGAAGGTACGAACAAAATTATTAAATGTGGAAGGTTCTCTTACATTTATTCCAAACTTATACTTCCAAATTCAAAGTATCCAATGCAGCTTCTAGAAGACTCCATCTTGTCTTCATTAAACAATGAAATCATTTCTGAGCAACTAATAGGAATCAGTAAAACTTGGATGATACTTCAATGCATGGAGCCTGTTTTCAATGAGCTTTCTCTTTAATAAAAGAATAACCAAATTAGTATTCATACTATGAAGAAAAGATGACAGGCAGAGATGAAGTATACTTAAAATATAACTAGAGAATGTTCACTGTACGTGGGATTGATGATGCCATATAGGTTATAGGAAGTCAGACACCATTAATGCCAAGTCAGAAAACTACTTAACTAATTAAATGTGTGACTTCATTGAAAAAGAATTAAGGTGAGCTCACAACGATGACTGTCCTGTCAGACGTGATAAAGGCTTCTCATAATAAAAGTAACACGTTCACATTATTTATTTGCATAATAACTTCCTTCTATAATTTATTTTGATTGGATATCCTTGATTTTGTTTGTTTGTTTAATGCTCAAGAGAAGCCAAGAAATAATCTGCATAATCTTCATACTTAAGCTTCTGGGATGCAGAAGTGGGATTTCATATTCTTTCAAAATTTTATGAACAGTATGTTACTTCTGTCTATTCAAGTAGCCTTTTATTCCCAGACTGATTAGAACCCCATGTGAATCCCCAAGGCAACTAGAGAGGAAATTCAATTTAAAATCAGAGACCTTGATATAAGACAATGATCCCTAGTCCTACCTTCATTTCCTCTCTTTGTGGTGTTCTGTCTAGACCTGCTTCCCATTTACTTGCTTGATCACAGCACCCCAGCATTTCCGGTCAGCATATCTTCTTGGAATAGCCTATTTTTTACTGAATATATCTATGAAATTTGAAATTTCACATTACACAATAAAAATCTACTTTTAAAACAATGAGTTTACCTAGTGCTTAGATTTTTTTTTCCAAACTGTGTCAGGAAAATCATAGAGTTTTAGTAGTTATTAAAAATTTGGTATCACCTCTTTCCAAAACATAGCTGATTTCATATCCAAATGTTCAGTTCTTTATTAACAAAATGACCTCCAGCAGAGGTCCTTCTTAAAAGAAAACTTCCAGGAGACATATTTTCCCACATTTACAGGAGCAGAACTACTATTAAGGAACACTGGGGGAAGATAAAAGATACACAACATGTTGAGGAGTCATGTTCCAGCCTCATTGTAACTTCTGCTGGTCTTTTTATCAAGTGGAATCCACATTATCAAACTAACCTTAAAAAGATAATCAGTTTAAGAAACCTGAGAGCATTTCTTATTGCTGCAGTATTTTGTCAGATTTCTCTGACTTTAGATGAAATACAGTCTTATATCTTTCAAAGAAAGCAGTCAACATTTTCTCTACACCATTTCATAACATGGCTTTAACAGCTTAAAAACAAAAAAAAAAAATGTGAAATTTGGATGCAAAATTCTGTCAAACTCAGTTACAACTTTATCAATTGTATTATTACTAAAATTTGATAATGAGTGAAATCTGAAAAATGTGGCATGGTGTATAATTACTTAGAATGGAGGCTCTTAAGCTGATATTTGTGATGTCAGGAAAATACTACATATTTAGTCAATACACACATGTATGCGAAGGTTAAACTTCAGGAGATCTGCGATGTTGATGACTTGGGTTTTGGCTCTTCATGATTTGACTTACCTCCATAAAATTCGCCCAATGTGTTTTCATCATAGTATTGGGCGGAAGTATAGTATTTGCATTGCTTTTTTATTTATAATATAAATGCATTTATTATAAAACACATAATAAGACACTTGTACAAGGTCTTTATACATCTTTCTAAATTTGGATTCTGTTATTCAAAACATGATCATACCATTTTAATGAAACTAGAGATCCTAATTTCCAAATACTAACATAGCATCAAATGTTTAACCATATTCAGACTGTTCTGTAATCGGGAACACCTCCAACTCTCTGTGATTTCAGGTCATTTGGAGTTAGATTTTGTCAGTTTGTAGGTGTGAATTCTTAGGAACACAATGAAATCTTCCACATCAAATTCTTGACTGGTTCCAAAATTTTTATTTTTTTATTTTTTTGAAAAAAAAAAATTTAGAGCACTTTGGGTTTAGGTTCACAGGAAAATTAAGCAGAAAATACAACTATCAACATTCGACACCAGAGAGGGGCATTATTTATAGTCGATAAACATATATTAACAAATCATTATCATCATTATCCAAAATCAATACTCTGAGGATCACTCTTGATGTTATATATTCTACAGGTTTTGACTAATGTATAATAACATTTATCTACCATTATAATAACATACAGGTTATTTTACTGTCCTAAGAATCTGTGCTCCACCTCTTCATCCTTTTCTTTCTCCATTAGGGCCCAGCAACCACTGCTCTTTGTACTGTTTCTGCAGTTTTTGCCTTTTCCAGAATGGCATATCAGGTAGGTGAATAATACAGAATGTAGCCTTTTCAAAATGGCATCTTCCATTTATTTTAAATATTTTGAAAGCCCATTTATTTTTAGTACTGAATAATACTCCATTGTATGGATGAACCACAATATATAAATCCATTTACCTAATATTGGACATCTTGGTTGCTTCCCAGTTGCTTCCTGCTGAAAATATTCATATGGCTTGTGTTTTTCTGCATACATGGTTTAGACTTCTCTGGATATGTAATCCCAGCAGCTCAGGAGGCTGAGGCAGGACACTGCAGGTTCAAAGCCAGTCTCAGCAACTTAACAAGGCTCTAAGCAGTTCATTTCTGACTTAAGAATATGTCTCAAAATAAAATATATAAAAAAGGGCTGATGATGAGGCTCTGTGGTTTAGCACTCCTGGGTTCAATCCATGATATAAAACAAACAGACAAACAAACAAAAACATCTCTGGATAAATACAAAAGAGCACAATTGATAGATTTTATGTTAAGGAAAACTTTTTTTTTTCTTTTTTTTATATATAAGAAACTGCCAAACTGTCTTCCAAAGTGGCTGCACCATTTGCATTCCCAACAGAAATGAATGAGAGTTACTGTTGCTCTGTATCTTCACCCCCATTTGATGAGGTTTCTGTTTTACATTATGGCTATTCCACTAAGCATTTCAATTCTGTAGTAACATATGAGGAAAAAGATCTTTCCATATGCTCATTTGGCAACTGTATAACTTTGATGAACTCATGTTCCAGTATTTACATATTTTTAAATCGGGCTCATTCTTTTGTGTTGAAACTCAAGAATTCTCTGTTTTAATTCAGGTATTTTATTAGATTCTCTTTTCAAATATTTTCTGTTAGCCTATGGCTTACATTCTTATTCTCTTGACTGGATTTCCCAGAGTATAAAGTTTTAATTTTAATGACGTCCAGCTTATTAATTCTTCCTTTCACAGGTCATGCCTTTGTTGTTATATCTAAAAAAGTCATTACCATACACAAGTCAAATAAATTATCTCATAAGTTTTTTTCTATGCGCTTTATAACTTTGTATTTTGTGTTTGGGCCAATAATTTATTATAATTAGCTTTTGTGAAAACTATAGTGTTGTCTAGATAAAATTTTTAACATATTGATGTCCAGTTGTTCAAGCACCATTTGTTGAAGAGACTATTGTGCATCCATTTTATTCCATTTACTCCATTGACACTTAATAGTGGAATATATTTATGTGATATATTTCTGTTCTCTCCTTTCTATTCCATTGATACATTTCTTGTTATTTCTCCAAAATCCCACTGGTTACTCTAACCTTAAAGTTGGGTAAGGTCTATTCTTTGAATTTGTTCTTTTTTTTTTTTAATACTTTGTTGCCTGTTCTGAGTCTTTTTCTTTTCCAATATAAACTTAAAATCAGGTTTTCAATAGCCACAAAATAACTTGCTGGAATTTGACTGAGATTGCATTGAATCTATAAATCAAGTTGGGAATATCTGACATTTTGACAATACTGAGTCTTCCTAGCCATGAGCATAGAATCTCTGATTTTTTTTATCATAGTTTTATAATTTTCCTCATATGGACACTAGCATAATAGGTAATGGGTTTTAAAAATCAAATTTCATTTTTTTCAATCAATGGTATATAGGAAAGAAATTTTCTTTTATATTCTGCAAACTCACATATTAGTTCCAAGAATTTTGTTGCTGTTGCTATTGTTGATTATTCAGATTGTCTACATTGACAATGAAATCATATGCAAAAAAGCAATTTTATTATTTTCTGCTGAATATGTCCATTTCTGACTTAAGAATATGAGCATTTCATAGTAATTCAATTTCCTTTGATTTTTTTCCACTTTATTTTATCTTTATACTTTTTGATTGGTTACCTTAAAGTTACATAAAGTATCTCTTGTTTTTCTTTTCCATCCCTTGTATTATTTCTGTCACTGATTTCACTTACACACATGCAAAAGTCATGGAATATGTATTTGTTATTATTTTGAATAAACTATTAATATCAATTAAGAATAAGAAATATATGCCTTTATTTTACTTTCTTGTATATATAATATACTTCCTTTGTTATGTAGATGAGACTTTCTATTTCATTCTCTTTGACTCTGAAGAATATTTTGAAACATTCCTTGTAACACATTCTCAATACATTCCACAATTTTTACTTGTCTAGAAAAATTTTCATTCCTTCTTCATTTTTGAAGAATAATTTCACAGGATATGGAATTCTGGTTTAATGTGGTTTCTTTTATCTTTTATCTCCCAACATTTTACATAGTTACTTCACTCTCTTCTGAGTTCTTGATGGTAAATATGATTTTTTTTTTTTGTACCAGGGATTGAACTCTGGGGCACTTGACCACTGAGCCCCAGCCCCAGAACCAGCCCTATTTTTTGTATTTTATTTAGAGATAAGAGTCTCACTGAGTTGCTTAGTGCCCCATTTCTAAGGCTGGCTTTAAACTCAGGATCCTCTTGTCTCAGCCTCCAGAGCCAGAATTACAGGCATGCACCACTGTGCCCAGCCCTGATGCACTTCTTATCTTGGCTTCTCTGGTCTTTCTCTTACTCCTGGCATCTTTCAAGATTTTGTCTCATATCTTGATATTCTGCAATTCAAATATATGTATAGATGTAGGGTTTAATTTCTTTGGTGGAGGTGGTATTTTTTGTTTTGTTTGCATTTATTCAGCTTGACCTATAAAACAGGCCTTTAGTGATGTATTATTTTCTGTGCCTCCTGAGTTTATGGCTCAATGTCTGATATTAATTTTGGGGAAAAAGTCTCAATTATCATTGCTTCAAACATTTCTTTCTTTCTTTCTTTCTTTTTTTCTTTCATCTCCTTCTGGTATTTTCTTTATGCAAATATTTTACCTTTTATAATTGTCCCACAGTTCTTGGATATTCCAGATTTTTTGCTCTGTTTTATTCAAAATTCTTGCTTGGAAGTTTCTGTTTTAACAATTTCAAGCAGAGGCTGAGATACTTTTCTTCAGCTATAACTTGTCTACATATGGGCCCAAACAAATGTACTGTTCATTTATGTTAGGGTTTTTCATCTTTATCTTTATTAAATTCTTAGAATTCCACCCCCCTCCCTTTTTTTGTGGGGGGATTACTCAGGATTGAACTCAGGAGCACTCAACCACTGAGCCACATCCCCAGCAGTATTTTGTATTTTATTTAGAAACAGGGTCTCACTGAATTGCTTAGTGCCTCGCTTTTGCTGAGGCTGGCTATGAACTCATGATCTTCCTGCCTCAGCCTGCCCAGCCACTAGGATTACAGGCATGTGCCACAGCGCTCTGCTCTCTCTTATATCCCATCTGTCCCAAATTGTCTACTTTGTCACTTAGAATCTCAAGCATAATATGGATGGTTTAAATAAAAATACCTGGGCTGATAAGTTCTTGCTAAATTAGGCTCTAGTTCTAAAGTTTTCTCAGTTTCTTCAAGCTATATTCTTTCTTTTTTAGTATGCCTTGTAATTTATTTTTCTTACTACTCATACATGACGCATTTCATAAAAGAAACTGCAGCAATTAGGTGATAGGATGTTGGGGAATGGGAATTATAACCCTCTGGTTATAGTCCTAAAGTTCTAATATCACAGTGAACATGTGCCCCTGGACTCGGCACTTCACAAATATTTCATATTACCTCTTCCCCTTTAGTGGAAAAGAATCGCTAGACGGCCTGGGCTTTCTTATTTTTCTTCTTAACAAAAAAGGCAAAAGAAAACTAGAGTTGGGTATTTCATTTCCCCTGGAACAGATGGAATCTGCTAAAATGCCAATAGATTAGGTGCTGGTAAAAGGGTTTTTCCTGAAGGAAGACAATGCTAATGAGAACAGAATGAGATGAAGTACTTCAAAATGGTTACTTTCCCCTCCTCTTCCTGCTTAAAGCAGAAAGGATTTTTTTCTCTGATCTTCATTGTGAAAACCCAATAAAGATCTTGTGAGTAAAACTCACAAAAATGCGAGAGCTCCTTTTTGAGTAGGAACCCTGGAGATTTTAATCCTGACTTGTCCTCACCAACCCTCCAGCAATTTTCAACTACAATTGAGGTTTTCCTACCAGACTCCAGTTACAAGGGAGGTTTCTGCTCCAATAAGTTGTGATTCTCTGTGTCCAGCTGTCTCTCCAATTCTGGGGGCATTAGTTTACTCTGTGATTTTATATTTCTGACACATCTATATAGTCATCGATTTCTTTTTCTTTTTTTTTTTTTCCCCCAGTTTCATCAGCTTTATTTGTTGTTAGGGTGGAGTGGCAACTTCCAGACTCCTGGAATCAGAAACTCAGTCTTCTTTTCTCAAACAATGAATAACATTTGCAAATACTCCATATACCATTAATGTTTGTATTTATAATATCATGCTGGGAAGCATGCATATATTTATAGCTTTGAAGATATAACAGTTCTTCCTAAACTGGCTCAGTGTCAATCTACTCTCTTTTCCTATTTTTTTTTATCTGCCTTTCTTAAGGCTGTTTTCAAATAGTGCTCCTGAATGCATGAAATGACTCTTTCATTAAACAATAAAGAACGTTTAAATGAAAATGTAAATAACACTTATTGGAATGGTTATGATTCATAAAAGATAAGTTCTCAGAGACATTGTCTAGCACAAAGATGGTGTTTAAAAATTAACTTATTCATAATACTTTTCATATTTGGATGTGAAGGCAAGGAACACAATATTCAAGAATGATTAGCATTACTCAGGATTAACTGTTCAAGGATTAGCTTCTCATATAACAAACAGCCTCACAAAACTAAAAATAATAATAAATAAATAAAATTCTCTGTGTTATTTTACCTAGTACAAGTTTAAATTATCTTTTGGAGCCTTAAAATAGGAAGAGTCTTCTTGTCTTTGTGATACTGATGCAATACCATACTTCCATCTACCCCACACCCCTACCAAATAGAACAATTTCCTTCACACAGAAATATGTTAGGGTGAACAATCCCCTTTTCTACAAAGCATTGTTGGGGATACTCTGTTACTAGGCTAGTCATCTTTGTTCCTCACACTTTTTTTTGATTTTTTTAAAAAATAAATGACAGTGGAATGCATTACAATTCTTATTACACATATACAGCACAATTTTTCATACACCAATTCATATCTTCATACATGTACTTTGGATGATGATGTCTATCACATTCCACCATCCTGGCTAATCCTCTGCCCCCTCCCTTTCCCTCCCTCCCCTCTTCCCTATCTAGAATTCATCTATTCCTCCCATGCTCCCCCTCCCTCCACTATGAGTCAGCCTCCTTATATCAGAGAAACATTCAGTATTTGTTTTTTTTTTTTTTTGGGGGGGGGGATTGGCTAACTTCACTTAGCATTATCTTCTCCAACACCCTTCATTTACCTGCAAATGCCATGATTTTATTCTCTTTTATTGCTGAGTAAAATTCTATTGTGTATATATGGCACATTTTTTTTATCCATTCATCCACTGAAGGGCATCTAAGTTGGCTGCACAGTTTAACTATTGTGAATTGTGCTGCTATAAACATTGATGTGGCTGTATCCCTGTAGTATGCTGTTTTTAAGTCCTTTGGGTATAGACAGAGGAGAGGGATACCTGGGTCAAATGGTGGTTCTATTCCCAGATTTCCAAGGAATCTCCATACTGCTTTCTATACTGTCTGCACCTCACACTTTTTTATATCATTCATCTACTGTGTTTTGATCTGGAGCGTGTATACATACGAGAAACAATTTTACCTTGCTTAATATTTAGTTTCTTAGACTACTGGTTCTAATGCTGCATTACCTACAATGTTCTTATCTGCTTTTTACCTAAAAGTATGCCTCTAAAGGTTTCTATAACTAAAATTATTTCCCAAACTTTGCCAAATAAACACATATAGTTATTTCCACTGATCCTTTGGATTTCAGGAAAAAAAAAAACCTTAATTAACCATCCCTCCCACTCAAATCATTGACCGCGTGTTCTTATGAGAAATATACTCTCTACAGTCAAAATATTTATCTTGGTTTGTAACTGTAATTTGATAAAGTTTGATGACTTGCTCTGAAAATTCCACAAGTGTGGTGAATGCTTTTGCTCACCACTATTCCACAAGTGTGGTGAATGCTTTTGCTCACCACTATGTTCCGAAATACTCAGCCTTGGGAAGGAAAGAGTGATAAATCAATATTTGCAGAATATTGACACTAAGGTGTCTTATGAAATCATCTGCTAGTCAACTAACCCCGAGGGCCCTAATGTGGTGATAGATAGCTATGGGAATAAAGAGAGACACAGCATGAGAGATGAAAAACACCTGAAGTCAGACTTCATATTTTTCCCAGGATCAATGTTTCCCAATAAGCCACTAGATAAAAGCACAGATTCTTCTAGAATTGCATAGCTTCCATATTCTCCATCAGCCCACCTGAAAGGCACATATTCTGTGAATCTTTCAAAGTTAATTTACATATTCTATCTCATCTCTACACTGGATAATTTAAAATAAAAATAAAACTGTAAGGAGCACTATTCTTAAAATTAAACTACAGTGAAAACTGGTCCATTTTTGTCTAACACTATCTGTTTTATATTCCCAAGGGTGGTGACTCGGTCTGCTCAACTGTCTTGTAATGATTCTGTCCTCCACTGTCACTCTTGCCAATCAGGAGATGTTGTCTGGTCTGTCTGGAGCCCTGAGCAGTGAATGGATACCTCAGGGGGCTGTCATAGTTTGTATAGTTGGGGTGGTAGAGGGTTGCAGGAAGAAGACGTGTAATAAAAACCATCTGTTCTGAGAATTATAGAAGTCAGAAAGAGACTAGCAGGAGTCCTACATCTATCACCACATGGAAGCCCAATTAAAATACACACATTTGGAAAATGGGATTTTGTCAGAATGTGCCTCAATGAGAAAATGCTGTAACTGAAATTGCACTGGAATTATTCACTATTAAATAAATAGAATAGATGGAAATGGAAACAAGGAGTCAGGAATAAAAACCTAATGAAATGTTCTTTATGTATTTTTTTTACTTCCCCTATTTCAAGTAAACAGAATTCACATTTCCATGTCAAGAAAAGTGAACTTTGAAATAAAGATTGGCGGATGTGGTATTGTGTGACAATAAGAATAACCACACTCCATAACAAGTATCAAGGTAGCATACAATTTGAAGGTTTATGACAGAGGCAGTAATGTCTAGAAATATGAAAAGATATATTCTTTAGTATACTACAAGGCACAGAAAGCGACTAAAACATGAATATTCAGAGAATAAAAATAAGCATGCCTTTTCCATATGCCTCACATATAACTTAGGTATATACAAGAAAAGCTCTTTTGTTCACTATGTGAAGAGTTTTGCATTATTGGTTTGATCTTTATAGATTTCTCATGGACATGCCTACCATGACCATTTTTGAATGTCTGATTTAGCACTGCTTTTTCTCTGCATACCTGTATGGAGCTTCAGGGCTAATCATTTTAGTATGAACTGTAAAACTGATATGCTCATTTTGGGAAGGAGAACTTGGCTAATCCTCCTCCAGTGGGATAGTAATACTAGTGAGCAGGGATGAACTAGTCCATGTGGAATAATGGAGGAGCTCAGTTTGGTCAGCCAGTCCTTCCAAATACCCAGGTTCAGAGTGCTCCTTCATGTCACTGCCTTCACATCAGCCATTGTGCACATCAAGTGTTCAGGGACAAACTGGGGCCTTCTCCTTGTTCTAAGCTATCTCCCATTTGGCTATAGCTATACATGTTTAAATTAGCGATGTCTTCAGACCTGCTCTATACCATATACTTTTGGTTTTTTGTCCATATACAACCAACATATCATATGTCTTCATAAATTTATGATATGGAAAATCCTGCTGCCATCAATTAGGCAAAGCAAACATCATAACTACTGACCATGTATCCCAAATGTCATATTTTCTTATGCCCTCAAGAGTTCTAACACAGATGGTCTGTTGGATGTTCTGCAGAAGCCTGGGAAAAGTTTGTTTCTATTTTTATAGCAGAAAATATAGCCTCCTTAGTGACCACAGGAATAGCAGTTAAGAAGCTCCTGCTAACATGAGCTTAGTTATTATTAGTGCTAATGAAGAGGCTTATATTTCAAACTCTCAGTTGAAGAATGCCATGTTGGATTGTGCTAACTGAATGCTGTGGAATATTTTAGATGCTGACTTCCTTGATGCCAAAATGAAAATTACAGTTTGCTTACATAACTGTACTTCAGTATTCTTGTGCAGGGGGTGGGGCGAGTTGGTTACCTCAAGACAACTACAGACACCAAAATTGGTAGGTGCAACAGTTCCCTATATAAAATGCGCAGTTTCTACAAGTAACCAATACACACTATCTCATCTACTTAAATTTTCTCTAGATTATAAGTAAATGTCCAATATAATTATCTATGCAACTCAAATAGTTGTTATATTATTTATGTAAAAATGATAAGAAAAAAAGAAATGCCTCACAGGGCTGTATAAATACAGATGCAATTTTTTCCCTAATATTTTCTATCCAAAGTTGGTTAAAAACAAAGACATGGAGCCCCAAGATAAAGAGGGCTGACTACAATAGCATCTCAGTGTTAAGCATTCTCTTGAGGTATCTGTAATCATAGTTTTCTGAGGTTTTTTCAGAGATAACTTTTTTTATACATTTATTTACTTACTTATTTTTATTGGTGCTGAGAATCAAACCCAGCCCCTCACACATGCTAGCGCTCTACAACACTAAGTTACAACCCCAATTTGCTGTCTTTTAACTTTAGAATATATAATTAATATATATATATATATATATATATATATATATATATGTGTGTGTGTGTGTGTGTGTGTGTGTATACATATATATGTGTGTGTGTGTACACTTTTAGTTCTTATGCATTTGGGAATAATATACCTAAAGTTATGTTACAAGTTTTCCTTTAAAATTTTTCAAAAATTCACTCCAAATCAAATGCAATGTCACATTATGAATTACATATAAAAGCATTTTTATATCAGAGAATGTTGATAAATATTGTAGCTACAAACATAAAAGCTCTCACCTAGTGAATTCTGCATAAAAACATGCTTTAAAGTTCTAATTAAAAACAATATATGTATATTTTAGTATATTTAACCTTTGTATTAAATATTTATCTAACATATTATATAAATATATTCAGTATGATACTCAACATTGTTGATAATTAATGTGATTTAGAAAATGTCAATATATTTATTAAAGAGTAATATTTCAATGTTTCTTGAAATATAAAGGGCTATTTGCCCCCTAAAATTTGTTCATATATGATGAAGTTTTTAAGATTCAGAGGCTATATTTTAAACTCTTAATCTCATCAATTACTTTATGAATAATATAAATCATACTGAATTTTTTCCAAGTGGAAAAGTGCACTCCAGATGCTATGGATTGAACATTTATATTTCCCCCAAATACATATGTTGAAATCAAATTACCAATATCAACTAGGAGATAAGGCCATTGGGAGGTGATTAGGTCAAGGGCAAAGGCCTTATTATTGGCATCAGTGTTTATATAAAAGAGACCTGAGTGGGCTGCACTGTGCACACTCTGCCATTTGAGGACACAGCAAGAAGGTGATATCCATAAACAATGGAGTAGACCATCATCAAACACCAGATGTCCTGGCACCTTAATCCTGGAGTTTCCAGTTTCCCAAACTATAAGAAATAAGTTTGCATTACTCATAAATTACCCAGTTTATGGTATTTTTGTAGTAGCAGCCCAAACAGACTAAGATACCTGAAAATTAAGATTGCTGAATAAGTAGACTCTAAATATTTATGTCATGTATCCAAATAACAGATGCTAAATACCTGTAGATATTTACAAATCCAAACCAGGAGTTGTTTTTCAAGAAACTTCACTAAAATATTGTCTCATAAGCCAATGAAATAGTTTGTGCAAATAATTTATCAGGATTTAATAAAACAAGCTCTTTGGGATACTCGCCATAGTTTCTACCTTCCACTGGTCATATTTAAATTACTCTCACTTCAGATCTTAACTTAAATGCTACTCCTGCAGAAAGAGCCTTTATGACCTCTCCACTTCAAAATAAATCAGTTCTTGATTACAATTTCCAATTATATATTTGTATGAGATGATTAATATCTGCCTCCCTAATTAAATCAAAAGCTCCAAGAGAGAGGAACTATTCCAGCTGCTAATGTGCATGTAGGCACAGCAGTGTCTAGAAAAGAGTGAGTACACAGTGAACATGTACTGAATGAATATATGAATGACCGAATAAATTAATGAAAAAAATATGGTAAATGTGGTTCTGGGGAGATGCCCCTGAGGAAATAAGGTATGGGAAAGATTTAGGTCAAATAGTCAAAAAGATCCTAGGTTTTGATGCCAGCTGCAACACTTAATAGTGATTTTTAAAAATTGCCCCTTATCTCTGTATTAAAATTCCATAATAATTTAAACTGAAGTGGTAATAAATTTTTAGAAAATATTTTTTTGTAAAATAATCCACTATTTATTAAAGTACTTAAAGATGATTCTCAAATTTAATGAATAGGGTTCAAATCTGAAACTGGAATGTGGATATGAACTTAAGAATTTATTGTTCTAGGAAAAGTTATTCTCAGTGAGATTCAGTTGTATCATCTTCAAAATGTCACTGCTACTATGTACTTGAGAATTTTGAGGATTTACATGTCATATTTAAATAAGATGCTTGGCCCAAAGCCTAGCACATGGCAAGTACTTAGTATTTCCTTTCATGATCTATATCATTCATGTCTTGACCATCTAAGTCCTACTGTACTCATTAATTAGTAAGGCAAATAATGGTTTTAAAGATAACAGGTATGTATTTAAGTGTAAATCCTATAAGAATCAATGATGAAAGATGCAATGACCTTGGGATATGCCTGACTCAACAGTGGAGTTACAGAAAGGAGTAGTGTAGTTATGGATTGCTGCTGGAGTCACAATTTCTTGATTCAAACCCAGACTCATTCACTTACCAACTAATCATACTATGTAAACTTTCAGTCTCAATCTCCCCATGTGCAGATAAAAATAATACCAATGTGTACAGTTCTTATGAGAATTAAATGAGCCAATGAATCCAAAATACTTAATACTATGCTTGTCCTAGAATAAGAACTCACAAAATCTAACTCAATATAAGCAGGAGTACATAAGCCTATACTTATAATGTCTCTGGGCTGTGCCATTGCTTATTTCCCATTGAAAAATAAAGATGCTGAGAACAATCAAGACTACTGTATAAATTACAGCATCGTAGCATCCAGTGCATCCAGCATCATGCTAAGTGAAATAAGCCAATCCTCCCCCCCCCAAAAATAAGACTGAATGTTTTTTTCTGATATGCAGATGCTAATTCACAATAAGCGGGGCGGCTAGGTAAGAATAGAATTACTTTAGATTAGGTAGAGGAGAATGAAGGATGGGGGTTGTGGGGGTATGAAGGATAGTAGAATGAATCAAACATCATTACCCTATGTATGTACATAACTCTACAACCAGTGGGATTCTACATCATGTACAGTCAGAACAATGAGAAATTATGCTCCATCTATATATGATGTATCCAAGTACATTCTATTGTTATGTATAACTAGTTAGAACAAATAAAAAAGTTAAGGGGTGTGAGTGTATAAAGGATAGAATAAATTGAACATTATTAACTGTGCATATATATGTGCATACACGACTCCTTTACTGGTGTGATTCTACATCATATATAATCAGAAGAATGAGAAGTTATACTCCATTTATGTATGATGTGCCAAAATGCATTCTACTATCATGTATAACTAATTAGAACAACAAAAAAATATAACTTGGAAGGTCATTAGTGATGAATCAATATCCTTACAGATTCTTGATTTTAAGTGGGAAACACAGCTTTTTGATATCTTAAGGAGATATTGAAGTTAGAATTGTCATCCATGTGGATCAGCATAGTGAACCTGAAAATATGCATGTAAATATAAACAACATATTTTGAAGTTTCACCATATCTTATATATGGAAGCTCTACTTATACAAAGTACATCGTTTTACAAAAAGCTTTAGAGAGTAAACCCTCAGGTTCTGTGTAGTATTGTCTTTTCTTCTCCTACTGATTTAGAGGTCAGGCTCTGAATATACAATGTCTATGATCAGTTTTCCAGTTCACCACTTTACTAGACAAATTACTTAGATTGTCTGAGCTTAATTTATCTCATCTGTAAAGTGTATTTATTAAATAGTCCCTATTTCATATGACTATTATAAAGATTAAATAAGATATATATGAACATATGCATATATGCATACAAATGATACATATACATAGATATTTATATACATGTATGTATGAATTCAATGATATATATAAACACACATGTGCATACATACGTATATGCATTTAAAGAAAAAATAAGTTGCAAACCCAATTTCAATAATATTATTTCAATGTTTATTTCTTAGGCTTCAATATATTTCAATTTACTTATGAAAGTCTCAATTATACCATTTCTGTACACATGCATGTATTTCCATGCAAATATAATACTAAAATTTAAAAAATGAAATTTTTCCAATATTGACTCTCTACTGATGGCTTATATGGCAACATTTGTAAGTAATTAGTGAACTAATAACCTGTTCTTCATGGTCACATAATTAGCCCTCTCTTTGTCAGGCTCTCCTGCAGTTAGTTGTGACCATATGACTATCCTAGCCAATGAAATGGGGTGAGAGAAGTGATATATACCTTTGGAAAAGGTGAGTTCTAAAATTTCCCTTGTTCTTTCCCTCCTGGTTTATTAGTTAATATTTCTGTGTCCATTTTGTGTTCTTTCTGCCATGATTACTTGCTTTGTTCTTCAGTGTTATGTGTGAGATTTTCTATTACAAGCATAGGTTGTGGATAAGAAAGTAATGTTGGGTATGAGGTTTTTTGGGGGAAGTGAGGAATAGTGGAGGACAGCACTTTCCAGATGGATGTGAAAAGCAATAAGCAGCACAGCAAAAAGAGTTTAACCAAATCCCTACCTGGCATCAACAGTGTTATTTAGTCATTAAAAACTCCTGTGAATTTCTATTGTCTTACTATGCTGCGGCAACTAAAATAGATGTATAATAGTAAAAATATATATGTACTTCTCCATTGGTCAGCATTTACGGAATTTTTATATCTCCATACCTTCCATGCATTTTGTACACTTTATGCAAATGTGTGGCAACAGCACTAGCAGGATCCAAATTGACATCAAAGTGGTGGTTATTGGCCAAACGCTTTTCAGGTTCAGGTCGAAGCCATAGATTTTGCACTAAATTTTCCAGATGTTCTGTAACATGGAGGAAATCTGGTGTCCCTCACAGAAAACCTGACAGCAATAAAGTTTTATGAGATCCGTAAGACCCCCCAAATATTGAATGATATATATGCATGCATAAATGCATACACACATACATATGTGACATCACATGCTGAAAAAAACACAGCCCCTTCTACACAATTCCAAGCAATTCAAATGGAGCACAATACCTTCTGCAATCAATCAAGGAAAACTGCGTTGGTGTTTTCATGAACAAGATGCAATATTTTATGTTAAGCCATTAGTTTGGGGTATTCTCTATGACAACATCTCAGATTATTGAACTACCACAATTAGTTGTCACATTGTTCATGGTTTTGATAAGTCTGAATCATTGGAACAAAATACCTGTTCATTCCAAAACAAATATAATTGTTTACTACAGTTGCTCAAATGTTCTATCTTATGCTAGAAATTTGAATTTCTACCATCAACATTTTGTTACTCACTCAAGAGCTATTTTTAGATAAATAACATGACACATATAAAACTCTGAGTTTAGGGACTTCCAATGATTATTTGTCTGGCTCAGTTCAACTAAACTATGGGTTAATCTACATCCTTTGTATTTTTATAGCTTAAATTTCTTACAGTGTGAATTTCAGTCAATAATTCTATCATGCTCTAACCTGACTCAACAAAGAATTTAGGAGGATCACCAGACTCCAACTCAAGACTGCAAGAACATTTGGACTGGTGATGTATTTTTCCAATTACTGCTTTCAATGTTCACTGTCTATGAACACATTGAAGCCATTTAGGATATATTATTCTGGTAAATGAGTAGACGGCTCACACACATTAAATTCCTGTTCCTGTGCAGATTGCAAAATGCAATACCTTTATCTATTTCATGCTGGAATTAAAAATCCATATCACAAACTCTTAGAAAATAAACCATTGTTCCTTTTAGAAAATGTAAATGAGAATTAACATATATATTATCAGAAATGTGCTAATACATAACCACTGTTTTTTTTCTGAGTAATATATTTAAGATTCAATTTTATTCAAGGTACACCTGAAATATACAGTATTTTAACACTCAGTTGTGAAAACTAGAGAAGGCAAAGGGCCCAGGGATCAGTAGAACAATGAAGAAATTATCTGTCTGACAGCTGAGAGGTCAGGATGAAGTTAGTGGGTAAAACTACCAAGTGAATAACATTTTACATTTAGTAAAACCAGAAAGCCATTCTCCTAGTTTTCTCAATTCATATATTCTGTCTTTATGAGAAAAAAAGCTATGCTGTTTTACATTTAAAATGTTCACTATGGTTATAAGCACTTCCTTACAGAAACACGCCACTTCTTTGAGAAAAAAATTTTCAGAAGGCTTGTTTGGCAACAGCTGAAAATGAATTAGAGGGCAGGAAGAAAAGAACTAGAAAAGAACTATGGCTTTAATTTGCATGGCTGATGCCTGCCTTTATTAGGCTTGTGCCAGTGAAAAAGGAAATTAAGTAAACCCAGAACCTTTCAAATAATGTATTAAATATTTGGTCCAAGTTGAATTTGAGATGTTCTACAAGTAGTTGGGAGTCTAGTAAATAACAATGTGCAAGCATTGTATAAAATGAAGTACATGCATTGCTCAAGCCCACACCTTGAGTCTGAAGGCCAGAAAAAAGCTCACCCATCTCAAATGGTAAAATATCCTCCTAGTCTATACTTAAGTTGCCTTCAAAGATTATCTACTATTATGAAACAAAACAAATCAAAGTACTCTCAATAATTCTTATGGCTTTTTCCACATGTTAGATTAATTTTAGAGGCAATTGCTTGGCAATTAATATTTTTTTGTAAAGAAGAAATAGTATAATGAAGGAAATGTGTATGTGTGTGTGGGAGAGACAGTGAGTGAGTGTGTGTGGGTGGGGGGGCAGTATGTGCAAGAAAGAAATGGTACTAAGAACCTGGAATATAGTCCCAAATCTTCAGATTGAGTAAACCTTAGGACAAGGGGAAAGGTAAGGTGTATTTTAAGAGGTACATCCTGACATTTGTTATAACTCAGGCTCTTTTGTATTTGGTAGCATAAACCTTGAGATCTGCCCTGAGAGGAAACCAGTGTGGGACCCAATATCTGTTACATGTACAGATTCCATAAATAAAAGTTAAAGTAAGAAAAGAAAATGAAATTCAATTTTTATAGTATATTTTATGCCCTCTGATTTGGTTCTAAATATTATTATTTGAGGCCAGAGATGTGTTCAGTGTAGCTTATCCAGAATACTTAGAATAAAGCCATTATCTAATAGATAAGATAGATAATTCATTTAATAGTCATTTTTAGGATGACCTATCAAACTACAATTTTCAGATCACTCAGTGTTTGCGATCAAATGCTGTCAAAGGAATGAGACAGACTCCTTCTATTTAACAGTGTATAATTTTCAGCTAGTGATTATAAATTAACTGAATCCATTTACATAGTCAAAGGCTATGTCTGAAAATTCCTGATGGGTTTTAAAATATAAGGTTTACCTCAATGTAAATATACTTTGCAATATAAAATCTGGTATTAAATTACACAAAATAATATTGGAAATCTAACATAAGCTGTGAAAAATGACCAAGGAGTCACTACTCTGTGACAGCAAAGACTTTCCCCCCCTGACTTGTTAATATATGACTCTCATGTAGGGAAAGTCTCTGTTAAGTTCATGAAGGTGTCTAAGGAATTAAAATCTAGGCAGAGGCTCTCACAGAACTGCAGACTAATGGCTAGTTTAACACTGTTGTCCAATGTCAAAGCACCCATTTGTTAGGGGTATGCCCATCAGCTGCTTAAAGACGCCTACAACTGAGCTCAAACTAGGGTAGAGATACAGGATTTATTTCCCATGAACACAACTTGATTAAAGTGACCCTCATCTAAAATGTGCAAAAAGATGGGGAGGGACTTTTAAATAAGTGTGATTAAGGTCCAGGCACAGGCTTAAGATCCATGACTTACATTAGTCAAAGCTGAGGTGAGTGGAAGAAGAATAGAAAATTGTAATAAGCTCTTGTGAATTTAGGAAAGCAATCTATCCTGAAACAATGATGGCAAAAGCCTTAGGACAGATTCCCCTCTCTTTCTCATCTGCTCACACACAAACTCACACATTCTTCTCTCTAAATCCTTTCAATGAATTTATAGACATATGCAGAAACTGTATACAGAGTTTTTCCAACTCACAATGGTGAAACAGGCTAAGATCCTTGGCACCCATCCTTCTTGCCTCTTTTCACCTACCACTTAACCCAGTTCTGGGTGTTATAGAACTCCCAGCTTTGCAGACACTAGAGGGATATTTTTTTAAGGTGCTAGATCATTCATTCTCAACACTTATCATGCAAACCTACAACTCAGTAACCCTCAGACTTTACTGATAGTCAACACACCTAACAGAATGAGATGACAATCACCACTTTAATTCATAGACCATTTATGGAACACTCACATTTTCACAGAACAACATGGAAAGGCTATGGAGAATAAAAGATGAAGCAGTGTCCTCAAGAAGCAACATTCTTTATAAATTAACATAATACAGAGGGGATATGGCCAACATGACAACAGAGATACAAAGGACAGAAAAAAAGATGAAAGAAAAACATGAAGAAAATGCAAAAGATTAATTTCAACAAAGAACATTACTGAAAACTTCTTGGAGGAGATAAAAGTTAAAAAAATATTTATGACTTTAGCATAAAAGAAAAAATAATGTGGGTCTTTAAAGTAATGAAGCAAAGGCTAGAGGTATAGCTGAATGGTAGAATACCTTCCTGCCATGTGCAGTGCTCTGGGTTCAATCCCTAGTCCACAAAATACTACTATAGCATCAGCAGCAACAACAACCATAATAACTACAACTATAATAAAGTAGTGGGTTAATAACAGTTAAGTCAAAATAGCCTGAGCAATATGCCCAGTGCTTTCTCAGTTTATTTGTACACAATTTAGATACTGAATGGCACAGTTGAAGACTAGGTACCTCAAAGCCCCAAGACAATGGGAGCAATATTCTGTCTTTTGGAGTCCCTTTAATCATGGTAAATATATCATATATATATTATATTATACTTATATATTATATATATATATATATGTATATAATGTAAAATGCTGCTATATCTTCTTGATTGAATATCAATGTCTTCTCTTCCACCCTATACTGTTTTTATATTTGGAAACTTCAAATTTTACCCATGAATCTATGTTGTTCTGAAGTCTTTTCTCATCTTTTCTTGGTATCTTTCCTTCTCCCGTTCATCACACTACAGCCCTCCTATCTCTGAAATTCCCCCTGTGATAATCACTCCTTGCACTCTCCATCCACTAACTTAGACTAAATATCCTCACTTTTCTCAGAACCCCATTTGTTCCTAAAATAGACTATCTTAGTGACACTGTTACCAGCACATTTAGCTTACCTGTCCTCTGTCCTTTGCTGACAATGTGCAAAAAAAAAAAAAAAAAATCAGTCTAAACCATTTTCTTCTTTATATCTTCTCTGATGTTTCTGGTGATACTGAAAAAAATTCAAATATTCTGCTGATTTGTGTCATTATAAACTTAAGATCCTCCATGTTCTCTCTGCTGGGTCTCCACGACTGTTCAGGATCTACTGCAATATGCCCTTTCCTTTCCTCAAAACAACGTTTCCAAATCACCATCACTCTTCTCAGTCTTTCTACTCAGACTGTTCCTTTGCCCTCAGCCCACATCCTTTGTTGCTGACTTCACAGAAAACAATCTGAGGCCAAAGGTGAAACTTTCATTCTTCCCACTTTGAAGTCTGTCTGTGTGTCCATTAGCAGGTTAATCATGTCCCTGATGTCATGGAGGAGAAGCCTGTCAGCACTTCTAAGTTAATTTTCACTCCTCCTCTGAGAGAACACACTGATTCCCAGGCATTTGTATCTTCAGGCTCTTCTTCTCTCTTAGCTTCTTTGTTTTCACAATCAGCAAGTTGGACACTCCTCAAACCTTCCCTAAATTGACCTCCTTTCTGGAAGGAACCCAGTGTCTTTTCTTTCCTCTGTTTCTTGCTTTAAACACATGTTATCAACACAAATCACTTTCTTCCCGTTCACTTTTCTTGCAGTCTAATTGGAGTTGTGCCCCTATTTTCCACAGCAGTGACTCTTTTCAATGGAGAGTCTGGCATTTGACCACCGGGCATTTTCAGTTCTCCTGTTTGACTTCTGTATGGCATGTAGATAACATGTCTTTGTTCAGGCAGTCCACCACTCCTTCTCATTTTAAGCTACCTTATTGACAAGTTTGTTTTGCTTTTCACATTTTTCCTTTATTGATCTTTCCTCTTCTCATTTTATACTTCCTTGACTACTTCCTCTGCTTTTCAAATCCATGCAAAATCCAATTTTTATATCTAATAAAGATGACTTCTTTGACATTAGGGTCCATTGCTCTTACTTTTCATTAAATATTAAGCATCAGAATATGGAATCTAACATGTCTGAAAGTTAAATGTCATTTGTTCTCACTTATCTTTTTCTCCAGCCAAACAATATTACTTAATTCAGCTAACTGCATGAACCCAAGTTAATTTTCAAATCTTCATTCTTGCATGTCTCAACAGTAGCAAATCTTAGTGATTCAAGGTCATCAGAAATATCTTGTCTGAACTGCTGAAGTATATAAATGGGTTGTTTTCCCCCTATTCCAAATCACATTCCATGTGGTAGCTGAAGTTATTTTCTTCAAAAATAGAAATTATATCATGGCATTTCATTAAGTACTGCTAAGGGCAAACCAATGATCACACAATTTAGTGCAAACTTGGTTTAGCTTCCATTTTCATTCTTTGCCATAGACTCATTTATGCATCAGCTAAAAGCATGTCCAATATTCTAGTATACAGGAACATTTTAATACATTTCTTTATTCATGTCTTTGTATAATCTGCTTTTATTTGCTCTTCCTCTTTTCCTTCAAGATTCATGTTGAAGGTCTTTTCTGTAAAACCTTCCAAAATCCCTTTGCATTACCTTGTGTAAGAATAATCTATTTATTGAGCTTTGTCATCAGTCTATGAATCCTTACATATAGTTCACATGTATATGCCTCTTTTCCCCAAGTTTCCCACACAGAATTCCTTAGAATCCCAGCATGTAAAAAAGCCATTCCTGTAACCTATCATGAAGCTTTTTTGAGTACTAAATATATGCAGTGACATAATAATAACTCAAGAGAAAAAGAGTAGCAACATTCTTTGACCTGATTGCAATCTGAATACATTCCAGAGCAACCTAACTCTCCAAAAATAACTTCATATATATTTTGTATCATTGTAAATATAATGGTTTCAATGTTATAAAACAGATTGGAAAAGGGAATCAGCCTGGTCCTTTCAATATGTGGTGCAACTTAACATAGGAACCTTTTCTTACAAAATTAATTAATAAATATATTTCATAACAAAATCTGTCTTCATCTTATGGGGAATGCAGATTGGACTCCAGAGAACTGAACTATCATGTCACCTAAGACAAGGCCTAGCCCCTTGCAATATACTCACAGTTGAGTGCTTAGGAGGAAGGCCATTTCTTGTCAAAATGGAGATATTTGTTGTTTACAATGTCTAACTTTGAGAATTCTTTAAAACAGCCAGAGTTTGGCTATTATATATGGGACATTTTAACACACAATAATTATCTTAAAAAGATCACTGTACTAGCTATGCAAGACAAAAGTAGGAAATCTCCATGAGGGGAAACAATGAAATTAGAATAGCTAAACATAATAAATTTCACATTCCAGTGTGTTAAAAAAAATGAATCTATGTATTTTAGAAGGGTACCAATAAATATGAGATATATTTCCTGCCTTTATTGAATTTATAACCTATGAAGAAAAATAAGACATACACATGTAAAAAACGAAATAGTGAAACTTACAATCATTCATTCAAAAGAAATCTTGCAATTTGGTCTACTATCAGTTATCAAATAAAAGTGCAGCAGCAATAATTACTATAAGAATTCACAGAAGAAAAGGGTCTCTTTCTTTGGGAAGGGCTTTTTTTGAATTATGCATTTTGAAATACTGAAGCATTTTTGTTTGATTTTTGAAGACTCCAACTTACTCCCCTTTCTGGGACTCAATCTGCATAACTGGAGAAGAGCTAAGCATACACTGTTTCCTTATAAATTTCAAAACTGTATTGCTCTTTTGGTAATTATTTCCACTATATACCTGAAAGAAATCAGCTTAAAATGTTAAATCAATCAGTGATGTTTCTTTTCTTGGGGTGACTTAACACAGCCTTGAAGAGGGAGGGAAAGCATATATGAAAGTCTCACTACAAAGAGATATATGATGTAACAGGGATACAAAGTGAAAGCACAGAATTACAAAAATAATTCTGAAATAGAGAACACTAAGAATAGGGCTGTCTTTATTTCTCTGCCCTTTGAAGGGGACTAGATATCAATCCTCAGGAGAGCACTTTGATGAGACAGTCTTTGCTGCTGGATGCTATCTTCTCCAGCCAAAGCTTATCCTAGCACTGTGAACCCCAATTGGACTTTGCTGCTTGCTAGCCTCCTAATACATAGTTCAGCTTATTCTCTGCTGCGGAGACAAAGGCAATGCTGATATGGCTCTGGGTTGAAATAAACACGGCCAGTGAGTTTTGGTGTCATCCACTGGCTGTGTAACACATGATGGCTGTGGTTCCTTATCTAGCAAAGTGCTAGAATTAGCTGAGAGGCTTTTAGAAAATGCTGCTGCCTGGACATCACATCTCAGAACTAAATTGAACTCTCTGAGGGTGCACGTAGGCATGATGTTTTTTAAAAAATTCTCCAAGTGATTCTAGTATGTTATCAAACCCTATCAAATCAAGATGGGTACTTCTCAAACTTTAATGTGTATGTGAATGATCTAGATATTTTGTTAAAATGCAGCTTCTGAACCAGTAAGTCATGGTAGAACATGAGATTTTTCACTTCTAATAAGTTCTCAGGTGATGCTGATACTGCTGATATAAGATCCACATACTAAGTGGCAAATCTTTACAGCATCATTTGGGAGAGTTATTTTAAATCCTGAATTCTAGGTCCCATCCTTAAGAGAGTATGATTCTTTGCATGTATTGTCTCCTGAACATCTATCATTAAGATTTTCAAATGTTCCCCCAACTTCATTAGAAATGTATGTTACATATATTAGAAGCTCTTGCCTGGGTTGGGCACCCTCTCTTGGTGGAGACAGTGCTCCTTGCGATGGATTACAAATGAGTGACAGGACCTGGGCCTCTGTAAGAACAGCACTGCTACACTCCCTCATTGCTGGTTTTCTCTATAATATCTTGGACACCATCTCTATTATTCACCTGCTCCGATGGCACAGTGGATTAGATGGAAAGTGTAATTCCCCTCTACCCTGAGAGAACTCCATACCTCTTCTGAAGATAATACAGTCTTAAAATGCTCTCATTTCCTCATTAGAAGACAGAAGGTATACTAATAAGTTGAAATTGGACATTTTAAAAAATCTTCCTAAAGACGGACTTCTAGTTTACTGAATAATTTTACATTCTTTGAAGAAGTTATTAAATTAAAAAAAAGAGAGATTTAGCTTGAAAGAAAGGTTCAGATGAAAAAAGCAAGGAAACGGAAACGACAAGTTTGCTTGCACCTCTCCCTAGGAACAGAGCATATGCTTTATATGCATTTGGGATGTTTAGTATGTGCATGCATGTGAATTTATGCAGAAACAAATATATACACATACATGAAGAAACTGAATTAAGACTTATAGTGGCACTCCCTTTCTCCACAGAAAAGTCTTAACCGGGCTTCTCCAGAAATCTTCACCATGGCTGATTGTAGGACTGTCAGCAAAAGAGTCTCTGCAAAAGAGTTCAATGTAGATAAACTTCCTATTTTCATGTCGCCCTGTTTTACTTGGCCATTGGCTGAGAAGATACCAGCACTCCAGGTGTTGGACACCCCCTTACTAGTTTTTCACAAACATATCCAGTATAGGAGTTTGTAGAAATGTGCAAACAAGGCCTCTGGCCTTGAGCTGGGACTTCACAGAGATGTCTACATTTTTAAGATAAGTTACCAATTGGGCTTCATGGTAACAGCTGGCAAGGGGAGGAAAGACAGGGGAGAAGCTCTCCCCTTCTCAGGTGTAGTCCTTGAAGGATTAACATGCCCAAAACAGTGAACGAAAAAGCTTCTTTTATGTGAACTTCTGAGCCCCTCCCCTTACATGCTGGGTATAAAACTCTGAAACTACCTGAACTCGGGGTTCAGGGGATTGATTGATTACAGCAAAAGTTGTGCCCTCTGAACCTGGATGCTGCCAAATATAACTGTTTCCTGCTATCTTCTGTGCCTTGCTTCATCTGTCCCTACAACAGACTGTCTTCAATACCAAACGTGTCTGATCCTTGTCAAGGTGATTAACTCAGCAATTGAAAGAAAAAAGCCTCTTAGATTAAACAAAATGAAACAAATTAGAAGTAACACACATTAAACTAAATTGAATTTTGAAAATGATAATGGACAAAACACTCTAGGAATAATGCTAAACAATTAAAAAACTGTGTGTATGTGTGTGTTTGTGTGTTTGTGTGCATGTGTGTTAAAAACCAAGGTTATTAGCATAGAATGTGTTAAAAAGCTGAAAATTTGTTATTTTATTTGTTATTTGTTGTTTTGAAAAGAAACAATTCAGTCAAATAGTGTCATAAGGCTTTCATTTGAAAGAAATATAATGCATGCTAAAATATTTTTATGTAGGAAAATACAATTTCACTTGGCTCTGGTTTCATGCATTGCATGCAGCATTAGGGTCTCCTAAGCTGAATATTGACTTTATCAGATGATGACAATCCTTTTGAGACCTCCTGGGGTGATGCTGCTTATCAGGCAAAATGTTATGTGATGACAGAGTCCCTATTTTTTATAATTTTATAGCTATATTTTGAGTTGATTTGAATATTTCATTATATTTCTCTTATTACTTTATGAAAATGAGTATAAAAGTGTTAAATTGTATTAATATTATCAAGACAAATATAGCCTGCTGAAGTGGGGCTACAGAGAAAATAATAAATTACAAAAAATGTAGAAAATATACAACTCACATTTTCTGACCATGACAGGATAAATACAAACTTAATAATAGAAGCTCAGCAGAGAGCTCTTTATATTTAAGCAGGTCAACTGTGTGTACCAATGTAAGGGAAATTAATAACATTAAAGAATACTCATGAAATGATGGAAATAGACTATTGAATAATGTCTGTAAAAGGGAAGGCACAGATAGATTATCTGTAAGACTCTTCACACTTGTGGATTCAGATTTTAAGTATCTCTGTAAAAAAGAACATTTCAGACTGATAGTAAATAGCAGATAATGTGCTACTAATAATTATATCAGGAAATAAGGAAGATTGGTGGTCTGGTCTTTTTTGAAAATATTTTAGAAGATTCAGGAATGTATATATAGTACAATTAATATTTTGGACTACAATGATATATATCTAAATATATTACTAAGAATTGAAATAACAGGAAAGTAATATACTTTTAATATTTCATTTGGTAGCCTTCCATCCCCTACCAATGCTATGCAAGCCATTTTCTCTATTCTGTTTTGAGCACCCTTGCATAGGGGCTCCCTTATCCACACATGTCCTGATATTTTTCTGGCCACTAGAGATATTGATTAGAAATTCAGGAACAGCATTTTTTAATTAAATTAATTAATTAATTAATTAATTTGTTCTTGATAGACCTTTATTTTCTTTATTTCTATGCAGTGCAGAGAATTAAACCCAGTGCCTCACACATGCCAGTCAAATGCATTACCTCTGAGCCCCAGCTCCAGCCCAGAACAAGCATTTTTAGCATCCAGTACTAACATTTGGATAGAATTCTATTCCTTACTGTACCCCTGACTAATGTATTTAATTATAAAGATATTATAAAAATTAAATAAATATAAACATACTTATATGAAATTTAAAACTATACACTATTAACAGAATATTAAAATTAAGACACCTAATCTCTGTTTTGGCAGAGGCCCAAAAAACTAACTCTAAAGAATAAGCAGATTGATACATGTTAGATAGCTAAGCTATGTAGAATCTCTAAAATTAACTAAAAAATAATACTGTTTCCACTAGTCTTTCATCCCTTGAAGTTATGAATTATTAAAGTTGGACAAACAAGAGAATTGGAGATTGCAAAAATATATATTTTTTAAAACTGGGAAATTCAAATATTTTTTTTTTTTTTTTTGCCTAGCAGGGAGGGAAGGTAAAGTACATTACCTCCTCTCATGTTGCCTCAAGTCTTTTGAGAGAGAATTTAAGGAATGTGAACCAGATGTGGGTGTAGAAATAAAGAAGATGCAATTGAGACCCTAAGTAAGAACCACAGAGAAAAGGAATGCAGTACTAGAGACCTCTTACTGACATCTCTTTCAGCAATGTGCGCTGATAGGGCCTTGAGGTCTCTGAGGAGAGTCAGTAAGGAGATGAACTATACAGAAGCAGGGGCTAAGATGAGAATTAGAAATGGTCACCTGGAGAGTGCATCACTTCCAGAAACTGGAGTTGAAAGCCCATGTTAAAAAATGGTGGTCAGAGAATCTTTTCTATAGGCAAAAAGTAAGAAGAGAAAAAGTATAAAACCAAAAATGTATTAGTGAAAGAATTATAAACCCCTGAAAATACATGTGAAAGTGAAAATTAAGGGGATGAGTGGATAATGCCTAGAGAAATATAAGTTAATCAGATTAAGAAGACCATGAGGGGCTGGGATTTTGGCTCAGCACTAGAGCACTCACCTAGCATGTTCAGGGCCTTGGGTTTAATCCTCAGCACCACATAAAAATAAATAAATAAAATGAAGGTAGTGTGTCCAATTACAACTAAAAAATTTTTAAAAAGAAGTTAAAAATATAATTAAAACTATATCTGAAAAATACATTGTGAAAGTCATCAAAAAGTGGATTCCTCAGTAAATCACCAGCTCCATTCTCACATAAAAATTAGGATGGAATACATGTTTCTAATATTGCCTTCATCCAGTCCTACCACTGCACTACACCTGCTTTAAAGTGGTATTAAAAGGAAAAAAAATATATATATATATATATATATATATATATATATATATATATGTATATATATATATAATTTTACTTATATATATAATTAAATTTATATATATATGTATGTTATATATATATGTTATATATATATATATATATATATATATATATGTGTGTGTGTGTGTGTGTGTTAAAACAATATGAGAGGCTTTGTTTCCTCTCTTTTATGCATTCCTTCTGAACAAAGGAAATTGTTGAATGGTGATTATATTATATATATATATATATATATATATATATATATATATATATTCATATGTAATATAAAGCTCTCCAAAGACTCAGCAATCAGTAGTATCAAAAATTTTGGCAGAAAAACAGGAGCCATGCTTCATGCATCTATATATCAAGAAACACTCCAAAGACACCACTAAAAGCACCCTTGGAAATTAAAAACACAATAGAATAAATGAAAACTAAAGACAAAACAGAGTTTCAAAAATAAAAGTTGAAGAAATCCCCAGTACACCCAACATTTCAAAGGAATTCCAAAAATAAATAAAAGACATAAATACATTCAAAAGAATTTTCTCAGCAAAAATAAAATTCAAAGGGACCACTGAGGACCCCAAAATGCATGAAAAGAAGCTTTCATGAAAATACAATCTTTTGAAATTTAGAGCATCTGAAAGGAATAAAGTACTCTAAAAATCCAGAGATAGGGGGGAAAAGATCATGTACAAAGGATAAGTAATTCAAATGTCATTGGCCATCTCAAAGCAACAGTAGCTACAAGGACTAAAGGGAGTAGTACTTTCAAATCTCTAAAAGAAAATTAATTTTGACTTAGCATTTAATCTAAGTATTGACTAAATATAAGAATGGAGAAAAGATGTTTTCAGACATGTTCTCACACAAGAGTCTAGCATCCACTCTTTCACAGGAAATCTACTAGTGTAAACCAAGAGAGGGGACAATAAAGGGATAATAGAGATTCTACATGGGAGAGAGAGAATGAAATCCTGGATGACTGTGGAAGGACAGTCCAGGCAGAGTTGTGCACAAAGAGCAGTTTAGATGTACAAGTGGGAGGAAGAGACATATACCACCTCAAGGGTTGTCACTGACAAACCCTTCATTGTTCTTTGGGATGAGAACTTAGCAAAGAGCTCAACTTAACTTTGAAGGCATGTTCCACAAAAGATAGAGATGATAATTCAAACTCAACAAAATTAAAAACTGATTCTGTAAAAGTCCATGTAAAGAGGATTGCTTTTATAACATTTTGAATAACACAACTTTAGAAATAGAGAACAGATTACTAGTGGCCAGTGTGTTAGTGATGGGAGGAAGCACGGATGGGATCATAAAAGAATAAATCCAAGGACACTTGGGTTTGTGGGGCTGTTCTCTGTGTGGACTGTGGTGGTAGATATATAAACCCATACTGTGATAAAATTTTACAGGATTAAACACACAGCAACACATACAGAAGTATAAGTAAAATAAAGCAAGCCTGGAAAATACTGTTATAGCATTGTAAATATCCTGTGATACTGCACTACGAGTTTTACAAGATGCTGTTATTGTGGGGAGCTGAGCAAAGAGTACATAAGATATTTGTATTATTTTATACAACTGCATGTGAATTTACAATGATATCAATAACATTTTTAATTAAAATAAGTATATAGATTATTTTGACTGAGAGAAGAAAAGGAACACAATTTATTGTTAATAGGAACATAACCATGATTCTAAAATGGCAAAAAATTAAAAAAATAAGGAAATTAACTATATCTCAATCTCATCGCAGCCTTCCAAGACCCTCAAAACTTTGCCCCTTGAATAAGGAATGATTATAACAACTGATTTCCAGTAGCCAAGAAATCAACCAAAATCCCTGAATCTGGTCAGGGTTGTGGATAATGAAACAATGTCTCCCAGAAAACAAAAAGATATTTGTGCCTTAGCCCCTGTGGCTCTGTAGTTCCTTAAATAAACACTCCATGCAGTCCTGGAAATGCTTAAGCCAAGGAATCAACCTAATACTTAGGTTGAAACTCAGATGGAAAATCCTTTGTATAAATAGTTATACAACAAAAGTTCACATTATTTCAAAAGTGAAATAAAGAATCCAATGTAAATTAACCACAATGAAAACTTTAAAACCACACAGAAAAGCAATCCAAAATACAGGATTCCCAAAAGACAAAAATTAATAGAAACATTTCATACCATGCCCACAAGAAAATACAACATAGTACAATTGCTGACAAAAATGGTAGTATAGGTTTCTTTTTAAAATATCAAAGAAATAAATACTATAAGTGGTATAAAATTATATCTGAAATGGACTCATAGAAATGAGAAAATATGGTCAAGTATCACAGTTCTATGTATATATTAAGTAAAGGATGAAACATAAAGATCCAGAATTAATGAACTTGATAATAGACTCAATGTTAAATTATGCAATCAAGAGAGACAGAGATAGGAGATATGGAGGGAGGGTATAGCTCAGTAGTGGAACACTTGCCTAGATTGCCTAGATTGTGTGGGACCCTGGGTTCCATCCTCAGTACTATGAGAGGGGAAGAGGTGCGTGTGTGTGTATGTGTGTGTGTGGAGAGAGTGAGGGAGAAAGAAATAAGATGTAAACAAATATGTAGGATAAAGTAAAATAATCTATGTTGAATCAGAATCACAGATACAGAGAATGAAAAAAATAGAAAATAGTGCTGGGAGCCATTAGCCAAGTAGGTATGACAATTTCCTTGCCAGCGTACCCCATGTTGCAGTGACATTGAATGTACGTGACCTTGCTCAAGGACCAAGGCAGATTAGGGTGTTCCCGATTTTAAGATAATCGTGTTTAGGGCGTTCCCGGTTTAGGTTCCAGGTTTAAGGTTTAAGATTATTCCTGCTGCCTGAGTTCCCCTTGAGTTCTCACGGGATTTAGACAATATATTTTGGAGATAGAAGCCCAGTGGAGTGGATTTGGGCAGAGAACGTGGATTTGGGAAGAGAACGTGGATTTCCCCAGAACGTGATTGTAGACGGCTGGTGAGAGTTCGGGAATAAAGAGTTGCTGTTTGAATCTACAAGCTGTGTGGTGGCTCGTGATTGTGTGCCCAGCACCAAATGCCAATGTCTGGCTGGGCACAAATGCCGCAGTCTGGCTGGGCACACAATCACGAGCCACCACACAGCTTGTAGATTCAAACAGCAACTCTTTATTCCCGAACTCTCACCAGCCGTCTACAATCACGTTCTGGGGAAATCCACGTTCTCTTCCCAAATCCACGTTCTCTGCCCAAATCCACTCCACTGGGCTTCTATCTCCAAAATATATTGTCTAAATCCCGTGAGAACTCAAGGGGAACTCAGGCAGCAGGAATAATCTTAAACCTTAAACCTGGAACCTAAACCGGGAACGCCCTAAACACGATTATCTTAAAATCGGGAACACCCTAATCTGCCTTGGTCCTTGAGCAAGGTCACGTACATTCAATGTCACTGCAACATGGGGTACGCTGGCAAGGAAATTGTCATACCTACTTGGCTAATGGCTCCCAGCATCATAGTATCCAAAGATATTAACAGACTTGTTCCAGAATTTATGAGGAAGATAAATTATCAGATTAAGAAACTCAATGAAATGAAAATAAACTGACACCTAGACACAGAATAGTAAAACATCCTGAAACAGACCACTAAAGACAAATAGTTAAGAGCAACCAAAGGGAAATGGCAAATAACACACAGAAACGAAATAATAATATACTTAATACTGCCAATAAAGACTAGAAGAAATTGGATTAATTTCTTTAAATTGAAAAAGAAAATGACTGTAAATCTATAATCACACATTAATTAGAAAGAATAAAGCCTAACACATTTCATTTTCTACAATATAGCATAAGGAACTACTGAGAGAGAACAATTTCATATGCTATCAGTATAAATATGATATTTATTTATAAGGAGTATATATACTATTTAGCATATGAAATGAACTCATTATATATCTAAATGTGAGGAGAAGTTATTTCTTCCATTTGGTGTGATATTTTTGCTGTTGTTGCTGATAATCTGGACTTTTTACATAATAAATATATATTATTTATATAATTAATACTATCAGTATAGTGAATAACATTAAAATTTGCTTTTGAAATGTAATTCACAAAAATTAGTGGGTTGGTTTATATATGACATTATATTTTCCAACTGTGAGAAGTTCCAATATATTTTTTCAGCTCTGGGGCTTGAGGTCTACCTTAACTCCCCTAAGTCTCAGTCTCTTCCTATGTGAGCCCTTCATGGTGATAACAAAGCCACACATGGTAAAACAAATTAAATATGGAAAATCTTTCAATATTTCAGTTTCACTATTATATTATTTTTGCTAAAGCTTGACCAAGGAGATCATTTAGAGCCTTGAATCAAACTAAATGGGTATGTGTGCCTTGGTGGCTGCCTCAGTTTTTCTCCTGAAAATACTCTTGGACCTGCGATGAATAGCTTAAACCCTAATTCTAGGCTCAGAGACCCTGAGCAACCCATATTAAGCAGCAACCCTTTGAAATGAAAGCCTACCAGATCCATGAGCACACTGATTAAAGGACCTGTAAATCCTGTCCATCTGGGCTCAACATAATGATTACAAGTTGCCTCTAGGTAAAAAATATTGAAAAACTATTAATAGTGCACTTCATTTTATATTGCTTAAGATGATATTTATAGTATCCACACAGCACCTCAACAGGTTTAACTTCAGCCTTAGAAATCTAAAATTACTCTTTCCATTGTTTATCCACAATTGGTGTCTGGAATAGAGAGAGGGGGAGAGAGAGAGAGACAGACAGAGAAAGGGAAGGCTAAAGAAATCAATTGACTATTACTAGCATCAATTTCTTCTCCTTATTCTTCAGTTTAACAGACAGAGAGTCATATGTAAAGAGATACAAGTCATGTTTGGCTCTAAGGAAATAATATTGCATTGGCTTTCTATATATTTTTAGCTGAAGAAAGGTTATATCACTTACTGGAAAATCTCACATCAAAAAATATTGTAGAAAATTGATGGTGACATTAAGTGCACTTATGGACATTTGATGAGTGCTTCTCTTCCAGCCCCTAGTCATCCTCCTGTAATTTTCAGGTTAGAGGGAAATGCTAGTGTGCATGACCGTCTGCTCTACCCCTTCTGGCCTAATGCATTTAGGAGAGGTCACCTTGTGAGCCTGATTCCTCTTTCCTTCCTTTAAAATTGTGAGTGCCACTAGGACTGCAGTAATCAGCCCACCTTCTTCTCTGTCTCTCCTGTGTTATCTACCATTATTCAAGTTAACCTCTGCTCCTACCAGCTGCAGATTTACACATTAGTCTTATTCCAGGGGTTTTTTGCTGCAATATGGGGAATACACCAGCATTTCACATCTGCACTTTGAAGATATCCATTTAAATCCTTATTCTTCATTGTGGCTAAGCAAGGAATGGAAGAGAGACCTTTATGGAGTGGCAATAGTACCCTAAACATTATCACAAAGTGAGGAAGCTTTGTATACAGTATTTGTGCTTATCTTCACAGCAGATTTAAGAAATAATGATTTGTCATTTCTGTTTCAGAGGAGGAAAGAGAAGCATAGAGTCAAGTGTGTCACACTGCAGTTAAGTGTTAGAATCAAAAATTATACATAAGACTGAAGCCTACATGCTATTTTATTTTTGATCTGGATTTTTTAAAAGACTTTTTAAAGACTTGAGCACACTGCTTACAACAACGAAGTAAATAAATCTTAAATATGCCTTAACAGAATTTTGACAAATGATATACATGGGTAACTCTAGCCACTATCAAGATGTATAAAACTACCATCGTTTCAGAAACATTCCCTCCTGCCTTTCCCAACAAATCTTGCTTTCCAATGCAACACTGCTACCGTGATAATTTTACAACATGGATTTATTTTACCTATTTCAAATTTTATTTATATTGAGGGACAGAGTATGTATTCTTTTGTGTAAGAGGTCTTACAATTCAGATAATTAAAAAAAATCTCTTCACATTGCATCATATTTCTGAGCACTGTTCCATTTTATGAATATATCAGTTTATTCATTCTATAGGTGAACACCCAACTTGAGTCCGTTTTTTTCACCTTTCGATTTTTTTGACCTTAATCCTATATTTTACCTTGCCAATCATTGTGCTCCTTCTAGTTCATGTTTCTATACTATTCTTCACAAAAACTTAAATGAGTTAGAGGGTCTGATGGAAGAAGACAGGGGAGATATGGGTGGTAAATTGGAAGGAGACAGAAAACTATGCTTTATCTGGTCTGCATGCCATCTCACTGGTACTACTCTAAAGGTCAAAGTGAAGTCTAGCACATAATCAGTTCTTAAATTAGTTATATATTTAAACACTATGTTAACATTTATAAATCAATATTTTTTACAATATTTTATAGATTGAATTGGCACACATCCCCCAATTTTTATTCTGATGATGCTTTATCAATTAAAGTATCACTTTTTCTCTTTGAGTATACTTTGGAAATATTGCAAATTATGTATATGCCCACTAGGTGGTATCATGCAGGTTTCTATTATGTTTCCAATTAAGTTATAATTATTTTAAATTATCCTGAAGTTGAATGACAGTTAAGAAAATTCTCTGATTCCTTTATGACAGCATACTCTTTTTGATAATGAACATCTCTATATTTAAATATCTTGAAAATTCTTTAAAAATAATTTTTACACATTGTTTGAAAATTGGTGGTCTGTAACAACATTGTTTTAATTATCACATCTGCTTTCTTACAACAGGTGAAAAAAAAATCTCATTACTTTAAAACCATCTTGTCAAAGAGCTTCCAGAGATTATGAAGCAATCATATATTTGAATGAGAAATATAGTCAACTATCACCATGACACAGGGGCCAGATGATAATTAAAGAGTCTAAAAATTACTGTCCACAGTCCCACAAAACATGTGAGTTTTTCCATCCCACTGAACTGTGTAGATGAGGATGTCATGTAAAAAATTAAAATGTCATAAAAAAGACAATAGACATAAACAGTTGGATCAATAGTTCACGATTACATAGCACAAGAAAAGCTGAAGAAGATATTCTCTGAGCTTGTCTCAGGAAACAAGATTATTCTAGCTAAAGCAATTACACAGTATTCAACAGTCTTAGTTCTGTCAGAACCTGCCCAGTGTATTCATCATGAAAATAATGTGCATGCTATAGCTCAAAGCTGGGGAGAGGGAAACCATGAGAAGATCAGTAGATTAACCCTGTCTGAAATGATTCTCATTGTTTTGTGAGTTCACCAAAACTATCCTGGTCTCTAGCCTGAATCAGCTTATACCAGATGAAGACAGAGGCCAGTATAACGCTAATAGTTCGTGATTAGGAGTCAGGCCAGTTTGGCAATTACAATCTTTTCCTAAGCAGCCACGTGATCTAAACACATTAACCTCTCTGAGTTTGTTTCCTCATTTATAAACACTTTCTTCCTGTGGTTCCTGTGCTGATTAAATTTCATGTAACAAGTAATTCTCTTAGTAGTTGTACAGTAAATATTGTTAAGATGACATGTTTCCTGTTTATGATTTGCAGATGTTATTCTAGGTGATTGTGGCATACTGCTATAAAATAATTCCCAAGGGATCACACCTTTTTTTAAAAATTCAGACCTGTGTAGTCCCTATATTCATTGGATCAGGACTGAGTTTAGAACTTGTTTAGATTAATATATGGCAGTAGAAATGATCATAGGAAAGTACTGGATGTCAGTGTTGAGAAGCATATAACTTATTCTATTTTTATTTTGCTTTCCTGAGATGCCTTGAATGAAGTGGGGCTAATCCCCTCAAAGATGAAATGTCCTAGAGAGAAAGCAAAACATTGAAGGACAAACAAACAAAAAACCAACAAGGCAAAGGAGTCCCAGGGAATCCCCAGTCACTGCCATCATTCAAGCTGTGGTGTCAAAGGTGTGATACTTTAGCCAGAGTGAAGCTGTCAGCTCATGGAAAAATTCTGAATGAGCCCATTCAACATCACAGGGGGCAAAAACAAGTCAACAATAGGAGCCATGCCCAGACTAACCACACATGACCAAATGAGTGGCTCTTAAGCTATGGAGTTTTGGGGTAACTCATTACAGTATTAGTTAATTGGCATAGTTACTGATTAATTAATATTTATGATTTTCATTTCATACATGAATAAGGCAAAGTGAAGATAACATAAACAATTTATGAAGTCATACATCTAACACATAGAAGAGCAGGGATCCCACCAGAGCATTAGTGATTAGGAATCAGACCAGTTATAGCCCACCCACACAGTTAGTAAAGTAAATGACCCCTCTGGTCTCTTAACAGCTCTTTCTTTTTTCCCTGACACAACAACCTAGATATCAAGATTTGGGGGCAGTTTTCAGGTCTCTTTCTGGAATCTGGCCCAAATTCTTCTACTAGGGTTCTTGTTGGACATACCTCTAAAGCAAAAAGCTAAGTAACTCATTCAAAGGGTGTTATAAGAGCTATAAATATACTTCAAATTTTAAACTTGATAATGAGGAGGGAAAGGCCATATTCTAAAGTGGAGTTTGTATGGATACATTGTTTAGTGGACATTTGCTAGATTCGGGCCACTTGGCATACATTCCACCTTCCTGTTACAATAATACATTATTTCCTTTTTCTGTAAGTTACTCCCCAAAACTGGAAAACTTGTGATACAGGAGCTAAAATGTAGTTCTCTTGACTCCTTTTTCTAAGGTAGAAATGCTAACTCATTTTGGGGAAAGCAAATACTTTCTTCTCAGAATATGAGTTGTGGTGCCCAGTGAGGACAACAATACATGAATTAACCTGAATGACACTGTGAAGCAGCTCCAGTCATTAAAATCTCTGGTTTGTCAATTGCTTCAGCCTTCCTTGCAATCCTGCTCCACTGTAATAATCTTTCTCCTTCTTTCCTTTTCTCTGTCTCCCAAAGCGGGCAGCAAAAGAAGTAATATTAATACACATATCCATTTGAATATGCTTTTAAAAAGCCTGATAATCCCCTGTATCAACAGTCTAAAACTGCAGTTATACAATCAGTTAACAATTCAGCATACATAAACTTTGCATAAAACACATTGTTCACAAGGCCCTATGATGCTTTCAAGAATTCAGAATTAACTAAAAATAAGAGTGAGTCACTAGTCACAAGGCTAGCATAATCCTAATAAAACCTGACAACAGAGAATTACAACAGTAACAAAACTCACTGCATGTCCATCTTCCTGATGAGCACACACACAATGTTATAAATAAAATATTAAGTTATGCAAATACTACAAAAAAATAGACTATTACAAAATTTGGTTTATTCTTAGAATGAAAGGAAGATTTAAAATTAGGAAATCTATTAATATAAAATATTGTATCCAAATGTAGAAGAAAAGAATAATCAGCTGATATTGTCAGCAAAGTAATGAAGAAACTAGAGATATTTGCAAGAGTAGTAGATATTTTTGATAAAACAGAACATCCATTGTTAAAACATACATTTCAAGGAGATAAAGAAAAAAGCTTAATTTCTTAACATGAAATAATAATTTTGTTAAATCAAGAGTCAACATCATACTCAAAGGCACTATTTCCCAAACTGTGCTTTGTCAACTTTAATACTCCTGTCCATCCGAAACTTCTACGTTAGATTTCATTTGAAAAAGGCAGTTTTAAAAAATGATGTTATAGCAGTTCTTTTCATGATCATTACATTTAAATATCCCAAAAGGGATACTGAATTAAGAGGTTCTGAAATGCATCATTTCCTACTAGACAACAGTATTCAGCAACGATGGGCACTAGATTTCAAAAATATACACTGAACCAAATGCCATAATAAAGATAACCCTATTAAAATCAGGAAAAATAAGAATGTTCACAGACACATTTCATCATTACTGGTATTTTCCTATTAATGTGAGCTGATTTAATGAGAAAAAAACAAGGGAATAATGGACATCATAAAGATAGCCAACACTTATACCAAGTTTTGCATGGAATGATTGTCAAATGGAAACTCAAGAACACCAACTAAAAATCTATGAGTAATAAAATGAGAGCTTTGAACAAATGAGAGTTATGACTGGGAAGACTGAGTATTATTAAAATCTACACATTTATTACAACTCTAAAAAAATGAAGTTCTAAGGAACACTAACAAATAAAGACCTACTGAGAAGAATAAGAGGCATAAATTTCCCCTGAGTATATATTTTTTAAAATATTTATTTTTTAATTGTAGTTGGACACAATACTTTATTTATTTATTTTTATGTGGTGCTTAGGATTGAACCCAGGGCCTTGCACATGCTAGGTGAGCACTCTACTGCTGAGCCATGACCCCAGTGCCCCAAAAGTGCGTGTGTGTGTGTGTGTGTGTGTATATATATATATATATATATATTTTTTTTTTTATTGGTTGTTCAAAACATTACAAAGCTCATGATATATCATCTTTCATACATTTGACTCAATTGCCCAAAGTATATTTTTAAGCTATGAGGGCCCTACTATAGAGGTTTGAAAATATCATGAAACTATAATAAATAATACACTTTTATTAATTTTTAATTTATTTTAATTAGTTAAACATGACAATAATACACTTTTGTCAGTACAATAAACACAAAAGACGAACAGAATACTCATACAGTCTCAATATGTTAAATAATAAAATATATGACAAAAATAGCTTTTAAAATAAAAAATAAAAGAATGACATGGAATAAATTGGGATGGATTAATTTAAGTAAAATATCTACTTCAAAGGAATTCAAAATCAAAAAGAAGAAGAAAAAATATTGAGAAATATTTAGCTAACTATTTATTTTTGGAGTTGAATTTGTCTAAGTATGCATGTATAATTTAGATATAGATATCTATCTACACACAAGTGTACACATGTGCACATGCAGATGTAAACATTGAAACTCTCAATTAAAATTATTTAAAGATTCAAGTTCAATAGAAATGTAAATTGAAATAAATTATTTTCTCTCATCAAATTGAGAAAGATACATGAAATGATGATACACAATATTGGTTAATGTATACTGTTAAAAAAGCAAAAGAATAATGTGACATAATTTCAAAAAGGCAAATTTATCAACTTGCATTACAAGCCCTAAAGTACTATTTGATCCCACAATTCTACTTCCAGAAATTCACCCAGAGGCTATGGTAATGAATACACACAAAGATATATATGCAAGAATATTTTAAGAGAAAAAAGCTTCAATAAGACTTAATACTCTGACTATATGATTCAATCAATTAAAGAGTACATTCCAATTTTGTGTGTGCTTATAGAATTGTGTCAGCACTGATACAATTCAACTTTACAACATGTATGTGCATCTTTAGTGAAACCCTAGTCTATTAAGTAGTCAATTCCAGGTCTTCCCTGTACTCCACATGCACTCAATGCAGCACTGAGAAACAACTAATCTATATACTGTCCTTATACATTCTTTATAAATGGAATAAAATGACAATGTAAGTATTTTACTCCTGTGATTGAATTGTTTCATTTAATATAATGTTTTTGAGTCTCATCCATATTAGATCAAGTGTCAAAACTTCATTTTTTATTGCCAAATGGTATTTCATGGTATGTATACACTCATTCATTTATGCAATTAATCAACATTTGGATTGTTTCCACTTTGGGGCTGTTTTGAATAATTAGGTCATAAATATTAATGGGCATGTATTATGGTTTAAATTTGAAGTATCCCCCAAAAGCTCATATGTAAGTCTAATGCAAGAAAACTTAGAGGTGAAATAATTAGGTTATGAAAGGCTTAACACAATCATTTGATCAATCAAAGATATGAATTAACTGGATGGTAATCATAGGCAGGTATGGTGTGACTGGAGGAGGTGGGTGACTGGGGAACAGCCTTAGGAGGATATATTTTGTCCATGGTGAGGGAAGTTTCTCAGATTCCTGGTTTCATGTCCTGAGCTGTTTCTCCTCCACCACACACTCAAGCCATGATATTCTGCTTCACCTCAGGCCCCAAGGAAAGGAGTCGGCCATCTATGGACTAAGATCTCTGAAACCATGAGACCCAAATAAACTTTTCCTCTTTAAAATTGTTTTTGTCAGGTGTTTTGGCTACAGCAGGAAAAAAAACACTGACTTAAACAGCATGTGTATGTGGACATAATTTTCATTTCTCTTGAGTACATACTAAAAAGTTGACTTGCTGAGTCATATGGTAACTATTCACTTTAGTGAGGTATTACCAAACTTTTCTGAACATTCTTCAGTGACTCTCCATATCATCAACAGTATTTGCTTTTGTCTTTTTAACTATAAACATCATAGCATGTGTGGAATGATTTCATATTATGGTTTTTACTTTCATTTTCTTAATGGCTAATCATATCCAGTATCATTTCATGCGCTTATTGACCATTGTATATTATTTTTACAGAAATAACTATTTCGTCCTTTACCTAATATGTATTGAATTATTAATTAGCAAGAGTTTTATAAATTCTGTACACGAATGCTCTCTCAGATATATGATTTGCAAATATTTTCTTTCATTCTGTCATTGTTTTCATCAATCCAATGTATCAATTTTTCGTTTTCTCCCTGTGCTTTTCATGTTGTAGTTAACATTTCCAACCCAAGGCCTTGACAATTTATGCCTACATTTTCTTCTAAGAATTCTATAGTTTATTTTTATATTTAAATCCATGATTCATCCTGAGTTAATTTTTGTCTATGGCATTCAGCAGTGAAGCAGTGATCTAATTGCATCCTTTTGCATATGAATACCTAATTCTCTTAGCACCACTTTCCCCTCTTAAATTGTCTTGTAATGTTTTTGAAAATCATCTGATCACACATGTGAGAGTTTGTTTCTGATCTCTCTATTTCATTCTGTTTATCTTTATCTCTGGTTTATGACAGCTATGACATTGATTAGGGTAGCTTTGTGGTAAGTTTTGCAATCAGGAAAAGTGAGTCTTCTAACTTTATACTTTTTCTTCAAGATTGTTTTGGCTATTTTGAATTGCAATGCAAATTTTAAAATCAGCTTGTAAGTTTCTTTTCACAGGTATGTGGAATTCTGAAGGGGCAATGTATCTATTGGGCAGTACTATCATCTTAATAGTAAACCTTTTGATTCATAGCATGGGGTGTCTTTCCATTTATTTAGATGTTCCTTAATTTCTTTTTTTTAATATTTATTTTTTGTAGTTGTAGTTGGACACAATAACTTTATTTTATTTATTTATCTGTGGTGCTGAGGATCGAATCCAGGGCCTTGCACGTGGAGCACTCTACCACTGAGCTATATAATCCCAGCCCCTAGATGTTCCTTAATTTCTTCCAACTATATTTTGTAGCCTATAAGTTTAACAGTAATTTTATTAATTCCTAGCTAATTTTATGTTAATATAAATGGGCTTTTTATACTTTTATTTTTGTAATATTCATTGATATCATATATAATATGATTGGTTTTTATATTTTGGATTCTGCACCCTTGCTTAGTTATTCTATTGACTCTAATAGGTGTTTTTGTTGTTGTTGTTGTTTGTTTGTTTAGTAAATTGCTTACATTTTTCTTTCACACAATCATAGAGATTGTTTTACTGTGTGTGTGTATGTGTGTGTGTATATATATATATATATATATATATATATATAATAGTGTATGTATGTATATATATATGTATATATATACACATATATATATGTATATGTATATATGTGTATATATATATATATATATATATATATATATATATATATATATATACCCACCCCCCCAATTTGGATACCCTTTTCTTTTTCTTGGTTCTTTTTTTGATTACTTCTCCTTGGCTAAACCATTCAACACAGTGTTAAAAGAGTGGCAAAACTCAAAAGTGTCTTATTGTTGACCTTAGTGAGGTAATATTTAGTCTATCACCATGAAGTATAATATTAGTTATGGGTTTTTCAGAGATACCTTTTGTCCTTTTTGTGAAGTTGAGAAGGTTCCCTTCTGTTTCTGGTGTTGTGTTTTGTCAAGAGTGTGTGTGTGTGTGTGTGTGTGTGTGTTTTCCCATGTCTGTTGTAATTCTCACATGGGTCTTTGATTTTTATTCTATTACTATGGTATATCATATTGATTGATTTATGGATCTTAAATGTCATGTTTTATAATTCATATGTATATTTGTATATGTCTGGATTCCACATGCTAATATTTTGTTAATGATTTTTGCATGCATATTCAGAGAGGATACTGACCTCTAATTTTGTGTGTTTTGTATGTGTGTGTCTGTTTTTGAAATTAAGGTAATTTTGGTAAATTATGATTTCAGAGCATAATTCAGGAAGTGTCCACACCTATTCTATTGTAGAAATTTGTGAAGGATAATTATTAATTTTTCTGCAAAGATATTTGGTAGAACTCTCCATAGAAGGCTTTCGAGCATTTTCTTTTCTTTGGGTGATTTTAATTTGATAATTCAATCTCTTGACTTTTTAAAGATGTATCCAGGTTTTTTCTTTGTTCTTGAGTCTGTTTTTGTAGTTCATGTCTTTCTGGGAAAGAGATGTCCCTCTTTCAAATCTGATTTTCATGGTGTGACTCTATATTTTTCTTGGTCAATCTAGTTTAAAATTTGTCAATTTTGTTCATTATTTCAAAGAACACATTTTGTATTCAATTGTTTTGCTCTTATATTTAATTTCTGCTCTAATCTTTATTACTTCCTGTGTATGTTTAATTTGTGATCAGATTTGCTCTTCTTCCTATTTTCTTATGGTGAAAAATAAAATCATTGATTGCATATTTTCGTTTTAATATAGGATTTTATATCTAAAACTTTCCACCTAAGCACCAATTTAACTGAATTCCATAATTTTTCATATATGAGGTTTCATATTTGACTTCAGTTTTTTTCACTTCTCTTTTTCCCATTCTTTGACCCTGGTATTATTTAGGACTATATTGTGTAATTTCCACATGTGTGAATTTCCTTTTGTTTTTTATTTCTCATTTCTTTCCATTGCCACTGGGGGAAAAATGTGTTTTATGGTTTCAATCTTTTTAGATAATTGGATAGCAATTTCTTAGATAAAATGTTTTATGGACTAGTATATGGTCTTACCATCCTACAAAACATTCACTGTGTTCTTGACAAAAGTGTATATTCTGCTGCTGTAGAGAATAATATTGGATAGATAGATGTCCACCAAGTCTCATTGGTTTTAAGCAGTTTTCAAATTTCTGTTTTCTTATTGATAGTCTCTTCAGGAATTCTATTCACTAGGGAAATTTTGGCATTGAAATATCCAATTATTATTTTTGAATTTCCTATTTCTTCCTTAAATTATGTCAGATTTTTGTATAATATTATTTAGGACTCAGTTGTTAAGAATGTATCTATTCTTTTAATTTTTAATTTTCATTTCTTACATCTTGGAGGTGGATTGACACTTTTACCATTATTAAATATCCCTAATTTTATATATTGATATATTGTATTTGATATATTATTTTAAAGTCTATTTTTATTACATATGCTCCGACTCCCATGGTTATCATTTCATGATATATCTTTTCCTTTTCTTATATATAATTTGTTGTTTGTTTTTGTTTTTGTGGTGCTTGGATTAAACCTAGGGCCTCACACATGCTAGGCAAGTGCTCTACCAAAAAGCTATACCACCAGACCTATTCTCACCTTTTTGGTATCCTATACCCTAAAGTATATCTCATGAGGGTAGTATACAGTTGAATTGTCTTTTACTTCTCTCTCTCTCTCTCTCTCTCTCTCTCTCTCTCTCTCTCTCTCTCTCTCTCTCTCTCTCTTCCTTTTTGCCAACTTGATTGCCTTTGGCTCTTTGGTTTAACTCATTCATATTTAATCTTACTATTGATATGACTGGGTGAAATCTACCATTGTGCTTTTTGTTCTTAGTGTATCTCAGGTCGTTTTTGAATCTATATTTCTTCATTTATTCATTCTTTGTTATTGTGTATTTTATGGTAGAACATTTTAATTACTTAGTAAATTTTATATTATATTGTTAAAAATGAACAAAAATATAGATTTGCCATATACAAACTGATGTTTTGACATATGAATACAATGTGGAATCACTCAATTAAGCTCATTAACATATATTAGTTCTCATATTTGTGAACACACAAAAATTCTACTTTACTGATAATTCAAAATACAATAAATTATTAATAACTATAATCACCATGTTGTCCATTAACTCTCTTGACTTTATAATTCTTGTCTAACTGAAGTTTTGTAAGTTTTGACAAACATTTCTTCATATTTCCATCCACCCAACCTCTGGTAACAATAAATCTAGTATCAACTTCTATGAGTTCAAATTTTATAGATTCCATTAATAAATGAGATCAGGTCATGTTTGCTTTCTGTACCTAGATTATTTCTTTTAAAAGAATGAATTCCAGATTTGTTCATGTTGATGTAAATGTCAGGATTTTTGTCTTTTAAAATTTGTCTTGTAATCCTATATGAATGTCACATTTTCTTGATTTACTCATGTGTTGAGGAACACAAGAAGACTCCATATTTTGGTTGTTGTAAATAATGGTGCAATGAGCAAGAAAGTGCAGATATCTTTTGACATATTAATCTAATTGTCTTTAAATATCTATATAACAAATAGTAGAATTGCTGGGTCATATGACAGCTTGTTTACTCAGATTTTTTTGTACAAGTTTTAAAAGTGTTATGTAACATTTCTAGAGAGTTATCTGAGCTTCTTTTACTTTTGGATATTAACGCTTCATCAGATGTCTGTTTCACAAATATTTCCTCTCATTCTGTAGGTTGTTCCTTCACCCTGCTGATTATTCTCCTGTTGACAAGGAAGTTTATTAGTTTGACACAATCCCCTTTGATTGTCATTTTTGTACTATGTACTTTTGGGGTCATAGCCAACAACATATTGCATATAACAATGTCATGGAACGTTTCCTCTACATTTTCTTCTTGTAGTTTTGCAGTTGGTTATTGGTTCATTTTCAGTTGATTTTTGTAGATGGCTTGAATTAGGAGACTGATTTCAATCTGTTATGTGTGGCTATTCAGTCCCAACACCAGTTATTTTAAGTTGTGACTTTGTAAAAGCTTTGTTGAAAATCAATTTATAGTAAATGTGTCACCTTATACATGGGCTCCATTCCATTGGTCTACATACCTGTTCTTATGCTCCTGTTTATTACTATAGCATTGTGGTTTATTTTGAAGTCAGGAAGTATATTATTATGAGCTTTATTCACCTTCTTGAAGATTGCTTTGGTTGTCTAGAGTGTGGTTCCACATGAATTTTAATTTTTTTTTCTATTTTTGTGAAAAATGTAATTGAGATTTTGTTAGAGATTATACTATAGTTTTATATCACTTTGGTAGTTATGGACATTTTAACAATATTAATTCTTACAATTAATAAACATAGAGTATCTTTTCATTTGTGTCTTTATCAATTCATCAATTTTTCTTTAATTTTCAGTGTACAGTCTTTCACATTCTTGGTTAAATTTATTAACTAATATTTTGATGCTGATGCTGCTATTGTGAATAGGATTTTTCTCTTAATTTCTTTTGCAAATGTTTCATTGTTACTGTGTATAAATGATACTGATTTTGATATGTTGATTTTATATTGATTAAATTAATTAAACTCATTTTTCATATAATGTTTTTGGGTAGAGTCTTCAGGATTAGTATATATAAGATCATGTTGTTTGCAAAGAAGTACAATTTAACTTTTTCCTTTCCTGTTTGGACACTTGTATTTGTTTCTCTTGACTAAATGCTACGGCTAAGACCTCAAGTACTAAGTTCAACCAAGTAGTGAGAGTGGGCCTCATGTTTTGTTCTTGATCTTAGAGGAAAGGCTTCAGTTCCTCACCAATGAGTGTTATGTTCTCTGTAGGTCTGTGATATCTGGTCTTTATTATGTTGAGGTACTATCATTCTAGTTCTATATCTAATCTAGTAAAAAAAAAAAGAATTGATCATGAAATGATGTTGAATTTTTTTCAACTGTTGTTTCTGCATCCATTGGTATATATTTTTGTCCTTTATTCTGTTAATATGATGAATCAAATTTGTAGATTTGTATATACTAAAACATCATTATGTCCTTGGAATAAGTCTCATTGATTATTGTGAGTATTTTTAAAATATGCCATTGGATTTGGTTTTCTATCACTTTGCTCAGGATTTTTGCATCTAAGTTCTTTAGGAATCATATTTTGAATTTTTCTCTTCTTGTAGTATGTCTTTCAGCTTCAGTATTTGGAAATGAAGGTCTTCAAAAATGAGTTTGGAAATATTCTGAGGCCTTCATTTTTTTGAACAGTTGAGAAAAATTGCTATTTATTCTTAAAATATTTGGTATAATTCTTAGGTGAGGAAATCAGGCTGAACTTTTCTGCAAGACTTTTTATTACTGATTGAATCACTTTCCTCATTATTGACCTGTTCTATTAATTCATAAATTCATCTTGGTAGGTTTAATATGTTTAGGAATTTGTCAATTTATTCTAGGTTATTCATTTCATTGGCACATAATCATTCACAGTAGTCCTTTAGATCCTGTGTATTTCTGTGGTATTACTCAGACTATCTCCTCTTGCATTTATGATTTCATCTATTTGAATTCAACTGTTTTCCTTTATTCTTAGTCTAGATAAAGATTTTGTTCATCTTTTCAACAAACTAACTTTTTAATTCTTTTGATAGATTCCATTATTTTTATGGTCCTCTACATTTATTCCTGCTCTAATCCTTATTATTTTCTTCCTACTACAAACTTGTGGCTTTGTTCTTTTTCTAGCTCATTGAGATATAATGTTAAGTCATTTGAGATCTTTTTTTTTAATGTACCCATTAAACACTGTAAACTTCCCTTTTTGAACTACTTTGGCTAAATTCCATATGTTTCAGTATGTTTTGCATCCATTTTCACTTATTCAATGCATTATAAAATTAACTCTTTAATTTCTTCAATAATCTTGCTTGCATATTGTGTAACTTTCATATATTTTTAGTAGTGATTCCACTTGTTATTAATTTCTTTTTTCAAACCATTGTCTAGAAATTTGTCTTTTCATCTCTAATTTTACTGATTTGGGCCTTCTCTTTCTTTGGTTAGTTTGGCTAATGGCTTATCAATCTTTTTTATCTTTTGAAGAACAAACTCTTTGTTTCATTGATCCTATGCATTTTTTAGTTCTCAATTTCAATAATGATGACTCTCACCTTAATTATTTCCTGTCTTCTAATGATTTTGGAAAGAGTTTGCTGCTCTTTTTCTAAGATTTTGAGGTGGAGCATAGGCTTAATTATTTGGGGGTCTCTCTATTGTTTTCAGAGGAAGCACTCAGTGCTATATATTTTTTTTCTCTTAGAACTGTTTTCATAATGTATCAGAGATTTTGGTATGTTTTACCTCTGTTTTCATTTTTTTTCCTAATAATTTCTCGATTTCTACCCTCTTTTCTTTTTGGTCCATTCTTCATTTAATAGAGTATTGTTAAATCTCAATGTGGTTATGTAGTTTCTATTATTTTTCTTACTGTTGATTTCTAGTTTCATTCCATTATGATCTGATAAGATGAATGGGATTATGTTGATTTTTTTTGTATTTGCTAAGATTTACTTTGTGATGTAGAGTATCTTTTATTTCAGAAAAAGATCCATGAGCTGCTGAAAAGAAGTTAAATTCAGTTGTTTGGGGTCAAATATTTTGTAGATTGTCTGTTAGTTATATTTGATTGATAATTTTATTTAAGTTTGAAATATTTTTATGGATTTGTTGTAATGACCTATCTATTGGTGATAAGGGTGTGTTGAAATCACCCAATATTATTGTGCTTGGGTTATCTTCATGGAGTTTTCTGTTTTGTTTTGAGGTGGATGGTGTGAAGGTAATAGAATGGATCATAATTTGGATGAAAGATTGTTGCTGTTTTTACCAAGATTTAGTAAATTTTCTTTAATGTATTTTCATTGGGAAAACTGCCAGAAACCTTGTTTGACTAGGTTTTTAATTTTTTAAATAATTTTCACTAGTTAAATTACTGTTGTCATGAGAAGAAAGTAAAACAATATCTTGACTTTCTAATACTGAAAAAAAATTAATGTATTCAAATACTTTATAAAAAATTGGTATGTATTGGGGGGACATTTCAATACTGAAATACTATGATTTTTAATTTAAAAATCAAGAAATCAAGGTGGGACACTTATTAATGTCACACACTTTAAATGTGTGAGAATCTGGCTTCAAATCTATTTTTTTGACTCAAAAATCTATGCTCTAATTTTTATCCTAGATTTCTTCATGGTAGTATTAGTTATAATAATAAAAATCAGACCAAATGATTAAACTTAAAGTTCATTTCAGCAAAATGATATAAATAATTTGTTATAAAAATTCCTTTATGTACTATCTGTAAGACACAAGATCAAAAAGGCACAAACTGTGAAAGAAAACAAACTAGGAAACCATTTTGGACAAAATCAGTAATGGAATCCTATTCTAAGATTTTGCTGCAAGTAAATTATAAGTGATAATTTTGAGTTCAGCCAAATAAAAACTATATTAAAGAGGAATTTAACATTTTTTCCAAAATTAAAGATATATATTTTCCCACTATATGATAATCATGTCAAAGGAAATAAGTAATACATATTTTTTAATTCTTCATTTTTGATTCATAACTCTTCCCTAAGCAGCCAATTTCTAAAAGGCAAGATCTACTGATTCCACATCATATATTAATATCTAAGAAATAATATCACTGGAAGATACCACAGGGGATTTCCTCTAGAATTTGATTTAGATTCAGGGAAGGCAATCATGTTTTCACATAAGTCTGGAAATTTCATATTGAACTGGTAAACATATTTTCCAAAGTACTTGCATTTTTAAAAGTTACTGCATAAAAATACAAATGATAGAACAATAATGTAGTCATTAATCATTTGGACTTTAGAGAAAGATCTAAATTCAAATCTCAGCTCTTTCAAGACCAGTTATTGAAGCCATAAGTTTCAGCTTTTATTTCCACAAAATAAGAATAGTATTATCTACCTTATTTTATTTTAATTTTTTGGTCCCAGGGATTGAACTCGGGGACACTCAACCACTGATCCACATCCCCAGTCCTATTTTGTATTTCATTTAGAGACAAGGTCTCACTGAGTTGCTTAGCACCTCGCTTTTGCTGAGGCTGGCTTTTAACTTGCAATTCTCCTGTCTCAGCCTCCTGAGCTTGTGGGATTACAGGCATGCACTACTGCACCCAGCTATCTACCTTCTTTAATGTAAGATCAAAAACAACATCAAAAATAAAAGTCACCCAGAACAGTGCTGATGAGTAGTAAGCACAGATAATTGTTTCACTTTTGTTATCTCTTTGAGAGTAGGTGAGCTCTGGAGTCCAGTGGCCTATGCTGAGCCATGGTCTATTTACTATGATCAGGAATCTTCCTTAACTTTTCTGTGCCTGACTTTTCCCCTTGGTGAAACGAAAAATATCAAGATATTTACCTCCTGGTTATTGTAAGGATTAAATTCTTTGTGTCCAACAATTAGGAAAGTACTTTTGTATGGTAATCCTTAAAAAGCTGGCCATTATTGTAGTTTTATCAAATGAGGCCCAATTATATGTCCTAACAAAACAATGGAGAATAAGTTTAGAAAGTAACCATCATAAGAAAGCAATTTGATTACATGATTTAATGAAAAACTATAAACACAAAAGAATAAATATGTGTCAGTAATGCAGCTGCTCTTATTTTTTAAAAGTAGGAGGGTATAAATGTTGATACTTCATGTGGGATAGTTACTGGCAGGAGCTTGACACCACAGAAGGAAAGGACAGTCTTCCTCTTCAATTTTAACAGTGATTAAATACATGCATTCTCTAAAAGGTGGTGACAGTGCTCTTGTTGAGAACTATAGTGATTCTTTCCACCAGAGCTCTCTACCTGTTTTTGACACTAAATACCTGGATAATAGATCTAATACTACTCCAAGAAAAATAAAAATAAAGAAATATAGATGTTTGGGAACACAAATAAGTTATGTGTTCTTTAATCTGTTTCCTAGAAGATGGAAAAATGGATGCTTGACATAGCCTGAATTTGATTTTTACTTTTCATTTTGGGGGAAATTAATAAATTATAATTATAAAAATAATAACGAACATAGACTCATTTTAATAAGATAGCTCCGGCAAATTAGAATTTTTTGGACACAACACTTCTTATCAAGAAAGAAACCATGTCTTAAAAGAATTCAAGAAAATTGGGGAAAATGACACATCAAAACAACAAACTGTTATTAGAAAATGATTCATTACTAGAACACTGCTGTGTTGAGAAGCAAAGCACAAGTATTTTCTACTACCCCTAGATGGCTATCCTGAATCCAGTGTTCCTAATAGCCTGAGAATTTCATGAACTCGTCAAATTCTCTTTGCTATGAATACTATCAAACTTGCTTGAGAAGTTCCTAAAAGGTTTGTTGTGGTTGTTGCGATTCTTAAACACAATGCTGCTTACAATTGGGTAATTTTATGGACTCATTAGGATAACATATGTCTAATTATGTTCTTTTAATAAAAACATCCTCCAACCTTTTAGCAGAGGTATGGACTAAATTGACAAAAGTAAAGATATAAAATAGTATAACAATAAATCAAAACAGAGATGGATAAAGAACTAGGTGCAAGTAATTGTCTAGCATATGGTAATTGTAAATTTTCATATAAATTCAACTGTTTGGATGTGCAGTCATTCTCAAGAAATCCTATTTGGTGTAATTGTGAACAGCAGCCCCATCTTTGTCTTTTTTTTTCCTATGTACTAAAATCACACAAAAAATAATTCAGATGTAATTTAATAATCTCTTCAGATAAAAAAAAACATACACGACTTTCATAGTTTTCCATTATATTGTCTGTCTCTTAATTCATCCTAAGACCTATATTTCTCACTCTTTTTCTCAGGAGTGACCTGGTAGTATCACATTTCTAACTTCAAAATTTTCCACATGCATCAGATTCATTGCTACACCCTCCTGTGGAGAGCAGGCTATGCCTAAACCTGAGTTACTCTATCATGTGAAGCCGTAGTTTACCAGGAGCTACTCCATTTTCAGTACCAGCCCCAAGTTAGAATGGCTCTACACCTGGTTTGCACAAATAAACAACCACTACCTAGCTGGCACCACAACAAGGCACAAACTGATAAATAATGTGTGTGTCAACTTATCAATAGAAATCAAGGAGTACCTAGACACCCAGACATCCCAGATCACATTAGGAACACCAGACATAGAAGCTTATTAACCTTACCAGATGAACCCCCTCACCTAAAACCCATAAAAGAAAGAAGCCCCTGAGACTGACACCCTGATTCCATCACCTGGACATTTGTCATGAATGTTGCCAAGGAAAATCCCAGGACGACAAATGGTGATTTCTTGTCCCAAGCAATCTTCAGCAGAATGTGATGTCTTCTGTCTGTGATGACCACACATAGCCCATTCTAAGCTGCCACTATAAAATCGCTGTCCATTCAGACCTTGGCCTGAGTAAGTTCCTGTGTTTTGACAGCTCTGCACCCTGAACAAATTAAGTGATCATTGTGTATTCACATCTCTCTGCTAGTGCTCTTGGCTCAGCATCCTATAACCCTGGAGTCACCTCCACCCTTTCTTAGTCTTCCTGTGACCTAATTATGTATCACCATGTGAAATATGCTGTGTGACCTGAGTGTTATAGATATTAGAAATTAGGATTGGAATAGAAGAACTCGGTGTTTGCCTGGCTAATGGTTACCAGGTGACCCACAGTATACAGCGATGAAAGTGGTGTAGCCTAAGGATTAATTTTTATTTAATGAATTCTGACATTGTGTAAAGACACAAAGATGTTTGCTCTGTGGTAATGATAACTCACTCAGGATAACTCCCCTTCTGGAAAATACTCTTTGTTCTTTAAATTTTCCCTACATGACTTCTCTGAATTTATTTTAAGAATATTTACTTTTACTCAAAAATCTTCACTGGATCTATAGAGAGAGAGAGTAATGAGTTAGGGATTTGAGGGATTTTATTTTAGAAAACTCAATTTATAAACCTATTCCCATTGGTCATAGGACCTGTAGAATACTAGTTCATTTACAAGCTAACTTGATGGAATAAGCCTCATTTATTAGATATAGATACAAATTATTTGGTTTACTTTACCAAACTTTCACCAGTTGCTCAGAGGTCAATCAAAATTTATGAAGAAATATTCTATCAATTTTTAGCTAATTAGTTTTAATTTCTATATCTTGTTTTGAATGCACTGACACTGTTTCATCTCTATGTTTACCTCTTCAAATAAAATTCTGTCCTTCAATTAAAAGACAGAAATAAAATATAGCAGGAAAGATAAATATGGGAAAGGTAACCTAAAGAAAATTGCCATTGAAATAAAGATATCATAAGAAAACTATGAGAGAGACCTGTGAATTTTAGAAATGAAGATTGGCTAGAGAGGTTGCTAAGGGCTAGAATACTGGTCTGGCATGTGTGAGGTCTGGGTTCAATTCCCAGCACTGCAAAAAAGTAAAATTGAATTAAATTAAATGAATAAAGGGAGCATTTAGAAGTGGTAGGTGATTTGCCCAAGGTCATTGAATATATTGTGGAAGGAACCTTTTCAAAGTGCTCATAGTATTTTTAAATTTGTAAGCAGATGACAATGAGCAACAGACTCTTAAGAATGAATATGTGAAGAATTTAGCTTTGTAATCAAATAACTAACAACCAAATTAATCTGATGCATACTTAATGATATGCATAATCATTATTGTGTTACAAGGTGATTAGTAATAATTGCTAAAGGGTTCACATAAATTACGTTAATTAGTATTGTTCTTATACAGTCAAACTAAGTAACTCTTAGGATTAGCTGAAAAGGAAGAAAAGAAAAAGCAACTGGAAGAAATGGAAAGTTGTTCTAATGCCCCACTGAAGAAACAAAAACTTAAGAGTTGCATAGAGATCATTTAGCTTAATTCTGTCTTTGAACAAATAGACTTAAGACCAAAGAATGAAGATTTCTTTTTAGGGTTCCTGGCATGAAAGTATGATACTTTTTTCATTTTTCTGGCACTAATTGCTTGGCCCTGAAATCTGAAGAACTTAAAATTGCCTGTCTTGTCAAGCAATGAACTGGCAGGAGAGCTGAGAATAGTTAACTTTCATTTTTCATCTGCTATGAACAACCTCCCAGGACCATCTTTTGTAGATGGAACAATCATGTGGAGTAAATCAAGATTCTACCTTCCTCTTAGGAAGTCTAAACCAAATTTCAGTGGGAAGAGAAACACAGAGCACAGAAAGTAGGAGGGAAAAGGAAAACTGCTATGAGAATGCCTAGTCTGCTTCAGTCCCCAGTGCACAGGGCTTTGAAATCTTTCTGGCTGGGAATGCCTATGAAGAAGGCTCCGACACTCCTGCACCTGAGAAACACTGAGTCAAGCAATATGAGAATCTTCAGAACTACTTCACTAGGTGTCAACCTGATAACTTTCCCTATTGTGACATTTTCCCAATTAGAAGAGCAATGATTTATAGAGTGGAAAAACAAGAGGACTGGAGTCAGACATATTTGTGTCTACATTTCATACTGAACTGCCAAAATCACAGGATTATGAGTGCTATCTCACACAGGAAGTGAAAGAATATTCATCATGTAGCCTAGCAGTACACCTGCTTGCTATAATAAAAGTGTTTTTTTTTTTCTTTCTTTTTAGACATTCTAGCATACCTTGACCCGTGAACATGGAGTTTCACTGCACTATTTAAGATCCTTAACTTTCTATCAGCGTATTATCTAATTGCACATGAACGAATCTTACATACATCTTGTTAGACTTGTCTAAAAGTATTTCACATGCTGGATGCTATTGTAAATAGTAATTTAATTTAGACTAAATTTCACATTTTTAACCACTAGTACCTAAGAAAAAGCTATGGGTTCTCTAAACTCAAGGTTCTTCTAAAAAAGAGACCATGTGAATATTGCCCTGTGTGATTTGGAGCTCAGAGAAATAGCACACCTGTGATAGTAGTCTTGCTAATTTTTTCCATTAATAATAAAGTCCTTTGTCTCTGACTCAAGAATCTGGTTTCTTTTGTCAGCGTTCATGGAATTTATTAGCTCTTCTCCTCACCATCAATCCCATATTATAATTTATACTGAACAAAGGATAATCATTAAATAGTACTATTTTTATTCATCTGGGTCAAAAAGTGCCCATTAGAGCAATTAATAAAAGGCCCTGACATAATTAATACCACAATAAATCATAAGACCAATATTGTTAAATGAATAGTTTAATAATATTGAGACTCAGGTTCAAATAAACTAAACATATCATTTAAGTATTGTCTCCTGGTGGCACCAGATGAGAGACCACTTAGTGTAGGATAGATTGAACAGCCCTTTGAAAAACCTTTTTTGGCAATTTATCAAAGATAACTCTGGCTCTTCTTGTCTCTTCACACAGTTAATTATCAATCAAAGAAAGTAGGAAGAGAAATAACTCTGGAGTAATTCATTTGTGAACCTGGAGGTACCTGATGCAGGTGTGCTGCAAACTGAAATATGCCATATAGTGTTCATGCCACAGCTGCCACAGCTGCAAGGGAGACACACGGAGAATCACTGTGCTGCATTTGACATGTTCATAAACATAGGGCATATATTTTCCACAGAAGAAATCCAGTATAAAACCTCTCTGTGAATAAGTCTGCAGAGAATATCCAGATTGCTTTTCAAATCCCGTAGAACATAACAGGAAGTAAGCAATTCAACAGATCCTTTTCATATTTACCAAGTTGAATACAATGGATTCAGGAAGCTGAGAAAGAGAGTTTGGAAATCCCACTCTGGCTGCTAACTCAGGCAAAACTCCTCCCCCTTCTTAAACACAATGTACCACAGCTGTATGGATGTTACAATGATATGAGTAATGACTCTGGAGAATGATAACCGAATATTTGCATCTTAGCCCTCCCATTTTCTGCCTCTGTGGCCAAGATCAGTTATTTAACTTCTATTATTTTATAATATATAAAATTGAAATGATAATTCTCCTTGGAATACATCACTGTGTCTGGCACAGTAGACCTAGTAAATGGGACACATCATCAACACTTCCAGGTCACAACAGCTCTTCAGTGGAAGAGGTAGACTGATTGGGGCACTCTTGTTTCCTGTATAATCAACCAGAGAGTTTTTCCTCTCATGGCTCAGAGGAAGATTACTCACACAAAACCCCAGGTGAACACTTGCACTCTAAGTGTAACACAGGAAAAATAACCCTAGGGAACAAGGTGCCCTTGAGTCAGGGCTGCAGAATTGTTTAACATATTGGAGCTTCCTTTGACTTGAAATAGGATGGTTTCTCTCTCTCTCTCTCTCTATTAAATCTTCAGAGAAAAATATTCCATTTATTCAGCTCTTACCTTCTCACTGAGAAAAGGCCAGTGGTAACAACAGGGTGCAAAATGTGAAGACACAATCAAGGAGGCAAATTAACTACTCACTCCAGAGTCAGTCCTCAAAGAAAGATTATGCCCTAAATCTGAGCAGTTAATATCTTCCATGGCAATTAAGCCTGAGCTGTTTACAGCTCCAAGAATAAGCTACAATGTACCTGAGATGGAGAGGCCATGGGGAAGGCTTTCAATTTCTGGCTCTTTATATTTAATTAACTCTAAATAACAAAGTGAATTTGGGGTCAGTAATGGTAAAGTGCATCTGGAAAAGCAGCAAAGAGACAGTGGAGAGAATATCTCAGAGGTTAGAGGACTTACCTTTAACTTAGAGTGAGCTGTGCCACTGTCTGTGTCAAAGAGAGTAAATGTGGCAATGGCTGATCCTGTATATGCCCTGCCAGGTGCACGGTTGAGTGAGGAACAGATATTAATGTGGGTGCCATCTAGGTTAACAAGATAGTGTGTAAGAAGCACCCAGATCTTAATAAATATTCAGGAGGGAAATTAGTTTTTTGTTTTTTTTTTTTTGCATTCCAAATATTTCTAACTTTTGCATGGATTTCTATTTTTTTCTACTTTAACTTTTATTAAATGATAACACACACACATACTCTCTTTCTCTCTCTCTCTCTCTCTCTCTCTCTCTCTCTCTCTCTCACACACACACACACACACACACAGAGACACACACACACACATTATGGCTGCCTAAAATGCTCTCTAATGAAGCTAAGTTTTCTGGATTTCCTCACAGTGTTTCCCAAGTATTCTTATAGGCTATAAGGAATAAATAGGAACAGCTATTTGCTCAACATTTACTGCATATCACTTTACTAAATATTATACCAGGTGCTTACCTATTCCAAGAGGGTATTGTTCACAGTTTACAAAGAAGGTTTCTTATCCGGATAAACATCTTGCCAAAGTCATTTTCTGGTAAGTGTTAGAGCTTGAACTGGAACACGCATGTATATGATGTGAAAAGTCTTTTTTCTGTGTCTGGAAGAATGTTTCACAAATCTCCATGACCAAAAGAATCCTGAAGATACTTTCTAGAAATGTAAATTCTGGAGCTTCCTTCAAATCCAAATATACAGGAAAGAGCACCACGGAAGCTCTATGTTTATGAACACCCCAGATGATTCTACCACGGGTAAAATCTGGGAACCATCATATCAGAACACAAAGGTTAGTGTTCTGAACTTTTTGTCTGTTTATTTTCAATAAACAATCGTTTTGGAAAAAATTTAAGATTTTGATAGAAACTCCTGTAACATTAAATTTCTATTAACAACATGTATACAATTATCTCCGCATGTTTAAGAAAGGTAAGGATACACTATTGGAAAAGCCTACAGAATATTGATTTTAAAAATGCTGTAAAATATTTAACACAAGTAATGTAGTTATGTCAAATTGACCTTTACATTTTCTACTAAAAAATATTACAGAATGTTCAATGTCTTGCAAATGTTTAAATAAGCTAAAGTGTTTTTTAAAGTACAAATAATGTATATTATTAATTGGAACACAGAAAAAAACATGCAGTCTGTGGCATCAAGACGTAAGAGCCCAAGCTCTTGAATTTACAAGCTCTATGGCCTTGAGCAAATCTTAAACTCTGTGGTTCCTAGTCGTTCCATCTAACTAATAAATGGAATGATATTTCCCTTTCAGGATTAATGTATTGATTAAAAGAAATAAAATTGACAAGTGGTTTCTAAATGAACTCATACAGTTATAAAAATGAGTAGCTTTTACAATTATGATGTCCATAGAAGCTGGCTCTTTCTCTCTGCCAAGTCTAAGTCCATTAATTCTTTCTGGTTCTCCATTATGGAAAAGAGTGGTGTTTTCAAGAAGGCAGAAATGGTGCATGGCCCCTGGGTGAGATGCTAAACTAGAATGTCTCCTTTTGTGTTACCAATTACTTAGTAGGAGTTTAAATTTACAAAACCTCTTTAACAGAGGAAAATGAAGGACATAATCCTAATGTTCTTAAATATCTCTCCTATATGTCTGCAATAAAGGTCTATTGCTTACAGCTATTTCTGATCATTTATACTGGTGGAGATAATAGCAACCTCATAGACCTTGGCAATCATCTTCTAAGTTAGTTCTCTTAGAATGGCTTTGTAAATGTCTTGATTATCAGGAGTATAAAAAATTTAATTCTGAGGAATAAGAATAGGACTGAAAACTATAATGGCAATAATTATAGTGCTGTGTACAATAAGTATAACTTCCATGATGCAACTCATTTAGAGGTAGGATATGACCCAAAGTCACTTTACCCCTTCTATAACTGGAACATATAAAACTGCTTTGCAAAAACGTCTTAGACATGCCCCAGGGTGCATAAAAAATAACTGCCAAAGTTGTTTATGGTTTCTGAAAATGAGCAAGAAGATCTGAGTTAAGAGTAGAGTAGAGGAAGGCAACCAGGAGGAGGGAGGAGGAATGGGATGGGGCGTTACTAGGGAATGAAATTGACCAAATTATACTGTTGTACTGTGTGCATGTACAAATGTGTAACAGTGAATTCCACTGTTAAGCATAATTATAATGCACCAATAAAAAATACAAAAAAGGAAGATCTGTGTTAAAGTCTAGCTCTCACATAAATTCTCTGAACTTTAATTTTCTCATCTCAAGAAAAGGTGATTATAACTATGCCATAGAAGAGAGAAGCTACGTGCAAACTATAAAATGATCTAGCCATTGTAATTATAATAAAGGTTATCAATAAAGTGTTAAGTCCAATGATGGTTATAATTATTTTCAACTGTTACATTTATCCAGTGTATTTAATATCTCTATAAATTCTATAAAAGTCTAATGTGTCCTTATTACAATATTGGCGATCTCCATTCCTCACAGGTCGGTACATTTAAGTCATAGTTGCTTATTTCCTAGATTGAAAACAAACTGAGTACTTACACTCATATATCAATTTCTATAATATCCTTTTTGATCCTTCTCATAGTTCAGTATTTTTTAATCCTATTTTTATAACCTTCCCTTGATCGTCTCCACAACTCTGTCCCTTTGAGCCCTTACAATTTCCCAGATGTGGAAAGGGACTTTTACATCAGAAAGCACATTGGTTTTGGAGCCATGTGTATAATGTTGAGCACATGGATTTTATGTTAAAATTGTGGTTAGGCCACTTACCCAGATGTTATGACTTAACCTCTCTAAGACACCTGTTTCCACATCTGTAAAATAAACAAATACAAAGCTATGTATACAGCTCATAATTTTTGTGGGGTAATACTGAACTCAGTTTCCCACAAAATAGAGGTGACTATGACCTCCCAAGAGCTCCAAACTCACCAGGTACGTGGGCTGTCCCAAGGAACTCCCACATAAACTGGCCTCGAAACCCACTCTTTTGGAAAACTGGTAGTCTTTTTGCCCTGAACCAAAGACAACAGTGTACACTTTCTTGCCCTTAAAAAAGAAAGACCACAAAAAGTAGGCTCCTTCCCCCAGAGTATAAAGCAATTGTGGCTTTAACAACTTTGCCTGGGATTCCATACCATTCCATAGAAGGATGACAGGACAAGGTCCCATGTGTCTCTTTCTGGCCCCTGAGTATAAATTGCCCCCATAAAACCAACTAAGTAACCAGTTACAGTATGGCATTGCTAAATTTTCCCTAATCTACTTTGTTTCATAGTTGTTATCAGCTCTCTGCGCCACTAAGGAAAACATGCCAGCAATGTATATTCTCCTGTTAATATACTGGCTTCCTGCATTTTTTTCCTTTGCTATTTACTCCATGCCATCTGGATGGTTTCAGAAAATTATTTAGGCACAGTACAATTTAAAATTGCAAACCATTCTTTCTCTAAGGTCTCTGTTTACCTGTGTTTTAATGCTATAATTATTTGCCATACCATAAATATGGTTACCAAGTATAGATGGTATCATCAGCTTTGATTTATATAATAATGCTTCTTTACTAGATCAATTTTCTAACTGCTGACACAGTGAAATTCCAATGAAATCTTGAAAGACCGATGGATAATATCAAAGTCAAGATGACTCCTAAATATAAACAATATTTTCTTTCCTTTACCTCATATGCATTCCCTTTATATAGCCCTGTGTATTTTCTGTTAGTCTTATCTAACAGATCCTTGCATTTAGTTCAGGATGCCATGGCTTTAGCAATTTTTTGGGTGCTATCTTAGAAGGACTTTTTTTTATAGTTCCTGTTAGTGACCCAGTAACTATTTTCATGGCTCTCTAGTCAAGTGTAAAGTGCTCTGATAGCATGTCAACAAAAAGTGGACTACTAGGAGAGAGACTATATAAGTGCTATGGTGATTGATTGCTTATTTGAATCTTTCTGCTCCTGGCTGCTCCTTGGAGGTTGTCTCAAGGAAGACAAAAATCTCAAGTACAGTAAAAGCTGTGTTGTATGTGTGTGTTTATAGAAAACAAAGAACGGGAGGTATAGGGCTAACAGGGCTTCTGGGTAGATCACTAAAAGCAATGTTGTCTGAAAAATATTTGTAATTTGTAGAACTGCTCAGCAAATTGAGCTGATGAGAATAGCTCACAGCTATCAGGCTCCGGTAATGCTGTTTAAAAGTCCTGCTGTTTCCTGGTGGCTCTGCTTGAGTCTCACAGTGGTGAGCAACACTGCTGAATTATCCAAAAATATAAAAGAAATCTGAATTATTCAAAAATACAAAAGAAAAATTTGGAGGAAGATAGATCATATAGTCAAATTCAACTTTCGAATCAGATACTCAGTCTAATAAACACCATCATGTATGACTTTCTACTAATAAACTCAAGAAATTTATTTTTCAGTTTGTCATTTTCTAAGTTATACAGATCCAAAAGGAAGACATCCCTGCCCTTGAGAAATGTACTATATAGATAATTCCAATACACTGTTATAAATGTTCTTAAGTCAGTAGCAAAATCTAGTAGAAATATTTGTTTCTGGGATAAAGTAGCTAATTTACAAAACAGATACTGGGCATACTATGAGCAAAATAGAGAATTTCTTTTAGTAAAATAGCATTTGAATGATAATTAGGAAAAGTTATTATTTTCAAAAGAAGTAAAATTTAATAAACATAATATTCCTATGTGTTAATAGAGACTTCTAAGCAGCTATTTGATGTTGAATTTATTCAATCAATCTGCATGTTTAGCCCTAGCCAGGTCATCTCAGATTTCAATCATCACTGATGGTTTTTCAAAAGTACTATTTCTCAGTTGGAGAAAAAGAAACTAGGATTCCAAGTAAGAATTTCAATATCAAAAAACTTTGACTTCTTTGCCTCTCCTGTAAAAGCCAATTTTCTTTTTAATGTAGCAAACCTTCATATAAAAATATTTTTATGAAAAAAAAGATAATCGTAGGATGCACTTACTCTTAACCAAGGAAAAAGTAAATGACTGGGAAAATAGGTTTAGTCATTTCTCAAGCAAAAGTGCCTTAAACATCAGCCTAGTGCCCAAGATAGATAACAAACATTTTGCCAGTCGGCTGAACAATAGCTATTGAGCATCCACTGGGCATGAAAAGGCTACACTAGATACCGCCAGGAAATACAAAAGAAAAGCCAACATGATCCCTGCCCTTGAGGAGTTTAAAGTTTAACAGAAAAAAAAAAAAGGGCAAGCTTACTAAGACACAATAAAAACAGTGACATCTTTTAGTGATACCCTTAGGGAAAATGTCTTACAGTGATACCCTTATATAACTAAGGAAAACTATAAATTTTATTTAAGCACTTATTTTAGAAAACTTGTAAATATTTATTCTTCTATTTCAAATGTGTACAAATGTTTTAAAAACCAGATGGTTCTTTTTGTCAGCTTTATCACTTAGGGATATCTTTATCAAAGGACATGAGAGCCAGTTCTATGAACTATACACATCAAGGGACTTGCACCTCCCTCTTCCAGTTTCTGTGTGAGGTTAGGAGCAAATCAGTTTGTGCCCTAGCTCCAGGCTGTTAAAAAAAAAAATAAGAGAAAGAAAAAAAAAAAAGTCCCGTCAAAAACATGTGAGAAATTTGTCCACCCTCTGAATAAGGTCATTTAACTAACACAGATATATTGCCAGGTAAAATTAGGATGAACTCTCTGTGGCAAACAGTGATGTCAAGTCCTCTTACATGAGAACTAATTGTTGCTCTTCTGGAAAATATGTATGTACTGGGTACAGTCATCAGTCTGGCTGATGTAATGATGACACAGTCATCATCCGGGCTGTATAAAATGGTGAGCTCTGTCTCCACCATCTCCTAGCACATTGTGCATAATGCAAATGTCTAATTTAATGGTTACTAAGTTATGATATGTATTTATTTTCTATTCTCTACCTTGGTGGAGAGGTTTTGTTTTTAATTATAATTCCCTAACATATGTCAGATAATGGCATTCTTGTTTTCTAGAAAAACTTTAAAATCAAATGAAGATAACACTCCTAAACTAGGGTAGATTAAAACAGATAATTTTTAATGGTGCCATTTAATATCTATTTTATTGTACCCCTAGGAAACTATTACAATATTAGCATCTTGAGTATATAAAGACAGCTAACCTTTAAAAAGTTAAAATAAAACTTTAAAAAAAAAGAAAGAAAAAAGGGAGAGAGGGGAAGGGAGAAATGTTGTTTCTGGAATTCAAAGAGCTCAGTTCTAATTCTAAATTTTTCTTAAATACATTTAAATGTTTTTGCATATGCTATCCCATCTCCTTCCCATTTTTAAATTTAAGGCTGTTCTACAACTACAATGTCAAAATATATGCACATAAATATATACATGATCCCATTTAAAACTTATTTTAATATTAGTTCTGTAAGAATGCATTTCTTGCTCACCTCTGCTCTTTGAAATCAGTGTTTTCATAGATATTTTGTTTATATGAAACTTGTTCCCTATACTCTTTAAGAAAAATTCAACAGAAAAATATTTCCTTAATTCTTGAATGTTGATAAATATTTTTCATGCCCTTTATACTTAAAAGTAAGTTTAACTGATAAAATATCTTTGGCACACATTTTTATTTCCTTGAGCATTTTAAATGTTATTCTTTTTTTCTTTTGGCAAGGGCATTGCTTTTAAAAAAATGTGATGAAAAATTAATTCAGTTTTCTCTTTAGCTTAAATGCTATTTTTACCTAAATGTCTCTCAACATTTTCATTTTTAAGGTCCACAGTTTTATTTAAAATTTTTGATGTCAGGTATCCTGGATTATAATTTTCAAATACACAGTATGCTATTCAAATATTTTCAAATCCATTCTCTTTCTGTTCCTCTGTTTTGTTCAAGCACTCTGATCATAAGTATAATAGATCTTGGTTTCCTATCCTCAATCTTGCTGGCCGTAGATAGCTTTGCCAACTTCACAGAACTCCCTCTACTGTTGTTTTAGGTATTTCAGACATATGCTATCATGTGTTCTAAAATTTTCTGGCTCTTCCCTACTTTTATCTAAACTTTTATTTTTTTTAATTTCCCTGTACTCCACTGTCCCTGTTCAGATTTATGTTGATTATCCTACCGTCATACCCCTCAGCCACCATGCTTTTTCTAGCGTGAGACATTGTCAGACAAGAGTGCTCCAAGGAGTAAATTTTGAAAATACACTAGATGTAGATGAAACCAGTCCCTCCAGATCTTCTTGCTGTGGGCAACTGGCACTCAATCTGTGATTGGAATAGACAGAATCCCATCATTTCCAGCAGCTATTCTCAAATGGTCTCACTGTGCCTTCCAGTGAATACCTTCAACTTAACTCTGGGGTTCTCCTGTGACAGGTACTCAGCCTCCCTACTAGTTTTCTGTGTGTCTTGCTGGGCATATGCTGATGCCCCACAGGACTCACAGCTGCCTGTGTTTTCATTGAACCTGCTGGTATCTGTTGTAAATGCTGTGCATGAATTTTTTAATATCCTTTAAATGAGAATATGCAAAGATCTACAAGCATGATGTTGACATTTCTTAGCATACAGTTAACACACACACAAAAAAAAATGTTCAAGGAAGTCACTGGTGGTTAGTCCAAATGACACATCTCCATGATTAGTTTCTTCACCTTCCTTTACTCTGTATGTTCAAAATCATCCTGATTTAATGGCAAAACTAAAAGACATTGTGATGTAGACAAGGACCATCACACTTCAAGTGTACTCATTAGCTAAGTGCTCAAGGCCGTTTGTTATCACCCTCATCTTATCAAAATTGAGAACTTTCTAAGTACCTCTGGTTATACTTCAAGAGGAAACACTGTCTGAGACTTACTTGCATTTTAATCTGAACTTCAATTTTCTTCCTGAATTCTTGTGGTCAGCTTATTAGGTATATTGAAAGATTCCATATAAGAGCCATTAAATGATTAACTTCATGAATCAATGAGAAAAATAAAATCAATGAGTAAAAACTTTTCCTGAGTAGAAATAATCTGAATTAAAAGAAATCCTGCTTTAAAATCTTTTAAGATTGCTGTATTAGAATTCCCTTGTATGTATAGGAAATCTGATGCTGGTCTGGTTGGTTCTCTCTCTCTCTCTCTCTCTTTTGTATTTTTTGACTGAAATTCTAGTTTCCCCTCCCCAGTGTCAAGATTTTTTTTTAATTTTGAAGGATGATAATATGCAGACCAAAAATATGAAGTTTGGACTCAACCAGATAATGCATATTACTTAAAATCATAGTAAGTCCTCTTTTAAGTGTGGGACCAAGGAAGTTTGCTTATTCTTTCTAATCCTTAGTTTTCTTATCATTGAAATGGGAATAATAATAATACCACCTAATACTCAGAAGATTGTGAAGTTCATTCCTATGATACATATCTCTAATATTGTAGCAGCATACAGCACAGAGCAAATACTTAGTAAAGGTTAGACATCAAAATGTTTTATTATTATTAGTTTTGATCCTTAGAGTTCAGAAACCTCCCTAGTATATATCTAAGTATAGGTTTCTACATGGCCATGAATAGTTGGGCAAGACCTTACATTTTATACATCTTGGCATTTATATATTTTAGTGGCATTATCTCTTTACCTGTCTATATTCATGATGGAACTAAGATCTCTAGGAAACTATGAAGAATGTCTAACTTGTTCACTACTGAATCTTTACTACCTAGTGCAGTGCCCCAAGGCCACTCCATAAATATTTGTTGAATGAATTAGTAAATGAATTAATTTGTTTCCCCAAATATGTAGATCTGAAGGAGATGCCTTGGATAAAGAATAGGGAATCACTGTTGCTCATTTGTAAATTAATAAGTTGGCAGTTGGATATGCCTTGTAAGACTAATTATTATGAATAAGTGACCTGTGAGTAATTGATAAAATATAGTTCCCCATCCTGGAATATCCAGGTAGTCCCCAGTTTAAGGTAATGTACTCAAAATATATGCCTCTCTGGAGGCACTGCCTCTGGCTTCCTTCCTTCTAAACATCCTTCTATTAGAAATATCCTTTTTTTTTTGAAAACCAGTCTTTAGCAGGCAGAAAACTCTGCAGCTATCCACTGAAGACCGCTTGCATGTATATAACATCAGAATCACTTTTGGCTACTTCTGAGCACACATGAATAAGCAGTAAAATGAGACCCCAGCTTAGCAATTCCTCAGCAAATGAATGGGGAACCATGCTCTGGGTAGTTATTGATAATACTAAATGGCCCTTGAAAATTGCCCATTGGAGCTGAAAGCATACCTTATTTCTTCTTTGCCTTGAATTTCCTTTAACTCTCTTTTTTGGGCTTCAGAATAGTATGCTCCCTTGCTTAAGCGTACAGCTTTGCACACAATCAGTACATGCAGGCTACATCCTTCCAGACTATTTCAAGAAAAAAGTTAAATTTGAAACTGCAGACCAGAGAGATAAATAGAGAAGGAAGAGCTCTAAAGCTGTGATAGTGAGGTAATAGGCATAAGATGTCAAAACTACCAATCTATAACTTGAACTCTCACCTTTTTTAATCCAATTTATCCACAGTGGCATGTCAATGAAATGGAGAGAGAATTCAAATCTATTGATTCAAACTCCTTCCATATATACTACCTTTATAAGAGAATGAGAAAATATCATAAAACGTATCTGCTAAGAGTAAAAATGCTTAGTTATGTTTGGAATAAGTAAAAACAACAAAATTGACTTATATCTGAAGATGTGATATTTGAAGCATGGCTATTTACAAAGGATGAGGGGATACTGAGAATTGTTCAAATAAGAAAAGAAGCATTAATAGGCGGAGGAGGAAGAGGAGAGGATTTTCCTACTTACGTGCCCCAGTGTCAACATTTCTCTATTTAATGGTGGGTTGCATGCTGAATAATTCCTTCCAAATCCCACTGCTGGAAGCCTCAATCTCCAAGCTTTTAGGTTAATCTATTATTCATGCTGCTTGTTTGCACAATAATATTGATTATTGGGCCAAATAGTAAGATGATATTTTTGTTCTCAATGAACACTCATGGCAAATGCGGGAAAAAAACAAATTTAAACTGTGGAGAGGAGGATATACAGGGTATTTCAATTGGAGAAAATATGAAGTTCCTTAGATTAACTGTGGACAATTTTTAATCATCATGAATCCTGTGAAATGCACACTATACCTTGCTATGAAACTATACGTATTTATTTAAAAAAAAAAAAACAAAACATCTCAGCTTATGCTGAAAATTACCAAATAAGATAATTGGGTTATTTACTTATATAGGTGCTAGGGATTAAACCCAACACCTAACACATGCTGGGCAAACACTCTACCACTAAGGTGTATCCCCAGCCTGAGGAATTAATACTTTTGTTAATATAAGCAAGATTAAAATGTTTTGATAGGTTAAAAGAAGCTTTATGTGTGGACTCAATGACATTTCAAACTCAATTTTTGTAAAGACAATATTTCAAACATGTTAAACAGGTAGAAGCTTAAGCTTTCTATTTTTATAATAGACTGTGAGCTATACAGAAAGAATGACTTCCTATTCTCCTGAAGGCTTTTTACACAATATATATCACCCTTCTAAATTATGCTGGAATGTTATAATGCACCCTACCATAGTTTACTGAATGAGAAAAAAAAATATGCTCCTCCTGAAATGGAATGTGCTTTTTGTTAGTTGAATTGGTTAAACCAATGCTCAAATATATACCACAAACATCTTTCATTTTGTTGCACAGCAAAAATTTCTTTGCATATGTATGTTTATGCCTAGACATGCATTTATTTATACACACACACACACACACATACACGCACACACACACACACACATTACAGAAATGTGATGGGTTTATTCTCTTGTTTTTATGTGTTATAATTAACAATATAGGACTTAAAAGACAATCTGCCAATTCTGAATCAAAAAAGAGTACTGAGCTTTCCTGGCACTAGAGGTCACTAAAACCAGATTACAGATAAATATGACTACATTTCTGCAAATGAAGAAATAAAGAGGGAAGAGAGGTAATCTACACTCCAATATGCACTGATAGAATATCAAAGTAAATTCTGTCTTTAATACTATCCAAATTATAATACAAAACATTAAGAGTTCATTTTTTAAAAGAAAATTAAATGGTACATTCTCAAATCTAATTAATAAGGGAAACGAATGCCTCTTGTATTTGTGTGTCCATTCAAATGGAATAAAGCCATTGGATCTTCATGTCTTTCTCAATTCAAAAAGCACATAGGTCAAAATTGTCAAGTAAATTATTTGTAAACCCTTTCCAGAATGCCTGGGAATGAGCACATCAAGAAGGTGATGGGAAAGGAGGAGGGACCGAGGGATGGGAGAGAGGTGAGTGACCAATGATGTATGTGTGTGGATACTGGATACTACTAGTGATGCTATCCATGTGGCCACAGGTGACTAGACTGAATGATGACTTGTGTTATATAAAAAGTGACTTTTCTTGATTGCCACTGCTGAATTCTAAATTTTCTGTTAGCACAAAAGACTTCCCGAGGCTTTGGCTAGGGAAAAAAAAATCACCCCTTTTCTAATGGCTTTCTGTTGTTGATCCCTAGCATTACACAGCTGAGAGACAACTTGATTTTGAGCAAGCACATCTTTATCCTACTCCCTTCAAATAGGGCTCATTTCCATTTGTGAATCTCACTGCTTCATAGACCTTTGGGGTTTCATAGCCCCAAGGACCCTGGGACTTTTCTGCATTCAGGTTACAGATCTTTAGAAAGTAAGGCCTGCCTGCCTGATAGTTTCCTAAAATGCTTGCTATATCTTTAAATATCAGCATGGTTTTGAGTTAAGAGATAAAGGTTCTTGGGCACTTGTGTTCTAGATGTCATAGAGAAGGATATCTCTTGGGCCTCACATTCTCTGGCCATTAAATGAGATCACTGGACTATACGGTCATAATATTATAAATCTAATACTCAGTGAATTGATAAGAGTCTATTTAAGCTGAAGAAAGTATGACTAAGCTCTGCTAAGAACTACTAAAGAAATAATTTTAAGGAATATGAATGACTGATAACAACTGGTACTTTCTAGGCTATTCTCCATGCACAAATATTGGTCATTATGAAATTTTATGATATTTTCTAAATATGTTTTGGAAAAAAACAACAACTTGGTTAACTCATTCGTTCCTTGTTTGGAAAATAGGATTAGTTATGGTGCTACAGCACAACTAACTAAAGATGTAACCAGTCACATCTTTAATGGAAAAAAAAAAAAAACCACAAATATCTGATCTCTTATTTTGCCTCAGAATCCAGCAAAACGTTTGAAGTATTAAAGGGTGTGAACCAGCAATCACCATGTCCCCAGCTCCTCGCTCACAGCAGGAACTCCACCAAAGAGAAAGTAGGCACATTTAGTAATGACTTGAACATGACCAGGCTTTGGATATTCTGAAGAAGTCAATTTGTGGAATACTGTTATCATTCAAAGTTATCCCATGAATAAGCCCCTGGCTTATGTGAGACATAAGTTAGTTGGAATGTATTTTATGTTAGGAGAATATTTTAAGAGCACACAATATGGTGAAAGAGGGAAGAGGTAGCCAGAGGAGATTATTACCATACTTCTTTTTCCTTTGCTTCCAACTTCTCAAACTTCATGTGCTAGCCACATATCAAATTAACTAAAAATTTACTTCACATAAATTCTAAATTTAAATAATGGACCTGAAATTGTAACATTGACATAGTCATTTAACAGTCTGAGATGGTACAAGATTAGACATAGGAAAAACAAAAGTTTTTCTTGAGCTATTCTGTGAGGCAGTAAGCTACTTTTGCCCAGAAACTCTTCAGAAAGATGTATTTTGATTTCATTATCTCAATATAAGGAAGTTACAAGCAAAGGATTTCTTAATTTTGAAAGAGAAGTGTGCAGGCATATACATCATATAATCTCACACAAAGATATCTTGGTCTAGGGTAGAGAACATGACAGAAAAAATAGGGTGGGGTAAGGGTTTATTATAAATCTGTGATCCATCAGCAGTTTAGTTGCTTGAATTAAGTCCTGTCTATAACTGTGCTTGCTCTGATAAGCTGCCAAAACAAGTTATTTCCACATGTAGGATAAATCATAAATTCAAGGTATTGAATCCATTTTTATTTTATTTTAAAATTCTGATTTATCTCTTTCTGACAGCACATCCCTGGCTTCTTGCTACATTAGAGAGCCATCATGAATGTCAAGTTTTGATGTGTACCATGAGGACCCTCCTCTATAGTCCACAGTCCATGTGGTCTTTCTGATATGATTGATTGTGGCACAGAAGCATTCTCCAGGAAAGATTAATTGTTCCAGCAATTATCCACTACTGAACAGTTGACTGTGACTCCACACTTCTGACTCCTACAGAAGCAAGCAGTTTCAGTATTACAGTAATTTATTTTCTCCCTCTCTTTTTAACTTGTATATCCATTTTATTTTTATCTTTTTTCATTTAGGTAAAATATTTCCTCTTGCCCTATGCTTGAGATTTAGGCATGACTTCAAAGAGACATAACAAATAGGATGGTCTAAAGAACTTACATGAATTTTCTTTCACCAATAACTAAGAAAGAAACTCCTTAAGAAAGACATCTCTTTATGGAAAAGTTATATATCAAAGTGGTCAAGCAAACAAGGGAGATACTGTATGGTTTATTGTCACCTCTCTCCTTTAATATGGATATCACCTAATTGCTATAAATTACTCAACAGCTAAGGCTATTTTCCAAAAATAATTCTCTAAAAGTGCTATTAAGTTAGACTAGATCCGGATGAAATTCTACAAGTTAAAGGAACCAGAAAGCACATGCAAATTATTTTCAGCTCATTTGGAAAGACCAGAGCATAGTGCAGAGACAATCTACTTTTGAAAAGCGAATAGCAAGCTTTTACTTAAGATTGTTCTTGATGAAATACCCTAGGGCCCAGGTTAGAAAATTTCAACTCTTTCTGCAAAAACAAAACAAAATAAAATATATCCATGTTCTCCTGATAAGTAATTCTTTGGTAGTTATAAAAAGATTTTTTAATTTACCATTTTCCTATGAAGTGGCTTTAAGCTGAGCTAGAAGAGACATCTATTGAGAATGTAAGAATGTTACATTTGAAAAGAATGAATATAATAACATTGATTAAAAATATTAAATATTTTGCATCTGGACAATCTATAGCTGTATATGGAAGATAAGCACATTTAATTTCACTTAATATCACAGAGAAGAATAGAAAAAGGAGAAATAATAAAACCCAGATCTGTTCTCAGTGCACTAAATGCTTGACTGTACTGCATGTAAAATATGCTTGAGCTTTAAACTACAAATGGCTGCCAATGGCACCTGTTGTATACTGTTACATAGTTCACAAAGCTAAATAAATCAACCAGTTTTATCAGAATGCCTGCAAAGTAATATTTAACTACCTTTCAGCAGGTTAGAAAAACAAATCTGTTGAACTCTTTTTCATATGTAGTTCCTTCAGGATAAGTAGAAAACATACTCATGAGCTATTATACATTCTCAGGACACATTAACGTGTTTATTTTGGGCAGCTATTTAGATAATTTAGATATTCCAGGACTTTCCTCTCCAGTCCCCTCCCCTACCTGATCTGGTATGGCATGGAATCCATCTAAATTTACTTGATACATTTCAGGACACAAAACACCTGGAATTATTGATCAGTTCATATATTGCAAAACTATTGATTTTTCCCCTACTGCAGTGTTTTTCATTCCATTTTGTGTGTGTGGGGGGGGTGGTGGTGGGAGAATCACTGTTTCTGAGAAGATGGCTCACAAATTATTTCACTTCAAAGTTGTGAATTTTTAAACCAGAGGACACTGCTCTGTGCCACAGCATTCATGTTTAGAATAAAAGAGAGTGTGCATCATCTGTCAGAGTCAATTTTATAAATCTTAGTGTATATTTCAAAACTACTGAGTGCAGGCCACAATCTTTCCTGACTGCTTTTCTTAAATTCCATAGGAGGATATTTTTAATGTGCATTTTATTTCCACCCTAAGTGTATTTTCAAATCCAGCTAAGAATCTAGATGCAAAGGATATTTTAATACTGTCTTACTCAGTATAAAACCATTGCCAATTATTCTCTTTCCCCACTCCTCTCTCCCTCCCTCCCTCTGATACACAGTGTATATGGAATTTTAAAGGCATAGGATGTGTTTAGTATTTTTTACTTCTCTCTAAAACCACTAAAACAAAAAGTTCTAAATTAGTTCATCTTATAATATCAAACTCTTTGTTTTGTTCTATATACACAGCTAAAAATAGCACATTATGATAAAATGGACTTAAAATGTTACAGATTTTAAGAAAAAATAAAACTATACTTAAGGTGCTCAGTATAAATTAGAAGTGTGAATCATTTGTTGTTATCACTATTATTATTATTTTAAATGGTAATGTTGTCAGCCGGGCAATAATAATAATAATAATAATTATTATTATTATAATTATTATTATTTTAAATGATAATGTTGTCAGCTGGGCATGTCTGTAATCCCACTGGCTCAATAGGCTGAGGCAGGATGATTGAGAGTTCAAAGTGAGCCTCAGCACCAGTGAGGTGCTAAGTAACTCAGTGAGACCCTATCTCTAAATAAAATACAAAATAAGGTTGGGTATGTGATTCAGTGATTGAGTGCCCCTGAGTTCAATCCCCAGCAACTTGCCCAACCCCCTACCCCCTGCCCAAAGAACCTAATGGTGTCAATGAACTCAAAATACTTGGGAACTTCCCTGGACCCTGCCTTCTGAAAATTCAGAATGCCCTGCGATAATCAGATTAAGTTATCACACTTTAAGTTTGAGATGTCCTATAGTTGACATTTAAAATGAAATGTCTTTCATTAAGGAATATTTTGTTGTTATTGTTGTTGTACCCATGGACAGTTCAGAAGTCAAAAAATAAAATTTACAGGATCTTGACTATGTATTAAAAATATTTAGATCAGCCAAATTATATTGTTATATCATGAGCATGTACCAAGTTTTAACAATGAATCCTACTATTATATATAATCATCATGAACAATAAAAAGTATGGATAACTAAACTTTGAAAATTCTGCTTATAAGAAGAATTAGTTCTTATCTTATACTAATTGAAATTGAAATAAAAAATAATATATATTGAGAAGTGAGAATTTTTTTAGTATTAAGTGGCTATTCCCTTTGACTAAAAGTGATTAAAAGAAAGCTAAAAGGCTAGACATCAGGAATGTGGAAGTGGGAGACAAGAGCATGCTCTACAATCCTTTTCAGCATCTAAGAATCATTAGAACAATGAACAAAATTCTCATTGTCTCCTCTTGGTTTCCCTCTTTTTTTTTCATCAGAGTCCCATCAGTTGTAGGTGAGTGACTTCAGATTTTTGTTTTAATCAATGGGAGTGTGAAATTAGTTTTATGAATTGTATGTTGTTGTTACTTTTTTTCCTAGTCTTATTCTTCTGGATTTCTGTATTGCCAGTCCTTTCAATAAAAACACCTCAACAAATTAAGGGCTCCTCTGGAAGTAGCAGCTGGATTTTTTCAAAACAACCTTAATATTATATGTAATAATTGGAGGCCAGATTGATAGATCAGTTGATGCATCCTTGAAGTTTTGAAGAGGATCAGTCAGAAAGTATAATAACAGTTATTAAAAGTTTAAACTCTATGGTAATATCAATTAACTTGGAATTATGTATATTCATCTATAGACTTATAGAGTGTCTAATCTTGAAGTGGCCTTAAACAGCTTGAATTTCAACACTATTATTTTAAATATAAGGATATTGAGGTTCAGAAGGGTTTAGTTTCATTCTTTGTGGCAGATTTAAAACAAAGTGAGCCTAGAGCCCCTTTGTTTCTCCTGGGCCCAATCTCCTTATGGTCTGGGTTGAAAGGACATGAACCAACGGTGTTCAGAAGGAAGTTGCACAGCCAGACTCTGCCCACCAGACTTTTGTGGGACATTAGAAGAGCCCCTGAATAGGGTGGGAGGTTAGACCATGTAATATCCCAGGTCTGCATTCCAATATCAAGATCATTTTCATCTGTATTTGAAATTAATTATTATAAAGAGGAAAAGAGACAAAGCATCTCCAGAAAGGTAGCAAGCTAAAACACCCATAGCTCTTTATTCCAATAATAAAATAATTAATTTTCTTACTCTACATTTAGCAATATTTCCTGATTTAGAAAAATAAGCCATTAATCCTATCCACATTTCATTATCTCTTATAGTTTTGCATGCTTTTGAACAACTGGTAAGATAAAAAGCATGGAGTGAATTTCATTTAGTTGGCATTATATAACCATAAGGACAGATGTTGCCAAAAATCACTTTCATTCTGTTCATGAAGCAAAGGAATAAGAAATGTGAAAACAAAAGCTATTATCACCTAGCAGGCATTCAGAGAAATAACTAATTTGTGATGGAAGAAAAAAATTCCCACTTGATCCCATGCTATATATAAAAACAAGTTTAGCAGTCTGTACATTACAAATAAAAACCTCAATAGTACTTCTTATTGGCAACATTATGAATATTTTCAATCTGCTTTAAACTCAAATGTAATTGCAAACATTTTTAAATACCAAGGCTGAATGACCTCGGAGGGAATTTGATATTTTTACAGTGATTTGTAGGAATATTGTAGTGTTGGTTTTTTTGTTTTGTTTTAATGCTGGACTGAGGGAAAAGTCATAATTTCTTACTTGACTTCTCACTTTACCTAGATATTTCATATAAGACAAATTCCTAAGAAAACAGATTACAAGCCAGACCATGCAAACTCTGTCCAGTGGTTTGAACTTATTGACAAAATATTTTAGTCATGAGGCCTGACATGAATCTTTTATGGAGTCAATAGATATATATATATATATATATATATATATATATATATATATATATATATATATATATAAAATTTTCATGAGAAACCTGTTAGAGATAGAACATGGAACCCAAATAGGAAACATTCTTTTAGCTCCAGAAATTAATATATTGGTAATTTACTTCCATTCTTCCTTTGTCCTCCTCTCTCCCTTCCTTCTATCACTGTGCATTACATTATTTCATCATCTTCTATGCACTAGGCACTGTCCTAGGCTGTGAGGATGTGGGAGATTAGAGAATGACCAAAATAGGATGACTATGTATAGAGCCTAGTCTCAGAAAAAGAACAAACAGGATAAAAAAGAAATGATACCAGGAGTATAATAAAAAGTGTGCATTGGAGTATGCCATATTAATAGTATAAGGAGATAGTTTTTGGTCTCACATTACTGTTTATGCATCGTACTGAAAAATCTTTCAAGAGTTACAGGACGAGAGGTAGTGTATATTAAATTCCAGTATTCAAATATAAAATGTGTAATGCAGAGTTCTTCTTCTTCTTCTTCTTTTTTTATTTTCCACAATAAAAAAAAAATGTGTTCCTTCTGTGAAAGCCATCCTAGCATCAGGGGAATTCGCTTAGATCAATGAATAACAATAGTCCACTCTGCTGCCTACAATCTTAGAAAGCATATTATGAAACTAATTCAGCATATTGTGCTCAACTTAGGCTAAGATTCATTGAAAGGACCTGTAAGTACCTAGAGAAAATTCATGTCCCTTGCCTTTAAGTGGACAGTTGCTAAAAATAAGAATATCTAAAATCCAATATGGAAATGCAAACCCTAGAGCCAAAAGTCTGTCCAGAGGAGAGGGCTGAGTGAAATCTGCACTAAAAGAAATTGCTTTTAAACTGGGCATTGAATGGTAAGGATAAGTGGAATTTCACAAGGCAGAAAAGAGAACAAAGGGCATTCCAGATAGAGGGAGCCACATGTACAAAATCAGTCTTAGGTACTCTAGTACCACAACTGGGTAGCACAAACAACAGAAATGTATTCCTCTCAGTTCTGGAAACTAGGAATACAAGAATAAGGCCTGGGCAGTTCTTGTGTCTGGTGAGAACAGTCTTAAAGGTTTGCAGATAACCTTCTGTGGAAAGGTCCTTACATGATGGAAAGAGAGAATCTGGTCCGTTCTTCCACTTTGAGAACCCTAATACCAAAAGCGCTACATCCTCATGATCTAATGCCTCCCAAAGGCCCCTCACAATGCTATCAAGTTAGGGATATTATGATTTCATTATATAATTGGGGGGCCCCACAAATTTTCACTCTGTAAGAATCTGTGGAAATTATTCTCTGAAAGTTTCATTCTCTTTTAATGCTAATTTTGAAATGATAAACTGGTATATCTTTATATTGGAGAGACTGGCATTTCTTTTTTGTTCCTATTTATTTATTAATAAAATATATCCATTACTATAATTCACGTAGTTGTAACTTAAATTTGACAAAAAACAAAAAAACAACGAAGACATTTTGGACAAGCATTTTCCATTGAGAAACAAACAAATTCATTGCAGAGAGAAGCTGTGGTATAATGGGAAGGATATAGGCTTGGAGTTAGAAGTCAGTTTGTCTCACTTCCTTTTGTCTCATGGTTGTTTAGCATGCACTTCATATTCAATAAATAAATAAAATGTGTCCCCTATCATTCAAAATTATTTTCAGGTAAGAACAGCAGAGCAATACAAAATGATCATAATTTAGTATCAACATAAACAGTAAATATTTCTCAGTCTACTGTGCATGAAAGTAAATGTGGAAGAGTTAACTGAAGGAGCATAATGTGGGCTGCCCTTCAATGATATTTAGAGAGGTATTATAAAAAGAAAGAAAATTATCTTTAGAAGAAAACATTAATCTTGGTGTTCATTTTAGAAGGAGAATATGTCTAGAAAAGGCATGTCTTATGGCAGAAGGGAGTCAGAGGAAAACAGTTGTGTATTAATAAGTAATGAAACACACCAGATAAAACATCATATCATAAAGAGGTGCGAGCACGAATGTAAATATCTCAAATATCAACCCAAGCACATTAAAGCATCAGTGACAGTACTCAGACATACCTGTCTCCTGCAGCTGTGAGGAAGACTACACTGGTCAGTGGAGTGCATGTGTGGGTCCTTATCATTGAAACTTACTGAAATTCTCCCTGACCTCTCTACCAAAGCAGCCTCTTATTCTCTGTACCACACTCTGCAGAAATTGCTTTGTTGATCAAATTTGTTTATTTGGAATTGTTTTCTCCGCTCACTAGACTAAGCTTCCCAAGAACAGGAACATTTCACTTTGGGTTTATTGCCATAGTTTCAGTCCTTGGAACAGTGTCTGGCACACAGCAGGTACTTGCTGGCTCTTCACATGCCACTCTGCATGTGCACACACATGAGTATAAGCACACATACACATTCATAGAACACAACATTTAAGTGTGTTCCTGAAAGGAATAAAAAACCCCACTTTCTTGCTATAGGAGGATATGAGCTAATGAAGGCTTACAGTGTTTGCAATGGGTATGGAAGGAAAGGGAGAAATGGGATTTATACTGATTTTTCACGCCAAAAATGTTAAAATAAATTCACAAATTCAATGAGTATCTAACTGTCCAACCCTTACCTTCTGTTACAGATTCATTTATCTGCACTGAAATAGTCCATATCTCTCACAAGAGTCACAAACAAGACCAGCTCTCTAGTCATTAGATGTCCTCGTTATGCAGTACATCTTCTACTAACAATCACACCTCAAAAGGCCTTTTCAGTCAACACAAAGTAGCTAATGACTAATGAGAATCCATTTTTTTCTATTTGTCATTATGGAGTTATCATATTCTTTTCTTGCAGGGAAGTTACTGTTAACTGAAGTTGTGTGGCTTTTTTGTTGTTGTTTGTTTGTGTGTGTGTTTGTTCCTGTATACTATTGGTAAAAACCCTCCCTCCTACAAGAATAAGACAACAGCATTTTGGTACAATTTAATTTGACATTATATCTCAGGGGACACATAAGAGTTGAGGAGAAAGAAGAAGAATATGCATCAGATAAACGTTAAAAATAGTGAAGAGCCATCTGTATCTGTATCTGTATATTTATTTTTTTTATATCCCTGGCATCCAGAAGTTTTTAAACATATAAATATTAGTTGAGTAAATCTTCCATGAATAGCTAGTATATTTCCACTATGTAGATGAACAAATTGAAGCATAAAAGGGAAATCACTTGCCTGTGGTGTAAATAATTTAGTATTCTCTCCAACAGACAGGCTGGGTTGGAGATAGTAAAGACAAACTGACATTCCTTCCTCCCCTTCTTTCAGTCTCAACTTATGCCTGCAAACCCCAAATCTGACTTGCTTAGTGTCTGTATTCTCACATCTTCAGGCTCTGATAAATGAAGAGGTTTGAGTCAGGTTCTCTGAAGAATTTCAACTGAATGGGCAAGAAGAGCCAAAGAATCACAGGGATGTGTGGAAATACTTCTAGGTGTGATGTAAAAAGAAGAAAGTAAGACTAGGAGAGCAGGATCTTGACAGGTAGCCTAGAGCAACATTCAAAAAGAACCTCCTAGTCCAGAGTTTATTAATTCAGGGCATTGTGCATCTCTCCCTCTCAATTTAGAGAAGGCTGCTTAAAATTAATAATGGATGAATGACTCCTGTCAAAATGAGCAAACAATAACACTCTGAAGAAAAGGAAGTTCTGGGATAACATTTTTTTGTGTGTGTGTGAGTGTTATTAAAATGTACCCTCACGAAATCACCAAATCTTGATGCAACACTGAACAGCTGTGCTAATGAAGTGTTGGACCTAGCTGGACACAGAAGCTGATAGTCGGTTTATGCCATGGGGAAAGAAGGAGGGGAAGAAATCCATCCAGCACCATTTGTTTTCAAGCGAATCCCTCAGTAACAATGCAGTAAATAAGGAGATTTCATATATGTTTTACTCAGCTATTTATTGCTGTGAATAAAAGGACCCAACCAGAACAGTTGTAGAGGAGGAAAAGTTAATTTAAAGGCTCATCGTCTTGGAGATCTTAGTCCACAGAAGGCTGGCTCCATTCCTTGGGGCTCAAAGTGAGGCTGAACATCATGGCTAGGGAGGGTGGCAGAGGGAAGCAGCTCACATCATGGTGACCAGGAAGCAGAGAGAGGTCTCCAGTTGCCAGATACAAATATATACCCAAAGCTACAGCCCAATTCCCACCTCCTCTAGTCACACCCTACCACTCCAATTACCACTCAGTCAATCCGATTAGGGATTAATTCACTGATTAGGTTAAGGCTATAACCCAATCATTTCTCCTCCAAACCTTCTTGCATTGTCTCACATGTGAGCTTCTAGGGGACACTGCATCTAAACCGTAATAATATACTACAAAGCCATGTTACTTAATGTGCACTTAGAAACCTTCCATGGTGTTACAATGGATAAGAAACTGGTGCTCAATTACCAGTGTGCCCATAGTAATCAAACACTTACACCAGATTCTGTATGGCTTTTGAAAGGCCCTACTATAGAAGAAATTTTGTGGCATCTTGTTGACAAATCACTCACATATTTTCTAAATGAAGGGAGAAGAATTGAGAAAAAAAAAATTTATTTCCTCCACCAGTAACTATTTTTTGACTTCCTTATCACAAGTACATAAAAAAAAAATCTGGAGAAAAATTGGATGTAATATGCTTACATTCTAACTATGAGAAGGAAACAAAGTGCCTTTTTACTATTTAGTTCCTCAATATTTTATTGCACATTTAGAATATTTACTTTAGTATGATTATTGGAAACTTTTAATATGGCAACTGCACATTTTAATTAATGTTGATTAAATTCGTAGCATCCCTTATTTATTACGTGGTTATTTTCATTAATTCTCATCATTGCTAAAATGCATAGAACTCCATAAAAAGACTACTTTTGAAAACTACCTTACATTATACTTAAAATATTGCTGGGGAAGCATACCCATACTTATTCTCTAAAATATTTTTCCTTTGTCTCAACCCTAAAGTCATGTTCTCTTTGGCTTGACAGATGCTTTAAATGATACCTAAATTAACCAACCATGGGTATTAACTTTCACATAAGTTATGTGAAATAAAACATATTTTGCTGTTGTGGACCTGAATGAAGTAAATCTGAAATCATCTGAGCAATTTAGCAAGGACTAAGAACCAGAAACAAATTAAGATAAAGCTCAAAGATATCAAGCTACAAAAGATAGAGATTTCAGATTGAATTTTGCCATAATGCAATTTACCATTCAACTAAAACTATATTATAGTTAAATTTCATTAGAAACCTAGTAATTAAACCTCCTTATGTGAGGTTGAAAACTAAAGTCTGTGACTATTCTAGGGTGATCAATGTCAGTGAGATTTCAGTGTACTACCAATAAATTTACAATTTTTTTCAAGAAACTTGTATTTATTGGCCAAAAGATTGTTCTGATGTTGGTACGGATCTGATCACCAATTTTTTAAAAAATACAGTTATTGATAGGTTTTTAGATTTTTGTTTCTGCATTATTACCTTACAGAAGCAGCGAATTAAAGCACATGGTATTTGGTGGATAAACCACACAAGTAAAATATTGTTTGGTTATAACATGCACTACTTGATAGAAGTGCTTTTAAGGTTAAAAATAATGTCTTAATCTAAATTCTCTAATATATAAGCATATATATACTATTCTTACTATCAGCAAAATAAATACAAAACCTCATAGCATGTGTCTATCCCTAGACAAAGGGGCTATTCATGATTATTGGCTTGGCATCAATACAACATTTATTTTAGACTTAGGATGTACTTATAGTATGTATTTATGGCTTTCAAATATCACTAGTTTGAGGATTTTTAATGTTTTTTCTTGTTTCCAGGACTCTGGACATGGGTAGAAGGGACTGTATTCTTTAATGGAAGTCTATGATTGAATCTCCCTGTTCTGAGGCAAGGGAAGATAAGTAGTTCTTTTGTTTTTGTTAATTTGATAAACAGAAACTATTATCTCAATGGTCCCTTACTGTCATGAATCACTGATGTGTATTATATTCCTATCTGCTCAGTGAAAATTATTTGATGGACAGTGCTGTGAAAGCAAATCAGGTAAGTAACTAAGGATATTTTATGTAAAGTTAATTAAAAAATATAGCTTCTTATGTAAGAGAGATCATTATTTGCCCAACATAGATCCCTTATATTTTTCATTAATTTATATTCTCTATTTTTGATGTCAGGGGTTATCTCTATCTCAAAGAAAGATAACCCAAAGTTCTCTAATTTTCTAACTTCTGAGTTCATGGTTTACTGGAAAGAGTTGGTTATATGTTGCTGTTCAGGTTGAGTACTTTTACTGAAATGTCATAAAGAGTTGGGTCTAAAATTGATGCCATAGTAAATTTAGAAATGATAAGGTAAGTTTATGAAGGTAAAGAAAAATATAATAGTCCACAAGTAGAGGAACAGGATAGCTATTGAGACTACAAAGGAGAAGACGTATAGTCCCTAAGAATTAAGACGCCAGATCCAGATGTGGTGGCACACACCTATAATCCCAATCAGTTGGGAGGCTGAATAGCAGAGTCAGAAGCTCCAAGCCAGCCTGGGCAACTTAAGGAGACCCTATTTCAAAAGAATTTGAAAAGGAATGGAATGTAGCTCAATGTTAAAGTATGCACCCACACATACCAAAAGAAGAGATGAGAAAGCAACCAATAGCCTAAAAATCTTCCAAGTTCTTAGGTCTGACATTATGAGTCATGCTGATATTTATCAAAGATTAATATATTCTTACAAAAACTCTATACTTCCTTTTATTTGCAATAGTTTAAGTAGGTTTCTGTCCCTTTCGACCTTTCTTTCTTTTGTTGGATATTGAACCCAAGGCCTTGTATATAGGCAGATACCCTACCACTGAGCTACAAACTCAGACCCCAAAGACCCTTTCTTGACTAGTAGGATAACTGAAAAATAAGAAATGGTGCCTGTATAGTTACATTACAGTTTATGGTATACACAGGCACTATCATACTATCGTAATACTGAGTGAATTCCAACACAAAATGAAACTCACAGTTTCCAAAGATTTTTTTAATACTTTATTTGAGGAAAACATGTGCCAACTTATGTACATACTGAAGTCTACATAAATGCATATATAAAAGAAACTACAATTAACTAGATCCCTTTCAAGTCCCTCTATCAATGTAGTCTTTTTATCAGAAAAGGCAAATATGAAAAAAACAAGTTCAAACAGTGAATTTTTATTAAAACACAAAGCATTCAAAATAATACTGAATATCTCATGAATGTATTACTTTTCCATGTCTCTGTTTCTTCTGAAATATAAAGGATAATTCATCCACAAGATTCTTTTGGTTCTTTGAATTAAATATTCTGTGTTTTTTTTAATGAATATAAGATCTAGAGCATTGTTAGTGGTTATCACCACTAAATATTTAAAATATCTGTGCTAGATCTTTTATATTTAATAATTATAATCTGCACAATATCCAAGTTCTGTTATCAAATTATATTTATTGATAATCTACTGTGGCTGGGAGACCATGAAAATCATCTAGGCCAAGAAACTATTAAACAGTAAAGAATATATAAAAAACATACTGGACTGATCCTCCAACTGTGCTTTTACAAACCCAATATTCACTCTGTGAATATCACTAATTTGAAATTACTGTGCATCCTAAGATAAGGTCAGATACTGTAAAACTTATTCAGAAAAGAAGACTAGAGTTGAAAATGGGTTATATTCTAATCTGAATCAACAAATAAAATATGCAGACTACTTTAATCCCTAGATATCTTGATTAACAAAAAACTACTAAACATGGGCAATTTTAACTATATTATGAACTTGAAGATAAGTTTAATGTATCCACTAAGAATGACTAAAATATTATCACAAATCTAAAAGTATTTTAATTATTTTGGAGATGACAATATAGTAATGATGAAAATGATTCCAGATATCAGTGAGATTAAATGAATTGAACAAGAGGAATATTTTGACAGTGTTTACATGCATACACACAGACACATATAGACAAATTATAGAACAAAAAACAAAAACAAATTAAGCAAATGTATTTATTTGACTAAGCCATATTATAAACACAGATGCATTGCATTGAGAAAGGATGTGATAAACCTTCATAAGAGGAGAAAAAAAAGAAAGAGCGTAAAAGATCTTATATAACTCAACTTTGTAGTGATAAAGATGAGACATGTACATTGGGAATATTTTTTTTTATTTGTAAAAACAAATCTCTGAGCCAAAATAATTTAAATACAAATTAATCAGCAAAGGATTTAAAGATTTCGTAAAACCACCTGAAAACTAATGATAAATCCCTCTAAAATCTACAAACACAAGCAAATATGATCATAAACATACCGTTTACCTTCAGCTACAAAATTGTACAGTTTCTGGTGATATATATGCAAAAAAAATTAAGGCAAATAAAGAAGAGAACTGCACTGCCAGTCTTGTTTTAGGTAATGATTATCTAAATGAGAGTTTTTGTTATGGTGTTGCTATTTATTAGATTCTTCAGCTAATTGTTCTGTCACAGGAAAACTTCATATGAATACATGGTAACTAATCTCTTGGTTGAGTACAATCTTAATAAAAGAAACAACACAGCTCCACCTTTCCAATATGTTTTCAAGTACCTCAAATGACTTAAGTGAAGTTATTTCCATCTTGGTTACATAACTGGAGTGCTTATAAAGATTTAGAGTAGCAAGAAAAAGTCATATTTTGTTCAATTATTGTCTTCATGTCATACATTCTTAACGTTCATAAGCTTCTGATGATAAATTCTTTATCCAATGAATGCTTGAAACTCATACCTAACTAGTAGCCTCAGGGTCTCTTTCTACAATGCATGTGAATCATTTATCACCTAATGGAGTTATATATGCATACAAGAAGAATGATTAGTCAGTATGGCTTTATAAATCTAGATAGTATTAAAGGGACACATGCAGGTGTGTGTGCACACACACAAACACTCTAATATATATGAATTCAACATTTATCAATTACCTTCATAAAACAGAAATCTTATATATTTACTTCATCAACAACAATAATAATATTGTCACCTTTGGATAAAAGAATAAAAATGAGCAACAGATTTTCAACAATGATATTGAATATTACTTATCAGGACAAATACAAACTTCATAAGATCAGTAATTTTGAGTCATTTTTTGTTATTTGCATTGGGACTTCATGAAAAATGAAGAGAGAAACAGTAGAGTAAAGATATCAGGGAAGGGAGGTGAAGAGGGAAATGAAAAATACTGGGAAATTATATTGGTCAAATTATTTTATTATATTGGGTGCATGTATGCATATGTAACAAGTACCACCATTATGTACAACTATAACTCACCAATAAAAATGTGGAAAAATGGAAGCTAGGTGCAGTGACACATACCTATAGCCACACAGTAGCTTGGGAGGCTGAGGCAGCAGGATGACAAGTTCAAGGCCAGCTTCAGTGATTTATTGAGGTCCTAAGCAAATGTTTTAGTCAGCTTTTTCGCTGCTGTTTCTAAAAGATCCAAACATAACAATTATAGAGGAGGAAAAGTTTATTTGAGGTCTCATGGTTTCAGAGGTCTTCCTCCAGAAAAGGCCGGTTCCATTCTTCCGGCCTTGTGGTGAAGCACAAGAGTGTGGCAGAAGGAAGCAGCTCATATCATGATCAGAAAGGAGAGAGAGAGAGAGAGGGAGGGAGAGAGAGAGAGAGAGAGAGAGAGAGAGAGAGAGAGAGAGAGAGAGAGAGAGAGAGAAGAGAGACTCCACTTAATTCTCCAGATACAAACTATATATCCTATAGCCACAACCCAATTCCCACCTCCTCAGCCACACCCTACAACTTCAGTTAATCACATCAGGGATTAATTCACTAAATGGGTTAAGACTCTTGCAACCCAAACATTTCTACTCTGAACCTTATTGCATTGTCTCTCATGTGAGCTTTTAGGGGACACTTCACTTTCAAATCATAAAAGCAATCTAGTGAGATCCTTTCTCAAAATAAAAAATAAAAGTGGGCTTGGGATGTGGCTCCATGGTGAGGTGCCCCTCGGTTCAATCCCTGGTACCAAAGAAAAGAGGGGGTGTGAAAGAAGTAGGTTTATTAAAGATCCTGTAAAGGACCAAAGTCTATCATCCAATTTAAAAAACTACTTATTTATATAAATGAGATGATATTTTCAATAGTCTTCCCATTTTCTTTTTCACTCTTTCATTCACATGATCTGTGTTTTGTGAAAAGTTATTATTATTTCATTCCAAGAAAACTTGGACTTTCCCCAGATTGGTGCAACTCCTAAATTTTACTCTGATGCATTTCTATATTACAACTCAGTTATATACCATTTTATAAAGTTTGCAAATCCCTAGCAGCACGTTGACAAGGGGAAAGCCATCAGAAGCAACCACAAATCATAATCCTTCCACCCATTAACTCCTCAAAGCTGGAGACAGAGGAAGTATGGCACATCAGGAAAAGAGATGTTACAAGTCATCTGAATAAAAATATCCTATACTTTCTCTACTCCAAGCTGGGGTCTGGGATCAATAGCACAGATACCACCACTTCAGAGCTTGGTGAGAGAACAGTATCTCCAGCTCCCGGACATGGTCATCACAATCTGAACTTCAACAAGATTTTTAAATGACATGTTTGCACATTAAAGTTTGAGATACATCGTTCTCAAGAACTCACAACAACTTTTTGGTTCTTCCACCAGAAAAATCAAATTAGTTAAAATAACCTCTACCTTCCTATTCTTCAAAACCCTACCACCATCCTTGGAAAACAAAAAGACATAATAAAAGCATGAGCCAACTTACAGCTCTGACTTCGAGGTTTTGAATTAGGCTGTTTATATTACTCCTCAGGGGAAAACACTGAAAGCTAGTTGTAGAAAGCTAGTTTGCCTATCCACAGATCAATACAAGGAGGACAAGCTCTTCCAAGTTGAAGACACAAACTGAGTGGCTATATTTAATTGCAGTCCAATTCATGAAGGAGTTGTCTTTGTTCCTTCCTAGGGCAGTCTGAGCATTCTGTTCTTTCTAGCTATCAGCAGAGTGGCCCCCTCAATCTCCAGGAGCATGCCAGCTATGTGCTTAATGCATCTTCTCTGACTTCCACTAAAATTTATTATGGAATGTAATTATAAAAACCTGTGTTGTCTATATGCCTTCTCAGAAGAGATAGAGGGACTGTATTGGCATTTTGCATTGTGCAAGCATAATATTTAAGACAAATGGTTAAAGTTTAAATAATTAAGTTCAGGAGTGATAAATTTCTGTGAGGACATAAGCTCTATTTTTAAACATGTGTCTATTAGACCATGTGTCTATTTTGTTATTGCTATTTCTGATATAACCCTACATACCTTTAGCAAAATTAGTAGATATAGTTCTGAGTTGAGTTGAATTAAAATCAATTATTTCAGTCTATTCCAACAGTAACACTTTCATATTCAGAGTGGCAGTCTTGTATTGTCAAGGGAAAAAAATGTAAAACAGCAAAAGAGTCTAGAAAATAGGAGCTTTGAGTTGTAGTTATACCTTCAAGGCAAAAATAACATCTTGACATTCCTAAAGGGGAACATGTGACTTAGACATTTTCAAAATGGCATATCTGTGGTAAAACCTGTGAAATATGTCAATAGTCTATTTTTAGTATATTATAAATAGTTTAAAAGTTTAAATAGTTTTTTTTTTTTTAAAGCACACATTAATACAGTAGAACAAGAAATCATCAGTAGTCCTCTCTGGAATTTTGATGATTGCATCATATTCTTCAAAATCTCTCCTCTCCTATTTCCACAGTATATTTTTTTTCTCTGTAAAATGTATCTTTGTAAAATTTTAGCCTGTTGTCAGGAGCAACTAGAAGGAAACTCATGCTTCTCCAGTAGCCTCAGGAGCTACCCACAAGAATCATCTCCTACTGAATGGAATTACAATTGCAAATAAATATATGGTTTTATAAATCTAGATAACTAGTACTGAAGATACTCACACACACACACACACACACACAATTCAAGAACAAAAACTGCATGGGAATCATCGTTATATAAGGTGCTTAGGAAAATAATTAAATAGAGAATAGAAGTTCTTAAAACCAAGGACCACTCACTATATATCAGAGTAAATATAACTTAAAACTTGATTTATAGACAGGTTAGGCACTAAGAGGGCATGAAAATTTCCAACATAAATATTCATGAGGGGCTACCTGTACTACCTCATGTTTTGGGAAACTCACATTTGAACAGAGCATAATTCCTTTTTTTTTTTTCATTTTAATGTTAGATTACTATATGAATCAAATGGTGTAATTTATTTATTTTTAATTAATTTTTATTTATATATGACAGCAGGATGCATTACAATTCTTATTACACATATAGAGCACACTTTTTCATATCTCTGGTTGTATACACAAAGTATATTCACATCAATTCATGTCTTCATACATGTACTTTGGATAATAATGTCCGTCACATTCCACCTTAATTTCTAACCCCATACCTCCTTCCTTTCCCTCCCATCCCTCTGCCCTATCTAGAGTTTGTGTATTCCTCCCATGCTCCCCCTCCCTATCCCACTGTGAATCAGCCTTCTTATATCAGAGAAAACATTCAGCATTTGATTTTTGGGGACTGGTTAACTTCACTTAGCATTATCTTCTCTAACTCCATCCATTTACCTGGAAATACCATGATTTTATTCTCTTTTATTGCTGAGTAATATTCCATTGTATATATTTGCCCCTTTGATACATATAATCACTGTCTGCTGATACAACCTTGAGTATATATGACTCCAAATCTTCAGAAGATGAGCAACATTTCAAATGCTTCTAATCTTACATCCACACATTTTAAATTTGATGTTTATATAAAAATGATCTGGTGCCATAACACAGGACAAGCACATCATATATGAATGGATTCTTAAAGATTATTTTTATGAAAAAGAAAATCCATTAAATGATACATTAATATACTGAAATATTCTCATTTTTTTACTATTTACCAGAAAATGGAAAGGGTATCTGAAATTAACATAACCTCATTAAGGACAACAAGATTTGCATCAAAATGATTTTTATGTGCAAAGTAATAAAAAGCGACATTTTTAAGCACAGGAGGACTGTAAAGTTTACAGATTTTATGTCACTAGTCCATTGTTTGATATGTTATAAATAGTTGAAAAGAGTATCATTATAAAGTACTGGAAAAGAAAGTTCTCTGAATCATTACATGTATAAGTGAGAGATTCCCATGATCTCTCACTCCAAGACTCTACATTTGCTGTCAAATACTGGGGCTCATCATATAGAATACAGAAATTATACAATGTTCTTTTTGCATTTTTCCATAGGTATTTGAGATATATTTTAGGATTGGAGGATTAACTACACTTTATTCTATAATGATAATAGTGTGTATATATGAATGTATGTATATGCATGTTTTAGACTATATATCATTATGTTTAAATTAATTTGCTACTAATAGACACACAATCCAACATTTTAAAGGTATGATTTACATAAAATATAATTTGAGTGAAATATTCAAAAATAAGTAACATAATAGCAAATAGCACTGAAACTAGCAAGGGAATTTAATTCACAAACCTTGAATTATTTCTAAATTGCTATAAGATTCAGGACATTGTGGGTCTTTGTTGATTAAATTCCAATATTCCAGGCACAATTCTGGACACTGGTGAGAAGTATGTAGGTAAAATGATTCTTTACCCTCAAAAATTTTATCCATATATAGATATAGATATAAATAGAAGAGAGAAGGGAGGAGGGAGAATTATTAGAAAACTACAGAAATAACTCAGATGAGAGATGTTCAGGTCTTAGTCTCAAGATGGCAATGAGGGAACTAGTATACTGTGATCTCACAGTTGGATCCTAAATATATATTGTTGAGGTTGAGCTGACATGTTCTGCAGATGAATTAGATGTGGCTTATTCTCAAGAGAAAGGGAAATCAACAATGACTCAAAGATATTTTTTATTCTGAACTCCTGAGGACAGAGAAGACTTTAACTCATATAGAAAAGGCTATGTTAAGGGTAAAGGAGAAAAAGAGGGGGATTAGGAATTCAGACATTTTCAGTTGCATATGTCCTGTATATATCCAAATAAATCCTTGAACATATGAATTTGAAACTTAGGGGAGAGATCCTAGCTAGAGATATAAAGTTGGTACCAAAATCAATGACACTTGAAAATGCAAGAAGGAATGTTATTACCAAAGGAGTAAGAATAGTGACCAAAGAGAAAATGTGCTAGGATTGAAACATGAGGTAACCAAGATGTTAGGCAATATAAAGAGGGACCAATAAGGACAACTGAGAAGGAATTACCAATGAGGTAAGAGAATCAAGAAAGTATCCTGGATGGGCAATGAAGTTGGGGGGAATTGGTTACTAGTTAAGTAAAATAGAAACTGACAAGTGATTACTGGATTTAGCAAAAGTGAATTTGACAAGCGAAGTTTTGGTTGAGTGGTAAGGGTTAACACTTGATGTTAATGGGCTCAAGAGAAAGAAATAAGAGGGAGTACATATGGATGATTGTTTCTTAGAACTGCGCTGTCAAGAAAAAAAAAAGAAATAGCTTAGTAGCTAAATGAACAATAAGACTCACAAGTAAGTTTCTTTCTCTCTCTCTCTCTCTTGTTTTTTTTAAATGGTAGAAATAAGAGCATGTTGCAAGTTAGAATAATGTGGTAAAATTGGAAAAATATGATGATGTAGGATGAAGAGTACAGACTACTAAAGGAATACCTTTGAGTAAATGAGAGGGTGGCTCCAGTGACACAAGGTGACCCTCGGTTTTGATATGCAACTTCCACCCACTGGTACCACAGATAAAGCTGAGCATGTGAGAACTTCTGGTAGCAGCTGTTTAGATGGATGGTGGGAGATGGTAGAATGTTTCTTGTGATTGTATTTATTTTCTCCCTAAAATAGGATTTAAGGCCATAATTTGAAAAAGGAGATTTTGATGGGTTGAGAAGTAGAATGAAGGAAAAGTGTGAAATATTAGTCTAAGAGAGGGTAAGAATGATTGTATTCCCTTGTAGTCAATGGATATAAATCTAACCCGAAGCTGGTCAATTTAAACTATGTTTTCTTCAATCCAAGTTCACCCGCACAGTTGTAGGCACAGAATAGGTTGAAAGCTAGTTTTAATTAGTGTTTGTGTCTGTTTTTCAAAATGAAGCAAAATGCAAATGAGGGTGGGTACATAAGAGAAGTGATTATAACACTATTGATTTTAAGCTGGATGAGAAGAAAAATAAGAATGTAAGTATAAGAAGTGAAGGGTATGTTAATATGCTCAATGTGTTTAGATCAATATATTATGAAAATACAGAAGGAGAAGAGGAATTGATAAGAGAGAAGAACAAAAGAAACTGAGATCATGGCGAGTCTGCATTATTGGTAATAATTAAATTTATGATACGAGTTGTCAGTGAGTACAATTTACATAGGGTAAAGTCATTGGTAAAGAGGTCAAGAAGCTGGAGACCAGGTTATTGGAAGACACTTGACAAATATATGAAATAATTAAGAATCACAAGAGCAATGGCACTGGAAAGAGGGATGATGATTTAGGATTTTCGAGAAATTAAGAGGTAAGGCTAGGCTGCAACAAGTATAGGCAATGGTCATATGACCTAGTGACATAAGATTCAAAGGTAGGTGGTTTTAGGGAGATGCTGGTCTGGCAGCATCAATAATGAGCAAGGAAATGTCTATAGTCCACCAAAATCAAATGATACAAATGGTGTGAAAGTGAACACTCCCCTATTGAGGAGGATGCTTGTGAGTTTATGTCATCAGAGGAAAGACAGGTTCAAAAAAATTAAAAATTAGCAAAGAAAAATTTGGGAAGAATAAATTATCTAATATTTATTTATTTATTTATTTTTGATGACGAACTTTTGAGGAAAACTAGCAGGGTTTTAATAACCAAGATGGGAGAAATGAAATTGGGTAGGGATAGATGCTAAAATGAATGACAGATAGAAGGCCAGAAACAGTAGTGGCCCTGGACTCCATGTTTCTTGTGATAATTAATAAAATCTTTCTGCACATGTGACATTAATTGTACACCCTATGTCACATTTTTAATGAGTAAATATGATACAGACATAAAGAATTTATCCTAGCACCTAAAAAATGATTTAAGTGTACCATAAGCATTAGCTATTATCATCATCCTCATCTTCATCCTTTAGTTTGACAAAGATACTGAGTACATTAGGAATACACCTTATAATTTTCTAGGAATCAAAAATTTCCTCCTAGAAATGCATCTCTGAAATTATAATGTAAGCTGATGAGGAAATAAGAACCATTACAGAGAAAAATCAGTTAGCATTTTTTTTTCTTTTCAGAACAATGACACATATTTCCTCTCGTACTTTAAAACTTAGGTTTATTGACTATGTTTCAATGATTCCATGGTATTTGACATGTTGATGCTTTTGATGAAAAGATGAGCAGAATCAAAATGTCATTTTACATGTCAGCAGTGAAAAATACAAAAGAGATTAAAGATTCATTGCACTTCTCTAAAATCAACTTAGGTTCACAGTTACTTTTCTATTGAAATAACTCTTTCTAGCCCATAGAAAATTTAGTTGGTACTAACATTGCCATTTTGAAATGTCTTCTGGAAGCTGGAATCTATTCTCTTTCATAAAATGTAGAAATGTCTCCATTGTTTGATATGGTCTATAAGGATGAAACATATTTTGAAGTATAAATTCACAATATATTTTTAGTCTTGGTTTTTCCCTGAGAGTCATATTTATTCCTATCCCAACCCCTCTTGACTGTCTCTCTAGAGATTGTTCTTTTGCAAAGAACTCTTCAGTCTATTACAAGTCTGTTCCATGTTAATTAAAATGACATCCAAATCATCTGGATTCTGGCTCCCATAGATGTATTGCTCCAGTCTACTTGTAATTAATTCTCCACTCAGCACTAGCAGTAGCCATATCACTGGCCACAAAGGTACTCAGAAGATTAATGAAACTGGATAAAATAAATGGAGCTGTAATTCGGGAGGACAAGCTAAACATCCCCACTAAGCAGACACTGCCAAAACTAGCAGACTGTAGCTCATCTCTTATTGAGCCATGACAGTAAACATTTATCAAGTGAAGGAAAATAATATGCCAGCTTTAAAGTGATATCTTACTCTATGCACAGAGGCAAGAATATTCTGACTTCTCTTTTCTAATTAACTGTAAATAACAATAAGGTTATGTTACAATGGATATATAACTGTTTTCCAGCCCAGTTCAAGTTCATGAAGTATGTCCTCAAACTGTTTGATGAGATAGAAAGCCACATGTAAAAGCAGATGGACAGCTAACAAGCCATACTGTAAGGTTGAGCAATATGGCATGATTGGCTAGAGATGTTATAATCCTGGTGAACCTCTCTCAGATACAGGCAGTAAATCTGAACCCTAATTACAGTAGCCCAGCTCATTTCCTAATCACACTGCCAGATAAGAAAGGATCTAATTTTGAAGCATTAGCACTCAAATGGAGCTAACAATCATGCTAGCAGCTTCAATCTTTAGTTCCTGCCATAGTAATCACAGCTCTTGCCAATGGCGAAGCTTAGCGAAATTTAAGCCAACAGAAAGGGAAATCTCCTTAGGATGGGTAGGTACAAGCCGATGCCTTTATGCTTGGTGCATTTCACTAGAAATTAGTTGACTAGGATGTGTGTATATTGATTAAGAACTTATAAAGTCAGACACTAAGAAATAATTTCAGTGGAGCCTCACCAGGATCCAAATTCATAATTTTTTTTTCAAGACTGCTCTCTGAATTTAAAGGTTATATTCCCTGCTCACTTCCACCACATGATGTGATCTACTTTAGGGATGTAAAATTATGGTGTCCAAATTTAGGGTGGCCAGAGACATGCAAATGTAATTTATGATCAGTTAATTTCAGCCATATAGTTACTATGAGGTCCACATCTGTCCCCCTTGTCTGCACACTGATTAGAGCCCTCGCTGTGTAATCTCAGTCATCTGCATATCTATTTCACCACTTGGTTGTAAAACTCCTTCCAGGCAGTAGCTATGTTAATCACTGCTGCCAAACCATTTGCTCAATTAATCAAGGAAAAAAACTGTTAGACATTGGAAAAGAAGGTTATGTAAGAATATGTTTTAAAAAGTTCTCAGAATTGGGGAAGCCACATACCTAACAGAAGAGTCAGAAGTAGACACAAGTAAAATTAAAATCACACAATGCACACACACACACAGTATATTTATTAAATTTATGATAAAATATTACATATTCACTATAAGAAATCTCAAAAATAGAGGCAATCAAATTAACTACATTGTAATAATTTGTAATGCACAATTCTGACATAAAAACTGTCAAGTTGATATTCATAGTCTCCACATTTTCTGTATATACACATGAAACAGTTATATTTGAACAAAAGATGCTATATTTGGAATTTTTTTTGAGAGAGAGTTTTATTAATATTTATTTTTTAGTTTTCGGCAGACACAACATCTGTGTTTGTATGTGATGCTGAGGATCCAACCCGGGCCGCATGCATGCCAGACGAGCGCGCCACCACTTGAGCCATATCCCCAGCCCTATATTTGGAATTTTTAAAAATCCAGTAACATGTTGCTTCATAGCTTTTCTGATTTACCTTGAAAAGTTTTGTCTGTTTCTTTCAAAGGCATATTTCAAGCAACTGAGACAGTATCTTGCATAAGAGGCAATTTATCAGAGCGAAATACTTCATTATTCTTTAACAGTTGGCTTTTCTATACTTTAAAAACTAATGATTTCAAATAGTCACCCAAGTCATTTAAGAAAAATTTAGGGAAAGACTTTTGAAACTATGAATTGCTACAAGAAAATTCCACAATCTATTAGGTGGGAAGTTATCTATGATTACTTAATAGAAATGGCTTGCATTATATTATTACCCATAAAGATATCCTATCAGCTTGCATTTTAATTTCTAATTCAACTATGGAAATAAGAATATAAGTAATATTTTTCAAAGGAATATAAGTAATATTTTTCAAAGGTAATTGTCAGAATGGTGGTACTTTCTGTATTTAAAGATATCTCTAACAGCAAAGAAACTAATGATAATTTATGAAATCATATTGGGTAGCATGGAATGCTACCTACCAGACAATTTAAGGAAGTAATAAAGAGAGTAATTAAAAATTAAATGTTTGTCGACATACTTAATCTATTGGTGCAATACTCAAAGTCCAAAGTGTATCTTTAATGCAAAAGGATGAGGTGAAAGGAGGATTTGTAGCTCCTGTTCTTTCTGTTACTGCATCTTTGACCTACTACTATAAGGGATAATGAAACTCCAAACTAGAAAGCCAAAAGAAGGAAATCAGACCTTTAGGATATTGCGGCCTTGTCCTCATGTCCCTAGAGTCAATGATTTCTTCTAACTTTCCAGATTCAGGTACCTTTCCCTTAGAATCATTTTAGAATTGAAAAAAAAAATCTTTAAAATAATGACTTTTGGAAAGAACAAGATGAGTAGTGAGTATCACCAGAGAAATCAAGCTCTGAACTGGTCAGTTAGAAAATGTAATAAAATAATCAGTACACTCAGCACTTATAGGAAGCTATGTGGCGCATAGTATAGACCATTCATTACTTGGAAGCATAAAATATAAATCTTCAATTTTACTTACCTTCTAAATCAGGTAAGTGCATCAAAAACAGTATTTATTTTTCAAATATAAAAAAGAAATAGAACATGATAAAAATCAAATTGCATCAAACTAGGAATATTTTCAGATGTATTTGTGAATTTAAATATATATATAATCATGTGTTTGTCAAATTGCAAAACTATATTACAATTTATTTTAGGCTCATTTATTTTAGGTTCATTCATTTCCCATTATGTTTCTTTGGGCTAATAAAAGCATACTATCAACTCAAATAATATAAAATCATGATTTTCTAACTGTCTTTAATATACTAGACATTAGTTAACTTTCTCAAAGTCATACAGTGCAGTACTAGTAGAATAAAACTCAGAAGTACTGACATCCAGTCCAGTTATTTTCCCAGTAGTCCAGATAAAGGTATTTCCTCTCTGATTGCTACATTAAAAAAAAAACATAAATATCTTTTGAATAGACCATACAAGGGATCATAATGTAATAGAGTTAAAATTTGCCCCTGATAATAAATGTGGCATTTGTATATGTTATATATAACTAGTGTTAACTTAAATAGTGAAGAAGTAACATGATTCTACCTCAAAGCATTTAAAATATTTTGTAACATAACTCTACTTTCCATTTTTCTTCAAAGAATTGTAAAGGTAAGTCTCAATCAATGAATTCTTTCTTCCCAATATACCATGGTGATTATTTGTCTCTAAAATTAAAGCACATCCATACTTTTTATATAGTTAAAATTTAGGGAATTTTGTTAATTCACTCATTCTTCTTACACTATCTTCTACTCCAGCCCCATCAGTCCTCTTGTTTTCCCATTCTCTGACACTAAAATTTAAAATGCTGATAACTGAGGAGTGAGGAGGGTAGTAGACAAAGAATGGCTTCTTCAGACTTTCATGTACAAAATGCATGCACATAAAATTAGTTGAGACTCATGTAAGGAAGCAACTAAGAAAAATACAAAGTAATGACACCAAAACCAACCGAAATCTTCATGCAAATCAAATATAGATGTTAATTACGTGTTGCTGAAAGAACAATTAAGAAATCCAAAAATATGATTACTTGTCTGAATAGTCAACCAATCCCTGAATATGGAAGGGATTCCAATAAGCACTGTTTAGTTAATCTCCAAATTCTCAATCTAATATATACCTTGCTGGATTCAACAAAATAAGAGCTGGAATGGGAGAATGATTTCCTTATACTGAATTTAAATTAAATTTCAATAGTTGTCAAATGTGTGTATGGGTTCTACTGGGTCAAGAAAAAACTTGAAGAAAAGCAGTAAATAATGTGATTTAATATAAACTTTCATCAAAGAATTTTATTTATTAATCCCTTGTGAAATAATGTGTATATATTCTATGGTAAAATACAAGGTACTAAAATCCAATTATTTTCACTGATAAGCAGGTTTAAAAGTAAAGCATTAAGCAAATTGGTGTCTGAGCTGTTATATTAAATCACAGCAGAGTTTGAATCTTCTGGCCAATCAGAGATAATCTTTATAAATTTTATTGTCAAAATTGCAGTAACATTATTCCTACTGCTTCCTTTGAGATTATATGATAATATTCTTGTCAGGCTCCAGTACTGAATGTCCTTCAATTTTAAAATGCTGACAACAGAATATATCAAAACATCCTAGAAAAAGACTAAGATTTCATGGCAATTTTTTTTGTACATCCAGGTCCAGTTATAACATACTGGACTATTTGCCCTTTAAATCCTAATTTGAGGCTGGGGATGTGGCTCAAGCAGTAGCACGCTTGCCTGGCATGTGTGCGGCCCAGGTTCGATCCTCAGCACCATATACAATCAAAGATATTGTGTCCGCCGAAAACTAAAAAAAAAAAAATATATTAAAAAATTCTCTCTCTCTCTCTCTCTCTCTCTCTCTCTCTCTCTCTCTCTCTCTCTCTTTAAAAAAAAATCCTAATTTGTCAGTACTTATCCCATAAGTAAGTTTTGTTGATAATTGAGAGAGTCCTTTGGCACTTGAGTAAATGTTAAAGTGTAATACTCATAATCTGCTAACTTGGATATAAAAGTCTGAAATTTGCCATTCCATTATTTTTCCTTAACACATTAGATACATTTTATTTCTATGCATCATCTGCTGCTACCTACATTTCCACAGTTATTAGTGGTTTACAAGTAAACTGAGTTCAGCGATTTGAAGTCCAGGTCCTTCTTTGTTGCTCAGTGACTTTGTGACCTCAGGGATGCCACTCTATTCTGGGACACAAGTTGGCTGCTCTCTGTAGTTTTAATGCATTGACAACAATATATCTACTATATGTCTTCTGTCTCTCTGTCTGACTTTTAAGAGTGTAACTACAAAAGTTTATGCCTTAAGATTTGGCTAACTACAAATGACTGTGTTTATACATGTTGCTCAATGTGTAACACCCTTTCTCATATGAAATTCCACCCATTTAGTGCTTTTGTATGGCTTTAAGGGTATCATGGTAAAAATGTTGACTTAGATTTTACAAATCTCCTAACATAACTGCATTGAGGTTCAGGGATGATGCTAACGCTTATAAGAAACTGCATATCCCTGAGATGGCCCAGATATGGAGGAACTATCATCCCATTTCCCCATGGTATTCTATTTATTTTTATTTTTAGCTGCATTTTTAAAGTACATAATGACAAACAAACTGATAAAGTATCCCTGAAAATGATTACAGACAATGTTCTTTCTACAATGAAACATATGGAATGTGTATGAAAATGCATCCTCAAATTTTGTTTGAATGATAGGATTTCAGAGTTATCTCTTAATCAAACTTCCAGTTGGTTGAGGTGAAAGCACAACCAGAATGCAATAATTCATCTGAGCATAGGTGCTTATCACAGAATACCTAAAACAAAAATTCTGTACAGCCATCTATTCCACTTCTGATAAGTGATTTCCTAGAAATTTACACCTGATTAATTAGAAAAGTGACCTAGCAGTATTAAAAATGCACTCATAAATGTGAATCAGAGAAGCATGCTCATATATATTAGAAAAGTTGCTGCCCTCAGAATCCCCTCTTATTATTTCAGATGTATTTAATGTTCATGTGTTCTATCCTCTGCAAGTTCCAAGCAGGGTGCAAATAATAAGATTGTACCAGAAATTATAAAATTTGAGTTCCAATATCAACCCAAGGTTTAGAAAAGTTTCCAAGACTCAGTTATTATCCATTAAATGGAGATGCAACTCCACATGCAACTCCATAATGCTGCTATGATAAAATAAATGCTAACCCTATCATCTTATCTGGTTTCCAAAGCAAATTTACCTGCCTTTCCCCAGAGTCATGAGAAGTAGGATATTATGTCCACATTAGAAAATATAACCATGGTCATTTTCTCTGCAATTCTCATTAGAAGCCAAGGTGACAGGAATAATCCATAATAAGTTAATATCAGTATTATTCTTTTTTCATACTCCTCAAACTAATTTAATTTTTATACATTACACTGGATCAGCAGGACTCAATATTTCTCCACCACATTTGCCTAGCCTCTTGTAAAACCATTTTCCCTCAGGTACTTGAGTCTTATCATTTCACTGTAAGGTTTTATAGAGAGCCATTCCAAGAAATAATCATAATAGGATTGTTTCTACATTTAGGTATAGAAAAATAATATGAGTCTCTAACTTAACATTTTTTGTATGAGGTCTCATGTGAAAAACTGCTTTTAAAATTACAGCTAGAAAAAGCCTATCACACCCAAAGAACTAGTCTGCCTCAGTCTCTCCAATAAGAATTTATGTAACTGAATAAGCTTTATTTTTTCTTCACTTTCATATTTCCAAAACTATGCTCATCCATTGCACCTCAATTATACCTCATAAAAGCATTTGGTCTTGTTTGGCTAAGACAGTTTATAACTTCGAAACAGGCATCTAGGCTAACTGTACAATATGTACAATTAAACTAAATAGCATGTATTTGAAATAGAAGTGTTAATTAACCTAAATATATTGAAATGACAAAAATAAATAGTTGAGAATCTTTACCCTATGTAGGCTTTTAGAGGAAATAACTGGAATAACTGGAAATAGTGTTTACAATGTTTGTTTTGTTATTATAACAATTGTATAAAATGAAAGATTTTGTATAATCATAGCATTCATGATTATAAATTTATTGATTTATTTCCCCATTATATTACATATAATGGAATAGTATTCATTGTGATAATCCTAAGGCTTGGACAGTGCCTGACACATGTTAAGGTGTCAGTAATTGCTGAGTGAATGGAAAAAAGAATAAGAACAAGACAATGAAGTAATCTACCAATACAATGGTCTTACTGACCTCATTATTCATAATAAAAGCATGATCCATTGCATAGCTTTGAGCAATACCAATGACCAGAATCATCATAATGACCAAAAAAGCAGTGGTAGTGAAAACACCTCATTTTTTATCACATTTGTAATTTTGAATCAATTCCAGGTTTTTTCTTTCAATTCAGTTTCAGCAATGCTTTAAGTATTCTGAAAAATCAAAAGCTTTTAGAGCTAAATGCATCAATTACACATAATCTTGTGATGTGATTCTGCCATGAATCCTTAGTCATTCATCCTCAGCCCACAGAATTCCATCTGCTTATTTTGGGTGTACTTTGTTACAAAGAGAAAAAGAGGGAAAGAAGTCTTAAACCATTTTGTTCCCCTAAACTATGCTACTTTAAAGCATATTTTAATTTCAATAATATTATTGTTCTTATGTTTTCAATGGCATTATTAACTCTAAATGCTAAAGTTTCTATAAAACTATGGTATAAACATTCTGACCTGTTTGGTGTGTTCTTGTGTGAATACTCCTCTGCTGATTCAGAAATTGAAGCAAAGAATTATCTCAAGAAAGTTCTAAGTTTCTCCATTGACCACACTCTTGATTTTATTCCTTACTGAAGTGACTCCTATTAAGATCCTAGCATGAAAAGGGTGAGGTTTGGACCACTCATTCCTTGTCACAAGCTCTCTGGGATAAGACAAAAGCTATGGATTTAATGGTAGAACAAGCAGTAAAAAAGGCATTCCAGATGTTCAGCAATAGTGACCAAATTTAGACAACTACTCAAAAAGAAATGGAATTAGAATCCTACTGGGTTCTCTTCATTCAATTGATACACTAGAATGGTATTTTTTTGTGATAAATACATATGGATGGCTTAAAAACAAATAAATATTTCCATAATAATTTTATCCTTTGATTTTTATAACATCTGTGTGAAGAATATAAATGCATCCAGAAGTTAAATTTTCATGGGGTAATAAAAATAATTAAAATAAAAATAGGCTGAAACTCTCATTCTCCATTGCTCAGAGTAGAGTTGGCTATAACCCCACATCTGTATTTTATGAATTTAAGTATTTTTATTATTGTATTATGTACATTTATGGACATAAATATAGATACTGTTTGACCTATGATATGAACAAATCTTGCAATTATGCATTTTACTTAAAATTATTAATCATTAATAAGGGGATTCAAAAATTCCATCCCTGGAACATCGCATAAAATTTGTTTGGAGAGTAGGAATTGCAGAAATGTTTACATTTTATATGTATCAAGCTTTGCATAGGAATAAACATGCATGAGCTATGCTTTGGCAGTGGCTTAACTCCCAAGATTAAGCATGATCCTCAAGCTGGCAGATTTTTAAGAGATGGGATTTAGTCCAGGCGTAAAGATATTAGGTCATGGGGAACTTGCCTTCAAAAGGATCCATATTGGTTTTGTAAAGTGAATTAGTTGTTCTTACAAGAATAAATGGTTATAAAAGAGCAAGTCTAACCCTGAATGCTCCTTGGCATCCTATCCTATTATGAGATCCCTCCCTCATCGTGTCCTGCCATGCTGTTGCTGTGTTGTGACACAGTCAAGGGGACCCGTACTAGAGCAGAGCAGAAGCTAGTACCATGCTCTTGAACCTCTAGAACTGGGAGGCAAACAAACCTATTTCCATTTGAAACTATTCAGCTTCAGGTGTTTGTTACAATAATAGAAAAGAAACTAATATATCAAGCCACTGATGGAACAAATGGTCTATTACAAAGACTGATGTAATCTTGGCATCTTCCCAAAGTTCTCGCTCCATTAACTACTTCTTGCCAAGGTATCATCACCCTTTTCCAGACTACCATATAGATCCCAACATTCCCAACATTCATTATTCCTTCCAATCTATTCTCCATAATATAGTCACAGTGAGAGTTCAAAAATGCTAGTAGCACTGGTGGGGTGGTAGCTCAGAGGCAGAGCGCTCGTCTACCACTTGAGAGGCCCTGGGTTCAAACTTCAGCACCACATAAAAACAAATAAATAAAATAAAGGCATTATGTCCAACCACAACTAAAAAAAATAAAAATAAAAAAATAAAATAAAAAATAAAGGAATTGTGTCCAATTACAACTAAAAAAAATGCTAGTAGGAATATCTCACACTTTAACTTCAGGTCTTCCAACTGAACATTGGCTAATCTTCTTTATGGTTTACCATATTCCAAATAGTTGGGTCTTCTTTGACCTCCTAAAGTCTACAAGCTCTTCCTCTCAGAGGTTTCACAACACCATTCCTTCTATGTGGAATTTGTTTCTTCTACCCTTCACTTGACATATACAATGTTCTTCTTACTTATCATCTTCCTAAAATCTTTGCTTAGGCCTCCAACTCCAACAATGAAAACTAGGCCCCTCCCATTACAATATTGCACTATTCCTATTTGCTTTATCTGCCATATATATGTGAAGGCTCATCATTACTGAAAAGAAATTTAAAAAACGAAAACTTCAGACTTATTCAGATATCTCCACAAAAGAACAATTAATTTCTGTTTGATTTATATGGTAAATTTACAAATCCCCAGATAATAAAATATAAAGTAGGAGGAGAATTCCCAAGATCATACCACAATTCACAGAAATTCAAACTGAAACTCGACTGTTACTCATGTCGATTTCTAAAAAGATAAATTATTATATATTAACTTGTTTCAACTATAAAGCAATTAAGTTGTAAGTGATCCAAAAAACACTTATAGCAGGGATTATAAAGAGATGTCATGTCATGTACTAACTTTGTCAGGTCAGTCAGGATGGTGGTGAGTACTGTATTGAAAAGGAGTTTGTGCAGAGTTTAGATTCATCAAGAAAGAATATGATGGTTCCCTGGGGAGGAAATCAAGGAAAAAATGGTTCACTTTACTATGAAGGAAAAGAGATAAGAGGGGTGAAGACTTACTTCAGAAGGAAATTAGGAAAGCCCTACCCACAACTGATGACAACTGGAATTCTTCTTAAGGCATTGGTCACTATGTGGTCAATATTTACTAATCCCCAGTTGTAAGTAAAATAGTTGAAACTTGTTTTCCTTCTGAGTTCCAGAGTTTCTTTCTTTTCTCTAGTGTTTTCCTGTTTACTGGCTATGCTTAAGTCTCCTTTGGGTGTGTCATCTCCTCTGCTTAACCTCTAAGGGTTTCTCCAAGGCTCTTTTTCATTCTTCTGTCTTTTTAAGTGACTTTATTCCATCTCATGACCTTAAATATTATAATACTGAAAACTTAAGGCTTATTCATATGTCTCCACAAAAATACCAATTAATTTCTGTTTCATTTATTTCCAAATGACTACTTCATGTCATCTGGACAGTCTGTGAGTATTTCAAACTTAATTTTGATAGAAAAAACACAACTTTTGAATTCATACTAAATTATAGTATTGAATCAGTATTCACCATTCATGGGACTACAATAAACTATTATATCAATCCAATAATCTAGCATTTTTCTTGGTTATTCTCTTTCCTTAATCTCTCAAATTCAGTCAACAAGCTCTATCCACTACAAGTTATACCTTGAACCCATGCATTCTTTTCTACTCCATGACTACCACCTGGGTCCCAGTCACAGTTACCTTTGGATGACTTCACTAGACTCCTTCCTGAGTTGTTTTTGACCCTCGATAGCACCCAGAGTAATTTTTTTATACAGGAATAAAATTTCATCATGTCGTTACTTAAAATTCTCTAATGGTTCATTATTAAGCTTGGAAATGAACTCAAAGTCCTAACCTTAGTTTCTAAAAGCTACACATAATAATGATCTGTTCCCATCCCTTATGAATCTTCATTTTATAACACTTTACCCTGTCATTCACTGTATTTCAGACAAACTAGCTGCCTTTAGTTCCTCAACCATGCTATACTCATTTTTTCCTTCATGTCATAGCATTATTTGAATTTTTTTTCAATAAATGGACTGAACCTGTCATTCTGAATTTAGCTTAAATTTGAATTCTCTAAACATCAGTCAGCAGTAAATAATCATAGACTTTCCTTCACTTCTTTTATCACCCACTTTTATTCAGTCTACAGCACTTAATATGTCCTGGTTATATAAATTTATAAATAAATTTTGTACTTTATTTATTCATCATTCATTCATTCATTCATTCTTCTCTGTCTCTCTTTACTTGAAAATAGAACCCATGAAAGCAAGGAACTTGTCTTGCTTTTTTTTACTTCTAGAACAAATGGGATATAGTAGTATTCATAAATAGGCATATAGTAGTTAGTATTCATTAATGATTAAACTACATTTTCAAATTAGTTTTCTACATTTAATGTAAATTCAATCTCTTCTCATGTCATTGCAGCAGATTTTTAACCTTTGGTTGTATTCTTGTGGCAATCCAGAATCTTTTGCAGCAATCTTTCTGCCATCAATTGGCACATATTTAAACAATTATGTAAATATATCTTTGCTAGTAAAATGAAACTGAGGCAGGAATTAGAGGAAGTAGAGGAACTATATGACAAATTAAAATACATATTTATTATTTTTAATGAGATTATTTGATAGTATCTTCTTTCAAATAAAGACTTTCAATAAATAAATATTTTCATTGGAAATTACATAGAAGTTGGGATTTTTTTTCCATTAATGAATGCATCCAAATTTAGAAAAATGAGATGTAAATATATTTCTTTAAAAACCTCCCTTTCCTGATGTGCAATCATTTGCTATTGTTCTGGGCACATCCTATTTAAGCTATGCCCTATTCACCTCAGAAAATCAGATTTACCACAGAATGAAGGATGTCTGAGAAAATTTCTATGCTTAAGGGTCCAGTTAGATAACCAGAAATATCCATTATGTGCCACCCAATTCCCCAGCACATGTCCCAGGAGAAAGTACATACTTGCTTCTTTCTCTTACCAATCTTAACTTGAGATTCTAACCCACTAATTCAAACAGTAAAGTCCACAGTGGAAGATTGATTTCTCAATGAATGGTATTTTTTCATTACTCTCAGAGTTCCAATGACAGGGGGGGGGAAGTAAATTTCTTTACTCTGTTGAGATAAAGACAAGAGAGCAAGATGCTTTTATGAGCTGAGATCACAACTAATTTCAAGCCTGGGAGGAAGTATCCTAAATAACAACTGAAAGGACGCATCTAGGGAGGAGCACCCATAGGACACGTGTGTACTGCCAACCTTGACTCCTGTGTTAACTTAAGTTGTTTATGAATGACATTTCTAACAGCTCCAGGTATTAGACAATGCAAAAATATAATCTAATGTCAACAGGGTTATGGATAATTATACTGAGGTAGGTTTGGAATCCTGTAGCCAGCTACATTGAAATAATAGAGAAGACATTATCTCTTACCAGTGTATCTAAAGAGTAGCACTGATATTGAGTGTATCTTCACATGCAATAGTGAGCAACACCATGTATGAGGGACTTGACGTGTAAGGTTCAATTAACCCTTTCCTCCTTCCTTTCCTTCTACCATTGATAAATATTTAATGAGCATGTATTATGTTTTCAGACACAGGAAATACAGCATCGAACAAGGTAGAATGGGGCCCTCATTTACAGTGATTCTGGGAACACAATAAATGAATAAATAAACTAATAAATAATTTTAATTTGTACCAAATGCTATAAATACAAGAAGCAAGGTAAAATATGGTATTAACAATTGGAAGATATAGTAAAATAATCTACTGAAGTTTAGAAAGTCAAGGAATCCTTCGGGAATAAAATATAAAAACCAAATGGATATAGCCAGGCAGAAGTTTAGTAAGAAATACTCTTATCAAGGGGAACAAAAAGACCAAGAAGCAGAAAAACTGCAATGTGTTTGAGAATTTAGAAGGCAGTATGATTATAGAATAGTTGTCCAAGTAGCCGGATATTACACAAAGATGTAAAGAGGAGCTAAATTTAGAGGTTAGGAGACATACATGAAGTATCTACTTATAACAAGCCTAGCATTATTATGAAGAATATTTATCCCCAGAAGTCTATGTGACACATGAGGCCATACATGACCAGAACTAAGTCACATATGTAGTAAATCTTAGAAGACAGGACAACAGCAGGAGTTTTTGGATGCCACCTCTAGTGATATACTCTGCCACAGTGGTTTGGCAACTGTGTCAAAAAATCCCAAACAAAATCATTGAAAGGGACTATGAACATGGATGTAGGCACTTATGAGTTAATAAATATATTATAAAGAGAGTTTTATAAAGATGAAAGAAAACCACAAGATCAAGAATTCAAAGATGTTTTTAAATCAAAATATAATTTCAGAAAAACTGCTTAAACAATCCAACAATAGTTGTGTCAACTATAAAATAGAAGGTTGGAATTAATTAGTAGCTTTCAAAATTTGCATTCATTTTCATAAGGCAGTAATATAAATTGTATTTATTTTAGACAAAATAGGACAAAGGATAATAGCACAACACAACAGAAAAAGGAATACGTGCTTTCTTTAAAATGAGATAGATAGAGGGTTACAAGCCACAGCCTGACTATGACCAGGGTCCATGATGATCCCAAATGTTCCTCTTCCTCCAAGACTCTATGCTTACAATAGCCTCCCTCATAGTCCAAAGATAGATTTTTAGGGGGGAGACAAACATGCAATATAAAAATAAAGCCTTCTTTTTTTATTTTTATTTTCAGTTACTAGTAAATCAATGCAGGAGCAAGGAAACATTTTTAACCACATTCAACACATTCAAGATTTCTTAGTATCATTACACTTGGCCAACATCATGTACCAGAACTGTTCAGTATGCATAAAATCAAGAAACCAGATTGACATTATAGCAGCAATCTAAAACCAAAATTGGAGCTATTTTTCCCTTTAATAAGAATTATATACAAAAAGAATAAAAAGAAGCCCCCCAAAACAAAAGAACAACAACAAAGTAAGTACCAGTAAGCAATATTTTAAGCAAACCATGAGGAAGACACAAAGTCAGAGTTCAAGAAAAGGCTTTTGTGGCTGCGACCAATGACTTGGGCATCATTAGGGTTGCTGACACCAACCAGGAAGTGGCTGCCCTGATGTCATAGGATATCATCCAGTTAGTCTACAGGCCCTGTAGGAAGCTAATCTGAGGCAGCAGATTACTCTCATTTTTAAGGGATCATTCCTGTCTGTCAGCTGTACTCAATTGTCATGGTGTCCACTGAGTTTCTTCAACTTGTATTTGCTCCTTTCTCTTCTATTTTCCAAGTCTTCTCTGGAAATCCATATGCTCACCATAAGACTCTAACAAACAGAGTAACATTAACCAGCCAGACAGATGTTTTCTATGGAATACGCTCAATGGACAAGCCATGGTATGGTAGGATTCTACAAAATACATATGACTGGGATTCTACAAAATACACCTGATAATGAGTCAGCTATTAATTATGCAAATTTAGTCATTTAAATTATTGTATATTAGTGGGGTCACATAAGATGATAAGAATGAAAATAAGTGCAAACTACAGTTTCCCCAATAAATTTGTAAATTCTCGAGCCTCAAACTCAGTTAACCTGAAATTGAAAATACTTCAAAAAAATTGTGTGTGCATTAAACATTTTTTGTCATAATTCTTTAAACAATACAGTGTAGCAATTATTTCCATAACATTTGCCTTGTATTAGGTATTACAAGTAATCTGGAAATTATTTAAAGTACATGAAAGAATTTGTGAAGGTATAATGCAAACACTATACTATTCTAGGTAAATGATTTGTGCATCTGTGGATTTGTGACCTGTTGGCATGATCAGGAGGAACACTGAAACCAATCCCCTGTAGATACTAAAGGATCACTATATAATATGTTACAAAGATATAAGAATGTGTTATCTAGAATATATAAGAACTTCAGAAACTGAATAGCAAAAAATAAAAATAAAAACAAACCGATTAATAAATAGTCTATTTTTTTTTCCCTTTTTGTTGTACTGGCCTTTGGGTCCAGGGCCATTCTACAGTTGAGCTCAATCCCTAGCCCACCCTCCCCACCAACTTTTTAAATTTTCATACAAAGTCTCATTAAGTTGCTTAGGCAGGCCTCACTGAAACCCATGATCCTCCTGTCCCAGACTTCCAAGTAGCTGGGATTGCAGACATGCACCACTGCATACAACCAAGGGGAAAAAAAAGAAATTGATCTAAATAGACATTTCCTAAAAGAAAGCACATAAATGACAAAAATGTTCATGAAAAAATGTTCAACATGACTAATCATCAGGGAAATGCAAATCAAAACCATAATGATATTTCACTTTGCCCCAGAAAGAGTGGGTATTATTTTTAAAAATCTGAAGATAACAGCTGCTGGCAGGAAAACCCATATGTTCAAGAAATAATCTGCACTCCCCTGTTCACTGCAGCATTATTCACAATCGCCAAGAAATGGAAACAACATAGTGCCCATCAGCCAATGAAAAGAAAGGAAAACCTGGCACAGATATACACAAAGGAATACTATTCAGCCATAAAAACATAATGAAGCTCTATCATTTGTGACAGAATGGATGGAAATGGAGGTTATACGTGAAGTGAAATAAGCCAGTACAGAAAGATGAGTATCACACAATTTCACTCATCTGTGGAATCTAGAGTAAATCTCACAGAAAGAGGTCAGTGGTGCTTATTACCAGAGGCTGGGGAGAGTTGGATGGGGTCAGGAAAGTTTGACCAATTGGTGCTAAGTTACAGTAAGATAGGAGTAAATACTTCTGATGTGTTTTACACAATAGGGTGACTATTGATAACAGTAATGAGATACATTTTTCAAAAGCTACAAGAAAGGATTTTGAATGTTTTTATCATAAATAAATGAAAAGTAGATGGTCATGGTGGCACACACTTGTCATCCCAGTTATTCTGGTGGCTGAGGCAATAGGATCCCAAGTCAAGACCAAATTCAGCAACTCAGCAAAGCCCTGTTACCCTATCTAAAAAAAAAAAAAAAAAAAAAAAAAAAAAAAAAATATATATATATATATATATATATATATATATATATATATATGGTCTGTCAGAGGTTAGTGGAAGAGTATCCCTAGGTTAAATAATCAGTACTGCAGAAACAAAGAATTAGAGAGAGGGAGGGAGGGAGGGAGAAAGGGAGGGAGGAAGGAAGGAAGGAAGGAAGGAAGGAAGGAAGGAAGGAAGGAAGGAAGAAACTTGAGAAGATTGCTATTGCTATTGCTATATGCTTGAACTTTTTTAAGCATTACACAATGAATACACAGATGGAATCATTGCCCGGTACTCCTTAATAAGTACAATTTTATGACTCTATGCATCAGTTAAAAAATGAACAAAAGGTATATTATAGATTAATTGAAAACATTAAATGAAAAATCTTCAATATTCCGAGTCTCCCTGGCTTGGGATACAGAAAAATATTGCCAGGCATGGAAATAGCCAGGAAGGGACACTGGACACAATCTCCCATGTTTCCTTGATTTTTTTGCTCTCCTCATGTCAAGTTGTGTATCTGTATCCTGGGTTCAGATACTGAAGATGATGCATATGGACTATGGACATGAGCCTCGCCTTTAGGAAATGATAATCTACTGAACATGTTCAAGGAATCAAAGTATATCTCTCATCCCGGGGGGATATCCAAATCCTCAAAATTCCTCCTTTTTTGGGATATAGCACGGTTGAGGTGCTTTACATATGTATTATGCAGTAGTTCTCAGGTAGGGAGATCCTTGGCATGGATATATTAGAATTGCACACACACACACACACACACACACAGAGTCACACACATAGGTGAAGAGAAAATGAAAAGAGAGGGTGTGTGAGAAAAAATAGATGAACAAAGTAACTCTTTCAGTTATGAAGACTTTATTACCTGGTCCTCAGAAGGTATTCTCAATTTTTGTTTAGATTCTATTCTTTTTTAACCAATCCATTTTTTTAGCTACTTTGTAACTTTAAAAATATTTTATTGCCAAATTTCTTAAGCCTGCTCTAACAGTGTTTACCTTTTTTTTCCTCTATTAACTCCTTTTTTTTTGTATTTTGTTTTCAGTTTCACTAACATTTTCCCATATGGTTTAATTCTATAGTGAATAAACTTCTGACTTTTCTTCTTCCTAGTCTCCTCTTCTTTTAGTTTCTTCTCTTCTCCTTTTAATATATCCAAGGAAACATAAAGCATGTCTTTATCTCTCATATACAGGCCTGACATTTTTTTTTCTGGCATTTGCCTGTCCCTGTTTTTAAATCCAGTTATCATGATAGTAATTGTCTATGTACATACACAAACATGTTGCTAATACAAAAACCACTACTGTATATGGTTAATCAATAAATTCAAAATCCTGGATGAAAAGAATTATATTAATTAGAATCAAAATATAGTATCTTAAATGTTTTGAATTCACTGCAACATTTTTTGCAATTCTGTAATGCCGAGTGTAATTGTGATGCTGAAGTCTGCCATGTCAGGGAGAAAATGAGGTCAAGCTTCAGCTTTGTCTTCCCAAACCAGGCACCTAAGATGCTCAAACATCATTCATACTTAATTCTGGCAGCAGAAAGAAATGCAGAACCATTCAAAACGGCACAGATGGAAGTTCATTTCACTGATGTAAACTAGAAGAGTTAGATGATCATATTCAAAAGTCAAGACTTGAGTTAGTAGTTTTAAATACCTTGGTTTAGGTGAATATATGAACCATCTCTAAGATCAGAGGATCCAGATGGACATAAAAATACCTTCTCACATCACACAAGTCAAGTGAAATGTTTTTCAGTAGTCATGCTCAAATGTATCCACTTGCTGATATTTCACTAGGGAAATCACAGGTATTTCCCCAGTAACTCCCCCATATTTGTTTTCAGATAATATGATTTATTAAAAATAGCTACATGCTACTATGAAAAATAGAAAGTGCACAATTTTCCCTTTAATCTTAATCTGTCATTATTAAATAAGTATAAGCCACATGAATCTTGATAGCATATAGTTAGCCTTTAAAGACATGTGATTATGCTCTCAGGAACCAGATGACACAAGTGTAATGGTAGAGATAGAATGTTGGAAAGGAGGAGACAGAATGGAGTTTTAGGGATGGAAAAGAGAGGGGTCAAGAATGAGGTGAAGATATAATATTGGGATATTACATAGATACAGGCTATTCTATGAAAAGGAGAATAAGGAGAATGTGGAAATGTATTGAGGGGAATGAATTCATTAGGAGTGTGTTAAATTTTAGGTGTTTTTAGGTAACTCACTCTGATAAATTCAAAGAAATTTGGCTGAATAGCTCTGGAGCTAAGAAAGACATAGAGAGTCTCTCTCTCTCTCTCTCTCTCTCTCTCTCTCTCTCTCTCTCTCACACACACACACACACACACACACACACACACACCCAACATTCACTTTTAGGGTCATGAACAAATTGTCATAGAATCTCAAGAATGACTAAATCACTGGAGGAGAACAGAATTAGATGGTTGAGGGTTTAGACTGGATTCATAAACAATGCTGATATTTCAAAAGTACCTTGGTTAGGAAGTACCCCTTAGAACTTTTCAAAAAAAAAAAAAGGTGGAGAAAAAGCAAGATCAAATGATAAAGCAAAAAAACTAAAGAAGAAGTTTGATTCCTAATGGCCAGTAATTTCAAATTCTGTACATAAGCAAAATTAACTGAATTAACAACTTTAGTTTCTAGAGAAAGTTGTCTTATAGGGGAGGAGAAATCAAATAATAATAGGTTGAGGCCTAAATGGTGGCACACACTGTACTGCCACAAAACTCCTTTTTAAAAGGAAGGTGAGTCTTCAAAAAGTCCCCAACAAGGGCCAAAGATAAAATAATTACTCACTTACACTTTTATTTTAAATATTGAATATATTTGGACAGCTTTATATACTCATGAAAAAGTTCTGGTTGATAGGTAGGGATTTAATATACAGTAAAAGGAGAGACCCCAAGCATAGCTCAAAATGCAAGCAGAGGGAATGGGATTTAGAGGAGGGGGGCAGTGGTCCACCATGATTAACAGAACAGAATTATTTTCCTGGATTCATTTGGTTTCTAACTGAGGATATTTATTAACTCAAAGTTTAACTCGTATTCCCCAATCTACATACATTTTGCAGTCATCAAGCCTAACAAACTACTCTAGAATAAAATGTCAGGAGATAGAAGTCACTTTCAGAAATAGTTTATGCTGAATTTCTTCTTAACTTTATAAAGTAACAATCACTACCATCACTAACACCAATGTAACAAAATTCTAAACCTGAAAAGTGTCCCAAGTACTTCCATGTAGTATCTCATTTGGCCTTCTGATTAATATTCCCAGGATTCTTCCACAAGACTTCAGGGTTCGATGGTGTATTAATTAAGTTACTAGGATGTATCTCATAGAGGGTTGCCTTTAGCTAGAAGAAACCTGAGTGAACTGAATTTCCACCTTGGTCTTGCCAATTCTTTCTCAGTAGGAAATCTTAAACAAAAAGATTGCTTTTCCCTGAACCCTTTTGCAAGGTGCAGTGGACTGAATCAGTGAGAAAAATGCTTGGGCAGATTCATTTATCATCACTCACCTTTTTAAGCTCAATAAAAGAGTCATTGTCATTTTTTATCACTCTCATTTTCTTTTTAAATCAGGAATTAAGATATTCTTTGCAATTTAGGCAAATTGTAGGTGGGAGACCCAGCTTACAATGGGACAGAAAGTCCCATTTAGCATAACATTAAATAATAACCCTCATTCTTAGTGGCTAATTTTACATCTGAACAACTGTAATATCCATCATTACAAGGGGTCTGTGCCTCTACTGATTTTATTCTAAAAAAAAAAAAATCTTCTCAGAATATTTTTGCCAAGTATCATAGGAGTTGCCTGGCAACTGCTAAGAACAAATGCAAAGAAAGAGAGGTGATTTAATAAAGAGCTCAGACACAATCAAAACCTTGTAAAATGAACTAGATATCTGCTTTATTCAGAAGTCGTAAATACTATCCCTTTAAGCTGATCTTAAATGCAAAAAATTAATCTTATTGTGAATCATCAATAATATAATTAATAAAAGAGAGCGAGACATGGGAACTAATGAAAAGTAACCAATGAAGCATTTAAATATTTTTTTTCTTTACCACAAAGTAGTATGTTCAGTTACTAGATCCCAAGGCTCATTAATTTATTATACTCCCTTGAAACACTCTTTAGAAATGTGTCTGTGGATATGTGAAGCAAATAAGAAAATTATATTTTACCTAGCATGGTAACATGGGAATTGTATAGGTTTGGGATTTTAACAGATTCACAAGTTTTTCCTAGGCATTAAAGAACTCATACACATTAAAGAGATGTAAAGTTATCATCAGTACATAGCCCTAGAAAATAAAGAAGGAATGTAGACTCAGTTACTGTCAAGTTATATAGGAGTTTGATTTAAGATAAAGAAGGTCAGTTTTTAAACCCACTGTTTTGTATTAGCATAGAATGTTTTGATTGCAAGTAATAGAAAACTATGTTAACTAGTTCAGCAGAAAAACAAAATTGATTTGTGGAAACTGAGCTACTTCACAAAATCTTAGTGGCACACAGAGTTAGCATGTCAGGGATAATGACACAGATATTTGAATGTCTTCAGGACTTTCTCTTCTTATTCCCCATCTAAGCTTTTCTGTACATAGTGTCTATCTTCTCCTAATGCTGCCATCTCTACCAAAGAAAGATGACTATTAGCTGAGTCCAAGTCTAGTTTTAAAAGTTTCAATAGAAAACAACTGTTCCTCTTCTCATCTTAAATATAGTTTTAAAAATCTCAAAGAAGTACTTGGATTGTCCAGGCTTGGGCAAAGAACTTGTTACAGAATCAGCTTTGGCTTAGGAGTAGAGCCAATGGATTGGCTGCTCCAAATAAAATAGAACAATTGGAAAGGAAGGGGGAAATATTTTTAAAAAGGAAAAGTGTATATTTGGGAGAAGATGAGAAAGCTTCAGATCAAACATAATGAATAAGGAAATTAATGTGCTTTGCTTCTTGATTTCTGTTTCTTGGTTTGCCGTTGCATGTAATATATTCACAAACTGACAATCCATCACTTTATTTAAGTACCTAGTTCTATGACTCTTTTAACATATTTCACTCTTCTATTTATCCTTTTTGTACAGGGATTAGAAAACTACAGTAGGATGTCTTACAAGTAAGTGCTCAAAGCCAAGCCCAGTCTGAGATGTATGACGTTGAGCTCATAGATGAACTTTCTAGGAGGTAATCCTGTATTTTAAAGTTTAGACATTGAACCACATCTGTTCCTAGATTGGGACTGAGCCCTGGTGGGTGTGAGTCATATATTTTCATTCTGTCCCTCATAGAAGCAATCCATTAGTAGGGTTTGATTCAATGCTCAGAGTATTTTAGGGGCTGGTTGGAAAGCAGAGGTGATGCCTCTAATGCACAGGGCTTAGAGTAGCTGATAACAAGCAAAGGACTCTCCCTGGAGCAAAAAGAATTTAATTCATTTACAACATTAACTTTTTCCTTATAAGGCATCAATTAATTCTTACATTAGTTTATAGGAAGTTAACCATTGCTCCTGAGAATCAAACTCAAACATTAAAGAAATGATTTTTCTAATTTACACTTTGGCAATGTAGAAAAGATGAGTCCTGCATTATTCCAGGGTGGAGACTATTGAACTAAAGAGTATCAAAGGTGAAAAATAGCCTTGTCTGTGCCAAAGTGTTTTTGTTTCTTTTCTTTAAGATGAGTCACATTCAATCTTTTTTTTTTTTTTTTTTTTTTAGGGAGGAGAGGTTGGAGGGAAAGGAAAGGGAGGGGGCAGGGGATTAGCATTAGCTAGGATGGTGGAATGTGATACACATCATTATCCAAAGTACATTCATGAAGACACGAATTGGGTATCAAAATACTATATATACAGAGATATGAAAAATTGTGGTATATATGTGTAATAAAAATGATAATGCATTCTGTTCTGATGCCAATTATTTATTTATTTAAAATAAATTTAAAAGGGGGGTGGGTTGGGGATTTAGCTCAGTGGCAGAGCGCTTGCCTAGCATGCACAAGGCCCTGGGTTTAGTCCTCAGCCCTGGGGGTGGGGTGTGGAGAGGACATTTAATCTTTATACACAATGAGAAAACTAAAACAATCTATTTCCAAACAAACAAATACTTTAAAAAAAAAAAAAAAAGCTTGATCTTCATGTTACTGGCAAATACATCATTCCTCAGCATGACTAATCTGAGGTCCTCAGCAAACTGTCCTCTGCCTCATCTATCAGCACTATAAGTAGGCTATCATCACAGCAGCCTCACTGCAGTTCTGAGAATAGGTCTTGCACTCTGAACCTCTTTGCAAGATCTTGATCCTGCTGAGCCTATGTCCGGAATATCCTCTCATTCAATTCTTTTCAATTTTGGAGGCTAGCTCAAATCTCACCATCTTTGTAAAACTATTCTTTATCCTCACCCCTTATGAATCTCCTCCTTTTCCAGTTTGGGAACTAGGTCTCTTCTTCTGTGTATCCAGAACATTTTTTTTTAAATGTTTCATTATATAATATTTGATATGGTGCACTGACATATTCTACCACTATTACATACTCTGAATGCTAAAATGGCTATATTTATTTGTATGATATTCTTTTTTCTCCTGGTTATCAGATTTTCTTGAGATACTATTTGCTTATTTCATATTCTGGAGTATAAACCAAGTACAATGCATAAACACACACTGTACTGTGTTTTCTGTTCTTCACTGGATGACAAGCTCTCAGAGAGCATGACATGCTCTTTATCTGTGTATTTCTATCACTTAGCCACAGGCCTGTGGCAGAATAGGGCATGGGCTGGCTGAAGAAGGGAATGAATACTAGCATGGAGGTGCTCAATTACATCACTAGACCATTAAATTATCAAAGATACGGGACCCTAAGAACCATTTTCTCCCAGACCAATACAGGTCTGGGAGCAGCAGGTTAATAATCTGATGTCCCTTCAAAGTCAAAATCTTAAATTTTTGTTCAGGATGAATTTTGTGAGGTTTTGGGCCTACATTACTGTGAATTTTTGTTTTGTCTTGCTTTGTTTCTTGGAGTGTATACTAATTGGACATTATACAAGGAGTCATGGTTGGGTGCAAAATAAACAAATAGCAAATGGTTGGATCTCTCTAGATAGATTATATTCACTTATAAATCAGTTTTCCACATAGCCTTTGGTCTACCTCTAAAGGTGAGATTCCATTGCATTAGCTATAAGATCTTAATGACTAAATTCATCATACAATGACTCATTAAAAGCTGAGTACAGCTTTTAAAAGACAGTCCTTAAGTCCTTTATGCCTCATCTTTCTCTTCTGTAAAACCAGGATACTGACTCCTATTGTCATGGAAATATGGACTAGACTGTTCAAGTACATGCATAACAATTGCTCAGTAGCTTATCACAATATATGCTCAATAAAAAACAACAGGTATTTATTTATTTTTTTCCTTTCAGAGTCTAACTGCACTGCCAAATGGGTCTTTATCTTATTTTGGCAATGTTTTATTGCTATATTGTCAATTGTCAATATATTGTCAATATTGCTATATTGCTAAACATAAGCCACATGTCGGTAAGGATCTTTCAACTGAAAATGATTCATATGCCAGATGTGGTACTGCATGCTTATAATCCCAGTGACTCAGGAGGCTGAGGTATATTGACTATAAGTTTGAAGCCAGCTGTGTCACTTAATGAGACCTATATTAATGAAAAAATAAACAAACAAACAAAAAAACAGGATGGGGATATAGTGCAGAGGTAAAGCACTTCTGGGTTCAATCCCCATTATCACACACAAAAGTAGATCAGGTGACATGAAACTCAGTTGTTTTCTTATTTCCAATTTAAACAATCACATGCACATTGGCTAGCCTACTGGACAGACAGTGACTGTAAATTGGATGGTTAATGTAAATTTTTCTATATATATTTTTTCACATCTCATCAGTAGAAATTAGAATGATTCCATATAGCAAGGGTTCAGAAATGTTCCATGAATAAATGAAGTAATTTTTTTAAAAATTCAGGGAAATTATGAGGGAGATTTCAAAGTAAATACAAGAGATGCAAAGTGTGATTTCTGGCACTCAGGTTGTAGAGAATAGAAAAACTAAGGAAATAGAGTTGATGCATTTTGTGATGACCATGGCTGTGATAGACCTGTCTAGTTCTGTCCAGAGTAAAATCCTCAAGTCAAAGACAGACTCATACCTTTCTTCCAATTGGAACCAAAGTCAACTGAGCTGCTTCTCCCATCAATGTATTCACTGTCCAGTATGAAGGTCAGAGCAAATATCACTGAGGAAGGTTGAGAAAAGACATAGGAGAGAAGAGTAGGCAGGAGAAAGGGAAGTACATTGTTTTAGTGGTAACCACAAAGAAAGAAGTATCTAAAATCGCCATAACAATCTTCCGGCACCGCAGGCACCACATATTCCATTTACTTTTCACTTTGCTCTTGGTAAAAGAAAGGGAATGATGGACCTGTATAATATGTCTGTCCATGCCTACCACTACTCCTCACTAAAGTCCATTACCCTCTACATAAAATGATCATCACCTTATTTCAATAAATTAATTCTAATGTGCTGAACATTTTTAAACTTAAAAATGTCCAGCACCATATATGTAGACTATGTCATATTTGATTTATCACTATTTTAACTAGAGATATCCAATGAGAAGTGAGATTAAAACTCATCAAATATTCAGAAGACTCAAAACAATAATTAACATAGTAACAAAATGAGTATTGCCTGAGTAATCTAGAATATTAGAATGAGATGGTCCTGGCTTTGGAAAGGATATGTGCTTGACAGTAGACGGAAAAAAGAATTAGGAACAAAACTATTGAAGGACATGTGTTACGCTAAGCAAGGCAATTAGGGACCCTTCAAAGGCATTTTAGTCAGCTTTGTTGTGGCTGTGACTAAAAGACCCAAGCAGAACAACTGTAGGAAAGAAAAGTTTGATTGGGGGCTCACTGCTTCAGTGGTCTCAATCCACAGACAGCAGGCTCCTGTCCTTGGGGCTCAAGGTGAGGTAGAACATCATGGCAGAAGAGTATAGTGGAGGGAAACATCTCACTTGACGATCAGGAAACAGAGACAGAGGTCTCCACTTGGCAGACACAAATATATACCCCAAAGCCACAGCCCCAATTCCCACCTCCTCCAGCCACATCTAACACTTAATTCAGTTACCACTCAGTTAATCCCTATCAGGGGATTAATTCCCTGATTGGGTCAAGACTCCTACAATCCAATCATTTCTTTTCTGAACCTTCTTGCATTGTCTTATCTGTGAGCTTTTGGGGGGAACCTCACATCTAAACCATAACAAGAGAATTTTCAAAAAGGAAAGCAAAGATGATGAAAAGGACTTTAGAAACCTTAGTCCAGTGGAAAACAAGACTCTCTGTTTTCTATTGAGATACTGACAAAGATGCATCCTGTAGAAGAGCTTAAGAAAACACTACGTCATCCAATTTTATGCACTGACGTATATCAAGTATCAGTCAAGGCTAGAAGAACGAGAAACAGGTTTCATCTCGGAGCCCATTATCGATACCCATAGTACTGTTGCTTTAAAAATCAAGGGCAGACCACTTTAAAAGTAATTTGAAAAAAATAGAATAAAATAAACTTGGCAAATATAGTTGGCAAAATATCTACAAAAATATAATAGACTTCTCATTCTAGATACAGTTGAAAAATAGCATTCCTGGGGCCATTGTTCAGGCACAGAGTGGGCAGAGAAACTTGGAAGTCTACCCAGTTTTTGCTCCCTGAGAAACAGTGGGGGTCTTGGCAAATAGAGCTGGGAATATTCAGTGAAAGCCAATAATCAGTTTACCACAAAAATAGCAGCAGTCACAACAACAATGGCTCTATGGGCTTGCCAGAAGGGTACCCCATACCCACACACATACTTGGGAAGGAGTGGAGGAAACACCATCCTTGTAAAACAGACTTCAGGGCTTTCTTTTTGAGGGTTCTGTCATAAGGAGGATTACAATGTGCAGCTTTCTTCACAGTTAGTATTTTATTATGCTGCTTTCACAGTTAGTATTTTATTATGCCCAGAAACACCAAGGAAGCTGTTAGCATCTAACTTAAATAGGAGCAGGCGACGCTTTGCCTTTATCATTGGCTAAAATAAATAAATTCTTGAAACATCATGCTGGTTACACAGAGACAGGTAGCCCCTTTGCTCTGAACGAGCATCAACAGGGATCACTGACGAGAAGCACACCTTGGAGAGGCCTTCAATTATATTTAATTCCAGGTAGACTCAGACAAAATGTTCTCACTGCCTATTAAAGTCGGCTGATACTGTGCTTCTTTGTTTTTTGGGACTTTCTACCTATGAAGGAATAAAAGACTGCATAGAAGCTGAGCTGAAAGATTATAAACACAAATAAGGAGGGAGAGTAGCAATAATGATCTTCCTGGTGGGATGCCCACCCCAACAAAGGCAAGTCATGAAGAAAATCCTTAGGGTTTATTCACACAGGTCTGGAAGGTCTACAAAAAGAAGCACTTGAAAACCTCAACCTTTAGACCTGGATGCCTCTAGCAATAACTGCAACAAACTTACCTCAATGTACCTTTATGTCCTCCAATCCCACTGAAGCCAGACTCAGAAAAGGGGAAAGGAGAAGGATCTCTCGACAAACCACACTCAATACTCCCCTACCTCTATTTTAAGATGGAACATAGAAGTCAGAGTAGAGGAACAGACCGTACCCTGTCCCCACGGCAAGCCCCTCCCATTAAAAACATGACCTGTGCTATGGAGAGGAAGACATGCTATATAAGACACAAAATAGGAATTTTGACTGTCATGAAAAAGTTAATGACTTGAAGTAACCAGAAGTGTTAGAAATGGGAAAGATTAACCTATGATGACATCAGGTATAGAAAAGGAACCAGTAAAGACAGAGCATAATTCAAAGTAGTACTTGAATTAATAAATAAATTTTTATATTAATACCACATGTGTTTCAGACTATTCAATAAACCTGTAACTGTACAAACATATGTAATTCTCACAAGTGATGAGATTAACACTGTATTATACTAACAAGAAAGAAAAGTAAATTGACACTCAGAGAAGTTGCCCAGAGTTCAGTTATTAAAATGGTATTTGAAAAGAGATCCACTTGGCTCTAAAAAAAAAAAAATTAGTTTTTTTTTTTTTTTTTTTTCTCTCAATCATCTTATCTTCCTAAACTTTTTTGAGAATAGGATAGCAGGAACTCAAGTACAGAAAGACATTGTGGGTGTGTGCCAAATGTTAGCAGCAGGAGGAATTACAAGTAAAAGGACATATTATGATAACAACATTAGAAACTATGATAGGGTGGCTAAATGGGGACCCAGGCAGATGGGCCTGGGAGATCCAGCAACAGGCAGGATGTCATTACCTTAAAAGGTGGAAGAAGCATTATGGTAATGACTAAGCAGGCAAAGACAATAGAATCTTGTAGGGGGCTGTGACAGGCTGCATTTTCAAAAGATTACCACAATAATATCTCCACATACATAGCTCTTTTAAAACTCCGTTGCTCCCTTGTGAGAGAGAGAATATATGACCTCAACTGAGTGGGCCTTTGTGAGGACGTTGATCCACCAACTAGGGCAGAAGTGGCTCTGAGATTAGATCACAGGATGCCATGCACTCTTGGAATGCTTGCTCTTGGAACCCACTGTCAGACCTGAGAGTAAGCCTAAGGAGCCATGGAGAGGTCCATGTAGAGAGGAACTGAAGCCCCTGGCCCATCTCCCTGAATTAGCTCTCAAAGACAGCACCAAATTACCATTTGAATGACATGTCTGGAACCTTGATTCTCACTGAGTGAGATGAAAGGTAATGATTGTAAATACTTTGTTGTCTTTTTTTTTTTTAAGACCCTCTAGCATCAGCATCATCAATACTTTCAGCTGTGCACGTGGAAGAGATTAGACCAAAATGCTAATTATATGTATTGCCTTTAGAGTATGGCCCTTCACAGTTAAGCTATAAAATTAAAAACTCTGCACTTAATTGGTAATCAGGATAAAGAAAAAGAAAAACAAATCAGGAAAAAAAATCCAAGCCAACAAAACAAAACAAAACAAAACAAAACAACAACAACAAAAACCCAGCTAGCTGACTGCACTTGAATCACAGAGGAACAATTCCTGAAAAGACATATTGACTTTGGAAGTTACTGAAAAAATTTAACACTTGTTATTCTCTCAAGGCTATGAACTTTGGGGGTGGTTCATTTCATAGGAATAGAAAACTGATATTATAACTAGTTTGTAATGTATAACTGGTCTAGTCAAAGAACAACAGCCAATTGGAACTGGACTCTAGTCTCTGGGAATATAGGGGAGAACTCATGATAAGATTCCAGCTTGGAGAAAATGAGTTATAGAATACAACTTCAAATATGAGGAACAAGAAAGAACATCTGTTTCTAGACCCTGGATGAAATATAGGGTCCTAGGAATGAAGGTATAAGCTCAGTTAGTAGGCATATGGTCAGGACAGGTTTAACAAGTGTGATCTAATGTTTGAGGAGTTAATTGGTCTCAGATGTGGAGCTAGGAAGGGCTATCCTGTGGGACTGGAAATTAAGTATGTCATTTGAGTTTTGTACTACAGCATATGTGTCACTTCAAGTTTCCAGTGTCAGAATGGCAAATGACTTTCAACATTCAGTAGACTCTGATTTATTAGTAGTTTTTGCCTGGAGTAATATATTGAGAAATACTAAGAGGGAGCATCCAGGCTCATCAGGAAAAGCTTGGGCATCTGATTAATGATGGCTTTCACCAGAAGAGGAGAAAAAAAAGACCCATTCAATATTCATACCATGCATTTCCTAGTCCTCTGTTAAATGTGACTAATTGCAACATTGCAATGCTGCTCTCATCACAAGGCCCAGCATGAAAAGCAAGTGCAAAATGCCTCATCTGCTTTGAACAGTACATTATCAGTTATTTACCACAAATTGAAGAAAGTATCTAGAGTCTAAAAATTAGTGTTAAATTGGTTGTTGGGACTAACTTGTAGTACAACCTTAAGCAAACTACTTCATCTCTCTTCCTCTTCTTATGTAATCAAGGAAAACAAAACCTCTTCATAGGGTTAGTATGAGGGCAGATACAAGGACTCATACAAATATGTTTTGTAGATGTGAAAAACACGTGGAGGTTCTTAATTATTAAAATTTATTTTATGAAGGCACATCCTCATTGGCCTAAAACTATGAAGTCTAAATTGTTCCAGTCCCTTCACTGTTTGAAATAAATCATCACAGATACTATTTTATCTTCCATTATAATGAATGGGTCCTTCCTTTCTTTTCCCATGAATGCCTCCCCAGTTCCTTTCCTACTACCTAATACATTTATTATGACACTGTCATCAGGATGTGTATGTTTTCTTGGTCAAAAGGGATAGCAGAATTGGGTGAAGTGACAGCTAGAAGAAACAGCAGAAATAAATGGTGGAGAACAATTAGTCAGACAAAAATAGAGAACAGAAACTTACCAGAAAAGAACGGAATCTAGGGTCCATGTGGAACGCTGAAATCTAAATTACATGGTAATTGCATGTAATTACATGGTAATTACATGGTAATTGAGAGTTGAGAATTCAGGTAGGAGTCAAAGGCGGTGAGTTAAATGAGCAAGAGATACTGGGCACAAGTATCTTGCCATTCTACATTTCTTTATTTCAGTTAGGGAAGCTCATCATTATCTCTTTATTTTTAATATTTAATTTTTATGCTTGCATTCTTTTAAGAATTTAAAGATTTTTATTAAAAACTTTAAAAATCTACCATCCTACATTAATCATCCTATGTGGTAAAATAGATCTACTTGCTATTTCCCAAATTTTCAATACACTTTTTCAACTCAACTTACAATATGTTTTCTATGATAGCCTCAGATCCACTGTCCTACCTCTCCTCTTATGACCCTTATTGAAATATTGTTCATGTTTTGAGACCCATAGCCCCAATTCTGAGAAAGGAACACCTTGAGAAAGCAACTTATCTCTTTTACCTTGCAATGTTTTCAGCATGATGCATTTGGCAATTATCACACATCATATTGCCAGGTGTCTCAGACAAATGCAGATGCTGATTTCTTCACACAGGTTCACAAATTCACTCCCACAAGGCTATCATAAGTAAGATGTTTGCACATTTCTTTCTCTTTTTCATTTTTATTTCTGACACCACAGTTTATCTCTAATAGGAGTCTTTTTTTTAAAGAGAGAGAGAGAGAGAATTTTTCAATGTTTATTTTTTTTAGTTTTCGGCGGACACAACATCTTTGTTTGTATGTGGTGCTGAGGATCGAACCCGGGCCGCACACATGCCAGGTGAGCGCGCTACCACTTGAGCCACATACCCAGCCCTCTAATAGGAGTCTTAATTTGTTAAGCAAATATAAATTGATTATTGACATAATTAGCTTATCAGACCTTTTTTGATATAAGTGAATTCTGTGCATTTTAGGGAAAAAAAGGAATCAATAGTCAAAGGGAAAAAAAGCACTTTATTTTCACTGTGCACAAAAACACCCAAATGCAGTCTTTCTTTAATCATAAAGCATCAGAACTCAATGAGTATTTTCTATAAGGCTGTGGGTTTGGTTTTAAAATATCTCCCCTTACATGAATGATTTCAAACTACAATTTTAAAAGCAGCAATTTTCCCAGGCACAGAAATTTCTATTACCTATTCCATCTCTTAGACAGTTAATCCTTTTTGGTTTCACAATGCCAAAAGATTTTCAAAGAATGTTTATCCTTTTCAAATTTCAACTGAAAAGATATTGTTTCATCCTATCTGTGTGAAAGTTTTAATTAATGTAATATTAAAATTCATATTAATAAAAGAGAATACATAGAAACAAATTCCACACAAGAGTTTTATTTAAATGTATATTGTGTTAAAGCTGAGCTCCTAAATGGGTAAAAGAGAATAAAAAAAATATATAGTTCTCTGGGGAAGAGAGATGAAAAATAAAACCATTTACTGGTGAATAACTCATTTAGCTGTAACGGAATTGATGAAGTATTTCTGTCTCTCAGTTTCCGTATGATGGTCTAGAATCATGGTTGGTCTAGAATTAGGTTCTAACTTCTCTAGCCTCTATTTCTTGTTCTACTTGTGATAATTTCTTGACTACTCCTGTTTGCCAAGGCAATATATCCATTCTATGCAATTTGAGTTTTTGCCTTTCAATGTGCTGATGATGAGTGAATATTTTAGCTTTTCCATTTGCAGTGGCCAAAAATACCTGATGAGAACTATTAGGGGAGTAAAAGTTTATTTGGGGGCTCATGGTTTCAGAGGTCTCAATCTGTAGACTATTGACTCTATTCCTCAGGACCTGTGGTGAGGGAGAATGCCATGGCAGAAAAATGCGGTAGAGGAAAGTGTCTCGGAACATGGCACCAGGAAGCAGAGAGAGACAGTTGCTCTCTACAAAGGCAAAGCATATACTCCAAAGGGACTACACTCTTCCTACCACACCCTGCTTGCCTACAGTTAACACCCAGGTAGTTAATCTCTGTCCGGGGATTGATATACTGATTAGGTTAGCATTCTCACAACCCAACCATTTCACTTCTGATATTTCTTGCATAATCTCACACATGAGCTTTTACGGGACACCTCATATCCAAACCATAACAATGAGTATAAGCAATAAGATGTCTACTATAATGTGGGTAGATGAATATTTAAGAAAGTATGAAAATAACAGAAAGTCAGGAGTACAAAATAAGAAGGCAGGAAAAAAATCTACCAGAATATAAGTGAAAAATTGTGGTCACATAATTATTCCAACATTGTTGAGTTGAGTGGGAGAAGACCTGGGAGGGACTGGAGAAAGTGATATTATACCCAAAGAGATAACTGTAAATTGCTTTTTGTCAGAAAAACTTGTAACATGTAACTGACTGACTTTCATAGAATGGGTTCCCTGTATGTTAATGACATTCCTGATGATCCCTCTAGCATAAGTGTCTAAGTGTTATTTTGCATTATGCTCAGGAACAGAGGCTAAATGGGGATTTTGTTACTTTAACAGAACGATATTTGGGAGGTAGAATATGAAGGTACAACCCTTTACAAGGTTAAAGGTAAATTGTGCACTGAAGTATAGAAAGAGATACTGACTAATCAGCATGGATACCTTATATGAAGAACTTGCATGGTAAGAGCAGTGCATATTAGTCAACTGGTACCTTAGGAGTGATTTATTTTCATATCTTCCAGTGACAGCAACATTACCACCATAATGTCTGTTACAGTGAGCTCTTGTGTATAATAATCAAAAGCCTTTTGAAAAATTAGAAAAGCATTATATCTCCTGCTCTACAGAAATTAAAGATCTAGTGATAATTAAAAAGCTATAGGATGGATTCTCTTTCATAGGTACCATCAGTGTCCTACACTAAACAAGCTTTTTTGTTCTTTTTTTTTTTTCCTGGTGCCCTGTTAGGAGATGAATACAGGTATCTGCAGAGCTCAGGGGAGGAGCATTGCATAAAAAACATCCCAGGCCTGTCAAAAGCCTAAGTCTTGTTGGATGTGCTCCAGTGCATGCGTGTGAACACAAACACACACACACACACACACACACTGTGTTAGTGACAATAAAATTGGCCAGGTGACCGATTTGATTCTGATAATAAACACTGGCTTATATATCTGGGGACATGGACAAAATGTGGCAGGCTAAATGATTACTAGGAAGTCAGCATTAATATAGTACCGCAAAGTGTGTTGCCTTGCCTGATGCTTCTTCCTTCCAATGTCTTAAGATGGCTGAGAGAAAGGTTCAGGATTAGGTCTCAAGGACACAGGTACCTAATGTATAATCAACAAAGTACACATTTTGGGGGTAAACTACAATAAGGGAAAATCATCAGGGGAGTTGAATAGGGGGCAATGTCACTTTGATAGCTCCAATTTCCACTACAGCTTTTCTGAAATCCAATTTCAAAGTGTTAAGGATTCCATGGTTCCTTGTATGAGGAAATTTATTTAAAATAATGTCTCAATGCTTGTTCATTATTAAAATGGCATTAATACTGTGAATAGCCAATTTTAGTGACAATACATTAACAGCTTGTAAAAACAACTTATTAAAACAATAAGAATTATTGGCAGAGATACAGAAATACTTTCACAAGAAATATGTCACTAACTATCTGAATCAATTCCACAAAATCCTAGAATATAAAAGAGACTTAAGGGCCGTCTATGACAGGCAGTCATCTGGGGCTTTCTTAACTCCAATGAGGAATAATGAAGTTGTTGATTTATAAGACAGGCCTATCTAGTAACTCCTCCTAAATACTGAAATTGGCTCCTTGACTTCCATCCACTATTTCTGATTGTACACAATAATGTTATTTGCTCTTTGAGGTGTTCATTTATGTTCACAACTCAAAATTTACTAGTATAAACCTGGGAAAATTACTTAAACTCTCTCTGGCTCAGTTTCTTTAAAGTAGATATAATAATTATATCCATTTCACAAGGTTGATAAGGTTCTTAGAAAGACTAAATGAGTAAATATATGTAATTTGTTTACAATACTACCTAAGAAATTATGGGAAATTGGTACATGTCAGAAGATTTGAGGAAAATTTGATGATAACACAAGCATGAGGGTGATAATTCAAATGTTGGAAAACATATTTGGACTTCTACATGACTTGATTAGGTTCTAAAAAAGAAAACCCACAATATTAAAATTGGTGAAATTTTAAAAAGTTATATGCCAAAATAATACTTGAAAGATCATGTTAATTTATAAAAGAAAATTAAGTAAGGCTTAAAGGTAATAGAAATTAAGACTAGGAAGATTTATTAACCACAAAATCAGTCAAAAGCATGACTTGGCCAGTTAAAAGTCAATGAAGAACAGGACTATGAGCAGTGTATATATGGTAAGTTGGATTGTGTAGGTCTGTATACTAAACATGTTTGTAGAGTTTATATGTATGTGTGTTCATGTGCATGTATGTAGACATTAGCTAGAAACATATAACCATAATAGATAGTTATCCTTGAAAAGTGGGGTTAGAAGTCCTGAATGTTGAATTTTGTAAACTCCTCTGTCAAATGAAATTATGATTTTATATACAAATACACATATACATTTTATATGTAATATACTTTTTGTAGGTGTATACACATACACATATAATATTTAAAACACAAAGGAGGGTCAGTGGTAGAGCACTTGTCTACTATGTGCAGGGCCCTGGTCCTCAGCACAGCAAATTTTTTTAAAAAAGTAAAATGTAATCTAAGTGTCTTAGTCAGCTTTTTCACTCCTGTGATCAAAAGACTTGACAAAAATAATTAAAGGAAAAAAAGTTTATTTGGGGGCTCACAATTTCAGAGGTCTCAGTCCATTGACAACTGACTCCATTCCTTGGATGCTTAGGTGAGACAGAAGATCATGGCAGGAGTGTGTGGCAGAGGAAAGCAGCTGGGGACATGGCACCCAGGAAGCACAGAAAGACTCTGTCACCATGGACAAAATGTATATCCCAAAGGCATGCCCGCAATGATCCAGCTCCTCTAGCCATAACCTACCTGCCTACAGTAATCACCCAGTTAATCCCTACCAAGGGATTAATGCACTAATTAGGTTAAGACTCTCAAAGCCCAATCATTTCACCACGAAACTTTCCTGAATTGTCTCACATATGAGCTTTTGGGGGATTACTAATATCTAAACTACAACACTAAGTATGCGTTAATTAAAGTAAGTATTATATTCTCAACCATGTGCTCTAAAACCAACAAAACCAGATGACTAGTTTGTTTCATTCCATTTTGCAGTCTGGTTAAATGTTCATCTCAGAATAATGATATTAAAATCATAAAATAAAATATGAAGGATTACCATGGGAATTATATTTAAAAATTCATTTTCAAAATGTTAAAAATATTGCAATGTATTCATATATCATCTAGCAGTATAAGAATCCCCAGAATTTATTTTCAAACAGTGATTGGCTTACAAACATTTCAAATACAACAACTATAAAGTGCTATGAAAATATCTCTTGTTTCTGTTAGTTACAACTTCATAAATCCTGCTATGTTTTGTTGTCTTCATTTGTAATTGAAGAACATGCTAAATTTTAGTTATAGATTAGTTTCTGGTAGAGCCAAGCAGAAAAATCTTTATTTTTCTATCCACATTCCCACCAGACTCTGGGTTGATTAAATACACATACCAAAAAATACTATGAGTAAGGTCATTCAGTTCTTAGGAGAGCTTAAAAATAATCGAGAGGAATACATGGAACATAACAAGTTCAAAAATAACACCAAATGTGTATGATTAACCTACAGAGGAACAATGTCTGATAAATGCCTTTGAGTAATAGTGCAGAAGTTTTTCCATGGCCGGGTTCTCAGCACTTGAATATTTGCTTGTATTGCACAGACAAGGACTTTTCCCTCACCTTCTTATCCCTCATCCAGCTTCTTCACAGAAGGAAGAGCCTCCAGGAGATCATCACTGAAGTACTTAAGCAGTTGGGCTTTTTCTCTTATTTTATCTGTTCTTTTCAACCGGTAATTATTGAGTTGATACTCTGTACATGAACAGAACTGGGGCTACCAAGAACTAAACTGAGAGAAAAGAAAGGACACTCAGAAGGAATGATATTTGTTTATAGTTCAGCAGGTAATTACATCTGGGGCATGAGAACGGAAAGGCAAAGTATTTGATTTATCAAATGATGATTTATTTGTACACTGCTTTTTTTATCAGATAGATATAATAAAGGAGGCAGAAAATCAGTTGTGTATATACTTTAGAATATCAAGAAGAACACAAATTACACAAACATTAGCAATATACATTCAGAACTAATTCTACTGAAATATTGACAACAAGTTAGATTCCTGGAAATCAAGACTATTTTGTAAAATTGAAAATAAAAATCCCTAGTACTATAATAGGGATAAAAACAGAGTAATACAAATCTATGAATGAGGGAATGACAAATTTGGTCATGAGAGATGGGAACATTTTCCTAGCCCTTGAGGGAAGGGTAACATTTCAACAAATGAACAGGAAGGAAAATGCTTGCTTTTGGGGCTGATGAAAGGCTGGGCAGGGAGTCATGAAAGTTATCTCTGACAATAAGGACAGCTGAGTATAATGGTAGCACTAGATAAGTGGGGTGGGAGCAAAGCAGTGGAGTGTAATACAGGATACAGATGTGAAAAACAAGTGGCAGAGATTGTGGAAAACTTGGAAACAACTAACAAGAAGCATGGGTTTTATCTTAGAGCAAATGGGAATCACAGAAGACTTTGAACACAGAAGTGAAATGAACAGAACTATTTTATGAAGAGAACTCTGTCCACTCCATAAAGTACAGGGTACACTGACATAAAGATTGTAGCAGGAAGACCTGTAAGCTAATGTGACAGTCCAGGTAAGAGAACTCAGGTCCCCCAAAGGGAGGAATGAAATACATATTTTAGTAATAGCTCTGGTTAGATTTATAATCGGTTATTAGAGTTTATAATTTCATATACTCTTGAGGCTATAAATCTTCCCTTCTCCTTCTGCACCACAAAACCTCTGCTATCACAGACACTTCTTGTTCACACACACACACACACACACACACACACATACACACACACACACATACACACACACACACTAGAGAGGACAAGGAATGACAGCACTGAACTAGCATGAGAAGAGCCAAGGACTACACCACAATGCGGCTTTCAGCAGTGAAGAAGTCCCTTCTCTGGAGAACGGGGACCTGGTGGATTTCCTTTAGCATACAAAGGATTCTGCAAAAGACAAAAGTCAAAGGCTTCCTGTAACTCCATAAAAAAGGAATAAGCATAGGACTGGCTAAGCTTAGAGGTTTAACCTGACACAAACATAGAAATATGAGTTTAATATGTTCCCCTACTTCTGTTAATGACTAATGTCCCACTGAATGCATATGAGATAACCCTATAGGAATTTTACACTTTTCTCAGAAAATAAGTCAGTGTGCAAAGGTAATTGCTGTCTAAATAACAAACTTAACAGGAAAATTTTGACAGAAGGCAGCACAGTCCTAAATACACTCACCAAAGGACATCAGTTATCAAATGCTCCCAACAAACATATTTTTGTTATCAAATGCTCCCTGAATCCATTTTTGGGGGGATACTGGTGATTGAACTCAGGGGCACTCAACCACTGAGCTACCTCCACAGCCCTATTTCATATTTTATTTAGATTCAGGGTCTCACTGAGTTGTTCAACACCACACTTTTGCTGAGGCTGATTTTGAACTTGCAATCCTCCTGCCTCAGCCTCCCAAGTTGCTGGATTACAGGCCTGCACCACTGGGCCTGGCTATCATCTCCATTTTTCTGTATCATTTTCTTTTTTAAAAAAAAAAAAATTTAGAACAAAAAACTGTAATTCAGAGCTGATGAATTACCTTCCACATCAGCCAGAAATTTTCTTTGGGAGACAAAATGTAAAATTAGTAGCAAACAATAAATGTGGAGTTAGTGTAAAGAGGGCGAGAAAGGAACAGAAAAAGAGAAACTGTAGAATAAGTAAAACAGTAAGAGTTGATAGGTACAGAGGAATGTAAGAAAATACACGGATGGCTGAACAAAGAGAAGTGGACAAAGAAAATATAATATCAACAATTTTAAAAAGGAGTCATGGTTCTCTTTGACTCAGTAACTACTCAGTACAGAGTCTGGACACACTCACAGGGACATTTGTCCTTCTGTAAAACTAAATGGTGAGAGTGACTTCCAGCCTTAGTGTGAATCTAAATGCTACAGTTACCCCTTCACATCCTGTTCTTCATGGATACTTACAGAACATTTAAGCAAATTTTGGAAGATCAGATTTGAAAAGACCATGTAGAGGTAAAGGGAGGCCTCTTATAGCATTTTGTTTTCCAATTTGCTTCATTCTGTGTAAAAGTGGTTTATTATTTTTCTGAAGTTTAATTTTAGAACTTTCTGACTTGCTCATGTTAAGTGAAAACCTTTTAGTCAATTTAAATTTGATTTTTAGCAAATTATTTTCCATTTAGTGGTAAATTAATATCAATAAAGAAAAGCAGTTGGAGTTGTCAAAGTGTTAAAAGGAAACCCATTCTTATTAGCATTTCCTTTCATATTTATCTGACATAATGAAAACAAATGCATCGGTTCCTGCACTTAATACTCCATTGCTGATGACATTTTCCTGTACCTGCACATGCTTTTATAACTTGTTATAAATATCTCATACCACTTGTTCAACTTAGACTTCTTACTGAAACTTAAGGACAAAGGAAATGTCATATGGAATTAGACCAACGGACCTACTCAATTCGTTAACTATGACACAAATTGAAAAACTATGATCTTTATGAAACATACATTGTGCCTTCTCTGCTCTACAGAACTACAGAACTGTTCGATCTGCCTTGGAAGGGTGCCTTTGGATAATATGAACGTTCCCTGGGAATTTTTCAGAAAATAAACGAAGGACTGAAGTTGTTCAACAAAACAAATAATTTTAGTCCTAACTTACATGATCATTAATATGGAAAAGAAATCATATTTTCCATGTAAGAATACTGACCCAGCCTTGTCCTTCTCTCCACATTTCCCTTCCCATCTACCAGAGAATTTTAAATAATCTAAAATGCACTGCCTGATTCAAGCTTTTGCTGAACCTTATTCAAGAAGAATTATTTTTTTCCTAAGTGTTTACGTTTTTATTTGAGTGTTGATACATTTTATATTATTATTTATTTATAGGGCTGCTCAATCCATCTTTCACGGTACTGGCTCACTGAAGTGGCACATCTTTCATGTCATGGAGAAAGAATAAGCAGTGAATAGAATGGTCTTCAAACATAAAGTTTCTCACTTGTAAGAACAGACAACTTACTAATTTTGTGTTTATGAATAAAGTCACAGGAAACCTAGACATCTTCCTCTAAAGCAGAGATGGAATGCTACAGCTCAGCTCTACTCTGGATTTTAGATAGCCTGTTCCACTCAATCCTGGAGCTAAAGTTAAAATGAGTGCCATGGTATCCTTCAATACAATGAGCACATTGTCTCCTGCCATCCATCACCCATCTTTTACACCTGCATGAGACTGACCATGATTCCCCAAGTTCCCTTCACAGTTTCTTTATGAAACCCTTTTGTAAATAGTACCTCAGAAATCTACTGTACATCCCAGATTCCCATGAACAGTCTGCAGTGACTCCTTCACATCGACCTCAGGCTGTGATCCCATTCCCTACCCATTTGAGGTTGTCTTCCAACCTTGTCAATCAAATGCCATAGTAAAACAACAACAAGAAAAAAAAAGAAAGAAAGAAGGAAGAAAAGAAAGAAAGAACCTTTAATATTTAAAGAAACCTAAAAGTATATAACTGATATATAAAACTAATATTTTTAAGAAAATACTTCTGAATTCTATACTTTCAGAAAAACCTTTATATTCATTGCCACAATCAATGGTATAAATGTAAATGTGCAACTTTCTAAAATATCTTGAAGGTACTCAGAATTCACAGCCTGTATAAAATTTACAAGATTTGGTAGAGTTTGGAAAATTATTAAAATATTAACTTCAGGAAATGATACAATCAAGACTCAGAAATAGGATATAAGAAAGGATAGATTAAAAAAATGCCTTTTCCACTTAAGACAAAATAACTGGTAAAAATAATACTGATAAGGTACCATATGTCATCATCTTCAAACATTTTTTCTGTCCTCCCAATCCCACCTCAAAGTCTGCCTTATTCAACTTTCACTGGTCTCCCTGCTTTTTATTGCACTCATAATGGAATTTCATACTTTATAGTTCATTTAATACTGAATTATCCTGAATAAGTATAAGATTCTTATGTAGAACATTTCTTCCCCTTATTTTTTCTGCATCCTACTCCAGTACTGAGTGTGCAGTAACTGAATGAATAAATGATTAAAATAAATATTCCAAAACTAGCAAGATTTAGCTCTTATCAGACATACTTTTAAATTCAAAAGGTAATTGGAAAAATGGCTGAAGTTAAGGCTACACAACAAAGCTGTTTTTAATAAATGACTGATGCCATTTACAACAAATAAGAGACACTGAGCCGAGAAACAAGAAATCTTTCAAAGCCCATCATATCAGATTCATAATTCTCAAGACATTTAAGTGCCTACATTTTGTGAAAGTTTAGAGAATCTGTTACTATGGTAATTGTTAATGTGAATTTCCACAGGGAGGTGCCAGGAAGGTTTAAATGTTGCTATGCATCTATTTTAGAATTGTATACTGAACTTTTTATATCAAACTTCTTTTGTATTTCCAAGCTCAATTATGTGAAAGTGATTTCATGTTTGTAATCTTAACCCTAATAAAAATTATTCTAATCAAAAAGTAAGTTATCTAGCAACCATAATAATAAACAGCACCTGCACTAATGAAAATACTTAGTTTAAGTGGATTAGAGTGCTTCTAAAAAGATTGATGGATAATTTCTAGTATTCCCCTGTCTGTCCCATTGACTTCATTCCTCCTACTCTGTTTAATAACTGACCTTGTAAATTTTAATTTTGTTTAATGTTTTTACTATTCCCAGTCTGCCATTGATCTGATGCAAAATTCATTATTTGTGAATTTTACATCTATTTCATTTTTGGGCAACTTGAAGTATTGCATAGCTGAATTCTTTGATTCCAGTTGTCTCATATGGAAGCCAACTAGAATGAGAGTGGAGAAACCATGTCACACATTATTCACTATTTCATCTCCAGTACTTAGTACAGACATAATAAATAAATATATACTTGATAAATATATACCTAAGCAAGGAATAAGTAGAAATTAATAGTATGTACATACAAAGTATTAATATGTTGCTTTCCTGATATAAAATAATCATTGCTTAATTTTATTGGGTATAGAAATATTGGTGAGGCCTCCACAGTTCACTTATTCAAGCTATCCTTATTTCCTACAAAATCTATAAGTTAGTCAAATTCAGTTTTCATACGAGAAAGGACTTTAGATGTTGGTTTGCATGACAGAGAGACACACATGAATGCTTATTTTACATCCTAATGGCTTTTCCAAATATATTATTTGTATACTGTGTGAATGGTCTTGGAATAAATTAACTAGTGAACAAGGTAAGACACAGCCAAATATGGGTGGAAGTTTTGCCCATAATACTTAAGAAAAAAAGCACAGGTAGATGTGCTTTCTGTGAGGAAGGAGGTGGTGAGATGTGGCAGGAGACAGTACTGACCAGTTGAAAATTGACACCTCTGGATTCAGGGGATCAGAAATGCATTTGACATTTGTATGGAGAACTAAATTTAAGAAGCAAATGAATCTTGGTATATACTCTGTCTGCCCCAAAGCAAGGATCACTGAAATCACTAATACTTGATATGGGGCTTTTCTGAAAGATTTTCCTAAGCAAGGGATAACTAGAAATTAGTAACCAGTACTGAACAAAACATAAATAAGTTTCCCTTCCTGATATAAAATAATCATTGAATAATTGTATCAAATACAGAAATATTGATGAGGCTTCCACAGGTCACTTACTCTAACTACCTTTATTTCCCACAGAATCTCTACTTTATTCAAATTCAGTTTTCCTTTCAGAAAGGAAACCTCTTTGCATATGACCAGAAGATCAAGTGAATGCTAACCTTGTCCAATACATAATACGTATTTTACTACTTAAGGTTTTAATTTCTGTGGAAATGGGGTTGAGAGGCAGCTGTCCAACTGAACATAGAATGTCTATTTTGCCTGATCAGATTGCCACCATGCTCTTTTTCTATTCAAAATGTTCTCTATTCATGTTTTTTCCTGTTTTCCTTTCCCTTCTCTTTCTCACCTGATCAAATCCTCCTAGTACCTTGAAGGCCAAAGCAAGTGTCATTTACCCCTAAAGATGGTCTGACTGAGAAGAGTCAGATTATCTGGCACCTACAGTCTTCATTGTCTTCCTAAGTCTACTTGTATTATTGTACCTACCATAGTCTTTCCTTTACCCTCTCTGCAGCTCTTTTTCTCTATAAACACATGCTGGTTTTGATGGTAATCAGCAATTCTTCTTAATCGTTGTCTCTCTAGAACCTGAATATAGCAGATACTTAATAAATATTTGAATGGATAAGGACCGAGTGACTGAGCCCTTGATAAAGAAGATGTCTTGCTAAAAACAGAAGAGAACTCATGCTTCCTGTGCCAGAGTGGTAACAGTCATAATTGTGAAGTGAATGAGAATCAAACAAATGAAAATCAGGAGTCTTACAAGTCCTGGGACATTGGTAGTCGCTTAGTGCATGTGGATACCAGATACTCGAAACTTTCTTACATTAACTTCATATTTAGTGACAACTCTAATAAAGATTTTATCAACCCCCCCTTACCTTATATCATTTTAAGGACATACTCCTATTTAATAAAAACAGATAATTTGGACAAAAACTTTCCCCCTTTAAGTGAATAGACTCGTCTACCACATAACAGTTCCATTTGATATGCAGGGAATCGCAATTTATTAAATAGTATGCTAGCACAGAGGAAGTTTGTGTGATTCTATCACTTAGTCCCCAAAGACCAGATCTCCATTATGGGTCAAAATTATCCTTTGAAATGGAAGTGTACTATCTACAGTTGTGTTTGTGAGCATGTTTTTCAACTATAAGATCAGTCTTTACAAATACATCCTTCAGTTCTTTCCCATGCTATGTTTATTTTGTTTATGTAAGCCAATGGCCGGGTCATAAAAGGAAGCTTTCTCAAGACACTGAATATTAGAAAGTCATGCATCTAAATGCACAAAACATTCAGTCTGCCAAAAATGGAATCAAATATATGAATGTGTAGTTTGATTTCTTGGTTAATAACATTTTGTAGCTTCCAGTCTGCCTTTCCACAATAGGACCAGTTCCCAAATAGAGCACATTAACTATTAGAAATGCTGTTAGGATAATAGAAGATGCTGAGAGACACAGTTCAAATGGCCTCCATGCTGAGAACTGAGTTTATAGACGGACAGTGTGGGTTGCTTCCTTTGGTTCTGTGGAACATTTTTTGTTCAATCACAAAATGCCAGAGAAAGCTCAGATGGGGAAACCAAGGTCTGAGATCAGGAATTTGTATAAGCTTAGCAAATGGAGGGATGTGCAATGAGAATGAGGGGGAGAGATTTCCAAAAAAATCATTAACTAAACTTAATCTGAATTTACTATAGTTTCCTATATAGGCAATGCATTATTGGAAGAACAACAAAGAAAATTCAATAAAACTCTTGATCCTCTAAATAAGGGAAATGAAGTCAGGATAAGATTTTAAAAATTGAGAATAATGCATTACATTAAGTCAGAGGCATATATTTATGTGTGGTCCAAAGACCTTGGGGATCTACAGGTCAAAAACATTTCATAATTATACTAAGATGCCTCTTCACTCCCATTTCATCAAAAGTGAACAGTGATATTGCCCAAAAACTCCATGATGTGTGATATCACAATAGATAGAATGCAGAAAATATCAGAAGTCTATTAACTTAGACATTGAGAGACTTGACAAAAAATAGACAGTGTTGCCAGTTTTTCTTTTTTCTTTAGAAAGTAAATAAATATAGTTGTTTTCATACATTGTCATTTAATATGTGATTATCGATATTATTTCTAAATGAATTAGTATGTATTTCTAAAATTTCCCAGTTTTAATTCTGATCATGGCAAATATTGAAATATGCATTCGGCTATCAAATATTTAAAAAAATAAAATCAATAAAACTAAAAAAATACAATAAAGAAAACACTTGGGGAATTCTCCATAATTTATAATATGCTAAGAGATCCCAACACCAGAAGTTTGAGAACTGCTGGTTTATATAATCTTCCCTATCTCAGTATCTTTATTATTCTCCTAGTTGCACAAGAAAAGAATCTGGAGGTCATTTTTTACTTTTTACTCTTCTCTTTCACTCGTTCTTCTATATCCTTACTATTACCAAAGCTTGTATACATTCTAGTAACAAAATAATTGCCCTCTCTACTACCTCTCATCTCCACTCCATCACCATAACTTTTAAACCATTCTCCTCTTACATGACAACAGACCCTTCAATGAACTCCTTGCTGCTACTCTGGCCTCTCTTCAATCCGTTCTTTTATTCATCCAAGGAAGCTTTATCCAATAGATGCTAGAGCCTCAGTTTCCAGATCCTAGAAAACCATCAAGAATGTGATACAGTTTTTGGCACTTGAAAATTCATCACTAATATATTAAAGGGGCGAAACAATAGTCCCCCAAATAAAAATTATTTTCTATTTGAAAATCTATACTCTATAGTATTCTATAGATTTAGAATGTCTGTATAATGTCAATCAAAGCAACTGAGTTATAGAAGTATTATATTTAACTAAGGATAAGGATGCAGTTTAACATACATGATAAGATGTGGTGTGCTTATATATGGTTTCCTTATTTGGGAATTATCATCTAAGCAAGCAATCTTCTGAAATCCTGGAACCACTTTTGCAATACCAATACTATCTCTCTGAAGGTATTTTATTTTTTTCTGAGATGAGATAAGGAATAATTATGGAGAAGAGTTTACTGACTCCTGCTTGTTTTGGAGAGTTTTCTCAGAAATGTAACAATTAGAAGAGATAAATTAATAATTTGATATGTTCCTAATGAGACATAATAGCTGGTATCTTTTTAAAGGGATATTATAAATGCTGGCATAAAACTGAACTATGACAACTAATGACAGCAGTGAGACAAATTCTGATTAAGGCTATTGTATTGCAACTTCTCCAAGTCATGTGAATATCTTTTAAAAATAAATATGTGTAGCACCTTAAAATAAATAAAAAATTCAAATATTTCACAAATATTCAAAGCTCAGGAAACAATACTTGGTTGAATTATAAGAAATAGTCAATATTTGATCTTTCTTAACTATTTAAGTGGCGATTTTACAATTTGAAATCAAATGTAGAGTCTATATTTTAAAAGTGGGTTATTTCCTAATATTCAGATTCCACATGTAACATTTATATATATATATATATATATATATATATATATATATTTAGAATAATTAAGGGGAGGAATGAGAAAAAATAGGGAAATATAGGGGAATAAGATTGATCAGATTGTATCATGTGCATATACAGATATGTCATAATGATTCCCACTATTATATAATACACCAATAAAAATTGAATTTATGGCCTGTATTATTTTTGTACAGAAAATTTAATGATTGCATGGTTAACTGGTAAAGACATGAGAACTAAAATATTGGCCAAAAAATAGGGAAAATAAAAGATTGGGGAAATGTGAAGGAAAGAGTGAGAGAAAAGACCTAGACTTACTTGAAAAATCTGCATGATATTCAGCATGTTAAATGGAGAAAAACAATTATCAAAAATATTATCCAGTGAAAGGAAATGGATGGAAAGGACAAGGTGAAGGAGGGAGAATACACATATCTTTGCTTAGGAAAATTTCTCTTTCTGCATGAATGCTGAACTGTAAGCAAGTGAAAGTCATCAGTAAAAGGTGCATATTTATTTAATTGCTTTTATTTTTTTTTAAATACACGACAGAAGAATGTATCACAATTCTTATTACACATATAGAACACAATTTTTCATGTCTCTATTTGTATATAAAGTATGGTCACACCAATTCATGTCTTCATACATGTACTTTGGATAAAAATGACTATCACATTCCACCATCATTGCTAACCCCGTCCCCCTCCCTTCCCCACCACCTCTCTTCCCTATCTAGAGTTCATCTATTCGTCCCATGCTCCCTCTTCCTACCCCACTATGAGTCAGTCACCTTATATCAGAGAAAACATTCACCATTTGTATTTTTGGTATTGGCTAACTTCACTTAGCATTATCTTCTCCAACTGCATCCATTTACCTGCAAAGGCCATGATTTTATTCTCTTTTATTGCTGAATAATATTCTCTTGTGTATATATGCCACATTTTTAATCCATTCATCTACTGAAGGGCATCTAGGTTGGTTCCACAGTTTAGCTATTGTGATTGTGCTGCTATAAATATTGATGTGGCTGTGTCCCCATAGTATGCTGTTTTTAAGTCCTTTAGGTATAGACCGAGGAAAGGAAAACTGCAGAACCCTAAAGAAAGAAATCAAAGAAGACCTTAGAAGATGGAAAGATCTACCTTGCTCTTAGATGTTCAGAATTAATATTATCAAAATGACCATATTACCGAAAGCACTATAGAGATTCAATGCAATTCCGATCAAAAACCCAATGGCATTCCTCATACAAATAGAAAAAAGCAATCATGAAATTCATCTGGAAAAATAAGAAACCCAGAATAGCTAAAGCAATCCTTAGCAGAAAGAGTGAAGCAGGTGGCATCATTATACCAGACCTTAAACTATACTACAGAGCAATAGTAACAAAAGCAGCATGGTATTGGCACCAAAACAGATTGGTAGATCAATAGAGGACACAGAGACTAACCCACAAAATTACAATTATCTTATATTAGACAAAGGTGTCAAAAACATGCATTGGAGAAAATATAGTCTTTTCAACAAATGGTGCTGGGAAAACTGAAAATCCATATGCAGCAAAATTAAATTAAACCCCTATCTCTCCCCATGCACAAAACTCAAAGTGGATCAAGAACCTAGGAATTAAACCAGAGACTCTCCGTCTAATAAAAGAAAAAGTAGGTCCTAATCTTCATCATGTGGGATTAGGCCCCAACTTCCTTAAAAAGGTACATATTTAGCACCGTTGGTGAGAGGCTGCTTTTGTGTTTACATTTGATCTACTGTTATCAATATGAATTTTTGCACATGTTCTGTTTATTTTTGTTTTGTTGAGATTAGGATGTAAAGGGAGACAGAACTGTAAAATCAGGAAAAACCTGGGTTCAAATTATTGGCTGTACTTCTTACAGACAAGGGAAAGTTCTATGGGTTTAGTGTCCTTTTAAATTGAATTAATTATCCACCTGGATCCACCATGCATGCTTTGTTTTAAAATATCAGTAAATACCATGCACACGCAGCTATAATTACATCTTAAATTTCAAAGGCATTATTTCTGCCTTACAGAAAGCAAGGAAATAATCCATTGTGAGAATATTGGTCATGTTAGGGCATTGACATAGGAGTGTTTTTGAGTTGAGTGTAATAAGTATAGAATGCAAGAGTAATGGAAATTCATGCTTTACAAAAATATTAATTTAAATATTCAGTATTGCATATATTTAACAGGCAAACATCATAGAATACTGTTATTTTTATGTTCCATCCTGAACTGTTTTATTTTAAAGTCACTATCCATTCCTAAAATCTGCTGGATATTTGTTAGATCATTAAAGTCCTTGACCTATAATTTCCTTCTTCCCTTTCCTCCTGTGATGGTGTAAATGTTTATGTCCCTCCACTCCAAAATTAATATATTGAATTCTAATATCCAAGGTGATGGTATTAGGAGATTGGACCTTTGAAAGACAATAAGATCAACTTGTTGAAAGTCTGTATAGCGATTTGAAGAAACCAATCAAACTTTTCTTCAGTGGAAATAGATTTTCTTGAGTCTTCCTCTTCATCCTAAGTACTAAATGCAAAACATTTTTAGAGTACTGGTGGTCTCAACATCCACACCAGTGTATTATGCTTAGATGTTTCCACCATCACCAGTAGGTAAATTTGGTCAAAAAATCTTGTAGAACTTAAAAATTTTAAGCTTTTCTTCTTTAAAATACACAAATAAAACACCTCTACGTGATGGTTAATAATTTCAATTTCAAAATGGATACATTTGTGCTAAACAAAAATAAAATTTGTAAAGCAAGCTGCAAATACATAAGACACTCCTTGTCCCTGCTAGTGCAACACTATATCTAGCTTGTGAAAGTAGAGCAAACCAGTAGGCAGTGGTGTATGTGAACTACATGAACCCACAATTAACAACACCAGTATAATCTAGAATGCAGCCTATTCCACCTTTGCATTGAACTTCAAAATAAGATGTAAATTGGATGAAGAAAGCTTTCTGATCTTTGGAGTTTACAGAGACTTTGAAAACTTTGATCTAATAGCATCACATTACTTTTACATCTATTCCCATTTACAGCAAAGTGCACAAATAGAAAAAGATGAAGCTCCAACTTTTACAGTGCTAAAAGTTAAATCATTATTATTCTAAGGTACTAGCTAGCCTACAATTGCTAAGTCCCAATTTCTTGAGCCTTTAGATCTTTACACTTACTATTAGTTTCCCAGCTTTGCAATATCCTCTCCTCCTCACCTATATCCATCTCTACTCTCCCTTGCTTCACTTTAGTACTCCTACCTCTCCTTAAGCTCTCTACTCAGTTTATGCTTCTTCCAAAAAAAATCCTTCTGAACTATTATCACACCTGAGTTATGGAATATGTGCTCCCAGAGATCCCTGTATTCTCTTTCAATATTGTTAAAATAATAAGTTTAGATGGGTTAAATTTAACAATAGTTCATTTGAACAAAGAACAATTCATGAATTGGGCAGCAATTAGAAACAAAGGAGGTTTAGAGATCTCCATCAGCAACATGGACACTTCTTTTTACAGAAACAAAACAGAAGTGATTACAGGAGCAGACTGTTTAATTACAGCAGGACTTTTGCCTTACTTGGCCATGGTGTTGAGGTATTTGCCTTATAGGTGTGGTGTAATCATCTAGAAGCTTCTAATTGGCTGAAGCTTAGTGGCTACGGTTAAGACTCTGCTTTTTATTATAAGAATATATTCTTAGTTTGCACTTTCTTTATAAATTGCAAAGTTAAATTGCATTTCACTACATAGGGATTCTACTTCATTGAGGCAGCATGAGGCCAAATTTACTTGAACACTACTCCTCACAATGTGATATAATTTGTAATTATACTTTATCTATTTTATCTGTACTAATATCCAGAATCTCGCATATAGAGAGGTGCATAGAACAAGTTTGAAAAATGCTTATTGAGTGAATGAAGAAGTGCTTATAAGACCCATTTTGGTTCTACAGTTCCCTTTTCAAACAGCTTTTTTCTTAAAGTAATATAGATACTTTACTAATGTAAAATTTAATTTTTTAAATCTAGTTTCTTCATTTAATTGCGATCCAGATTGCATGAGGCACTCTTATAGCAGTTTTACAGTAGTAATAAGCAAGGCAGAAAATATAACATCAGCATTTAAAAAAAAATAAAGTCTAATTGAGACCACAATGATACTAACCTAAAAATTCTGGTGTAGCAATAACAAATGTATTACTAAAAATAAGGTGGCAAGACATAGATAAGTGAGAATGAGAAATGTCTACTACTGGTTAAACACAGGGGCTTGATTTGTAAAATCATTCCTCTTTCTAGAATAATTTATTGATTATTCAATAAATCTAATTGATTGAATCTAATCTACTAGCCACCCCCTCTCTGAAGTTGGATTGGGCTAGGTAACTATTTCTGGCCAATAAATTTAGATAGAAATGACATAACTGGAGAAGTTAACTACTAGTTTGAGAACTTCCAGCTTTATCTTGCAGAAATTCTATCTCAACAAGCAATGTTCAGAGAATGGGATGCATATCAACCATAGTCTCAGAGCAAGGTGAATATGGAAAAAACATCCTATAACTGCCCACAGTCACATGATGCATGGGTTGAGTTCTAAATAATGCTATACGGCTGTTTGATACCAATCCATGACATACTGTTCTCTAAATAACAGAATTACTTCTGGTGCTGTGGTTTGAATAAGAATACCCAATATTATGTCCTGATTCCCCAAAAGAAGGAAACTTCAATTAGGGAATTCTCACTACCATGTTATATATATATATATATATATATATATATATATATATATATATACACACACATATATATATATATACACATATATATATATACATACATACACATACATATATGTATATATATAATAATCTCACAATATGTATTAAAAATGGCCAATTGTGACAAGCGCTTCTTATATTAAATTGCATGTTTGTGTATACTTAGTTATCTGTCCCCCAAGTTAATAAATAGTTGCCTGACAGAAGCTAGAAAGTAACTTGAATGAACTCTGCTTAGGTTACACAAAAATAAATCAAAAAGAAAACTTAAAAACATAAACTTAGAAGTCCCAGGAGTAATGACATCTCCTGAAGAAGCCATATTAAGTGTAACTCCACTTCATGTACAAGCACAAGGATGGAAAGTCATCCTCCATGTATATATAATATCTCAAAATACACTCCACTGTCATGTAGATCTAAAAAGAACAAACAAAAATAAAAATAATCAAAACTAAAAAAATTAATAATAATAGGGGCTGAGGCTCTGTCTTAGTAATGATTGCCTAGTATATTCAAAGCCCTGGATTCAATGCCCAGTACACCAAAGCATAAATAAGTAAATAAATCATGACCTAGTTTGAACATGATAAAATTAAATATAAAGAGAGAGAGAGAGAGAACTGAAACAAAATGTTAATCAAAGTTCACTTGGTGCAATAGTTTTCTGTCACTTTCATAGCAAATCACACATTGAGTTGCTTAAGCTTAGTATAGTTCTAGAAATCAGAAATTAAAAATGAGTCTCATTGGGTTAAAATTGAGATGCTGACAGGGGTTCTTCATTTCTGAAAGTTGCAGGAGACTATCCATTTGTTTATTTGCTGTTATAGTTGGATCTTAAATGTCCCTCAAAATTTTTCATGAGTTGAGAACATGAACCCCAATGCAGTAAGGTTCAGAGGTGAAACTTTAAAGCAATGATCAGTGCTCCTACCTAAGCAATGGATTAACCCATTGATAATGTTATGAACTACAGAGTAGTTGTTGGGAGCTGCAAATAAATTATTACTTTGAACTCCAGAGACAGCTAGACTGGCCTTTTGGGTTTCTCTCAGTTCAATGGTGCTGAAAGACATACCCACTGGCACTCTGCCACTGTTAATGGGGCAAATTCCCATGGCTGGTGTAGAATTTATGAGTTTGATAGCTTTGAATTTAGATGCTTGATAGACTTGGGTTAAATAAATATCAGTGTGCCTGAATAGCCTTGGGGGGCCAGTTGCCTGTAAGATGAAGAATTACTACATGAGTGATAAGGCTCCAACCAAGCCAATTCCGCTGCCTGTTCACCTTGAAGAATCCCTCCACACCACGAATTCCATTGGTGTGTTTCACTATAAATAAAGCATTCTTGGCCTTTTTCCCTTTGATAGGTTCAGTCCCATGGGGTCTTTTCCAATCCTCAAGCTCTTGCTTTAAAAAATATTTTCTTGCATGTTTTTGCTTTATTTCTTGATATTACTTTTCAAACTTTTTATTGCTAGCTGGCCCACTCCTCCAAGGGTTACATATTCCCTCTACATGCAGGTGGTGGCTGACAGGTAGTAACTGCAGATAGGTGGAGTGTGACTAGAGGAAGGAAGGAGGACAGTGGCATGGCCTTGGGAATTACAGCTGTTCCTGACCCCTTCCTTTCTCTGCTTCCTGGTGGCCATGACCTCAGCAACTTTCTTCTGCCATACCCTTCCATCATGATGTTTATACCCTGGAGTCTACTGAAAATGGCCTGAAACTGTGAAAACATGAGCCCAAATCAATCTTTCCTCCTAAGTTGTTATTAGATATTCTGGTTATATTGACAAAAAGCTGACTAACATATTCACATCCAGGTTTCTAAAGAATACTCATATTCCTTGACTACTCGCCCCTTCTTCTATCTCCAAAGACAGTGATGTTGAACAAGATTATTTTCACACTGCTATGTTTCTTGTTATCTCTCTTCTAGTCCCTTTTATTTTAAGGGGTCTTGTGATTATATTGGGTGTACACAGATAAACCAGAATAGTCTTGAGTTTATCAACCCTAAACTCATCTTCAACATTAATTCCTCTTTGCCATTGAAGGTAATTTATCCTTAGCATCCAGGGATTAGGACACAGAAAGCTTTATAGGGGGTATGAGTTTGCATATAACCTTGACTTTAAGGTGAAAACTCACTGGGGGGTGTGTTTTACTCCTCAGCTTCATATTTGATGAAATGCAGTAGCCATTATTTAATATGACCTTATCTAGTATAGTTGTCAAATATGTTCTTTAAGATAGTTATGTTAATCCTTATTTGTGGGATGAGAGACACATTAAAAGCAGTTCAAACCACTCCTAAGTATTTAAGGTCATTAGAACAGAAACTTATGAGAAATTATACCATTTTTAATAATTTGCATTGAATTAATCAACATTTTAATCAGTAAAAATGTCTGTGCATATAATACACGAGAAGTTATTTTTATATATACCTACAAATATATTCCCATTCATATTGAGTTTCTGTTCTGAGGGAGTTATTATGACAGTTACTAAAATCATTGGTACTGCCATGGTAATACATTATCCAAAAATTTTGTTTTTTAAAGTACACTATGATGTATTTAGACCCAAAGGAAATGTACTGATGTTGCTAAAATGAGGTTGGTTTTACAGCCTTAGATGAATTCTGAATTCTCCTGTCAATACATGGAGTTGAAGGGATCACTTTTCTACCTGCCCAAGGGATACACACCTGATTACCAGGTATGTGGTTACCAGGGCTGGAATTTTGCCTCCATTTCTCAAAGGAGGAAACAGTATCTAACAGACACTAAGGAATGTAGAGGTAGTGACAGACCTGCCACTAGGCTGCCACTTGTTATTAATGCATTCATTTCATAAATATATCATCTCTAACAGACAAATTTATTCATAAATGATATTCAAATTAAATTTTACTTTTATTGTTTTTGTATGCTTGTACATTGGGTGATACAGAGAGATTTGCTTTAGAGATTAGGAGGATGCTCTGGAGACCTATAAAAATACTATTGTGACTATTAGTCATGTTCACCTGAACAATTATGTATTATCATCCTCCATACAAACTTGAATGCATTTCACAGATGTATTAATCATCAAATCTTAAAACAAATTAAAAGTTCATTTGACAATTAGTTGTCAAATATTAAAGATAACATAATTCAGCAACAACATAATTTAGTCATCAGGATCACATGTTCTGGAGATACCCATTGTTTACATCAGGGCCTCACTACCTCCCACCTGTTCAAACTAAGACAGGTTTCACTTTTAAAAACAAGGGGGGAATATATAGCAGTATCATGGAGCAGTTGGGAGAATTAATTATTAAGTGACTTACACAAGATATTTTGTACTTAACTGCAGGAACTCAGCCAACTAAAGGGCATGTGTGAATGATGTGTGACATTTTCTAGTGTCACAATTTAGAGGGAGGTGCTCCTAAAAGATAACGCACAAAACAAGGAATTATTTGGCTCAAAGTATCAACATTGCTACAGTTGAGAAACTAATTTATGTTCACTCTTAACAAGCTACTCAAAATTCATCCCATATTACTAATATTAGTAAATAGTCCAGAACCAATGCCATAGTAATAACCACACCCATAAATGGCTAAGGTATTGATCCTTGAGAAGCCCATTAGTTGTAACTTTTAATTGCAAATAATTACTCTGCACTCAGTATCATTGTATGCAAAGCAACATGGAGGTATAGTAAATTATTAGATTAGTTTATTTCTGAGAATTTTAGAAAGTCCCTGTTATTATTGGAATATGAGAAGTCACTCAAAATCTCCTGTTGAGGCATGAATATTCACAAGTAAAAATGACTGCATCAAGACAACCCTAAACTAATCAGTCCATCTTAGTTTGAATGGCCAGACTTTAGGTGGTATCTAAACAGGTGGGATATGGCTCTAGGATGTGGGTCTCTGGGGATGTGCCCTGGAAGAGTGCATCTTCCCTTTGGTCCCTTCCCTCTCATCTTTCTCTCTCTGCTTCCTGACCCCATTATGAGCTGAGCAGTTTTCTTTCACTGGGCATTTCTCCCATTATGTGCTGCTTAACCAGAGCAAAGGAACTGGCTATCTATGGACTGAGAACTCTGAAAATATGAACCCCAAATAACCTTCCCCCCTAAGTTGTCTTGTGTTTAAGAGCCAATGTATAGCTATCATCAGACAATTATGAGGTAGTGTAAACAACATTGGAGAAAAGAGAGCTTCTTCAACAAATGATGCTGGAAAAACTATAAATCCATATTTAGTAGATTTAAATTGAACCCCTATATCCTACCCGGCACAAAACTCAACTCAAAGTGGATTAGGAACCTTGCCATTAGATCAGAGACCCTGCACATACTAGAAGAGAAAGGAGGCCCAACTCTCTATCATATTGTTTCAGGAACAGACTTCCACAATAAGATTCCTAAAGCATAAGAAGTAAAATCAAGAATCAATAAATGGGGACTGGGGCTGTGACTCAGTGGTAGAGAGCTTACCTTGCACATGTGAGGCACTCTGTTCCATCCTCAGCACTACATAAAAATAAATAAAATAAAGGCATGCTGTCCATCTACAACTACAAAAGAATTTTTAAAAAGAAGAAGAATCAATAAATGGGATGGCATTAAACTAAAAGGCCTCTTTACAGCAAAGAAAGCAATCAAGAATGTGAAGAGAAAGCCTACAGAACGAGAGAAAATCTTTACCACCTGCACCTTGGATAGAGCATTAATCTCCAGGATATATAAAGAAGTAAAAACTTTAACACCAAAAACAAAACAAAACAAAACAACAACAAAAACAACAACAAAAATAAACATATCAATAAATAGGCAAAGGAACTGAGCAGGCACTTCACAGAAGAAGAAATACAAATCATCAAAAAATATATATATAAAAAAATTGTGCAACATCACCAGCAATTAGAGAAATGCAAATCAAAATTACAGTGAAATTCCATCTCACTCTAGTCAGAATGGCAATTATCAAGAATACAAGCAACAATAAATATTGGCAAGGATGTAGAGAAAAGGTTTACTCATACACTGCTGGTGGGACTGCAAATTGGTGCAACTACTCTGGAAAACAATATGGAGATTCCTTAGAGAATTTGGAATGGAACCACCATTTGACCCAATTATCCCACTCCTTGGTTTATACCCAAAGGACTTAAAATCAGCATACTACAGAAATGTAGCCACATCAATGTTTACAGCAGCTCAATTCCCAGTAGCCAAGCTATGAGACCAATGTACGTGCCCTAGAATAGATGAATCGATGGATAAAGAAAATGTGGTATATATAGACAAGGGAATATTACTCAGCTATAAAGAGGAATGAAATTATGGCATTTGCCGGTAAATGGAAAGAAGTGGAGAAAATCATGCTAAGTGAAATAAGCCAGTCCCCAAAATCCAAAGGTTGAATATTCTCTTAGCAGCAGTTAGCAGATGCTAACTCATAACAAGGGAGGGTAGGGAGGGAAAGTATAGAAGTTCATTAGATTAGACAAAGGGGAAGGAAGGGAAAGCAATGGGAATGGGAATAAGAAAAACAGTAGAATGAATCAGACATAACTTTCCTATGCTCATTTATGAATACATAACTAGTATAACTCCACATCATGTTCAACCACAAGAATGAGATCAAAATTGTAATGGGTTGCCTCCATGTATATACAACATGTCGAAATATACCCTACTGCCATGTATATCTAAAAACAACAAATAAAAGAAAATATTTTTTTTTTAAAAAGAAAGGGAGTCAAACTCGTATTTTGGTGAAACTGCACTTGTGTTTTAATGCTGAGGCTTGTTCTTGCTCACCCTACTTATAGATAAGCTTATGTGCTGTGAATAGAAAATTGCTGATTGATATGGAATTTCAAGAGAGCTGCAATATAACTTCTTCAGCTTATATGTAAGTAGTAGTATCCATTGTATACAGTAGATAAACATACAAATATGAATAAAGTCACCTCTTAAAAATGGAAGTCTTTAAGTTGTGCTCCATTTCTTTTTTTTACTTTTGATATGAAGGGATGTCTCGGGTTTTCGATATTCAAATCTAAGTGACTTTATTTTTTAATTAAACAAGAATAAATATCAATATATTCAATCTGGAACTCCAATACTGCCAAGTAAAAAAAGAACTGTCAGTTGCCAACACTTGCAAATTCAACCTTATGTTCTTTGGCACAAATAACTAACGCAGCCACATACTTGAACTAGTAATAAAAAACTACTTCCTAAACTTAAGACAAAATCAATCATTAAGTTGCAAACAGAGCTTCAAAATACCTCCAAATGAATACAATACCAAAATTGCTGTAATTAAAAAATTCTCTGTTGTAAAGCACACTACAAATGTAGTTATAAATGATATTAAAATATAAACCCACTCACACTACTGGCTGACTGCATAGTCTTATATTTCCTTCAGAGGTTGATAAACAGTGATGGTTTGGTGGGTACTCTTCCTTATCAGTGCATGTTTCCCAAGGTTTTTTAAAAAAATGCCCAATTGCTCTGATGGGCCAATTTGTGATCTTCCAGAGACATGAATAGAGAGCAGAAAATTGCAAACTGCACCAATGAAACAGAAGTGTGGAAAGAGCACTGCTCACTATAGGATTTAGAATACAGGGAAATGGATTTTTAAAAAGATTTTTAATACAGTATTGGAAATGGCTGTAATAAATAGAAGTGGCAGCAGAGTAAAGCACTCTAAACCAAAAGCCATTTGTTATATATATTTTCCTTTTATCATCAATATGTCTGAATCTTAGAGTTTATAATACGGGATACTCCATATTTACCCTTAAGCTGCATGAATGTTTAATGATCAGGTAAGTTACATAATATGCATAAACAAATTGCCTATATGCTATTCATTTTTACTCATTTTAGCTATTCAAATCTTTCCTGTCACTACTGCAAGTTAATGATATATAGATACACCACATAAAATGTAACAAAATAGGTGCCTGGACACATACAAGCAATTCCTTTAAGTTTCATCCTTTCATGAGGGAAAAACATTCAATGAGTCATTTTAACCTAGATGCCTGCAGCTGTGCCAAGCACTATCTGTCCCTGATGCAATTTGCTAAATTGGTCCCAGACTGGTTAAAGCAATTCTAGTTTGCTTTCAGACTTTAGGGACCAACCTCTTTGGTTCCTTCCTCCCAACTCTGACTATTCTTGCCTAGAGCAATGCTCTGACTCTCTGCCTGGACTGGACTAAAGGGCCTTAGGCAGAAGCAGAGTTAAAACACTCCCTTTTGGACTTTGAACAGGATGAAAATAAGATAACCAAAAGGCAGAAATTCCTAAGATGCTTATTTAGAGATACATCAAGGTTTGTGAAGCAGCCTGTTAATGTTCCTGGGGGCATAATGGAAATGAAGATAGGGCAGACTTTAGTGACTTCTAGGAATAGAAAGTATGGTAGAAATAGTAACAGAGTCCTGTGCTAGGATCAACTTGGGGGAGCAGAATTTTCTTGCAATAAAAATCAGTCTTCTCAGGACACTTTGTGTTTTGCTTCCAGTTTAATATATTCTTATTCTTGATGTTCTTTCTGTATATGCATTGATCATCCTCTATATAAAACTACCTATATGCAATCCTGAAAATAAAAGCAATGTACTAAAATAAAAGTAACTTCTCTAGTGAAGACTGCAGTCTGGTAGGAGAGACTAGTATTAATATGTAACCTCATAAGCAAATATCTTACAAACTATGATGGTGCTATGTGTGTTCTGAGGCTAGAAACCAGAGAAGACCTAACTGGATTACACCAGACAGGTGACATTTGAATTTGTGAGAAATAAAAAGTCTGGTGATTCATTTTCAAAATACAGTATTTAGCTCTAAATGTAAAAGAGCTTGGGATGGAAGATAGGCAGTTGTAGGGGAGAGAAGAATGAAAGTTACAAGCAGTTAAAACTGGAGTGCAAAAAAATTCACAGTCCCTTGACAAGCAGAAAGTGAGAAGGAAGTGGCCAACTGACCAACAGAGATAAAGTTTTATGTGCCAAAAGGCACCCAGTCTTAAGGGATTTTCCTACCACAAGAGAACAAAGGGAGGTAGGCACAACTAAAAGTATATTTGTTTAAATAATCCAATAGAGACAGTAATCTAGGTGATGTTAGGGAACATGGTGCACCCCATAGTACTCAGCCAATGCAGAATTGGGGAAAGGAGCGTGTACTCTAGGGGATAAAACACTGGTTGTATGCAATCTGTGGGTCTCTGACTACCAGACACCCAATCTTAGAAGACCATCATTAAAATAAAGCTTTTCTTTTTACTGTTCCTTGTTTCTCTTAGTCCATTCTTTGGGCTTGGACAGGTGAACTTATTTCTCACAAACTGAGGCCCAAATCGTGAGTAAGAATTTTCTAGAGAAACCAGTGAGAAAGAGCATTTTGAATATATGGATTAACTTCTGCAAATCTTCTGCCACCAGAGGAGGCATAATGAACCAAAAGTAAATCATTGTTACTAGAGCGAAGGGAAGGACTGAAGGGAAGCAGTGCTAAATTTTAGGTAACATAAAAGGTTGAGTTATTAACTTCTGAATATATGAGAAATTATTGAAGCATTTTAAGAAGGGAGAAAAGAATCTTATCTACACCAAAAATTTTAAAAAAGAGGATAACATCATTTAAGAGGCTATAATAATTCAGAATGAGATGGTATTGGCTTGGATAAGCTGATAATCGTAGACATACTGAGAAGATGTAGATGGATATAAGAAACTTATTTAATGAAGAAATTATTTGATGGGAAGTTAGAAAGAGTAGATTAAGGGTGGTTTCTAAATTTCAGGTTTGCAACAGTGTATGCATTTTGCTTTTCGTCACATAAAAATGATGATCTCTGTTTGTACTCATTTATTTGGAAAGGTACAGAATTCAGGAAAAGCCACTGCAAGTCCTAGCACACACACACACACACACACACACACATATATATATATATATATTTTTTTTTTTTTTAAATACTTTTATCTGTCTGGGTTCTCTTTGCTATTTGCATTTGGCAATGTGAAGTCTGAGTCCTAGAGGAAAATTTAAGAGAGTAGGGAACTGAAGCCTTTGAAATGAATAGCATTTTTTAAAAGACAGTATAGATATAATGAGGGAGTTCAGATCTAAGACTTAAGAAATTTCTAGATGCAAAATCCAGGTTTCAACAATAAAAACAATCATTGACCTATGTATTTTGGAATTGTTATTATGTACTAACAATTAAGCTTTTGTTTTATATTAATCCATTTAATGTTCATCACAAACTTGTGAGAAAAGTACTATTTTTATGTTTTACAGAAGAGCCAAGTCTGACATAGGGAGCAGCCTGAGGTCTCATAGCTACCCAGTGGTAGAAGTAGGCCATCCAGGCAATCTACTGAAGAACCCACACTTTTTGACACTACCAGCTAGCTGCCAGGTACATAGGAAGACTGGCAGAGCAGCCTGAGCTAAACAAGTAAGGATGTTAACATAGATTTGTATTTGTCCTCTAGATCTACAGGGTCCAAGGCCAGAGCTATCACCCAATATGTGACTTTTGAACAAGTAAAAGATATATATTATAAAATACCTACCAAACTCTTGAGACCTTTCAGTAAAACATTTAAAAAATATATAAAATATAAAAATGAAATAAAATATACAATAATACATAAAATATAAAATAAAAAGTAAAAATATAAAATATTAAGATAATATTTTATATTTTTATATCCTGTTAATGTTTGATACTGATATCAAATATATTGGATATATTGCATTAGATAACATAAAATCAAAATTTATTTTATGTGCTTCAAGTTTTCACTTTAATATTTTTAATTTCATCTAAAACTACAAAAATTAGATGACCATAATTGGCTCCTGTTATATTTCTACTGAATGTAGTTCTTGCTATTTCTTCCATTTGGTCTCTAGATTCTTAACTCTGAATAAGCACTATCATACCCTCTTTGACATGGAGATTCTATTCAGACCTGAGCTCCAAGCTGGTGCCCTGCCCTCTCTGGTGTTTCCATGGTAACCTTGCCTTAAGAAGAGAAAAATACTTTTTACTCTAAATCCCAAAGAATTCCCTCCTCTGGCTTTATATAACTTCCTAATAATTTTATGGTTATATTCTCTATTCTTCTTTAAGAGTTTCTGAGGTCTCTGACCTCATAAAATTTTATCTTACTAGTTCTCAGACCAATAAGAACACTTAAGAACCATTTGGGAAAGTTTCTCAAACTATACAGTCCCTCCTGTACATGGTTTTATATATGTTTCCTATCCTCAATGAAAGTGATATAATTTCTCCATTGTCTGACAAATGAACTTACTACATTATACCTACTATACTATATTTAATTTTTTTTTCCTAAGTTTTTTATTCTATCTCTTTAGCTCAATACCCTACTTGCTTTATTCACCTGCTATTCACCAAAGGACTCAATTTCTTTCCCTGTGTTGCAGTCTCTGAAATGAGAGTATCATCTAGATAGGGAAAGCTAACTTTTTTAAAAAAATATTTATTCTTAAGTTTTAGGTGGGCACAATATCTTTATTCTACATTTGTGTGGTGCTGAGGATCGAACCTGGTATCTTGTGCATGCTAGGCAAGCACTCTACCACTGAGCCACAACCCCAGCCCTGGAAAAACCTAACTTTTAAATCTAATCAGGAAAATGGTTATCTCATATTCACACATCTACTTCACCGGAAAACACCCATCCACCTACCTGAGACAATTCAGATAAACATAATTATGTGCCTGTAAAATCCTTCTCCAAAATTGGCATATAAATATTTCTTAAGACATCATTCCAGATGAAATGGAGAAGTTAGTTTCCAATCACAAGCAATGATGCTTTAAGAGAAAGGAATTTGATGGTACTAAGGAGAACAGAGGTAAATATTTTCCAAATGAAGCTATTATGATTTTTTTCTTATGCTGAAATTTCCTTTTGTATGCTGTAAAATTTCATGAATATGGCTAGTGAGTGTTTTGCAGATACTCACTATGACATTAAGCAGAGATTTAGAAGTTAGGGCACTTCTCATCTTTTGTACAATGGAGCACTCATACTCAGAGGTTAAATGAGATGATAATGAGGACTTGGAAAGTAAATGAAGATTTAGTAAACTAAGATCTCTAAATCTTAGTTCTTTTTCAAAGGAGGTCTTGTTTACTTTTCCCAATTCTTTTTTTTGATTATGGTTCACCACATTATTTTCTAAAGCAGAAATGCAGAGATTTAATTTACTCTTCTAATTATTATTTGGGGAACAGGCTGTAAAAGTACAGTCTCTCAAGGAGATGAAATTAGGACACTGATTACAGTGCTGCTCAGTTACACCACTTAAGTATACCCACATGAAAATGAAAGGCTGATATTCTACTAACTGCTAATTAGTACATAGCTAATATCTTCAGAATTTGAGTAATTCAGCTGAAGTGCTTTTAAAAGTAAGCATTCAAATGAACTGTAACTTTTTCAAACCCATAGATTTCTAACAGACTAAGTCTTTCCCTTACTCACATTTGATATGACATTCACATATGCTCCTGTGATTCCCTTCACTTCATTGATTTTTAGATAAAATGGTTGATTTATTTATATTGGAACTTTACCAGGAGTATGACACATGCATTGCAATCACCTAGACAGAAGTGAGTGAGGATCAGGGACAAAATTAGTAGTACCATTAATGTTAATGTGCATATTGGATCAATGAAATAATATATTTAAAAAAAAAACATAATATTCACAATCCATCCATCCATTCACCCATTTGGCAAATATTATTTGGTACCTACTATACATCAAGTACTATAAGTTCACAAAAGAACTCATAAAATGAGAATTCTACTAAAATAAAAGATAAAATAACAAACTTAAAAAAATACAACAACAACAACAAAACAACTAGGGTTTCTTTTTTAAAAAGATTGAACTCCCATAAGAGTAAAACGTGAAGGGCTGGGGCTGGGGCTCAGCAGTAGTGCACTTGCCTGGCATGTGTGAGACAGTGGGTTAAATTCTCAGAACCACATATAAATAAATAAAAATAAAGGTATCAACAACTAAAAAAAATTTCAAAAATAGTAAAAGTTGAATATTTAATAATAAAATAATAAATGCCTAGGTTATAATTATTTCTACAATTCATGCAGATAAGAATGTTCTCAATGGAAATTTGTTACAAAGAAAATTTCTAAAATAACTGAATAAATAATTAATAACAAATAATATATATTTTAATGACACATACTCAGAGATGTATGCAAAAAAAGGAAAATATGGAAATCAGAAGAGACATCAACTTGTTTTTTTAAATTTAGAAAATAATTTAATTTAAAAAATAATTTTATTGAAAAAAATGTTCTCACGGTAATGGTTAATTTTGTCCACTTTGTTGCATGATGGTGCCCAGAGATCTGGTCAAATATTATTCTGAGAGGCTGGGGTTGTAGCTCAGTGGTAGAGTGCTTGCCTAGCATGTGTGAGGCACTGGGTTCGATTCTCAGCACCACATATAAATAAATAAAATAAAGGTCAACAACTAAAAAAATATTTTTAAAAAATGTTATTCTGGATGTTTCTGTGAAGGTCATTTTTGGATGAGAATAACATTCAAATGAGAGGACTTTGATTAGCACCTTACCCTCCAAAACATGGATGGGCTTTAGTTCTACAGTGATTGTCTTATTAGAACAATGACTGACTCTCCTGGAGCAGGAATAAATTCCACCAGAAAAATGCCCTTGGACTTAAATTACACCTCTTGAGTCTCTATCCTGATGGGCAATCCTATCAGATTTTGAACCTGTAATGCCTCCACAATTGTGTGAGCCAGTTCCTTAATATAAATCTCTCTCTACATGCAAAATCCCATTGCTTCTGTTGTTCTGGGGAACCCTGACCAACAAACTAAATATTTAATACTTATTCTTATATATTTCTTAAGATATTAGGAGAATTTTATGCCATTTTTTGTCCCTAGTAGCAGATGAGAAGTCTATTATTTCCATATGTCCTATTCAAAACTGTATTAATAAATTAATCTACTATTTGTAAACCTGGTTTGTTAAGAATAAGAAGAAAATATTGCTATGCTATGATAAATATGAAAAACCTGAGATTAGAATTATGATGGAGAATATGTTCATAATTGTGATATATGTTAAAGAATACATTTAATTTCTAGTAAATTTAAATTGCTCTCAAAAATTTCACTTTGTTTGAAATTTATGCACTTGTACTTCTAAATATTCTCTTTGAAACCTAAGCTTAGCTCTAAGGTAATATTACTGGTATTTTCTTATATAAAATGAAGAAATCAGAGCTCTAGGAAAACTGGATCTCAGAAATTTGAAATTTGTCTTCTTGGAGTATGTTCCCATCTATCTCCATTGACCAGCATTAGAGCTCCCACAGCTATAAGGAGATTTCTTACTTAGAAACACAAACTCCTGAGATAAACAAGGAGATTATACGATCACACATACATATGTACATACATACACACATATATGTTTAGAGAAGGAATGATAATTATAAATATTATTGAATTAGAGAACAAAAATTAGGGCAACAATCATATTTTAAATTAGAGTAGCAAGACAATATTTGTGTAAAATATTTTAAATTTGTATAAGGCATATTTTAATGTTAAAAGCACATGTGGATTAATCATTTTGGATATATACATATATTTTAATATAGTATAGTGAGTTTTTTCATCTAATGGAGGACTCAATGATTTAATCTAAGAATTGATTTAAATTCACCCAATCCTATAAAGCACACTCATAACTTCGAACATAAGACAAAAATAAAGTCATAAGGAATACAATAGATTTATTGAATTCAGAAGCAGTTTCAGAAGCTTGCATTATTATTACTTACGAGTAAAAATGTTACTTAAGAAATAAAAGGTCAAATTCTTTTTCATAGTTATAAAAATCTGTGGCTATGCTATTGAATTTAGATAAGATCTGAGTAATAGTCCTGTAAATAAAAAGAATATACTAAAACCAAAATGACTATTTAGACCCTGAATCAATTAGTTAATAATTCATTGTCAATGGCTTGAGTCGTAGCTCAAGAATCAATCAGTCTCAGTAATACTAAGGATGAAAATGATCACAAAGTTTTAGTTACTATACAATAGACAAATTTTAGTAAACATGTCAGCAACTAATTAGGCTTTGTGATCTTAGAAGTTTCTTCTATCTCTTCTACCATAAAAAGACCATAGAAACTGGTTCCATAGAAAGTACCTGGACATGGGTATCCATAATATATTTAATTTTAGTAAGTGCCATCATAATGTATGATTTTACACATTAGGGCTATTTCTTTACCCATACCAACAATGTTATCCCAATTTGAATAAAATTAAATACTGTTTATTTACAAAACCACTGCATTAACAATTATGGTTACAAACCCGTAAGAATTTAACAGTCAAGTTACTTAATACATTCATTGGATATAAGTTATGTATCATAATTTAATAATATATGTATAATAATTCAATAAAAGTAAAATATTTAAATTTCAAATGGCATACTTATAATTTGGGGTACTATTCAGCAGATCTGGTTCTGATATATCATTATATTTCTTAACCAGAAAGTATTACAAATTACTGTTCAACGAAGAATTGGAGAGACAGATAGTTGTGTTGTTAACTCCAAGAATCTAGTGATCAAATTCTATAGTATATTTACCAATGATCTCTTGACCTTTTATGTCTTATAACACAAATTGCTTTGTTCTCAATGGCTCATTATAGGGATCCTAGGCTTCAAGGTGTAGATCAAATGCAGAAGCACCTGTGAAGCACTATGAATTACTTTGTAAACCACCACCACATTAGCTTAGATATGGTGATTCACAAAGAAATCCACAGCACTTCACAGTTTGGGTAAAGTTCAGGACCTATGATCCAATAAAAATAGTACCCTATTCCACTGAAAGTTGAAAAAATAAGTTGAGCTATTTTTATACTCTTTCATATGACATTAAATAGAATTGTAGCAGATGAGCTAGATAGAACAGCATTCTCATTCAATTGAAGAAAACATCCAATTTTGCAAAATCTTCCTTTAACTGAAAAAATACAAGAAACATCAAATATTTATTTTAAATTAAAAACTTTAAAACAAATAAATGTTTTCTGTATTATGCACCAAAGGAGTTCCTTTAAAAGAACTGCTAATGCAACAACTAGCATGAGATTATGAAGGATGATAAAGTCCAGTTCTGCTCATAGAAATAAAAAACATGGTTATTAATACACTTATCAGAAGAGGGAAGTGAAATAAATAGGAAAACTGCATATGAGTCTCACTGATAGATCACAGTGTATAAGTGTTGTTAGGTTAATATGCTCTAAAAATACCCTCAGTTACTTAGCTTTACATTTGTAATCATATATTCATATTTTATAAAACTCTTTACATGAATTTCATCTGTTTTTCCTATTATACGTATTCAAGAAAACATTTTACATGTGATTTGCTAAAGTCCAGGAATGTTTATGTAACCAAATCCTATGTTACACATCATTGCATTTAACTCAGAAAGAATAGATGCCAAGAAAAAAATGAAAAAATATTCAATAAAGTTTCTCTTTTTAGTGAAATCACTGGAATTGACCACCTTTTTTCACTGCTTGCCCCCATAACACATATCTAAAGAGCAAGAAGAAACCAAAAATTTCTATTTATAATTAATGAAAAAAATCTATAAATCTTACTGGCCTTGAAAGCATAATATCATTTTTAAAAATACATCATGAAGTATCTGTATTAACTAAAAGACTGTTTTGCAGAAATTCACAAATACACTTTCCCAGGAAGTTCATTACTATTGCTATAGATCAGTGCTTCATAACTCCCTACTCACCTCCCCAAACTACACACACAAGAACCGGGCCACACTTGCTGAATAATTGAAATTGAAAAATGTTGAAGTGGAAAAAATTGTAAAATGATTTGTATATTCATAAATATTTATTTTATTCCTATTATGTGACAGAAATAGTTCTAGTTAAATACTTAGGATGTAAGAGCAAAGTCAGTACAGCCCCTGGGTTCCTGAACAAGAAAAAATAAGCAACTGAGAAAAACAGGTAAAAAGCACCAAGAAGTTTCCACAGAGCTAATGGAGAGGTCACTTAATCCAGCAGTGAGAGGGCGAAGGATGGCTTTTCTGAGGAAGGCCCATGTAGAAGAAAACTGAAAGGAGAACAGCAGAGTTAGCAATGAGATGGGTGGGGTAGGAGTGTCATAGCCAGATGAGAACACAGAAGCCATGGCCTGTTGAAAGAAGAAGGAATGTGATGTGTGTGTGTGTGTGTGTGTCTTTTCAGATATATATCTGGAAAGAAAGATCTATGCAATATTTAGAGAATAAATGAAATCCTGTCAACATCACTAAATTGGGGAGAGAAAAATTAGAAGGAAGAGAACTACAGAACAGTAAGATAGTATATCTTCATGATGTGCAGGGTAAAGGAATAAGTTATACAATGCTCTCCAGCTCTTCTGTATGGGTGTGCAAGTGTGTGTGTGTGTGTGTGTGTGTGTATGTGTGTGGAGAGAGAGAGAGAGAGAGAGAGAGAGAGAGAGAGAGAGAGAGAGAGAGACTGGAGACTGAATCCTGGGGCACTTTGCCACTGAGCTACATCCCCAGCTCTTTATTTATTTGTTTTGACTTTTGAGACAGAGTTTTGCTAAATTGCCAGGCTGGTCTCCAACATAGGATCTGCCTGCCTTAGTCTACCCAGAATCTTGGATTACAGCATGTCTCACTTCACCTGGCAGCTCTCCAGATCTCTTCAACAGTGTCACATTTGGTTCTGGCTTATGCAAAACCTCTTGTGCAACTAGGCCAATTTTTCTCTCTGAGGTTCAGGCATCCCCACTGGGTGGAGCAGATAACTGCAGACTCTGGCATAGGCTTGAAAACAGAATGCCTCACCTGTTTTTCTCAATGTCAAAATACATTCTACTGTTATGTATATCTAAAAGGATCAAACAAAAAATTAAGTTTAACAAAAAAGATGAGATCTTAGGTGTCTTGAATAACTGTCCTACCCCAAATAGGAAACTGAGTTTACCAAATCATAATAATAAAAAATTGAAGGTGGGTTTTATAGTATTTCATCCTTCTTGTTGTCCCTTCTTTCTTTAAATAAGTGTGCCTTCTGTTTCTACTGATACATTCTGATTGGGTACTCAACCTTCCTATTCTTACAAAATTTTTTTTTGTACCAGGGATTAAACCAGGGACACTTCACGACTGAACCACATTTCTCACCCCATTCACATTTCTTCCTTCCTTCCTTCCTTCTTTCCTTCTTTCCTTCCTTCCTTTCTTATTTATTGTTTTGCTTTTTATTTAGAGACAGGCTCCCACTGAGTTGCTTAGGTCCTAGGTAAGTAGCTGAGGCTACATTTGAACTCACAATCCTCTGCCTCAGCCTCTGGAGCCATTGGGTTTTCTTACACATTTGCAGGCAAGAAAACTTCAAGCAAGCCCCTCTTTAGAATGAATTAATGCACTTAAAAATAACTCCCTCATTTCTCTCAAATATGCTATCAATTTTATATGAGAGAATGTGCTCTGAGGATGAAATGTTCTGGTTGAACTAATTTTCTCGTGCACTGATTAATTAGAAAATGCTATTTTTTAAAACCCTTGTACTATTTGACTTCCAAAATAAGTGAAGTTCATTATTTCTTCATGAATTACCACATTGTTGTGTTTTACTTTCTTTTTCTGAGGTTATTAAGAACCTTTGGGATAATTTCTATTATCTTACTAACATCTTTGTTAGCAAGAATGCAACATTTAATCATCCAGTGCTCAGGATTTGAGAAGATAAGGTCCCTGACCCCAAGGAATTCAGTGCACAAAGTTACCTTCATCTGCAATAAGGAACAGTAGTCCTGTCCCTCATCATGTTGTTTCAAACAACAATCGACTATATATACTTAGGTATGTACCACATAGCCTGCATGTGTAGTACCCTCTACCATCTAGTTGTATCTAAGTACACTCTGTGGTATTTGCACAGAGATAAAATTGCCTAATAATGCATTTCTCAGAGTGTATTCTCTTATCATGTATCTTGTGTATCATAAAATGTTTAATAAATGTTATGAAAAAAAAAAAACATGCTCCACGTACTGAGGTTTTAGAGGAGGGAAGCAAACACCCCGTTCATCCAGGACAGAGGAGAGGGCTGGTATGAATCTGATATGTGCTATACAATGTGGCATTTTGCATGCAATTATGTAGTACCCAGTAGGAGATATTTCTGTGTTCTGCCAACAGAATCAATCCTGAGGATTGCTAGTCTGAAAGGTCACAAATGTTAGCATGAATTCAGGTAATTAACTTCATTTCCCTTGTCTTCTATAACCTGATGGATTCCTGCTAATTGTACATTTTTAAAAAAATCAGATTCTAACTAATCCACAAGTCTATTAAAGGACAAATGTCATCAGGGGTTGTAAAGTGAGTATCTACATTCTGATTCAAACATCCAAATGGAGAGTTACTGTGTACTATATTTGATAGATTTATCCTTATTCTTAGAATCTTATATTTCACATTTTTTAACACTCCAAGCAAGAAAACTGAAATAAAAGAGATAAAAGTAAAGGTAGGCCTAATATCACAATATAGGTCATAAAATCTACTCTATTTAAAATAACTACTGCAGCTCACAGGAAGTAAAACAGCTGTAGAACTCACAGAGGCATCTGCAGTTAAGGACTATATCATACTACTAATATGACAATCCCTGCTGGTAAACTGAGTGGGAAGCGTAGCTCCAAAGAAGCCTGCATCATTTTCTAGTGAAAACAGCTAAAAAGATGGAAATAATATGGCAAGTAAAATAACACAAAATAAAAATAGAACAGGAAATGAAAAATGTATGCACAGTTAATACAATCCTCCTACTGGTTGGTTTTTCACTTCTTTTGTTAAAATTTCTTCTACTTTTGTCCCTAAACCTTGAAAATGCAATACACAGCAGGAGATGAAAACAAGTTACTGCTGATTAGAGAATAGTAAAATGTTCACGGGAAAACTAGCAAGGAGTAACACTGCGTCACTGGTGATGACACTGAAGAATGCCTATTTCATTGTTAGCCCATGACATTGAAGTCATAGTTTATTAATTTATATAATAAATTAACATAATTTCTAATAATAACTAAAGTAAATGACAGTATTTTTAATTACATAGTCAAAATCTTATCTGTAATGTATCACTGTAAGAGTTTAAAATAAATTGGAGACTCATAAAATTATTGAATTTTCATTATTTTAAAAAAGTATTTCATGAAGAGCTTTCATATACCCAGCTCCTACATAGCAATTATACTAATCCATTTATGTCTGAAAACAGAGAATAAAGATTCTCCATCATCAATATGTGAAAACTGAGACTCAGAAAGACAACAATTTGTTCAAGGTCAGTAAAGTTAAATGGTAGAGTCAGGTCTGTCTAAAAGTTTATGTTTTGCCTTTCCCTCAAAACTTCTCAGTATGCAATGCTACAGAGAGCATTTAGTTAATCTATTAAAGAAAGGAAATTAAGTGGAAATAAGGAATTTGAATTATAAATTATATTGAAGTATGTGTAGAATCAAATAAAGGTTTACAAGCATAATGCTTATAACGAAACAATTCCTTTGACCTAAAATGATAAAATAGTTAATTACAATATTCAAAGTAAAAATTCTTCAGTTGAAATATCTAGTTTACTTAAGACAATTTTTTTTGGATTTCATATAAAATACCCATTTGCATAGGGATAAATAATATGCCAATGATAAAATATTCTTTCCCAACTCATAACAATCTGCAGAAGCTTGACAGAGCTTCATCAAACTAATTTGTGATTTTCAACTTCCTTACATTAAAAAAGACTTTTGTCTTAAAAATCATACTATGACTTGATATGCCAAGAGTTGAATATTGTCTTTCTGTACTGGGTTTAGCTTACTTTCAAAGATCATCAGTCTAAGGAATAATGAATAACATTTTAGAGATCAAGTTTATAAATCAGACATCTTCATTTACTGAGGGGCTCCTGTGAATAATACACGTGTGTGTGTGTGTGTATGTGTGTGTGTGAGCATGTGTGTGTGTGTAAGAACATGCATACATATTGGTACATGTGATTTTTTTTAATCCCCTACTCCAACTGATGCTCTTAGAAAGCGGCATTGTGGCATCCCACTTCAAACTTCCCTGCATGTTTAAACACCTAGTTTTTATGGGTCAATTTAATTGTCCAGTTATTTGCAGAGAAAAACAATTGTCCTGATGAAAATGGTATAAAAGGAAAAAAACAAACACTTTTAAAAAAACATGCTTTCAGTGCATATTGTTCCCTTCATTAATGAAAATCTCACATTTGGAACAGCAGTTCAGCTGAGTAACTGCAAACATAATTTGGTTCCTGTGGACTGACTTTATTCCAAAACCACAATGATCACATTTTGCAGCTGAAAATTAAGCTTAGCCATGTGGTTTTTCCAATGAAGATAGAAAAGCAACATATTATTTAAGCCTTAACTCACTACCTTTACAATGTTTGATGGACTATGTTAGACAATAATGCCTTTAATTGTTTACTTGATGACATTTGATCCTAACTGATTTGATGATGTAATAGACTTTAATGCCTGTTTTTAGCTCAGAACTATCTTTTGAACACTTTTTGAATACATGTTTATAACTATCAAGGATTAGCATGGAACACTAGATTCAAATTTAGATTTGACGAATATCTAATTATCCCTTTATCAAAGATAGATTAAACTTCTACTATGTGGAAGAAACTCTACTAAACATGGAAGAACAAAAAAGGAAATACTTAATGCCCCAACCTTCAAGGATCCGAGACCTGGGTTTATGCACACATTTCTAGTACCGTGATAGATAAGCAAGCACAGGATCCCAGAGAAGAGGTGACCAGGCAGAACTGGAGTCAGAGAGGGCTGTTCAGAAGAGATGCAGCCTAGATTCTCTATGGGTTTAAAAATACTTTACCATGTGATCAGCTGTCTTGAGTAAAGACTTGGGGGAGGAAAGATCATAGGAGCAGGGTATCCCAGGTAAAGAAAATATCATTTGAAAAATTCAGGAGTCAAATTTTCTGTAGAGCATTTAGGAAATTATATGTTAATTATGTACATGAAGAAATAACAAGCATCAGAAAAGAAGAGTTAACATTAAGTAAGATTCAGCATTTGAACTGTGTGCTAGACAAAGCTTGAAGAAAGGAATACAAGGTTATGAGAAATGGCAATTCCTCGCCCTTACAAAGCCCCAGTTGGCAGTTGGTAATTTTGGCTAACGGTGTCTTCTTTAACAGGGCAACTTTCACAAGGCAGGTGCCATGAATCAACCTTTGCTTCAGTGCATATCAAGCTCCAGGACACTGTGGGCTATAATCTTCTCCCTCTCCTTCCCTTTTTAGTTTTCCCCCACTGCCACCCCACATAAACATGTCTTCAAATGAGAGTCTAGATCAGTCAGGCTCAAACCAAAATTATGATGCCTGATAGATCAAACTTTCAATAATAGAGCTAAAACTTCTGAATCATACATATATCGTATAATGCCCATTTATATCAAGATTTCTTCTTCACTCTCAAATAATTTGTTATTTTTTTAGTTCTAGGTGAATAGCCAATTCAATGAAAAAGTACACAATTTCGACCCATGTTCTTTGAAGAGAATGTGAGATTTCCAGACTATATAAATACCTAATTTATCTAGGCATTGTTTCCACCTTAAATCCAGCAAAGCTTATTACAATCTCGTCAGAAACAAATCATCCCAACATTATTTCTTGTCACTCTTCTCTATGTGCACCATCAAAGAAACAGCTCTTCTGTAATATGCACTAAGAAATATTATCTGATTCCTCACGAGGAAGTTGTAGCTTTTTCCTCAGAACCCTAAGACCAATGTTCCTGCTGCTAGTGCAGAAGTTATAATGCAAGCCTAACAATTTCTCTGTTTACCTCTATGCTAATTCTTTGACTCTTAGAAGTGAGAGACTATGCTTTAGTTGTTTGGGGCACATAAAAAACTGATAAAAAGAAAATACGTTATGGTTTATATAGTAAAATAGGGATCAATAGCCATTATAAGTAAAAACATACTATAAAGTAGTCAAAATATTTTAAACAGAAAATGAAAAAATTATTTGAACTTGTGATCATAAGAAAAGAAATATAAATGACACACAAGTATATGAAAACTATGCTTCACTTGATTGATAATAAAAAATAGGCAAATGAAAACAGTAACAAGTTATTTCATCCATAAGACTGGGTGGAGGAACATATATTTAAAAAAAATTAAAGCATGAGAGGCAAGGGTGTCAGGAAATGGACACTTTCTCTATTCCTAGTAATGTAAGTTTTCATGTTTTTGGATTACATATTGGGAAATATAAAAAATTTATAAGTGAACATGTAATTTTATCTAAAAATTCTCCTTCTAGATATCTACAGAAATGCTTATTAAAACATATTCATGAACATATTGACTCTAGCATTTTTTATTAAATTAAAAGTAGGAAACAACTTAAATATTCATCAATAAAGAAATAAATCATAATTCAATACCATTAGGTAGATAGTAAAATGAGGTAGATAATGATATTTAAATGACATGTAAATACCTTTAAATGCAGCAAATTATATGAAAATAAGCCCAGAATGATCTGCTGACTTTAAATTAAAGAACAATATGCATAACATAAGCTCTTTGGGAATACATAGCAGATAGAAAACACTCTAGAAGAGGCATAGCAACTTGTTTAAAATGTTTATAATGGGGAAGTTCAAATAGAAAGTGGGAGGTAAAGCAGAGGTGGCAGCGGAAAGCAGACTTCAATGTTTTCAATAACATGCATTGTGTTCTTAGCCTTGCATACAGTAATATATTCACATTAAAAATACAGAAAACTGAAAGCAGAGTATATCTTTTATATAATGTAAAAATACTAAGCTCAAGAACATTGTCAATTACATGCTACTTTGTAACAAAGCAATGCTATTTACATCCCCCAATGCCTTTGCAGCATTTGAGGTGACAAAGTAGAAGGACCAATTTCCCTGAAAATATAACATAGAAACTTCAATGACCATGAGAAGCTGGGAGTCCTGGGTTCAAATCCCATTTTTGACATTTTGACTGGGAGAGCTTTATTTCTCTGAGTCTTACCTTCTTGCATATATAATGTTTATTGTAGTATTTACCTTCTAAGATTTTGAAAATTCTTTACTTATAATAGGTTAATTATCTGTACTTTCTTTTATCTACTGATGCAAAAAGAACCCTGTTCTTCTTGAAGATAAAAAATAAGTTGTGCACGAAGATGTCTTTTACTTGAGGGCAGTTTCATACTACAGTCAATGACGTGGTGATTTCCTCTCAATTTATCATGCAATATGTCTTTAACCTCTGACTTAAAAACCACCCTAATTTTATTTTTTTTACTCATAAAATCATAGAATGATACAGGTAAAATAAATAGTCTTTAGAAGTCAATTACGTTTCATACCTTAGGTTTTATACCTGAAAGTAAAATAATCAACATCATAATGTATCTATCTACTGAATTTTAATCACTCCCCCCAGAGGAAATCATAGCATTTACCTCATTGACCCATCAAATGTTTAATTGTGAAGGAAATGAACATTTAGAGGAGCAAAACTTTCCTTTTCCTTGGTATAAAATTTCTGCCTTTGTCCTTATTTATATAAAATAGTGAAAAAGATGACATTTAAAAGGAAAGATAAGATATACTAGCAGGAAACAAGGAAACTATAATAGGGCAAAATTAAATGATGTTATTTCTTGTGAAACAGTGAAAATAGGTTACAGTTCTAGATGTGTTAGCAAATTCATGACAGCATTCATCCCTATTCCTTGATCAGTTGCTTAGGTTTTGGTGATAAAAAGATTCTAGCACAATTTGAAATACTTTCCAGGGACTTTGTATAAAAATTGCTTTCCAATAAACAAATTTAACACATTTTCTGGCAAATGATCATGACCATGGTTTCAGGTAAATAGTTACCTTATTCTTAGTACTGTCAATAAATCGTAGATGAATTAAGAGAGTTTAGTGATGGACACTATAGCTTAAAGATTTACACCTACAACTCTACTGCTAGAAAGGTGGTACTTAGTTTTTCATATGGGAACGCCTATGCAAAACCAGAAGGGTACTTCCCAAGACGAAGAAATAAGACAATTGGGTTTACAGGAAAATCTGCTAATCAATAAAGCCATTTTAAATGGTAATCAAGTGATATCCTTCTACCTGTCAATTAAGAATCCATTAGTAATGACAAAAGCAAGAAATCAGGTAAACATAATTCACATTAGAAACTTTCCAAAATTCAGTTGCCAAATTTGACAGTCTGTTCTTTAACAACTTGTACCTCTCTACTGGTAAGAAAATTATTTTCTGCTGTAAAGCTAATGTCTAAGAAAGGCTTGACTAAATATTTGTCCTATATAAATAGCTATTTAGAAAACCCCAAAATTAGAGATTATAACTTGGGATTGGTCTAAATTTTCAGGTAATTCCACTTTGGGTTTATTTGATTTTGATTTACCAACTCTTACCAAATCGATTGTTGTGCAGGTGGTTCAGATACAGATTGAAGTTTGAAAGCAAAACGTCTTACACGTGGGGGTAGTGCTACTTTAATTACACAGGTTCTAAACTCATATGACTATAGTCAGTGAGTAAGAGAAGAATTGTTCTCCTTTTCTTTATATGTTCAAAAAAGAGTATACTTATATTAACTTGTGTTCACCCATGTTTAGGCAACTGAGTATCTAGATAAAGATATTCTATTAAATATTATACACACAGATACACACATATATGCATATACAGATTTATGTATATACACATCAGAACTTAATATCTCTACAAAATGATACCCAATACAAATTAAAATTACTAATGTTTGAGGAATTTAAAACTAATATGAATCAACTAGTAAATCTAATATGACAGCTGAGGATGACAACTGGAGCAAAAATGCTAAATTTAAATAACTAAAAGCATTAAATTTGTCATCTACTGGTCCTGAATAACTATAGAATCATACTAGGGGAATATTTTGGGGCAATGGAGCTTAAAATTTAGAATATTCTAGCTATTATTGAATTTTTACTTCTACCTGAAAATCAATAAAATGTTATGACTTAATTTTAAAAGCTAACATTTGACCAGGTCTTGAAAAGCCAATACTAGTGGGCAGTCAGAGAAACTCTGGTATCCATTCCCATAGGTTTAACTTAATCAACATCTTATTTTATAACTTGTAAAATAACATGAGGTGAAGAAATAAATTAAAATAAACTCAAGTAAATAAACAATAATAATTTAAAAAGTTTCTCTTCTATTAAACAAGTAAATTTTTCCAAAAAAATTAGTTAACAAGGACTGTTTTAGTGTTTTATATATACCATTTTATGAATTAATTTTAGTAAATTGTATTGTCCTGATATACAGTATTTTAAATATAATTATATTTATATAACACACTCATTTATTTCATTTTTATTTTATATACTATTACAACTGGTGCAAACTGAGTTTAAATACAGTAACCAAATTTTCTGTACTGAAACCACGTTCTGGGTCTAAAATTTGGCTTATGTGTTTGTGTTTTTAAACATTGAATGACTTCCAATTCTGAGGATTTTGTATTTCGGATAGTCTCATTATCCTTTCAATATTTTAAGTACTTTTTCAAATGGAAACTGTCTTACCAATTATTAAATCTACAGTTTTGTATTTAAATGAATTGTGAGTGTACACAACATTTATTAATTCATCATTAATTCAGTTAGTTGTGCATCAGTGATGCGACATAGGTGGAGTGCTATTATAGGCCCTCATTACTCAGAAAGTTTCCTCATTGAACATATCATTCTAGATAAGGCTTAACTAAAATCATGATGTGGGTGTTGTAAACATCCCAGAAACAAAGAAAGAAAGAAAAGGAAAGGAAGAAAGAAAGAAAGAAGAAAGAAAAGGAAAGGAAGAAAGAAGAAAGAAAAGGAAAGGAAAAGAAAGAGGAGGGGGGAGAAAATAATGAAAAATAAATTAGCCATCATGTTCTCACCAGAGAATTCTGGACTGAACTAAGATGTGACAGAGTTTGAGTCTGAAAACTATATGTGGAGAGGATAATTTTATTTTGTTTGACAGCAAAGGCCCACAACACATATTGTGATTTATCTCAATTAACTTTTCTCCTATCTTTTTGTTTTGAAAAACTTCAAGCCAACAGAAAAGATGAATTAAAATAAAAGTACAACAGGCATCCCTATATACTTATCTATATATCATAAACACATACACACAAACAAAAAAAACACACATTTTGCTACATCTGTTTTATCTCTTTATCTTTCTTTCTAAATACATGCATACATGTCCTTTTGTTGTGAATAAAAAAATACACATATTTTTACATGAGAATATTTTGAAAGTAAGTTGTGCACAGTATGATAACTTCATTTACTTTGGTGTGGGTCTCTTATGAGAAAGGACTTTCACCCATATGTTTATTATGCCACTAGCACAAAAAATATAACAATAACACTCTAAAAGAACATTCTATAACATTATCTAATGTATAGTCACATCTAATTTTACCAGCTGTCTCTACAGTGTCCCTTATAGCTATTTTTATCTTCTGCTTCTGACCTAGTATCAAACGAGTATAATACATTGCAGTTTCTTTTCATTCCCTTTATTACTTTATTCTAAAATATTTCCCCTTTTTTGATATTTTTGACTTTCATGATATTGACATTTTTTAAGAGTTAAGGGCAGAATTTTTTTTTAAAATGGCAACAATTTGGATTTTTCCTATTGTTTCCTCAATATTAGATTCAAGCTAAAGGTTTTAATAAAAAAAATCTCAGAAAGGTGGGGTTAAGTTTCAGATTCTTTTACTTAAATTATGTGTATTTTATACCTCTGGGAATCTAATCAATCTCTGCATTTCTTGCTCCTGATGCTTTATTAATCAATCAGCAGACTCATTTCATGTTTAATATTTTCCAAGAAAATATCAACTAAGGAGATAGTCTTCTAAAGGTTCGCAGCACTTTTACTTTTATGTGTATCATATTACCATAACTATGATGGGTCTGTGAACTAAGATGGTATTGCCATGTTTGTCATTCAATAATAATGTCTGCATAGTGATTTCTGATTTTCGAGGCTATTTCATATATATTATGTCATTTTGTTCTTTAAGACAACTCTGAGAGTTTCACCTAAAATTAGTACTTTTTAAGTGAGTTCATGAGCCAAGCTTCTATTCTGAAAATGAGATTTTGTTCAAAATCACATGGCTAGTAAGTACTAGCATCAAGCTTAACATAAGTCTTAGGACTGAAAATGCAGTTCCTGGTTTGGTTTTTGTTCTCCATCATACCACAGTGTTATGGTTTAGATATTAAGTGTCCCCCAAAGTTCATATGTGAGGCAATGCGTGAGAAGTTAGAAGTGAAATAAATGGTTTGTGAAATCCTACCTGGTGGTAACTGTAGGAAGGTAGGGTGAGGCTGGATAAAGTGGGTTAATGGGAGTGTGGGATTGCCTTTGGGGTGCAAATTTTGTCATGCCTAAAAGAGCTCTAATTCTCTGCTTCCTGTGCCATGTTCTCAGCTGTTTCTTCTCACACCCTTCTACTCTGATGTTCTGCCTTACCTCAGCCCTGAGGAATGGAGCTAGCCATCTATAGTCTGAGATCTCTGAAGCTTTTCTTCCTCTGTGTTGTTCTTGTCAGGTTTTTGTTGTGTTGTGTTTTGTTTTTGTTTTTGTTTTGTCAAAGGTGGTGAAAAAGCCAGCTGAATCACAGAGTATCCTTGAATAACGGAAGATAACTTCCCAGACAACTCCAAAAAATATCCCATGATAGAATAAACCATATTTGAATATTCTCCAGGAAATTTCAAAAACATATGCTGCCATGTTTCTTCCAATTATCACAGCAATTTGTACCTTTTTGTCCAAACATGTTCACTTCATCTAAGGGTCCCAGTTGACTGAAGACCTCTCTGCCTCATTAGTTTTTAATTAGTTAACACTGACACTTTTGAAAATGACCACACTGACCTACCTCCATCTCTGTGGAGCTCCATATATCAAGTACCAACATGCTAAGTATGCGTAGGGGTGGTTGACTCCAATATCACCACAGTGAATAGATTTGGATTAAATGTATAGTGTTGTTCGACTTGGGAATTTCTGAGGAAAATAAAATCTGAAATTGCTGCTGAGGCAATTGACTGGGAAAAAGAGAAGGGAAGTAAAAAAAGACATTAGACTGGGAAATCAGAAAACCTACATGAATAACTCTGATAAATTACTTAACTTCTTTGAGCCATTCCTAATTTTAATCCAAGTAAAATAATGCCATTGACCTTAATTTTCTGTCAAATTCCTGCCAACTATGAAACATAACTATTGGCTTGGCCTCAGGGATAATGTAAACAAGTTCAAATGAAGTTGGACTCAGCTCTTAGAAGAACTTTCTTTTTAAAATTCATTAGTGATCCATATAGGGAAATCAATACTTTCTTAATAAAGCATTTAAATTTTCAAAAATATAGAACAATATTTATTTAACATATATTTTAATTAGATTTTTATCTTTTCTAATTTGACAATACTTAAGTTTAAAATGTAATTTAACTAAAAACCTCTTTCCCATGTTAACTATCATCTTTTTAATTTTCAATGGGTTTTGAGGCATTATAATTGTCAATTGAATTTTGGATTGATCTATCTGCACAGCACTTAAAATCTGAAGCAGCAATGCACCACCATAGTAATAATGTTCTCACCAACAATGTTGATAACAACAATAATAATCAAAATCTGTAATCATTTGTATTTATGCTCACTACATTCAATTTCCAAAATTGCTTGTTGCTTCTCATTTTCTTCAATCACAGATGAAATTTAATTTTGCATATTTTTGAAATTGCTTCCAAAGAGCAAAGAAGCTTAAATTCACTTAGTCACTAGAAAGTATATATGCTTGCTGAAATTTGGATGAGTGTTCCCCTAAGGTCCAGAGGTTTAGAGGCTTGGTCCCCAAGGTAATGTACTGGGAAGTGCTTTGCACTTTTAAGAGGTGGAAACCATAGGTACTGGGAGCAACTCTTGAAGGGGATTGTGGGACCTCAGACTTTCAGGTTCTCTCTGTTTCCTGGCTTGTATTTGTTCTAGCAAGGACACCAGTCATGATGTGCTGCCCTGACATGAAGCCCAATCTTGGACTTGAAACTGCAGAACCATAAAACAAAATAAACCTCTATTTACTTCAAAAGTCACCTACATTAAGTATTTTGTTTTAGTGAGACAAAAGTGACTAATACATTGCTTTCCAGAATATTCACAGAAAAAGAAGAGATGTAGCTTCAAATTATGTGAGTTGGGGTTAGACCGTCCAATGTTTGAATCCATGCCCTGCCATTTGCTTATCTTCAAATAGTGACAATATATCAAGATTATAGGGATGTTTGGAGATAGAGATGTGAACTGTGCAGTGCAGTTCCTAGAGCACTGTATGTATTTACCTAACGGCAATTATTTTCAACTCAAATAATACTTTAGTGTTAAAAGTTATATATGCTTAGAAAATAATAAACATTATATACAATCAGCATAGCAAATATTCACTATCAGTAACTAAAAATATTTAAGAAAGTAGAGTAATTCTGATCCTTTAAAATTAGAATTCTCAACCTTTCCTTCCTAACCATCTAATATGTGATGATCTTTTGGGTCTTGCATTTCCACAAATCGTCCTGTTTTCCTTTCTTTCTTTCTTTTTTTTATGTCCACTCCCACCACTTTTTCCTGAAGTATTTTAATGTCTTGTCATTGATCCCCTACATCCACACCATAGCTCTTTCTGATCCACGCTTTAATGATCTTAATTTTTTAAAAAAATGTGTTAACCATCCTCATCTACTTTACACCTAGCAATACCATCCTAAACTCTTATCATAGAGACATTTTATCTTATCATAGAGACCATAACCCTTAACTCAGCCCACAAATCTCCATTACCTAGCACTATTAAACACCTGTTTAGCTTAACTCCAGATTCTATTTTCTATTTTATTTCTATTTTATTCTGTGAAGCATGCACAGTGTTGCTGCTATGTAGAATGGCATTCTAATTTTTTTTTCACTCCATTCTCTGTGTTAATTCCTACTTGCTCAGATCTCAGACCAAACACATATTCTTAAGGGAAGACCTCAGTGCTCCTTCCAACTTCAAGTAGGTCAGGCATATTTTCACAGCTACTGATTTCTCCCTTCAGTATATTGCACCTTTCATAATTTATATATGTTTTATTATGTGTTTATTGAGCTAATAAATTTATCATTTATTATATCAACACATATTCAATACATCCAAGTATCATGCCTTTTTTTCTAAATTTTATATTCTTGAGTAGCACTATGTCTACACAAAGCCAACACTTAATGAAAATTAGTTGAAAAAGTACAAAAGGAAATCAGACTATTTTGTCATTGTTATTTTTCCCACAGGGTTTTTATTTCAAAAATTATGTTCTTTTTGGAAACTCTTCGTCTGCTACTTTTTTAAAGATGGTTCGTGTCCAGTATATGCAATTCAAACATTAGATGAATAACTGTGTTTGACTAAAACAACAACAATCATAGTTGTTCCTGTAACTTGATCAGACAGTCCTAATATAAAATAATCACTATTAGAGTGAATGGGCCTAAATTCCAACATTTTCTAACATATGGGGCTTTGTTATAGGAAAATATATAATTTATTTAAGAATTTTTAAGATATTAAAAGCAGTGACCTAAAAGGAGAAAATGTTTAGCTATTTCAAAGATTGCAACCATATTCAATTATTTATGTGTGAATGTGATAATTTAAAAATTACAAGTTAACTGTGTTTAAAAGATCAGCTATTATTTTAAGTCAGGCATTTAGAACTGAAAATGAATTTTCTAAAGATATTCAGGTATGCATGGTGCTATTTAAATGTACAGCTAACTTTTGTTTTTAGCAATTAATTATAAAAGTTCATCAGGGATTGGGTTGTAGCTCAATTGTAGAGTACTTGCCTAGTATCTGTAAGGCCCTGAGTTCAAGCCTCAGCAACACATACACACACACACTTCTACACTCATACAAAGCCTATTTCCAAATATATATATTTGAAATAAATATATATATTTGAAATGATAATTGCACTGGGAGAAGGAGCTACCAAAAACCAAAATTTTGTGGGTTAGTATCTGTCCTATATTCTGTACCACTGGTCTACCAGTCTGTTTTTGTGACAATACCATGATGTTTTTGTTACAATTGCTCTGGTGCTATTACTCACTTTTAAGGAAAATATATATACTGCTTATTTTTTTTTGTTCTGATTTTGTTTTTTTTAATGAGAGAACTAATTGCAACAAATGTTAACTTGAATTTCCCAGCTGTATATCTTATAATGCTTTAAAGGAGGAGAATGGCTACCCTTAGCTGCTGAGGAAGTGGAACATCTGAACTGGATGTTCCCATGGAAAGCTTTGGAAGCAAAGATTGAGAAGAGTGGGGAAATTCATTGCAAGAGAGGATGAGACGTGGATTTAAATAGTAAAAGTTCTGGAAATATTTAAATATATTATTGGCTAGTATTTATGATTAGAATGTAAATTGGAGGAGGAAAGAATTGAACCTAAGCTAAAACTGTCCTATAAACTTTTATTGTCTTCTGAGAAGTGTCTGTTCAGGTCCTTGGCCCATTTATTGATTGAGTTATTTGGTTTTTTGTTGTTTAACTTTAACTTTTTGAGTTCTTTATATATCCTAGAGATTAGTGCTCTATCTAATGTATGAGGGATAAAAATTTGCTCCCAAGATGTAGGCTCTTTATTTACCTCACACATTGTTTCTTTTGCTGAGAAGAAACTTTTTAGTTTAATTCCATATCATTTATTGATTATTGATTTTAATTCTTGAGCCAAAGTAGACTTATTAAGGAAGTTGGGGCCTAATCCCACATGATGGAGATTAGGGCCTACTTTTTCTTCTATTAAATGCATGGTCTCTGGTTCTATTCATAAGTCTTTGATCCATTTTGAGTTGAGTTTTGGGCATGGTGAGAGATAGGGGTTTAATTTCATTTTGTTGCATGTGGATTTCCAGTTTTCCCAGCACCATTTGTTGAAGAGGCTATCTTTTCTCCAATGCATGTTTTTGGCACCTTTTTCTAATATAACATAATTGTAATTTTGTGGGTTAGTCTCTGTGTCCTCTATTCTGTACTACTGGTCTACCAGTCTGCTTTTGTGACAATACCATGCTGTTTTTGTTACTATTGCTCTCAATCAGCAAATATATGAAAAAAAGTTCATCGTCACTAGCAATTAGAGAAATTCAAATCAAAACCACTCTAAGATTCCCCCTCACTACTGTCAGAAGGGCAGGTATTATGAATATAAACAACAATAAGTGTTGGTGAGGATGTGGGGAAAAAGGTACACTAATACATTGCTGGTGGGACTGCAAATTGGTGAAGCCAATATGAAAAGCAGTATGGAAATTTCTTGGAAAATTGGGAATGGAACAACCACTTGGCCCAGCTATCCCTCTCCTCAGTCTCTACCCAAAGAACTTAAATACAGCATACTACAGGAACACAGACACATCAATATTTATAGCAGCACAATTCACAATAGCTAAACTGTGGAACCAACCTAGATGCTCTTCAGTAGACGAATGGATTAAAAAATGTGGCATATATATTACAAGAGAATATTATTCTGCAATAAAAGAGAATAAAATCATGGACTTTGCAGGCAAATGGATGTAGTTGGAGAAGATAATGCTAAGTGAAGTTAGCCAATCCCAAAAAAACAAATGGCAAATATTTTCTATGATATAAGGTGACTGACTTATAGTGGGGTAGGGAGAGGGAGCATGGGAGGAATAGACGAACTCTAGATAGGGCAGAGGGGTTGGAGGGGAAATAAGGGGACACCGAGGTTAGAAATGATGGTGGAATGTGTAGTCATATTTATCCAAAGTACATGTATGGAGACATGAATTGGTGTGAATATACTTTGTATACAACCAGAGGTATGAAAAATTGTGCTCTATATGTGTAATAAGAATTGTAATGCATTCTGTTTTTATATATAAATAAAAATATTAATTAGAAAAAAATTAAATAAGTTTTTATAGCCAGTCTAAAATAGACTCGTCCTCCTAGAATGAGTAAATTGAAGAGCAAATTAATTCATAGTAAGGTAGGAATGTCTGAGCTAATGGAGTTTAATTAAAAAGATGTGCTTCTTTTGATTTGAGAACAATGACAAATGAAACCATAATTGGATTCTTAGGTTCCAGGAAAGAGTATGTGCCATTGGGTTTTAGCACATGACATGCCATATTTATTCACATATTCCTTTTATTGCTTATTTCTTTTCCTTCAATTTGAAGGAAGATATATGCTGCTTAATTTTTTATTTGATTTGCTGTTTTTAATGAGAATGGTTTTGCTTATTTTTCTCTCCACATAAGTTTCTAAATTTATTCTAATGAGGCTAGGATCATCTTTTAAACATAGGAGAGATTCATATTAGAAAATCCAAATTTCTGTAAGATTTTTGTGGCAAACCTTTCCTCATACATTCCTTGAATTTCTCAGGCTCTTTTGGGCACAGTTGAACCTCTCAAATTGTTTGATTATATGCCAAGGAGCAAGTTTCCTCTCTCAATTCTAATGTCTACCTAAGCAGATGAAGTCTTACCTGAACAGTCTTTTGCTGACACTTCCTGATAGGCCCACACCAGATCAATTTGTTACTAAAGTGATACTGATTTCATCATTACTAGTAGTATTAGTCATAGTAGTAGTAGTATTTCTGGTTTTTATCATCAGAATTATTATTAATGAAATTTTTGTCTAAAAGTAATATTTATAGGTAAATTGTTTTAATGGAGTAGTAAAGAATCAGAATTTGCTCACTCATTGGAAAATTGTGGTCTACTAGTTCGGGCAGCTGTAATGCCCAGATTTACTGAAACCTTTAAAATGGATTATTTTAAAACTCCAAATTAAAAGATTGACACATTAAAAACAACATGAATTATAGAAATTCAGTCCTAAAGCTAAGGGACACAAGGAGAGTATGCACACATTAAATAGTATGAAGTCAAAAACAAACCAAAACACACTCAAAGTCACACATTCCCAAAATTGCTGTCTTCTACTAAATCTTAATTTTATCTTGCTTTAAATTATCCAGTAAGATCACTGCTATACTAATTAATATAAAAATAATATCAATGCACAACTGTCCCTTTCCATGAAGTGGTAAAGAACAGTTCTAACATTATAAGAACACACGGAACCCTGTAGAGCACAGGACAACTAAACAGAAACAGATTGTTAGGGAGGACACTACCTCCCTAATTAATAAAGAAGGTAAACTAGTATTTGAGAGGCACAGATATCAATAATCTGAGAAAAGGATAGATAGTTAATAATAAAGCAACTATCAACAATTGTGAGATATAAACTAGAAAAGATTAAAAGCTAAAATAAAACTTTGCTTTAATGAGATAACATGCCATTCTGGGGTACATTCAGAATTTTTCACTTGGGCAATGTGACAAACTCCATATAGTACTTACAAATAGAATACTAAAAGAGGGAAAGATAGAAATAGCAGAGAAATGCAATTCAGAGCTTAGTCAAGTTCATGTTGGAGATGAGAGAATAATACAGACTTTTAAATTGAAGGGTATCTGCAATATTTCAGACACACAGGCACTATTTGTCAGTGCGTTAACTACACTTCATTTCTTAAGGTAGTTCAGAACAAGGTATGGAGAAGTAGAAACCCTGATATTTGATCTATTAAAACTCAGGTGGGTTCTCACATATAAAATGTTTTATACATTATTATGATAATGAACACAGCATTTTCTTGTCAATTTTTATCCCAGAATCTCAGATAAGTTCCATCGATTAAGACAACTGTCATAACTTGTCAGTGGGTCTAAGAAACTGTTGCCTAAGTGGTCTGTTCATGAAAAGTGGTTCTCAACTATTCCCAGTCTATAACTCATAATATATTGCAGAGACAGGCATTTTTTACTAATATTGAAGAAATTTTTAATGAATAATTTTCTTTTTAAAAAAATATCATGTTCAAGGTGACATATAGCCCAACTGCTGCATTCTATGAACTTTACAGAGTTTACGTTATAGCCATACTACTTAGAAGAGCTCACAGGTTATTCTATTTAGATCATATCCAGCAATGAGATCTCACAAGCACATTCATATCAAGGGTTAGATGAGAGAATGTAAGGCAACAACAACAACAAAAAAAAAATACAAAGAAAAAAAAAAAAAACTGAGAACAAAGAACTGTAACCCGAGATTGTGAAGCAGGAAAAAAAGGTCTGCTGACCAGTATCTGAAAACACGTGTATTCCAAAATACGGCTTTCAATTGATTGAATATGTGTCCATATTTATACCATGTTAATTAAAATCATTTTAAGAAAGCCTCCAGAAAGAAGTTCCAAAGTAGTCTTTAATTACAAAAACAACAACAACAACAACAAAACATTAAAAGCAGCATGTTGTTTTAGAATGAAAAATGCATGAAAACAAAGGAAAGGTTTATATTCCCACCTTTAACGTAAGGAGTTTTATCGAATATTGTGAAGACAAAACTTGAAGGACTATCAAATAACACTTGAAGGAGATTTCCTACTCTCTATTATAGAATACTTCACTCAAATCTAATCTTTATTTATAATTTGTTTTCCTAAATTCAATTTGAAAATCGTTAAGTATGATAGCATTACTATAGTGCCCACTACTCCCACCTGTAACATGTGCACCACCAATTCTCCTACACTCTCTTCACCCTTCCCTTGTCATTTAAATTTGCTGACATTCTTAATAAAATGCCATGAACAAATTAGACAAGTTCAACTTTGTGTGGCTTCATGAAAGGTCATCTCAAGAAGTTTAAAAAACTGATCTGTGCTATATATGTGGATATCAAATATACTTCATTGAACAACCCTGAATTATATAAAAGCAAAATTATATACATGTGAACATGAACCCAGGAAATACTTTGTCCGGAAAATAAAAATAAAAAAAAATCTCTTGACATTTACAGTTAGTCTCCTTATGAATATAACTTGAAAAAAAGATTTAGGGGAAAACTAATATAAAACAAATATATGTAAGTCTTAATATTTTTTTTCTTACAAGTTCTATACATTCTCTTTCACATAAATACTGGAAATCATTTATCTAAATAGTTTATGTCTTATAAAACCAAAGAGAATATAATTCAAATTGGTTTTGATAAATGTCTCTTCAATTTCCAAAGATTCCATCAGGATTTTGTCTGGAAGGAAGGCATTCCTTGGTCATATTCAATCCTGAGAAGCTGATGAAGCAAACCTACGTGGCATCCATGGTGAGTTGACAAGTTGATCCTTGCCTAGGTGAACTACTTCTCATTTCCAAGATTGCTTTCCTGTTGAGAACTTGAACTTATACTGGAAAACTCAGAGGAACTGACAACAGTGGTAAGCACCAGTCAAGTCACAGAATGTTGTCCATTGCAAAGCAGTAGAAATGAGTAGGCAGATTTGTGGGTGTTCCCGGGAACTCATCAGTCTCCTGTTCATTTTCAATAGGAGACTCACAAGTTCCTGCAAATGCACACAAACTTATTTTAAGAAGGCACCCTTTGCAGATAAGCAGATGGTGATATTTCTTCCACTTCAAGTGAATACAGTAATCTGTTCCCCCTGGAGTGTCCTCAGCAGCTGGGCTGGTGCTTATGATTCTTTCCAGTGTGGTGAGCATCCTGGTCACTTTCATTCATAAATTCAACAAATATTAACTGAATATCTCCCATGCCAGTCACTGCTTTTGTCTTGATGATACAGTAGTGAATAATGTCTTGCCTGTGTGGCAATTCTATTAAACATTTGTCCACTTCATTTTTAATCATGTGAACATCAAAGCATTAGTCTCTAATGTCAACTGAAAGACTGTGATGCTTAAACTTTTCTTTGTAAATTCTGTCGTGTTTATAGTTCATAGTGCAATGGGAAAAACCTAGAAATGGAAGAACTAAGAGATCTGAATTTCAGACCTCCTGCAACTAAAACCTATCACTATCATCACATTTAGCCTTTTTTTTACTTCAGTTTTTTCATACATAAAAAATTATTTGGGTTATTCTATTTTTTCTTCCATTTTGAATATAAATATCTGATTATAATAAATGGAAAGAGAATGAAAGGATCTATACATAAAATAGAAAGCTATTAAATTTGTCTTTTTCAATAAATATAAAAGCCAAATAAAACACCTTGAATTCAGCAATAAGGTTTAAATATATCATTGATTACCAGCATCTTCTCCAACAACCAACCAATAAATTATTTTTCTCATATGGAATTAATTAATTTGCTTTTTTCCTGGCTTCTAGCATTAGAATTTTCCCTACAGGTTTTAATGAAATCCACACTAGATCTTGGGCTTCAATAAGACAGGCTCAGTTATTGACCAGGAAAGTGGGATAATCACCAAGGTGAAGACAGGTTTCAGTCTTTGCAGGTTTCCTGGAACTTCAAGCTACAGAAATTTCTGTCTTTATTGATTTTCTCAAGTATTAACAAAAATCCAAGTGTCTCCTTTTCCCATTAAAAAAAAAAACATATTTAAGCAATTGTGCCTGTATGTGCACAGGCCCTGACAGCTTATATTTAAAAAAAAAAAATGTTCACAGCTTGTAAAACTCCTCATGCACTCAAACTGGGTATAGCACAGGCAACATATTCTATTTATTTATTTGGCTACCTATGTATCCTTTACAGGGGCCATCTATAAAAGATTTACTGGAGAAGTTTAAGTTTCATATCCTAGTTAGGAATTTATAGAAATTAAGTATGAGTTTTCTCTGTTATCTATCTATCTATCTATCTATTTTTGCCTTTCTTACTGTAAAGGGCCTAAGACCATATCTAGGTACATCATTGTGTACCAGGGGCAGCACTACCATGGAACTCTGTCACAGTGGGATGGAGAAGAAAGCCACAACCAATATCACCTGAACTTCTCTGACCTGTGTTGGTAAAGCAGATGGTGGGGAGCATTTCTCTAAATGAACCTGGAATAAGTACTGGTATGGCAAAAAGACTTGGTGAAAAATAGAGAATTTTTTCCTTACTTTCTAGAATGAGAAAGGATAGAAGACTCTGCTGAATAATTCTCTCACTATATGGCTATATTAAAATTGATGATACCTAAACATGTAACTAATATGCTACAAAAGTCATTTGCTATTTAAGTCTCCAACTAAAATTCCAACTTAAATTTCAAGAATACTTGAAATAATCTATACAAATAAGAGTATATCACAACTTTAACCAAAGAATAAGCATTCTCTAGGCAGAGGCTCCATCCTGTTTTCTTTTAGTTTTTATACCTGCCAACTCTTTAGCAGCAAAGAAAATCAATTGTGATTTTGAGTATTATATGAAAATTTAGTCTTATATAAGTAATAAATCAATACTATTTGTTGAAACAGTTTCATAGAACTAGACTGGCTAAATAAGTATAATATAATCCTTTCCTTATAGTGTTTACATTAAAGGTTTAGATTCTCAGTCTAAGTCTCAATTTTACTGTTTTTAAACGAAGGTGTTAATAACATTATGTCAGAATATTTTTGTGATTCTTATCGTGATTGTCGTTATCTTCAACATCATCATCATCAGGAACATAAACATCCAGGGAAAGGAATGGAATCGAGAGAACAAATTGGGTAGTACAGCTCTGCTACTGAATTTACACATTATTGCTAAAATGTTGACACTAAAAGGGAATTGACAAGAAAACCCTGAGGAGCATCAGTGTAAACCTAACTCACCATAGTCATGACAAGGTTAAGGTTAGGATGAACTCTGGTAAATTCAGATTGAGAAGGCTTGCTACTCTTAGGAAATTCTTTCCAAGTTAACTTTAAGGGTTAATCATTTAAGAAGATGAAAAATTAAACCATTCCTTGTATTTCCCATTAAGAGAAACCATTTGTTGACATCACTATAGGGCTTTGCAAATTAAACTTCTGCTACATATCGTCAATACTGAACGAAATTATTCAGGGAACACTCACGCAATTCATGAAGACTTAACAAGGAAAATGGGCAAAAAAGAAATGTAGAAGTTTCTTAATCACAGAACAACATCTTTTAGACTATATAAACACTGTAAAATACTGTAAAGATTTTTATGTTTTAATTATTAAAAGTTTTCCTGTTTTAAGGGAGTTTTTCCTTATACTACTACTTTACTTATGTTACTACCCTTTTATTGATAAGCATTTCTATACTTATTCCAGTCATTAATTTTTAAATAAACAAAATAAATTGTTCAAGGAATGTCAAACTTATACTTTGTTTATATATATATATATATATATATATATATATATATATATGTATTTTTTTACCTCATCAAATTACCATTCTCAGAAAAAGTGAGCTAGCTGGTTGTAGTAGGTAGATATAAATCTGAATTCCAAAATGTATCTTCCATGTTACAATGAAACATACCTATTAAGGATTATTATTGAAATTATGCAAATAGGAGAACAGACATAATGTACTAAGTTTGGTCAAGCTCTAGATTTGTTTTTTTCTCTATTTTTCTGTTGTGATTAGGTATATGTCCATAGATTTCAGAGAAAATCTGTGAGTCTAGAGAAATGGATTTATTCATTTATTCATTGATGTTTTCTGAGATATTTGTTTGTCATTAAGTTCATAATCAACAAAAAATGTTCACTTATGCTTTTGTAATTATTTTTCTTGCCTATCCCTGCAGCTCAACATGGCAACAGGAATAATGACCAGGTATAGCCACATATTTTATTAAAAATCAATTCTCCATAAAATCAATGGAATTTATATGTATAATCAAAATTTAAATGAAACTTAACATGTAAAGAAAAGCAATGACAATCAAAAAAGTTTTTTCTCTAGATATATTGGTATTTAAGCTGATTAAGCAAACTCAAGAGCCTGTATTATTTGACATGAGAAAAAGCAACAATAAAAATAAGAAAATGTAACAACAACTTAAATAACTTTCATTTTGTCAGATACTTACGTTTCTATGCTAAGTCATACTCAGCCCATTATATATTATATCCAATAGTTTTCTTTTAATAGTTTTTAATTAGTTTTAATTAGAAGAAATGTTTTGCTAGTGCTGCAATAACAGGAATGGTTAAAACTTAATTAATATCCCACTTTCAGAAATGTTATTCCTTTTCAAGTATCTCATGATAAAAATTTCTCCATTTTTTTCAAATAATTCAAGTGTTTTTTTTATCTTTAATTGTATACAAAGCAGTGGTTATAATGATAATGATGATTGTTTCAAAATACTTCATGAATTTTCTTTCTTTTTTTAATTTTAAGAAGTGTTATATAAACCTGATACTTGGATGTTCAAATAGTTTAGAAATACAAAGGTAATGGGAAAATGTCTCTTTATAGCCAAACTTCTTCACTTAAAATTTCTGGGAGTAAGCATTGTTAATTGTTGGCATTAATATTCTGGAATATTTCCTATGAGTATGATGATTATTTTTTTTTGCTTGTTTTCACTTCAGAGTATATACACTGAGTCCTGAAAATTCCTTAGGCACTTCTGCACATCTCTTCATGAAAGCTAACTGTCTTCAATGGCTGGTAATGTTCCATGATAAAAGCACTATAATTTTAATTACCACCTTCCAACATCTAGTTCCCACCTATTATAATTAAACAGTTAATGCGACTCAGAGTAAGTGTATTTATGTCTATGTGCTGTCTAATCACTTCTAAAAAAATATGCAGTGTTTTTCTTCTTTCCTAAACTTCTAAAAATTGACAAATTTTACAGTAGAAAGGCATTTTGCATCTCCATCAACAGAGAATATCCATGATCATTTACCTATACCCTTGACAACAGGGTAAATTATCATTTTAAAAAGTCAAAGGCATAAAACAGCATTATTATTGCTTTCATTTTTTTTTCTGATGAATGAAAATTGTATCTCTGGTTATATTTCATGTTTTAGTAATCAGTAGTTTATCTTGTTTCTGTAAATGAGTTATTCTTACTTTTTGACAATTCTATTATTCTATTCGGTTGCTTTTACGTTTTAGGATCTATTTAGGTATTTATGATAGAGAATAACATTATGTTACCTATTGCAAACATTTGTTTCTAGCTTTTGCCTTAATTTTGAACTTTTTTGGTGGCATTTTTAACTATATAGACATTTTTAATGCTATGTAGTTAAATCTACCAATCAATTCTTTTTAGTCTGAGTTGCACTTCTTTCTTACTAGGAATTTACCAAGTTAGTACTTTAAAATAGACTACAATATTTTCTTCCTTTCTAACACTTATTTTTGAGTTTGATACTTAATTTAATTAGTGTTAACTTAGTAAGAAGTAACAGTTTTTTTCAATGACTAGTCAGTGGTTTTATTATATTATATTTATTATATTTAATAGAGAAATACAAAATTTTTATTAATATGATATCAATAATTGCTTGTTCATATAAAACATAGTTTTCTTTTGCTATTCTAATTTATTTTTAGTTTATTTATTTATTTATTTATTTATTTCAGTACTGGGGATGGAACCCAGGGGCAATCTACTACTAAGCTACATCCCTAATCCATCTTATTTTTTTTTTAAATGGCCTTCATTAAGTTGCTAAGGCTGGCCTCAAACTTGAGACCCCAAATTCCCAAGTTTATGGGATTATAGTTGTGGGCCACTGCATTTGGCTTCTTTTTAGTTTTTAATTGACAGATAAATATTTTATATACTCATCATGGACAACATGTTTTGAAATATGAATAATTGTAGAATTGCTAAATTGAGCTAATGAACATGGATGACTTCACATACCTTTTTTGTGGTAAGACTTTTTAAACTTGTGTTAAAAATTTAAGATAACTGTGAGTCATCCACAGGGAGATATTTTTGAGGTGACTAACTATATGAATTACCACTATAGTACAGATCTGAACTAGAGATAGTGATTTGCAAATAAACAACATAAAGAACTAACGAAACAGATAATAGATAATGTTATAAAGTGTCCATAATGGCTGACAGAATACAGCCCAAAACTGAACTTTTAAGGACACTAACATACAAGAGAACACAGAACAGGAGCTTTCACGAGTAGATAACACTGTGCAGAGAACTTGATGACACAGACAAGTATGATACAGAAGCCCAAAGAAACAAGCATTCTTAAGTGAAGATGCCCTTTAAACCTCAGGCAAGGCAGCTAACATTCTTGATGTTCATGTTAGCCACCTATAAAATCAGTATAATTTAGAATATTTTCCTTACATTTAGTCCCAACAATGAAATTAAACTTATTTGGTAATTGGTATCCATATGGTACATGTGGCTTTATTTTACTTGATGTTTTCCTGTCGCTGTATGAAAGGAGAATATTTTCCAAGATCTGTTATGAATTTTATCATATGTATCACTATTTCAGAGCCAAGACAGATGTGACTATTTATGCACAAGATGTCAGCTAGAATATGAGCAAGAAAAATCATAATGAGACTGTTGGCATACAATTACGTAACAAGTTGCTTATAAACTTCCATTGTTATTTCTGTGCAACAGCAAAAAAAATAGCTCTTTTATACTCAAGTGCTATAAAAAAAATTAGGAGGAAACAAGACTGTGCTATAAAACCTTTAGCTAAAAGGCCATGTGGTTTAATGGAAAACACTCAGTGGTGTAGACAGACTTGAATCTGAATCACAGATTCTGGGACTAATTTTGCTCATGTATAAAATGATTATACATGTTTTGTATAGATATATTAATTACATGAAATAACTAGAATTTTAAACAGTATCCTTATTTTGCTTCACTTGTTGTTCTTTACAAATACAAGTATATATGATCTGTAGAAACAAACTCTCTTCTCTCTTGTGTGACATACCTAAGTTAAAAGAAAAAAATATTTGAGGCATTATACATGAAAAGTGATTGAAAACTTCAAATCATGAATGTAAATGTTCTTGACACTTTATTTGAATCATTATCACTTACAAAAAGCAGTCATTTAAAGTATTTGTGAATGGTGAACAGGTACCAAAATAAGTGTTTCCAAGGCAAAAAAGGAAGACACAATGAGAAAAAGTATGCCTCTACATAGTGTGTCTACAGCCAGCACTAAACCCTCAGGCACCTGTATGTACATGAACCATCCACATGCAACAAAACTCATCTCCATCCGTAACTGGACATAATATATATTCATACAGAGAAGTTAAAGTAGAAGAGAGCAGACATGAAAATATGTTTGGGCATTTGGGGACTGCTCCATAGAGGATATGACAGACAATGCTATGTATATATATCAAAACACGTTTTTCTCAATCCTAGGTATACAAAAATCTATACACTTAGTCCCATTTGCTGGGACCATATGATGCATTTTGGTCAATGAAAGGTAAGTGGAAGTGATGTATATAATTACTAGGTTGAGGAAATGAAAAGCCCCTCTCTAATTATTTGCTTTCATCCCCTCTCAGTTGCTTTTTTAAAAAAAATTAAGAACTAGTTAAGTGGGTATATTCTTCAGTGAAATACCTGGCCTCAAATTCTGTACAATACTCTGTGCCTGATATCCTTTTCTTTAAAATGGAAACAACAAATAGTCTCAAAGTCATGGGGTTTTGAAGATCAATTTGCATCATACATACAGAGGTTATAGAAAAATGCCAACAAAGAATTAACACTCAAAATGTTAGCTATTTTTCATGAGTACTTTTCATTAGTAACATTTTTATATATGGTTCTTTCTAAATTAAAAATTAAATTAAAAAATTGTCATAATAAATAGAAAATTAGAGGAATTATATAGATATAATTTTATTAAAAAACATATTTTCCAAGAACTAGTGCCAGAGTTAGAAAGTGTTGCCTTTATCATTAATTCTTCATCATAAGAAATATTCAAAAGAAGAAAAATAACTGTCAGTGATAAAGAAAATGATTCTTTCCATAGATAGAAATGCATTTTTTCTAAGAGTTTATATACTTTCACATTGCCCTCAAGGTGTCTGATGTTCAAAATTACCTTTCCGAGGGATAGGATTATATTGCAGTGATTGAAAACTATTTAGAATAATTCTTAAATAATTCATTAAACTTGACTGATGAGACAATAGGCCAAATCACTATGTATGAAAAGAATAGTTCATAATACTTTGTGTAGCATTTATCATCCAAAATAAATGGAAAAATAATGTGGTTTCCAGATAACTATTCAAATAACAAGCAAGCCCATGAAAACTAAAATGACAAAGAATGAAGAAAAACATAATGAGGTGCTTTACTGACTAATGTACTGACAGAATTTAAATTTGACCATTCATGAAAACTGTTAAAGGATGAGGGAAAACTCACCAAATACCACAGAAGTATTTGCCCAGAGTAGAAGTTTCAAGTAGTCTGTCTATATCAAGATTGTGCTTCACCAAGACTCAATTTTCTTTGCTGATATTTAATAGAAATACTGGATAAGTCAAAATCAATGGATTCCTTTCTTCTCTAAATTTGTATTAGTAATCCTGAATTTAATAAAGAGGATGATATTTATAGGAAACTACTGAAGCTACACACTTCCATAGGGCCAGTCCAGCCCCTGCAGGCTCAAGCTTGAGTCCCATCTCAGTGGATCCAAGCACAAAGCCTGATTACAAACCACAGAACCTGACTTCCTCAGAAAACTCAGGTTTAAGACCCAAACTAGCTCCAGACCATCTCCTGTGGATCCAGGTTTTAGGCCAGCTCCTATAAATGCAGGACTCTGGCCTGGGCATGAGGACCTAGGCTTCAGGTCTACCACCACAGACCCAATCAATAGTCTCAAAACAGTGTATCAAGATGCCAGGCCCATCAACCTGTTGACCTAGTAGTTATCAGGCCAAACTACCCAAAGACTCCAACAGAAAGCTTATCCACAGATGAGCAAAATTAAGCTTATCCACAGATGACAAAAAGTTTTCCTGTAACCTCAGGAAAGGCTTTCTTAGGCAGTTTCCAAAGACTGGAATAAGTCCCTACTTCTTCAACTACAGAAACAGCAATACATGATAGCCATAATATCCAGTAGGGAAACATGACTCCACCAAAAGGACAAGTAAAGCAACAGTAATGGAACCTAAAGAAATAAAAATTTATGAAGTTCTTGACAAGAGTTTAAAATAATTGTTTTGTGAAGGCTAAATGAAAATCCAGAGATACAATTCAAGTATATCAGAAACAACAACCCACCCCCAACTAGAATTTTAACAAAGATGTTGAAATAATAAAAACAAATCAATTATGAGATTTGGAGCTGAAAGATACAAGGGATAAAATGAAAAATACAATAGAGTATTAACAGAAGAATTAATCTCATGAAAGAAAGGAACAAAGGGTCTACAAAACAATTAAAAAGCAATTAAAAATGATATCAGTCAGGCCTTCCCTATCCAAAATTACCATGAATATAAGTGGATTAAATTCTCCAGAGAACACAGACTTTCTGAAAAGTTATAAGAACAATAATGACAATGCCCAATTGTATGCTCTCTAGATGAAATGCGTACGACCTGAAAAGATACACAAAAACTGAAAGTGAAGGGGGGATAATAATTGATAGTCCACTCAAATAAAATCAAAAGAGAGCAAGGGTGGCTATATTTATGTCACATAAAATAGACTTTAAGTCAAACACTATGAAATGAGACAAAGTCATTATATAGGAGGAAACAATAATTGTAAATATATATGCATCTAACATCAAAATACCTAAATATAAAAAGCAGTATTAATATACTTAAAGAAAAAGTAAGACTGAAAAACAATGATAGGGACTTCAATACCCTACTTTCAGCATTGGATAGATTACATGAACAGAAAGTCCATAGGATGCTTTCAACTGCATCTAAATTTAATACTCAGTGGACTTACCAGACATATTAGGACCATTCCATTCAACTGCAGCAGAATGCACATACTCCTCAAACTCACATGGAACTTCTCCAGAATATATCATTTGTTAGCCACAAAACACGTCTTAACAAATTTATGAAAACTATATCATATCAAGTTCTTTTCCAGCCACAATTTTATGAAATTGGAAATCAGTAACAATCACTGAAAAGTACACAAATACATGGAAACTAAACAAAATGCTTCTGATTAACCAAATAAAAAAATTTTTAAATAAATATTTTAAGGCAAATGAAAATGGAAATATATCAAAATTATGGGATGAAGCAACAGCAGATCCAAGAGGGAAGTCTATAGCAATGGACACCCAGATGAAATGAGAAGAAAGGTAATGTGAGTTCTCAAGGATCTAGAAAAAATAGAAACAACCAAGCCTAAAGTTTAGTAAAAGAAAGGAAATAATGAATATTAGAGTGGAAATAAATGAAATAGAAATTATTAAAAACAAGAGAAAAGGTAAATAAAATAATTAGTTTTTTTGAGAAGATAAAATCAGCAAACATTTAGCTAGAAAAAGAAAATATTGAAATAAATGGGAAAAAAAATGAGACATTAAAACAATACCACAGAAATACAATAAAAGGTTACTATCAAGTATAATCAGGCAAAGTATACTTAGACACATGCTATCTACTATACTGAATCATAAATAAATAGAAAATCTGAATTCACTGACAATGAAGAGGATGATTGAATTGGTAATAAAAACTATCCTATCATTTAAAAGCCCAGGTGTTGATGGCTTCACTGATGAATTCTACCAAGAATTTTATGAAGAGCTAATACCAATGCTTCCCAAAATCTTTCAAAATTATAATAAGAGAGAATATTTCCAAATTCATTTGATGAGTTCTGCATTAGTCTGATACCAAACCCAAATAAGGACCCTATAAGAAAGTAAATTACAGATCACTATCCCTAATGAAAATAAATGTAAAATCCTCAACAAAATGTTAAAAAACTGAATTTAAGTCCTAATAGCATCATTCACCATGATCAATGGGATTTATATAAATGTGATATCCCACATTAACAGAATAAATGACAAAAAACATGATAACCCTAGTACATGGGAAAAATGCAATTTATAAAATCATACGTCATTTACATGATGAAAACATAGCAAATTAGGTATAGAAGACCTTCAAATAATAAAGGGTGTGCATGAAAAACCTATAGCTAATGTCTTACTTAACAGTAAAAGCTGAAAAGTCTTCCTCTAAGGTCAGATAAAGGCAGGGGTAGCTACTCTCATTACATCAACATATATGAATACACTACAGCGCATCTCTACATCATGTACAACCACAAGACCAGGATCTCAATTACAATAAGATGTACTCTGTGTTTGCATACATAAAATTAAATTATACTCTACTGTCATGTATAACTAAAAAGAACAAACATTTTTTTAAAAAATACAAAAAAACAAAACAAAACAAAAAACTACCCCATAATACTTAAAGTCCTATCCAGAGCAATTAAGTGAGAGAAAGAAACAAAAGGCATTTAGATAGGAAAGGAACAAGTTGAATTTCCCATTTCAGATAATATGATCTTAAAATCCCTTATAAAACAAGGAATTGTTTGAACTTATTAAAGAATTCAATAAAATTAAAAATATGAAAGCAACACAAGAAAAACAAGAGTGTTTATGTATAGCAACCATGAGCTATCTGAACGATAACTCAAAAACAATATCATTTATAATAGCTACAAAATACTTACAAGTATGTTTAAATAAGTTAAATGAAGAAAATAAAAGATGAAAGACTGGTAACCTGTATACTAGAAACTATAAAACATTAGTAAAAGAAATTAAAGAAGATATAAACAAATGGAAATATATTTCATGTCTGTGGATTGAAGATTTAATATTATTAATTACTATTATTAATTCTTAGTTGTTACTCATTGCATTCAAAATATACAGATTCAATGCAATTCCTCTCAAAATTCCAATGATATTTTCACATAAATAGAAAAAACAATCCTTAAGTTCATATTGAACCATAAAAGACCTGGAAAAGCCAAAGAATCCTGGATAAAAAGAATAATATAGAGATGTCATACTATGTCACTTAAAAATATGCTTAAAACACCATGGGGGAAAAAAAAACTTCTTCCATATGATAAAGAAATTCCACTTATAGGGATGTATTTAAAGACAGGAACTCAGTACCTTAAAGAGATAGCTGCACTCCCATATTCAGTGTGGCATATTCACAACAGCTAAGAAAGAATCAACCTATGTGTTCACTAAGGGATGAATAAATAAAATGTAACATACATATACAATGGAGTACTATTCAGCCTTTAAAAATAAGGAAATGCTGTCATTTGCAATAATTGGTATAAACCTGGAAGATATTATATTAAGTGAAATGAGCCAGGCCGCACATTACAAATATTGTATGATCTGACTTATAAATAAAATCTAAACAATAATTGAACTTACAGGATGAAAGTGTTGAAAAATGATCAACAGGGAGGGAATTAGGGAGGTGTTGGTCAAAGGGTACAAAATTTCAGTTATATAGGAGGAATTATATTCAAGTCATCTGTACAATATGACTATAGTTATTAACTATGTATTATACTATGTAAAACTGCCAAGAGAGTAGATTTTTAGTGTTCTCACAATGAAAACATAAATATATGAGGTAATGTGTATGTTAAGTAGCTCCATTTAGCCTTAAACCATACATACATATTTCAAAATATTGTGTTCCAAGGATAAATACATGTAATTTGTCAATTCAAAATATTTTAAGAAGGAAAATAACATTTTATTAATATAAGTATAATAAAGTGGCCATGAAAATTAAGTAAAATAACTTCATTCATATGGCAAGTTACAAAGGAAGTACATTTATAATAACAAATACAGAAAGCACACATAATCAGAGAAACACACAGCCTCATATAGCATCTAACTATATCTTCTGGTTATTATGATTCTATTAATTTCATTCCCCCAACAAAGAGGTGATCTTCAATATTAAGAAACACAAAAGATGTATAACACAGTCTCTCAATTCTAATTCTAGTTTTCCTATTGAATACAAGCTATGCACAAGAGGAAACACAATATAAAGCACTCTCAAAAATAAAATGAATATAATTAAATGCAATGTTCAAGGAATGGTCCATAAAAGAGATGGGTTTTGACTTTTGCCTTTAAGAATGGGCATGACTACACATCATGAGGATAGTGAAAGTAATTCATATAACAGAAGGTAACATAGAGTAGAAAATAGACAATAGGAAAAGTTCTTATATTTTTAAAACAAATCTTTGATAGATTGTAAGCAAACTGATAGGAGTAGTATGTTGCTATTGAGAAGTAGAGAGTGATAAAGTTTTTATAATTTGCTGTTATCATAAAAGTTCTGGCAGGCAGTGGGGAAAACAGACAATTTTTGAATGTTGATGTGAAATGATAAAATAAGTATTCAATAAGATCACTCCGGATGTACAAGAGCAGGTCCACAGGAGGAGGAGCAGCCAGTCAGGAAGCTCTCTCTTTGCATTAGCAGGAGGCAACATTAGCCAAACTGAGCTAGTGGCAATGACAATAAGAAATGCATTCTGAAATTAGAAATGGTCATTAAGATTTATTGCAGACTATTCTGAACGTGCAAAAACTGAAGAAGCCAAGAGGCATGAGGATTTTCATACTGGGGGTGGCCAGGAAAATGAGGACATGGTTTATGGGGAAAATGAACCACTTGTTAAAGAAATTACATTCAAGATAACTGTAGAACTTCTAAATTAAAGCAGGCTTAGATATCTAAAAATGAAATTGAGCAATTTTCAAAACATCTACATATAAAAGATGAATGGACACCTAAAATAAGATGGATTTATTTGACAGATAAAGGAAAATGCTATAAGAAAGAATCATTAAGGGATGTGGGTTTCCTCAGCAATGCTTGGCATTACAATCAATATAACTGTATATAAATAATGCTTTCAAATATATTAATATATTTATATTAGAATTTTTGCAAAAACCATTAAGTTTTGATCAGAGGAGATTCTCTCTCTCTCTCTCTCTCTCTCTCTCTCTCTCTCTCTCTCTCTCTCTCACACACACACACACACACACACACACACACTATTTCTCAAGCTTGCTGAACTGCTTTCTACAAGCAAATAATCAAAGATGTGATATACAGTAATAGCGACAGTTTAGTCAACTAGAGGAAACATGTACAATGACAGTCCCTTAAAATTACAAATAATGAAGCCGAAAACTTCCTATTATCTAGTGATATCCTAGCCACTGGGATATTCCTACACCATTCCCGCTTGTGGGGACGCTGGTGAAAACAAACCTATGAGCCACTCATACAAAACAAACCTGTGAGCCACCCATACAAAAGAATACCAATACAATTATGTAAAGTATATAATCATACATAAAGTAGACCTTTTTTGTGGTACTGAGGATTAAATACAGTGGGGTTCTACCACTGAGCTACATCCTCAGTCTTTTTATTTATTATTTTATTTTATTTTTTTTTTATTTTGAGATAAGTTCTTGCCAAATGCAGAGTCTGGCCTTGAATTTTCAAATCCTCTTGCCCTAGGCTCCCAAACTCCTGGGATTACATGGTGTCTGGCTACTACACTATATTTCTGATCATTATACTAGAGTGTACTACTCCTTCTAAAGAAACTTACAAAAAGCACTGGGTCATGTTATGCCAGCAGCAACACTATACATCTTGTGTTAACCATGTCTGTTGATTGCATCAAGAGGCCACATGGACTGACTGACTTATGCCATCTAGGTTTGTGTAAGTACACTCTGAGATGTTTGCATAATGAGAAAATCATTGATAAATAACATTGGATTTACCCCCACAGTTAAGCAAAGCATTGTGCCCAGGGCCTATAAATAGGTGTGCTTGGAAGGATTATCAATAGTAATGTGGAACAGGTATCTGATGACCACTTTCACATTCTCCTAAAAGGCAATTTCATTTTATTGTAGTGGAAATGACTGGTGGTTAAAAGAACATCAAGTTTTAAAAGACTGATTATTTTCTCAATGAGAACTATTGCTCTATCAAGTAAAAAGTAGTATTGGGAAAAAAAAACAAGCAAAATCATGTTGGTTGAATATCCTCTTTCCATTACCATGATAAAAATTCAGTGGGTCTTATTAGGTTAAAAGGAGTAAAAATTGAAGAATTCAGAAAAATAAAACTTTATTAGAGCCTGGTGCAGTGGCACAGGCTTGTAATCCCAGAAACTTGGGAGACTGAGGCAGGAAGATGGCAAACTCAAGGCAAGTTCAGCAGCTTAGCAAGACCATGTCTAAAAATTAAAAATGCAGCATAGCAAGACCATGTCTAAAAATTAAAAATAAGGAGGACTGGGGATGTAGCTCAGTGGCAAAATATTCCTGGGGTTCAATCCCCAGTCACCACCCCACAAAAAATTTTTGCTAAACAATAAAAATTACTAATAGTAAAAATTCAGAAATTGGTACATGTGTGCTTGAAACATGGAGAAAACTAAAAAGAAACAATGATTAACAATGAGCAATTACTATTCAGAATCTATTGTGAAAGGATTCATAAATCATTTTAGTTTTGAATAGTCTGTTCTTTAAAACTGGTATGTCATTTACTCTTATAATAGGATGATTTCATTTACAAAGTTCCTCTTTAGCCTTAGCTACAAAGAAATTCTTTGATACCATCACAGAATCATGTCAATGCTTTTGAGTACTGCTCGTTTTGCATTTTGTGTTTTTTTCTTCTTCATATGTCTTAAGATATATGTAGATATTTTAGATTGGGGCATCCAACTTAAGTTCTTCTGAAAAGCAATTTGGCAGAAATAACAAATAAATTAACAAATAAATAACTTGTACCTGGGTCTGTTTAGATATGTGGGTCTTCCCAGATAATAGTGCTTTTCAAATCAATGTGTCTATATGATTTTATGTTTGTCTTTGTAAAGACAATACATCTGATTTTGCTACTCTACATGCCTGACACATGTGACGTTGTGTAGTAATCTTTTCACAGCAAGACATGAAAATATGTTGTTTATTTTAATGAAGAGAAATGTTGCTTGCATATATCATTTCTATCAAAGTGCACTTAGAGTTTACCTAGTATTTAGTAAAGCTTATTCCAGTTTAAATAAAACCAATAGTTTTCTCTGACGTTACTATTGTATCATTACAATGATGAAGAGAATAAAAAGTAATTCCATAATGCAGATAATCAGTTTTCTCTCTTTTCTGCATAGCACACTGGTAATAGTTTTGTGGGTTTCTTAAAAAATATATATATACAATACAGTGATTACTGAATGTTAAGCATGTGATTGCCAATTTGCCTACATTTGCAAAGAACAAATAGGGTATTTAAACTATCATGCTCCACTGATTCTTGATTTTAGAACAAAATTAAGGATAAATACAAACGTATGTCAATGAATGTCTCGGCCTTAGATATCAAGGCTCATGAATGTACTGCATCTGCTGAATTTAATCTCATAAAGTTAATTTACTCTCATTTCCTGTCAACTTTTTCTCCTATTATGAGTAACTGCATCACCTGAAGAGATCACAATCAATGGCAAAGAACTATAACTTGCTAAAGAGAATTGCAATTTCAAAAGAATTCACATAGCTCAGAAAAATGGTACATACACTCTTTAAGAACAAAAAAAAACCATGTATTTGCTTCACTTTTTCACTTTTTTCAATTTAAAGGATATATTGTATGTCAAATTATTCACTAAAGGTAGTAATAAACAGAAAGGCCATGAAATAACACAGAAACAATTAGCAGAAAGATTAACATAATTCAGGAAAAGCAAGCCACTTCTATATGGCACAAATATCCTTAAGCAAAGCTGAAAAGAAACTTCAACATGGCCATGACATAGGATCAACTGCATTTTCTGTATGCTAACCTAACAAAAAGGAAAAATAATACTCCTCCTCTCTCTTGTGCTGCAATAGTATTTGAAACCTTGTTTTGAGTGATTTCAACTAGTATTTATATGATACCATGAGTCATATAAAATGTCGCTCTTTGAGGGGCATAAAATGTATTTTTATTTTCTTTATGTTATTCACCATACTTAACTCAGTATCAACGGTTTTTACATATAAAGGTTCAGAAATTTTTAAAATTTATCAATAAACAGGACAAAATTTTAACTAATATGTTACTGAATTAAGCACATAGATCCTTTGAAATGTGGAGACATCCATGTAGATAAACTGAGAAAATTAGTAACAAGACACATCGTATTCTGAAAAAGTCATATTAGTTAGGTACATGGAAAACAAAGATAGAAAGAAAATGCCAAAATGAAGAAAAACAAAAGGGTAAATTTTGTAGCCAAGAGAAGAATTAGTGTCTCCAGCAGCCAATCACTGCTGATACCAACCACTTAGCCAGAGGAAACTGAAAACTGCAGAGAAAAGAGACTGAACAGAGCAAGAGAAGGAAAACAGTCATGTAGATCCTGTCAATAAAAAGAAATAGCTGTTAAGGGGTAGACTATAAATAAGAAAAGCATATAAATATGTAACAACAGGTCACATATTTCACATTATATTGGATTGTTCTTGCAATTTAAAAATATGCATATCCTTCATATATCTATATAAATCTGTTATGCATTTTCATTGTAGAAAACAATTTCCATAAATGAAACCAAAATCAGAGTAGTGAGTCTACTGTATTTTCTTTCTTTAAAAAAGAACATTTAACATTCATTTATATGTGTTTAGACATTTTAACAACAGGTACATATGAAAAAAATGTTTCCTAATCTGAATCATATTTATATCTTTGATCGATACCTATTTTTATACTACCGATATCTAGAAAGAGAAAGATTACAGACGTAATACAAGTATGGCAGCTCTGGTCTGAAAATAACCCAGAATGGTAACTGAAAGTCTCCTTGATCTAGTATTCATCATTTCTTACATCAAACAGCAATAATATGAAAGTGGCTCAACCTTATCCAATTTAATATAGAGTAAGTATGCAACAAGTGATTTCAGATGGTGTTCCAAGCTCCTAAAGACTATTAAACTCTATAGGCTACTATACTTTTCATAAAAATTGTACAGCCATTCATAATCCTGGAAGGTACAGTATGAAAAACACACACACTAAACAAACATAATGAACACCATATGGGGAGATGTACAATCACTCCACCTGGTCAAACAGATATTTCCTAGCAGTAACCAAGTGATTCACTCCTTTAAATGACCTAAAATTTGTACATATATCCAGCATGTATGGTGCTCACTTAGTCAACAGTTACAGCTTTGAGAGCTGTAACATATCCTTTTCTTAAATTTTTCTATACTGAAGATATACTAAATAAATGAATGAGGGTACAGTCATTAAGTGGTGTGTTCCTATACAAAGAAAAATATTGGAATTCCTTTTCTGAGATACTCTCATAAAGCATACTGTCATCCACCTGGAAACACACTTTTTTTTTTTTTTTTGTAATCTGAGTGATAAAATTAGATGACCTCACTCATATTCTTCTAACTCTGGATCATTAAATTACATTAATTCTTCAATATACCCAGAAGCCTCGAGAGTAGAAAAAGAAAAGCAAGAAGTGATTCTAAAAGAACAACTTATCAGATAACAGGCCTTAAGACATCATTCAGTCAGTTCTATAAAAAAAAAAAAAAACTGTTCATTTAGATATTTTTTTGCCTTCAGTGGGTTTATTTCCATTAAAGTTTCCTTTATTCCATGCAAAACAACCTGCCAGAATTCTATTAGTCAATTACATATTCTCTTTCTCTATATCTGTTCTGTCTTTACTTACTCACAGAGGCAACTTCTCTGTGTTTTTATGGAGAGTCATTAGCCAGCATTGAATAATTAATTTCCTTTCTCTGTTCACCCTTGAAGACATTAGAGAGTTGCCCATATAATAAACAGCTATAGTGAAAATCAACATCTGCTACTAAATAATTGGACCTTAATGAAGTTTAATCATGGTTCATACTCTTGTTATTTGTTTTCTCCTCAAATGTAAGCTTAATTCACATGTCATGTGTCCTCATTGGTAATCACTGGGGATATTCCCCTTATTATATTTTTAACTGGTGTACAAATTACAGCTTGGTTAAGGTGCTTCTTAAATATGTTTAGACCACATAATGAATGTTTCAAGCCAGATAATAATAAAAAAAAATTGTACCAAGTTAATCAAGAAGCTATGTCCAACTTTCTTCTTCCTGGATCCACAGTATCACTTCCTGTCCGCCTTCAGGTTGAGTGGAATCCAGTGAACTGTGAGCAGAAGTGAGTGCTGCTTCAAACTGTTGATGCTAGATCTTATAGACCTTTCATTTCCCTCTGGTGCAACAACTTACCTGCATTCTGTAAGGTGACCGTGCTGACAGCCTGTGTTGATTGCCAAGAGACTGCACTGAGCATGAATTTGCGTGATTTTGGGCAAACATGGACATGGACAAGGAATGAATTTACTGTGTACATCTCTGGTATTTTGAAATTCTTACTTTTTTTCCAAACTAACCTAGTGTATCCTGATCAAAATTCACATTGCTTCAGCTGATCTAGACAACAGGCATCCTTCCTTTTAAGGTGCTTCCTAGGATTCTCTGAAGTGAATTACATGGTCATTAAAATAATAATAATAATAATTAATCATTAAGGTAAACCACATCTAACTTGGTTTCCTAACAGTGTGGAAATCTTGTAATAAAATTATGTTGTATTAACATATAAATGATACAATAATCATTATAAATGACTTTATCCAGATGTATATTTCCATTAGTATATATGTAGTGAGACAACATCTTATTATGGTCCAATCATGGTCTAGCTGGCTTATGAAAGGAAACAGGCAATAGTAAGGTTTACAGTAGGTTTGTGAAATAGTCTACCGCTTCCAATTTGATTTTAGTTTGTCAAATTTGGTGCCCTTCATTATAATGGAGAATAGCACAGAAATGTGAAACTTCCACTGTCAAAGCTGCATGTCATCATTTTTAAGTAATGACATGACACAATATGTACAACTAACAAATAATTGATAAGTAGATAGAGAACTAAATAAAATTAGTCACAAATACTTATTGAGCATTTAGTATGTGCAGTGCACAAAAATGCTGAGAATAAAATGTTATATCCTCGAAATACAACATTTAACATTATGAGCATGAGCTTTATCATCTAATGGATAAAAGCATATTCATGAAAATGTCCCAAACCAGATGAGTTTAATTAAAACAAAATGGGATGATTATTTAGTCAACTAGCAGAGCAGATAATTATCACAGATTTTTAGCTCATAAATTACATTTATATCTTTGTTAATGCTAAAAAAAAACAATGTTTCATTGCAATTATCTTATCCTAGTATGCACCTCTGCAGCCAATTTTTGAGTGAATACAAAATAAGGCCACTAGTTGAACTGATATGAAATAGGATTAAAAACACATTTACATTCATCTTGTAAAATGGACTGTGAACCTGAGCCTCACCTATTTAAAGGGCTGAGAACATATTTCCCATTAAGTTTCATTTCTTGATATTTTAATTTTAAAAAGCTTAGTGATTACAATTTGGCTTAAGTTTGTGACACCTGCCTGCCAGGTGCATATTTTCCTTTTTTTTTTTTTTTTTTTGTCCAGGAAGCAAATTAGAAAGAAGGCCAATATCCCAAAACTCAACACCTATCAAAAAAACAAAAACAAAAACAAAACAAAACAAAAAACTCCCTTACAAGGTAGCCTATTAAGGAAGAAATTTATATATAGTCCAAGTAAATTGAACCCATTATAGCTTGTATACAAACCCTTTTGATTCCATACTTACTCTCCTCACTGTCGTTCCCCTGCACATGAGAACATACATGTACACACACACACACACACACGCACACACACACATCAAATGCAGAAGTGCTTGCTATTTAAATTTGATGAGAGGGAATAGTGCTTCATTGAGCAAAAGTCCTGCTATATAGCTTTTTGGATAATATTTCAGGGAAGAATGGTCACAAGAATTTTTTTTTTTTATAAATTCTGTGTATAATCCAGAGGACAAACTGTAACATGCAATGTTAACTAGTTCATTATATATGAAAATCATCAGTTGCCACCTTCCTTGGGACCACCTTAAAAAACTGAGGGACACTCATTTATCTGAAGAGATCATGATTTTAGGCAGTAACAAAGCAGGAAGGTCATTTTAGGGTGAGCACTTAAAATTCCTTCTAGCAAATTTTTTTCTGAGTGTTTGTGCAGATGTGTTCATGCTTGGCTTGGACTCAGAGTGCCTCAACCAGGAATGTAAGAAAAGAGCTATGCTCCAATATTTGGAAAGCAATGTGTATTTGCAGGTTCATTGAAGACTTTATCACTTATGTTTTTCAGAACATAATGACCTGTTTTTCTTCTCCTTTGAGATATATTTATCATTTACAATTTGTACTTACGGATCTTGATGGGAACACCAAGACAAAAACTCTGATATAAGTTTTTGATATTATATAAGGTATATAATACATCCTGAACAGTTGTCTCTAGAGAGTAAGTTCCCTTTTATCAAATCTTTCTTGCTTGACAAAATACCTTTAGTTTGTCAGAAGATAGTGTCCCCTCCATTACCCGAAGAGCTAACATCTTAAAGCATAAAATAAGTGTGTATTTGTTTGTTTGTTTGTTTTTTTAATTTTCATGTAGGCTGATTTGAACCCCATGGAGTATCTTTACACAGGTGTCCACACTATCACATCAGCATAGCAACTTTCACATCTAAGGATCACAGGAAAAAGACAGAAGTGTATCACTACGAACAAGCATTTTCATAAAGCTTTGCTCATCTACTCCATGCCACAGAAAATATCATATTGCTGTCAAGAACAAAAACTGGGAGCAAAAACAAACATTACAATAAAAGAAAATGAATTTTTACGGCTATGTCACTTAAAATGCTCATTAAAGAGCTAGGTTGATGGTATTCCTACCTTAGCTCTTATATTGTCAAACATGGCCACATAAAGTCAATACAATCTAGAACAGTCTATCCATTGTGTTTGGTTTTCCAAGGGTCATAATATTAAATACACATCCTGACATAAGGAACAAACATACAAATAGTTTTTGACTTTGTTGAACACTTATTTTATTTCATGGCAAGATTATTATTTTTACAAATACAGATTGCCCAAGAAACACAGTTTGGGAAGTGTTATTCTGAATTAATCTGTATCTAAACAATTATAAGAGGAGGAAATTATGGGATGTCTTTAGCAACTAACAATCAGAGACTCTAAAGCATATTAGCACATTGTACACACAGTCATTTCATCCTTTCTTTTATAGATTTGCACAGAGGCATAATTTATGGTGTATATTCTTTGATATATGTTGCCACAAATTACCTATACTCTCTTAATTTATCCCTGATCAGAGCTCAGGACACTGCACTCATAAGGCTGCTGTACTTTCACATACCTTTTATAAATGTGGTGAAGTTACTTTCTTTTTCTTTTTGAATTGCATGTTTTCTTGAAATACACAGCATAGGCATTAGGGGAAAGGGCTATGGTTAACATGCCTCCCTCATTGTTATTGCTTCTTCTCATCACCATGTGAAATTATTTTTCTCCTCTGAGTCCTCAGAGATGGTCATCAAACTGTGGTTTCAGACTAGCTGAATTTTTGGAAATGCATAGCGGTAAGCAATTCAACTATATTGTTCCAATTGCTATTGAATTTTAAAGTTGATCAACGAATAAACTCATTGAAATAGTAGCAGAGTCCAGAAATTGTGATTCAGTTCTATATGACAGAAATATATATCTGCTCTCAAATATTGTCAATCTAGTGCAAACAGGTGAGATCAGCACAAGACTTATAAGAATACAGTAATATAGAGAACTAAATTATATTTAGTTTTGACAGCAAGAAAAGAAAAAAATGCAAGACATAGTTACTTTCACAAAATAGTATGGTTATAGGAACATTAAAATATTTTCTTACCAATAAAGCAATATAGTGAATATATTTTTATAAAGTACATTCCAACAAATAAAAGCAAATGTATTGGACAAGTATGATTTTTCAATTAAAAATGTGCACATATTCTCATTTTCAAAGAGAAATCTAACTTTCTTATGACATATCATAGAGCAAGAGACTAGCTCGTTAAAACATTAATACATAAGAGGCACAAATGCATTAACTATAATCCTTGAAAGTCAATTTTTATGGTTTAAATGTATTTATACAAAAAATAGTCTAAATATGCAGAATAAAAAAAAATCATTACATCCAAAATAAGGGGGAAGAGATAATTTAGAAAATAAGCATAAAGCAGATGAATATACACACACTTAGAAACACATATATTTGTTAAAAAAGAAAAGAAAACTACTGTGAATTAAAGTAATGTTATGAACTTTATGTGTGGAATTATTGTCTGGGATCTGAGCTACAAAGCTAAGTTATCTTGTTATCATTAATAAGTAATTATAAAAGTTATACAAGAACACCTAATTTTAGGACATTGAGAGTATTTTTATAGACACAAACAGAAATTTTCTCATTTAAGGAAATCTCTGAACAATGTAGATGAAAATAACTATTAAATTACAAATTAGGTCAAAGTTTGTGATTTACAACTCAAATAGCTTTTAAGCCTTTTCACAAAACTGAAGGACATAGAAAGCTCTATCACAGTATTTAACACATAGTGAGTATTGACTATTTTTCTTCCTATGATGAAAGCATCTGCTCAAAGTCACTTTTTCAGAAAATTACTAAGTGCATGGATTCTCAAATTTTAACTGTGCATGTGAAAACACTTGCAGAATTTAAAAATGCAGATTACTGAGTCATCACAGAATTTCTGAAATAGTAGACCTGGGATGTGGCCTGAGAATCTGAATTTCTAATAAGTTCTCAGGGACAAGGAAGCCATAGGATCAAAGGCCATGTCTTTGTGATTTAAAAGTATCATAGTATTCACAGATGTGTTTCTATTAGACACAAATAAATATGTAGATTAATAGTATTTTACAGTAAAAGTATAAAAATATTGCTTGACATTGAAAGTACACTTTATTAGACATTCACACTTGGTTTTATCTTATTAAGTGAATTCTAACTGGATACCTGCTGTATACTGGAAAGTAAGTTTACAAAGAAGAGCATTAGCCCAGAAGACAGTGATTTTCCTTGTACTCTAGAGCTCAGAATCTAATAGAGGAAAGAAAGAAGAAAAGTATAGTTACACATGAATGGCATATAATCTTGGCTTCTGATAATGTCACAGGATATCCTATAAAATTTCAGACTGTCATGGGTTTTTGCCTTGGTTCCCTGTTAGACAGGTGTATATTCCAGGTCCTCCACCTTCCTAGGGACACCTTTTTTTCAGTCTTTCAATGAAAGACTACCAATATAATGAGAGATATGATGTCTACTTTGTTGTTTATTGTAGTTCTTGTTTTTTCTTTCAATGAAAGACTACCAATATAATGAGAGATATGATGTCTACTTTGTTGTTTATTGTAGTTCTTGTTTTTTCTCTCAATTCTAGGCTTCTCTACTCATCCAAAGAAGAAAGAAAGTAAGAAAGGGAGGGAGGGAGGGAAGGGGAGAGAGAGAGAGTGCGGAAGAAAGGGGGGAGAGAGAGAGAGAGAGAGAGAGAGAGAGAGAGAAATGAACAAACTTCACATTAGAATCCTCTGCATAGATTCAGGACCCACCTCTAAATCTATTTTCAAAGTCCTATGAAAGTGTTTTCTTCAAATAAACCAAAAACATCATGTAAATTCTTCCCATTATCTTGGATGTGAAAAGAAGCAGTGATTAACCTTTTCTTCTTATTGTTGTTTTTATGATAGCTTTTGCTTTACATTAAGTCACAGACTTGAGTAAAGCAAGAGAAAGCTCCCTCATTAAGTTTACAAAAGACACAAAGTTGGGAAGGTCAATTCATACACAATATGATTGAATCAAGTTACAAATTTATTTTTCTAGGCTGAAACTATGCAATAAAATTGTATAGACATTAATATGAAGTCCAAAGTGTATAGTAAAATAGAAAATCTGGCAGATGTTAAGCATATTTGATGTGACAAAGATTGCTAGTGACCTGTAATATCCATTCTCCATTTTTATCCTTAAAAATAAATCCCTTGCCAATGTACATTCAGCTAGAAAGCAGTTTTTCTATCACCCATATGAATGAGTAACCAATGAAAAATAAACTGAAATTATTAGCTACATCTTCCAAGAAAGTCAAAGTTTCCCCTTTCCTCCTCCCTTCCCTCTTGCCTGACTCCATTCAGAGTCATACAACTATCTGCTATCAATGGAAGACTTGAGTTAGGGACTGGAGAACGCAAAGCTGACCGAGCCTGCATCCTTGATAGCATCATGGAGTCTGTATCACATACTAACCCACACTCCCTAATTTCAGGCTTCTATCACTTGGGACAAATTAAATGTCTCCTTTGTCTCAGTAAGTATCATTTTCTGTCCCAATCAATAGTGGTTTAATGTCATTTAAAGCTGATATATAGGCCCTATCAGCATTCTCTGCTTAAATGAACAAACTGATTATATTGATAATGGCATGATCTTTTTACCAAAAAATGTACAAAATTAGGTTGTAGGACAAGGGTACTGAAGCCACAAAAAATAATCAAATAATAACCCCTCATACTCTATACCTGAGAGACCAATTTGAAAAACCTATATTTATATCTGTGCATAATATGTTAAGGAATACTGACCAACCATGGTGAATCCATTCCAAAAAGAATCCTGAGAAACTAGAAACCCATGTGGAGGGGTGCAGGAGTGAGAGAGAGGAGGTTTTAGCTAAAGAGATACATTTTTGTGTGTGAAAGTACTGGGGATTGAACCCAGGACCTTACACCTACATGCTAGGCAAACACTCTACCACTAAGTTCCATATCCAGCCCCAGAAAAAGTATTTGGAAAACACAAGATCTGTTGTGATATTTAAAAGGATGCCACAAAACAGAGATGTTTGTAATTTTAATGGTGTCTAATACACTAAAATCATGAGCCATGAAATATAAGAGCCAATATTATCCCTCTAGTACAGCATTCCATAATGGATTAGGCCTCTCCCTAAAGAAGTGAGTTTTTCCTATTGGAATTTGGAAGCAGATGCTTAATCAGCACTAATCAAAATTATCATAGGAAGTTCATAGAAGGTTTATTCTATATATCTCTAAGACACTAATAGTCATTAAAAACTCTCTAATCACTAAACAAAAGTATATGGAAGGTAAACAAGAAATGGATACTTTTCTGAGAACTTCATTATGAATAAATCATGTTGGAAAATATGTATTTATGATTATAAACACATATATATGTGTGTGTGTATACTTACTAAAAATATATACATATTTTAGACAGTGCTGTGAAGTTTAGACTAAGCGCATATAAAACAGAGACGTCAGACCCATTTCAACTTATGCAGAGTACTTCCCAACTCTCCTTTGTCCCTGCTCCTACAGATTTTCTCCAATCCCCAGCATCATGTGTATGTTGCTATGAGTTGAATAAGAAAACAACCAACCAAAATTAGACATGAACAATAACAACAAAACTATAACAAGATCAAATGTTAACAGCAATCACATAAGTAAAAGCTCTATTGGCTATCTTTAAGAATTCAAGGGAATATACAGAGACTAAACTGAGGAGAAAATATGCCCGAAATATCTGTGTAGAAAAACCCAATGGGCACACAGCATTCCAAGATGCTCAACTCTAAAGGCACCAGCTTCAATTTGTGAAAAAATAGGCAAAAATTACTCAACAAATACATCAATAGAGGCATTTCTTCAGCACTTACCTTACATTCCCCTCAGGCATCTGGAAGACATTTATCTTCCTACAACTCAAAATATATGAGCCATATAGAGTATGGCCAGACATGATCCCACAGGCTGAACTACTTCCTATTACTAATGAAGTGAAGCTGATGTACCTAATGAGTTTACTCCCATTTAACCTATCCTACAGTCATGCTTGAGGGTTCAGTCATGAATCTGTACAATGATGATGATGATCATTATGGGACACATTTCTTACCATTTACTATATTTTCTGCCTCAGTAGTTGGTAAGCTTACATGCCAGTCCCAAGGACTGTCATTACAGCATGCCTTTGCACTGACACCATTTCGAAGAAGCACAATACATAACAGCATGTGATCTGCTGTGAGTTACTGTGAATGAGTAATACCACTTGATGACAAAGTCTTGGGTCAGTAGCACACAAGAGTCTGTCTTCAATCTTAAAATATCCAGGTCTATGAACCATTTGTGCAAAATGACCACAATCAGAAATCATTTCTAGGCAATATACACAAACCTATAGGGTGCTTTAGAATTCTTTTATTCAACAGTACACTACTAAAACATTACATGAATACATAAATACAAAGAAGTTTTGGGTTTTGCAGTGTATTGAAGCTTTACATATTCTTTATAAAAGAGATATAAAGCTCATTACAAGTAATCCTAAAAATAAATGTGTAAAGAAAACAAAATCCAGAGCTTTGACACTCACAACCATTGCTAACATTATATGTCAGACACTTTTAGATTTCTTTTGCTAAACACATAGTATATATACATATAATCAGACTATAATGCAACTTTTATTATGCTTCTTTACTTAATTTAAATCAAAGAATATTTTCATGTTTTATATAAGTAAAAATAGTATACCAAATTGCTACAATCTAATTTGTTAACCAGTCCTCTATTTTCAGTGTTTATTTCCATTTTTCCTAGTCTACAAGTCATTATGGCTAATGATCATACAGAATACATATTAATTTCCTCTTTTAAAGTAGATTTGCAGAAGTGGAATCATGGCTGGCACTGATATTTTAAGGCAACTCTGCATAACCCAAGTTACAGATAACTGCTTTTAAAGGTCGGAATACCTTGTCTTTAATCACTTGATAAAATCTACTATCAAGAATTTGATTTCATAATTCAGTGTATATTTACAGAGGGCTAGAATAATATGTCTAATGTGATTTTAAGTTCAGAAGTTCATATTTGCTATTAATTTGACTGGATTTCCTCTTTTAAACACTGAAATATATTTATCCTTTCTTGTGTAAACTTCTTCCATGAAAAGGTCCTGCCTTATGTCATATTCCCTGAGAACTTCATTGCTTAGAAAACAATCAGTTTGATACAATAATCAATAAAAAATATGATCACTGAAAAATGAATTTAACCTTTACTAGTTAATGCTTATTCATTTTATTCAAACATACTGATCCACAAAATGTTCTCTAAGAAATTCTTACTAAAGAATGCTACTAAACACTCATATGTAACAATGAGTCAGTAGGGAAGATATGTTGTGAACCAGAATGTTAGGCCTTCTGAAATCATAAAAATGTACAAATCAGTGATATTTTCTCTATGTATACACACATACACACACGCACACACACAGTGAAATCTATATAGCTATATCATGAATTGTTTCTATAAACATATTTGCCTAGGATCAGAAAAGTTTTAGTATAAATACTTGGTCAAGCACTTAAGCATTGACAACATGTCACTTTATATATATATATATATATATATATATATATATATATATATATATATATATATTTTCGTTTTCGGTGGACACAACATCTTTATTTTAATGTGGTGCTGAGGATCGAACCCAGCGCCCCGCACATGCCAGGTGAGCACGCTACCGCTTGAGCCACATCTCCAGCCCGTCACTTTTTTTTTTTAACTAACATTTTCTAATCTATAGAGTTAAACCACCAACAACACAACGTAATCATGAAGATTAAAAATGAACACTACATGGAACATGTAAAATTGTACCAAAATATACCTATTTTATTTATTCACAGAAAAAGGTTTAACCAATAGTAGAAAATGGAATCACAATAGATACTAAATTCACTTTTATGGCATATATAAGAATTAAAAAAAATCAAGAGTCAGGTTTATTATGTACTAAAAGGGGTAGCTTATCTTGTTCCCAATGAGAAAGTAGATGTTAAATAAAATTAAACTGTTAATTCTTTAATAAGTGACTTCAGATATGAACATTTCCAATCACTGCAGAAATGGCCTGACCATTACTCGTTTACATTTCATTTATAAATGTGGGATCATCATTTGTGACTCCTTCTATTCCCCTTCTCTTGTGCACACAGTCCCAGGTCTGTGATTCCACCCTACTTCAGAGGTTGGAGGAGTCATGCAGCACCAGGAAGGGCCATGAACTCTCTTAGCTACAAGGAGTAACAGAAAGAAAGGTAGACCACCCCAGCACACCAACACTTGATTACAAGAAGACAGATATTCTCCTGCTGGTATTTGGAACTGTGAGACTGGACCTGCTGCAACTCTCTTTATAGTATGAAGAACAGAGACTATCACACTTGGCAGGAAAGAAGAGCAAGGAAGCAGAACTCAAAGAGTGGGGAAGGGGGAAGAAGGGAGAGAGAAGCTCACCTTCAGTTTCTAAGATCATCTGTGTCTTAATAATGTCAATACCTTACATTCTCCGGAGCCCCATGTGTGCGCATGAGTTCTTTTCATCTTGCTCAGCATGGCTAGAGCCAGGAGTCAAAAAACACAAGGCTACTATAGTCCTCTAGTTTTGTTAAGTTACCAGCAGAGTTCCCTGGAGACATTAGCTCTTAATGAGTGCTCAAGTCAGCTCATTTACAGGAGATGTCACTTTTCAGAATCCCACTAGTGGCTTTTAAACCCAAGATTTTGATGGCTGGTTTGTTTTTGAGTAGCATTAGTTTCTTGATTACTAATTTGGATTCTCTCACAGAACACATTCATGTTCCGAAGCTTTTAAAAAAAATAAGACAAAAATCTTTTAGCCCCTGTGGACTACTAAAAATTGATTAGCCAAAAATACTTTGCCTAGCATCTGAAAGAGAGAGACATCTGTTGGGGACTCGGTTTGGCATGTTACAAGAGTGAATCTTGGAAGGAAAAAAGAAATGAATTGCTTGGCATACAACAGGACAGGAAAAGGCCACTCGGGACAGCTAAATACAGACAGCATGAGAAAGAAGCTTCCCACGCAGGAGCTATCAACTAACAATTACCAGTGAAGGAAGATCCAGAGGGAAACTTGGTCCAGGTATAAAAGCAACCCAGGAACTTCTGTGGGAAACCGAAGAGGTCTCAGAGCTATTCTCTAAAATGGAAGGACATTTGAAAGTAAAAAGGGATAATTAACACTAAGCCTGCCAAGGTCAGATAAGCCAGATCAGTATGGGAAATAAAAAGAGAAAGGATTAGGGAGGAAATAGAAGAGGGCATGGTCACAGACTCAAATGATCATGATTAGTCAAGAGAAATTTGCTTTTCAAGAAACACATAAGAACCAGATTGATTATTTTCAATGTATATCAGGTCATGTCACTTCCTAAAATATGCCAGAGGAGTCACACTGAGTTTTGAATAAATTTGAACACCTTAGTACAGCCCTTTATGATCTGACCCTACCATCATTGAGGCCACTCTTGACCTGTGTCCATTCTCTGTCTTCTGGCTTTCTTTTATTTCCTCAAACTTTTTCTCACCTCCAGCCTTTCTGCAACTGCTTGCTCTGCACAGACAAGTGTTTTTCCTATCACAAACAAAAATCAACAAACAAAAAACCCAAAGGTTTGTAGTTTTATAGTGAAGTATGATGGGCAATTCTTCTACATAATGATATTGTAACTATTGATGCTTGGGGGAAAAATGTCTATCAATATATGTTACACTGTCCTTGTTTTATCAAGATTACATTTTTTAAATTGTTATAGATTTGCTGTATAAAAATGTTTTTGAGTGTTTGGAATACTGAAACAGGGCTATGCAATAAAGAATTAACATTCCGGTACTACAACACTGGGTAAATATATCTTTTAAATTGTTATATCTCTTGATTAATTGGCCACTTTATAACATAATAACCTTCCTTGTGCCTTTTAATAGTTTTCAACTTAAAGTCTCTTTTGTCTGATATTAAGTATAGCCACCCTTGCTCTCATTTTCTGGGAATAGACCTGCACAATTAATCTATGTATGTCCTGAAGATTTCAAAATGCTTAATGAAAAGATTTTAAATATCCTCATCCACTACATGAATAAATATGTGAGGTGATGAATTTGTTAATTGGTTTCATTTGATCATCCTGCATTGTAAACATAAAAAAAATCACACTGTTATCCATAAATATATGCAATTATTATTTGTAAACTAAAATGTAAAAATAATGAACCTTTGCTCTTTGCTCCTGAGAGGTATCTCAAAGCCCTTGGGATGTTTTTCCTGACAAGATTGCATTTGATTACCTGAGGCCTCAGGCCAGACCAGATAGTTCAAGAATATGATTCATAATGGGAGCTTTGGGTCAGGTGGTAACAACTTGAATGTCCAGAGTGAGGAAAGACTTAAAATCAGTGAACTTGTTCACCCAGGTCTATTGTGACCAAGTTCCAGCTGTATGTATATACATGGCTGTACAACCAATGTGATCCTGCAATCTGTACACGTGTAAAAATGAGAATTCATACCCTATTTGAATAAAAAATATGATATGTCAAGGTCATTGTATTGTCTTGAGCAACTAATAAAAATATGAAAAAAATAAAAATAAATAAAACAAAACAAAACAACAAAAAAAAAACTCTAATACTTGAGTAAGTTTCCTTGGTTGGCAGTACTCATGCATAATGTGACACATTGTTGCTGAATAAGATTATGTCATAGAAATAATTTTATAGTTTGAAATACCAAAACAGAGTTATATAGTAAAGAACTAATTTTTTAGGTACTGCCTATGTCAAAAACATCTACATGGAGAAGTTCTGTTCTGAGAACTCTCCTGGGCTCTGTCCCTTGGTCTCTTCTCTTGGATAACTTATTTTTTTTCTTTTTCTTTTTTTCAGTTCTCTGGTTTGAATCAAGGCCCTTGCACATGCTAGCCAAGTTCTCTACTTCTAAGTTACATCTCCAGGCTTCCTGGATGATTTTATTCTGTATCTGTTGCTGTAACAAGTATTCCTTTGTTGTAACAAAATGTTACCACATGCATAAATATTGTGGTAACATAATTAAATAATGAAATCAGCTTTCAGTTATTTCTGTAAATTCTACTAGAGATGATGGTCTTAGGAATCCCTGAACTTTGTAAGGACAATTGTTTTCATGTTGCTATAAACAGCAAAGAAATTAGTTATGGTTTGGATGTGAGGTGTCCCCCAAAAGCTCACATGTGAGACAAAGCAGAAAATTCCTGGGAGAAATGATTGGGTTATAAGAGTTGTAACCCAATCAGTGATTTAATCCTCTGATAGGGATTAACTGAGAGGTAACTGAAATGGTAGGGTGTGGCTGGAGTTGGTGAGAATTGTGGTGTGGCTTTGGGATAAATATTTGTATCTGGCAAGTGGAGAATTCTTTCTCTGCTTCATGATCACCATGATGTGAGCTGCTTCCCTCTGCCACACATTCCGCTATGATGTTCAGCCTCATCTCCAGCCTCCAGAAATGGAGCCAGCCTTCCATGGACTAAGACCCTGAAACTATAAACCCTCAAATAAACTTTTTCTCCTCTACAGTTGTGCTAGTTGGGTGTGTTAGGCACAGCAGCGAAAAAGCTGACTAAAACATCTATAGAAACTTTAGTGGCTTCTCTCTTTAAAGCACAGTTTTTAAAACACCCACAAAACTCCTTCACTTCTAAGTAGTGCACTAATACCAAATAAAGACCTCAAGTCCAGAGCACATAGCTATGTGAAATATTATTACCTGTGAACAAGCATGGAGAATCTAAAAATATAAGCCAATGAGAACATCCTCTGCATGGCCAGCCTTCATTCTTCATAGACTTAAAATAAACCATTCAATTCACTGATCAGAATGACATTGTGAGTTTTACCAAATTGGCATCACTGTTCTAAGTGCTGGCTTTAGAACAATGCCTACAGTAAGAAGCCAATCAACCACTCAGTTAACGCCTATATAGGCAGACATGATTTAATCTTAAAACAGAATGGAGTCATCCCTGTAATCAAAATGGAAACATTTAGAATTCTTACCTGTGCCACAGGGTCTTGGAGATTTGTGTTAGACATGCTGGCATGAGTGATTAACATCTATTTTTATTGTACACCAAAATTACTGTGTAAGTAGATACATAGTGTTCTAACCCACAATCATTTATTTAATAATATTTAGGAGTAATTTAGTCTACCTGCTCTAACCTCAGCCAAAATATAATGTAACTATATCCCTTCGTAATTCTACTTGTCCAAGCAACTGAGATGCATCTTTCTCTTACACTCATGCCTTCCTTCACATGACTGCTTTCTCATGTCCCCCCACTGAGAATTCTTTCCTTACTGCCTATCCCAATTGTACCACCTTCCATCCACATGAGTATTCTTTCCAAAACACTTCTTGTTTCTTCTTAGAACACATTTCACAACTTACTTTTCTGCATTTTTATTTAGTTTTAATAATATCTATATTTTAAATTTCTTGAGGGGGATATCACACTTTTTCAACTTACGTTATATCATCAGCAATAAGCACTGTGTCTGGTCTCTCCTACCAAGTTATAATGGGACACATTTTTTAAATGTTTCAGCGGAACATTCTGAGCAGGTGAGAATGCTCTATGTGGATTCAATTTACCATTAATAAATGACAAGTTCCATCTATGCTTTCTCTGTGGGATTTCAAGTATTATAAGCATTATGAATACCAATTAGACCAGGGCTTAAGACCAAAGATTCTCCCAGTGAACCCGAAACTTCTAGTGAACAGACTGAGAAAACACAGGAAAGCAAGTAGACCAACTAGTCAATGGAATATCCACTCCTTAGGAAGAACCAATCTAACAACAAGAGAGAGAGAGGAGGGTTTAAATAATTGAGACAGGTGTTTTAGTGTGCAAGAGAGACTTTGGTTCTCTAGATATATTACCTAAATTAAAACATATGGAAGGAAATCATTACCCCTAAGATCACTGTAAAGATTATACAAGATAACATAAATAGCAGGTTGAAGACAACAGTTAGTGTGTAATATTCTTGATAAATATTGCTTATCTTTACCTCTATTGCATCTATAGAATATTAATAAGATCCAATACCTCCTGAAGATTTTCTTACTGCTAGACACTATAATAGGCACTTATATGTGTTTATCTATTTGACCTTAACAGTTCTGTGAGGCTATTGCACTTTATTATCCACATTTTACAGATGAGGGAACTGATGTACATTGAAATTGAGTCATTTGCCTAAAGCCACACAGCTTGTTAAGGGAGTGTGGGGATTCAGCCAAACAGCCCAGCTCCAGGGTCTGTGCTCTGAACCAACATACTCTGCTGTGTTTCTAACAAGTATGTCAACCAGTATTTATTAAACACCTATTATGTGCCAGGAATTAATCACTATTGTATTGAACCCTTGTTAAAGAGAATATGTATTCTCACTCCAATTTTGAATTTGAGATGCACAAAGCTTCATGTGAACAAGAATGCTTATTTCATAAGCCACAAAATTGTACTTTGAATAAATTTCTGTTGAACTTTAAAGAGTATTTTGTTTCTTTAAAGAACTTCACTGAATCCTTCTTACATCAAATCCCTTACAGACAACAAACACAAAAATACCTCCATATGTTTACATATCCACATACATTCCCATATACACAAGGAAAGGAAACGTTCTCACTGAATGTATTCCTTTATAGCTATTTATGCTAAGTTTAAATTGTGATTAATATTATTTCATTGTTTTGCCTAAAAATACCTATCCTTATGCCCTTTCAGCTATAACTACTATTTAAAAATGGGGCAAATAAAACCTTTAGCATTACTATATTTTTGTAATTACCTCTTTTTAAAAAATGACAGAACTTATGAAACCATAGTGTTAATCATTTATTAATTTTTTGTTGATTGTTTTACATAAGCAATGATAAAAGAATCATATATAAATTAGCTTTTTTTTTTCCTTTTCAGTACTTGGGATTGTACACAGGGCTGATTTACACTGAACCACATCTCCAATCTTTTCTTATTTTTTAAATTTTATGACAGGATCTCACCAAGTGTCTGAGGTAGGCTTCAAACTTGCAATTCTCATGCCTCAGCTTCCAAAGTTGCTGGGATTATAAAGGTATGATATGGCACCCAGTTAGGATTAAACAGTTTGGCAAAACATAAGATGCTGGCAGTATTTCCATAGAGGTGGCAAATATATTCAATTCCAAATGATTGACCCTAAGTGCTAGATGTTAGTTATTTTTGTTTTAAGTGATTATTCATTAATTATAATGCTTTTAATTATAAATATAATACTAAAATATTTAGAACTATTTAGAGAGAAAACACTAATAAATTCATCATCTTAAAATGCTCATTAGACTTTCTTTTTATTTGTTTGTTTGTTTTTATTACTTGGGATTTATCCAGGTGTGGATTAACATCTCCAGCATATTTAATTTTGAGACAGAGTCTCCCTAAGTTATTTAGAGCCTGGCTAAATCGCACAGGCTGGCCTTGAACTTGTGATGTTCCTGTCTCAGCCTCACAATTTGCAAAGATTTCAGGTGTTTTTGAAAGTATCAAATCAGTCTTTTTGAAAGTATGTCCTTTCAGTCCTTTTTAAAATCAAAATTGAGGGACTAGGGATATTAGCTCATTTGGTAGGTGCTTACCTCTCATGCACAAGGCCCTGGGTTCAATCCACAGCACTAAATAAATAAATAATATTTATGCCACAAATATTAGTGCACCTAGTAACATAAAGCAGATTCAACTCAAGTTAAAAACTCAGACTGGGTGACAACAAGACTAGTTAATTTCAACATAGTTCTCTCACCAATAAATAGATCACACACATAAACTCACTAGAGAATCATCAGACCTAAAAGAAAAAAAATGTAAATAAATGTACTTAACAGACATCAGTAGAATATTTTATCCAACAATATCCAAATACACTTTCATCTCAGTTGCTGAAGAAACCTTCTCCAAAGTAAAGCATATTTTAGGCCCCAAAGAAACTCTTAGGAAATATAAAATAAATTGATAGAATTCCTTGCATCTTATCAGATCATAATGAAATTATATTATATATCAACACCTAAAAAACCTACCGAAACTATATAAACATATTGGGATTGAATAATACACTTTTGAATTATAAATGGATGATAGACAAATTCAGGGGAGAAATTAAAAATTCTTAGACTCAAATAAGAATAGTGATATAACATGCTATTACTTCTGAAACAACATGAAAACAGTTGTGAGAGGAAAATTCATAGTTTGAGTGCCAACATAAGGAAATAGAAAAGATTCCAATTAAGCAATAATGATGTATCTCAATAACTTGAGAAATAGGAACAATTCCAAAACCAGTAGAAGGAGGAAAATATTAAGATTAGAGCTGAAATCCATGAAATTGAAAATAAAAAGTACAAATGATAAATAAAGACATGTTCTTTGAAAATATATACAAGATTGATAAGCCTTTAGCAAAACTAACCAAAAGAAAAAGAGAAAAGAACCAAATTAATGAAATAGAGATGAAAAAGGAAAAATCACCACAGACCTCAGAAATCCATAGGATCATTAGGAAATATTTTGAAAAAAATAAACTCCAATAAATTAGAAAATGTAGAAGAAATAGATACATTTCTAGATATATATGACCTGCCAAAAGTGAATTGACACAGAAAATCTAAACAGACTTGTAACTAGCAATGAGATAGAAGCATTAATAAAATGTCTTCCAACAAAGAAAAGCCCAGGACCAAATGAATTCTCAGTTGAATTCTACCAGACTTTTTTTTTAAATTTTTTTTATTAGCTACACATGACATTACAATGATCTTGGCAATTCATACATTTGAATCAATTGGGATATAATTTCTCATTTTTCTGATTGTACAAATTGCAGACTCACACTGGTCATAGAGTCACCTATAAAGAAGAACTAGCCAATGCTCCTCAAATTATTGCAGAAATTCAGAAAGGATGGAACATTTACAAATTCATTCTATGAAGCCAGTATCACCCTCACACCAAAATTATAAAGGACATGTCAAGGATAAAATACAAAATAAAATACCTATGGGCCAACACTCCCAATTAACAAATCATAATCAAAAAGATATTATGAAGATTGTGCATCATGACCAAGTTGGTTTTATCCCAGGGATGCAAGAATGATTTATTCTCTGCAAATCCATAAATAAAAAATTAAGAAAAAAAATCACATAGTCATCTCAATAGATGCAGAGGGAGGGCTTAAAAGATCTGTATAGAATATATAGATGACTTACAGGGACAGAAAAACCTATTTCAATATCATCAAGGGTATATACAACAAACCCAAGGGCATAGTAAATTACAGAAAACTGAAAGCATTTCCTTTAAAATTCACAACAACACAAGAACATCCAGTCTCACCACTCCTATATAATATAGTACTAGAAATTCTAGCCAGAGAAATTAGGCAAGAAAAGGAATTTAAAGGCATACAAATAGGACAAGAAAAAGTCAAATTATCACTTTTTGTATATGATATGATCCTATACTTAGAAGATCAAAAAAAAAAAAAAAACTCTAACAAAGGACTACTAGAGCTAATAAATTCAACAAGGTAGCAAGTTATAAAATTAAAGTAAAAAAATCAATGGCTTGGGCTGGGGCTGGGGCTCAGTGGCAGCACACTTGCCTAGCACACGTGAGGCACTGGGTTTGATCTTTACCACTGCATACAAAAATAAATAAAATAAAGGCATGCTGTCTGTCTACAACAACAATAATAATAATAATTAAAAAGATCAATAGCTTTCTTATACACAGATAACAAATCTGATTAGAAAGAAATAAGCACAACAATACTGTTCACAATGGCCTCAAAAAAAAGAAAGAAAAGAAAAAAGAAAGAAAAGAAAAGAAAAAGGAGAAAAAGAAAAGAGAAAAATGCCTAGAAATAAATCTAACTAGAGGGTGAAAGACCTCTACAAGGAAAACTGCAGAACAATGAAGAAATAAATTGAAGAAGGCACAAGAAGATGGAAATATTACCAACGTTTATGGATAGGCACAATTAATATTAATAAAATGGTCACACTACCAAAAGTAATATACAGATTCAGTGCAATCCCATCAAAAAACCAATGATATTCTTCATAGAACTAGAAAAAAACAGTCCTAAAATTCACTTACAGGAACAAAAAATTTAGAATATCCAATGCAATTCTTTTTTGTTTTGTTTTGTTTTTTTATAAAGTATCTGATATTTATTTATTAGCTAAAAAGAGATATAAAAAGAATATGATATAATATTGGGAATAAGAAAAGTGGTTCTGTGTAGTTCCTTCAACATTGAAGCCTTTAGGTAGAAGCTAATCCTAATTTCTTTTATTTTAGTTTAAATTTTTTAACTTTAATTAGGTATATATGACACCAGAATGCACTTTGATTCATTGTGCACAACTGCAACACACCTTTACATTTTTATGGTTGTATATGATGCAGAATTGCACCATATGTGCAGTTATAGTTATACATGTACATAGGGTAATGATGTCCATCTAATTCCACCATCTTTCCTACCCCCATGCCCCGTCTCCACCCCTCTCTCCCCTTTGCCCCATCAAAGCAGTTCTTAACCAAAAGAATAATGATGGAGACACCTCAGTATCTGACTTCAAATTATACTACAGAGCTATAGAAATTAAAACTGTAAGGTACTGGCATAAAAACAGACACATAGATCAATGGTATAGAACAGAAGACACAGAGATAAATCTACACAAGGACAGTCATTTTATTTTTGGCAGAGGTGCAAAAAACACACTATATAAAAGACAGCTTTTTGAACAAACACTGCTGGGATAATTGGTTATTCATATGTACAAGAATGTGACTAGATCCTTATCTTTCATTCTGCAGAAAGTCAATTCGAATTGGATCAAAGACCTAATGTAGGTTAACACTGCATATAAGCATACATAATGACTTTCTCAATAGGACCCCTAAACTTTAGGAAATAATGTCAAGGTTAAATAAAGGGGATGGCATCAAATTAAGGAGATTCTGTACAGAAAAGGAAGCAATAAGAATGTGAAGAGAGACCCTACAGAACGGCAGAAGATTTTTGCTAGCTTCACTTCTGCCAGAGGATTAACATCCAGAATATATAAAAGAACTACACACACACACACAAATAGCACAATAAATGAAGAAGTAAACTAACACATTTCTCAAAAGAAGAAATACAAATGACCAAGAAAATTTAAATAAATGTTCAATATTTTTAGCAATAAGAGAATTTCATCTCACTCCAGTTAGAATACCAATCATCAGGAATATAAACAGTAATAAATGCTGGCAATTATATGGAGAAAAAGAACATTATTACACTTTCAGTAGGGTTATAAATTAGTACAACCACTACGAAATAAGTATGGAGATTCTAAAAATGGAACCACTATATGACCCAGCTATACCATTCCTCAGCATGTATCTTAAAGAATTAAAGCCATCCTACCAGAGTTAACACGCATACCTATGTTTTTAGTAGCATAATTCACAATAGTAAAAGTATGAAGCCAGCCTAGGTGTCCACCAACAGGTACATAGATAAAGAAAATGTGGTACATATACACAATAAAATTTTATTCAGATGTAAAGAAGAATAAAACTATGTCAATTGCAGGAAAATGGATGGAACTTGAGAACACTATGTAAAGTAAAATAAGTCAAATTCAGAAAATTAAGTCCATGTGCTTTATCTTATAGGTGGGAATTAGAGAAGAAAATGAAAATGAAAGGTGGGGTGGATCTCATGAAAACTCAAGAGAGGTCAGCATAATAGAGGAAAAGTATGGGTTGTGGGGAGAAAAGGGAACTACTGGGGTATGATATTTGCCAAATTATGTTATTATAATATGTGCATGTGTGAATATGTAACAAAAATATCAAAACATTATATTAAACTACAATGTACCAATAAAAATATAGAAAACAGAAATAAATTAAAATCTAATCCATTAAATACTAATTTTTTAATTCTGCAAATACTTCAGCAACATGATATATTAAAATATATTAACATCTGTTGCTGAATTTAAGTTTTTATAGGGAGGGGTTCCACATCTAGGATGATGGGGAAAATGGATTAATTATATCATGTTATGAATATAACTTTCTAAAGATCATGGTAGGATTTCATTAAGTGTTATAATTATCTAATCTATTAAAAATGGTTACTAAGTTGCAATTTTTGTTTTTTTGATGAAATAAAAATCTTAAATAAACATTTTGATAAATACAGCTGGGACTGTATTCTTAGGATAGCCTTTAAGAATGTGATATACTCCATGTTTATATAAATGTTAAAATATACTGGATTGTCATGTATAATTAAAAAGAACAAATTAAATATTAAACAAAAAATTAAAAATTAATTGAATCACTGAACCAAAGAGTATGAAAATATTTTTGTGGATTTTGGTATCTTGCTCTTAAAAAATAATACTCCACTTTAACCTACAAAACAGATTGACCTTTTGGACACTTTTCTGATAAAGGAAAATGCAGAAAACATATTCAGTAATTGCAAAAATAATCTGCTTTTTCTTGGCACAGAGAATACGTAGGGTTATTACTAAACCTATAAAGGTTTTCACAGAATATTATGTATGGCAGTGTGGCCTTGAATAAGAAATGTGTTATGCAGTTACAGACTCATTTCTCCATAGAAAATTATGTCATAGCTAGGTTTCAGGTCAGATATAAAACCTTGTTAGTTGATAAAGTAGCTGAACTATGTTGGCAACAATGCAACAGAATGTTCTACCCCACAGTCTTAGAGATTCCCTTGCAAGCTAATGCCCAGGTAGTGAACATATCTTTCTAACAAATGATGGAATAACAATGATTCACATTTTCTAGACTTTGCTCTAGCCAGGACATAAAAAAAAATGAGTAACTAGAGAAAAAGAGTGCCAATCATAGTAGGGAAATAAGTTTTAAGAGTCCTTGAATTCGAATTATTTTTGGAGATGCTGGGTTAACTTTAATAATTTATATTTTTAACTAGAGAGTGCTTTTGGTATGACAGTGCAATCTTCTCATTTAATGATGAGAAAGATAATAACAGCCTTGGTGGGCCATGAGATCTAGGCAGTGCAAGTGACCTGGGATATGTACTCAAGTGAGCTTCTGCAATACTGGCTAAAGGATGATGGCAGTGAGAGACTGGAAAACTGAAGCAGCATATCAATAGGCCAGCCCAGCAGAATAAGATGACAAAAACTAGAGATTGTCTGAGAACTGGGAAACTCAACAAAATCAGTTTAGAAAACCAGGGAGGAAAGAGTGTGCACAGTAAGTGCGCCTAAAAATGATATTTTGAGAATTTTACTTTCCTTTCCTTATGTCTTTCATCTCCTGTGTTCTTCTTGCATGGTGCCTGCTCTGCACACCACTACCTCAGGGGAAATAGAGGACATGATACGCATTAGTTCAGCTGGAGAATCAGTCTAAGTAGAGTTCCATTCTTCTGGACTTTGTTTTTCAAATCTGAGAACTTAGAGGATAATTGAAAGTGTTTGAAGAAAACGTCACACCTAGGCTGAAGTGTTTCAATTGGTCTTGAGAGTGGGAGGAGGACTCAAAGTCCTAAGGTATCCGGAATCCTCTGGAGGCCGTAATTACTCAGGATGTCCAAAGGGTCATGAGGCCTAGACAAATTTGCATGTCAGCAGTGAATAGTCCAGTTTCCAAGTCTGATTACTGAATCTTCAGTCTATGCAGAATAAATCATGGATGTTTTATTATCTGCATGGCTATATGAACATTGTCTATATTTCTTTCTCCTGGCATGCCCTGGCAATTATGAAAGATGTAAATCCTATGATTATGTCACAACACAGCAGGAATAGGTGACAGATCAAACCCGATCCATGGCCTGATTTAATATTTTTACAGTTGGTGGAAAAACAAATTTAGAATGCAAATTAAGTGAACTAGAAAAAGTAAAATTTAACACTCCTGATATTGAGACTAAGATTCATACCTAAACTATAAGCTAATCTTGCTTAGAAGAAATTAATTTATAAATGTCTAACCTGTACTTCTTTACCATAACACCTTTCTGAAAAGATAGATTTTAAAAAATTCATTTTTATTCTAAATGCAGATTTGACCATGACATATGCTTAAGCATTTCATCACACCTAATACACTTCCTTGTCCTGAGAGTGGAGCCCCAAAGTCCGAATGGTTCTTCCTGACTTCTCTACATCAATTTAAAGGTCATTTTTCCTTGTGTTGCCCTTCTTTACTCATTGTATGGCAGGGATGCCCAGTCTGGCAAGCCCACAGACACACTGCACATTCCTGAATGCACACACTATTCTTTGAATTGAGTGCCCTTCATTTACCTCTAACACATCAGGACCATACCTTCCCCTGCCTACCATGGCTCTCTTCATCTTTCAGGGTTTGGTTTAGAACTCAATTTTCCCATGAGCTTTGCCTGAATTCCTAAGAGAAGATAGTATGACCCTCCTCTGGTGTCCCTGTTTCACTTGCCTCTTATTTCTACAGTGGTCCCAAGCATAATGCTCAGTAGAGAATAGGATCAGTAAATATTTAACAAATATATTAACAATTCTTCCAAACTAGCAATGTAACCTTACATTCAAGATTCATTATCTCCAAGGCATCACAGAATGACACTCTGTGATATAATTTTAAATAGAGAAAAAAATGAAATATCAAAACTGTAAGGGACCTGCATCCTATGACTTGCTGCACCCCAATCTTCCCTTTAGTCCATTTCAAAGAAGTATTTTTAAACTTTGTGTATAAGTATCATGATGTTGTTGTATAGTAGACAATCAGAGATAATCACAGAGATAATCAGAGAATAAAGGAAGGGGGGGAGAGGTAAAGAGAAGGGGGGAAGGGAGAAAATTAGAATGGAAGAAGGGATTTTAAGTTCCTGTGGTTAAAAATGGCAGACTTTGCTTGAGGCTTTGTGGTAAGCCATTCTTATAGACCGTGGCCGCCATTAGAAGATGGCGCCGGCTTCCACTGTGGCCTGTGATAAACAACTCCTTATATGGAGAATTGGCACGCAATCCCTTACCACCCTATGAGAGAGATCCACGTGACAGCTTGGGATTGGTATGCGGGAGGCTTTATTAGGCTGTGCTTGGGCGCTCGGCAGCGGGGGGTCACTAGAAGATGATACTTGAATCAAGGCCTGAATAAACTGCTGAAAGAAGAATCCTGTGTCGTGTTTTCCCTTGCCGGCGAGGGGTCGCGACAAGGCTTCACAGCCTAGATTTAGGACTGACCACTAATCCAGTGCTTCTCCATGTAGGTCCATGCATGGCATATAGACACCTCTGGGGATTAGTCAGTCACCTGTGAGAAGAGGCTTCTTGGCAATATTATTCCACCATTTTTCATTACATGTTGTTTTGGATTCAGAACACTCCTGTCACAGGAATGCAGGCAATTAAATATTTTCCACATGAACCATTCTTTCTCCGGGCAGAAGCTAGATTGTTTAATAATGTTGCAGAGCAAAAAAATAAATAAAAAAATAAAAAAGCCACACAGAATTTCGTTTTTCATGATAAATTAGATATTTGGTGATTTAGATTAAACTTGCAGTGACAAATAAACTGCCACAATGTCCCCAGACATATACTCTATATGGTGTGTATGTCAGATTCTTTTCAGTAAGTTTTCAAAATGACTCTCGAATATGTAACGACATCATTCCAGATTAAATGACAGTTTTGAGCACGTGAAAACCCTAAACAGCATTTATAGAAGTTAGAGACACTAATATAAAAGAATGAATAACCATGCTATGCTTAATTTGCAGTTCTTTTTCATTTCCCTGCAGACAGCTCTGTGTCTCTTTGCTGTTTAGGAACTTGTTTTACAACACCATCATGAGCATTTCTGCCTCCATCTGTGCAGGTACAATCCATTTTGTCTGCTACTAAGTCATTCATTGCCATTACCCAGATTTATATTGCAGGGAGAGACCAGTTGGTCTGAGTCCTTTGTAATGAAGGTGTACTGCTCTAATCTGGGGCTGTTCTTTACATGTCTGCACTCAACAGCTTCACATTTTGTCAGTGGCCACAAAGTTGACAGAGTAACATAAAGAAAAAATCTCTTGTCAGATACATGGCATAATATAAAATTGTTTTTCCAACCGTTTGACTCCATGTGTAGGTTGAGGAAATGGGATTCGGATATGACAGACTAGTGAACATAGTATTTATGCTACATGTATTTATGTTGAGGCAACACTTAGGAAAAGTGCAAATACAAATCAAAAAGATGCTTTAAAATTACAAAGGCAGGAGGAGGATCTGGCAACATGACTAGTTTTCATGAAGGAAGAAATGCATCATACTTAAGATGCATTTATGAACATCCTTTTTTCCTCCAGTCTAGCAGTCTGTTTTCTTTTGATGTATTGCATAGTCTGCTCTGTCCATCATTTTAAACATTCTTTGTTACAGATTGAATTCTTTCCCTCTCCACTCCTGTCCATCTGTTTCAGTATTGTAGACAAATTTTCATCCTAGACTAATCCAACTATTCATATTCTCCATTCAGTCACCAAAAAGAAGTGCATGAAAATTTATTTCATTAAGGCATGTACTAAGCTTGTTACAGACATTATCTTAGGTAATATTCAAGGAAGTCGATTGCCAATATTTGTGTACTCTCTGTTTAGAACTGCCTAAGTTCCAGAATATTCCCTCTAGGTTGTCTCACAAGTCCCTCAAAGGTAAGAATAAGAACGTGTTTCCTCCTATACCGTCATTGTCTGAGTCAAGAAGCCAGGACTCATTCTACTCTCCTTTCTCACCCTCCTGTCTAACATCTAGTTACAAAGTTCTACTTACCACTCAGGTACTTCTCAAACTATGATTAACTCTCCATTTTCATCATTACTTGTTTAATTTAGACCCTAATTACTATTCTCATACATAATTACAATATTCTGCTATGCAGTTTATTTGCCTATAGTTGCCTCTTTCCCATCTTTTCTCTATACTGCTGCCAGACGACATTCCTAAAATATAATTATCAATCTGTCATTGCACTGCTTCACTGGGTTCTCTAAAGTCCTCAGTTGAAACTCCTTTGTAAAAACTATAACCCCAAATCTCTAGCCTCCTTGACAGCAGCTGCACAATAACCCTACCAACTCATAATTAGTCATATCTAAACACAATTTTTGGTGTTAAAAATTTTATTTCCTCTGCTTAGAGACTTTAGTGACATATCAGCAGAAGTAAGATAGGGTATATATCATGAAGCAGAAAGGGAATAAAGGTTTAGGGTAGATCCACCATAATGCACTAACAGGCTGCAGAAATGAGGCTATATAAATCATTTCTGGGGGCTTCGAGGATGGGAATGGAACTCATGGGACAGTAGAGGTTCTTCTGGATCAGTGAAGAGACTTGGGGAGAAGCATAGATTGAACTATTTAAAAATACCAGATCTTTTAATAAATAGCTAAACTTGGTTACTACAACTCATTCTCTTTATTTTTAAACAATTTTGGTCCACCATGACTTTCTACTGGTATTACATTGCTTTATGCTGATCATCATCACTGTCTTTCCACAGAACAGCATCCTTCAGCAAAACAGAACTCGAAGGCAGGTTGCCCAGATAGTCGCAGTAATTTGCAAATAGAGGAGCTAATGAGTCTTTTAGAAAGACCCTACAAATACTAATGGGAGCTAGGAGGATCCATCAGATAAATGCCTACTTTTGTGAATCTTCTTTAATTGACTTTGACTGACTAGTAGAATAATAACTTTGATGTCAAGGGCTTATGTCTTCTATTCTGTCACAAGCTGTAAACAATTTCATGCTGAGTTTCATAAAAATGAAGCTTTCTCTCCTAAAGTAGAAGGACTACTTACAATCACTAAAAACTTCAAATGCCTTTTATTTGAGATATTTATATTTGGTTTTTCAGTACACAAGGTTCATAATTTAATAAGCCATGTATAAATTTGCTCTTTACAACAAAGCAAGAGATAAAAAGGTAAAACAATAAAGTATGCCAATAAAAGTTCAATTTATTTTGAATTCAATTTAAATTTTACAGCATGATATTTATATGTCTTAATCTAAAATTGGTTCAATTTCCCCATGCTTGTGCAAGGGGTGATTCAATTTCAGATTAATTCAGAATGCCTTGGTAATACAGCTATTGTCTATTGAATAAATCCATCATGATAACAGTGCTGTCCATTTAAAGTGGAATGTTCTCTCTTCTGATATCTGAGGTTTGATGCTGGCTTTGATATTGCTTTAAAGTTATACTATTGTTTTATAATTAATTTCTTTAAGAGAAATCATTTCAAAAATTCAAGACAATGATACTCAATATTCATCTATAGTTTTAATTTTAAAAATATCTTTTCAAGGTTAAACACAAAAAATACAAAAGAGAAGATTATGTATGTGTGACCTAAAAGACCCTGATATAATTTCAGCTATTGATATTAAGGAAAGAATTAACACATTATATGTGATAAAGTATTTTAATTTTTCAATTGTTCCACTAGCTTTACAATTATGAAGATATTATATTCAGTGTGAGATTAACAGTTTGACATTTAAAAAAAATTCTTACTAATGATCTCAAACATGAAACTGTCAAACCATCCTGTGCTTTAAAGGGCTGTTCAGGCAATGCCCTATTATATGACCTATTTTTTTTTTCTGATTCCATTTTATGTCTTTCCTGTAGTTAAGATGCAGAAAAAGACCTAGATTGGGAGAGTAAGAGAGAAGCAATTTAAAAGTCATGCAATATGATAAACCTAGATGGATGCAGAAACTAGAGATCTTTTTTTATATTTGCATGAAAATATGAATATTTAAAATCTTAAAATTTTCAGAGTGGCTGGTGGCCAAAATATGCATTGTGAGGAGATCATTCATAAGTATTTGCTAAAATGAAAAAAAGAACTGCACCTCAACCTATTTGTTTAGGTTGTTAACATATATATTCTAGAGTCACAGAAGGATTAAATATAATACACTTAAAAAAAAACAAATCTGCATCATAGATATAAGTTCTGAAGAAAGCTATTTCTTACTGTTAAGCTCATCTGATTACTCTTAATTCATTTTATTAGAAATTGAAACATTTTGCCCCAGTTAGAAGAAGTATTTAAGAAATAAAATTTAACCTGAATTGTGCACGCGTGTGCGCGTTCGTGTGCTCACACACACACACACACACACACAAAATCTATTGTTATGTAAGAGGAACAACTAAACTTCATTAGGGAAACAAATTAAGTGCTTTTGTCTAGTAACTAATTAAAAGATACTAAATAGAATCATATTAGTGAAAAGTATCTTGTTCTAACAATAGTACAGGGGAGCAAGAATCTCAACATGAGAAATATTAATAATTAATTAATAATTAAATAATAATTAACACTTGGAAATTTCTTTTATGGTTCAGTCCCTTTATTCACAAGTAAGTTTTCACAATCATTATCTGTTATCAAATTTCACATGCAAACTCAATTCATTATTAAATGAGTTCTCCACCACATAAAAAGAATGTCATTGAAGACACCATGATGTTCAAAACTTTTTTTTCTAATAAGTCATAATCAGAACAAAAGTCCATATATGGGAAATTTAGAGGAAGATATTTGTCAAAGGTGTTATGGCATCTTGAAATCACACTCTGGAGAAAAATCAGAGATATGAGAAGAGGAGACCACCCAAGGCATGATAGTGATGCTGATGGCAATATTCATGAGCCAAATGCATATAATAGCTTTGCTTAAATCATCTATTTAAACCATGAAAGGACCATCTCAAGAAGGTACCACACACACCATGACCACCTAACAGACAATGAAACTGAAGCCATGGAAGTTAAGCTCTTTGCAGAGGGTCATATGGAACCACACCAGATTGGAATAATATTGAGTTCTCCAGTGCTTAAAGATCTGTAATTTCCTGTCTGATGTGATTTTCTTAATCTGTGAAACAGTGATAATAATTTCATGAAAGATTATTAAGGGTTTTAATAAAATAATGCTCATGTGGTAAATGCTATGATTTCCACTATTATTGATATCATTATTTTATAAGGAGCCAGTCACAATTTAAACACATTGTATTATCCAGCTCACACAGGTATAACATAACAGAATGTCAGGGATGGAGTGACTTAAACAAGAGAAGGTTATTTTAGTTCCAGTGAGAAGAAACGAGTACTGAAAGTGCATGAGCAAGGTGGTTTCCAGGGAGGTCTCTCTTGGCTTGCAAAGTGTTGCTTTTTCCCTCATGGCTTTTCCTTTGTGTTCATGCATTATTGGTGTGTCTCTTTGTCTTTTTATAAGGACACCAGTTTTATAGGGCCCCATTAACCTTATGGTCTCTTTAAAGGCTTTATCTCTAATATAGTCACACTAGAAGAATAGTGCTTTGATACATGGATTTGGTGTGGGGGGACATATTTAGTCTATAATATTAGACCATCTGCCTCCCCACACCCCAAATTTATGTTCTTCTGGCATGAAAAATACATTTATCCTAATAGGATAAAAGGAATTTTTAAAAAATAGGTAGAAAGGAGAAAAAAGATAGGGAAAGGAGATTATAACTTTAATCTGAAAGCATTGTGCTAAAAGTCCCTCATACCGTTCTTCCTCAACACCAGGTCTCTTTCCCGGACCTGTCATTCCCATATTTCAAATCTACAGGTCCTCACTCACAATGTTAAAGTGTCATGACCCCAGGTGAATAGAAATTCACTTACTTCTGAAAATTGCCCTGTGCACTGTTAACTTAGCCATCGTTAATACTTGTATTTTAAAACATATTAAGCAATGAGATCTATGAAACCTATATACACAGAGTACATTCCCAATATCATCTACTCATCAGATAATGGAGAAGACATAAACTACCAGAACATGAGAAACTGTCTTGTGATCATCAGATTGATGTCATCCCCACACACCTTCCCATGACTACTCCTCACCAAATTTCCTTTAAAGAAAGAGGTAGAAAATTCCAGAAGCATGTCCCAATATTGAGGTGGCCCACATTATCCCTTGAATGGGTCCTTGATTTCCTAAACAAATCCCTTGCTTCAATATCTGATGCATACCGGAATTATTATCCATCAGTAATCTCTCATCCTTAGTTGAGGTCCCCCTCTCTAGAACCCCCTCAGACTACCTCTGGTGACAACCCCATATCAAGAGTCCTCAATCTCTTAACCCATTTCAGTATCCATTCTAGTTCAAGTCTCATCTAAATATCACCCAAGTTAGAGAGGGTAAGAACTGAGGTATAATTCATTCAGAGGCAAAATTTCCTCTCTAGCTATGAACCTACAAAATCAGATAAGATATCTGTTTAAGGAATATAATGGCAGGAAGAATAGGATGGATATTATTGAGGATGAATGTTATTGTTCCAAAAGGGAGAAATTGAGTAAAAAAAGAAAAGGGATGACAGATCCCAAGCAAGTCTAAACCTAGCAAGGCAACTTCTATTAGATCTTAAGGCCAAGAGAATAATCCTCTTTGGCTTGATGCTCTGCCCCACAACTACTAGGCTCACTTTTGCATTGGCCCCATCCTCTCACCATGAGTGGAAGTCTTACTCCTGAACCATGGGATAAGGGGTGACTATGCTCTCTGGAATCAAGGAGATGGCCCTACCCTCCAAAATGCAGAGATAGCTGTGCTCCCAGATCTAAGAGCCTATGATGGCAGTGGCCTATGATGGCAGTGGCCTATGATGGCAGTGGCCTCCAAATCTCTGTTGGTATCATTTCTCCCTTTTCTGAAAGGATAAGGCTTATAGTCTGACAGCTCTATTTTTCTATCCTGTAAAACTCCTGAAGTCTGAAAGCCTTTCTTCATTTTGTGTCATCTCTGTCCCCTTTAAGTCCAAATTGGCAGGATTTGGGCAGCTATAATCAATTTTTATTCTTGACATATGACTAATTTCATGGGCAGTCTCTTTCCAGAGCAACTGTCTAGCCACACCATTGTTTTCTCTCCAGAACATACTTGCTCATTTATTGTAATATGGACAGGCTGAAAAGTTTCCAAATCCTTAAGTTCTAATTCAATTTGCTTAAGCATTCCCTCTTTGATTCAGCTCTCTCCTTTTGCATTTTATGATAGGAGCATTTTATTCCATACATTATCCTTCTATTACACATTTCCATGACTTTGACCATTGTGCTTTCCTAGAATATGTAATGATAGAAATATGAGATCTCAAACAGAAAATAACCACCAAGTAGGGTGTTGGATAGCAGGACACCATGCTGTGTGATATTTACATAAGGACAATTTATAGTAACAATAAACTTTGCTCTTTTAGGTCACCTTTTTGCAATTATTTCCGCCAATTCTATGATGAACAGCTTTATCCCTCCTTTGGTGCCGAGTGTGTGTGTGTGTGAGTGTGTGTGTGTGTGTATGAGCAACCCAGAGTAAGGTATAAAAAGCATCTGATAGTCTACAGTTAGAAGGCCACTAAAGACTCTAAGACTGTGTACAGTGAAGAAATAACAAAGAGGGAAAGCACACACCCCCAGTCTTTCCTTCTGTTGGGACCTCACTCAGGACCTATTATCTCAACCAACCTTGAAGTTGAAATCATTGCTTCCAAACTAGCTTACCCAGACCTCTATCTTCAGTTCTATAGCCCGTATTACCCAGACATGACAAAGAACTCTTTGTTTCTGCTTCTGACATATTTTTTCAAATCCCCCAGCTGTTATACTTTTTTTATATATTGGACCATAAATTTAAAATTCACTAAATATTTATGGGTCCCTAAATCTCCAGGCATAGATTAAATGGCACTTCTTATATATTGTCTTTCCTGATATCTCTAGGAAAAATATAATCACGCCTTCAACCTTGCCTTTATAGAATTTTAACTATGATAATATTATTAGTTAATGATTTACTGGTGTAATGGTTAATTTGAATTGTCAACTTGGTTGGATTAAGGGATACCTAAGATTAAGAAGCTTCTAGGTGTGCAGTGAGGGTATTGCCTAGATATGATTGACATATGGAATAGCATCTGAAATGGAGACCCTCCCTAAGCACAGGCAGCACTGTCCAATAGAATGGTGGCTTGGATGGAATAAAAGTTGGAAGAACAAGGAATCAGCAGCAGATGAAAGCTTGATTCTTCTTCTTTTTTTGTGGGGCGGGGAGTGAGGGTGGGTGTAACAGGGGATTGAACTCACACTGAACCACATACCCATCTCTACTCCATATTTTATTTAGAGACAGGATCTCACTGAGTTGCTTAGTGTCTCTCTGTTGCTAAGGCTGGCTTTGAACTTGTGATCCTCCTGTCTCAGCCTCCCAAGTCACTGTGATTACACATGTGCCCCAGTGTACCTGGCTTGATTCTTCTTAAATGGTTTTTTTTTTCTTTCTTTTAAAAATATATTTATTTATTTATTCCAATTAGGTATATATGACAGCAGAATGCATTTTGATTCTTTGTACACAACTGCTGCACAACTTTTCATTTCTCTGGTTGTACACAATGCAGCATTGCACCGTATGTGCAGTCATATATGTACCTAGGGTAATGATGTCCTCTCATTCCACCATCTTTCCTGTCCCCATACCCTCTTCCCCTCCTCACCCTCCCCTTTGCCCAATAACAGTTCCTCCATTTCCCCCATGTCCCCTCCATAATGGATCAACATCCACTTATCAGAGAGAACATCTACCTTTTTTTTTTTTTCCGGGGGGGATTGGCTTACTTCATTTAGAATTATATTCTCCAACTCCATCCATTTACCTGAAATTGGCATAATTTTATTCTCTTTTAATGCTGAGTAATATTTAATTGTGTATATACTCCACAGTTTCTTTTTCCATTCATCTATTGAAGGGCATCTAGATTGGTACCACAGTTTAGGTATTGTGACTTGAGCTGCTATAAACACTGATGTGGATGCAACAAACTATAGTATGTTGATTTTAAGTCCATTGGGCATAGACCGAGGAGTGGGATATTTGGGTCAAATGGTGGTTCCATTCCAAGTTTTCTCAGGAATCCCCATACTGCTTTCCAGAGTGATCACACCAATTTGAATGGGTTCTTGATTGCTTCTGGGATCTCCTGAGGATATCAGACTCTCATTCCTTCAGTCTTCCCAAGTAGCCACTGCCAGTGATTCTCCAGTGAGTTTCCAGAAACCTTCAGTCTCAGACTAGGATAGTACCATTTTTCCCTCTAATTCTGAGGCTTCAGTCTCTTGGACTATGCAGCTATTGTTTTCTCCAGCTGTCCAGCCTACAGACGCCCATGGTGGAACTTCTGGTCATGTAAATCAATCTAATAAATCTCCCCCCCTTTTTAATCACATTGCCTGTTGATTCTGTTCCTCTAGAGAACCCTGACTAAGACAACATGTTTGTTTTTCTGGTCACATGTAAGGTCTCGAAAACAAAAAATCCTACCTTATTAATTTCTCTATTCCAAAACTAAACACAGTATCTGGATACAGATGATGCACATGGACAAAATAAATGAATGTATGCAGTGCATTTCTATTCCAGGATTCTGTATTCTCTCTGATCCCAAAGTAGGTGTTTACCTTTATTAAGTTCTACAGACTGAAACTTTTTGAAAAAGAAGATATGGATCAATTTCTCTTGCAGTCCTTATCAGAATTAAGCTTTCTCTATTAGTGGGGTCTACAATTGTGTGTGGCTATCTGTCTATGTTTGTCAATACTTGTAAAACTAATTAGTATTTTCACTCTGCATGCGATCAATATAATTACAAAGGTCATTTATGAAGCACTGTGACATGCTTCACGGTTTCTCCACAGCCTTGCATCTGCTTCCACCTTTGATCATCCTCTTTACTGCCATATCCTTACTGATGTATGCAGTTCCTGAACCTCACCTGGTCTGGCAGACACAGGTTAGCTATTCACCTGCCAGTGTTGTTCCTTTCCTGAATTCACAGGTAGGCTACATTTCCGAGTCTCCATTTCATTTCTGTTAGGTGAGTTCTAGCCAAGAGAATGTGAGTGAAATGGGGCATTAACTTCTGAGGCTGACCCACAAAAATACCTCATGTTCCCTTCATTCCTTTTCCCTTTTACCAGCTTAGTGAAACTAAAAAAAAAGTAATCTTGAAAACTGTATTTTTATTTTAAATGTTTAAATCTTAAATGATTTTAACTGATACATTGTATCATGTAAACTCTACCTATTTATGAGGTACTAAGTGATGTTTCAACAAATGTACACATTGTATAATGTTTAATTCAGGGTAATCATACCTGCTCCTCCAATACTTAGCATGTTTTATGATGAAAACATTGTAAATCATTATCTAAAGCCATCTTTTGTGCACTTTCAGCACACCAGAACTTCTTGCTTCTATGTAACCAGAACATAGTACCCACTGATCAACATTTCCCCATCCCTCCCTACCTTTTCAAATCATTTGGAAAATGGCAAGCCATGCAGAGGAAGGAGCCCAGCTCCATAAGTCTCCACCTGAATGAAAATTGTTCAAATACAAGGTACTCTCATTTTTTTTTTACTTTAAATGACAATGAACTAAAATTCTATTGTGCTTGAGCTATTATATATCTTTAGTTTTATTTGTTGCAAAAGCTACTATTATGTTAACGAACACAGTTATATTCCTTTGGTTTCATGTCCCTGCATTCAATAAGACTGTAGTGGTTAATGAAATCATAAAACAGGCACTAAAACTTTTGTGTGTATCTATGTGTAACAAACAGGAATGGGAAGGTAGGTTTGTGAGACTCTGACTAGAGGCTCCCATAATGATGAAGGATTGCTGACAGAACTTCCATTACTGCAGATTGCCCCTTGTTAAAAGGCAGCTTTCAGGGAACTTGTGCTCCTGCTGTTTGCAAAACTTACTTTGAATATACAATGCCAATTATTGGGACTGAACATGTCAAGATTTTGACATGTGTCTAGAGAGTTATGCAATTAATTTTATTTATGCACATTCTGCTTTAAATGCCCCTGAAAAAAAAAAAAGAAAATTGACTAATGCATCTTAAAAGGAACACTTATATTTACCTCTTCATACCAAATCACCACAACTCTTCCATGTTACTGAAAATAAAAGAATCCATCTGAAAGAATCTAAGTTGATCTAGTGAAGGGCTTGAGTATAGGATACAAAATTCTCTTGCAAGTTTTCTAAACAGTCACTAGCTGCCAAAAGCAGACCAAAAAAAAAAAAAAAAAAAAGCTGAGTCTGTGACCAGTGCCAGAGAAAGCTGAGAGGCCTGACACTTCTTCTGAATGCTAGAACATCAGGGTACTTATTAGTATCAAGATACATCAATTTAATTATATTCCAATCACCATGATAGTGTCTTTTCCTCCAAGTTCAAAAGAAACAAACTACTCCCTATTCCATTCTCAACCACTGTGGCATACAACTTTGAGTAACATATGATGACAATCAAGTGCTCCTAGGCACTGATATGCTGATAATACTGTGCAACTAAATTATCTAGTATTGTACAATAAGCCCCTTTTGCAACTAGATAGATATGGTAGTACAATTTCTCTCATGATTTTAACAAAGTTCTAAAAATCTTGTCATTTTATTTTCCATCTTAAAATAAACCCTTTGTTCACTGATTTGATGTCAAAATTACTATATGCAACACATTATTTTTTTACACAAACAAAATCAATGCCCTATTTATTATATTAATTTATTCAACAAAAAATGGAAGCAGAGTCAGCTACAAAATAAGACAATGACTTGGAGTGATATTTATCTTCAAAAGATTGACACTAATGTTTGAGTTATCCAAATGATAAATATGAAAAATCTACATGAGTGAATCTGAAATGTAGGAAGCTAGAGAATGATAGACACCTGGGTACTCCATCATTTCCACTATGCACTTCTCCACCTCCCTCAGCAACTCCCTAGAGAAAAAAAAATTACACCGGGGAGAAGGTCTTCTAATGTATTTTCCTTTGAAACACATATGCATCTTTTAAAGTTGAGGAGCAAATATGCATTTTTGCATGTTTGTATAATTCTAAAATATGTAATCTCTGGTTTATTATATACTTTATACACGATATATATATATATATATATATCTGGGCTATAGATATCCGAATCTTCCATCTTACAATAAGTAGTCTGAAGAAAGTAGACAAAGAAAAAGCTTGATCAAATGACCAATAGAAAATAGATAAAGATAGTAAATTCGCAGTAAATTTGCCACCACTTGAAAGAATAAGATGTAATCTCTCCTCCCCCACCTTTTTTTTTTTTTCCCCCTTCTGGGACTGTCTCTATGGGAGCTACACTTTACTCTTGACCCTTCCTTTTTTTTTTTACGTAGCCTGGAGGCTTTTATTCCTTCCCTCATCTCATCCTGAGATGAGGAAGTAACAAGAATGAGAAGTATGCATTTGTCTTATAAAGTGAAAGAAGAGCTACTGTGAAAGAAGAGGTATTAAAATAGAAGTGAAAACATTAAATGGAATCTATTTGGAACACTTTTAGAAGAAAGTATGTGTGAAAGCTGCAGACTGATAAATTCTTTCTTTGGAAAAAAATCTGAATTTACAAATCATCTCCACCACCAAGTTACAGTTTCAACTATAACTGAGAAGCCACTGCTAAAAAGCAAACAGAGTAAGGGACAGGGGAGGCATGATTTGTAAATTGCATTCAGTTAAAGCAATCTACAAGAACCGAAGAGCCCGCAGCTAGAGTGGCTGATGGCAAGGGCTGTGGCATCAGAAGCACCTCTGTGTGAATCCCTGTCCCTTCTCTGCTGCCAACTAGCTAGGCAATCTGGAAAAATTATTTTAGTTGTCTGAGTCTGTCTCTTTTCATATTCAAGTGAAATAGAATATCTAGGGACTGTCTCCTGGTCTATACCATCCCTTCACTTCAGCAAAATGGAATGATTTCATTCCATTTTGTGAAGTTTTCTACCTAAAAGATGGCATTTATTTATTTATTTATTTATTTATTTATTTATTTATTTATTTATTTATTTTGCTTTCATTTTTGTGCTTATTTGCCTTCCCTATTAAAGAATAAACAGATAGAAGAGGGCTGGTTGATGTTGTCCTCCACATTGTCTAAATTAATAGGGGGCACAAAAGAAATATGAAGTACATTTTTGCTGAGCTTCATGACTAAAATGTGGTCAGTAGACTTACCTAAGAGGTTTGGAGAAATTATGTAAAATATTGTATATTAAATATTTATTTGAAGGTGACCATCAAAACAGTGAAAGAAAAAATGATAAAATACTGCCTTATAGTGAGCAATCGGCTATGAGATATGTAAAGACACAATATCAGTTTGCACACTGCTTATCAGAGAAGCACAACATGAAATATGTACTATGAAATACAGTGAAATAAAGTGAAGAAGAAATAAAATGTACTATGAAGAAAAATGTACTATGAAATAAAGTGAAGAAGAAATCTGAGGTGAGGACCCAGAGTGTCAAGATATACAAAGATCTGAGGCTAGAACCCAGAGTGCCTGTCATGTGGAAGGGGGCATCTTCTGTGGCAGAACTGCTACTAAAGAATAACTAAGGACCAGGTCATGGGACTAAGAGAACACTGCAACCATAAGAGACCAGTCTGTGGCTATTATAGAATTTAATAAGTATTCAAAATTTTGCTCAAATAAAAATCCAAGGAGTATAGAAAAGCATAAAAATGATAAGCTAGGTGAAGAAATGGATGAAAAGTAGGGGATAGCAAAGAAATTCTTGTAGGTTGCACAGATTTGTATGTTGTTATCTTACTAGCCTAAGTTTAAGACATCTGATAAATGTAATGTGTACATAAATTTTATTTATCTAGCCTGATACAGTTTTTAAAGTATGCTTAGAATGGCTTCAAGCAAGACAACAGCTCTGAAGTACATCTCAGACTTTATTATTCCTCTTGTCTCTTTATTTGCCTTCTTCACACTGAATGCATGAAAGATAAATGCATTAGGAAGATGAATTCAAAAAATGTGAAATTTATGTATTGCTTTGGAAAGGGATGGACAGAGAACAGAACTTTGTATGCATCAGTGGAAAAGTTGGTTGGGAGACTAGTATAGGGAGTGAGATGGACAAGATGAGAAGGTTCATGGTCTGTGCACAAAATATCTATGCAATCACCAGGCTGTTCTTTGCTATATCCAGTGCTTCTTGTCAAACTAAGATTGACTTCCTAAGGGAGGTACAGTGTGGGAAGCAATCCTGGATAACATAAACATGGAAGAACACATGAATTCATGAGGATATACATTCTGCCATGTAATTAACTGAACACACACCAATGGACGAAAAAGTGAAGCTTAATTATCTGTCATATAAAATTCAGCACAGCTGCATTCCAATAATATTTTGCTCTATATATTAAGACAGGAAGACAGTCTCTTTCTATGTTGTTTTTCTGCCACCTTTAGACAGCTGTCCTGGCCTGCATGACACAAGACACATCTAGACACCCCATGCTGCATTCATTTTCCAAGCCAGTCAAAGAAAAAGAAGCAACAACATATATATACAGTCTTCAAGAATGCAACCTGGGAGTGGCATATGCAATTTCAGCTAAAATCCCATTAGCTAGAACTTAGATACAAAAACCTAGATGTAAAGAAGACTGGAATGTGTGTGTGTGTGTGTGTGTGTATGTATGTATATGTAGCTGTTTTTGATGATGATGTTTGTTTGATTGTTTTTTTTTTTTTTTTTTTTTTTTTTTTTGTTTTGTTTTGGTTTTGGTTTGGTTTTTCAAGGAGTTTATATGAGCACCTACTGAGCTGGGCTTAATCTGTGATAATTGATTTACTTGAGAGATGACATTCAAAAACTCAAGAAAATGGGTAAAATAAACAAACACATTAAGGAAAAACAATAAGAAGGTGCAAAAAGATACCTGAGATATTTATTTTCCAGAAAATTTCTTTCTGAGTTGTTTTGTGAAGCAGTTAAATAAGCCTACTCTACTGATGCTTCAAAAAGTCTAACTCGGCCGGTGATGGTGAATTAAGTGTTCAGGAGCTTAAACAAAACAAATGCAGGCTGATTGTTTCCATATGTGTGTATGCTACTGGCTGCCATGAAATAAAACCTTTCATGATTAGAAAATTAAATTATCTCAGGATTAGGAAGCAGCTGTACCAGTTGCACACTGTCTTGGTGCCAAGATTGAACCTTGGCCCATTATTTTCTAATTCCATAACTTGATGAGCCAATAACTTCTACAATTCTATTTTTTGAGTGGGAGTGAGTATTGGGGATGAACTCAGGGGAACTTGACCACTGAGCCATATTCCCAGCCCTGTTCTGTATCTTATTTAGAGACAAGAGTTTCACTGAGTTGCTTAGCACCTCACTTTTGCTGAGGCTGGCTTTGAACTCGTGATCCTCCTTTCTCAGGCTGCCAAGCCTGTGGGATTACAGGAGTGGTCCATCGTGCTTGGCTCTAGATCTATTTTTGTTAATGTGTAGAATGGGGTTACAAAATATTAAGGAGGACTAAAATGAAGGTTTGGTAAATTAATATACATGAAGTAGGTCTTCCTAAACATTAGCCATGTCAGAAACCCTGTTGTTATTAATTAAGCCACAATTTTAAAAGTTTATTTATCTGCCCTATCAATATATACTTTTTTTTCCAGAGAATAAAATAATTTGCAAAATTATTCTACTACCAGTTAAATGTAGAAAATTATTATTATTTTTCTTAGCTATCTGTCCTAATAATTACAGGGGAAAAAAAACATTCCATTTCACCTCCAACAACAAAGCTCCTGGTTCTGCTATAAAGCTTAAAACTTCACGGAAGAAAAAATGTTAAGTCCCACTTAGTGAAGTATACTAGAACTGCTCTGATATGAATGATCATATTTTAAATGCACATCCTTAGGACTCAACCTGTCTTACTGAAGCAGACACTGAGAACTATAGCCTGTGTCTTGTATTTTTAATAAGCTTTACTGGTGATTTTAACTACTTCACATTTCACTTCAAAGCTTGGGAACTGTTGGCCTAGGCATGTGAATATGAAATGGTTCATGATGAGGGCTTGTTATCATGCAGGCATTATGAACAAACCTAAGTAAGATAATATCTGTGTCCTTGACCTGATGATAGGGGCATAAAATGCTAAGTATTTGCCTGCTTAGGTACCTCTTCATGCCTCTCTTCCTCAACTTCATGAGTCACATCCAACTCTGAGCCAAAATTTTCCTTATCTTAAAGATTCCAAGAAGTTCTTGGTAGACATCTGAGCATTCCTATATTATCAAACTATTAGCAGATCTAGATATATAGCTACCATTTAAGATCATCAGCAATGTTTCAAGCGATATGTATATATGTGTGTGTGTGTATGTATACACACACACACACACACACATATGCATATTGCTTCAGTAAAGAATGGCCTTGCTTCCTTCCACATAGTGCTCTGGGGGAAGCCATTTTCTATTAATATTGGAGATTGTAGCCTAATATTTTTGTGACATTCTGTAAGTTTATAGGCTTTTACTCTTTCATTAAAAAGTGAAAACACATTGGAACCTAGGGATAATTAAAGGATCCTCCTCTGAAATTCACATTGAGCATTTGCTATTTTTAACCCCATTTCAAAGCATGTAAGTAAAAATTTATCTCCTTCCACAGAAATGATGCTGATTGTTACCAACTTAGAAATAAGAGTCTACAAGCACCACTGTCCCCAAGAGTATGCTTCACAAACTTCCAAGGGGCTCCCTGTTGAATAACCTTAGCAAATCTGACTCAGAGGGACAGAGTGGCATTTAGATTGATCTAAAATTGTTCAAGTAGGATAGGTAGATCAACTAAATCCCTTGGTACTACTGAATCCCAAGATCAAGAGCCTATGTTCTATTTACAAACTAATGTCCATAAAGTATACAGAAATCTAAAAGTTTCAATCACCAAGCTATAATTGCCCCCAAACAAATGTTTTTTGCATAAATAAAATATATTTGAGCCTAATATTATACAATGTTGAATAAAAACTAGCTTTCAGATACACTTTTTTTTTTTTTGGCTGGGTTACTGGGGATTGAACCCAGGGGTGCATAACCACTAAGCCACATCCCCAGCCCATTTTATTTTTGAGACAGGATCTCAATAAGTTACTTGGGGCTTTGCTAAATTGCTGAGGCTGGATTTGAACTTGTGATCCTCCTGCCTCGGCCTCCCAAGTCACTGGGATTACAGGTATATGCCACCACACCTAGCTATATATTTCTTTAATCACAAATCTTCATGGATATAGCAACAACCAAACAATGTATTTTATTTTAATCACTTTTATACATTAATATCATTGATATGGCTTCTCTTTATTAAATATACACTGTGTGTCAGGTGGAATAGCAAGTGCTTTGCATATATTATCTCATATTTCAATGGAGTCTTGAAACAACTTCATGACAAACTACAGGAAAGAGAAATGAGATTTTTTTTAAGTTACTTACTCAAGGTTGTATACCAGATAACCATAAAGTAGGGGTTCATACTTATTGCACTAAATCTTGTCATCATCCATGACAAGTTATTTGCATAGAGGAAGCCAATCGATTTTCACTTTATGGCAAGTAAAACCTAAAATATTCCGTTACTCTATAATGTTCAATTTCTGTGAAATACCATCATCTATGTAATGACTTACAGAAATATTTTTTCTCTTTAAGAGTAGTGAAATACAAACAAAATCCTTTCACCATGATTTTATATATGAGAGAAGGCAACTATGGCTCTTTTCAAAATGACCGTTCAAAACTTGAGGGTCTTCTTCTCAACCTATGTTAAATTTTTGGTTCCTCACCTATCACAAATGCTAGAAGTAATATGTTAGCAGAAAAGGCAGAGCTTAGATAAGTCACTCTCACACCATTAACTAGCTACTGTATCTTGGGCAAGCTGTTAGTTTCCCTGAATTTTCTGTCTTCATATCTGTACCATGTAGATCACAATACCTACCTCAGGGCTACTGTGAAAACATGGACTAACATAAATAACAGACATACACATAGTAGGAAATCAACCACAAATTTGAGTTACCTGTGGTACCCTATACCAATTCAGAAGCTAGACAATAATCATTGCAAAATAATAAAGAAGTATTTTTTTAAATATCAGGATTATAGCCTATGTTACAAATCTTTATTATTTTTTGCATTATCTGTTCATGACAAAAAAGCCATCACATATTTATACATCTTCTCTTTCCATCTTTTTTCCTTATTTCTTTCTACCCACCCCCCCCTGACCTTTGCACATATACACACACATGCACACACAAAACATACACACCACTGTATTTCTTGTCACTGATTTCAAGGCCCAACATATTAAAATCACATTCTCTTACCACAACATGAAGCAATTTCAACATGGATTCTCCACCTTCATTTGAGACACTTCAAATTATAGGGATTCTACATCTTGAAAACATCTTCAGTGAATTTCCTAAAGGAAATGAAACAAAAACGCTTGGAAATATGTGATAAAAAAACTTAATTTCTCCAACAGTTCTTGTATCAAGTTCTTCATGTAATTTTCCATCTGGCTGTTTTGGCTCTGATTCTTAAAAAAAAATAATACATAGGTATTTCTAGTCTGCAAGTATATAATCCAGTCTGATGTACCCATCACCGATGACACTATTGTTTGTATGTGCAGATAATAAATTTTATCATAGTTGTTTTGTGAATCAATATGCAATCTTAAATATATATTAGAAAATGATAATTAAAGTAACAACCTATCACATCAAATTGAGCATTCTCAGTAAATTTGCTTCTAAATAAATGAATTAAATATCAGTAATACAATATAGATAAGAGGAAGTATGAGAACCACCAAGATATAGTTAGAATGTTAAAGAAAAATAATTTGAATATATAGACTTTTTTCACATTAAGAGTCTTGTGGATACCTTATAAAAATGAATAAATAAAATATGGCTTTAGGACACATTTAGTTATATTAAATTGTCATCTTAATTATTATGAGAAATTATATATATACTATATATACATATATATATATATATATATATATATATATATATATATATATATATCTAGCTATGGCAATTTTTCAAATTGAAACTTCATTCATAAACTTGCTAGAAAATTTGGCTCTGATGCAAATATTGAGCAAATTCAATGGTTGTTATTCTTAGATATCTCTCTTTCCCTCTCTCTCTCTTTCTCTTTCCCTCTCCCTCACAAACACAAGCACACTTACACATACACACACAGCTTACAAGTCAAATTTATTGAAAGAAATTACACTACAATCATATAAGAAGCAATGAAATCATACTTATTCATCATCCTAGATCTATACCCTTTAATAGCTATTTTAGTTTCACTCCAATAGAATCTTCTATAAAATAATTAAATAAAATCCCATTATGCAAATAACAGTAATGGAAACACTGAACACCTGATTATATGAAACATTTCAAGCTTAAGGAGGCATGTCATAGTGATCAATTTTAAGTTAGTCACTTTGGAACAAATTCTGTTGCTTGGCTCTCCTGGTGGCTTTCTGGATTTCTATTTCTGAAAAAAAAAACAGTAATTGTAAGTATACTAGATGGCACACATGTTGTCTCTTTTCAAAAGTTAGTTATAAAAAAAAGAGGCTACTGATTCCATCAGATAATACTGACATCTCAAGTCTTTTTGATAGATTCATTGTAGGTACAGTCTTTTTGAATAAAGAAGGTTGTTGTTATTTCCCTTTCAATATAGGCCAGGCCAGATAGAAATTTAAAATTATTATCTCTTAAAAATTTTTTATGTTTTAAAATTATTATCTCTTAACTCCAAACCCATGCTTCTATATCCTACTTTGAGATTTTGGTGCTGAGACTCTGCACACCACACACCACACATTTCCTTTGCCAGCTAACTTCCTCTTAGGTTTTGCAATAGGATGCACTGGAGAGAGGCTAAGGGAAATAAGGAGCTTAGTTAGTCCTTTCTGTCTGCAAATGTCACTTTGCCTTAGCAATCACCTTTCACACTGTTAGCAGTAGTCTGCCTACAGATTTTTTGAGTCCTTCTAGAGCCAATCATTCTGCCATTTCAGAGCTTGCTGAGACCTCTCCCGTGAGCTCCTGTGGCACCATCATGGGCAGCATAACACCATCTCCCAGAAATAGGGATCTGGAATTCTAGATAGGGAAGAGGAGTGGGAGGGAAAGGAAAGGGGCAGGGGATTAGCAAGGATGGTAGAATGTGTTGGACATCATTATCCAAAGTACATGTATGAAGACTCGAATTCAGTGTCAACATATTTTATATACAGAGATATGAAAAAATTGTGCTACATACGTGTAATAAGAATTGTAATGCAAAAAAAAAAACAAAACAAAGTACATGGATAAAGACCTGAATTGGCATGAACATACTTTATATACAAAGATATGAAAAATTGTGCTCTATATGTCTTATAAGAATTGTAGTCCATCCCACTGTTGTGTATTTAAAAACATAAAATCAATAATAAAAAAAAACTAAAGAAAAAAAAAAAGAAATAGGGATCTCTAAGCTCCAAGTATCCCAGTTCTTTATGTCATTTAAACTCTAAAGTTGCTTGAGATATGATTTCCTCATATCTTAAACATAGCCTTGTCTTATGGCTTGTCTAGCCAATAGAATATAACATAATGAAACTTCTGGGCCTAGAATTTAAGAAGTCTTTCATTCTTCTATTCCTGTCCTCTTGGATCTCTTGAGTCACCAAAAGAAGAACCACCCCAGAGTTTCAGAGAAATATGGCGTACCTGGCAGTTAGTGCCTACTGCCAGACATTGACATGACCATATCATACCACCCAGACCTAGATGGGCTGCAACACGACTGCAGTTGCATGAGGACCCAGAAGAGACAAGCACAAATTCCAGTGACTTGAGCCCAGACCAAAGTGCACACCCACAGAACTGTAAGGAAACAAAATTTAATTCCCTAAGATTTAGGGCAGTTATTTATGCAGTAATGAATTACTAATAACTAGTTCAAATTACTACTTCCACAGTATTCTTTTAAAGTATCAGATGTAGATAAAATATAGTTGTAATGCCCAGATGACCTTAGAACAAATAAATAAATCCAAGTAGGTACTGATTGTATAAAAAACTTTCCCAGAATCAACATGGAACAAACAACAACTGACAATAATAAATACTGTTGAGCAAGTTTACTCACTCGACAAGAACTAGAAACTGGAGTACCTAGGTTTGGTATGAGATTACTGATTCAAAGTAAAGGTGTGATTTAATTGAATATGCATCATTAATACTCTAATTCCTTCTGGGAACTTGTACTAAGATAGTTAGGCATAAAGATATAGGAAACTATATTAAGTCAGTTCTCAAACATTTTTGAGTCAATGTCCAATTGCACTTTTTAAATGATGAAGGCCCTGAAAAGTATTAATTTATGTAAGTTATATTAATTTATTTTTATTGCTTTGGTAATGAAAACTGAGAAACTTTTAAAATATTGTCATTGTCAGTTATTTACTTAAAAATAATTAATTTAAATACATTATAAATTCACGGTGTAGAACACCATGGCATATTTTTTTAAAAAATACTTTCCCAATCAAAAAATATTAGTGAGGAACATTGAATTGTTCCACATTTTTTGGTGAATTCTCCTAAAGTCTACCTAGCTAAAGGCAGCCAGATTCACTGAACATAAACTTATGTGATATTTTTGGTGGAAACACATGAAGAAAATGCAGAGTGATGAAGACTTTTATTTAGAAAAGAGAGAGAGGTTTCCAAAGTCATTTAAGTTACCATGGATATTTTTCTTTAATAGTATAGTAACATTCCAAGTAATTGTTTCTAAGGAGGTGTGTTGCAATGTAAAATCTGAAATGACAACATATTATATTTCATACTGTTATATTAAACCCCACTGTCCTTGGTAAAGCATCTTTTACCTATGCAAACTTGGTCATCATGCATGGGTCACCTGGCAAATATTGGCTCATTAAATTATGCACACCTTCAAATTATGAGATTAACAATACCAAAATAATTAATATTTGTTAAGACCATCACCAATATCATCCAAAAATCTGTAAGTATTAGGAAGTTGGTATGGTAGCATATAAAGAGTTTTTGAAATTTTAATTTTCACTTGAAAGCTCATATTTGATCAATGGCAACCAATACAAATACAAAATAATTGCTTTCCTTGAAATGACTAAGTCACTCTAACTTTCAGAAATCTGTTTCAAGTGCCCAAGTTTCCATAACTTTTATTTGAATATCATCACACTTTTAAGTCACAAAGGTATTAAGTCACAATGAAAGTGGTTGGTTTAGTTTTTCACACAAATAATCACAAGTGTGCTTTTGCTCAAAACAGCATCCTACTTCAGTTTGCAGAGAAAGTGCTTTATTCAGACTGCAGAGTTCATTACACAGAATACTAACAAGATTTATTCAGAGGAAAATTATAAAAAATAATCCATATTACTTCATAAAGAAGACTGCTAAGTAAACTAAAATTTTAGTTTGTTTATTTCACATAAACAATGGTGAAAAATATAATGATTACTACCAACAGTTTGTTATTACCAATTTGAACTGAGTTAAGGATCCAACAGTTTTATTTACCATTGCTTTTGGGTCATCTGGGTAATTGTCAATATAGAGAAAAAGCAAATCATATCTTAGTTTTACTTTGAAAATAGTTTTGCTTGGCACACCCTCTAAAGGCAAATGGACCTAAGGAACTTCCATGATCCAAGGGCTAGAATTTTGGAAACCATTCTCAAATAATGATCTAGCAACAATAAATGAAGAGTTTAGAGTGTTTCTATTTTAAGAATATATAGCATTATTTTACACCAGATTCAGGTACCCCTTTCCATGCTCAGTGATATAACTATGGTGCATTACAGTGGGTTTAGGCTAACACTAAAATAAATAGAGCTTAGACAAGGGCAACAGGCTTTCTCCTCTGCAATCCTTGAAGATCACTGCTGTTAACACAATTGTGTATGCCATGCCACTCCTGCAACTCTTATGATTCTTGCTCAATTTAAGGTCAGGAACTGTAATCAGTTGAGGGGATAGGGAAGAAAGGGAGTGTTGGAAAGAGAGAGACTGAACAAGACACAGGCTCACAACACACAGAGTGACAGACCAAAGAAACAGGGATCAGGAGACAAACACTCAGAAGGAAGGAGGAAAGTGCAGAAATAGGAGACAAAAGATTGAGAAACAGAGTCAGAGGCAAAATGAGAAAGAGAAAGGCAAAGAGAAAGTCCCAGAAAGGGAGACAAAGACGAGAGAGAAAGAGAGAGGTGCAAAACAACAACAACAACAACAAAAAAAAAACAGTCACAGAGGAGACAGAGAATGAGAGTATATTACAGCATCATATTTCCAAAAAGAAAAAAAAAAGAAAGGTGGGGGGAAATCTTCACTTGGGTTTTCAAACAATCACAGCTACCTAGAAGAATTTCTTTAATCTGTTTTAAGAGGTTGGTTTACTCTGTCTGTGTACATGATCTCCTGTGTATACCCTGCTCTGTGTATAGTATGAAGAGTTTTGCACTTCCCTTCTGCTGTGATCTGAAAGCCACAATGACTGCTGATGGGGGCAGTAAGGGACACTGTGCAGTAGAAGAAGAAGGCAGTGTGGACATCTGCAGAAGGAAAGGGTCTGGGTCTGTGAGAGTGGGATCTGGCACCATGCATCTGCCAGGTTTTCATGCATGCCCAGCTGAATGTGAGATGCATTATCAATGCTTCTACTTTGTCCCTTATACACACAAGTTGCTAAGGCCTGCAGAACTCAACATATAATTTTCCTTCTAACCACAAAGTTAATAACTTCCTATGAGTGAGATGAATGGAGCAATATCTCCTCCTAATCTAAACTGCAACTGATCCTCTCTATATTAGGGTTGTCTAGATTCTTAAACAGAGAAATCTTTAAAGATCCACTTTGCATTTAAATACAAAAATACAAACATCAAATTTCTAAATCTTCGTACAATCACCATGAAATATTAGGAAAATCTATTCCATTCATTGTGAGCGAACAATTAAAAAAGCAACATGGAAAAATAACGAAATGACTCCATGTCCTTATCAGTATGTCACTCTTAGTGCTCACATCAAATGAGATAAACATGTGTGGAGCGATAAATATGACTAGGTTTCAAATCAGTCCATGGCGTGAAAATGGAAATTCTGGGCTGCTATTCACCATTATGGGAACAAAAGGCAACTTGGCAAGAGGCACCTCTGGGAGCAGCACAAGCTCCAGGAGGCTGTATGTAACACTCGGCAGAGTGGTAGAAACAAGAGCTGCAAGAAGGAAAGGACCGCCAGTGCCAGGTGTTCCAGTGCCAACAGGAGTATCAGCTGTGTGTGTGCTCTTGCTAATTTAGGTGAGTTTTTAAAAATTTAAAACTGAACCCTGATTTTTTGATTAGGGTGATAGGTTTTTGTATTGACAATGTCACTGTTCCTGTATCTGTAAAGTTAAATGATACAACTATACTCGTATTTCCCAAACCATTTCATAAACATAGTAAAGATTCTGAGAATCTCACCATAAAAACGTGTGTTTAGCAAACTCTTGACCATAGAATCACCTCCTCTTTTTTTTCACATGACCATCTCTTGGGATGATGACATTACTCTGCAGCATAAATTTGGGAAGTGCTGAAAGTACCCTCTAAAATTCCTTATGACTTTGGGCCTCTCTATGTTCAAGCAGAGCTGCTGTTTAATATAGTAGGGACAAGTAACAACACGGGAAATTGTCCCTTAAAATAGCTCCATCTGCCTACGTAATCCAGGTGTTTGGACTAAGTATATTCAGGAGCCTAGGGGTTGAGGTACCATGGAGAATGGCCTCTGTGTATGCAGTAGACATTGTGTTAAAAGACTGTGCATGTAAAGCATGCCCTGGGAGGTACTATTTACCACCACTTCATTTTTAGATCAATGAGCATAAGGGAAAATTTCCTCTTGGAAAGATCAGGAAAGAAATAGAGGATGACAGGAATTTGCTACCTACTCCCCATGCAGTACAATGCCAAGTTTCAAAGTACAAACTTATGCACATAAAAACTGGCAGAATTAGCAATCTTTATTTTGGAGGAGAACCAGAATGAAAATGCTGTGCCTGAAGTAAACATTAACACTTCATTTTATGGATATTGTCCTCCTTTTAGCTCAGCATTCCCTAGATTCTCCTAAACTTTATGGTTCTTGTTTGACTATCATCTGTCTCTTACAGGTGAGGCTTCAAAATTCCAGGTGGCAGTAATAAAGTCCATACTTATAGATCTCACAATCCCCAATCTGTAGAATATAAACTTGAATTTATAGAAATACAAGCTTCCATTTTCAGGATGTGAAGCATTTCTTCATGTTTTTTGATGTCTGGACTCTTTTTATCATTTTATGTTGCATATACAAAAGGCCATTATAAAATACAAAGAAAAATTTATAAGATTTTAATATTCAGTGCAAAATGAATTCACAGATTACTTTGTCCAAGAATTTCTACTTACCACTAAAATACATATGATAATATTAAGCACATATTTATGTCCTTTGCAGCATACTAACTTGTTTACTTGTGGCACCTTAATGTCCATAATAAGCCTATTGGGTTTGTGCAATAAATCATGTCCCCTTCATTAATGGAAAGATTAAAACTCAAAGTAGTTATAAAAATTTCCTCAAAGCCAGACTGCTTTTAAGTGGTAGATCCTATAATTAGACCTATGCGTGTCTGATTCCAAAGACAAAGTTCTTAATGACACTGCTCCACTGTTAATTGTTTTGATACATTGTAATCATTGTAGCTGTCTTTGTATATTTTATTTTAGTACAACAAAATACCTGAGTCTTGGTAACTTAATAAGAATAGAGGTTTATATAATTTATAGCTCTGGAGGTTCTAGGGCATGGACCTGGTAACAAGTTGATTGTGGTAAGAACCATATGAAGTGTGACATCACAATGGTGTTAGCACATGCAGGAATGAGATGACACATCTCAAGACCACTGGGATCTTACAAGAACTAAATTAATCCCTTCTCAATGTACCATTTCCAATGACCTAACAACTTCCCCTTTAAGACCCACCCTTTAAAGGTCCCATCACACCACCACTGCCACACTGAGGACATGCCACACAGAATCCATAGAAGTAGCAAAAATATGACCATGCCTGAATACCTGTGTCATGGACTATATCAGAAACCTTTGAATTATCATCTAGATGAGCTCTACTTTGGATTTTGATTCTGAGAACTAAAGCTATGTCTAAGTATTGTAATAGTATTGACCAATGTGTGAACATGAAACAGGAAAATCTAAAGACACCGCCTAATGGTGACCTTGCAAGAAAGAACAGAATTGCAATTATAAAGGAAGAATCTATCCAGAAGACCCAGCAAGAAGACAGCAAATGAGCTCAGATAGTGGGAGCAAAGGGAGACATGACATTGGAAGTGTGTTTGAAGTGACAAGAATGGGTATACAGAAAGGTCCCCTGAGGTGTAAAAAAGAGGGATGTACATGTTTTTCATAGGATTTTTAGGGAATGACTACAGCCAGTGTAGTGTGAAGAAAACATAAATGTCCAGTGATCTGACTGGATCCTCAGCCCTCCAGGAGCTGGATCTAACCTTATAGTAAATTGATATCCCTTTATTTTGCTACCTATTCCTTCATGTTGAGGCAGTAAAAACTGCTGTGGGGTTTACTGCAAAAGAGAAGAGAATTAGAGAAAGAGACTCTCAGATGATTGCCAATCTAACTGAGTGAGATTCTGACAGAGAATAGTTAGCCATACATCTATATCCAAGAAAGAAGACCCAACCAAGAGGATGCCAACAACCCAATGGCTCAGCTCATAATAACCAATAATGAGAGGATGAGTTCAGAACAAAAATCAGGCAAATGGAAAGGGAGGAGATGGTGCACAAGACAACATTCAACCCAATCATTAAGAAACCTCAGTGGTGAAACTTGGTGGGACACAGAAAAGAGCCATTTGAGTTTGTGGAGGCTGTTTTTTTTTTTTTTAAACCACCTTTATTGCTTTTGTAACTACTCATTTTCCTACTTATTCATGTTAATCAGCCCCTTGTGGAATCTCAACAAATGATCAACACTTGCTGAGTTGGAAATGGGGTGGAATGAAACTGAAAAGTTTTTTCATAGCAAAGGAAACAATCAAAAACGTGGAGACTCTACAGAATGGGAGAAAAATCTCTGCCACCTGCACTTTAGATAGAGCATGAATCTCTAGGATATATAAAGAACTCAAAAAACTTAACACCAAAAATATAAATAGCCCAATCAATAAGTGGGAAAAGGAACTGAACAGACACTTCACAGATGAAGAAATATCATCAACAAATATATATAAAAACATGTTCAACATCTCTAGCAATTAGAGAAATGGAAATTAAAACTACACTGAGATTTCATATAACTCCAGTCAGAATGGCAATCATCAAGAATACAAGCAACAATAAATGTTGGTGAGAATGTGGGGGGAAAGGTACACTCATACACTGCTGGTAGGAATGCAAATTGGTGCAATCACTCTGCAAAGCACTATGGACATTCCTCAGAAAACTTGGAATGGAATCACCATTTGACCCAGTTATCCCACTCTTCAGCATATACCCAAAAGACTTAAAATCAGCATACTACTGTGACACAGCGACATCAATATATATAGCAACTCAATTCACAATAGTTAGCTATGGAACTAACTTAGGTGCCTTTTGACAGATGAATCAATAAAGAAAATGTGGTATATATGCACAATGGAATGTTACTTAGCCATAAAGAATAATGAAATTATGGCATTTTCTGGTAAACGGAAGGAACTAGAGAATATCATGCTAAGTGAAATAAGCCAATCCCAAAAACCCAAATGCCAAATGTTTTCTCTAATAATGCGGATGCTAATTCACAATAAGGGAGGCAAGTAGGAAAAACACAGTACTATGGATTAGACAAAGGGGAATGAAGGGAAGGGAGGAGAAATGTAAATAGGAAAGACAGTAGAATGAATTGGACATAACTTTCCTATGTTCATATATGGATAAACAACCAATGTAATTCTATATCATGTTACAACCAGAAGAATGGGAAGTTATACTCCATACATGTATAATATGCCAAAATGCATTCTACTATCATGTATAACTAAGAAAAATAATTTTTTTTTCCTGAGTTGATTTTTGACTTGCTGGGATGAAAATAGGGAGACAAGATCACGAGACTGGGGTGACCATGGTGCTGAAAGAGAAACAAAAGAAACAGTGTCCACATCATAAGGCATCAAGAATAAAACAAAGCTCTCTTTGGGAAATTGTATCTTGTTTTACTAGAGAACAGTTAGGTAGACAGAAGAGCTAAAAAAGAAATGAACTGAGGAAAAAAGATAGGTCAGACTTTAGGTCTGCATACATTAGAAAATCTCAAATACTATGAATAGTTGGGTGTAGAAATATAGGAATAATTCCGAGGTGGAAAATGCAGACAAAATAAAGATGAAAAAAAAATAGTCATCTCAACAAGAGAACCAACAAGCAAAAATGACTCAAAAACAAGGAATTAAATTCTCTCATCACTCATATTCATATTATCTCCCCTCCATATCCCCCATCTACCTCTTTTCCTGTCTCTCTGGTTCCCTCTCTTTCTTTCTCTGTCTCTGTTTCTCACACACACATGCACACACACCCTGAACAGTGAACACTGAGATTCATACTTAATTTAATAATCCAGTTCTAAGTTTGAATCACAACAAACAGAATTTACAAATGGTTGCTGCATCATGCCAATTTATGAGACCTGGAAGAGAGTATAAATGTCTTCTAGACATAGTGAAATATTAAAGACATTTTTGGATGATAGAGCTCAGACTTTCAGTACATACAACTCTAAAAGCTGCAATTATGTGATGGCAGTAACCGTGTGGGTAAATATAGTGTACATCACAAAGATAATAAAATAAATGTTCCTCCTGGGATAGTTTGAATGCTAAATTTTGTGTTTCCAACCATTGCATTTTAAATCTTTAATGCAGGTATTAAGATTTCAGCATAAATGAACTAGATTTTTCACAGTACTGATACTCAAAAGTCACAAATATTCTTCTTAGAGCAAAAAAGTACACAGAGGTTCTACTTTAGTGACTCTATCCTTGGTATGTGCAGGATTTGACAAAACCATATATAGTCTTAATTATAAAAGATAATGAAAAATTGAAATAGCCTATGTGTTTATCAAGAGAGACTGTTTAAAATGAATGCTGGAAAGTTTATCCCCGAGATAATTATACTATTTGAAGTGTGAATATCTTCATGGTGTGTGCAGGAAGGGGTAGTAATAAAGAAAGAGACAGAAAAATGTCTGAAAAGTGTCTTAAAGGTTACCTGTGAACACTTGTAAGTGGTAGGGAAAATGTGCAATTATCATTTAAAATATTTTAAAGTTATTTCATTTTATTTTGTTACTGTGGGTATAAATTACATTTATAAATGGGGAAAATCATTTCCCAAACCATAAGGCTGATCTAGCCTATAAGTAGGTTACAAGAAAATCACTTCTACATTTGCTAGTCCAAAAAACTATTTTTATGTAAAATAATGATAGCTGAATTATTAGAACAGTCCCTATTTTTAGAAAACATTGAAGAAATAACTTAAATGAACTAATTTCCTTATTCATTCATTTATTCATCCATTCAACATACCTTTATTCAATACTCAGTAAATGTCAATCATTACTAATCTCTTGTTGAAATGGATAATCTATCGTTAAGCAGCACATTGATCTTTAAGGAATAGCAAACACCACAAAATCAGAAAATAATGGAGAAAGATTATGTTCCTTGAGATCTTTGGGCTAGGAAGTATTTTCATATTGCCAATTATACAACCCCAATTATACACTGCCAGATCTGGATTAATTTGAGTAGCTTTAATTCTGTAGACGGAAATGCAATGCAACAGCCAAATTATTCCCAGCAGAAGTCCAACCTGTGCAAGAAGGAACAAATCAACACAATGCACACAGGTTACTCTGCCCCTTTCTCATTGTCTCTTCCTGGCAGACAGTCAGGCTTTTTAGCTCCCAAGGGTCAAATAAGGACTCTGAGTCAAATCCCTGCCACTACCATAGTTAAGCAATTTGTATATTGTGATATGTCTGAATCAGGATTTCATAGCCATAGAACTTTTATAAATCAATCCATAAAAGATAGCCCATAACTGTATTTTGCATGTTTATTAAAAAGAAGTAAATGGATCAAAAAAAAAAAGTATCCATTGTCTTTCCTTTGGGCTCAGGGGGAAAAAAATAGAATATGTACTTAAACCACAATTTATAATGTTAGAAACTCCTCCAACCCCAGAGGAGCTATTTATCATCTCAGTGCTAAATGTAGCCCAGAAAGAGAAAATGAGCTGTCTGTAATGAAAAGTCTGAAAGTTGGGACTATAAACAACAGCATGCAGAGCTCTTTGCTGAATTTATACAGACTCTAACAGTCCTTCAAGGTGAAGAAATCAATGGCAGCGCAAAAAAAAAATCATCCTCTGAACCTCAAGAGATACTTTGTTCTCTGTGCTTTGCTTTTCTATATAGTGTTCTTATTCCTGATCAAGTTCTCTCCCCAGGGAGCACTAATAGGCTAACAGCTACAGAAGTCTGTTTTGTTCTATAAACCAGCAGGATCAAAAAGTGCTCTGTGGAAAACTTAATACTACTTCTGACTTTCTCCAAGAGGGCTGCTATCCCTCTACCGTAACTTTTGATGCCACTGCAGAGTCTGTTTTCCAAGTTCTTCAAAATACTTGACAAGCTTTAAGGAAAAAAAATACAGTTCATTTTTAAAAGAAGAAGGTCATTTGGGTCCAGGGATTAAAGAGTGTAGATCCTACTAAACAAACACAGAAATAAGGATATGTTGTGAGCTATTTATATAATGAAATTTTCTAAAATTCCAGCTTCCTGAAAGTATTAGCCAATATGTACCAGGTGCTAGGTTCTATTCTGTAAACTTCTCCTGTGTTAAAATATTCAGTCCTTCAACAGCCCTCAGAAGTTGGCACCACCAATGATCACCATTTAATAAGGAGGAAAATAGAGCTTTAGATAACATTAGATGAAGGAACTTAACCAAAGCCAAACATAAAATAAAGGTCCAGGCTTCCCTCTTCTATATTTAGATGAGGAATTCATTATTTTGGAAACAGCTAAATTTCTTTGCCTTTACTGTTAAAATGTTCTTCTATATATAAAAAAAAAAAAATAAAAAAAAATAAATAATACCCAGCACAAATATCACTCAAGCCATTTATCTCTGTCTTTTTAATCATATGTCTCATACTATCCAATTTTAGTATATGCATGCAAATTTTCAAATATCTTAGCTATAAAAAGGTTCAAGTATAGAGAAAAGTTAAAGAATTTTAAGAGTAAATGCATATCAATAACTAGATTTTGTCATTAACATTATGGTAAATTTTGCTTGTTCTATACCTATCCACTTAATATATGCAATTTTGTAACCTTCTTACTTTATTCCTAAATACACTTTACTTTCCAAGAAGTTCACCATGGCTACTCATCAAATCCTGCTAAGTCCCGATCTTGGGACTTTATTCACTTGCAAACCTTCCCTCCCACCTTTGATCTTCTCAGGGACCCCAATCTCTTTTATCTTGTGAGATACACTTCATAACTCACTGGGTACATTAAATAATTCTTTTGTCTACATTGTTGTTTACAAGTAAAATATAAATTTATATACTTGTTTAAGAGTGCTTACTGCTAGTGATTAAATGGAAAACAATGTTTCTTTTTAAAATATATTTAAAAAACATACACATTACATGGATATTACCTGTCATAATGTATTTTGTTTTTTTTTTAAAGATAGAGTGTGAGAGAGTGAGAGAGAGAGAGAGAGAGAATTTTTTTTAATATTTATTTTTTAGTTTTCGGCGGGCGGACAAAACATCTTTTGTTTGTATGTGGTGCTGAGTATCGAACCTGGGCCGCACACATGCCAGGCGAACGCACTACCGCTTGAGCCACTTCCTCAGCCCCAAGTATTTTGTAATAGCACTTGATAACAGTATAATAAACATTGAAAATATTTTATACATAAAATGTAGATATTATGTATTGAATTTTTTATTTAGTTTTAGTTAACTTAAATAGCCATATGTGGCTAATGACCACCTTTTTATGCAGCACAGCTCAAGACTTGTACATTAAGTGTAGGAAAAATGACTTTCCCCTTATTAATGATGAAAGGTTATATTTATGTGACACTATTGCCAGGAGCTCTATTGCATGCTTCACATCTGTAATATTCATAATACCTTATTAAGTAGAGATTATTCCTTTCTTATGAGTAAAATGACTAAAGGTCAGAGATATTAAATAACTATCCCAAGATAACACAACTTGTGCAAGTCCATTGTGCTGCAGGGTCCACAAGCATGTCTCATGTGTCCACATGGAACATTATGCATCAGCAATATTTCAGTGTTTTTTAAAAAAAATTTATTTGTTCTTTTTTGTTATACATGACAGCAGAATATATTTTAACATATTACGCATACATGGAGTATAACTTCCCATTCTTGTGCTTATACAATATGTGGAGTTTCATTGGTTGTGATGGATACAGGAAAGTTATGTCCAATTCATTCTACGGTCATTCCTATTCCTATCCTCTCTCCCATCCCTCCATTCCCCTTTGTATAATTCAATGAACTTCTATTCTTCCCTACCCTCCCTATTGTGTTTTAACATCTGCATATCAGAGAAAACATTCAGGCTTTTGGTTTGGGGGATTGGCTTATTTCACTTAGCATGATAGGATCCAGTTCCATCCACTTACTTGAGAATGCCATCATTTCATTCTTCTTTATGGCTGAGTAATATTCCATTGTGTGTGTGTGTGTGTGTGTGTGTATATATATATATATATATATATATATATATATATATATATATATATATATATATATATATATATATATATATATATATCACTTTCTTTATCCATTCAATTATTGAAGGCAGTTAGATTGGTTTCATAGCTGGACTATCATGAATTGAGATGCTATGAATATTGTTGTGGTTGTGTCACTATAGAATGTTGGTTTTAAGTCCTTTGGGTATATGACAAGGAGTGGGATAACTGGGTCAAATAGTGGTTCCATTCCAAATTTTCTGAGAAATCTTCATGCTGCTTTCCAGAGTGGTTGCACCAATGTGCAGCCCCACCAGCATTGTACGAGTGTACCTTTTTCCCCACATCCTCACCAACATTTATTGTTGCTTGTATGCTTGATAATTGCCATTATCAAGATTCATCTGTGTTCTTTTTAATAAACTTCAACAACTGTAGTTGTCTTGGATCTTCTTAATATAAAACTGTAGATAATGGGACAAACATGTTTTGGAGCCAACTGACATTTTGTATACACAAACAAATGATGCATGTTTCCTGTTTCAAGTTAAAAGTCAAACTGAACTAAACCTAGAGAAACAAAATGTTTCATCTACTACTCTAATGTCTACTGCACTAATGTCTACCTCATAGTAGTTAATAATTAAGTATGATGTATCTGGACTTTTCTTTTTTTCCTTTTTTTTGGCAACAGAGATTGAACCTAGGGGTGCATAACCACTGAGCCACATCCCCAGCCCTTTTTGTATTTTATTGAGAGACTGGTCTCACTGAGTTGATTAGGGACTCGCTGCATTGCTGAGGCTGTCTTTGAACTCATAGTCCTCCTGCCTCAGCCACTTGAGCCATATAATTTCCCTTTATTCATAGTAATTGAGGGCATACTTCTATCTTTGCTTTACAAACAAAAATGTATTGAACTCCTAGTACTGTGGTAGGGATTTAAAAATATTTCATAAATACCTGTAGAGTGATACAGGCATTAAACTGTACAACCGGAACAGAATGAGACTATGCTGGGCTATTATTATAATAATGATATTATAATATTTTCAATAAGAAGTCAGGCTTATACCAAATAGTATCTTAGTAGTAATAAATCCTAATTATACAACTTATTACAAATTTCAAATGTGTTCATTTTAAATTTATAAATTTACTTCAGGTTCCATCAGTAAATAATGTGTCAGTCATTAAAATTCTTAAGCCAATGTGGGCAAAGGTCAGCATTCTCCCCTCACCTACTTCTACATGAATAGTTGTGGTAGACTATCAAGGAATCTGAAATTGGAAATGAAAAGAGTTGTTAACTAAACCAATGTTCTAATCCACACTGAAATCCTTTCCAGAGCACACCTAATGGTTAAATGTGATCCAAACCACATTTGAAGGTTTCCTATGAATGTCCATATCTTCATTCAGTCAACAAGTTCATTCTGTTTCTGAAGACAGAAACTTTATAGAGAACTTACATTCAACACAGTCAAGATAATTAGTGACATATAACATCAGATTCCAAAATTACATGGAAAAGCACTGAGTCAATGTTAGAGAACAGAGAGGGGCACATAATCCAGCCTCTAGCACCTGAGGATGGCAGAGGAACTACACCAGAGAAAGCTTAGTACAGAGATGTGTGAGCCCAGCCTCAAAATCTAATTAGGAGCAGCCTAAGGAAAAAGATATAGGGAGATCTTTCCAGAGAGGAAGTGTTTTGGCAAAAATAAAGAGCTTCTAAGAAGCATCATGACAATCATGAAAAGCTCCAACGAAGGCTGCTTTTTTCAGCTAGTTTAGACAAGATCATGTAAGAATAGCTATACTCTCTTAAGAATTTGGAACCTTATTCTAAAAGAATGAGAAGCCACTGAGTAGTTTTAAGCAAGAAATGAGAGTCGAGTGTTTTGAGTTGCTCTTTTTTTTTTTTTGTCGTTTTTGTTTTTGTTTTGTTTTGCTTTTTTTGTTAATAGAGATTGAACTCAGGGATAGTCTACCACTGAGCTATGTCCACAGTCCTCGTATTTTTTATTTGGAGAAAGGATGTTGCTGAGTTGCTGAGGCTGGTCTTTAACTTGTGATCCTCCTGCCTCAGCCTCTTGAAGCACTGGGATTAAAGGCATGTGCCAGGAGGCACCCAGCCAGAATCTAGTTTTAAATGGATCATAGAAGAGATAGGGATGCTATCTCTTCTATGGTGAGGATGATTTTGCAACAGACCATGATACAGAGAGTGGGAACCTGAATTAAGATAATGGCAATGGAATAAATATGAGAATTAGAGAGAGGTGAGATTACACAAAATAAGTTTTACTTTGAGGAAAACTGAGTAGAGATACATATTAACTATGTATCTCTGGTCTCTAAGAGGGACAGGAAGCAACTGGAAATAAAAAATATTTTCAGGACTTTTACTTTTCACCAACAATGGTATAATAACTGGGCTACCTGTTAATTATAAAGTCATCTTGTTTTGGAGCCAACTGACATTTTGTATACACAAACAAAAAATGTAAAGAGTAGAAATGGTATGTGATTCATCCTAATAATGTGTTGGAAGATTTCAGATTTCATTTACTTATATAAATATTAAAGATAGAAATTCATCAGGTAACTTAAAATTTCTTTGCCTCAGATAAATGAAAAATGAGTAATTATTTCCACCCAAAAGTGATACAGATATTTTCATTCAAATCCGAGTGTTGAGAACACTAAAATCAATTCATTAGAATACTAATCTCTCTTGATCTTTCCTTTTCAAGGAGGCAAATTAATATTAGGACTTCATTGCAAGAATATATATTTCTTTCACATTTATTTCATATATGAAATACTAGAGTACACTGAGGCATAAGAAAAAACTCATTACAGTCTCCTACTAATTTAAATCACTCAACAATGAGGATTAATGCATAGAATCGTGATTCTGTGGCATTGAAAGTTTTGTAATGAGATGATTTAATCATTACTACTACATTATGCTTTGTAAAAAAAAAGGAAAAAAGGAAATTTTAAAATACACATTAATAAGCATTCTCAGATAAGGGCCCAAATGATTTTCCCATCTGCTTAACTTACAGTTAATCAGGTTAAGAGAAAATTCCAGGTACTACTTATTTAAATCTTCTGGCTCCCTTTTTGGATTTGTAAGATGTTAAAATATCTTTAACCTTCATACAATTTCCATAAAAAAGGGAAGTGATGATTTTACCTTTCCTGAAGTAGTAGCTATATAAAAGAAAAAGAAACTATAAATAAAATATCCACTTGACAGAGTAATACTTAGGCCTAAATGTGTCTTCATAAGGATTACAGGGGAGAAATTTAAGCATCAATCTGTCTAGACAGGATGTTTGTGTGAAGCAATACCTGAAAGCCCCCAAAGCCAATTTTAATGATGAGCTTTATCTCTCTGTGTGTCCACAGAAGCTCAATCCACAGACTTAGTGACTTAAATAATCTAGGGATAGAAGAAAACCTCCTGTCACTACCTTTCCAAATTCTGGCTAGACCTAGCTGATTGGTAAAGCCCTTCATCTTCTTGACATAGAAGCTGAGATGGAAAAGCTATTTTCTCTCAAGCTGCTGCTACTTGTCCTTACCCTGTGAATCAAGAGGTCAAATGGAAAGACTAGAGCATGAAAATCAAAGAATAGAAAAAAAAAAAAAAACAATAAGGGACCATGACAAGTAGCATAGACATGAAAGCCTCCTTGCCCTTGGAAGACTGTGGACACATGGTTAGAGGATCACATAATGATCGTGGAAGTACTGTTCTTATTTCATAGATGCAGACTTTTTCAAACATTTCCACACATTTATCTTACATGATCTGCACATCAATCTTATCAAGTACAAACAGTTTGGTTTTCTTTTTTTTTTCTCAGATAAAGTAAGGCTTGGAGACATTCAAAGCATTCCAATGAGAAGTCACCATGAGCTGATGATATATTCATCCTCATGATCACTGTGTGAAATATGGAATATCATTACTTATATTTTAAACATGATCAAACCGATTCCTTAGGATACTGAGTGCCTTGCTAACTTATATATTTATGTACGATAAGGTTAGGGTTAAAAATATAGTGTCTTGGCTTGCAGTACTGTGTTTTGCTTTTTTGTTTTTGTTTGTTTTATAGTAGACTACATTGCTTCCCATGAGAGATTTTAACGTATGTCACAAAGATTCTGAGGAATCCTTCAGATGAACTGTTTTCCATGTCAAGAAGAGCTCTTAAAATAGCAGTTAGAAGCATGATTATTTGAACATGAAGTTATTTTGAGGGGGCACACATTTAACTAATCCCTACTTACTGATTCATTACTTTAAGTCGTCCCTTGACTTTCAGGAAGAGAGAAACTCATCCCAATTGACAGCCAATATGTGCCAAGTGCTTGTGATCAGAATTGTTCGTTGAGATTTTACTCATTTTAGAAATGAAGAAATGAGGTCCAGAGTTACCTTGCCCATGGTCTTGCAATAGGAAAACTGTAAGACTAGATTGTGTCGGCAATGCCAACCACTTTACAAAGAGGCTTAGCCTAGTTATTTTACCTAACACAGTACACAATTCTTAAATAATTGTAATTTTTTTTGTCTAATTTAGGAGAACAACATAAAGTAGTGAATAATAATAATAAAAAAACTGGATGACCACCACAAGGAAAATTTAGTGTTGGAGAATACAAACTATACCAGTTCCTGGGGGACTAGGTGAAGAACCAATTCCTGGAGGACTAAAGAAAATGAGGAAACAGAATAAAAGGAAAGATCCTCCTTTCATTTTTGAAAGTGACTGTGAGAATAATGAAGCCAAATGTGACCTAGGGCATTCTTCTGTTTCACCTGTTCCTTCAGAGAGAGCAGCCATCGTACAGACAGAGCATATTACTACTTTCAAATTTCTGCTTTCTTGCTGCCTTACATTGTTTGACTATGCTTTACCACCTTTTATTCCCCTTAGCAACAAGACTGACTTTTAGTCTGAGTTGACTGTAGAGACCTAAGAGAAAAAGTGTATAACCCATAAACACAGTCTTTTCAGACAGGATTAGGGTTTATTTCTAATAGATGTGAAGGGAACAAATGTTTTCATGTCACTCAAAATGTTACATGTAGGATATAAAGTCTGTTGCTTCCTCTCACCTCTTCAGCTCAGAGACTTAGTCCAGGAAATACTTGTGCAATTTCTTGATTATTTTCAAATGCTGTAGTAAGAAATCTTTATTGAAATCATAAAATTATTTTCAAAACACATCTCTTTGCTTTTGCAATTAATATACATGCATTAATGAAATATTCACCAAACCAAATCCGGGATTTAACTCTTAAGTCTGTACTGTTTCAGCAACTCAATGTAGAAATTTGAGTCATAAGTTTTATTTAAATAGTATAATCGATAAATAAAATCAGTAAGAATATTACAAATTTAGAAATAAATTTTTATCACAAAACTGACACATCATATATCAGACTGACTGCCAATATAAAACTTATAAAAAGATCTTTTAGACTTACAGAAAATAGATATGCTGAGTTTTTCTCTAGTATACAAGTTGAATAAGAGGACACTTCCCTTTCAAATACTGGTGTGCCCAAGTTGCACCTCCCTTTCCTTTGTTACAAAGTCTGAATACTTATCGTTCTGTTACTTGAGGGTTTCTCAAAGTATTTCTTATTAAAGTGGAAATCTCATTGCAAGGAATTAGTGTTGCCTTGTGTGCCTTCCCTATAAGACTAGAAGTTTCTTGAAGGAGAATAATAATATTGCATTATTCACTGGTATACTTGCAAGGTCATGATGGGGCCTCATATATACTAGTAGATAGGTACCACATGTATTTAGGATGAATTTACATTCTCTTAACCTCTCTGTACAGATATAAATTCAGATAACAGAGTTGATCTCAGAAATTCTTTCAACATTATCAAATTCCATGTCTCTATGACTACATAGCTTCATTTTTAAGACATGCAATATAAACAGTACAATTGTTTCTTGGAATTGTGTTAATCTTGATGTACACATCACTATTTTAGTACAACTGATGATACTTTGGAAAAAATACTGAACTTGACAATCAGCTTTTTATTGCTATCAAACCACAAAACACTGTGATTAAGATATATGCCACTGAGTTAAAACAAGTTTCCTGTAGACATGTTATTCTCAAATAACATGTGTTAATTAGCAAAAGTCAAAAATAAAAAGATAATTTGGCCACACAAGTGGATAACATACTTACTTGTTCAGTCAACCAAGAATTATATAACTATTTTCTTTATAGTGAACAAAAATGTTTACACTTGCAAAGATCATATTTTAGTAAGTGGATATAGCTATATAACAATAAGCACAATGTATTAATAAATTATTTATACATTTGAAGATCAGCATCATGGTAAAAAAAAAAAGAGCCAATTAAGATATAGAAGGGCCTATTTGAGAGTTACAATTTTACATAGTGGTTAGAGTAAGCTCACTGGAAAAGTAACATTTAAGTGAAGTCATTAAAGGAAATACTGATATCTGAGATTAAAAATTCCAAATAATAGTAACAGCCAGTGGAAATATTTGGGGTAGCTGGTAAGTCTAGTGAGAGAGACTGGAGCTGAAGTAAAATTTGCAAGAAGAATGAAAATAGAAGAAAGAATTCTAATAGAGAGTATAATAAGACTATGGCTTTTGACTTGAGAAAATATGAGATCATTGGATGGGTTTGAGATGTTTGAAGACTTAAAGAGATTATCTGTATACCAATGGTATAGGATAGAGGACACAGAGACAAACCCACATAAATATGGTTATGTCATACTAGACAAAGGTGCCAAAAACATTCACTGGAGAAAAGATAGCCTTTTCAACAAATGATGCTAGCAAAACTGGAAATCCATATGTAACAAAATGAAATTAAACTTCTACCTGTATCTCTCACCCTGCACAAAAATCAACTTAAAGTGGATCAAAGACTTAGGCACTAGAACAGAGATCCTAAACCTAATAGAAGAAAAATCAGCCCAAATCTTCACCATGTTGGAATAGCATCTGAATTCCTTAACAAGAAGTAAAATCAAGAATTAATAAATGGGATGGATTTAAATTAAAAAGATTCTTCTCAGCAAAGGAAACAATAAAGTGAGGAGAGAACATACAGATTGGGAGAAAATCTTTACCACATGCATTAATCTCTAGAATATAAACACACACAAACACACACACACACACAAAACAAACAAACGACAACAACAAAAAATGTTAACACCAGAAAAAAAATTCAATCAATAAATGGGCTAAGGAACTAAACAGACACTTCACAGAAGAAGAAATACAACTGATCAACAAATATGTGAAAAAGTGTTCAGCATCTCTAGTAATTAGAGAAATGCAAATCAAAACTACTCTAAGATTTCATCTCACTCTTGTCAGAATGGAGATTCCTCAGAAAATTGGGAATGGAACCACCATTTGACCCAGATATCCCACTTCTTGGCTTATACCCAAAAGACTTAAAATCAGCATACTACAGTGACACAGCCACATCAATGTTTATAGGAGCTCAATTCACAATAGCTAGACTATAGAACCAACCTTGGTGTCCCTCAATAGACGAATGGATAAAAGAAATATGATATACATATTCAATGGAATATTACTCAGCTTTAAAGACGAGTAAAATTATGGCATTTGCCTGTAAATGGTTAGAGTTGGAGAATATCATGCGAAGCGAAATAAGCCAATCCCACAAAACCAAAGGCCAAATGTTTTCTGTAATATGTGGATGCTAATTCACAATAAGATGGGGGAAGAATAGTGTTACCTTAGATTAGGTAAAGGGAAGTGATGGGAGGGAAGGAGAGGGGTGTGGTAATAGGAAAAATAGTAGAATTAAACAGACATTATTATTATATGTATATATGTGATTACATGAGCAATATGTCATTAAAAGACATGAAGTAGACAAGAAGAAAAACAAGAATACGTTTTTCCCTTTGATAACACAAAGTAGGTAATTGAGTTTAGGATGTCCAGTGGACACTAAAGTAGGCAGCTGAATTTAGAGATCTGGGAGTACAAGGAAGAGCATTAGACAAAAATGTAAATGCATGAGTCATCTCAAATATACTTGAATTTCCTGACAATGACATGGAATGTTCTCAGAAAGAAGAATATTACAGATAAGAAGGTACAGGAAGGGGAGAGAATGGAAAGAAGGGCAAGAGAATGGAAGGCAAAGCCTTAAGCCAGTGAACATTACAAAGTCCACAGAAGAGGGAAAGTGCACAGAGGAGACTCAGAAGCACCTTCTGATGGGACAGGATAGTGTAGGGCATGGAGTCTTGGAAGCCAAGTGTAGAGTGTGCTTTTAGAACAAGGAAGAGACTTTGTTGGACATTTTGAAATCTAACTTTCATTTGACATCATTAAATATCCCGGGTATTGCTAGCACACAAAGACTAAGGAATTCCACTGGAGAATATTAGAATATCCTCTGCTATTGGCAATATCCAGCTTACAAAGCAGTCTTCTGCCAAGTAAAACATCTCTAGTTTATTTGGACATGTAGATAGAGAAGATTTTAAAATTATACCCCAAGAGTTTAGGTTCCCTAATTAATATAGAAAAATAGTTGTCTGGAAATAAGTTAGAAATGCTATAGCAATCATACTTATTTATCCTACCTGCTATATGTAAATTTTCTATTTTAGAAAAAAAATTACTGGTAGTCCCATTTGGGAAAGCACCATTAGGGCTTTCAATGTTTAAATGAATGTACTAAAAATATTGAGGGACGTTGGGGGAAGGGGAAAAGAACATTTCGTTGTCAGAAAACAAGGTGTGATATAAAGTAGCCATAATACTACTAACAATGGGCATACAAAAAATTACTTTTTATTAAGGATTGGCTATATCCCTGGTACTGTATAAATTTTATGTCATATCCAGCCATCCCCTTGCAAAGTTCTTATGTACCATTTTCTCAATTTCTTTAAAAAATTTTTAGTTGTAGTCAGACACAATACCTTTATTTTTTTATTTTTTTTATTGGAAATAGCCTTTTATTTTTTTTATTTTTATTTATTTATAGTTGGTTGTTCAAAACATTACATAGTTCTTGATATATCATCTTTCACACTTTGCTTCAAGTGGGTTATGAACTCCCATTTTTAGCCCATATACAGATTGCAGTATCACATCAATTACACATCCATTGATTTACATATTGCCATACTAGTGACTGTCGTGTTCTGCTACCTTTCCTATCCTCTACTATCCCCCCTCCCCTCCCCTCCCCTCCCCTCTTCTCTCTCTACCCCCTCTACTGACCTTCATTTCTCCCCCTTGTATTATTTTTCCCTTTCCCCTCATTTCCTCTTGTATGTTCTTTTGTATAACCCTGAGGGTCTCCTTCCATTTCCATGCAATTTCCCTTTTCTCTCCCTTTCCCTCCCACCTCTCATCTCTGTTTAATGTTAATCTTCTTCTCATGCTCTTCGTCCCTACTCTGTTCTTAGTTACTCTCCTTATATCAAAGAAGACATTTGGCATTTATTTTTTAGGGATTGGCTAGCTTCACTTAGCATAATCTGCTCTAGTGCCATCCATTTCCCTGCAAATTCTATGATTTTGTCATTTTTTAATGCAGAGTAATACTCCATTGTGTATAAATGCCACATTTTTTTAATCCATTCATCTATTGAAGGGCATCTGGGTTGGTTCCATAGTCTTGCAATTGTGAATTGAGCTGCTATGAACATCGATGTAGCAGTGTCCCTGTAGCATGCTCTTTTTAGGTCTTTAGGGAGTAGACCAAGAAGGAGAATAGCTGGGTCAAATGGTGGCTCCATTCCCAGCTTTCCAAGAAATCTCCATACTGCTTTCCAGATTGGCTGCACCAATTTGCAGTCCCACCAGCAATGTACAAGTGTACCCTTTTCCCCATATCCTCGCCAGCACTTGTTGTTGTTTGACTTCATAATGGCTGCCAATCTTACTGGAGTGAGATGGTATCTTAGGGTGGTTTTGATTTGCATTTCTCTGACAGCTAGAGATGGTGAGCATTTTTTCATGTACTTGTTGATTGATTGTATGTCCTCCTCTGAGAAGTGTCTGTTCAGGTCCTTGGCCCATTTGTTGATTGGGTTGTTTGTTATCTTATTGTCTAATTTTTGGAGTTCTTTGTATACTCTGGATATTAGGGCTCTATCTGAAGTGTGAGGAGTAAAGATTTGTTACCAGGATGTAGGCTCTCTATTTACCTCTCTTATTGTTTCTTTAGCTGAGAAAAAACTTTTTAGTTTGAGTAAGTCCCATTTGTTGATTCTAGTTATTAACTTTTGTGCTATGGGTGTCCTATTGAGGAATTTGGAGCCCGACCCCACCGACTGTAGATCGTAGCCAACTTTTTCTTCTATCAGACACCGTGTCTCTGATTTGATATCAAGCTCCTTGATCCATTTTGAATTCACTTTTGTGCATGGCGAGAGAAAGGGATTCAGTTTCATTTTGTTGCATATGGATTTCCAGTTTTCCCAGCACCATTTGTTGAAGATGCTATCCTTTCTCCATTGCATGCTTTTAGCCCCTTTATCAAATATAAGATAGTTGTAGTTTTGTGGATTTGTTTCTGTGTCCTCTATTCTGTACCATTGGTCCACCCGCCTGTTTTGGTACCAGTACCATGCTGTTTTTGTTACTATTGCTCTGTAGTATAGTTTGAAGTCTGGTATCGCTATACCGCCTGATTCACACTTCCTGCTTAGCATTGTTTTTGCTATTCTGGGTCTTTTATTTTTCCACATGAATTTCATGATTGCTTTCTCTATTTCTACAAGAAATGCCATTGGGATTTTGATTGGCATTGCATTAAACCTATAGAGAACTTTTGGTAATATCGCCATTTTGATGATGTTAGTTCTGCCTATCCATGAACAGGGTATATTTTTCCATCTTCTAAGATCTTCTTCTATTTCTCTCTTTAGGGTTCTGTAGTTTTCATTGTATAAGTCTTTCACCTCTTTTGTTAGGTTGATTCCCAAGTATTTTATTTTTTTTGAAGATATTGTGAATGGAGTGGTTGTCCTCATTTCCATTTCAGAGGATGTGTCGCTGATATACAGGAATGCCTTTGATTTATGCGTGTTGATTTTATATCCTGCCACTTTGCTGAATTCATTTATTAGCTCTAATAGTTTCTTTGTAGAGCCTTTTGGGTCTGCTAGGTATAGAATCATATCATCTGCAAATAGTGATAATTTAAGTTCTTCTTTTCCTATTTTTATGCCTTTAATTTCTTTCGTCTGTCTAATTGCTCTGGCCAGCGTTTCGAGAACTATGTTGAACAGAAGTGGTGAAAGAGGGCATCCCTGTCTTGTTCCAGATTTTAGAGGGAATGCCTTCAATTTTTCTCCATTCAGAATGATGCTAGCCTGAGGCTTATCATAGATTGCTTTTACAATATTGAGGTATGTTCCTGTTATCCCTAGTTTTTCTAGAGTTTTGAACATAAAGGGATGCTGTACTTTGTTGAATGCTTTTTCCGCATCTATCGAGATGATCATATGATTCTTATTTTTAAGTCTATTGATGTGGTGAATAACATTTATTGATTTCCGTATATTGAACCAGCCTTGCATCCCAGGGATGAATCCTACTTGATCATGGTGCACAATTTTTTTGATATGTTTTTGTATCCGATTCGCCAGAATTTTATTGAGGATTTTTGCATCTAGGTTCATTAGAGATATTGGTCTGAAGTTTTCTTTCTTTGAAGTATCTTTGTCTGGTTTAGGTATCAGGGTGATGTTGGCCTCGTAGAATGAATTTGGAAGTTCTCCCTCTTTTTCTATTTCCTGAAGTAGCTTGAAAAGTATTGGTATTAGTTCCTCTTTAAAGGTTTTGTAAAATTCTGCTGTATACCCATCCGGTCCTGGGCTTTTCTTAGTTGGTAGTCTTTTGATGGTTTCTTCTATTTCCTCGATTGATATTGGTCTGTTTAGGTTTTCTATATCCTCCTGACTCAATCTGGGCAGATCATATGACTTAAGAAATTTATCTATGCCTTCACTATCTTCTAATTTATTGGAGTATAAGGATTCAAAATAATTTTTGATTATCTTCTGTATTTCTGAAGTGTCTGTTGTGATATTGCCTTTTTCATGCCGTATGCTAGTAATTTGAGTTCTCTCTCTTCTTCTCTTCGCTAGCATGGCTAAGGGTCTGTCGATTTTGTTTATTTTTTTCAAAGAACCAACTTTTAGTTTTGTCAATTTTTTCAATTGTTTCTTTTGTTTCGATTTCATTAATTTCAGCTCTGATTTTAATTATTTCTTGCCTTCTACTTCTTTTGCTGTTGTTTTGCTCTTCTTTTTCTAGGATTTTGAGATGAAGTATGAGATCATTTATTTGTTGGTTTTTTCTTTTTTTAAGGAATGAACTCCAAGCAATGAATTTTCCTCTTAGAACTGCTTTCAATGTGTCCCATAGATTCCGATATGTTGTGTCTGTGTTTTCATTTATCTCTAAGAATTTTTTAATTTCCTCCTTGATGTCTTCTATAACCCATTGATCATTCAGTAACCTGTTGTTCATTCTCCAAGTGATGTATGCTTTTTCCTTCCTTCTTTTATCGTTGATTTTCAGTTTCATTCCATTATGATCAGATAGGATGCATGGTATTATCTCTACTCCTTTATATTGTCTAAGAGTTGCCCTGCGACATAATATATGATCTATTTTTGAGAAGGATCCATGTGCTGCTGAGAAAAAAGTGTAACTGCTTGATGTTGGGTGGTATATTCTATATATGTCAATTAAGTCTAGGTTATTAATTGTGTTATTGAGTTCTATAGTTTCCTTATTCAACTTTTGTTTGGAAGATCTGTCCAGTGGCGAGAGAGGTGTGTTGAAGTCTCCCATGATTATTGCATGGTGGTCTATTAGACTCTTGAACTTGTGAAGAGTTTGTTTGATGAACATAGCTGCACCATTGTTTGGGGCATATATATTTATGATTGTTATGTCTTGTTGGTGTATGGTTCCCTTAAGCAGTATGTAGTGTCCCTCTTTATCCCTTTTGATTAACTTTGGCTTGAAATCTATTTTATTTGATATGAGTATGGACACTCCTGCTTGTTTCCGAAGTCCATATGAGTGATATGATTTTTCCCAACCTTTCACCTTCAGCCTATGTATGTCTTTTCCTATCAAATGTGTCTCCTGTAGGCAGCATATTGTTGGGTCTTGTTTTGTGATCCATTCTACTAGCCTGTGTCTCTTAATTGGTGAGTTTAAGCCATTAACATTTAGGGTTATTATTGAGATATGGGTTGTTCTTCCAGCCATATTTGTTTATTTCTGTTACTAAACATGGTTTGTTTTCCTCTTTGATTATTCCCCCCCCCCTTTACTGTCCTACCTCCCACTGTTGGTTTTCATTGTTATTTTCCATTTCCTCTTCCTGTAATGTTTTGCCGAGGATGTTTTGAAGAGATGGTTTTCTAGCTGCATATTCTTTTAACTTTTGTTTGTCGTGGAAGGTTTTAATTTCATCTTCCATCCTGAAGCTTAATTTCGCTGGATACACAATTCTTGGGTGGAACCCATTTTCTTTCAGTGTTTGAAATATGTTATTCCAGGATCTTCTAGCTTTCAGAGTCTGTGTTGAAAGATCAGCTGTTATCCTGATTGGCTTGCCCCTAAATGTAATCTGCTTCCTTTCTCTTGTAGCTTTTAAAATTCTCTCCTTATTCTGTATGTTGGGCATCTTCATTATAATGTGTCTAGGTGTGGATCTCTTATAATTTTGCACATTCGGCGTCCTGTAGGCTTCTAGAATTTGGGATTCTGTCTCATTCTTCAAGTCTTGGAAGTTTTCTCGTATTATTTCATTGAATAAATTGCTCATTCCTTTGGTATGGAGTTCTATACCTTCCTGTATCCCAATGACTCTTAAGTTTGGTCTCTTAATGTTATCCCATATTTCTTGGATGTTCTGCTCATGGTTTCTTAACAGTCTTGCTGAGCTGTCTATGTTCTTTTCAAGTTGAAATACTTTGTCTGCATTGTCTGATGTTCTATCTTCTAAGTGTTCTACTCTGCTGGTAGTATTCTCAATTGAGTTTTTTTTTTTTTTAATTTTTTATTGTGGGTTGTTCAAAACATTACAAATTTCTTGACATATCATATTCCACACTTTGATTCAAGTGGGTTATGAACTCCCACCTTCACCCCATACACAGATTGCAGAATCACATCAGTTACACATCCATTGATTTACATATTGCCATACTAGTGTCTGTTGTGCTCCAATTGAGTTTTTAAGTTGGTTTATTGCTTCCTGCATTTCTAGGATTTCTGTTTGTTTGTTTTTTATAATCTCTATCTCCCTGTATAGTTGATCCTTTGCTTCCTGGATTTGTTTGTGTAATTCCTTGTCGAAGTGATCTTTCATTGTTTGATTTTGCTGTCTAATGTCTTCCTTGATACTCCAGATCATCTGAAGCATATATATCCTGAATTCTTTATCTGACATTCCATCTGCTGCAGCTGTTACCTCTTCTAAAGTTGAGTTGACCTGCATTGCTTGTAGTCCTTTCTTTCCTTGTCTTTTCATACTGCTTGCGTTTCTTTCTTCTTGGTGAAACTGTTGTGTTTTTGAAATTTTTCCCCCCCTATATATTTATATTGCTCTTGTATAGTTGAAAAGTCTCCCTTGCAGGTGCGGGCAGGGGCTCTGCTCTGCACCTCTTCCAATTGGTGTGAGGTGTCTACCACGCCCGCGGACCCCTGGGCCTGATCCGCCGTTCTGTCACAGGTCTGCCTACCTTGCAGGTGGGGGCGAAGGCTCTGCCCTGCCCCTCCTACCACGCCCGGGGACCGCTAGGCCTGATCTGCAGGTTGGTCGCCCGTCTGCCCACCTTGCGGGCACGGGTGTCAGTTCCGCTCCGCCCCCACTCCAATTGGGGTCACTTGACCACCACACAGGCAGGCCGCTGGGCCTGATCTGGGAGTGGGCGAAGGCTCTGCTCTGCCCCTACTCCAGTTGGGGTGAAGTGTGTACCACGCTGGCAGGCCGCTGGGCCTGATCCGCTGGTCTGTCGCAGGTCTGCTTACCTTGCCGGCGCGGGTGGCAGCTCTGCCCTGCCCCTCCTACCACACCTGCAGACCGCTGGGCCTGATCTGCAGGTTGGTTGCAGGTCTGCCTACCTTGCGGGCGTGGGCGGTGGCCCCGCTCCTCCCCTCTGGCTCGAGGACAAAGGGAGAGAGACTCGGGTATCTGTGACTCACCCTCCCTACCAGGGGACCAACTGTTTCCGTCGCCGCTGGCACCGATGAAGTTCTCTCCTCGGCCACTCTCCGATGACATCAGATCTCTGCCATGCTGGCATCCCCTGTTCTATGGCTGAATCCCATTTTCTTCTCTTCCAATAGGCGGAGCTGTGCCCTCTGAGCCTAGCTTCTGCCCTCTATGTACTGACAGAAATCCCTGTACGGTGGCTCCTAGGAGTCTCTCAATCCTGTTAGTCCAGAGCCCTTTCACTTATCCAGCCCCTCCCCCTGTTCCTCCTCCCAGCCAGCCAGCCAGCCAGGTCCTGTTCACCAGAGGCGGTTCCCCAAGGATCTGATTACACTTGCAGCCCCACCGCATGTCCTATATCCCGAACGATGAACACCCTCTCTGTCATTCATCTAAGCCCCAGTGCTGTGGTGGGGTGATCTGGGAACCAACAGTTTAATTTTTCCGGACCCCTTTGGTGGGCACGCCCCCAGAAACTGGCGGCTAAGATCTTGGGTGTCGCCGCTGGTGTTAAGGAGAGGTGGGGATCTGGAATCCCCTCTGCTTCCCTACAGACACGCCCCCGGAGAGATTCCCGAGGTTTCCTGGCTGTTTGTATCTGGAGGGGGTGGGAGTCACACACCTGCTAACGTGGATTCCGCTGGGAAGGAATTCTGTCGGCGGAACTTTGGTGATGTCACCTCTCTGCTATGGCAGGCCCCAGGCTCCTTGCCGGAGTGTCCGAAGGGAGGGGTGGGACTGGTCTGTCTCTGGTTGGTTTCAGCTCCAGGTTCGCTATTTCATGAAGGCTTGGCGAGAGACCTCTTCCTAGAGTCCCTGCACCGCTCCTGCTGCGCTGCGCCTCGGAAGCTATCCGCCCTGACGCGGGGGCCGCGTGCAGGCAGCCGACAGTTGCCGAGTCGCGCGGGCAGCGGCTGGCGGGTCTGGACCTCTGCGCTGCGTGGCGGAGATTCACTCATCTAGCGCAAACTGTCACCTCCAAAAATCCTACCGATTCCCGGCCGGTCTCTCTTTAGTGGAATTTTGCTAGGAGTTTCTCAGCAGGTCGAATCTAAGCGTATCCATGCGTCTCTCTGACCCCGTTATTGAGGAGGTACTGAAAGCGCTGCCTCCCCTCTCGCCGCCATGTTGGATCCCCCCACAATACCTTTATTCATTTATTTCTATGTGGTGCTAAGATTGAACCCAGGGCCTCGCATGTGCTAGGTGAGCGCTCTACCGCTGAACCACAACCACAGCCCCCCATTTTCTCAGTTTTAAAGTTGAGAATATTCTGGCTTAAGATTGTATGACATTTCCATTGCCATGCAAATAAGGTGTAATAAAGCTAGGATTGAAATTCTTTTCCAATGAAGTAGGTATCAGAATTTCTTGGATTGTATTCCTTGTTTTGCCATAAATGACTTGGTAACTTCAACAAGCCACTTAGAATTATGGGGGCCCTACATTTTTCCACTGTAGACATATGGATATCAGCTTATTTTGAGAAGAGATTGTGAGGACAATAAGATGCACACAATAAGGCTCCCTGTACTTCTGGGGAAGGACTGACAACAGTCATCTCAAGAGAGAAGATAAAGCATTGATGTTGAAAGAGCCTGGTCTAAGAGGCTGTTTCTCAGTCACTGGTGTGGTATGCACAAAAGAGAAGGAACATCCCCAGAAGCAGTAGAGGGAAAAAATACAGTCCACTTCCTCTAAGCTAATGAAAAGATAATACCCTCAATGAATACACTCAACACCATTAAGGCTGAAATTTACACTGACCTATGAACTTCAAGAAGTGACCTCTGATAGTTATTGTAAAATAAGTACAGAAGTAATAGAAAACGGCCAGAGGGATTGTGGAATAATATAGACATTTAATACTGGAGGACAGGATGACTGGTCTTCACATTTCTGCTGTGAGGCTTGGCACTTTCCAGTGTCTGGTGCCACTTGCTCTCTGACATTTGGTGGTGAAATGGCACTGTCTCAATAATACACGCAAAGTAACGACGGTTCTGATATTTACGATCTACATTATCCAATCTGTTGTAACTCATACGCAACCTAGAGTTTCATTAATCTGAATATGACGGTCCTTAACAGGCCCAGCTATACTCATTAGCCACAATACTTTTTCATTAATTGAAAGACCTCCAGATTAGTCCTCTCCTTAGATTGCTAAAATTTTCACCCAAGAACTCCACTGTCCTATAAAAGTACACAAGCTGGTAATTTAGAACCAGAAAACATACAGAAATTTCAAAATTATTTACCATGAACTTGTTAAAAGTTTATTGTCAGCAACAGGAATATGAAATTTAAAATCACTGAATGCCAATTGCCTGATCATGTGTAAATTACTTGGGTAACTGTATGTACACATTCACCATTTCTACAACATTTTAGGTGACTGATGATTATTAAGCTTTGCCTGAGAGTTTTTTTTTTTCCTGGTTTCTTTTTTTCCAATTCTTATAGAATTGTTGCAAACAAGGAAATAAATTCTACTGTTCTGCCATCACCTACTCTGGTTCTCCTCTGACAAGCCCAGTGCACGTGTCAAAGCATACATAGGTGGTATCTTCGTAATAGTGGGGCTGAGGCAATATTAAAGGTCAAGAGCCTGCTTTCCCAGTTCTTCATGAAGAAATGGTCCCACCTGATGTTGGTGAGGGTACCTAGGCTATTTTCCCCTGTAAATATAAAGTTACAATTGAGAACACACTAGACCATCGGCCTCAGCTATACTTTTCTCTTTATGCCTAATATAAACATTATTCCCAAACCATATCAGAAGCAATAAAGATTTAGCCCATTCAATTTCATACTGTGATCTGGAGAAAATTGGATCTAAAAATCTGTACTTTGGGAAGTTCATGCCAATTGATACAGCTAAACAGATAAGCCTAACACATAAGAATGTAAACACACTCAACATTGCACAATAACTGGTTCTCAGATACTAAGCAATGAAAATCACATCTGTTTTTAGACACTTCTTACCAGACTTAAATTTAAAGTACATTTTGTGACAAAAAGGCAGCATCATTTTGAATTTCCTACTATGTTATCTACAGAGAAACCATTTCAAACCACTGATAGGATAGCATCAGTTATATAAGATACTGGTGTTAAGTCCTAAATGTGCTGAGCTCTATAAAAGCCAAAGCACAGAGAATTGGTATTTTATAAGTTGCAGTTCAAGGATGACTACATCAATTTTTAAAATTCCATTCTCAAGCTGGTAATTACTACTCTTAAGTTCTGAGGGAGAAAAAAGGGGAATAAAAGGCCCCATTAATTCTCATTAACCTAGAATATAAACGTATTTGGTGGACTCACTGGCAGATGGCTTAGGTTAGTCATAAAATGTGTGTTAGGGTTTAGTAGCAATTTATATTTTGCTAGGAGAAAATAAACATAGCAATATGGTATCATTTCACTTAGAGTTTATAAATGTAAAAAAAGATGCTAACATTGAAAACTCATCAAATCTACGTTTAAAATTTCTCAACTTGATTGACACATTTATTGATTTATAAGTTATATTTCCTAAGTTAAGATACATGGAAGAGAAAAATTATAAATATACATGGAATCCTAGGAAAACTAACCCAGGAAAAGTGCAGACAAAAATAATTCGACCCACATAATATTCACCCTCATGATAAGACTTTGGTTATATTATAATGCATTTGGAGAATGGCATCATTATGCCTTAGTCTCCTTTCTCAATTAACACAGGCTAAATAAAGTTCTTAGCCTGTAAAGAAGAGGAGTTGGCACCCAAAGTAATAGCTTCAGGATCTTTAGTCAATTTCTTGGTTCCCTAGGAAGCTAGCATTGTTAGGTGTACACTATAAGATCATTATATTTAATTTATACTTTCTCAAAGCATAGAGTGATTTTATAAACACAACATACTTAAATAATAATAGGGTCTTGGGTTTTATGCAATTCTAAAGCATTTGTATTTTTAATATTTAAACTAAATCTGTGTACAAGTACTTTCCCCCTGCCTCCCACTCACACTCGCATGGAGCGCTCACTCTCCCTCTCTCTCTTATTTAGACTATGGTAACCAAATCTCCATATGGAGAGAGAGAGAGAGAGAGAGAGAGAGAGAGAGAGAGAGAAAGAGAGAGAGAGAGAGAGAGAGAGAGAGAGAGAGAATTTATAGAAAATAATACCCTAGGGGTTGTTGACATGAAAATGTGATAAAAATATATGCAATTTAAGATAGAATGTTTTTTTTCCCCCCAGTGGACAGACATAACTGAGTTAATTCTAGCCAGAAGGTAATTGGGTCAACTACATCTTGACTCTCTGAGGATTTTTATCACAAATTTGCTGTGATACATTAAGCTGAGCTGAAACCTGACACTTTGTCAGCTGAATTTTTGACTGCGCAGTATAAATGGTGTATCTATCTTCGAAATTGAAGGTTTCTGGATTCCTAAACTGACAGGATCCATGGATATCTTAGAGGATTCCAGGGGAGGCAATACAGTGATCACAGGGCTGGAAAAGGAGAAACAGAGGAAGAATGAAGAAACTAATTTTATTTAATTAGGAATGACAGGAGGCACATTTTTAAGTTATACTGATATAAAACAATGTTATTTAGACTATGGTAACCAAATATTTTCTTTGTCACCATATGCATAACAGGAAAAAATATTCTTTAGATAATTCATAATGTATCAAAACTCTCTGAAGCCCAAAGTCATCAAATCATGGATGTATTGTATTGTCAAATAGTGAAATGCTTTATTAAGATGAATGTGAAATCTGCTGTTTTGGCAGCCTACATTAATACTCATCTTCCTGGAGTGGAATGGGAATAATCATATCTGAAAATGATACTTTGGGGCTAGATTAACAGTCAACAATAGTATATTCATACAAAAAATTTCCTGCATATTTCTATACCCATTATAAGTCATACTGTACTGGTAATTAGAGTCCTGCATCTTCTTTCCAATCAACAATTGTGAGACCTTGGGGGGGGACCTAATTAAGTCTCAGTTTCCTCATTTTATAAAATAAGAATAATACCCTAGGGATTGTTGACAGGAAAATGAGATAAAGTAGAATAAGTACTTTCACAATGCCTCACGCACATTAAATGCTCAATAAATATTGAGAGTATTCTATTTCCTCTTAAACTTGGGAGAAACAGAACAGCGGTGTTGGGTACAACAGTACCAACTGAGATTTGGTAATAAAATCCAGGAACTCTAATAATACTAACAATTTATTCCCACCAACTTTTCTTTCCATAAAGCATTTCTTATTCATCAATGCCAAGTATTTCAACCAAGGCTTAGAATACAGAAGAACACAAACAAAATAACAAATGAAACAAAACTATTCTCTTATTTTACCTTAAAAAAAATGCTTCCTACATAGTCATTCTGAAAAATGTAAGAATAAATTATGTATTTGCTTTCAGGGAAAAGATGAAATATTTTCATTTTAGTCTGTACAACTATGCAGTCACACATTAATTTGGAATTTTTGGTTACAAATATCCTAAAAATTGGCTTGGGCTGGGGGTATAGCTCAGTGGAACAGCACTTTCCTAGCATACGGGAGGCCCTGAGTTCAATTCCCAAAACCACACACACACACACACACACACAAAAGGCTTAGTCAAAATGAATGACTAATTTAAAGTGAGGATATACAGAAGTACAGAATCCAAAGACAGAAGTGAGATTTGGTAATAAAATCCAGGAACTCTAATAATACTATCAATAGGCCACATTATTTTTTCTCTTCTGTTCTATATGCATGCTTCTTTATTGTTCATCTTTTTCTCTTCCTTTATGCCCCTGGTTGTCTTAGTATCTATTTCTTTGAGCCATATTGTAAACATAGAACTGTCTTTATCTCCCAAGTTTTTAGCTTACATATACTTACAAATTACCTAAGGAAACAGTATCTTATTAGTAACACAACTGTATAATTTGGTACAAAGTGTATGAAATATGATTAAATAGAGGTAGATGTCCCCAATCTTTCCAATGCATTATCTTGTGACTTTAAAAGTAACCACGGATGGAGACAAAGCTGAGAAGGTATATTTCCAAAAGGAAAGCTAATACTCATAGGAATGGTGTTTTTAACTCTTTTAGTAACTTGTGTCATAAGTGCCTAGGATTGTGTCTGGCCAATATGAGATGCACGATAAATATGTGAGTTGAAGGAATTCATAAAAAAAGAGTAAAACTGGAGAACTAACAACTTGCAAAGACAGCAGGTATTGATGCGAATTTTACTGAAAAAAAATAGAGTTACTGGCATTGTGAACTATATTTCTCTTACTGGCCATAATCAATAAACTGCTTTTTATCAAGTGAACGACCAAACTGGAAAAGATATTATTCCAGGATAAAGTCATCAGTATATCAAACAGAACTCACACATATGTAATGTTTTATATGGAATGCTTAATTCACCATATAAAGAACCCTAAATGCAATATCATATTATCTATGTAAATACAAGAAGTCTTGGTTCAGTATGCTTAAGTACCTTAAGCAAGATTACTTATCTAGTTACCTAGTCAGGACTTAGACTTCTGTTTTCTATCAAGGAATGCCTACACCATTTGAAACAATGTCAGGTTTATTTTTCTTCTGTTTCAGATCCTTAGAGAGATTCTAAAATCACATCCAAAAGAATAATGACTAGCTTGACAACAGGAAAAAAAAAAAACTAATGTACTCATGAACATTTTTCTTTATCTTAAGATATCTAATCCTGTTCAACTCTCTGTTGCCACAAGGAATGCTGTATTTCCCTTATGCCACCTCAAATAAAAGCACTAATAAGCAAGCTTCATTTTGTTCATATCTTATGAACCAACCCTGATACCATTCAACAAACTATGAAGTGGCAGACATGGGCTGTGGATGGCAGAAATTCAACTAGCATTGAATCTAGTTGAAAATGCAAATTCCTGACATCACCCCCACATATTTCCCACTCTATCTAGAATGCCACAGGATGAGGTTTCAAGAAACACATATTTTCCACCAACTCTGCGCACAACATCAGGGATAGACAAACAGAACAGGGCACACTCTTGTCTACAAGGAGTCTACAAGGTCCAAGTATAATACAAGCTAGGAAATGCAGTGTACCATGTGAAGAGAATTGGAATGAAAATTTGGAAACCCAGATGTAACTCTGCCTTCCTCCAGAGCACACTTTCATTCAACTACAGGTATGATACCATGGAGCAAGGAAAGTCTAGAGTAGAAAGAGCTTGATTTTATTTCAGAAACCAGAAATTTACTCATTATATGGGTCCTGACAGTGTTTTTATAAATGTAGTGCTATGAATTATCTACATAAGAGCTAGCAGAGATACTTTAAAATGCAAATTTCTGAGCCTCATCTCATAATTACTGAATCAGTGTTTGCAGGACAGAAGAAGGACCAAGGGATATGCATATTAATAGAGCCCTCCAGGTGATTCATATGCATTGTAAATTTTAACAACCACTGAGCTAAGGAAAGTGATTAAACTAAAATAAGCCATCATTTAAGTATTTCAATAATAATTGGAAAATTCCTTGGGGGTAGAAAATGGAAGGAGATGCCTGGGAAGAGATTTTGGACATTTTTATTTTCAGTAAAATCTTTGTATTATGTGTACTTTGCCAACTTTTACAATACAGGTCAAGGCTTCAATTTGTCAGTTAAGTTTACTAAGTGCTGTAGGGATTTGCCTTGGTTATGAAAGCCACTAGGAGCCCAAGTGGTTTTATTCCATTTACCAGGGTGAAAATTTCAGGAAAATTTGAGACATGTGTTTTCAAAATGAGGTATATCATATTTATTTCTGTGATAGCATGCAATGTTGCAACAAAATAAAATTTTAGTTACTATCCCTTAGAGACTGTCTCTCTATATATAGAAACAGGGTACTTACTATAAGGCATCTACAAGTCCAAGGATAATACAAGCTGGGAAATGCAGCATATACTGCATATACTATATATTCATATACTATATAGATAGTATATAGATAGATAGATAGATATAGATAAATATAGTAAAGGAATTCTTGCACATTATTGCCAAATATAGGTATTATTACCAAAATATAGGGAATTTTAAAAGATTGCATATAACAATCAATTGACAAAATATCACAAGGGATTCATTTATGTGGTAGAACCATAGGCAGCACTTCAATATTTAGGACTAATATAATTTTGAAAGTGAAAAACTTGAACTTATAGGTGGCATAAATAATATATACATCATCTTCATTTACTACTATGTAAAAACCTCTGAAGTAAACTACAGTTTAGCTAAAATATGTTTTCATTTTGTTGTTCATATAGGAATCTTTCACTTGCTAGAGATTGTCATTCCATTTGGTCATTTTTCCATGTCTGTTTCTCTTCTACTTTCTGTTGCTGTTTTATACATAGAAGAAATCATTTGAATTCCACAGTCAGCCGAACTGCAAGTAGTGCTGAAGTTAGAGTTTATAATTTGGGATTAACAAAATATAGCCTGTATGCCATTTTGGGGCCATAGGCTGTTTTTGTACTAGTGACAAAATAGAAGAGTTTAAAATGGATGTAAAAGAAAACAAAGAATATACAACAGAGCCCTTAATGTTTCACAAAGTTTAAAATACCTATAATCTAGCATTTTGCATAAACTGTTTGGTATACCCTCAATTATTTTATATGGAAAATCCTATGTATATCTGGTGATTAAGTAAACCACTTTGCCTTCCACTAGCAGAACTGAGAAGTTTTTGTGGAAGTCAAATAAATTAAAAGTTGGCCTAAAACTAGCACAAAGTGAGAAAGAAATAAGAGGGATTATACAATAATATAGTAATAAGCAATGCAAGTTTTAAAGAGGCATAAAATGGTTGTAAGGTCATATATAACATAGATGAATATCTTTACAAAATTTCCATTACTTAAAAGTGCCCATATGTTTCCTGAAAGAATACTAACTGATATTCATAATAATAAAACGTCTGTGCAACCACACCATTCTCAGTATGGTTTATTAACACATGTACTTAAGTCAGCATCAAACTCCACTTGCTAGGGAGACAAGGGGTTACTTCTCTGTAGTGCCTAGCAATATTTGGCTCAGAGGTAGAGATCAATGATATTTGGTGAATAAGTGAAATAGGAGGATTTCATTCTTATTCACTCTCATTTAAAAAAATCAAGTTCAAGAGTAGTCTTCATCATTGTGGCATAAACTCCATAATGTGTTTTCTATAACAAATAAGAAAGTACTGTACATTAGCACATCTAGCTCCTCAGTGTACTACCCTTTGCCTGCATTGGAAGGGCTTTTTGTACTACTATAAGAACTTAATTTTAAGAAGAAAATTTTTTAAAAAGGCACACACATACAATATAATCCCTTCTCCACTTTCATTTTTTCCTCCATAAGAACTTCTCAGTTATGTCTTTAGTAATTTTATACTGCCTAATGTCAAAATGTTAGAAAACATGATGCAAAAATTTCTCTTCTAGCCCCTAGCTCACACATAGGGAAGAATATGTGAGACTTGGGTAATAGTTAGGAATTTCTGAACTTTTCATAAAAGTTTAGGGTATTCAGGAAAAAGAAGCTTGTGAATATAGGAGACTTCTCATGGTGGCATACACTTGTGTCCAAAATGCTAAAAATCTGGCAACAGACTAGTGCTAAGACAAGTTCTTTTCACACTGAAAAAATATTTTACTGTTTAAATCTATCATCTTCTTTTTTTTACCTCCCATTTTTTGATACTTGAAAACCTTTCAATCACAATGCAAAATAATAATTATTAGAATTAGAGGCCATAGGGATTTAATTGGATCATACAGAATTTGAAAGGCTGTAAATTAACATGTATAATGTTACCATTTGGATGTTTTCCAGGATATGAGGAATGAAAGGAATGACAATATTTTTAATTCATTGAAATAAAAAATCCATTTAAAATTTCAAATGCAGTTAAGAAATCAGAATGAAAAAGAGGACTTTCTAATAATACAAGGTTGTCTTTTGAGAATTTTTTTCTTTTATTAATTTCATTGTAAATTGACAACTTATAATTACATATTTATGGGATACAAAGTGATGTTATGACTTATGAATATAATGTTGAATAATTAATAATTAAATTGAATCAATTAACATATCCATTATCTCTAATACTTATCATTTCTTATAGTGGGAGCTTTCGAAATTTACTTTGTTAGCAATTTTGAAATACACCTTTTTTATTCTGTTGTTTTTTAAATATTTAATTGATTCTATTTTTTAAATACATGACAGTGGGATGCATTACAATACTTATTACACATATAGAGCATAATTTTTCATATCTCTGCTTGTATATAAAGTACGTTCACACCAATTCATGTCTTCATACTTGTACTTTGGATAATGATGTCTATATAGGATTATTAACTATATTCATGACACTCTGCAATACATCTTTTGTGTTTGTGTGTGTTACTAAAAATTTAACCAAATGCTGTACTAATGAGCTATACTCCTAGCCCCCCTTTTAAATTATGTTGAGCCATAGTCTCACGAATTTGCCAAAGCTAGCTTTGACCTTTAAATCCTACTGCCTCAGCCTCCCCTGTCACTGGGATGACAAGTGTGTGCCACTGAATCTAGCTGTGCAAAATATCTTGATAAAAAAAAAATATTTCTCCTGCCTGAGATTTTGGTATTTTTTGAAAGTTGATATGGTTTCGGGATGTGGTGCCCTCCAAAAGCTCATGTGTGAGAAAATTCACCAACATTCAGAGGTGAAAGGATTAGGCTGTAAAAGTGTAACAATGACGGGCTTAATCCCCTGATAGGGATTTACTGGGTGGTAACTGTAGAAAGGTAGGGTGTGGCTGGAGGAGGTAGGTCGTTGAGGGAGTACCTTTGGGGTTTATATTTTGTCTCTGGTGAACAGATCTCTCTTTGCTTCTTGATTGCTATGTCCTGAGATGCTTTCCTCTGCCACACTCTTCCACCCTGATGTTCTGCCTGACCTGTGGCTGAAAGCTTTGGTGTAGGACATCTATGGGCTGATATCTTTGAAACTGTGAAACAAAATACTTTTCCTCCACTAATTGTTTGTGTCATGTCTTTTAGTCACAGTGATGAAAAAGCTAAAACAACCATTGTATCATCATTGCCCTCTTTGCTCTCCTCTGTAATCACCATTCTTATTCTCCACTTCTATGAGTTCAATTGTCTTAGATTCCCACATATGTGAGAATATCAGTCTTTCTGTACCTGGTTTATTTCACTTCACATACCGTTTTCTAATTCCATGTTCTCACAAGTGACAAATTTTTATTCCTTAAATGACTGAGTAGTTTTCCATTGTGTATATATACCATATTTTCTTAATCCAGTCATCTGTTGTTGAACACAAGATTGACTTCATAACATGGCCACTGTGGAAAATGCTGAAATGAACCTGAGAGAGATGATCTCTTTTTGATAAACTGATTTAAAATCTTTTGGGTAAATACTCAAAAAAGGATTGCAAGATCATATAGTAATTCTATTTCAGTTTTTGAGGGACCTCCATACAGTTCTCCATAATGACTACACTAATTTATATCCCCTTCAATGCTGTTCTAGGGTTCCCTTTTCTCCACACCTTCACTAATACTCTTTTTTAAAAATTTTTTGTTTGCTTGTTTGTTTTTAATAACAGGTATCCTGACAGGTAAAATGATAACCCTACTGTGGTTTTAACTTTCATTTCCAAAATAATTAGTAATATTGATCATTTATTCATATATATGTGGGCCACTTGTATTCCTTCTTTTAAGAAATGTCAAATCCAGGACCCTCACCTGTTCTGTTGTTAGAATATTTAATTGTGTTGCTACTGAAATTAGTTCCTTATACATGTTTTTATATTGACTCTTTGTCATATGCATGACTCGCAAATATTTTCTCCCCATTCATAGATTTTTCTCTTTACACAACTGATTCCTTGCTTTGCAGGAACTTTTTATTTAGATGAAATTCGATTTCTATATTTTTGTTTGGGATTTCTGTTACCTATACTGATATGGTCAAATCCAAACCCAGACCAATGTTCTGTTTTTCCTATTTAGTCTAGTCATTTTACAATTTCTGATCTTGCATTCAAGTCTTTAGTCCACTTTGAGGTGATTGATTGATTTTTTGAATATGGTGTGAGATAAGGATCCAGTTTCATCTGCATGCGCATAACCAGTTTTCACAACAATATTTATTCAAGACACTACCTTTTCTTTTCATCACTGTGTATTCTTGGGTGGGTGTATTCTTGGCATCTTTATAAATAATCAACTGATCATGCAGGCATTGATTTATTTCTGGGCTCTCCATTCTGTTTAATCTATTCTGATGTTCAATGATCCATATGACTCTTTGGGGTTTCCTCTTTTTTTTTTTTTGGAGTTTTAATTATTATAATTTTCTAACATGATAGTGAGATATCCCAGCATTGTTGTTCTTGTTCATGATTGCTCAGGTATTTGTGGTGTTTTGTGATTGCGTATAAATTCTAGGACTGGTTTTTCTATTTCTCTGAAAAAATTACTTTGAAATTTTGATAGGGATTTTATTGAATCTATAGATAATTTTAGGTAATATTGATATTTTATCTATTAATTGTTCCAACCCATGAACATGGGATATCTTTCCATTTTTTTCCCAATTTTTGGTATCTTCTTCAGTTTCTTTCATCGCTATTTTATAGTTTTCAGCATATAGGTCTTTAACATCCTCAGCTAACTTTATTCTTAAGGATTTTATTTTTTGTTGCTATTGTAAATAGACTCAACCATCTTTTGGTAGAGATATTTTACTGTTTTCTATATACAGAAAAGAATGGTGATTAAATGTTTTCCTTTCCCATTTAAATGCCTTTTTTTTTCTTCTCTTACCTAATGTCTCTGGTAAGGACTTTCAATAATTATTGAATAAAGATAGAGTAGGTATCCTTGTCGTTTTCCAGTTACTTGAGGAAATGTTTTCAAAGTTTCACTCTAAACATAAAATGTTAGCTGTAGTTTTCTCTTATGGTAAAGGTTTATTCCTTCTGTATCTAATTTGTTTAGGGTATTTATTATAAAAGGCAATTAGATATTATAAAATGTTTATCTCTATACAGTTAGATGATGACAGGGCTTTTGCCCTTCCTTATTTTAGTGGGCTTCATCACATTTATTGATTTGCACATGTTGTATCACCGTTGCATTCTTGGGATAAATCCCAACTGATCATGGTAGTTGATTCTTTTAATGTGTTATTGAATTAAGGCTGATAGAATTTTGCTGATTATTTTCACATCTTTGTTTATCAAGGACTGGTCTGTCATTTTTGTTGTTTTGGTAACATCCTTGTTTGGCTTTGGTCTCAGGATAAGACCGAAGTTTGGGAGTATTCCCAGCTCTTTGATTTTTGGAAGAGTAGGTACCAGTTCCTCTTTAAATGTGTGAAAGAATTCAGCAGTGAAGCTGTAGCTCTTGGGATTCTTATTGATGCAGAGTACTACTGATTGGACCTCTATCCTATTTCTTCTTGATTCAGTCTTGGTAGGCTGTCCGTGTGTAGAAATTTATCTGTTGCTTCTAGGTATTCAATTTGTTGACTCAGTAGGTTTTTGTGATCTTTTGTATTTCTGTGGATCACTTGTAACATCTCCTTTTCATTTCTGATTTTATTTATTTGAATCATCTCTTTTTTCTAAATTTATTTAAATATTTATTGATTTTATCTTTTTAAAAAACAACCTTTAGTTTCATTGATTTTTGTTTTGGTAGTCTCTAATTGATTTATTTCTGTGGTGATCTTCATTATTTCCTTCTTCCTCCTAACTTTGTAACTATTTTGTTCTTCTTCTGGTTTCATGATAAGTAATGCCTTGAGATTTTTTAAATATAGGTATTTATTGATATAAAGTCCTTAGAAATGTTTTTGTTGAATCCCACACGTTTTGATAGGATGTGTATCCATGTTCCTTTATCTCAATATGTTTTTTAACATTCATTTTGATTTCTTATCTCATTGCTGGTTATTCAAGAACATGTTACTTAATTTTAATGTACTGTGAATTTGCTGATATAGTAAATACCTATAGTTTTGTTTTCTAGTGGTCATAAAATATAACTGATATTATTTCCATCTTCTTAAATTTTTTAATGCTTGTTCAATACCATAACCTGTGGCCTATCTTGGAGGATGATTTACTTGCACTTGAGCATAGTGTATATTCTGCTATTATTGGATGAAATATTCCATGCTGTATGTTAGGTATGTTGAGTCTGAAGTATTGCTCAATTTCGATATTTTCTTATTAATTTTCTGTCTGGATGATCTGTCTGCTGTTGAAAGTGAGGAATTTAAGTTCCTCATATTATTATATTCCATTCTGTATCTACCTTCAGATCATTACAATTTTGTTTTTTGTTGTTACTTGTCTGGAAATTAGATTCTTAAATGAATGTTATATTCTCTTGATGAGTTAATGCCTTTATCATCATGTAATGAACTTCTTGGTTTCATTTTACAGTTTTTGATTTGGAGTCCATTTATTATGATATAACTTTATTACCCCTGCTCTCTTTTGTGTTTCTTCATTGTGGAATATCTTTTCTATTCCTTTACTTTCAGTTTGTATGTGTCCTTAAGTTGGGATCCCTTGTAGACAGACCATAGTTGGGTCTTAGTTTTTATCTATTCATCTGATCTGATCTACATCATTTTTATTCAAAAATTTAATCAAGGAATCATGGATATGTAAGAATTTATGATTGCTATTTCATTAATCATTTTCTACTTTTTTTGAGTTACTTTAGTTTTTTCTTTCTATTTTTTGTCTTCCTTGGTAGTTTTGTGGGATTTTTCAGAAGTAAGGTGAGTGATTTCTATTTCTGTTTTGTTCATCTACTGAGTATTTTTTGCTTGGTGGTACCAAGAGGATTACACACAACATCTTATATTTAAAATAGCCTATTTCAAGTCAATAACAATTTAACTTGGAATGCAAAGTTCTCTAACTTTCACCAACATGTACACATGTTATATTTCTGGTGTTTGAATTTATATTTTCTAATGTGCATCCCTTGACACTTTAGGTATAGTTGTTACTAATCATTTCATAATTCAACCCTCATGCTAGGGAGAAAATTCCTTTTGATTCATCATCACAGTCCTAGAGTATTGTGAATATGGCCTTGTGTTACTGACACCATTGAGTAAGTGCTTTTGTATATTTTACATAATTAATTATTGATATTTATTTCACCATAAAGAATTCTCTAGCAACTGCTATGAAGCAGGTCTAGTGTTTATAAGTTCTCTTAGCTTTGGTTTTACCCCAATTTTTTTTTCTTCCCCTCTTTCTCAATCTTCCACTTATTTAAATCTCTTACTGCTTTCATACTTACATATTTGATATTATGATTGTCATTATATGATTATGTTTTAGTGAACTCCTGTTTGGGTTAAATTTTTGGAGACCTTTGTACTTCGTGTATCTGGATAATGACATTAATCACCAGAGAAGGGAATTTTCATTCATTATCCTTAAATGTGCTTTCTAGCCTTTTATCTCCTACATTTCCTTCTGTGACTCCTACTATACAAAGGTTTGCTCTCTTGATAATGTCCCATAGTTTCTACAGATTTTTTTTCATTCTTTTATCTGTTTTACTTCTCTGAGTGAATAATTTCAAATTTTCTGTCTTTGAGATCAATGATTCGTTCTACTATTTGTTTGATTTTTCTGTTGATGCTTTTTATTGAAATCTTTATTTCAGTAATGGTATCCTTCATTTCTAGAATTTCATTTTTTCCCCATAGTCTCTATTTCTTTGTCAAACTTTTCAATTTCTTCACATATTGTTTTCCAAATTTCATTTGATTTTTATTCTGGGTATTCATGTAATTGAAAAACTTATATAAGAAGGTTATTCTGAATTGCTTGCCCTTCATTTCATAGATCTGCAAGTCTGTAGGGTCCATTGTGGGAGGTTAATTAGTTTCTTTTGGAAGTATCATTAATCCTTGCTTTTTATTATTTTCATGTCTTACAGTATTATCTATGAATTTGAGAAAACAGCCTCCATTTCTGTCATTTACAGGTCTGCAATGGCAGAGATAGAAATTTGCTATTTAGTACAGCCTATGATTCTACAAGGGTCACTTGTTGATGAGCCCAGTTATGCAGAGTTTGTTATGAGTTCTCTAGTTGGATGGCACACTCTGTTTGGTGAGATGTTGGCTAAGTCCTATCATGGCTTCTGGTGAGACTGGTCATAGGATATTCCCTTGTCATGTAATTCTGCTACATGGAATCTGTAGTTGGCTCCAAATTTAGACAGAGTTGATGCTGGGGACCATTGGTACCAGAGGTCACATTGCTTAGAAATTCTTGACTGTGGACTGTGTCCCTGTCAGGGCAAACCTATTAGGGCTTGGTTCTCTCTGGGTCTTATCCCAATTGGATTCAACTGGATCTAGCCCATACACGTCTTCAAAATGTGAAGATATGGGAATTTCCCTACTTAAATGGGGGTCATTGGGTAGGCTTTTTGGCTGAGAGAAGCTGCTGCTTGACCTCAGAGTCAGATAGTCTAGCCCCTATTTTTCTCGAAAATGTGAGGAGACAGGTGTCTCCTTGCTTGGGTGGGGTTTGGGAGATGGGCTCTGAGGCTGCATGTGTGACTGAAGCCATCTCTGAGCTCCAGGTAGGATGAACGTTCCATAGTGCTTCTGATGATAATCAGCTTAGCTTTGCAGATAGGATATGAAGTTGGCTGGTATCTCCAAGGAGAAACCTCAGCTCGTAGGAACCCAGAAGTACTACTGAAATCCACTTATAGTGACCTTTGTCCCCCTTTTTTCTACCTGAACTTGGGTGATTCAGCTGTGTTGTTACCTGCAGGGTCCCATTGTGATGAGAGACTGAAGGGGGCTTCCTGGGATGAGTCTCAGAATCCTGGGATGCTGTATGCCTGCCTCTTGTTTTCTTTTCTTCTTTTACAAATTGTGGGCTCAGGGGACTCTTCTATCTGATGTTGCAACTGCTTGAAAGGGGAGAAGCAACACTTTGGGAATGTGACTATTCATTCTATTACTTCTATTTTGGTTTTCTTTAAGTTCTGCAGAATATGTAGGTGTCTCAGGCTTGTCTCCAAGTCTTTGCCACTAAGAGTTCTGGTCTGTAGATAATTTCTAGTTGAACTTCACATGGAATCAGTGAAGTCTGTGACTTCCAACTCTGCCATCTTGCTGACGTCACTCCCTCTTACTTGCACATTAAAAAAAAAAATGTTTAATCAACACACTTATGCAGTACAGCAAAAACATAAATGGCACTTCAAAAATACATAATATATATTATATCACAATGATCTTTATTTAATGCCAGTAACTTAAATAGATTTTAGCATATATATTAACTTCAGTTTCTGTCTAGTTGGCTCCCAATCTAAATTACTAGCAAAAATTAAAGTTAAACAAAGCATTGATATTTAGGATATATAAAGAACTAAGAAACTTAACATCAGAAAAACAAATAACCCAATCAATAAATGGGCTAAGGAACTGAACAGACACTTCACAGAAGAAGAAATACAATTGATCAACAAATATATGAAAAAGTGTTCAATATCTGTAGCAATTAGAGAAATGCAAATCAAAACCACTCTAAGATTTCATCTCACTCTTGTCAGAATGGCAATCATCAAGAATACAGGCAACAATAAATGTTGACAAGGATGTAGTGAAAACATAGCCTCATACATTGCCAGTGGGACTGCAAATTGGTGCAACCACTATGGAAAGCAATATGGAGATTCCTCAGAAAATTGGGAATGGAACCACCATTTGATCCAGATATCCCACTCCTTGGTTTATACCCCAAAGACTTAAAATCAGCATACTACAGTGACACAGACACATCAATGTTTATAGGAGCTCAATTCACAATAGCTAGACTATGGAACCAACCTAGATGTCCCTTAATAGATAAAAGTTTAAGAAAATGTGGTATATATACTCAGCTTTAAAGGAGAGTAAAATTATGGCATTTGCCAGTAAATGGTTGGAGTTGAAGAATATCTTACTAAGCAAAATAAGCCAATCCCTCAAAACCAAAGGCCAAATGTTTTCTGTAATATGCAGATGCTAATTCACAATAAGGCTGGGTCCACTAGGGAAGAATAGTGTTACCTTAGATTAGATAGAGGGAAGTGATGGGAGGGAAGGGGAGGGGTGTGGGGATAGGAAAGATAGTAGAATTAAACAGACATTATTACTATATGTATATATGTGACTACATGATCAATATGATTCTGCAACTTGTACATTCAGGAAAAAGAGAAAATATATCCCATCCATGTATGATTTATCTAAGAACATGAATGCATTCTACTGTCATGTATAACTAATTAAAAAAATACAAAAGTCACAAAAATTTAAATGATGTTTACATGATTTCTAATTAAACTAATGGGCTTCAGCTGTGTCTATATGAGTATTGAGTCAAGAGAAAACAATGTATATAAAATCTGCTGAATAAAATTTTGTGAAAATATATTTCAATTAACTGCAGAACATAAATCTGTGTCTGCTATTTGCATATTTGCAACTTAATTCAGATACTCTTGAGATGTATCAAGAAAGGAATCTGTAACTACTATGTCTTCATTTCATACCTTTCTGGTAAGTCACTCATACCTCATATCTGGATCTTAGAGTAAAATGCATATTTATAGGCATGGAAGAAAATTTTTAGTACAACAAAGCAAAGAAATTGGCATAAATAAAGTGTTTGATGAATACATAGAGGAAGATCTTAAAATCTAAGTTTAATGAGTTACCAAAAGTTAGAGACATTGCATTATACAGTCTCTTAAAAAGTTTCCTTACAAATATGCATTCCCTTATATGAGACAAGCAAGGAATATAAAATAGGTAGTAGTGATTTTTAATGTACTATTTATCATCTGAAAAGATATATAGATCAATATTGCAACAAATGCATTGATATGCCTTGCTAAAATTTTGTTTGGAAGTAAAGAGTTAAAAAATAATCATGATGGTGGGCTGGGGCTCTAGTTCAGTGGTACAGTGCTTGCCTCGCATAGATGATGCACTTATTTCAATCCTCAGCACCACATAAAAATAAATAAACAAAGATATTGTGTCCATCTACAACTAAGAAAATTAAAAATAAATAAATAAATAAATAAATAAATAAATAAATAAATAAATAAAACCTACCTCATAAGGTCACCAACTGAGATCATGCATAGGAATTGCATGGCATGGTGCCAACCACTGTGTAAATGTTTAATAAATTAGCACATTTAAAAAAAATAATCATGATAGGAAAAGAAGAGAAGCTCATGACAGGTGTTCAATAATACATTATATCAAACACTAGTGGGGCATTGTGCTGAAAAAATTGGAAGGAATTATAAAGTCTGTAGTCTCATGGATAGTATATGCTCCAGGAATATTGCAATGAACAATAAATCAGTTTAATAAATACTATTTTGTAATATATGTTAAGTACCCTGGAAATACATGACAGTTTCATAAGTGCAAATGTTGTGATCTGTCACATATCATGTGCTTTTATTCATTTCTTCATTATCATGGACCACTAGGTATCTCATAAGTGTCAATTCATTCAGTCTTTTCCAATTTCCCTATGAAGCAGTTATTATTACCTTATATTATAGGCGAGTAAAATAAAGACCAGAAACCATAAAGCTGGTGAGCAGCAGAGCTGAAATTGGAACCCAGGCCTCTTACCTCCAAAGTACATGCTTAAGAGCCAGAAAGAGTACAGTAGTAGTGGTAATGTAACCTCAGAAATTATTCTGAGAATACTGGAAAGCTCAGCGGGGAAGAGTGCTAAGAGTGATTACTAATGTTTCTTATGGGTGTGGAACAGTCAAGTAACAGCACTGACATTGTACATGAATCACTCTACCTCTCATGCCCACATCATGCAAAGAAAATGTGAGGATGAGGACAAAGGGTACAATGTTTTGGATTAGGAGTGTGAAGTTGAGATGTGACTCAATGCCATGACTGTTAAAGTTCATTTTTTCTCTTTTTTTAAAAGAAAGTTTTTTTCCACACACAAAGAGCTTATTTCAGTGTTTTATTTTTGTTTTTGTTTTAACACAAAGATTTTAGTTTGTTAGTCACAGGGCTACAACAAACCTCACTGAAATGGCAAATGATATCATGGCTAGAACGCCTTGCCACTGCATACAAACCTAACCTGCTTGTCCAGTTTGAATACAAGTTTTTTAATTTTTTTTCTTATAGAACATAAATGCATATGTGTTTGTGCATATATACGTATGTATGTGTGTGTGTGTGTGTGTGTGTAATTTTTCAATGGATTTCTTCCCCTGAAAATTCAGAGAAATTTTAAATTTATCATTTCATTTAAACTCTCAGTTTCCTGATCCACCTTCTTAGAAAAGGTGAAGGATTACAAATAAGAAAATGTGATGGAAAGAGTACTACTCAGCATGGCTCTGCCACATGAGTTTGGTTATTCTTCAGAGCGGTTAGAGGCCTCCAAGACATAAGCAGATACTTCAGGATCATCTATGTTAAATACAATAGGAATTTCATATCCTCTCCACCCTCTACCCTGTCATACTCAGGTTACAATTTAATTCCCGCACAGCACATTTCTAGGGACAAGAGAGCAAATGAGTGGTTCTAAATTTAATGAAGATGACATTTTCATCCCACTTCTTTGATTTGGGAATGTTTTTGAAATATTTAAATTTTATGATATACCAGTTTTAATAAAATTAAAAAATATTAATTCTACCATGAGTCAGGCATAGAACTAGCTATTATAATAAATGCACAGATTTACATGACTTTTAATAGAATTTTGTTTCCAGTAGCCAAATGAAGTTCAGTCATCATTTATTTCTAAGGGTACCATAGATAAGAATTATGTATTTAAACAAGGTTCTTAATTATAATATACTGTGTTGTTAGTGTATGCAAGCTTTTAATCACATTACTCAAGAAACAAATACATACAAAGCCAGGAGTTTGCTGTCAACATAATGATTATCTAATCAGAGTGAAATAATACAACCATTTGTCCAACTTTGTCAGACATATAAGCTTTACTTCCCCAGGGGTAATGTTGTTGCTTGTAAACTGACAAAAGAACCAACAGAGAATCATGGGAGCATAATGCAGAAATTTCTCATCCAACTGTCTTGGGGAATTCAATCATGTACATGTCCCATTACAAATTTTAGGCATTTTGATAAAAGAGTAAGCACAGCCCTGTAAATATACCTCCTCTTGCTATGAATGAATCAATTCTTAGTTCTCAACTCACCTCTGATTGTATATTTTTCTATGAATTTTGTGAGAATATTTTAAGAAGAGACTGGTTTAATATTAATTATAAGTTTACCATGCATTGCATTAAAAAGGAATACTAGTCCAAGAGTCCTATCTTTATTTTTCTAATTTAATATCTTTTAGGAATTAATTTTCTGGAAAACATGCATATACAAAATGTTTTTATTCGTCTCAAGTACATATGTTACCTTTGTTTCTTATCAATTTTAAGAAATTAATCTCTATAGATACTTTGTTCCTTTTTTCCTTCCTAGTTACATTCTCCTGTATCCATTTCAAGGGTATAATTAATAGTACTCTATGTACCTATTTGTAAAGAATTCTTAACATTATTGAAGAATTATTAACATTATAAAAATATTTTAAAAATATTTACAGAAGGACACATGTTGTTTCCCATGCCTCTTGAGCATGTAAAAACAGTGCATTTCAATCTTTAAATTATACTCTAAACCATTAATAGCTTATGAATCAATTTGAAGATTCATTATCAGATTTTTTAAAATTGTGGAATGGATTTGATTTGGACACAACAGATTATCTACATAAAGAAACAAAGAGGATTTCATGTGTGAGACAAAGAATAATAATTTAACAAAAAATTTTATTTTGTAAGTGCATGTGTGCACACATATATATGGTAGATGGTGATACACACTGCATTACTTACTCTGGATTATAGTCAATGTTTTTAAAGACAACTTTGATACAGGAAATGAGATCCAGTTGCATTTGTCAGAATGGCAAAATCTACTTCATTATCATATGCAAAGCACTACTTCCTTTTTATAATCCAATATTGACAACTAGCTTTTTCCTCCAATATCTAAGCACACCATAATTTTTTATAGCTTATATAACCAATCTTTAATTCAGTTCTCTTTATATTTTTTTATTAATCACATGGCTGCTCTTACAGTTGAAACAGAAAGAAGTGTAGCACAATGTTCACTGCATTCATGAACAGATCATAAAAAAATGAGAATCTTCTTTTTAATTACAGTAGAAGCTGACCTCAGTATTAAATTTCATGTCTCATAAGATCAGCAACTTCACTTCCTTGTTACAGAGGCTGCTTAGCCAAATGAGAAAAAGGATACTCAGATAACACTTTCAACCGAAGTAGGTTTTAATAATATACATGTATTACCTCAATCCATACAATTATTAGTGAATCTGACCTTATGATAAAGATCCTTACTGTAATTCTTTTTCTTCTGAATTGTAATTAACTAAAAAAAATACCACATATATACCAAGCACCAAGCATCATCAGCAAATAAACTGCTAAAAATAGTAAGATTTCCTTGACAACCTCATAGAGCAAATCTGTTTTCTCCATCATGTACTGGTAGAATTTTATTTATATTCTGCACTGACAGTGATGAATTTGCTTGTCTACTAAATCCCTGTTTACACAGGGTTTTTGCTTTTGTTGTTGTTGTTTTGTTTTGTTTTTAAGTAGACATTAAATCTTAGAATTGGTTTCAAATGCCTTCTCTTGTCTTGGTATGACTTTTGTTTCTATTAGTACTCTATTTCTCCATTTTGGTCACCTGAGTTTTATTCTCTTGTTTTTCTTCTTTCTGGGAAAATCTGATGTAGCATTATTGAAGTCTTCACTGCTTTCTCTGTCACAAAGAGAGGCATACCTATGCCACAAAATCCTGCAGTATTCTCATTACTTGCCCAATATTTACATTTGTATCTTTCTTTAAATTATTCTATTTTAATCCATAATTGACTACTTTGCTAAGACATTATTTCCTCATATAGCACATTCAATGTACCAGGAAGTTGAACTTGAACATATATTTGTGTGTGTGTGTATGTGTGTGTGAGAGAGACAGATATACACAAAATGTATACAAAACAATGCTAATTAATGTTTTAAGTAACTTAATGAATTTCTAATTATCATTAGTAATGAAAAATACATTCTATGTTTGTAGAAACAAAAAATGTTCTGATAGTTTTAATGTAATTTAAGAAGTTTATGGCTATAATTTTTTGATATCATGGCTACAAATATTCAGTGGTATGACTCACATCATCTACATACATCATGATAAATATAGATTTCCAATGCAGTCACTGAAAGATGACAGTGATAACTATTTAAACATGTGTTGAATGGCAATATTTTATATAAGCAAGAAGTAGAACAAATGTGCCACTGGGGTGTAGAAGTAATTTGACATATGAATAGTACATATACAGAACTGAACAAATAATCATTTTCTTTGGACAAATATATTGTTAGCAAAACACTCTTTCCTGTTGATAATCCACTAGATGTGGCCGCTGTGACCTTGTGAAGGAGCACTCAGGACAGCATTTGTGCACTGCATAGAGTAGCCAATGCCTCGAAGATACAGTACATAGCACTTTGTTGGAATTTAATATTTGGTGAACATCCTGTCTAAAGATGTTCAGTGATTTGTCTTGAGGGAAAGTTTATCATCCTCAAAGTGGTGTTCAGTGATTTGTCTTGAGGGAAAGTTTATCATCCTCAAAGTGAATTTACCTGAGCACCATTACTAAAAAATATACTCTTGCTAAACTCACTTATTGGTGGTGTCTGTCTGATAGTTACTCTGAAGCTATATCTGGTGAGTTCATATTTTCATTTCCTAACTTACACATAATTAATGTGTAGGGCTTTTTAACCTCTTATTTCTTCAAAGGTGTTGTTACGGATTAAACTGTATTCCCCCCAGAAAAGATATTTTCAGGACCATTTCCCTGGAACCTTAGAATGTGACCTTACTTGTCAACAGTCTTTGCAGAGGTAATCAAGTGAGATCATACTGGAGTAGGTTGGAACCTCAATCCACTATGGATGGTATCCTTATAAGAAGAAAACAACCACACAAGAAGAACACCATTTGACAATGGAGTTAAAGATTGGAGTAAGTTCTCTCCAAGACAAGGATTGTCAGCAACATCAGAAGCTAAGAGAAACTTATGGACAGATTTTTTCCTAGAACCACCATAGAAACCATGAGTAGGCTGAACACCTTAATTTCAGACCTCTGACCTCCAGAATTGTGCAAGAATAAAATCCAGTTTTATTAAGCCACCTAATCTGTGGTACTTTGTAATAACTACCCTGGGAAACTAATGTGAGTGTAAAAATATACAAGATGATAGTTTTAGGTGCTCATACATTGATCAGGATGGTTTTGCAACATGTAAGGGAAGGTAAGGACTAAGCCACTACTGTTATCCTACAGGAAACTAAAGTTTTTACCACCTTTACAGTCATCTAGACAAAGAGAGGCAATACACAAGAACAGAGGACCAAATGGGGAAGGGTAACAGAACATACACGATAAAGTGGGGGGGTGAGGGGATGGCAATAATTGTGAGCAAAGAAACTAGGATGCCTCACTTTGGGAGGTGGAAATTGGGAAGGTGATGATACTCTGCTTTTTCTGAGACTTAGAAGCTGTAGGAATGCATAAATTTCATCTGGGACACTGTGTGGTCTTGATCAAAATCTAACCTAGGGTCAGGAAGGAGCAGTCATGACAGCAGCTCTAAGTTCCACAGGCCCTCCATGACCATACCCAGTTGCAGTCATGAATTGTGCAGGTCAATTCCAGGGCACATGGACACAACAATGCATCTCAGGGAGAGAACTGGTACCACTAGGCATTATTTCATGTAGGTTTTATTATTTGCCTAAAATTTCCTTTGGAATAGTCTCCCTTAAGGCCTCAAATGTCTATTTCATGATCAACAAAATCGAATTGGCTCTATTCCATTCTAAAATGACCCTGTCTCCCCTTCCTTATTCATTTCAAACATTCACATCTCATTGTATAGGCTAGGAAAAGCCCACTTGACTTATTGCCCCAAAGTAGTAATACACAGATTTACCATAAGGATTTAACTAATTATATAAAGGAAGATATTGTTACACAAATACATTTTAGGTCTATTCTCTTTTGTTTTAAATGTTGATTCGTGTGTACATGCTAATTTTACCCTCTCTATGTGATCTCTTTCTTTTTCTCGTTCTTTAACTTTCAAAAAGAAACGATTTGAAACAAAAGTGAAGATAACCCCATGGAAACCTTATTGCATTTTATTTGCATATATGGGGATTAAAATGCAAACTTCAGTTACAAATCCTGAATTTAAAATCACTAATTCTGCCATGCACACCAATACAAAAATATTTGGTAAATCCACATTGGGATAACACATTACAAAATGCCACAAACAATGGGGAACATATTTGTTGATTCTTATGTGGCACAACCTCATGTTGCATACATTCTAACATACACACACACACACACACAAGATGTAATTCTATTTACTTTGTTACATTAGGTGCATCTACATCTAGTAATGTACACAGAATGCAACTATTTTCCCAGGCTATACAACTAGCAAGAGAAAAAGATGAAATGTGAATTCAGATTGATATGACAGATATCTAGTTTCTTTCTACTCTCCCATTTTACTACTAAAGGCACAATAAACAGCCCACCCCTCCATACACACACTCACACACACATTATAAGCTGTATTAGTTCATTAACACAAACACACACATACACATTTCTGTGTATCATAGAGTCATCATGAGGTGAATATATAATCCACAAAACATAAAATACAAACTACTTGATTTTGTTACCAATATAAAATACATTGTTTTTACAAGATTTCACAAGTCAAAGCACGGTATGTGAATATAACATTAATAATATGCTCAGCACAGTTTCTTAGAGTAGATGTGTTATAAAATTTTAACATTATGTCGGAGTTACGTATCAAATGTCATACACTGTAAAACACTTGCTTACACACACACAAACACAAACATTCAACCTGTAGGAAGAACAAAGCTATATAAATTGATAGAAAATACAATCAATTTTAGGGGACTAAAATCTAATCTAATCTCTGTCTCTATTTCTGCTCCAACTATTAACCAACAAACAATAACTATGTTTAAAAGGAATTATTGTTTAATATACATTATACACATTTATCTATTTATAAGTGTGCATACATACATATTTATATATATACATAACACACATACAAACACATTTCTTTTCTAAGGACTGCCAGATACAACCAGAAAGAGCATATAGAGACTAGACCATAGTCAACACTCACTAAAGATTTAGGGTATTTATCAATTAGTTCATAAGTAAATCACGATATATAGTATATATATATATCAACAGGAATCATATATTGTACATTATTTAACATTCAAATGCACGATCTTTTATTTGACAACATTTTTTGCCATGTTTCTTACCTTGAAAAAAAAACAGAAATTGCCAATGCCTTATTCTGGTTGGTCTGTCAATCAATATTAATAATCATAAATTATTATTTTTAGTCTGGAGAAACCCACCTAAAATATGAATAGTTGTATATCATATGCATCTCCTCAATGAGCCCCAAATGTTCCAAGTTTCTGTCACTGAGAGTTATGAGAATAACTTTGAGGATTAGTCCAGTACTGGTATCTTATAAGATATGCCATACAGGTAACAATGTAAGAATTCTCAATAAAAGGGAAATAAAACCTGTGGGTGTATGGATCAAAATATTTTCTCTGGACCATTAATGAACAATATAAGTAATCATCCATTTGAGTTTTTTTTTTTTTTTCATCTCTCTCTCTTACTTTCTTTTATTTCTGATAAAACAGAGAGTAGTGCACTTTAACTGAGTGTGAGTTTCCTAAACTGTCTTTAGTTATTAAATTTTCAACAATAAGCACAGTATAGTCATGCCACTTTACATGATCAAATGACTCAGAGATTCCAAGTGAAGCCCAGGACATACCATGACAAGGGAATGGAAACTCTCAGCTGATAAATCAGGGCAAATGTACCAACGGTCTGCCAAAGCCCCACAGTACAGCAATAGGAGCAGCCAAGCAATGCTGGGCCCGTGAGAGTGCAATGACAATGTGGTGGTGCAAATCATGAGAAGCAGGCTAATGCTGCACTCTTGCTCAGGTACTTCCATCTGCAACTTTACAGTAGATATTTATAAGCCAAACTCTCCCAAAGTGATCTTCTTAAGCATGGTGACTGAAGAGTATTAATTTTGTTGAACAATATCACAAATAAACCTATTTTCATACAAGCTATGACAAAATATTCAAGAGAGTTATAAATTTTAAATATTGTGTGACACATAATGTTAGACAAGTTTTCAAACATCTATAAAATTGTAGAGAAACTGTGTGTTCAACACAGAGGAGGAATTTCACTATTCTCCACTAAAATATTGAGGGCATCTTCTGAATTTCATTGGTAGAGTATTTTATCTAGGACATACAGATAGAAATGTTTATACTGGGAGAATTTTCATGTTAGAATCATCTGAACTCACTTTTACATGTTAGTTCCCAAAATACAAATATGAATAATTAAAAATCCATCCAATAAAATGGCACAGCACATGTCGGCAGTGCTCTCACCCCGAATAGGAGGTGAGAGGCCCTTCAGAGTACTCCCCTGACCTCATTCCCAGGTCATTTGAATCTGTGCCTGGAGGATTTTTGCTGAAGCTTGGAAGCTTAGGATAGAAGGTTCAGGTCAGAAAAACAGCACTCCTCACACTTCCCCAGGAAGAGCCCCCAACTATTGTTATAGTTTGGATATAAATTATCCCCCCAAACACATGTATGAGACAATTCAGGAATATTCATAGGTGAAATTGTTAGACTATGAGAGCCATAACCTAATCAGTCAGTTAACTTGATGGATTAACAATTTGAATTAATTAATGGGTGGTAACTCTAGGCAAGTAGGGCACGGCTGAAAGAAGTAGGTCATTGGGTGGGTGCCTTTGAGATTTATTTATTTTTGTCCCTGGTGAGCAGAAATCTCTCTCTGCATCCCGACTGTCATGAACTGAGCAACTTTCCTCTCTCATGCCCTTCCATCATGATGTTCTACTTCATTTCTGACCCAGAACTACGGAGTCAGTCGTAAGTGAACCTCTAAAACTAAGTTGTTCTTGTCAGGTCTTCTCGTCACAGCTGACTAAGAAACAAACCTTCAGAAGCTGGTGGATAAATACATCAGTTTCTGCCCTCGGTTAGTAGACAGTGAAGGCACCTGCTTTGTATCCTCTTCCTATGGGACAGAGTTTCATCCATGAATCTGGCAGGGCTGCCTTCCTTCCCTGTATCCCTTCTTTACTTCCTTCCCAGTGTTCTTGCAGATTCCAAGTAAAGTACTTGCATTCTACCCCTATTTCTACAGGCAGTGAAATGTATACAACATAAACATCTGCCAAGCACCTCCTATGTTCTAGTCACTGAATAGAAGAGATGGAGGGAGGAAACAAGTGTGTGTGTATGTGTGTGTGTGTGTGTGTGTGAGAGAGAGAGAGAGAGAGAGAGGGAGAGAGAGAGAGAGAGAGAGAGAGAGAGAGAGAGAGAGAGAGGAGACAGAAGGAAAGAGAGACAAAGAAAAAAATGGATAAGAAGAAAGGGAGTACAGAGGATGGGAAAGGGGGTTATTCCATCCACGACATTAAGATAATATTGATATAGAGATGGAAGGAAATTAATATCCACATTGATATTTGTTACACAAATGTTCTGGGCAAAAAAACATCAGTGAAGATGTCCTGAGTTAGAAGTATGCTTAGGTTTTTGGTGAACAGCAGGAATATCAACACATCTGGAATGAAGTAAACAAGGAGAATAATAATGGCAAGTCAGGCAATATTTCTAAGGGATAATTTATTAAGGACTTTTGGTTTGTATTCTGAGTGATATGAGAACTGACAGAAGGTTCGATTAGGAATATGATCATCTGAGTTTCAAGACTTGGCAGTATTAAAAGCAGATTATAGAAGAGCAGTATGATTCTTGCCAAGTGTGTTTTGAAGGAAGAGCCAATCAGATTGGCAGATGGGCTGGACAAGATTTGAAAAGACAGGCAGAGTTCAAAGATAATGCCAACACTTTTTATTTTATTTGTTTATTTTTAATTTCAGTACCTGCATGGCAGAATATAAGGGAAACTTACAGAAGGAATGGGATTTGATTATGGCCATCCTTGGGTTGAAGTCTATTCGAACTCCAAGTGAACACACTGAGTATGTAGTTAGACCTAAGAATATAGAGGTCCTTAAAAGGCCAGGTCTGGGAACATGCATTTGAGAGTGGTCAGCATGCAAGTGTTCTTGAAAGCCACAAGACATGCTAACATTGACTGGAAAGGAAGTGTGGACAAGGAACAGGTGAGATCTTCAGACTGAACCTGAAGCACTACTACATTCCCAAGTCTGAAGTCTAGGATAGATTGACAAAGAATACTAATTGTAGCAGGAACCAAACAGAATGGTCTCTATCTTCTTTGTCAACTTTTTCATAAATTACGACTTTCTATAAAGTGCAAATATGTTCGTGTCATAATAAAATAAAACAGGAACTATTTTTGTGCATAATTATTTTGTGCTCTAAAATAGCTAAAATAAAATGTCAGGATTTAAAGTAAATTTATGACAATTTCCTTTCTTATTATAGAATGGGCTATTACTACTTAATGTAAAACTAGGGGATGTCTTACACAAATCAAGATACGGAAAACATATGTGCTTAAATTTCTTCAAAATATGAACATAGCCAGAAAACGTACAAGGTTGAAGATGAGGAAAATGTAGTTAACCGTAAACTGTAGATGTACATAAGAATCCAGTAAGCTTAATTCAAAAAAAGATTCTATATGTGTATATTGAGATTTAAGAGATCTAAGAAAGAATCTACATTTAAAAAAAAGAATTCAGAGAATTTATAGTACACCCTTAAAGCACACACCATTAACACTGAAGTAAGATGTCAGTTTCCTACTTCTTGTTTCTAAGTATTCTATAAATTTAAAAGCAGAATAAGTGATATTGATGGTTATGCCTTATGCTTCTTGACTTTTCATTTTCTCCCACATTGACATATATTCAAATTTCTACACTAGGATGATGTTCTAGCAATTTCAGTCTTTATAATACTATCACTGTTACAATTATCACAATTGTACCTATAGACACATAAGTTCAGTTTCATATATATATATATATATATATATATATATATATGAATGAAATGTACACACACACACATACACACACACATAGATAGATAGATGGAATAGATATATTGAAACTGAACATAGTCCCTAGTCACATGGAATTTAAGTCAGTGGAAGGGCATCTTCAAATGATACAGTTAAAGAGTACATATAAATTCATTTAAATAACAAAGGTATAATTACAGACCATGCTATGGGGAAAAAAGAAGGTGAAACTGAATGTGTTAGTTTAAACACAAAACAAGAAAATGAGAGGTGTGTTTACCTAAACAAATGTTTTCTGGTATTTTGGTTAGTAAAGTATACCAAGTCACTGTTTGTGTTAATATCTTCTGGTAGAACTTTTGAGAACTTAACTGAATAAATTAAAATGTTCATTATACAGCCCATTGCCTTTGTATTTTATTTTAAATTTGAATATATCTTCCCATCATTTCATTTTGAAATATGTACACATTTTCCTATAAATATCTTCCAATAAAAGTGTAAGCTGATAAATAAAATATAATACTTTTTAGAAATACCACTGACATTTTGAGAGGAATATATTACTTCTAATATGTATTATTATTATCATTACTCTGATATGTATTCTAATAAACAACAAAGAAAAAAAACAATATTAATAGTAGAAACAGAAATAACACACATTTATAATACAAATATTATGTGCTAACTTATACATGTTACTATTTTGTCCTTTCAACAGCTACATGAGATTCTTAATCTCTTTACTTTACCTATGAGAAAAACAAAACAGAATTTAGGAGGGATTAAGCTACGCAAGTTCTCACAGCTCCTATGTGGAAGAACCAGAATCTGAATCCATACTACAGAAGTAAGATATATTACTGAACATTAAAGGTACATGTTATTCTTTTGGAATAAACCAAATTATATAAAAGAGAAATGACATGATGTACATGATCAAAAACTCAAAGGAAAGTGCCTTACTATGGCATTGGTGATTTAATAGAAAAAGAAGTGGCAGTTATTTTAAACCCAATCTCTACCACTTAGTGATGTATAACAATGAAGCAATTACTTAACCTATTCACATTTCAATCTCCTGTAGAATGGAAACATCTATTCTCACAGTGCTCATACTAGCTTCAGGATTTAACTAAGATGTTAGTTTCCCAATCTAGAAAATGCTGACATTCTGAAATGCAAAGACATCATTAGGTCTTATGTGTGTGTGTCCATGTGTATTCTTATCTACAAAATATAAATGTCAAATATGTATTTAGACACATATAAAAATGTTAACTATTAGAAGAAAAATTAAATACATCTCAATAAGTGAGTACAAACCAATAGCAAGTTATATTCTGGAGTACCTGAATGTAAGCACAATTTGTGGGTGGGAAAAATCTCCTTCAGTAGTCTCAGTCTCACACCTTCAGACCATGTTTGATACTTATTATCACATATTGACACTATTTCTAGGTTCTGGGAACTGGTATCCTTATCTTAGGCCTCTCAGTCAGAAGACAAATGCTCACTCAATTTAGCTCAGTGAGAAAGATCCTGTTTTCTGTAGTTCTATCCTAAGGTAAGTACAATTGTCGAGGTGAAAAAAGTGAAATTGTTCAAGAAACAATGGGGTTCTATACTATAGCAAATGTGCTTCAGTTTCACAAAATGTTAAAAGTATAAATAAATTTAATACTTGGCCATGATTCCTTGCCCACTAACCACTGGCCAGAGCTTAAAATTATTACTCATCATCACACTGAAATACAAAATGTCCAAGCTTTGTGAGCCATGTAGCCTGGTTTTACTTGACACTTTATTAATGATTTACCAAAGGCCTTTCTTCTTCTTTTGTTTTGTTTTTAAAAAGAAACATACTTCATGAAGTAGTTTTTATGTAAAGTCATAAGCACACATCTGTTCACTAGCTCAGAAACAAAAAAATTACTTCTTTATGCATTCAACCATATAAATGGCGTTGGCAAGATTTATAAACAGTGAGGAAAACCTATAGGGAAAAGAGCCAGGAAAAACAATAGTAGTAATAACAATGTTAATTCAGATTTATGAGTGCTAACTATGTATTAAACCCTGATAAACACTTGTTTTTATCACATAAAAATCAAAATAATTGTAAGAAATCTTATTGAGTTGGGCATGTATCTCAGTGGTATAGCACAAACAAAGCATGTGTGAGTACCTGGGTCTACTCTTCATCATCCAACTAAAGAAAGAGTTGGCGGGGGTGAGGTGGGGGTGGGGGGTGGGGGTGGGGAGGTGTTGGGGGGGGAGGAAGGAAGGAAGGAAGGGAGGAGGGAGGGAGGGAAGGAAGAAGGGAGATCAATGGAGCAGAAGAAGATGATTTAGGGGGGAAGAGGAGGGACAAGAAAAGAGAGGAACAGTGCAATGAAATTTAACAAATCATGCTAATACATATATGAATATAACAGTGTATTTCAACTGCATATCTATAAAGCATTAATTAAAAATAAAAAGTATAAATAAAAAGAAGAAATTTCAATAGAGTAGAAAATGGGGAACAGGTGAACAGAGCCATGGGGAGGGAAAGGAGAAGTACTGGGGACTACAATGAAGCATATTATATTTGTATGATTATTATTATACATAACTACAATATACTAAAAATAAAAATTTTTAAAGGAAATATTATTCTATGTACTGCCCATTTAGAGAAATTGTTTTAAAGAAGCCAAACAACTGCCTAAATAGATTACCTTAATAGTAAATGATAATGCCAGATTTTCATCATAGGTAAATTAGCTCCAGAATTTGCACACTTAACCATGAATAGAATACTATTTCAGTAGTATCATCCTCTTCCACGTATTAATGGATATTATCATTCTAACATGGCAATACAATGTAAGTGGTAAATTACATTAAATATTTGGGCCATTATCATTACTATTTCTAGTAAAGATATGATTATATAATCGTAACTTTCCTAATTAGAGAAAGTAGAATATTTCAGTATTAGTTTTAACTAAAATAATTTTAGGGACTTCTAAAAAATTGTAGTCATGCTAATTTTTGCTTGAAAGTAACTGACAGAATATCTACTTTTATTAATATGAAGTTATCATTTGTTAATTTGGTTTAGAAGAATGAATAAATCCATCAGGACCTGACCCTCTAGAAATCACATGTAATTTTAGGACATCAAAAAAATTTCTTTTCTATTAGTGACAAATATTAAGTTCTGGATAAAGATCTGCAGTTAATCCAGCCACTTCCTCTTCTTATTTACCAAAAAGTTTTAATTGTAGCCATCCCAAGATGGCCAGAGTTTAAAAATGTCTGTGGCAAGGGAAGGCTTAGACACAAGTTTTAGATGACTTCTCCCCACCCTAATTGGTGAAAAGGGAAAATCTTATATTGACTAAAATCGTTCCCTTAATACAGGGGGAGGGAGAAGCCATTTATTCAGCCAGATTTTTCCAACTTTAATTGTTCCCCAGAGTAAAAAAGAGGCACTCTGAGAAACTCATTCACTTTTCCAGACCTCTTGGGAAGTTTGCAAGAACTGCTTCTTTGTGCTAAATGGCACCCCAGTGAGCTCTGAAAATGCATGTACCTAACAAAGTACCCAACTCACTTTTCAGATGTAGTTTATACTTTAGGGGGGGTATATAATTTAATATTTTATTATGAGTTTCTCTTGGTGGCTCACTTTATAGCTCTTTAGTTGCTATAGCTATAAAATGGTCTAGAGTAGCATAGAGCATCCCAAGACAATAATGTAAAGAACCCTAAAATGTTTCCAACAGTGGTGCAATTTCTTAGACTATGAAACATGGAAAAACAGCCACGTGAATGCTAGATGCCTTTTAAGCATAATTCTATAAGAACTTTGCCTTTATTGTGGGAACAGAACAAAGAACTCATAATTCACTTGCAGTCTTGTGACTGACAAAATCAAAAGGGCCTCAGCTACAAATTTAATTAACATATTAATTATGGCCTTATTGATGATGTGTTTAAATAAAGCTCTCATATTTCCTGTGGCAAAATATAGATTTAAACTTCTTATATGGATAGTCATGGCATATTTTCTCTAACAGCCAAACACTGTGTCAGGAAAGTTTTATGTTCACTGCCTGATGTGTTATCTACTATTTCGACATCTTAATATTCACCCCTCACCAGGTATTCCATTTTCTTATTAACTCTCCTTTATACTCTCTCCACCTTTTTATTATTTACTTGGCTTTCTGACATTTAACATGTTTTTATTAGTTCTTTCTTGATTTCCATTCTCTGCCTCTCACTCTTCTTCTCTCCAACCTTGGGTAAGGACAAATCCATTCATTTGTTTTTTTCAATAAATTACTCAATAAAATTAATTGATTACTATGAGCTATTCAGGATATATATTATATAGATCTATGTTGCTTATTTTGCTACATTTTAAAAGAAGATCATAGGAAACTCAGTGTAGCTAAAATCCATGTGAATGAGTCTTTGTCCCCATAAACTCTAGAGAGCAATTTACATTTGATACTAAGACACATGAAAATGAATATAAATTTCTTGTCCCAGAGACTCCCCAGAGTATTCTGTCATTGATTCAGGCTGGATCAGATGATTCACTGCACTAGTCTATTTTGAGTTAGCTACATCAGGATGACTCTTTCCTAGGTGTCATTGCTGTAACCTAGTAATAAATGTGTAATATCGATTTATATTTGAATAGTAATTTATGTTCCTCAAAACCTTTTTCATATATATCTCATTTTATGTTCATGACACTATGAAGTGATTCAGATAAAACATAATCCTAGATATTATGGCCATCTTTGTACAAGAAAAGTGAGACCAAGAGCCTTGTTCAAAACCCAATCAATAAATATTATGGCCTAGTGAATTGACCCAAACTCTGGTCAACTGTTGATAATACAATACTACTGTTTTCTGATTTATACAGCAACACTTAAAATAACAGAATAGTAATTATCAAATTTTCATGTCAATGACCTGGTGTGGGTCATGGAGTTTTGGTATTGCTTGGTTGTTCTCAGAGGGGAAGAGGGAGCAGGGCCTGTACCATGGGTGAGCAGAATACATGCAAAAATGTCATGGCCCTCTATCTCACTTCTCTCATTTATCTTGTTTCTTTAATATTTTTTTTTGTCAGAGTCTTAGCAATCATCATCCTGACACATATTATCATAAAGAAACAAATATCATTTTTTTAAGAATGTCCTCTTCTTGTCCTTGTGATACTTACCCTTGCTATACTTGTTCATTCTCTAAATATCTCCTAAAGATTCTTCTCTGGCTTCTTTCCAGGGAAGAATAGTAGTATCATTCATTCTTGATGAATCAGCAGGAGGATTTGAAGTCTAATAGTCTTCATAATTGTTGAAATGCTTACTAAAATATTAAAGTCTGCGTCGGCCATCCAATATTCAACATATGCCTCCAATATCTGAATATCAGGAGTCAGCATGCTTCCTCTATAAATAGTCAGTTGTAAATGCTTTAAGTTGCCCAGATCATAAGGTCTGTTACACCCACTCAACAATGCCAGTGAAGCACAGAAGCAGCTGCAGACAGTACATAAAGAACAAGTGACACCTATTAACAAAATAGGTGTACAGGTCAGGCTGGATTTGGCCTACAGATGACAGTTTGCTAATCCTGATCTATACCAGGTCAATGCCAAACACAGTGCATGGCTCTTCTTTACCACAGCCTGTAGCTTTTAAAAACAGGTTGATGCTTGTCAATCCTCTTCACTGCTTTGAGGAAACCCTCCATTCCTCCTCAGCTTGAAGAGCCACATAGCTAAGTTCTGGCTCAAGAGGGGCAGAGCCATCCTATGTTCACCATCGTCATAGTTAGAAGCACCGAGTTCCATCTACTTTGTTAGAAAGTATGAAACTTTTGAAAATTATCTATATAGGATTTTCTGCATGCAGTCTAGAGTTTTTGTTTTAATATATTAATATATACAAAAGAATTTCTTAACCCCTTCATCATGTTCATAAGTATGATCAATTTTATTTTCTTCTGTATTTATACTTTCTTCCTTTGTGCATCTTCCCAATCCCTAATATTTTGCCATTCCCAAACTATTAATTTCAGTAACTCTCTTCTTGAAGTGTTATAATTTGGAGTTTCTCTTTCTAGCATATAAATTCCTCAATCATGTGAGCAGGCATTTCCATTCTTTGTTGGATTTTCCAGCCAATGACACAGGTGAGGCACTCCAGATTTGTCACACAGGATTCATTAATTTTCCTTAAATAGTGTTGCTATTGCACCAAAACTTTTTGGATTTCTCAGGGATCTCAAAGAGGAAGGAAGCCAGATGAATGCACTCAAGCCACTCAGCTCAGGAGTTTTTAGCTCAATAAACTATAAATTTGCCAGTTCTGAGACCTTCAATCAAACAATCCTTGTGGACTTCATCTTTCACAAGATATTTATTAGTCAGGAACACTAAAGAAGAATGCTCAAGTGTTTTAAATTATAATAGATTTCTTTCTAATTTCTAACATATCATCAGAAAGAGATATAAAACAACAAAACGTTTTATATTTTTATATTTTTACTCAACTAAGATTTCCAGCAAAAAGAAAACAGAACAAGTACACTGACTTTCACTAACTAGTAAAAGAGATTCATAACTTGAACAGAAATATTGACATTTTTGCATTCACCCAACAGTCAGGCAATCAAAAAGCATCTAAAGCCACTTAATAAAAAGCTCTCAGACTTTTTGTAAAGTGACACAATTGTTCATAATTCCAATTTTCCAAAATGGAATAAAATATTTATGAAATGCTTCCTGTTCAAAAAGATGCAGCAAATAACGAATAAAATTGAATAATCTAGCTGGCCTTAGTGGCACACACCTGTAATCCCAGTGGAGGCTGAGGCAAGGGGATTGCGAGTTTAAAGCCAGCTTCAGCAAAAGCAAGGCACTAAGCAACCCAGTGAGACCCTGTCTCTAAGTAAAATAAAAAAAATAGGGCTGGGGATGTGGTTCAGTAGTCAAGTGCCCCTTAGTTCAATTCTTGGTATCCCTCCTCCACAAAAAATTGAAATGTCCAAGTCAAGCTTTGATCCCTTCTAAGTATGAAAAGATCACAATAGCAAGTTACTGATGTTTTTGTGCTTTCTTCTGCATTTCAGTTATATGGCATTTGCACATCTCTCAGAAATAAACTAAGATAGGTGCACTGAAATGACACTTTATCTCATCTCTAAATGTTTATAATGCCCTTACTCTCATTTGTTCAGTAAGACATTGATAAGACACAAGTTTGGACATTTAAAACCTGAATATTCTGTTTTCATTTTCAAGTACATTGGTTTAAAAATTAATCAGGACTAAACTGAATACCTTGCTTATTTTTGTTTGTTTCTTGTTCATCATCATATGCTTTGCTTTATAACATGGTAATGTTGGAAAACAAATAAATATATAAAGGTAGAGCTGAAGAAAATCAATATGAATAATGAAGGTTGAAATGATAGAAAAACTCAAGCCACAAATATGTAAAATTGTTGTTCCATATATGTTACTAAAGATGTCACAGTCTTTTGGAGTTAAAGCAAAAAAAAGGAAACATAATTTTCAGGGCTCTTCAGGAAAATGTACTATTTATGAGAAGGCATGAAGAAGTGTAAGACATTCTTAATGGAAGTGTTGTTACTACTAATAATAATGATGATTATAGAAATTCATTATATTTCACTCTGTTTTGCATGACTTATATGCATTAACCCATGGAATTCTCACAGTAGCTACAGAAAAACAGTCATTATTACCTCCATTTGACAAATGAGGAAACCAAGGACCAGAAGATAGGCTGTCACACTAACCAAAGTTCCACATCTGGTACGTGGCTGAGCCAGGATTATGAACAAAGACAGGTGCAAAGTCCTCACTCAAAACTACTGTTACACACCTTCTCTCCTCATTTCTATATGAGCAAAATGTTTGACACCTTAAATAGGGGATGCATTAAAAGTCACCTCCAGTAACAAATGCATAAAACAAAGGTTTCTTAAACTGTCTCTCTAATCAAAGGACAATATGGGAACAAAATTTATGGGAAATATGTAGAGGCTATGATGGAGCCAGTACAAATAAAAATATTTGCAGATGCTCTTCTTCACACTGTTATTCTCTGAAATATTTGATAATCCTTGGGAATTTTAACTCAGAATATATAAATATATTTATGCCAAGTCATCTTTACAAATGATCTGGGACATATTTTAAACACATACAAAATTCCATGGGGTTTGACAAAACCTCAACTACTGTGCTATCCCTCTGCACGCTACCTTAAACATTTTTTTTTCAAAAGCAAAAATAACCTTGAAGTCTGCTCCTCTTGAAACCTGTAAATAAAGCCTTGATAATTAAGAAGTAAAGTTATACCATGGAATACAGGGGATATGATTCAATACCATGAAAGTGATACATGATATATAATGTAGGCTTTTCACTTCAAATTATATTTTCAATGTATGCAGTATCCATATTTCAGGGCACAGAATCACAATGTGCAACATGTTACATCTCCAAATATTCTTCTTCTATGTTTCCTAGGAGAGAGTAGTTATTACATTGTTCAGTTTACTGGTTAGCTTTACAACTATTGTTATTGGTGCACCCCCTTTTATGCATGGTGACATGATGAAAAGTTAAACGGGAATGCTCTGGAAAAAGCAATTACTTCTACTTCAGGTCTCCCCTCCTACTAATCACCTTAGACTGACACTGATTTCATTTTGTCTAATGAAACAGAAATAGTTCAGCCTAAGTCTGTCACTTATTCTGCTTACATCATTCTCATCCCTCTAACTACACAGTGATTGGCACAGTATCTTGATCTTATAAGGTGTCTAGGAAATGTTGGTGGCACTGTAATAAAAGTTAAACATTCACTTTTCTAAAGCAATAAAACAATAACTTATTTTTTTTTAAATTGGAGTATAGCCATGTTTCTATGCACTGATTGCCAGGTATCTCCCTATTTCTTTTTCAAAGAATTAGAAGAGTTCAATTTTTACAAAACAGTTTGAGTCATATTTAATCAAAGAAGCTATGGAATTAAGCAATGATGCTCAGTGGGAAGATTTTCAGTGGATTTTCTTTGATGATAACAATCTTGGGGACAGAAGTTGCAAATTCAGCAACCTCTGTAAAAGGAGGTAAGAACTTAAGGAAGATATAACATATGATAAACAAAGGCATATGTTTAAGTGTCATATGTTTTGCTGAGTGCTCCCATTCACAGTTTAATGGGAAATCCAATATAAAATTCCACTTACACCTGAGTGCTTAAGGTAAAACACTAAAACATAACATATGCTCAAAATGGTTTAGACACTCATCTTCTTTGACATCTATATCTCCTTGACAGAGAAATGTAATACTGAATCTAGAGTAATGCAAATAATGGACAGAACTGCAGAGGTTAAACCAAACAGAATATATATCTCATAGTATTATTACAGGTATTGGCTATTTTATTTTTTAACCAATAACACACTCACACAAAACTCAAACAATTTTATTTCCAGTGCAATCCATACCTAGAAGTAACAATTGTATTATTTAGTAGGAGTACATCAAAAGATAGAATTCCTTCTTTGTCAAGCCTGGGCTTTGCTGAAAAAGAAAAAAAATATATCTAGAGTGGTCTTGTTAATATGTGAGCCCTATTTTTAACTCTCTAAAAGTTTGGAAAAGAGAGATTAAGAATTGAAGCTGCACTTGGAAGCCCACACTTGTCATGAGAAAGCAGAGTGGCATCCATTACTCGGCTGCAGGGAACCAAAAGAGACACCTTGGTAATGGAAGATTTTATGGAGGCAGGAAGAGATTGGGATCTGTAAGAAATGACGTGTCTTCCATTGAGCAGAGAGGAACAGCAGGAGCAATAGCCCAGAGGCAGCACTGGTGTGTGAGTTAAGAGACTCAGTGAGAAGGGAAGACACTGGACCCACTGAGCAGGGTGTCTGGGGAGGAAACCAGAAGTAGGGTTGCCACAGGCAATCTTTAAAGATAAGGCAAGTTATAACACAGTTTGACAAAAATCAAGGAAGCCATGAAGATTAGAGGCAAAAAGGACTAAACAAAGGAACTGATCTTTTTATTTATTTTATTTAATTAATTAATTTATTTAACACATGACAATAGTGGAATGCAATACATTCATAATCATCCACTCACAGCACAATTTTTCATAACTCTGTATATAAAGTATGTTCACGCCAAATGATGCCATTATACATGAGCTCTCTTGTTGATTTTTTTCTGCATTACAATTCTTAAGACACCTTTATACCACAATTTATCATATCTCTGTTTGTATGTAAGGTATGTTGACACCAAATTCACATCTTCATATATGTATTTTGTATAATGATGACCGTCTCCTTCCAACATCCTTGCTATTCCCCTTCTCCCTCCCTTTCCTTCCCACCCCTATTCCCTATCTAGAGGTAATCTTCCTCCCCTGCTCTTCCTCCCTACCCCACTTCGAGTCACCCCCGCCCCCAGCCCTTATATCAGAGAAAACATTTGGCATTTGTTTTTTTTGGGATTGGCTAACTTCACTTAGCATAATCTTCTCTAATGCCATCTATTTCTCTGCAAATGCCATGATCTCATTCTTTTTTAATGCTAAGTAATATTCCATTGTGTATAAATGCCACTTTTTTTTTATCCATTCATCCACTGAAGGACATCTAGGTTGGCTCCAAAGTTTAGCTATTGAGGAATTGATCTTTTTAAAAGGAAGATTACCCAAGTGGGGAGGAGAATCAGTTGATTAAGGTATCTAAGGGCTTTTGCTGAAACACTAGCTTAGGTGCTGTTATTTGTCAAGGCCTCTATGAGGCTGCATACTGCACAAAAACAGTGTTTGGAAGCATCTTCAAGTGTTGCTTTGTTCACATGAGAATCTCAAGGAGTCATTACAGCTAGAGGAGGAGGAAGAGGTGGAGATTCCAGGTAATAATTTAATAGTGAGAGAATGAAGCTTAGCCAAAGTGTGACAGTGGAAAGAGAACTGCAAGAGAATGAGCCAAATCTGCCTTCATCTCATATAATTATTTTTTGTTCTCTCCACCACATCAAAGCTGCCCAATGGTACAGAATAGAAGACACAGAGACTAACCTACATAACAATAGTTATCTTATATTAGACAAAGGCGCCAAAAACATACATTGGAGAAAAGATAGCTTCTTTGACAAATGGTACTGGGAAAACTGGAAAACCACATATAACAAAATGAAATTGAACCTTTATCTCTCACCATGCACAGAACTCAATTCAAAGTGGATAAACCAGAGACCCTGCACCTAATGGAAGGAAGTAGGTCCAAATCTCCATTATGTTGGATTAGGCCCCAACTTCTTTAATAAGACTCCTATAGAGCAAGAATTAAAACCAAGAATCAATAAATGGGTTGGATTCAAACTAAAAAGCTTCTTCTCAGCAAAAGAAACAGTCAGTGAGGTAAACAGAGAGCCTACAGAATGGGAGCGATTCTTTACCACAAGCACATCAGATACAGCACTAATCTCTAGGATATGTAAAGCACTCAAAAACCTTAACACCAAAAAAACAAATAATCCAATCAATAAATGGGCCTAGGAACTGAACAGACACTTCTCAGAAGAGGATGTACAATCAATCAACAAACATATGAAAAAATTTTCATCATCTCTAGCAATTAGAGAAATGCAAATCAAAACTACTCTAAGATTTCATCTCATTCCAATCAGAATGGCAGCTATTATGAAGACAAACAACAATAAGTGTTGGTGAGGATGTGGGGGAAAAGGCACACTCATACATTGCTGATGGGACTGCAAACTGGTGCAGCCAATATGGAAAGTTGTATGGAGATTCCTTGGAAAACATGAAATGAAACTCCCATTTGACATATCTATCCCACTCTCGGTTTATACTCAAAGGACTTAAAAACAACATACTATAGGGACACAGCCATATCAATGTTTATAGCAGTACAAATTATGGAACCAACCCAGATGCCCTTCAATAGATAAACAGATAGGGAAACTTTGGTATATATATATATATATATATATATATATATATATATATACAATAGAACATTACTCAACATTAAAAGAGAATAAAATCATGGCATTTGCAGGTAAATGGATGGAGTTGGAGAATATACTGCTAAGTGAAGTAAGTCAATACCAAAAAAACAGATGCTAAATGTTTTCTTTGATATGAGAATACTGACTCAAAACATCAATGGGGAGAGGGAACATAGGAGGAATGGAGAAACTTTAGATAGGCAAAGGGGAGGGAGAGGAAGGGCCAGGCAAGGAGATAGGAATGATTGTAGAATGAGTTAGACATCATTACCCTAAGTAGATGTACGAAGACATGAATGGTGCGAAAATACTTTGTGTACAATCATATATTTATTTAAATTGTGAAAAATTATGCTCTCTGTGTGGAATATAAAATGACTTGCATTCTGCTATCATGTAAAACAAATTAGAATAAATAAATAATTTAATAAAGAAAAAAATGCTGTATATCTAAGCATAAATCTTTTGTAAATTGCCAAATAAGAAACCCTAAGGGTCTAAGATATGATTTAATCCTTTACACACATTACTAATGATGAAGAAATCCATAAGGAAAATTTAAACACTTATGCAATGGAACCAATACTGTAACTATCTGTGTGCCTCTGTGCCTCATTATATCTGTATGTCAAATGGGGGCAAGATAACACTACCTACCTCATATCACACTAACTGACATGGAATACGATTCACTGCAATTTAGTTTTTACATTAACACATAAACAAGTATATAAATGTTTTGTTTTGTTTTGTTATTTCATAACAGGGATGGAGCCCTGGGGGCTTAATCACTGTGCCACAACCCCAGCCCACTTCCCCCCCCCTTTATTTTTCTGCCAAATTGCTTAGGATCTCTCTAAATTCCTGAGGCTGGCTTTGAACTTGTGATCTTCCCGCCTCAGCTTCCTTAGCCTCTGGGATTATAGGCATACACCACTGTACCTGGCAATAGTCTTATTTTTATTGCCTTCTCTTTAAAAAAAAAAAATATTTCCTTAACTGCCCTTTTCCTTTATATCAAAATATAGTACATTTCAAATAGAAGTTCTAAAGGGATTCACATAATGTATGACTTTGACAGGAAAAAAAAAGTGTCTTTTAAACATTAAGGCAGCTCAGATAATAAATCAACTTTGCTCATGGTAGTAAAGATAGAATAGTTGAGGAAAAATATTTATGCTTATAATTATTTGTTTTATTCTTTATGCAAACCCTGGAATATTGTTCTACATTCCCAAATTATTATTTTGCTACTGAAGATTTGATTTTTTGTTTCACATTTTTTTTTCTCAGATTACAAAGTTTTTGAAATCCTACTGATTTTTTTTCCTTCTTAGAATGATGATAATAGAATATTGGATATGGAACTCTCTGGAAAATACTTCCAATTTCAAAAACAAACCAAGGTAAAAAGGGGTCATGTGACTTGCTCAATGATAATAATTAAATCAGCTTATGGCTGGAGAGTGTTCCTTCTTTCTTCCTGCTTAAGGATTGATGATTAGATTTCCTTTCAGCCTCATGAAAAGTGTGGCCTTCTCCTGTTGATCTCCCCATCATATCATGCTCCATTCTCTTCTTTGGTTTGTTTATGGCAATTGAAGAGTCTGAGTTTTCATGATGTTTTTTCTGTTATGAAATTTCCTTTCAAGATGATGATTGAAATCCAATTAACTCAATCAATACAGATCTCATTCTAAGTGGGTCTTACAGTTGGTCTTTCAATTTAAAAAAAAAAAAAAAACGCAAACAAGAAGGAATATTTTTTTAAACTCACTCCAAGTTTTGACATTTTATTTCTTCACACATGTTCATAACTAAACCTTGACTCCTTTCACACTGGCCTTTTATAAATATTACAGTGTGATTTTTATAATATTAATCAAGTAATTAGACATGTTCTCCTAAGCAAAGTAAAACACTCTTCTCTTTGGGTCAAATAGCGCTCTCTTCATTGTGATATAATAGCTCTTATCAAAGGGTGTTGTACTCTTTGTACATTCTCTTTCCCAGCTCTCAGAAGAGGAAAGGACTGGCCTTATTCATCTATTCAATTGCATTTCCAATATCTGGCTTGTTAGCTGGTACTTGGTAGCATACAATACATGTTTCTGAATAATTGAACCTAATCGGTGAACCAAGCAAGGTCAGACCATTCTCTTTAAGCGGAAACACATTATAAAATGCTTCATTTTTGCTACATAGTCAGCATTCAAACAAATATTAGTTGGCTCAGTATTTAAGTATCCAACAATGTCAGTGGTATCACAACAGGGAGGATCTGCAAGCATCTATATAAACAGGTGAAGGAAATGATCTGGTTAATCCAATCTCTAGGGTTAAATAACACACACACAAATGTATCTATCCTCCATTTTTACAGAGTAATTCTTTCCAAAATGAATATGAAACTTATTTCAAAAAATGGAGGGGCAAAAAGCACATTTATAAAAAACATCTACTAATTTGCTTTTCAAATTCACCTTTCAGCAACTGTGAATAATGAGTACCTCCTTAAAAATTATCTTTCCATTTGAGAAATTAAATAATGAATATAAATGAATATCCCAATAATTCCCTCAGATTAATATTATTTTATTTAAAGGACACTATTGTTGTTGTTGTTGTTGTTATTTTCATTATTATTTTGGTGTTGTGGATTGAACCCAGGAGCACTTTACAACTGAGCTTACGATCCCAGTCCTTTTTCTTTTTTATTTTGACATAGGATCTTGATAGGTTGCTGAGGCTGGCCTCCAGCTTGCAATCCTCCTGCCTCAGCTTCTGACTCCTGGAATTACATCATATACCACTGAGCCTGGCTGCAATTAACCTTCAATAGTACTGAAATACAGATATATTAGTGTACATAATGCTTTTCTAAATAGTAAGGTACATAATGTTTTAATAATCAGAGAAAATCCTAGTTTGAACACTTATTAGTTAACTAAATAATGTTTACATATTAAGTTATAGATAAACAAAACCACTTTAAGGTGAATTTTAATGTTAAAAATTAATCTTAATCTAAAATTCAAATAAATAAGTATCCACATTTCCTCTATATGATAAAATATAAAACAGCATCTGTGCATTTTCAGTGTGAACTCCACTAGCACACATGACTAAAAACCTGACAATCATTTATTTAACCTAAAGTCATTTTAGAATATCCAAGACAAGTAATTTGAAATGCTCAAAATCTTTGAAATCTAACAATATCATAGGTCAAAAAAATCATATCAAATTTCAATGTATGAAGCTGCCTTGATCATCATGTAAAATAATGTAGATAAGAAAGATCTGTTTTCCTGTGGAGTATTGATATTGTTTGCAAAATGTTAACAATTTCCTGTGTCCAAAGAAACATATGCCCTCCTTTCTCCTTCCTTTATGATAGATTATACTCTCTTTCCCCTTGTGACCAATACACCCCTCACTTGTCCCACTGCAACAGGAATAAAAGTCTCTATTCAGCCTCCCTAAACCCAACATCAAAAAAACTGCCCTCCACAATATGATAGAATTTTCTGGCTAAGGCACAAATATGGTCCTATCAATTTTCAGTGCTATATAACTTTGTGGAGAAATCCAAATCCCTTAGCACATTCAACAAACATTTGTAGTCCCTAGAACTCTGCAATGCCTTTTGTATAGGAGTGCTGACATAGTATATAATAGTTACCTTATTCATAGTACATGGGGAAGATGGAACACTGAGGAAAGGGCTGTCTTCGTTATCATTTTATTTCTAGAATTGAGTACTTAAAATGTGCTCAATAAACATGAGTAAAAAATCAATCCGGAACATGTGAATGTTATTCATGGCTAAATTTAAATATAGTGACTTTTTCCATTCAAGTTACTATTAATTTATCTATAGCTGGGTGGGTCAGTGATGCTCCTCGTTTACCTTTAAATATTTTCTATTTGATAGATATGAAAAGATTATTATTGTACCAAATTCCTCATAGAAATGAACTTTAGAAAACATCTTACTTTAATAATCTGGTATTGTACTTGAGTGAGAGAAGAGATCGGGATGGGAAAGTACTATGGAAACGTGTCTCCTGCTTAATGTCATAACCCCTACCCCACTGAGATAGTCATTGTGCTGATTTTCCTTTGATTGTTGGGTGAAGCGATTGAGATGTATATTTAATAGGAAATCCACTTTGGTGAAATGTGAGTTTCAATGTGGAAGACTTCACTTCAACTTTCCTGTAAATCTCATTCCTACCACTTTGCTGTTGTCCTTAGTTGTATTAAACCTGTCTGCTAGAAAATGGATGACTCCCCTCCCTTATGGAAGCCACACAGTGTGGCACACTGTTCACCAGAGGGAGAAAGTCCCTTATTAAAGGCCACCAGCTACATCTCCCTGCAGGCCCATTCACAGCGTGTGTCCAATGACAGATGAGAAAACATTCCCTGCACAGAATGTTTTTCAAACATGTGCAGAGATATACGCTTAATAAAAAGAAAGGGGAAAAAAAAACAAGTTAAAAAAAACTCAGAAAATTTTAAAAAGGAATAAATTGAAACCCCTGATTTCTTAGGATAGAAGCAAAATAAGGAATTAAGAAATTTTCATTAACACTGCAAACAATTACTTCTAGGCCAAAATCCTTCACGGTTTCCCTTTGCAAATACTAAAATATTAAAACATCTGGATCTTTAATGAAATTCTAGGCTGTTTGTGTGTTATGGGGGAAACTCATGTTTAGAAAGTATGTATGTTTACATACTAAATAAAAAATACAAACATAAAGTCAACAACCCATGATAGTTCTGTTTCATCTACTGGATCACAACAGCTGACTCCTCCCACCTCTGTGGCTATCCAAGAATGCTACTGATAGCTTTCATTTTTGTGAGTTTTATTTCAAACCATGCTTTTTTTTTTACATCATCAGATAAAATCACATACATCTACTGTATGCGACATGATGTTTTGAAGCATACATTATAGAATCCTAAATCTGGCTAATAAGCATAGGCATTGCCTCATATATTTATTGTTTTGTGGTAAGAACCTGTTCCATTTACCCCATTAGCGTTTTTCAAGAATACAATGTATTACTAGGGTCACCATGTTGTATACTGTTATATGACAGACCTCTTCAATTTATTGCTCCTGACTGAAATTTTGTATCTTATTACCAATATCATTTCACTCACCCAGCACCCACAACCACCGTAGCCCTTGATAACCAACATTTTACTCTCTACTTCTTGGAGATTATTTTTCCCTTACATTACACATATAAGTGAGATAATCCATTGTTTTCTTTTTTTCTGCCTGGCTTAGTTCATTGAACAAATGACATTGAGGTTTATCCACGCTGTCGGGAATAATAGGTTTTTTATTCTTTTTCATGGTTGAATAGTATTGTATTTGAATAGCTACTTTTATTAATGCTTTTCTATCATAACATTGCAAATTTACCAGTCTGAATTTAGGAATGGGGGTTATGCATATAAGGTCATCTTTCCATAAATAATTATTTGGTAAATGATTAACTAGACAAAATTCATACGATTTTCATTTTAGTAATGGACTTAAAACAATGTCTTCTTGCCTTCTTTCATTTCTTGATTTTTTTAACTTTTTAATAATTTATGGTTAAAATATTTATGCTACATTATATGTAGAAACATTAATGTAGGCATTTATGTAGAATATTATATCAACTATGCAATTTTTAAAAATCATGCAAAAATACTGGAAAGCAATGTCCCCAAATTAAGAATTACTTTCAGGTATTGGATCACTGAAACTTACTTTTATTCTTTTGTGTTTTATTAATTTTTTAAGAAGTACTTTGCAAAAATACATGATACTTCTGTAATCAGAGAAAATCTTTTATTGAACAACCAATATAACTGTGATAAGCATCTAATCTTATACCAACCAACTCTATGAACTATACCTGGGTCTTAGTATATAGGAAACTAAGATATCACACATTCCACATTTTCACTAAAATAAACCAAGTCACTTCCAGTCTATATATCTGTAAGATATAGCTAGAATATAGTTCATCACTTAGCATTAATGTATTTAATGAAATAAAATAACCATGAACCAAAATAAATGTTTCAAGCATAGGAAGGTTTATGATGTGAAATTATTTAAATAAAAGATGAAAATGTTGTGTCACCTCTCAGCCAGTGTTAAAAATCAGTGGTTTATAAATACAATGCACAACTTAGAAAGATTTAAAAAAATACATAGTTACAATAACTTATATAACATGCATTAAACATAAAGGACAAATAAAATAAGATAAAAATATGTAGGATAAATAACAGGTCAATGCATTGTCTTGGGCACGCGAGGTACAGATCTGTCTGAATATTAAATAACACTGTTCTACCATCAAATGAAGAAGTACTTTCCATTATAAATCATAACTTGAAACTTAAAGGAAGGGATGACCTGGTTTTTGTTGGTTTTTCTAAAACAAAGTGTTCTAAAACAAATTGTTTGATTGTTCTTTGGTTTTCATAGTATAACTTCATTATAGGGAAAGAAACTTTATGTCTAGTCAAATTGAGTTCAAACTCTGCTTAAAATCCTAGTGAATCCAAGACAACCTAATTAACTGTTCTAAACTTTACTTTTCCATTCATAAAGTAGGAATAATGCCCAACTCCTGGTAATTCTGAAAGCATTACATGAAGCACTGTATACAAAACCAACACATCACCAGGTATGGTGGTAGCACACACCTATAATTCTAGCTACTTGAACAACTGAGGCAGGATGATCTTAAGTTTGAGGCTGGCCTGGGCATCTTAAGAAAGACCCTATCTCAAAATTTAAATAAAAAATAATAAATAAATAAACAAAAAGGACTAGAGACTTGTTCAGTAATAGAGCAACTCTGGGTTCAATCATCACACCCAAAAAGTAAAAGACAAAGAAAAAACTAACACAGTATACTTTGTAGGCAGAGTAAGGAATACCTACACCTCTACCTGCAAGAAAAGATGAAAACAATGTAAATTAAGTGTAACTATCTTTTTTTCTGGTTTTTCATGCAAATATGCTATTCTGCAGGAGATCTGCTAGTAATGTGACTCCCATCCACAGAGGAAGGGTGACCTTCTCATTCTCAGCAAACTCACACAGTGAAAAAGGATACTTGACACTATGACAGAAACCAATCAGTCTTAAAGGCTCTCTCTCCCAGCTACTCACATGAACGCTACAATTGCAAACTGAATTATTTTATCTATGTTGGTAGAAATGGATTCTCAGAAGCAGCATCTAGGATATATGTAGAGTGACAGAAGAAGGGAGGATGAAGACTGTGTAGTTCAGGAAGATGTGTTTCAGGTGATGGTCAGACAATTATATAAAAGACAGATTACGAAAGTGGGCATCTGTGTATGTGAGAGAAACAGGGACAGAAACAGAGAAAACAAACAGAGAGAGAATTTGACTGCAAATATGTCCCCCATTTTCAGATATCCTTTGAAATATGACTGTACCTCTCTTCCCATGGAATGGTAGAATGCATTTCCCTTTGAATTGAGATTAGCCATATAACTTCCTTTGACAAGTAAAATGTGTTTGAAATTATGGTGTCCATTCTGAACCCAGATCTCCAAAGATCTTTACACTCTCACTTGTAGACCTGGATCACCAAATGAGTAAGACAAGTCCAGCCTGTTGGATGCCCAGATTTATGAGGCCTAATTACCTTGCCTCAGCTGACAGCTAGTCAATAGTCAGACATGTAAATAAGGCAACCCAGAGTGGCTGTCAACACAATCTAGATGGCCAGGCTAGCCAGACCACATTAGCTAAAGCTCGGTTTAGAACATCAGAACCTTCCTGCAAATCTAGATTCCTAGGCAGTCACAAATGCTTTTTAAATGAAGATGACTTTGGGGTAGATTGCTACACAGCAATAACAGTGCCATGGCACGGTTAGGGCACGATCTGGGAAATGCAGATTCTAATTAATTTCATGATTAACTAAAAACACTCAGACCTCATTTACTTCTATAATGGTTGTCCTGTAGACAGGAGGATCTGCCCTTTCATCTCTGAGCTCCTTAAAGGCTAGAGGATTGCCTTCTCCATCTTGGAGGGTTCAACTCCTGCCTATAGTGTCATGTGGAGGTTAAGGCTATAGACTCTGAAATTATATTTATACATATATTTGAAATCAGCCTGAGTGGCCATAGCCTAACTGCTTTATATTTATAAACCCAAATTTCATATTTTTGTGTGTGTGTGTCTGTGTGGTGCTGGGGTCAAACCCAGGGCCTTCTGAATGCTAGACAAGCATCATCAACTGAGCTATATCCCCAGCCCACATAATCTTTAATGTTAGGATAATTATCTTCTCAATAGGCATTAAATGTACCATAGTGGTTGATGTCAGTGCTCACTAAGCATAATTGTGATCATTATTATTATTAGATGCTCAAAAGTGTATTGCCAAAATCAACCTTTAAAATGGGCAAGCAGAGAACACTGTGGTCTTTATTGTTTCCGGCCTCTTATTTATAGAATTCACTATGCAACCCTCAGAAACCTCACTATTATGTGACCATTCATACTTTAGAATGAGGACAAGTTATTGGCTTAGGAATGAGGAAAACCAAGTGATGGATTTTACATGAAGACTGCCAGTTTGAAATTTTTTAACTCATTTACTTCAGTACATTAAACTCCAAGAAAACAGCACTTTGGAAGACAATTGTAAAAAGCTAGGGGATGCTTCAAGCTATCAAATACATTTGTATGCACCTCAGGAGGTGGGCTGTGGTGAGGGGCAGACCCTCCCCTTTCCTCATAAAAGTTTCTGCCTCAGTTACTTTCCCCCTCCAAGCCATTTTTAATACACGAAACAGTGCTGGATTGGGCAGCATCTGAGTGGATCTCAAGTCCATATAAAGCAAGCTTTTCACTTTTCCTAAAAAAAGTATTCAAAAACTTTCCATGCACATTTTCCACAACTATGGGACTGTACTTAAAAACACTAGACTGCTTTAGAAAATTATTTTATATAACAATTGCTTTCATAATATGTAGCAACTTTCAAGTTAAAAACTTGGGTCTGACTGGCGTCAGGAAAATAAATTTAAATGTGCTACATTTCAAAGAATAAAAGTAAAAGACTGCTGTGTGTCCTGTGGAATGAGAGTGTAAATTCTATGTACTGGACCAGGTCCCATTTTGAGGTTGCCAAGTGTATTCACATGTATTTATAGTGTTGCACATCTTATATGAGAAAAAAGCTAAATGATCAAAAATGGATCTGCACTGAAGTAGTACGCCAACATCATAAAGTTTATAAATTCTATAATAGATATTTTATTTTCAATTTTCAACTACTTTGGATGTAAGATAATTGGGTTCCCATATATCCCTTATCTAGTTTCCCTTAGTTACTTCAAATTATACCCATTTTGTCTGAATATCTTATTCCTATTCCATGTTCCTATTCAGGATCAATTTTTACATTTGTTTTTTTCTCCTTAATTTTCTCTAACATATGATAATTCTTCAGTCTTACTTTGTCTCTCATAATCTAGACACTTTTGGAGAGTAACTCTTCTTTATAAAAAACACTTCAATTTGAGTTGTATAATATTTTCTTTTAATTAAATCTTACTCATTCCACTATAGTTTGTGGTTTTGACAGGTCAACATTGTTCACTTCATTAAGGTGGTATCTGAAGTTTCCCTACTGTAATTAATACTTCCCTATTAGGACTTTACAACTAGGCACATTACCCTTTTTTTTTCCCCACAAAATTTAGGAACCATTAAATGCATCTTACTGCAACAATTAGTGCATTTAAAAAATATTTTAACATTAGTATAATCAGGATACAATTAAAATTGATGGCCTCTCCCTGCTGCTCTCAGGCTACAGTCACAGTGCCATTGTTATTGTGCGTGAACAAATTTGTTTCATATTTTGGTAGAATGACTTGACAAGGAATCCTGGTTGTCCTGTGAAAATCTCCCACTGACACACTCTGGTAAAATCAAGAAGATGCACCAACAAAAACTACAGAATCGGTGTCAGCAGCTGTGAAGAAAATCAAGGAGATAAAAGATAGCCACTTTTCATCATCTAGTTCATCCCAATGATTGTGATAGCATAGAGTGTTGTTCATGTTCCTATTTTTAATCTGCACACATGACATTAAATCAAATGTAGTCTAAAAATGTCAAGCTGAATCTCTCTTGAAGTTTTGGGAATGACTTAAATTATATATTTTTAATTGCATAAATTAATCAAGTATTAGATTCTATGCAACAATCCATTGTGTCACTGTTTGATGTTATTTCCTTTTTCTTCAGCAACCTTGAGATGAATAAATGAATATGATATTTTTAAAAAAATTCATTGGCCTTACTTTCAGTTACGTAGGGACATAGTGCATTGCAGGTGACTCAAATTTTTGGTTGGAATTAGGACTGCATTTGACAAAGATCTCAGATATCATATAAATTTTGGTTCCTGGAGGGGTTTCCTGTCCAAACTGTTAATCTGACACTGATCAGCACTGTAGTCATCCCATGTTACATCCTCTAATGGGCAAACAAGAGGGAAACTTGGGTAAGGAAGTGCATAAACCCTAATATTTAAAATATTTCAAAGAAAAATACATCAAGTCCATTGAAATACTTCACACAGCAAGGAGATTAATACAACAGGCATATTAGCTAACTGATTTACAGCTACCAGTATACATTTCTGAAATGAAGACAAAGAAAATCAAGCACCTATTTTTAAGCTGATCTGCCAAATGCAGAACAATGACTTTCAGTCTGACTTTCCTCATATAAATGAAATTCATCCATAGTTTCCGGGACACAGTTCCTCATCTGAAAAATGAAGCAAGTGGATACAGCAAATTTTAATGAAATTGAGGTAAAAGATTTTGAAAATGTAATGGCATCGAATGAATACATCACTATGCAATTCACAAACTAAAGATAATTGTTTTCTTTATAAGACTTTTGAGTGTATGCATGCAGATGTCTACATGCTGATGTCTCAATTTAACTTAATTTCTTCCTGGATGTCACTGTCAATAAAGTCTGAAAGCTATCTACTCGGAGATCTACTCTGAGAATGATTCTAGACTTAGATTCTGTAGTATGCTCAAATTATGTCAAGTGAGCATTTGAACCAGATAGTTTAGAAACAGATGTCAAAGCCTCTAGATCTGCACTAATGTAGTTGCCATTAGCCACATGTAGCTACTTATACTAAAATCAGTTTTAATTAAAGGAAATTAAATATTTAATTACTTAATCACACCAAACACTTTTGAAGTATTTTGTAACCTCATGAGGATAGTGGCTACTATATTGGTGAGTGCATATAGAGAACAATTTCCTCATTTGAAAATATTCTACAGGAGAGCCCCTTCTCTGAAACCATCTCATGCATTTACTAATGTGCTAAAATGAGTCTAATTAACCCCATCTCAGAACTAGTAGAAAGAATTTGATTAAAATTATGTCACACAGGTGATGATAAAACTTAAATCTTAATTCATAATTCATACTTCAGTGCTTCATTCATCTGTCACTCATCTCAACATCTCAGGCAATTTCATTGCCTTGTCATTAAACTGGAAAAGCTTATTATTATTTACATTGCATTCTTTTCTGTATTTTACTTGAAAGTTACAGAACCATTTTGATTAACAACTTAGAGCAATATTTTATGTTGCAATCATGCAATTTCAATGTCCGTGTGAGTTCATCCTAAAAGGGACCTTTATTTCTCTAGAGATCTCAACACTTCATTCATTGATATTCCTAAATGGACATGTGAAACAGAAACTTAAGGGAAAAGGTTTACAGTTGGGGCTATTATTCAGATGTGTTTTTTCCCCTTCTCTATTAAACTCCTTTACTATAACACCATTATTTTGATGAATACCTTTTGATATATGGATGAGGTTGAAATATCATAATAACTAGAAACATTACATAAATGTTGAGTAGAACATGAACTAAGATTTGTGTCAAAAGATATGGGTTTAATTTTTGATCTTGGTACTAACTTGTTTTTAACTTGAGCTAAGTCTCTAAATCAATTCCAAAATTGCTTCTATATGTATTAAATAAAATACATTTTATTTGTACTATCATTTTTGGTGGGGTTTTGTGGGCAAAGTGTCATGATATTTAAACAATGACTGAAGCATTTGAAACAGAAATGTTATTTTAATATTCTGGTTTCCTGAGATATATGCAATATAGTCTGATATCAGACAGATAGTGATTACTTCAAATTTTTTAAATTAATGGGTGGATAGATTAATGGATAAATGAATAGATATATCAACAACATTGTTAAAAACATTAAAGATTCTCTAATAACATAAATACTGAACCAAATTATAAAAACATTTACATTCATTCATGTAAATTCTACCTTATTTGAAAAGACCATTAAATACAGAGCATGAGGCTTATATGGATTATATTGTGTGACATAATATCAAGATAGATATTAACATTAGAAACTCAGGATTTGGCCAGAGATGGTGGCACACACCTATAATTCGGGAGGCTCAGGTGACTGAGACAACAGGATTTCAAGTTCTAAGTCAGCCTCAGTAACTTAGCATGGCCCTATGTAACTTAGCAAGAACCTGTTTCAAAATAAAAAAAAATAAAATAAAAAGGTTTGGAGATATGGGGATGTAGGTCAGTGGTACAGTGCTCCCGGGGTTTCAATCCCTGGTTTAAAAGAACTATGCACACACACATACACACACACACATACACATGCTCATATGTGTGTGTATGTGTGTGTATATATATGTACATAATATATAATAAATGTACAATATATGTACAATATATAAAATGAATAAATATATATAATAAAAATATATGTATATAAAATAAAGAAATATATAATATAATAAAGATAGATATATATGTTTGAATAACTTAGGCCAGTTTGGGCTTTGGTTTTGGCACTAACCTATTACTGTGGCAAGTAATCTATAAGCATTTCAGTTTGCCAAACACTGCTTAAAGATACCAACTGTGATCCAATCTCTGCCACAGTTTTGTGCTTGTTGCTCTTGCTCCTTCTTTGGAAAGGGGCATTCCTCATTCCATTAACAAAATAAAATAGAAAGCCTCACGTCTATGGCCTTCACCACTTCTCTGATCAACAGTTTACTCTAAATACAAGTGCATTTATCAGTGATTATTTTAAGATATCCATTTAATTATTAATCCTTAAAACAGAACATTATCAAGCATCACTGAAATGAGGACATTCAGAAGGAATATCCTCCTTTCAACAGCATCTGGTCTCTGTTTATAGCAAGGCTGTGATAAGTCCTCACCCTTCACATCTGCTGCCTTGAGCTCTATAGATGTACTGACAGTAACATCACGAACTTGCCTCTGATCATATTCTAAAATATTAAAAAAAGCTAATGTAAACATTTTATCCACTTTGGTTTGAAAGATGAATCTGTCTACTTATGATAATACATAGAATGTGTCTAGAACCATAGGCCTCAACAAACATTCAATATTATTACTGTTTTTAAATGGAGAAATCAAACATGCATTATTAAAACACTTAAATCAGAAAACCAGAAAGCTGTATGAAATAAACATGAGATATAAAAAAGAATATGGAAAATAAATATTTGGATATTTTTTTAATTACCACAAATTATTGAGGGTTAAAACTGGAAAGGTTTTCAGAGTCTCAGTAGTCAAAAAGATGGTCAAGGAGATGAAGGTTATAAAGATTGTGGACATTTATCCCAGTTAAGAGACAAGTGGTAAAACTAATAGCCAAGACTCAGCTCTGAACATACCATAATATTTTCATGCAGTTTGATAATATCCTTCCTGATCTGAAAATTCTGAAGGATACATTAATACATTAAGGAAAAAAACCTTTTTCTCAATTCAAATTTGTGAGTGAAATATATTTATTGGTTATAGTGTAGCACCTAAGCTTCTATTTCAGGAGGTAGAGATGGAAGGTCAGAGAGGAAAGAGTTGAAAGTAAAGGGGTCAGTATGTGTGAAATTTTGGAATCAAAATGAGGCAAGTTACACTGGAAGGAGTGGGCACAACTGCAGTAGAGCTGGTGAATGGGTGAGAACACAAGAAAGGGGAGGAGTTAATAAATGATACTCGCTAACAAGAACAGGACAAAAACATAGTATAGTCTTCGAAGAAACACTGAGCCGTTTTCCGTTAGTCATAAGCATTAAAGTTCTAATTCATCTGACATCTGATTTCCAATTTTGCACCCAAGAAAACTAAAACAGGAAGTCAGACAATTTGTCACAGAAGGGGCAACAAAAAGAAGGTAAAGTTGTTGAAATCACTGAGAAATCTCCATAGGGGTGAGTTTAAAAAAAAAAAATTAAAGCATGGAAGCTTCTGGCTAAATTAGAAAAGATGAAGAGTCGTGACATCACAGAATGGTGGGGGATAATTCACCTCCTAGAGAAAGCTGAGTAATGGTACTTGAGGTGGTTTCAACACAATTATTCCCGGCTATGGAGGTGAAAAGATTCAGTGGTGCTGGGAAAACTGGAAATCCATATGCAACAAAATGAAACTGAATCCCTTTCTCTCGCCATGCACAAAAGTGAATTCAAAATGGATCAAGGAGCTTGATATCAAATCAGAGACACGCCGTCTGATAGAAGAAAAAGTTGGCTACGATCTACATACTGTGGGGTCTGGCTCCAAATTCCTCAATAGGACACCCATAGCACAAAAGTTAATAACTAGAATCAACAAATGGGACTTACTCAAACTAAAAAGTTTTTTCTCAGCTAAAGAAACAATAAGAGAGGTAAATAGAGAGCCTACATCCTGGGAACAAATCTTTACTCCTCACACTTCAGACAGAGCCCTAATATCCAGAGTATACAAAGAACTCCAAAAATTAGACAATAAGAGAACAAACAACCCAATCAACAAATGGGCCAAGGACCTGAACAGACACTTCTCAGAGGAGGACATACAATCAATCAACAAGTACATGAAAAAATGCTCACCATCTCTAGCAGTCAGAGAAATGCAAATCAAAACCACCCTAAGATACCATCTCACTCCAGTAAGATTGGCAGCCATCATGAAGTCAAACAACAACAAGTGCTGGCGAGGATGTGGGGAAAAGGGTACACTTGTACATTGCTGGTGGGACTGCAAATTGGTGCAGCCAATTTGGAAAGCAGTATGGAGATTTCTTGGAAAGCTGGGAATGGAGCCACCATTTGACCCAGCTATTCCCCTTCTTGGTCTATTCCCTAAAGACCTAAAAAGAGCATGCTACAGGGACACTGCTACATCGATGTTCATAGCAGCTCAATTCACAATAGCAAGACTTTGGAACCAACCCAGATGCCCTTCAATAGACGAATGGATTAAAAAAATGTGGCATTTATACACAATGGAGTATTACTCTGCATTAAAAAATGACAAAATCATAGAATTTGCAGGGAAATGGATGGCACTAGAGCAGATTATGCTAAGTGAAGCTAGCCAATCCCTAAAAAGCAAATGCCAAATGTCTCCTTTGATATAAGGAGAGTAACTAAGAACAGAGTAGGGACGAAGAGCATGAGAAGAAGATTAACATTAAACAGAGATGAGAGGTGGGAGGGAAAGGGAGAGAAAAGGGAAATTGCATGGAAATGGAAGGAGACCCTCAGGGTTATACAAAAGAACATACAAGAGGGAGAAATGAAGGTCAATAGGGGGGGTAGAGAGAGAAGAAGGGTGGGGAGGGGAGGGGAGGGAGGAGGGGGGATAGTAGAGGATAGGAAAGGCAGCAGAACACAACAGACACTAGTATGGCAATATGTAAATCAATGGATGTGTAATTGATGTGATTCTGCAATCTGTATATGGGCTAAAAATGGGAGTTCATAACTCACTTGAAGCAAAGTGTGAAAGATGATATATCAAGAACTATGTAATGTTTTGAACAACCAACAATAAAAAAAAAAAAAAAAAAGAAAAGACAAAGCTGTGATTTTTGGTGTATTCTATATCTTCTATGAGTACTTTACAAAGTATCTATTTTAACATTGACAATTTGTTAATGACAAGTTTTTTTTAATATTACAAATAATTCTGCTATGTTCTTATATGTATATCTGTATTCAATGTTGAAGAGTTTCTGTTAGCTGGATACACAGAGGAAATTTCTGGGATATAGACATATATTCAACTTCGTAGATAATGGCTAACAGATTCCCAAGGGTTCTGTCAGTCATACTCTCACCTGCAGGAAATAAGGGCTCTGAAGGATACTATCTTCAATTTTTATTTTTGCCATTCTTATGGTGATTAATCCTACTAACTTTTTGTTTAATATTCAGTTCTCTGATTACCTGTGAGGTTAATCATTTTCTCATATTTACTGGTCTTTTTCTGAAGTAATCAAGCCACCTGCTTATATTTTTAACTATTTGATTATGATATAACCACACACAGATTTTTACAACATTTAACATGACCAACTCAGTAAATTGATACAATGTGAACACTCATGTATCCAATTACCTGAATATTTCAGTACCCCAGGACATATCTTTGTGCCCCTCCCAATTGTAATTCTCATTCTTCTAAGAGTAATCATTATTTTGATTTTTTACAATATAGTTTATTTCTGCTCATTTTAAATTTTTTAAAAATACAATTATTCAGTGCATACTCTATTTCACTCTTTAACTCAGCATTATATTTATTGAGTTTCATCCATGTGCTTGTTCATGGATCGAATTAATTAATTTGCATTGTGGTATAGTGTTGTTATATATATATATATATATATATATATATATATATATATAACAATGAATTTTTTAATTTTATTATTGATGAGTATTTTTTATTCTAGTTTGGGTTAAAACAAATTGTGTCCCCATGATAATTCATATATGTATCTTTGAAACACATGCATCCTATCTGGGTGTATGCTTAGATTTTTTTTTATAGGACTGAGTATAAAAACCAGGGCCATATGCAGTGTAGGTAAGGATGCTGCCACTGAGCTACAACCCCAGCCCTCTTCTAAGTTCCTTGTAATAAAACTGCATTTGTCAAATTTTAACAGATAATGCCAAACACTATTAAAAAGTAACTGTATAATCCACATAACTCTCATTCATTGTGTAAATGCTTTCATATTTTCACAATTTTGTTAATGTTTTGTATGCATATTATTTTAAAGTCTTGGTCATTCTGGAAAGTGGGTAGCAGAACCTCAATGAGAACATAATATACATTTCCTTCATGACCAATGGAAGTGACCACCTGTCAGATTTAAAATTTGAGAGTATTATTTCTTAAAACATAATTTCTGCTCCACTGCCTTTTTCATCTTCCACCAAGACTCCAATTACATGTTATATCTCACTGCCTCTTCTGTACCTCTATTTTTCTTTTCTTCTTTCCTCCTTCATATAAAAGTTTCATTCTATATAATCTTCCCCAACTGTGCTCTAGTTTACTAAATGTCTTCAGCTATATCTCTGATCTGTGATGAAATCCAACAATCCAGAATTCTGTACTTTTCAGTTCTAAAGTCTTTTCCAAAGATTTTTTATAGTTTTCAGAATTTTGCTGATTCCATTTTGTTTTTATCTCTATGAAATATAAATCATCTGTATTTGAATATTCCGATATCTAGAACACCAAGTGTTCTGTAAGTCTAGGATTTTTGCTGTTGTAGTAAATGTTGTCGCTTATGAGACTGATTTTGTTTATTTGTATGCCATCTGATTAGTTAAAAAATTCTTGAAATAATTTGAGGTTCAGGACAATATTCTCTTTATTCAAACAGGATTTTCATATGGATATTCTAGACACATTAATTCAGTAATAACTTACACATTAATTCAGTAATAACCACATAGCCCAAGACAGAATGTCAGTCCCTGTGAGTGATTGCTGCTTATTTTAAACTTTATATAATTATTCATTATATATTCTTTTCCATCTTCTTTTGTATAATACAATTCCTTAGCATTGTATTTGTTGATATTTAATCAAATGTTATGAATCTAATGAATTCATTTTCCTTATGGTATAATGCTTTGGTATATCTTTATAGATATGGTTATCCCACAGGGCCCCAAAACAAATTATAGAGGTTTATCAATCTCCCCACTTTTGACAGACCCAGACACAGATTTCTAACTTTGCAACCCTGTATGGCTATTAAGTTGTTCATTCAACCATTTACCACCTCAGCATGGCAAATAATAAATTCCCCAGGGGAAATATGACTCCCAATTTTTTGATCACCTCTCTTAATTTTTGGCTTCTCCCATACCTTAGTCCTTTAATTTTTCATTGTATCATAACTTTTCTAATGCCCTCAAAATGTCCTTTTTTGTTTGTTTAATATTTCTAGTTTTCTTACTGTAATATATGGGCTAATTTTCCTAATATGCATTACTGAAAACTAAAATCTTAATATTTCTTAATCTTTACAAATACTTTCCATTGTAATCTATTTTTATTTATCCTTCTCGTATAATTTGCTTTAGTCTGTGCAATGGTTTAGATATGAGGTGTCCATAAATGCTTATGTTTGAAACAATGCCAGGACATCTTTAGAGAAGAAATGATTGAGTTATGAGAGCCTTAACTTAATAAGTGCATTAATTCACTTGAATGGATAAACTGGGTAATAACTGTAGACAGAGAGGGTATGGCTGAAGTATGTTGGTGACTGGGGATGTGCCTTTGGAGTACATGTATTGGCCCTGGTAAGTCTCTGCTTGCTGGTTGCCATGTCTTGAGCTACTTTACCATTTCATGACCTTCCACGTAATGTTCTGCTGCACCTTGACCATAGAGCAACAGATTGAGCTATCTATGGAATAAGATGTCTGAAACCAGGAGCTCCAAATAAACTTTTCTTCCAGAAATGTTCTTGTTAGATATTTTGATCACAGCAGCAAAAAGCTGACTAAAACAGTTTAGGATATTTTTATGGTGAGAAGAAAAAACATGCAATAAAAATTTTACAGGTAATATGAATGTCATATATCAATATAGAAACTGAAGCATTCTTATCAATTTCCCTTTTGCCTTTCTTCTGTTCTTTCCTAATTGATTTTTCAAAGAAACAAGCTTCATGTAAAAAAAAATTTGAAAATCCATTTTGAAAATTCTCAGGTTAATTCTTATCTCTATAGCTCTTCATGTAGAACATGTGCCAGGCAAAACAACACACACACATACACACACACACACACACACCTTCAAAAATAATTTGGCAAGCATAGATTAATTAACCTTATCTGGCATGTGTGGGATGAAAAGTTTTTGGATTTGGGTTTTTTCAATTTTGAACTATTTATATACCTAATGAGATAGCCTGGGTATGGGATCAAGTTTAAACAAAAAATTCCTTTAGATTTTCTATATATCTTACTTCCAAAGCAGCAATTATAATATGATCACCATTTGTTGTTTTTGCAATGTTCAGAATTATATAATTTTTCTTATAGTCATCTTCATCATTGTCCCTCGAGGAATAGGAAAATTTCTTATGCTATAATAAATATTCATTTATAAAAATATTCATTTATGATATAAGTCACCATTTTTCTTGGCTCCTGAAGATTATCATTCTGCAATCCCTACCTCTTTCCTGCAGTATCCCAAACTTTGTGCCACTTGAAACATAACAGAATGTGCTCATATAACACATATATTCAGTCAGAGTAAAATAGAACTTATTCACTGACCAGAACTCAGCAGAAAAGAAATGGTCCATGCCACAGCAGTAAAGTACAACTTCAAAGAGAATGAACAGAGCACCTTACTAATCAGAAGCACATGAAATCAGCTACAGCAAGCATTTGATGTTGGAGGTGAGTAATATCTTCTTCATACACATCCTTATTTACAATTTCAGATTATTTTATTAGCTGATAAAACACACATCAAAAATAGAGTGAGATCAATTGAACTACTTCTACTTTGAAGGAAGAAGTGACTAAAAACTTTAAGATGCCTGTACTTAGCAAATGCTCAATGGTGACAATGAACAGTGTCTGCTGACTTTATGAAATGTTTGGGGAACTTCTTGTCATTGCTCATTAGGCTTTAACTGAGTACTAGTCAGGTATCCATCACTGACTATTTAAATCATCATTAGTTAGTGCTAATTGACTGTATCATCATCTCATCATCGGCTGTCTTTGTAGGTAGTTCTCAATAATAATCAGTCACCAGATGTACAACTGGCTACAGGATCATATGGGTTCATTAAGCAAGGTTCTATGAGTTTAAAATATCTTAAGATGGGCTTGTCAAACAAATATATCCCTAACTTATTAACCAGAATTGGAATATTCATCCAAAGTCTACACTATTACTGAGAATATATTTCCTAGAGATTCCAAAATTTGAGGACAGATTTAAATGGATTCCAATTTGTGTTGGCTCGCAAATAAGAACATTAAAAAATGTAAAATGGCTAAATCAGAGACTAGATGATAGAAGATAATGGACATTGTCTCAGAGCATGTTCCTGGTAGAGAAAAAAAACTTTGTAGAGTGCATGTTGCTTTGTTCCTTTGTATTAACTAAGATGTTTTCATTTCATTCAAGTCACTGATGTAGATGAGTTACTGTAAGACCATAAGTAGCAGAACACTAATGTCACCACTAAGGAGGGATCACTCTCAGGCAGCACCATTTCACTGCTTCTTATGAGACATTTTCTTCCCTAGTTGGACCCACCATTCCCTGTTTTTCTACTCTACATTTTCTCTAAATTTGTACCCTCATAACTCTGATCTGTATTGACATTTCTTACCCATGTCTGCTTCACAGACTTTCAGGTTCACTTCCCAAAGCTAGTTTCAGGGACAGATTGATAGCATTCCTGGCCACCTATGGGATAATTGCAGTTGACTCAAAGTAAAGATGGGTAGACAGGTACGAATGGGAATGTGTAGCATAATTATTTCAGGATCTCTGAATAAGAGTATTCCAGCTGATGTCTAGGCTGTTTTCTGCCAAGTTTTCATTTTTTTCTCTCCTTTCCTTTCAACTTCAAAATAGAAAATATCCATAGTTTCATTTAAAGGTTTTAATTTGAAACTATATCTTTATGGAACTATTTCTGAAACTTATATCTAGATAAAATGCTAATTTAAAATATACTATTGGTTATCTAACTTTTGTTATGGCTTCAACTGAATATGATTTTCTTTAGGTCTCATCTTAAACTGTTATATCATTTTCTTGGCCAAGTGTGACATTATGCAACTGCATCTCAGAGACTGCTGAAGTTTAGTAGTTGATTAAATACTTCCTGCATTGATAAAATTACCATAGGACAAAAGGTACAGTATAAATTTGAAATTTTTATTATATGTATAATTCACTAAACTCTGAACTGTTTATCTGATAGCTGTGAGTATGTAATACCAACAGCTGAGAGAAATTTCAGTTTTAAAAAATGAAGAACATTCCAAAAAATCCATTTACAACACAAAAATATATATTCTGTTATGCATAAATATTGGTTACTCCCAATATTTATAGTAGACTTTACATTCTCTTAAAGATGTGATAATTAGGAAATCCTTTATTTCGCCCTTAAAAATCCAAGACAGAGAATTCACATGCAAAGGATTCTAAAATACTGACATAGAAGTTATTAAGAAGCCTATTTCAAAAAATCAGAAGGATAAATCCTTTTTACCCTTGCGATGTTCAACATCATTAGTCATTAGGGACCTGAAATGAAAATGACAATGGGTGCCACTCACTGTATATCTATCATAGTAGCTAAAGAAAAACTGTGCAGAACAAATTCCAGCAAGAACATGGAGAAACTGGATCACTTGTATCCTGTTGATGGCAATCTAAAATAATATAGCCATTCTTGAAAACAGCTTATAAAATTAAACATACACAATTGCCTATATAATCCAGCAACTGAAAAATTATAGACGTGAAGAAGAGATTAGCTGGAGCCAAGGATTTTAGCCAGGAGACTAGATGAGAAAGGGTAATGGACATTGTCCCAGAAGGACAACATGAAGGACCTATTTTATACTATGTCCTGATTGCACCAAAGTTCATACCCTGATCATGACATTTTAGTATGTTTTTGCAAGATATGAACAATGAAAGAAAATGAGTAAAGGGTACTTAGATCTCTCTGTATTTATTTTTCAACAGTATCTTTTCTACAATGCTTTCAAATAGAAAGGTTTTTAAAAACAGCAGTGGAAAATACAATGAATAGAGATGAACACAAACAGAAATAATGGAGAAATCATGTCAATCCTTATTATATCTCTCACCACAGTCTATCAAACACAGGAAGTTAGGTAAGGAGCTACAGGCTGGAATTTAAGCAAATACTATTGAATAAGTGCCAGCATAGGAGTAAAGAAACTTGGGTCTGGGCCAAATTCATTTTCAGTTGGGAGGTCTTGGGAAAGACTTAAATTACCTGAGCCTGAACATTCTCCTGAATGAAGCTATACCATAAAAGGGTCCATGATTAGACCACATGACCACACTATAAGACTTTGTTATGATTTAGATATTAGGTGTTCCCCAAAAGCTAATGCCTGAGATAGTTTAGAGGTTAAATAATTGGGTTTTGAGAGCTATAACCTAATCAGTGAATTAATCTGCATTTGATAGAGATTAACTGGGTTGTAACTATAGTTCAGATAGGGTGCTGGACGATATGGGACCTTAAGGGTGTGACTTTGGCCTTTGGGATTTATATTCTGTCCCTAGAGAGTGCAGCTGTCTCTCTCTGCTTCCTGGTGGCCATTTCTCCAGCTGCTTTCCTCCTCCATGCCCTTCCACCATATCCTGCCTTACCTCAGGCCCAGAGCAATGGAGTCAGCTGTCTATGAACGGAAACCTCTGAAACCATGAGCCCCAAATGAACTTTTCATCTAAAATTGTTCTTGTCAGATCTTTTTTGATCACAGTGGTGAAAACACTAACTAAATTGGACTTTTAGAAACACTGAAAGAACTGAATCTATCCCTGAAATATTTTTAAATTAGATGTTCCACATTTTAAGAACCTTTGGGTTCTATGCACTCCAAATTGAGTTAAGACGGATGTGTTAAAATAATTCCCTCTCTCCCTCCCTTCCTTCTTCCCTATCTTCTCTCCTGACTTGCTTTGTTACTTGCATTTCTGGTTTTATATACAAGCATTTCATTCTTCATTAATAGTGCTTCCCTACCACTTATGGATTTGAATTCTTACATAAGAGATATCCAGGTAATGTAAAGCATATGGTAGTCATGGTCAGGAGATAGATAATACTGTATATTACAGACTGAACTCCCTTCATCATTTTTGGTTGTAGCCTTGAACGTATGTCAATCCAATGAATATCAGAAAAAAGGTTATCTGAAGCAATACACTGCATAATGTATACGCAAGACTGACTGAAAATAATATATTAATGTTCCTCATTCTTTGCAATTTTACACATCAGAATGGACAAATGCACTGCTACATAGGGACAAGGCAAGAAATCTGAGTCCTGTCCAACTCACACACCAGCTGCAGCCAGTCTGTATTCCCTCTGATTGTTATGCAAGAACACTGGCAAAGAGAATGGTTTACAGACAAAGGCTGCTTGTGTTTGCACCCTATATTTCTACTTGCTAGAAGTAGGGACTTGGGCTAATGACTGCAAAGTTCTATGCTTCAGTGTCCTCTGCTGTGTAAGAGGGATAATATTACCTACCATTTGAGACTTTTCTAAGAATTCAATGAGTAAATACCCCTAAGGTAGTTATAGGGATGACACAATCACATATATATATATATATATATATATATATATATATATATATATATATATATATATATATATATATAAATTAGTTAAAGGAATAGAGGAAAGGAAAGCTGAAAGGGTAGGCAAATGGGGAGACATACATTTTAGGAAAAAAAGACTCCCGTTTGTTCTTCCAATTATTTACTTTATGATTCTGCATACTCTGACTTCTTCATTAGCCTATAACAATAGCCATAGTTTCAGTATAAAAACAATTTGCTTAAGAACTACAAACAAATGAGATTATATGGTTAAAGAGTTCTTATTCACGTACATTGCTAGTGAGAACATATTGCTACTAATTTATAGGAAATTTTGCAATATTTAACCAAACAATACACTGTATGCACTTAACTCAAGACCCTGAATTTCTTTCTACTTCTAGGAATTAATCCTAAAGATATACCTCCAAAAATACATTTGCATGAGGCCATTCATGGACACATTGTTTATTATTGTGACAATTCAAATGAATAAATCTTCAAACACAGAAGAGTGATTAAATAAATTATAATATATCCATACTATGTATAGATATTATGAAGCTGGAAAAAAGAAACTAAGGAAGATCTCTATGAATTGATATGGAATATTTTCCATGGCATATTGTTGAGTGAAAACAAAAAAATAGAATTAAAAATTTCCTGTAGTATTCTACCTTTTTTGCATGGTATAAAGAGATATAAGAAAACATTTATAGATCTGCTAATTTCATGCAAGGATAATTTCAGAAAGGATAAATCAGAAACTAATGAGATTGGTTACCTATAAGAGGTGATTGGAACAGGAGAGACTGAAAAAGGAAAGTATATGCATATGCTTATCTTTCTGTGAGCAATTTGGGACATAAACATGTATGCACTTGAAACAACACCGGTAGGAGTACCACTTTTCACAACACTAGTTACTTCTTTAATCATTCTGAAATAGATATTAACTGGTGAATATATTTTTCCTTCCCAGCTGTCAGCATTGCGACAATAATTGACTTTCTCCCACTGAGTACTCATGACAATAATGATTTTTATGCTTTTTTAGCTCTAAGTACAATTTAGAGAGGAAGAGATGGAATCAGTGATAAGAAGGAAAAACACAGCAAGAAAGGACAGTGGATCCAACTAGTTAGTATCATTAAGTTATAGCATCTAAAAATATACATGTACTTTTATATATGTGACTTTTGCTTTTTTTTTCTCAGATGGACAGTGTTTTCCCACCTGTAGTGCTAAGGATACAACCCAGGGCTTCATGAATGCTACGAAAGTACTGTATAGCCTCCCCCATTATCAATATTTGTTAAAATTTTTAAACCTACCTTGACACAACATTATCATCCAAAGTTTATGGTAAGGTTCACTGTTGGTGTGGTACATTCTGTGGGTTTGGATAACTGGTGTTAACAAACACCATTAAGGATTACATAGTTTCACTGCCTTCAGAATCGCATGTTCATCACTCCCTCCCCATTAATCCCTGGACACTATTCACCATTGATTTTTTTTTTTAACTATCCCCATAGTATTGCCTTTTCCAGAATGTCATTTACTTGTAATCATACAGTATTTACCCTTTTCAAAATGGCTACTTTTACCACTGAGGAATATAACACTCTTCCATGTCACTTATGGCTTGATAGCTCATTTCATTTTAGCACTGACCTAAGTGTCTTTTCATTAAACTATGCTACATATTGTGATACAGGCTAGATAAAAGACAGGCTCTTTTGTCTATAACAATTTTTAATCTTCCCCCAGTCTACAATATCCAGATTTTCTTTGGGTCTACTTCATTAATTTTTTTAGGAGACATTTTCCTTTTCTGTTTTTAGGACTTCTTTATTAGAAGTTCTGTTATAATTCTGCATGATTTTTTATATGAGGTTAATTGGGTTTTGTACTCAGACAGGCTGGGCTTAGATTTTGGTTCTACCCCTTATCAATTTCATGGCATTGAGTTACCAGAACTCTTTGTGTTATAAGTTTTCATTTCTAAAATGGGAATAATAATATTGCTTATGTTTGGTTGTTGTCATGATTAAATGTGATAAGCTTTGGAAGGTTCTTAGCAAGGCATCAGGCACATAAACATCTTGTATGAATGTGAACATTGAAAATCTTAAAGATAACTGCAACATTCCAAGTATTTGGTTGAACTATATAAAACTCTCAATGCTTCACCATCCTCAATCTGAAAGTATGACAATGTCAAATGGTTTGGCTGAATACAAAAATGTAGAATTGATATTTTGATATATCCATAAACAAACAATAATAGAATCTTGTTATAAAGCCTTAACTATATAACTTTTATGTTCATTTAGTGGAAGCAGAAACTGGGGCTCAAATTTTACTAAAAAACCTGTGCAGTTTCTTTCTATTAGTACTGTCCCTTCCTCACATGTCCATCCAGCAAGCAAGATTAATACAGGCTGTAAATGATATTAAAGCATGTCGACACCAGCCTAAACAATTTCTGGTGATGAGATCATTTCTGCTCTGGAAATAAAAAGCATAATAATCATGCCATTTTTACATGTACAATAAAAGTCCTGTCACATTGCATGCATCTCCTAGTTCAGGAGAGTAGTGCACTATCTATTGGCAAAATTTCATTACTCTCACTAGATAAAGTGGTTTATTTTGAGAACTTTATATTTGTAGAAATCCTTCTGTGTTTAAAAAAGTCACTTAAGTTTTTAAAATTCAAAATGTGCCATGTATTTTATTTCTGTTGAAGTCACATATGGCATGTCACATTTTTCTCTTCTGACACTTCTTTTACAGGATACCATCCACTGAAGAAAGAGTGGTCACTTCTCCTTGTGAGTGGAACAGAGAAAAGAGTTTGTGTTAGAATCCAAACCTTTTCTGACCTGGGCTATTGGTGCTACCACTCTGGATCCTGAGGCTGGAATCCTATTCACCATTTATATTAGCTGGCAATTTACCAAGCACTTAGGTGTTAAAAATGGCAGCCACACAATAATTAGTATTAAGGTCATTCATTGACAAGAAAACTCATAAAGAAAGACTAATCTTTCTTGTCAAGAAATCTAAGCTAACACAGAAATCCATTTCTTCTATAAATGTCATCATTGCATAAGTCTTAGTTCATGTTCCATGGTTTGGTTTCTCTGCCCATCTTCTTAATTGAAAAAATATCTAATTTCTGCCTTGTGTGTTCAGGATGTGGAAGCAATTCCTCTAATAACATGTGTTTTCCCATTAGACAATAAACAAATAAAGGTGGACATAGTGACACAGCCTATAATCCCAGTGGCTCAGAAGTCTGATGAGGATCACAAGTTCAAAGCCAGGTTCAGCAAAAGCAAGGCACCAAGCAACTCAGTGAGACCGTGACTCTAAAAAAAAAATACAAAATAGGGCTGGAGATGTGACTCAGTGGTCAAATGCTCTCGAGTTCAGTACCCAGTACTTCCCTGCCATTCACACAAAAAAGCAACATAAGAACATACACTATCTGCAATTTTAATTATGCCCCTAAATGAGAACAGAAAAGTTAATGATAACCATAATATACTTATTTGAATTCCATTCATCCTTACAAATACTAGAGATAAAAATTCAGTTTGGCTCTCTAAATCAGGCATATATTTTTATCTCTGATAAAATGTTAATTTTGTATCTATAGTTATTCAAAATAAAAAATCATGAATATTTTATGTGCAAAAATCTGGCTGAAAAAGTGGCAAAAACAAATACTGGTCAATTTTTCCATATTTTATTGGTACACTGTACTTAGTATTGGTCACTTTTATAAGCCATTGAAAACATAAATGAAAAATAAGTGAAAGCAAAATTTGGAAATTTTATGATTGTGAACTGTGTGTAGCAAAATATTCTGGGTTTTCGAAGAAATACAGAGTGTGGCTTTCATTCATGTCACTTTCTGTAAATTAGAATCAATGTGGAAATAGTTATTCTGGAGTAATAACTGTTGCATGAAAATTATTATTGTAAAATGTTTTTTTTTCATTGCTGTCAACAATTAACTCATAGGTTACAACTCACCTAAATTATTTCTATGAAATAAAATCAAATATAGAAAATATCTTCTGCCAAATATTCCATAAATTACATTAAGATACTGTATAGCAGACTACAAAATATTCCAGAATGAGAACATATTATTTACTAAAGTAAATTAAAACAGAGAGAAGAAGGTAAAGAAGAAAAATGTTGGTATTTCATATTGGCAATATCAAAATAGCTTACAGATACTAAGTTAGTAATGAAGTAAACATGCATCTTCATGATACATTTAATAAATTGAGGTATAGCAATTGAATCACTGGAAAGACCATTCAGAATAATATGTTTGTGTAATCCTAAAAATATACTTGAAAGTTAATAAATTTTAAATCTATCAATATGTCCATTTGATGTATAATATTTTATGCATTTCTAGAAAGAAATTAGATACTGCAATTGTGCAACAAACCTAAGAATGCTTACAATCCTACTGCATACTTTAAAATACAGTTTTTAGCTAGTGTAGTGGTGCACACCTGTAATATCAGGGACTTAGGAGGATTACAAGTTTGAGGCTTGCCTCAGCCCCTTAGTGTGACCTTGATTCAAAATTTAAAAAAAAAGGGGGGGTCTATTTTGTTAGAGAGCCTCTGAGTTCAATCCCCACTACTATATAAACAAACAAGTAAATAATTAGTCTTTTTAAAGGTCCAAACTTTACTGTTTATGTTGTATCACAAGGAGAAAAAAAAATACCATGCAATTGTGGTGGCTAGCTGGTCTTTCAGAGTCCCTTCTAAGGAAATGATGACATTGAAACTTTTTTAATGTTTTCATTTCCAGTTTCTTTGGTTTCTGTATGCACTTTGGGGTGCTTTTGATCTTTTACTAATTTATTTCAAAGCACCAAAAGATATTTCCAAGGAATTGTTTTCCTGCTTTCGTTTAGTACCTGCAGCAAAATTACAAATGCTTTAAAAGAGCATTTTGCCACAGTATCACGAGAAAACCCTACTATTTTATTCTTTTCATAAACTTGTTTTCTGTGATCATAGTTGTGGAACCAAGGATACAGTCTCCTGGGTCAAAAAAAAACCAAAAAAACAAAAAAACAAAAAAACAAGAAAACAACTTAGGTTCTTCAGGACATTTTTAACCTGAATGTAACAAAGATGTCTACAAATTAGAAAGCAGTCACCCATGAAAATATACAAGCAAGCATGTAGGACAGACATTAAAAGTAAATAAAAAACAAAAGTAAATTAAACATATCAAGCTAAAGTGATACAAAATAAAGATGAGATGGGCCAGGAAAGTTTTCTTGAAGAAGTTGAAAATAAAAAATATAATTTTTAACTAACCTTTGATCCTTAAAAAGTAAGGTATATTAATAGAGGCATATAAAAGAAAATTGTGTAGCTAATTAGGATATAAAAATAGAAAAGGCACTTAGTTTATTCTCAAGAGTCATTCATGTTCTCATGCATGGCAGTATTTCCTTCGTTCTTAAGGCTGAATAGTAATCCATACCACATTTTCTGCATCCACTTATCCATCAATGGACATTTAGGTTGTTTCAATACTGTGAATATCATTAGTCAAATGCTGCAATCAATGTGAGACTGTGAATCTCTTAAAGATCTCATGTTAGATCTTCTGAATAAATACACAGAAGTAGGATTGCTGGATTACATGGTAGTTATATTTTCAAGTTTTAAAGGAATCTTCATAATGGCTGCACCATTTTGTTGAAGAGTTATCTCATGTTAAATATGATATGTCAAGATCATTGTAATGTTTTGAGCAACCAATAAAAAAAGATACAATGATGAACTAACAAAATTAAAATTATTTTCAAATGTGAAAAAAGAGGTTTACAACAATAAAAACATTTAAATAACAATTTTGAATTGTGACTAGGTCTTTGAAAAGGGAAGGAATATTTTAAAAGAGCAAAGCAATGATATCATAATATTATATATTTTGAGTTTTATGTTATATAATATAATAAATATTACTTAAAGTATTGGAATTTCTCCTCAAATCAACATTTTTAACTATAGTATGAAGTTTGTAGTAGCTTAGATATATAGTCTTAATATACTATACTAATTCTATGCTAGAGTTTTTGGTTCTTCCATCGCCACCCTGCAATTCATATCCATCTTTCAAAGTTAGTGACCTATTTTTTTAATCATTCTCTCATCTATCCATCTCTCACCAAATCAGAATTAACCATTTTATCCTTTAAGAGTATTTTCTTTAATTTCCACATATTAGTTATATTGAGAAATGTTCACTGCCAGGTGTGGTGGCAAACACCTGCAATCTCAGTGACTCTGGAGGCTGAGGAAGGAGGATAAAATGTTTAAGGCAGCCTCAGAAACTTAGGAAGACACTGTCTCAAAACCTGAACAATTAAGAAGGGCAGGGGATGTAATTCAGTGGTAAAATGCCTGTGGGTTCAATCCCCAGTACACTACTACTATTACTACTACTTCATCATCTTCTTCTTCTTCTTCTTCTTCTTCTTCTTCTTCTTCTTCTTCTTCATCATCATCATCATCATTCTTTCCCAGTATTTTTAACTACTTGAGAATAAATCTCATTATTATAGAGCCATTTGGCTAATTTTTAATATATAAGTTTTTTAAATTTTTCATACATAATATAGCACAAAATGAATTTATAATAGAACACAAGACTTGATGAATATTACATTTAGTTATAATTAATCTTTTGACCTAATTGTTGACTAGTTCCTAATATATAAAATTGTAATGTAATGGCCATGTTTATGAAATTCTATATTAATTTTTTTTCAAATATCTATCAAAGGTAAAATACATACAATACATCTTAACTGATATATCTTTGGCAAGTGTTATTAATGCAGAATTGATCTTCATGAAGTTTTTTAACAATTTTGTGCATATATCTATAAATTCATTTTAACCTAAGACTTTTTCAAATTAAACATTTAAAATTTATAAAAAACATATGTATATGTGTTTGGGGTTTTGAGTTTTGATTTACTCTGCTTTAACATTCAAATCAAATGCTTCTTTCTTCTTTGGGGTGTAAGGGTGAGTACCAGGGATTGAACTCAGGCACACTCAATCACTTGAGCCACATCCCCAGTCTCTTTTATATAAGCTGTTATGAAACCATTTTAAACAAATGCTTACATTGTTTTGATACTTATATTAAGTTATTTTGCCAATGAAGGCCCAATATGTTTTAAGGGTAGGTTACTGGTTGTTTACTATTGAATGTAAACATGGAAAAGAGGCTCTGAATGAAAAACTTCAGAAAACTATCCAGAAAATAAATTACGCACACTGCAACCAAATGAATTATTTACAACTAAACTAAAGTTATCTAGGTAAAAAAAAAGGCAAAACCTAAACTTTCCTCACAGCATTTTAATTTATCTGTAATACTAACCTTTGCAAAGCAGGACTTTGGGCAGAGTTAGTCACTGTGCCTTTCATCCCACCACTCATTGCCCAAACATCACCTAACTTCAAAATTATTAAAATCCAGCCTAAAGGCAACTGAGGTGACCCATTTCTTTCTTTCATGAATTAAAACTTAAAAAGCATCCCAATTAACAGATTAAATATGAAGCAATTTCTCTGGACAGAGCGGACCGCTAGCCAAAAGCACATTATACAAGAATCAAAATCAGTGAGGAAAGGCCATACTCCAGTATGAACTCTGGAAAAGGCTTGGTGGCTTTCTCCCTAATATGATACCAGATAAAAAGGCCTAAGAATGTTTCAGCAGATGGACCAGCTGAGAGCCCAGATGCCTTCTCTGATACAACACATCTTAGAGCTTCTGCTACCATTAATCTAAGAGCCCAGAAAAGGCCTAAAAATTCTGGACATTGGAGAAGAAAGAGGGTTAGAGACAAGTGGATTGTGGTATGACAAATGGAAAAAGAAACCGTGACAAACAGAGATATGAAAAATTGTGGTATATATGTATATTAAGAATTGTAATGCAAAAAAGGACATGTATAAAGGCATAAAGTTGCATGAACATACTTTATATACAGAGATACGAAAAATTGTGCTCTGTGTGTGTAATAAGAATTGTAATGCATTCCACTGTTGTGATTTAAAAAAATAATAAAATCAATAAAAAAGAACTATAGAAATGAAACTGAAACTATGATTTTTAAAAATCTATAATTGTGGTTATATGATTTAAAAAATAAGTAAAGGGAATAATAAATTTTGATTTCATGGAAGAGTATCTGATAAATATAAATGGGCAAACATTTATGAAAGTTATTTTCAGACAACAGATTACATGTATTAATGACAGTAATGCCTGAGAAGGAATAACAAAAAGATGATCCACATTATCATTCAAACTTTATTCCTGGTGTTATTCTGTTGTGGGGAATGCCCATATAATTCTTGCTCTGGATTAGCTGAAGAGACAAAGACTGAGTTTGGGCCTACTAAGGTGCTAGAATTTCTGAGACAAGGTTCCAAAGAAAAAGGAGCAATACCATAGAGTTCAAGAAATTTAGATAGCAGTCCATCAGCTGTTGAATCTTTGACATAATATTAAATTGAGCCTATATTGGATAAAATGTTAGAGCTCCACAAAATATCCTCCAGAGAAAGAATTACTGGAGACCTGGGAATAGAACAATTCCTTGAGCTTATCCAAGGCTACTAGATATTAGAGTTCCTTCCAGTCAAAGTAGAAAGGCTTTATTAAACATGCTGGGCATTCAGTAGAGAACCTAGAAAGGCCACAGCTAAAGAATACTCTATACCTGCCCTAAAAAAAGCTGAACGACAAAACTTGAAATGATCAAACTAGACTGCAAGTAAATAAACAAAATATTGGAACCAATTTAACAGTATTGAGGAACAGCTCTCAGCAATGTGGCATTCCCAAAGATAAATATACAAACAAATACACATTCAAAAAAAAGCAAATGCTTTATGGTTTAGTAAAGATCAAGAGAACTATGAGGGAAAACAAATGACAGACACACAAAAAAAACATATTTAAGGATTATAGAAAAAATTATTCAGAAGACAGGAAGTCTGCTTAAGTTAAAATGGTTATGAAGAGAACTTGCGAAGATAAAACTTCCACTATAATGCCCTGAAAACATCCCAAATGTGGAAAACAAAAGAAGCTAACGCTGCACAGAGTGGCGGCATAGAGCTTCATCTTCCAGGATTATAATCAGAGGTACAGAATATGCATGTACTGTTGAGAGCCACAGCAGAAGGGGCCACAGCCGAAGGGGCCCCAGCAAACTTCCAGCTGCCGGCTGATGATTGGCTCACAGCGGCCCCAGCAACATCTAGCTGATTGGCTCCTCTGCGGTGATGCTCATTGGGCTGTTTCCCTGCCCTTTCAGACCACGGAGCTGCTCATTGGGGGACTTTTTTGGCTCCGCCCACGTGACCCAGCCAATCAGCCTCAAGAGCAGGAGGATTGTGGGAGGTGGAGAGAGAGGCTTGTGTTGGAGAGAGAGGTTTGTGGAAAGCCGGTGGTGGTAGTTGGGGCTCTGAGGGTTTTTCCTGAGAGGCTGTTTTGTTTGGCGTGTGTGGTTCTAAAAATAAAGTTAGTTTCTTTTGACAAGTGACTCCTGATTGTGCCCAGCCAGACTGCGGCATTTGGTGGCCCGTACGGGGATCGAACCCCCGACCTTGGCGTTATCAGCACCAAGCTCACAGAGCTTCATCTTCCAGGATTATAACCAGAGGTACAGAATATGCATGTACATTTGTCCATAATTAGAATTTCACACCTGCGTCAACTGACAGCTCTTCAGTGAGGAACACGTAGTCCCACAAGGATCCATTGACCTCTTACACACTTCCACTTCCTCCTGGGCTTTGCTTGGTGCTGGTCATCTTTCTCCATTACAAGTGAGCTCAGCAGGCTTTCACCATTCACTGTACATACATCTATGATTTTAAGTATGTTTTGCAATTTTTACTAATACATTTGTGACTTTAAATGCATATTTTAATAAAAGAAGACAATACATTGCAAAGATACCAGGAAGATTTGTGATGTATGTGAAACACATGGGACAGTGATTAGCTCACACATGGTTCTCAGTGGAGCGCTATTATTATTAAAACAATCAGTCATCTTCAAAGCTTTTATAACTTACTTAGAAGCTTAGCTTACTTATATGAAAGGCAAAACAGCAAATTTCTAGCTGTCTAATTAAAAATCTATATTTTAAATTTAATAATGGTTAAATAATATCTATAATCATGAAATCATCTTATGGCACTTGTGGAAAAATACAGGCTATAATTTGATATATTTAATGACTACATTAATTAGCAGTCCTATTATCACTGTGATTTGGAGACCAAAATTGGTCACAAAATCATGATTGCAGTGAGTGTAAAAAATACAGTTACAAGCCCATAAATCACATCAAAACATCTGACATAGAAAATTTTATGTTTGTAGTTTTAAATGGCCCTCATAGATCCATGACTCAAATATTAATACTATTTGTTATCTCCACACTTCAATGCTATATAAAATAATTACACTAGTATGATTAATGGTTGTAATAAATAAGTAATTAAAATTATATGTGACAGCACTATAATCCACATAATAGGTTTATCTAATTAAATTTTCAGCTACAAAACTTCTATACTGATTAGATAATTTCTATAAAAGCCTGCTACTCAAATATTTAAGATAATACTCCTCCAGCCCCTTTCACTTTTGTTTTTATGAGTCAGACAGGTAGACCACACTGAAGCACAAAGTACAAAAAATAATCCAAATATCTTTATAAAATACTACTTATAATTATGAAAGCATTACATGTTTATTAAAAATTTTAGCCAACAGATTTATTGACTAAGAACACAATCCCAACTGGAAAATAACAAACTGATAGAGAAGCATAAAGTGTCCTTAGCAACCGAGTTTATTATTGATCATAATGCCAAAGAGCTTGGGTTAGGATGAGTGATGGCTGCTGACTGTGAAAACTATAGGGATTGACCTAATCAATTTAAATTATGTTCTCCTGGTCTGTTCTTTCCTTTCACTGCTCTAACTTGAACTTATATTTATCTCTATGTTCAGTTAATGAATGAATAAAGTATAAAAGACTTGGAGAAATTATTCAACTAAGAGTTTATCTGTTAAATGTCCCTGGGTTATATTATAGCATGTGCGACTAAAAGAATAAAGACACTTCAAGGGAGAGAACCATATGGATATGAAGTGCACAGCATTTTCACTGAGACAAATGCTCCCAGAACATGCAGGACATTATTTGCTTCCTGTGCATTTCATTTCTAAATTGCTCTCTACACAATGTCAGTCAAGGAGACTTATAGTAATATACATTTTTAAATGGGCAAATGCAATAATATACCCAATACTATCCAAAAGGTGCAATATAATAGAGTTATTTAAAAATAAATGTGAAGCTATTAAGTGCAGAAACCACAAATTATAATGTATTTTCATCAGCCATGATTTATATCATGTTTTCATCTAGGCAGAACTTCCATAATGTCATCCACTAGAAGTCAACTCATCTCTTGACTAAGTAGACTAACCTAAATGGAAAAACAAACTGATTGAGAAGGATAGTGTCTCTCACTATAGTAAAGAAACAAATAGTAGAAATATGATGTTTTTGCACACTATAATATATATTCCATTGATATTTGACATGCACAGTAATCTACAATATTTGTAAGATTGACCAAACAGTTTTATGGAAAAAATTCATTAATAAATTATACATTAGCTTGAACTAGCAAGAAGCTTTATCCGTAAAGGAGAGTAAGCAACTATTACTGGAAGTTCTACTTTTGGGGGACATAGAGTAATTTTTAGAAATAGGTTAGGTTCTGAAAATTTGATTGTAAATTCATTTAATCATAAGTACAAAGTAACACTTCAAAAACACCAATCTGCACAAAAATACTGCTGCTTTTTTCGTTCTACGAAGGGAGGATTTTAATTTTCTTCTATCACAAATAAGCTTAAGCCAAGCTGTTATCTCAGACATATTGTAAGCTGCTGACCCAGACACATAAGACTAAAATGACTTCATACAATTTCTACCATCCTCTGAAGGTGGCTAAGAGTGGAAGTACATGTCCTTGACCTGCACCTCTCTTCTTGTCAACAAAGAACATTAATTGAAAATCTGTGAGAAAATGCTGCAAATAAACTAGTAAATTATATTATGCCCAACCTAATAAATTTATATGTTGGTGGGGGAAAGAATTATGATCCCTAAATATAGAGATAGTGCAATATCACCTATATTTCAGAACTGAATATTATAATATAGAAATTCAAGAAATAAGAGGTCATTGTGATTTGGGGCAACTGGCGATGCAAGGTGAAGAACTGAATCTGTTGCAAAATGGATAGAATATTGAAAAGGAAAGAAGATAATGAATAATAATCACGTGGCTAGGGGAACAGCAAAAATTTAAAACAGCAAAAAGATATGATTATTACAGAAGAGGGGAACACAGGGATGAGGAAACTGACTGGATCTTCAAGCTCCTGCTGAGGTCCAATGGGATTTATGGTGGGTGAGTGAGGAAGGCTAGCTCATAAAGATGTATCCTGAAAGAGACTCAGACATGGTAGATATAAGAAAATAACAAAAGAGTGTAAAAATTTAGCAACGTTAGTTTGGAGTTTGTAAGTCACCATTAACAGTAGAGGAAGTATCCAGAAACGGATCCAAAACACAACAAATGCATCAAGCACACAGAATTCTTTCAAATATTGTTAAGGCAGATCATAAATTTAAACAAGAAGTATGCTACAGACTACAAGTGGGAACATTCACCTGTTTTTTTTTTTTTCATCGTGTAGCACTTCTTTTTTTTTTCTGTATCCTTAAAATATGTGAATTTATTTATTTATTTTTATTTGTTTTAATTAATTACACATAACAGTACAATGACCTTGACATATCATACATTTGAATCAGGTGGGATAGAATATCTCATTTTTCTGAGTATACAGGTTACAGAATCATATTGGTCATGCAATCACATATATACACACAGTAATAATAATGTCTGCTTCATTCTACTATCCTTCTTATCTCCCCAAACCCTCCCCTTCCCTCCCATCACATAAAAATAATTAAATATAATAAAATTATTGTGGAAAAAAATCTAGGGTAATGCTATTCTTTTTTTTTACCTCATATCTTCATACATGTATTTTGTATAAAAATGAGGGTCTCCTTCCACCTTCCATGCAATTCCCTTTCTCCCTCCCTTTCCCTCCCACCCCTCTTCTATATGTAGAGGTAATCGTCTTCCCATGCTCTTCCTCTCTTCCCCATTTTGAGTCTCACCCCCCTTATATCAGAGAAGACATTTGGCATTTGTTTTGGGGGGGATTAGCTAACTTCACTTAGCATAATCTGCTCTAATGCCATCCATTTCCCTGCAAATGCCATGATCTTATTATTTTTTAATGCTGAGTAATATTCCATTGTGTATATATGCCACATTTTTTTATCCATTCATCCATTGAAGGGCATCTAGTTTGGCTATTGTAAATCGTGCTGCTATAAACATTGATGTGGCTGCTAAATGAAGTTTTACTAAACTGTTTCCATATACTGTATTAGGTTAGAATGCCACTTAAGTTATCCCAGGTAGAGAAAAAGTTTCACAAGGAAGTTTTACAGATTTTGCTTTATTTATTTGTTTTTATTGGTGCATTATAATTATACATAATAGTGGGATTTATTATGCCAATTTGTACATGCACATAACATAGTCTGATCCATCTCATTCCCGTTTACCTTCCCTTACTCTCCCTCCTGGTCTCCTATGATCTGCTTCTCTACTCTCTTGATTTCCCTTCTATGTTTATAATTATTATTTTAATGTGTGAATAATCATTATATGTAAAAGTATTATTCAATGTTATCAGATCCTTTGTTTACTTTGAAACAAAGGTATTTTTAAAAAAGTACATGTAAACTGGTTTGTCAGACACTAGTATGGCAATATGTAAATCAATGGATGTGTAACTGATGTGATTCTGCAATCCATATATGGGGTAAAAATGGGAGTTCATAACCCACTTGAATCAAAGTGTGAAATATGATATGTCAAGAACTATGTAATGTTTTGAACAACCAACAATAAAAAATTAAAAAAAATAAATAAATAAAATTTAAAAAAAACTGGTTTGTAATATGATATTGAAAATCAGCTTGGAAACTAAGAAAGACTTGGAGGGCTGGGGCTGTATCAGTGAGTGCTAGAGTGCTTGCTTAGCACACATGAGGCCCGGGGTTCAATCTCAGCATCACATAAGAATAATTAAATATAATAAAATTACTGTGGAAAAAAAAGTTCTTAAAAAAATAAAAAGACTTGCATAAAGGCCAATTTGATAGTGTCTTGAAGTCAAACTACCTGAGTAAATTCTACCAAACTAAAAACTCTGCTTAGTTAAGTTACTCTATCCATTATTTCACTTAATTAAAATGTGAGGAGCTTATATTATTAATTATGAAAAATTAATAAGTAATAGCCATTATCATCATCGTCATTATAAAGGACATGTTCAGGTTAGTTTGGTCCTTCCTACTGGTATTTTAAAGGGGAAAACTACAGTGTATACTCTCTTTATTTCATTTAATTGCAGTGCCAGGGATTTTACCTCAAGCTTCATGTATGCTAGGTAAACATTGTCCTACTCAGCTTAACCCCAACAGTCTGATTCCTTTTAATTCCCATTTAGCAGAAATTAAAGGTCTTAGAATAGTTCTGCATTAAAAAGAAATTACATATATTACTTTTTTCATCATTTTTTTAAGAAATGCAATGAAATCATGACTACCTGTTGTAGCCAACCTTCTATGATAATTACTATTTAAAAGGTGATTAAAATAACTAATTATCTCATGAAAAAAATATGATATGTGATGCCTTTTCATTGGTTAAAAGATGGGAGAATATCATTTTCAAAAGTCCTTTAAAATGTTTTAGGATAGGCTTCCCTTTCATATATTCATAAGCCCCAATGAATTAAGAAATCTTGAATCAGGCATTGTTTCTGAAATCAAACGTGCTTAGTTTAATCACTAATTTTCACTTGAATAATCATAAGCAGACAACAAGAGCATTAATAGGACTGTTAGAAGCTAACTGCCCGTTGTGCAATACTTCCAGATAGACAGGGAAAGGAAGAAAAAAACAAAAAGAAGAAAAAAGGAAAGAAAAAAAAAATGACTGAAGGGAAGGGAGGGGAAGTAAAAGCAGAGCAAGGCAGGCATAAAATCAGCAAGGAACTTCATATCAAAGTATCAGGAGAAACTTTTATGGATATAGGAGAAACAAATCCTCCCTGAACGAGAGAAGAGTTCAGGAACTGTAAAATTCAAAGGAAGAACAGAACACTATGATTGTATCCTAGGAAAATAAGTAAGAAAATAATAAACTTGAACTTTAAATTTGTAAACATTTTTTAAATTACTTCCACCTCAGCTTATCTCAAAAAATAAAAAATAAAATAAAAAAAGATGCTATGTGTTAGGGAAGGACCAATTTTCTCACTTTAAATTGAAAAACGTAGTATATTCTCAGAAGCAGATACAGCTAGTAGGAGTGCTTAGAGAAGTGTGCTTTGTGCCATATAATCTATTTTGAATTATCAGAAATTTTCAGGTAGTTTTGAAGAAATTAAATGTGGAAAAAAGTACTGCATATAGCCTGCTGAAGTTTCAAACATTTGTTAAACTTGCTTATGGCATGGGTTATTTTATCTCTTAACATGATGTAATGAGCTGATACACCCAAGAGGAAATGGTGGAATGGTGGGAGAGGAGAGAAACTTCTTTTATTTGGTCTCCTATAATAGGAATTAGGCTGTACATTCCTGAATCAAACTATGTCAGGAAAAATAAAAATAGAAACTCATTTTCTAACACTGTCCCTAACCATAATAAGTTTACAGTCTGCACATTACAGTTGCAAGATGCCACTCAATCCTCCCAACCATTCTGGGTGACAAATATCATCATGTTCACTTCAATAGAAAGGAGTCTATATCAAGGCCTTGCATTTTGAGGAGGTGAAAGAAGGGGCAAACTTAGGAATTATACTGCATTTCTAGATTATTTTCTACCACATCATCAGGGCAACCTTAGAGCCTCTTTGTCTTCATTTTTAATTGAAGAAATAATTTGGCACTTGTTATCATAGATACAGTTGGTTCATGACATACTATCAAGGTTCTAAATTATGTGTATGTTTGCATATGATGGTGTATTACTACAGCTGACATCATATTACCCTAAGTTCATGCCCCTAAGAGTCAGACACATACACTTAAATAAAAGTGAACTTAAGAGACTTCTCTTTTCTCCATCAAAAATTAAGTGACAATATTCTAATGTCCTAACAAGGTCAGTTTTGGTACACCTATGCATAAAATGCACATCCTCGATGAGTATAAGTGATGGGGTGATGAAATACTTAAACAGCAGACATTTTGCTTTATGCTGCACAAACATTGTATCACATAATCTTGTCAACAACTCCTATAAGCTGGATTTGCCTCTGAGAATAGATTTTGTTTTACAATTTAAAATAAAAAATTGTCCCTTCTTTCTTTCATCGAATTTATTGAGATAAGCTAAGACTGAAGAAATAAATTACAAGTGGAGGTTAGTGAAAATTTATTGTTTTTAATCCTGAAAGGAATAATTACCTCTTCATTGAATATAAGGAAAGTTAACTGTCCCTATATCACCTTGGTTTAAGTACTCAGACTGAAGTTTGCCAGGTGATAAAGCTAATATTCTTAGTCCTTCTTTGAAGCTGGCTTCAATCTCCTTTCAGCTATTCAAACTTAAATTTAAGAGCATATATATATATATATATATATATATATATATATATATATATATATATAAATGTGCTACCTTGCCAAGTAAAACTGTTTTCTCAATATAAGTGAAAATTATCTTGAGAGAAAAGGTAGATTAAAACATAATAATTTATTCTCAGACTTTTTCTGTAAAAATCAAGATACTAATGATTCCCTTCTGTAGGTATTTTCCTCAAATGTGTATGATTTTTGGTCCACTATATTTGAAATGGTAATCACTTCTGTTGGAAATACTGAGGGGGAAAAAAAAAACAGAATAAAGATTTAGGTGAAGTTAGCAGAAAAAACTAAAGTTAGCAGAAAAAACTAAAGTTGAGGTAAGGCTTCCCTCCATGATTCAGTAGAAAGGAAAGAGCTGAGTCTATTTTAGAAAGGCTGGTGTCAATTGCTTTAGCATGAAGTTATTGTGGCATAACTAAGTCTTAATAATCCTGGGTACCGAGAAGGGAATTTGAAACATACATATTCAGCTATGCCAAGTAGGTTATATAAAGGCTACTCAAAGTGTTCTGCATCACAAGCATCCAAGCTACTCAGTGAACTTGAGATCACAGTGGACCCTAGAGATGAGAATTAATATCACTGACTCATAAAGTCAGACATACATTGAACATTTGAATGGATAAAAAAAATCACAGTGCTAAAATGCCTCTTCATATGTAACAAAGCAATATTAACTTACAAGCATTTAGTTGATACTGAAGGCAAAGGTGGTGATATAGGGAATTGGGATGGAGAAAAGCTGTGAATGTAGATGTTAATTCTATAGTATCAATTGTTTCTATTTTTAAACATCGAATCTAGCATAGTACTGTCTTAGTAGTAAATCTGTCCTCTTGTTTTTACTTTTTACACTTTTGCTTTTAGAAATAAAAAGTATGATTTTTTGGTGGCTTGCTTAATCATACCTCCATTGTTATACTTCATACTGTGTTAGATTAACTGATTTATATATTGGCACAGCAATTATCAGAGCTAACCCAGTCATTGTGGCAAGGGCAACCTGTTGTCTAATAATGCACTGGAATATTAAGCATGCTGTATGGTAAGGAGAACTGGAGAGTCAGAGATGAGCTCAGTGCAGAACATCACACTTCTACAAGTCAATAAAATATCAAAAAGGAATCTCAAAAGTTTCTTCTTAGCCATAGGGTTGTAATATTACTTAATTTTAAATCCTGAATGGAGTAAGAAAAGGAATTTTCTAAGTCAAGACTGATAACAAACTATAGGGGATTTGGAAAATGCTAAATGCACAAACAGTAGAGACAGATTTTTAAAATGTGAAGGATTCTATTCCTGATATTGAACAGATTATAAAGAAATCAATCAGGGGGAAGAAAATATTGGGACTTCTTTTTAGAAGTACCCTATTAATTTGTGAAAATACTGGAATTTCATTAATCACGTGGCTGGAATTTTCAACAGTTTTAGTAAAAGAATAAATGAGTAGGTCTGAGAGTTTCCACACTATCTGCACCAACAAACATCAAGCAATTTTTGACATAAACATATGGGAATTTGAAATGAACATGTATATCATTTAGAATGTTTTTAATTGTAAAAATAAATGTCAATGCCCTACATATTAGAAAATCTTATTTAAAATAAAAACTACAGGAAAGATGAATGGTTCTATAATTAGAAAACCCCAGATAGGAAATATAATTCTTACTTGTACAAAGTTAATAGAAAAGTTAAAGCACAGGGCTTTCAGTGAAACTATATAAGGGTTTATGAGCATACTTTAAAAATAAGATAGGAAGGATCCATAAGGGAAAACAGAGTAGCACAATTATTTAAGGATAGCTGCAAGAAAACTAATGGCCAGAATGAACTAAGCTTTCTGAAAAGGTCTATAAAGAGCAAACCCAAGGCATTAAAAGCTATTTCTAGAATAAGAACAGTGCTTCAAGGAAGATGACATAATACTAATATAGTATAGAAAAAAGCCCCAAATTTTAAAATTCTATTTTCACTTGCATTTCTCTAACAAATTGAAAGAACATAAAATAGCAAATAACTGAACAAATATTTTAAGTATTTTATTCTCCCTGATCAAATTTGTGGAAATTAATAACAAAGCCTCTAACTAGCCATTGCAAATTAATTCAAGTCTCCAAGGATCTGGTCACAACTTAAAAATAAAACAAACATAAATAAAAATTAGTAGCATTCAACAATCAAGTCATTCATGAGAGGTGGGAAGAGATATTCACATCAAACTAATTTTCATATAGATGCTTACCAAATTTCAAGAAACTTAACAATGTTTTTTGTAGGTAATTACTTTTTAAACCCACAGAAACTAAAACAACAATACAGAATCACTAAAATCTTGCAACACAAATAATCTTAATTTTTATGCTTGTTTTTTTTTTGTTGTTGTTGTTTTTTTTTTTTTTTTTTTGTATTTCTTCTTCACCTCCTCTTTCCCCCTCCCTCCTCTACACCTCTACCCATCTCTCCTCTCACTTCTCCTTTTTTTGAATTCTGGTGATGGAACCCAGGGCCTCATATGTACTAAGCAAGTGCCTACCACTGATTTACATCCTCAGCTCTTTTTAAATTTTGAGACAGGGTCTAAACTGCCCAGACTGGCCTGGAGTTGTAATCCTCCTACCTCAGTTTTTAAATTGGTACAGAGGCTTATGATGTTGCTATAGTACGAGAAACAAAGTATCCCACGTATTTTCCTCTTACATTCATTAAAAATGAACTAAACTAAAAAGTATCATATTTCAATGGTATTTTAGCAACTGTGCACAAATAATGCTGATTAATGTTTCCAGTCCAACATAATGGATACTACGGATCTGATCAGCGAAAAGTTCTGAAAGATAGTTTTCTTATAGGATACCAGAATTAGAATTGAAATTCTCCTGACAATTTAATAATGAACACACCCATCACAAACTGACCCTTACATGGATAGATGTAAAAATTCCACATATGGTCTCAAAAATGGAAGCAAAGTATAATACTAGGAAAATTGGGCCTTAATATTAATTACATACAAAACCTAGACATATAGTCTCCTCTCTAATGTAAATAAACAGAATAATATAAATTTTTATTAGAATGAAGTAACAGCACTAATCTTTTCCAGAAATAAGAAAATAATCTACTACCGACTGTTCTTGGATATTGTCACATCACGTATGGAATACTGCATTCGGTTGTGAATAGTTTTACAAAGGATTTGCTTAAGTTTAGAAATGAGGACCTGAGGAAGCTTCCCTATTAAATGATAAATTTAGTACGGAAATATTAATATATAGTATTTATATTCAAAGCAGTTTCTCCTATTGACCCCAACAACAAAACTAGCATGACAATTTAGAAGTTATATGGTATATTTTATTTCAAAATACAGAATATCTTGGTAAGAACTACTTCACGATGGAGTGAACTTCCCTTTCTTCCATTCACTTACTTTTCCAGACATAACTTCTCAAAATAGATATCAATTAGTATTATGTGAGTCAGACTTTCACAGTTGTGACCAAACACCTAACAAGAACAATTTAAGGAAGGAAAAGCATATTTTGGTTCATGGTTTTAGAGGGGTCAGTCCATGGTCAGCCAACTCCATTGCTCTGGGCCAGTGGTGAGGCAGAACATCATGGTACAAGGATGAGACAGAGGTAAGTAGCTCAGGATATGTCAAACAGAAGCTGGGGGATAGACAGAATTCCCAGTATCTATCCCCCAGTTACCTACTTCCTTCAGCCATGCTCAACCTGCCTTAGTTTTGTTTGAACCACCTCCTAATAAAACCAAATGATTAATCCATAAAGTGGATTAATCCACATGAGGTCAAGGTCTTCATGATGTAATCAATCATAATATAAAATCCCTACCCCTAAACCTTTTTGCACTGAGGTTCATGCCTTCCACACATGAGCTTTTGAGGGATCATTTCAGATACAACCCATAACAAGTATTATAAAAAATACTTTGGTCCAACAGGCTTTATAAAATACTTCATTACAGGGAATCTCTGAATATTTATTGAGCATATGTTGTTTCCTAATTCAAAAGTATAAGACTATACACAAAGTTCTCTAAACCATGAAACTCTTTCTCAGGCCTGCAGTGCTGAGAAACCTTTTTTAAAAAGTAGTCACTATGCTATTGGATTTCAGCCTCCTTCATTAATAATGATTTATTCTTCCAATATCAACAGTTTAATATCTGAAGCTTTAAAAAACACATTTTCTCTGGACTAATGATCTGTTAATTCAGTGTGGGAAACTCACCAAAGGATTTTATAAAAGAAATACTTTGAAAAGTTGGCAAAACACACTCTGCGATAATTTCCAAGTCTAAGATATTATTACACTGTTTTCAATATGTAGCCAGAACCTAAACCAGTGGTCATCAAAATATTTGACTTGATTCAACAGGACATACAACACAGGTAGTGTGAAAGTTTAAGGAGTTTTTGTTTTTTTGTTTGTTTGTTTATTTTGTTTTTTGCTAAGTGCTCAAGATAAAAATAGTATGCATAGTTTCATTCATTACTACTTATTCTGTATAAAGCACTTGGTAACTCAAGTTCTTAAATGAGTAACAAAGCCTTTGAAAAGACTCCTGTTAGGCCCTGTTAAACAGATGAGGAAACTGAAGCATAAAAAATTAGATAACTTGCTCAACGTTGCCCCTAACAAATGGAGACAAGAGTGGAAAGTACAGACAGTGAAACCATAGTTTTAATCAATGTAATACTTCTATTTATTTTTAGGCTCCCTGCTTCCTAATCAAGGAAGAATATCAAGAAGAATTGGATATAATATAGCTTAATATAATATAAAATACAATATATTAAAGAAAAAACAATCTGGTAACTTCAGGCCTTCTGGACTCCTCTCTTCTATGGGCAAAACTGGTAACAAGACAGGAACAATGTAGCTAACCACTGGGTTAAATAACTCAGGAAGAAGGATGCAAGCACAGCAGGTTCAGGCCTAAAAGCAATGCAGTAACAGAAAGTACCAGAAGACCTCTACAGGCATTCAGGAGTCATGGGTGAGATGAGGTTCCTGGACACAACCTATGTGTAATCTATAAAGCAGATGACAGGATCTTTCTGACCATTAACTTCACCTTACAAGACATTACTTTTTTCTGAAAGAAAGAGCCAGAAAAAAAAAAATGATTTGCTTATTTTTAAAAGTAAACTTCAAAATAAAATAAAGCCCAGTTTGTTTCACATGAATTTTTATTTTCTGTAATTAGAAGGACAAAGAAGAGAAAATGTATCCGTATATGTAAATATCTATAATTACGTCATGCAAAATAATTAAAATGCAAAAAAGAATCACTTAACACTTTCTTCAAGGATAAAAATGCATGTGGGATTCCTACAGTTAAAATTGAACACACAACTATTGGTGATTGCTTATTACTAATAATACTCCTTATGTATGCATGTGTGTGTGTGTGTGTGTGTGTTTAATTTTAAAGTAAGCAGCATACAATTGGGATTATAAACTAATTTTAAACAGAACACTTTATGTACTGACAAAAACAAACAGGCTGTTTCTTATGTAAGTAAATCTCTAAAATAAACACTTCAGAATATGCAAAATTAGTCCTATTCTTACATTTTCCCCTATCAACAATGCTTTTCAAAAGGTATCCACTGGAGAGATGGACACCAGTCAGTGGTTTTCATAACAGTAGGAAGGTTAAAGTTACACATGTCCTAAGTGGCAGAATAATTACCTCCTCTTTACTACTTGAAATCATATACCTAAGTTCCAGTGGATGCTCTCAAATGTATGCTCTCAAACTATTCTGTTTTAGTCATGATTAAAGAGGAATAGAAGTTAGAATTTTGATGAAAATTATTACTTGCCTAAAATTGTGAGTCAAAAGTTAATTTATAATTGCCCCTTAGAAAAGAACTTTCATTATCCCTCTGAGTATCATCAAAGGCTTGTAAACATCTCTTCCTGATTAAGACTATGGACTCTGGAGCCTATGGTGCTTCTGTTTTAAGTCCTGTTCTTGCACTATGGTGTGAGCAAACTAGGGAAAATTAGAAGTAACATAGATTATAAGAGAAATATCACATTACACTGGATGAAAACTACATGAGTTAATAATTTTAAAGTGTTTTAAAATAATTTTTGTATTCTTGGAACACAAAGGTTTGCACATAACTACATATAGACCAAATTTGCTTCTGAATTCTTGATGCTCAAAATAGAAGCTTTTATTAATTCATTGATTTAAAATACATATAAACAGAGATTGACAGCAAATTGACACATAGGATTTTTCAGGGATGGTGGAAATACTCAAAGGCTAAATTATGGTAATAGCTACACAACCCAGTGAATTTTTTAAAAGCATTATATTATACATTTAGAACAGATGAATTTATCGGAAGCTGTTTAGAGGTGTGTATGCTTTATTTTAATCAAATTACGGTCTTTATTTATATATATGCATTCCTTTTTCCTTAACCTAGAAATAAGATTTTAATTGGCTATGTTGTCATTATTAAAAAACAAAATCAACCCTAAATTTGTAAATAAAGACTTTCAGATAATTTTTCCTATGCATTTGTTGAGGATCTGGAGAATATTAAAATAAAAAGGATACCTCTCCCTGCCTTTGAGAAGCTCTTCATCCATGGCAAAGGAGGACAAACTAAGGTCAGTGGACACATTCAAATGACCACTAGTTTTTGCAGACTATATGAGCTAAAAATGATTATAAAATTTGAAATGGTTGAAAAGACTAAATAATAATATTTCATGACAAATTTAAGTGTCAATAAATGAAGTTTTAATGTCACACAGCCAAACATCTTTTAAGTATTGGCAATGGCTGCTTTCATGATAGAATAATGGAGTTCAGTAATTGGGACAGATCTCTGTATCCTACCTACAAAAAATATTTATAATCCAGTACTTTAAAGAAAAAGAAATGACTGTCAACTCTGGGACCAAAATGGAGGATACAGAAAGGAATAATTTATGGTTAATCTTGTTTGCCTCAGTGTATGTTATTGAGAACCTTTCTTAAATCTACTAAGCTGAGTTTCTGCCTAGGACACTAACTACAATTGTGTTATAAACCGAAGATAACAGTGCTTCCACCACTGTGACTATTGGAGGTTTCAGTGTTGTGAAATTGAATAGCCTGAAAGGAACTATCACTATGAACACCACTATTCAGAACAAACCCCAAAGAATACAATGACTGTTATATGCTTTGGACTGTCAGAACAATTAAATTTAAATATCAATCCTTGATTTGTTGTTTCAAAAAACCTAGAAAATACCTGTTCACATTACTATTAATCAAAATACATTATATATTTATATTAATATAATATATTTATATTAATATATTTTATATATTAATATAAAGAAATACTATTATGCAACTAGTTTTACATTTTATGAAGAAAAATAGTAAAGGCAGCAGTCTTAAAGATATTATTGATAAATACTCACAAATTAATTATACATTGAATGAAGCTAATCCACAAAAGGACAATGAATTAAATATCATTATACCTATATATTGATATTCTTATCTACTGATAAAGACGGAAACTCATACTTAAAATATATGCACCTTTAAATAAAAAATATATTTATGTAAAAAAAGCACACCAGACATCAACTTAAAAAGTACATCAGACATGAATTTTCATTCATCCTTCCTCTGGCTCCATTTCTGAATATACTTTATTTGTTCAGTGCTATCTTTCATTTTGTTGTAATATAAAATGAATTTTATCATCAATATTCCTGATAACTTAATGAAATGATAGGAAAGATAACACTGAAAATATTTCCATAGATTTATAAGTGTAAGTGAGGATAAATGCATCAAATTTCATCATTTTGTGTATTTGTTTTCCATAAACACATATGCAATTAAACATGCTCTTGGTTTTTTTTTTTTTTTTTACTATTTTCAAGCTACAGTGTGATATTTATAAATATTCATATATTTATGTGTTTTTCCCCAATTAACCCAGAATATCTAGAATCATATCTTTCTTTTGGAGAAATGAATTCCTTAAACAGTATTCACAATTGTGATTTAAGATTACTTAATTCTACAAAGGCAAATGCAGAATTTTGGTTTTTAATATATTCAGTTTTAGAAGCAAAAAAATAAACTCAAAAGGATATTTTAAAAAATTCTGAACTATATTGCTCAAAATTATTTGTCAAAAATCTTCAGAGGACCTCCTCAATAGAATTATAACTGATAGATGAAATTTAATTGCCAGAATATTCAGCTTCATACACAGCCGTTTTTCATTATTTCTAAGACACTAATGGATACTAATTGGAGATAGGAGTGAATTTTTGAATAGTGCAACTGCTTTTAAATTTGTTATTAAATACTAATAAGATCCCTTGCTCAAATACCCCCCGTTTCTTATGTTCTTTCTTTGATTTGGAATTCCTTCTCTTTAAAAGTATAAAAGCATAAAAAGATTCAGGATGCTCACACCTTTATTTCTATTACTTTGATCAATTAAGTATTAGGACCATTGACAAAATGACCTCTAAATTGAGAAGAATTCGCAAAAGGGTAAATTTGAAGTCCTGGTGTTCATAGCAGGAAAAAGGTTATCACAGCTGTATCCATAAAAGGGAAAATGGCAAAAAGAGGGCACCAAGTTAGGAGAAAATATTAGGAAATAGGAAAGGGAGCCATAAAGGCACCACAGTGACAACCAAGAAGACAAACCCTCACATCAAGTCTATGTAAGGCGGTGGTGATAGTAACTATCTTCTTTGCCAAACAAATCTTAAACCTATGCTTCAAATGAGAGTATATGCATGAAAGTCACTGGAATAAATATATTTTACACACAAAAATAACATTATTATAAGGGTGTTGCTATTTCTGTTCTATAAATGATAAAGTTGATGTCCAGAAAAGATTAAGAAGTTTGCCCTGATAGACACATGGGACTGGGTGTCAAAGTAGGATTTTAATCCTAATATCCTAGCCCTAAGTACTCTGCATTAGATTCAGATCTTAGCTATGTTTACTGTGTGACCTTCGGCCAGTCACTTAAAATTTCCATGTTTTAGTTTACCTTTGGGTAATAATAGGTAATATTTGTAAAAGTGTTCAGAATAAAGCCTGGTAGTTAGCAACTATTATATAAATTTTGGATGAAAAAATAATTAAAAATGTGAAAAGAAAGCCTACAAAATGTTGAGAAAAAATTTTACCATCTACTCTTTCAACAGAGGATTAATATCCAGAATATATAAAAAAATTGAAAAATATTCAACCCTGAAAAAAAAACAAACAAATAACCCAATCAATTAATGGGCAAATGAATTAAATAGACATTTCTCAAAAAAAAAAAAAGAAAAGAAAAAGAAATGCAACTTGTCAACAAATATGTAAAAAAAAAGTGTTCAACATCCTTAGTAATAAGGGAAATGCAAATGAAATTTCATCTCATACAAGTCAGAATGGCAAAGATCAAGAATACAATAATAATAAATGTTGCCAAAGATGTGGAGAGAAAGAAAAACTCACACATTTTTGGTGGGACTGCAAATTTGTGCAACCATTTTGGAAAGAATTATGGAGATTCCTTAAGATTAGGAATGGAGCCACCATACAACTAACCCATCCTACTCCTTGGTATTTATCCACAGGCTGAAAACAGTATACTATAGCTATACCTGCATTTCAATGTTTCCACAAGTGAAATTCATAATCTTTAACTTAGGGAACTAGTCTAGTTGCCCATCAAGAATGGAAAAAGAAAACGTGGTTTATATACACAATGAAATTCTATTCAGCTGTAAAGAAGAATGAAATTATGTTATTTGTAGGTAAATGGATTGAACTGGAGAACATCAAGCTAGGTGAAAACAGGCAGACTCATAAAGTCAAGGGTTGGATATTTTCTCTCACGTGTGAAAACTAGAGAGAAATGAGGAATAAAAAAGAAAACTGCCATGAAAATAGAAAAGAGAACAGTAAAGTAGAGGAAGAGAATCAAGGGGGAAGGAGGAGGAATAGGGAAAGCAAGACACTGTACAATAAAAATGACCAAATTATGCTACATGCTTCTATGAAAATATCAAAATGAATTCCACTTTTATATGTAACCATAATACACCTATTAAATCCATCCATCATTCAATGGAAGACTAGTAGAGTATTAAAAGAGGAGCAGGAGGATAGGGGGAGGGAAGAGTGGAGGGAAAGTACTAGGGATTGAAATGAAACAAACTGCATACATTTATGAAGGTCAAAATGAGCCTCACTATGATGTGTAACTATAATGCACTAATAATGACAAAACGTACCAAATATACATATATTTGGTGCTATTTGTGATAAAATATTCATTACAAAATGAAAACAAAAAGGTGTATTAAAGTTTCTCAGCTAATAAATGGCCTCTGTGTAATTATTTTCATCTCTACTAAAAAAAAGAAATCAAAAAACCTTCAAATAAATAAATATGCCCCCCACTTAAATCTATGGCCAAGCTGTGCATGGTATCACATGTTTATAATCCCAGTAGCTCAGTGGGCTGAGGCAGGAGGATCTAGAGTTCAAAAACAGCCTCAGCAAAAGCGAGGCGCTAAGCAACTCAGATCTGGTCTCTAAATTAAATACAACAGAGGGCTAGGGTTGTGCCTCAGTGGTCCAGTGCCTCTGAGTTCAATCGCTGGTACCAAAAAAATTAAATCAATCAATCAATCAATCTATGGCCAAATGTGCTATCTTGCAAGGTATTTCATCAGAATGCACCTTGAATCTCTAGCTATCCATGTCAATATACCAGAGAAAAATTAAATCAGGAATAATACAAAATAGGCTAAAATAGATCAAGGAAGTTATATGTAGAAACAATATTGTCTATAAAAAATTTAATAAATGTCTTACAAATATTTAATGCTTGTTAAATTGACAAATGAAACATGTCTTTTTTATTGAACTAAACTTTTAAGAAAACAGAATCGACAGATTAAGATTTCAGTCATAATTCAACAAAAAAAAAATTAAAGGAAAAAAGAAACTGAAATGTAAAGATCTTAAGTTAATTTTTTATGGTTGCTTTTGGACAATCCTTATAATAAAGGTCATCAAAAAATACCTGTGCTTACATACTACCCCAAACAAAAACTGTGGGAAAACATTAACTAGTCAGAAACAGTGACTTTTAAAAAAATGGTATCAACCTTGATCAAAATATGGAGCCTTGGGAGAAACGTATGTGACCAAGGAAAAGTAGCAGCTATGAGATCACAGAGTGGAGGCTTAGAGTTGGGTAAATGTCCTGTGTCAAAGACATCTAAAACCTGAAAAACCTAACCACCACTTTTGTAGAATCAGAATACAAGCGGACTGAATTTTCATGGGACAAAGAAGCACTCTTATACCATTAGTTTTTCTTCAGTAAATATTTCCTTAAGTGTAATTATCATTAAAATTGATATTGATAAAAATAAATTTCCCCCTGCCAATAATTAATGGGCAGATGAAGATTAGACAAAAAGCATCAATTGAAGAGAAACTGGGGGCACCACCAGGTGGAAGGAAAAGAATAACTATGTTCAGGCAAAGTGGCTTTTCATCCAGTTAGTGCTGGCGGGATTGAAATTAGAGCCACCAAATGAAAGCCGGTAGACCTGATTTCTCAATTTAATAACTTGCTTAGGAAATGAAGATTAGCATCTGGAGGAGCATGAGTAACCACACTGGCAATAAAAATCTTATATTTCATGTTTGTAAATTAGAAAATGAAATGTCTTAAATCTGAAAATGTAAGTACAAATTTATTCTTAGGAAATTTCTCTACTCTTTGACTTGAATAATCTTAATGACATATCCTTTACTGACATTGAGATTGGTGAGCTTCAGAGTTTTCTAATGAATTAGAACACAACAGTTTTTACAACATAGCAGGCATCAGTTCTCCAAATTTGGCTCATTCCTGTACATTTGGATATATGTACACATATATGCCAACAGGTAGCTTGTCAAGTTAAATTATAATTAGCCTTAGAGTAAATTTAGAGCAATCTTCTGCTTTCAAAATTATCAAGCTAAATAGACCAAAACAGACATATGTTTTCTACAATCCAGATTGACAAAGAGCAATTTGTCCCATTATCTTAATGAATGCTCCACTGACCACCTGCATCCGAATTGTCTGTGATATTAAGTTGTTCAAATGTCTGGATACCAGGATGGACCTTCTGCATTATGATTAGAGAGCCTAGGAAACTGCACTAAATGGTTTAGAATTATTATTTTGTCAAATCATTACATCATATGTATAAAGTTGGAAGCACCACTCTAAAATCCCCATTTTACAAATAACAATGCATAACTTTGAAATAATAAAGCCAGATTTAAATCTAGATCTGACTACCTTGTGCAACACTAAATCACTGCACTATTCTGTCTCCTTCCTAATATTATTATAGTCACAGGATCACTTAGTTTGACATGAAAAAAATGCTACTATGATGGCTATCTTATGTGCAGGAGTTGAAGCACAAGCATCATGGGATTCCCTCCTCTCATCCCTTCTTTCTACCTTTGGTGTATTAAAACTAAAACCAAGGACAAATGGTGAAGGTAGAAGAAGGTATCTTTAAATTTTTCCCTTAGGAATAGTTAACTAAAATGAATAAACCAAAAAGAAACAATGCAAACTCATAGATCAAAGAGGAAAATAGCAATTAAAAGGGAAATAGCAGGAGCTAGGATTACAGCTCAGTGGTAGACCACTCACCTAGCATGCATAAGGCCATGGGTTTGATCCCCAGCACCATGAAGAAAAGAAATGAAAAGGAATGTAGCTTCCATATAAAATAGATTAATGACTCCTGCAAAATATAATTGCAGAGATTATGATAGTTATATCTCAAATAAACATAATTTCAACTACTTCAAGTATCATGAAACTCTGAAATATTTTTATATTAGTTTACCTAAAGCTGGCAAAAATATATGTTCTATTTTAAAGGTAACAAGCCTATGGAAAATATTTTCAAAATAATGATGATCCATATTTTAGTAAACAAAATTATTGCCTTTTATCTCACTCCTTAAGAGTTAGTTCCATTGCCTAGAGGATTTGTCCAAAACACACACAAATGGATAGATAAGCAAAGTATGCCTATTCAAATATAAGGACATGTAATCCTTTATCAAACACTCCATGAAACCTAGTAAATATGGAAAGGGCAATTCAGAATAACAGAATGTGAAGGAAAAAAAGGATATGTGCTGAGCAAATAACTGAAGTCTATGCTATGGGCATAAATACTTCACAATAACAAAAATAATAGCCAGTGTTTATTAAAGTTCCTTCTATGTGTCAGACACTGTAGTAAACCCCTAAGAAACCTTATCTAGTTTTCTATTAACAATAATTTTGTGAAACTATGTATGAACAGCAACAATTTATAGAGAGAAAATTGAAAAACTACAATAGACTTTGTATCCAACAGAAAGTCAGACAACTTTAAATTTCCAGAATTGGGAGAAAATCCATCATTATGGAGTGTCAGGTTTATACTGCAAAGAAACAATGTCTTCGAGTCTTTTCAACCAAAGATTGTATTTTAGGTTAGTTTGTTACATGGGGTTCAACATAAGCACCCAGGTACAAATGATGCAGTGGATGAGAGCTACCCTGGAATGCCATTTACATCACCTTCCAGGATTGGAACCAGAGGTTGCCATTGGATCCTGTACACCCATCTACTTTCAGATGCCTGTAGGCTATCATTCCCAGAAGATTTCTTAGTTATATTTACTTATCTTATGAAGTCCCATAGCAAGTGTTCTGATATGCCCTTTACCTTGTACTTATGTGCTTCATTTTGATTACTCGATAATTCATCAATTACCTGAAACCATTTTTCACCCCTCTCTAGGACTATGTTGCTTACCTTATGACAGAATTCAAATAGGAAAGAAACATAAGAAATCCGATTTTGATCCTGTGCTGTAATAAAATAGTAAATTTTAATTTATTATGAACTTTTTCAAATATTTCCCTGCAATAAAGTTAGAGGATTCAACTCAGGTTAGAGGTATCTCTCCAAAATAAAATCAAAACTACTCACCTATAAAATAGTTCAGTTTTTAAAGAAACATACAAACATGATTAGCATTCTAATCCATACTTATTTTCACTGGAAAAAAATAGAAAAGGATAAATACTAAAGAATGAAATAGCTCTGTCACATGGTGGTTCTATTCCTAGTCTTTTGAGGACTCTCCATACTGCTGAACTAAAATCAGCCTACTATATTGATGGAGGCACATCATTGTGTGTAGCAACACAACTCAACAGTCAAGTTACTGAACCAACTCAGGTGTCCATTAACAGTCAAACACAACTGAGATTTATTCAGTCAGCAAGAAGAATGAAAATATAATATTTGCTGATAAATTCATGGAACTGGAGAAATGATAAGTGAAAAAAAAAAGACTCAGAAAACCAAGGGTTTAATTCTTGCTGTTGTATGCAGAAGCAAGTCCAAAAAAACAAAGTATCCCATAAAAATAGAAGGAAGATAGTGATGTACAGGAAGAGGATAAAGAGGATGAAGGAGGGACAGGAAAAAAAGGAGGAAGTATAGAATGAAACTGACCAAATTATTCTATATACAAATACAAACATACCACAGCAAATTTTATCTTTATGTATGTCTATTAAGCACCAGTTAAATAAATAAATAAATAATAAAAGGAATGCTAGTACAATAGAGGAAAAGGAATAAGAGGAGGAAGGAGGGGAGGAAAAGAGGTAGTACTAAGGACTGAAATGGAGCAAATTACATTTTATGCATGTATGATTATGTGAAAATGAACCCACATAGTATATATAACTATAATTCACAAATAAAAACATTTTAAATAAATAGACAAGAAAGTACTGTGACAGTTAATCAAAACAAAAACAAACTATAAATACTTCGGCATTGTATTTACAGAAGGATGTCTGACTGCTCTAAGAGACCATGGAAAGCGCAAAGTGAGTGGAAAATTTATCCTAATGATTTGGCTGGAATTCGATGACTTTTAACCTCCTACATATACATTTTACATTTTTGAAGACAGTATACAATATAATCAAATCATTAGGATAGGTCATCCCTTCACTATTCAATCACATAAGAGAAGTGGATCATAGTTGTTAAAGACGAATTCTTCCAACAAATTGATATAGAACCTGATCCAGGGCTACACATAAACTCATAATCAGCACCCATCTCTTCTTACATGGTCTCTTCTGACCTTTAGGGCCATTTCAAACCACTCCTTCAAGAAACCTTAATACTATACTTTTGTGACATATGTCCATATTAAATTTAGTTGTATTTATGTGGTCTTTTGATTAATGTTTGATTCTCCTATAAAATCACAGATTCCTTAAGAACTACCAAATGCCTAGAACTCCAGAGTGCCTGTTACATGGGAAACACTCAATGCATGCAGTTAAAAAATCAATATGTGAATGAGCAAATGTGAAAACTCAGAAGAGAGAACTTGAGAAAAGTGGTTGACTACACTGGTTGTACTATTATTTGTTTTGTTTCTTACTATTCAATTAAAAGCTCACTCACCTGATGGATGGAATTAGATAATATCATCCTAAGCAAAGTAAGCCAAACCCCCAAAACCAAAGGCCATAGTTCTCTCTGATAAGTGGATGCTGATCCATAATGGGGGATTGAGGGAAATGGAGGAACTCTGACTGAGCAAAGGGGAGGGGAGCAGGTATGGGGGCAGGAAATATGGTGGTATGAGATGGCCATCATTAGCCTAATAACATGTATGATTACACATACGGTGTGACTCTACATTGTGTACAACCAGAGAAATGAAAAGTTGTGCTCCATTTATGTACAATGAAACTAAATGCATTCTGCTGTCATATATAACTATTTAGAAAACAAAGTATAAAAAAGTTCACTCACCTATTTTTTTAAAACTAGATCATAGCACTCTTCCATAAAAGTTTATTGTGATACCATTTCTACCAAATATAGAAATTGATCCCTAAAGTCTTCTATTATATCATTGTCATACCTGCTTGATTCAAAATTAATAATTTGATACTCTAGTTCACTTGTTTCCCCAAAATTAATTTTAGATTGTTTCTATTGTAGAAAGCTGCGGTCTTATTAACTTGCTCAACAGGAAACAACTAAATGTCCTATGGCAAATAGAAAAAGCATGAATTAAACCACAGAAAATCTGCAGATGTTTTTTCTCTTGGAAACGCAGAAGAAAATGATAAGAATATAATAGCAGCTATCATCAAATAATTACTTATCTAGGAAGGTCTACACAATACTATAAACTCATTTACTCCTCACAATAATTCTATAAAAGAATATGAACTTCTCTTCACCTTTTTTAAAGAAGAAATCAAAGATTCAAGAGATAAAAATGCCTAAAAGTGTGAATCAACATGAATAAATAAATAAATGAATGAAATAAGACCTCTAATCTTTTTTTACCTAAATAAAGGGCAATGTGAAGGAATAGCTAGAAGATGTGACTTTATTCTTGGAAGCTCTATCAAGCTAAATATTACTGTACTTATTATGTTCCAAGTACTCTACATACATGATCTGCCATTTAAGTTTATGAGATAAATATGCTATAAGCACTATTACATGAATGTTTATCCTCAATTTATCAACAAGAAAAATTGAGACTTAATGGGGTGGGGTAATTTACCCAATTAACATACATTTGTGAAGTCACTAAGCCAAAATTCAGTTGTAAATCCCATGACTTGTGCTCTTAGCAATTTTATGACCTGTTCCTGTAAGTAGTTCCAACTTCTGTCTCAGAAGAGCCAAGCGCACATGTGCTCCTGAATCAAATCAAGGCTTTTGTTTGTTCTTCTGGAGAATAAAAAAAAGCACAGTGGAAAAGATGGGAAAGCAGGCTAGACCCTTTTCATCTTATCTTCTGGCTGCCTAGTTAGACCAACAAAGAACAAAATAATGGGGGAGGCCAAATAATCAAGTAGTAAAAATGCTGACAATTTAGGACACATCACACTCCGCACATCAATGGGTCAGAGCATGCTTCTGCTGAACCACCTCTTTTTGAACAACTGTGAGGAACTCTTGTGAAGATCCCAGGAGTTACCTGTTTGAGAATGATAATAAAGTATGACATATACTTTTCTTTCATTCCTTATCATAGAAAATTAAATGAAATATAGCCCTGAATTTTTCAGTATGAGTGAATAATCTATGAATCATATTATTTTTACTGAGGATATTTTCACCTAGATATTAAATGCATATTTTGTGGAACTGTCAAGACAGAACAGGAAACCAAATAAATCCTCATTCTAGCATCATTAGTTGAACCTAGGTAAAATTTAACTCCCCTGCCCTTCAAGTCTACCATCAATAATCTGAAGAAATTGGGCAAATTCTCAAAAAGAATATGTCTAGGAAAAATCCATAATTTTTCATTGCTCTTCTAGAAAAGTAAGATAAGGTGAAATAAATAAATGAGTAAAGATTATTTAATTCTTAGTGAAATTAAATGAATTATTCTACATTGCACTTTTCATAAGTGTATTTACAAATAAAGTATCTAATCAAAGACACAGATAAAAAAATGGTCAACACCTATATTTGCAAAAATGCTCAATGTCAGCAATTATCCAGGAAATCCAAATCAAAACCCAAATGAGATATCACCTTACCCCAGGCAGAATGTTCAATTTCAAAAATTAAATAATGATAATGAGTGCCAATGAAGATGTGGAGAAAACGAAACCCTTGCCTATAGTTGGTGAGGATTCCAATTAGCAGTACCATATGGAAAACAGTATGGAAGTTTCTCTAAAAATAAAAAATAGAAATCCCTTGTTATCCAGAAATCCCACTATTAGGTATGTATCCAAAGGAAATAAAATCAGTATGTCAAAGAGACTTCTGTATTGCCATCTTCATTGCAGCGCTATTCACAATTATCAAAAATGGAAACAACCTAAGGGTTTATAAACTGATGAATGGATTTTTAAAAAAGTGATACAGGTACATGATAGAATATCATTTCCCCATTAAAAATGAAATCCCACCATTTATGACAACATGGATGGAACTTGAGATCATTATGTTAAGTAAAATAAGTCAGCACAGAAAGAAAAGTACCACATGATCTCTCTTGTATGTGGACTCTAAAAAAAGTGAATACCATAGAAGTTGAGAGTAGAATGGCTGCCACTGGAGGCAAGGGAGAGCTGGATGTAGAGAGATATGGGGAAGATTGATCAATGGGTACTACATTACAAGTAGGAGGAAACAAGATGTTCTGAGATGCTTGTATGCAGTAGGGTGATATTGGTAATAATAATGCAATATACTTTCAAAAATCTAGAAGAAATGGTTTTGTAAGTCTCACCATAAAGAAAATGATAAGTGTTTGATGAGATACATGTTTAACCTGATTTAAACATTATGCATCTTTTACACATATCAAAACATCACATAGTGCCCCACAAATATATACAATTTAATTTTTATATATCAGTTAACATAAATTTAATTTTAAAAGGTAGACAGATAAGGTATGAGTTCCTCATATAAGCTACAACTTAAAAGAGTTTTCTATGTGCCAGATCTAATCTCAGAGAATTCATATGCCTGTTTCACAGTTGTTTCAATGAGCATTTATACTTAGAAGAACTTTTTAGTTTAATAACCAAGAATAAGTGATATCTTTAATATAAAATAGATTGAAATTCTAGCTTCATGCCTTCTCAAAGACGTGAGCAAATTCTTGAAGACTCAGTTTCTCACCAGGTAATGATAATACCTTCCTTTAAAGTATTGTTTATATTATTAACTGAGATAAATTATGCACCCTTCTTAAAAGTGTTAGCTATTACATATAAAGTCCTTAATAAATGATACTTATTGCTTTTTTAATGGTAAAACTATTTGTTTTCTTAGGAAACTCAATACATTGTTGAAGAAACAGAAATTTTAAAAGCCTAAATTTCCTATGATTGTGTACCACTAGCAAGTAATGAAACTGGAATGTAAACTTGTAACTCAACTTGATTCGACAGCCTATGACTTTCCTCCAGACCACAGTTTCATAGACTTTTTGCTAGATTTCTTATCACTTAAAATTTTAATGTTTTGGCTCTAACTATAATAAGACTATAAGGTGTTCAAATGTCTCTGTTGATAATCTCTATTTTCATAATGTCCAATATAGAGTTTTGGTCAGGAAAGAACACTAAGGTTTAGGGAAATTGGCCCATTTCCCTCAGTGAGAAAGGAATGTAGTATCGTCTGGATTTATGTCTCAGTTCTAGAACTTATTAGCTCTGGGATTTGGAAAATATTCCTGAATTTCTCTCTGAAACAATTTCCTTGATTATAAATGCGTACAATATCAACAGATCCATCATAAAGATATGTATAAGTTAAATGAGATAAGTGGTAAGTACTTAAGCACATATTACATACTCAGTGAATAAAAAACCCTTTAAATATATTATCAATACCTACAGAGGTTGGGATGTAGCTGGGTAGTAAAGTGCATGCAAGAAGGTCCAGTGTTCAATCTCCAATGCCAAAACAAAACAAAACTTCTATTTATTTTTACTCTGTGTACTTTCCTCCCCCTCATCTGTGAAATGTATGTCTTATATCAAAACGTTGCATTAAATGAGAAAAAATAAATGTATGAATAGTCCTTAGAAAAGCACTTATAGTAAAGTCAGATTAAGGGTTACTTTCATTAATATGATAACGAATACAATACCAATTTTTCAGCTTACAAAGCACTGGCCACACTTAGAAGCCTTGGATTCTCTTTCTATATTCCCAGTAGACCTAATTCTCTAAGGTTATAATTTGCAAGACAAATATGCAATCCTCTGCTTGTGGTAAAACTAGTACTGCTCAATTCCTCTGAGAACATGTACACAGTGTGACACTGACTTTCTCTAAAGAGTTAAGTCTGAGTGCATTGTAAAGCATGACTAGCAAGGCATCTATGAGCCAGAGAACCTTTTTTTTCACTGGAGATACCATCACACACAGGCCTCTTATTCAGATGTCACACAGATTTCAATTTCTTCCCAAAGCGAGTACCCAAGGATCATTTGGATCACATTGCAATGTTATAATATAGTGTAATTTGTGGGAGGAAATATAATTTCTAACTTGGTAGGTAAAATAAGGGGAATAATAATACCTATGAGGATTTTTATTTTTCTTTGGCATATATATTAGACATATCTCTAAATCTGATATTAAGATATTCCTTAAAAATCCACAGTCCTTCAATTTAAAATGAATGCAGATATTTATCTGAAAAGTTATATCAGAATATGCAGTGCTGACAACACAAAAGAGTACTTGAATGCTCAGAAAGTATTTCATAGCTCTAAAAACCCAAGTAAAATATTTCTATCAATAATATTGGCATATGTCCTTCAGTTAAACTCAGCTAAGCTATAATCTGAAATAAGCGCTTTTGATATAATGGCAAAATATTTTACTAAAATTCATGGTTTGCTATTATCATCATTTAAGGAAATGGATCTGAGGCTTACTCAATAAACATGTTTAATATTGGAGGTGCTCAATTTTTGGAATATGCAGAAAATACAAAGACTGTTTTCATAATACAATTAAAATCAGTACAATTTTTTACTATGGCATAACATTAAACTCACTGTGCTTACTCTATAGTCCACTCTAATTACATTTATTATGCTAATATCTCTCATAGGACAGAGGATAGACATTTTGGTTGAACGTCAGTACATGCTCATGCAAGGTAAACAATCAGTATTTCAAATGTTTCAAGTTAATTCAAGTAGCTGAACAGGAATAGTCATAGTATAATCTTTAATACTCATTCTAAGTTGCTTGAATGTTTACACATAAATAATGATGTTAACTAGGGCTGAGACATGGCTGAGTGACAGTGCTTTGAACTGGAGTGTGCAGGGCCCTGGGTTTCATCCTCAGACAATAAGAAAATATAAAGAAAAATAATAACAACAACAACAATGAAAAAAATAAAAGATCAAGGAAACAATGCTTACAATAATCTCCTTTAATATGAAAGGATATTTTTAAAATTAATTCGAACAAATAAACTCCAATGTTTATTTACTTTTTTCCCTAGTCTGCAAGGCCTTAGGCTTCATACATAATACATAAATAGAATTCAATATTTCTTTGAAAAATTTGTAAATGAATGATAGATTTGTTTGTTGATTTTTACCTATATAGTGATATATATTGTTTTAAATTCAATCCAGTTGTCCATGAATGCCAACCATTATCTGATTATTAATATAGTGCATAGAATGGTATATAAACCATATAAGAAAACAGGATTTTTCTGTTTTGTTCACTGATATATCCCCTTACCCATGTCGGTTTCTGGAAACTATTAAAGTACTTAATAAATATCTGTTGTATCCATATTGAATGGCCACTATTCAAAGGTTCTTTTTTCCATAAATGCTAGGGGTTGATCCCAGGTCCTTGTGCAAGCTGAGAACTCACTATACCGTTGAGCTCATCCCCCAGCCCCTAAGAGTCTTTTAATATTAAAAAACCGGAAGTAACAAAATCCATTATAACTTAGTTATACATTAAGCTAGATTTAAAGAATACATAAAATGTGTGATCTTTTATATATATATATATATATATATATATAGAGAGAGAGAGAGAGAGAGAGAGATTGATTGTGATTGACATAAAGATGGGCTTCCTCCCATGTTGTTACTAATATACCTCAGCCTCAGGTTTGTCATAATATACTATAATGATACTCGTCATCCCCTTCAACTATCCATGTTCTTTTATCCACTATGACATTCTAGCTACCTTTCAGATTCATTATTCCACCCCCCCCCCAAGTAATACTGAAATATTTTTCTCTTTGAAATGTTCCTTCCTCAGTTTCCTGCATTCCTAGTCAGGCCGTCTCCTTTTCAAGAACCCTCTGAATCACTGTTACATGGTGTTTAAGTCCACACTCATGTCTGGATCTACTCTATCTTTAAATCTCCTAAGCAAATTTGTATGGTTCATTTTTGCATTTCTAGGGCCTAATTCAGCTTTTGGCACCGATCAAGTCATAAATTGCTATGTACTGAAAAGAATGACTTAATTGATTTAGCAACACATTTTCTCATAAGATGAGAGAGTTTTAAAAGCATCATAAAGAACACATATCTTATTAATTTTACTTATGATGAAAGAAACTTACTTTTTGATATATTCAATTATCCCAAAATGACAAACCAGAAATTCGAGATGCAGAAAGATATGAGCAATAATCTGACATTCAATTGAATCTAAATTCAGAATTTCAGTAATTGTATTAAGTGTTTATCCCCTGATATATATATATATATACACATATATATGTATATATTACACACACACAAATACACATAGAGGGAGAGAGAGAAAGAGAAAGAAAGAAAGAGAATGTCATTTACTGCTTATAATTTTATTTTTCAGTCATTATAATCTTGAAGATAACTTCCACAAGAAACACAGGCTGATTATAATTCCTACATACACAGTTACTTATTTCTTTCTCGAGATAAAAGAAAGATACATGAAATACAAATTCTTTTGAACACTCTTAAGGTGATCATGAAAATGAAAAAAGGTTTTCATATTTTCTATTTGTCCAACCTCTCTCTTGACAGTCATGACATTGGTTGAAATTTAGATCCTTCTGAGAATTGAAAATTTCATTTCCAAATCTGACACCTCTTGGGAAATTATCAAAGGATTATTTTAAGGGAAAATTACATGCTACAAATGAATACTCTATTTTGACATTTGAAATTGTTACTCATCTTTATGCTTCTCAGTTATGCCAAAGGACCCCCACAGAAACACAGACTCTTCTGTTTAGATTTACAAAAATTATTTTCAAAATAAAATATCATAAATTGTAGGATGAGAAAAAAACACATAAACAGTAATGTCTTTTTTTTATTAAACATTCACAAGGGTAGAAAAGAGAATCCATTTTATTTAACTTTCTGAGTTAAGTGAGAGTAAAACTACTCAGCCAGTACTATTACCAATTTGTTCCAAGGAGCCTGGAGAGACTGTTTTACACTAGATCTATAAGAAGCCACCTGAGAAATAAAGCCTCTGTTGCTATGTCAAAAGTAAAGATCCAGCCAGGCCCAGTGGCACATGCCTATAATCCCAGTGGCTCAGGAGGCTGAGGCAGGAGTATTGAGAGTCCAAAGCCTCAGCAACAGTGAGGCACTGAGCAACTCAGGGAGATCCTGTCTCTAAATAAAATACAAAATAGGGCTGAGGATGTGGCTCAGTGGTCGAGTGCCCCTGAGTTCAATCCCCAGGACCAAAACTAACTAACTAAACAAATATCTCCATTACCAGGAACATTACTGGAGTCTAACAATGTCTACCTGGGTTACAGGAAAGTCCAAGTGAATACTGATCTTTCCAAATCACAGGAAGTTGTCCACAGCAACAAAATAATTTTAACTCTAAATTCCAAAATCTGACTCATTTGTCTAAGTAACCACTTCGATTTCAACAGTATTTCCTATAAATCCCCAAAGTTCTAAATGACAAGATAAGTAGATAAAATTCACATGGTATTTTTGTTTTGGATTCTATTTTCCAATATTAAAGTTATAGTCAATATTTTCTCCACTAATAAGTAGTTTGGCTTGTAGTTTCTCATCATTCATATACAAAACTGGAGTAAAGCACTAAAATGTGAATAATTATGTGCCCCCACTCAAATAGATATCCTAGTTAGTTATGTGGTAGGTCAGTTATTGATGACTATAAATTTATAAAACTAAAAATAAAAATAATTATCACAAGCCTGTATTGAGTGGTGTTATATTCCAACGACTTCCCTAGGATCTGTTCCTAAGTTCTATTACTTAGTATACTATTCATACAAAATTAGTAGGAATGATACTTCCATCATAATGTTGAGGAGACTTGGGCTTGAATAGACTGAGCAACACATCCAAAGGTTTATAACTGTAAGAGAAAAAAACACAGACCAAAGTCTGTTGGGCTCAAAAACCTTTATTCGAAACCACCAAGGGATTCCAGGTATAAAAATCAGGCAATAAGACCCATGAAGAAAGAAAGCAATTTTATCCACTAGCATCTTAGACACAGTGCCAAAGAACAAAAGGATTCCCAGTTACTCATGAAAAAGTAGTAGTCTTAAATTACTGGTTTTAAATGAGGGGAGACAAGTATAAATCAAAGTTGACTAAAAATTAACTCAAAACCTCATATTATGTTCACTCCTCAGGTTCAATTAACTGAACTCATATATCAACATACATACCATAATCAATATGTATAAGAGTATTGTGTCCATCTGTAACTAAAAAAGTATGTTTAAAAAAAGTAAAGCATATGTACTTGTGACCCTACTATTTTCCTAACAAAATCTCAATGGAGTATTTTTTGTTAGTGTCTACTGTCTTAGGACATCTGTAAGTTTTCTATAGATAACAAATGGATATTTAATAGTTACAGAGAGATGAAATATACCTGCATGAGAAGGTCTAGATTAGAATATCATTCTTAACAGTTAAAATGAGAATAATTAGTATACTTAAAAAGAGACTTGAAAAAATTTTTATCTTTGGTTGGATATATAATAACCTATTGTATATAAAGAATTTTTAAAATACTATAATTTGTCATGCTTTTAAAACAAATTAAAAATAATTTGAATTTAATTTCTTCTTTCTGGCTACAATGCAAATAAAAGTATAGAACAGTTATTTCCCACAGAAATATTTCACATAGTTTTCAGTATAAATAGTAAAATAAATGAGTTACTATAAACAGTAATTTTACAGAGAAGTAAGACAATTCAAAAGCCACATAATCCACCTCAATATATTAATTTGTTTTATCATTATTATGCTTACCATTGATAATAAATAAAAATATGCAATATTTTAAAAATCTTGTCATTTATAAAATATTTTCACATATACTAACCCCTTTTAACCACACTATTTTAAAATGTATGCTATCCATTTTATATAAATTTTAACCAAAAAGATTATTTACTTAAATTAATTAACCTGTCAATTTTCCCACAAAATTACACAAACACTGTAAAACATAACATCAAAATAACATGGCTTAGATTAAAAACAGCAAAATACTATCCCTACCCTGCTTTCAAAAGTCTTTAGAATAGAAAGTGGAGGCAGGGAAGACAGCAGCAGGCCCAGAACCGAAAGGTCACCTGTGCAATTTTCATCTGTAGGTAATATAAAGGTCTCCTGAATTTTAAAAAGACCATTAATACACAAATGAGAATGGAAGAAAATAGTGGCAATTAAACTTCATTTCTAAAAATAGTCCAACACATTGGATTTTTCCCATCCTCTAAGAAAAATAAATCTGAATATGCTAAACTATTTAATCAACAACATTTTTGAAAGTTTTATGAATTTTGGCCAACTTGGTTTACTGGCTTTCTAAAGTATTATGTTTCACAGAATTCATTAAGAAAAAAAAATTACATATTTTAATGTTAAATATATTTTTGATACCCAAATTTTAAATTGTCAGGTTATCTTTTCTCTCATGAGTATTTAGTAAGTAATCCCTGAAAATTTCATTATCTGAGCAAAGTGACACAGTCTCAGTAGTCCTTTTTTAAACAGTGTCCTTAAAAAACAAAGGGCTAAACAAGGTGCAGTGGTGCACGCCTTTAATCCCAGGGGCTCAGGAGGCTGAGGCAGGAGGATTGCAAGTTCAAAGCCAGCCTCAGCAAAAGCTAGGCACTAAAGCAACTCAGTGAAACCCTGTCTCTAAATAAAATACAAAATAGGGCTGGGGATGTGGCTCAGTGGTCAAGTGCCCCTCAGTTCAATCAATTCCCAGTACCAATAAAGTAAAATTAAATTAAAAAATAAAATCTAAAAAATAAAAACAAAACAGACAAATCAACAAACAAAAAGTCAAAGGGCTAGTAAATATGCATACCAATAAAGTCCTTTATTCACCAAGAGTCAAATGTATACTTTATTCTCACTTTAAGAATCACTGTTGATTATATCAGCCTCATAAATTAAAAGCTTTTATACTGAGGCATAAAGTAGAGAGATAGGTACTCTAAATGCAACCTGTGGAGGGCAAGATGACCAGAGATGTTCACTGCTGACTTCTTCCACAGAATACAGGGCTCCTTACTAAATAGGTCACAAACAAACACATTACTCTTCATTATACAAGTCTTTTCAAGAAGACTTTTAAAAAAAAATAGTAGCATAACTTTCTAGAGTAACAGAATTTAATACCAGAATGGCAGCATAAGCAATTCATCTAACCCATTTATCTTAGGAATAAAGAAAGAGAGACTCAGAAAAATTAAGTGGTTTGTTTAAATCTCAAAGCTAGTATATCCAGTGCTTTTTCCATACCTGCTCTGCCCAATACAGCAGCCACTAGTCACCTGCACTATTAATCATGTCAGTGTGACTAGTTGTAACTGAGATGTGCTGTAAGTATAAAATGCACACTGAATTTCAAAGGCTTGACTTGAAAAGTAACATAAAATGTCACTGATAATTTTATATTATTTCTATGATAAAAAATAATATTTTGAATACAGTGGATCAAATGCATATTATTAAAATAAATTTCACCTGTTTCATTTTATCCATTTAAATATGCCTACTAGAAATTTTAAAATTACACTCATGGCTCAAATTAGATTTCTATTTGACAGCATTGTTCTAGACCATTACCCTTTATATTACTTTAGGTCTATCTCTTTTTCAGATTTCAAGTACATACAATAGTTTCTTATGTGAAATTCACATCTTCTCATTAGTCAACTAAAAAAAAAAAAACCCTCTCCTTTGTCATTTAAGCTCTTCTGTTTACATAATCTAAATACCACACCAATCAACAAATGCCAAGTGAGTTTCAGAAATGTTTATAGCTTCATTATCACTCTGTCCTTGATAAGGAGTGCTTCTCTTTGTTTAATACTCATTAATTTCACTATTTGAAGGTTTTATTCCCTAAACTCCACAGTGATCCAAAATCTATTCTATACATTGATAAATGCTTGCAAGGCAAAGGGCTAAAAGGAAAAAGAACATTGAATTTTCATTGTCACAAGAGATTAATTGAGATGATTCCAATTAGTGTAGATTTTTTATTAAACTAAGGCAATTGCTAATAACATTTCTCAAAATGAAAAAAAAAAAGAATTATGTTCATGTAAAAAGAGAAAGTTTAAACCTATTCTGCCTGAAAGATGAAAGTTGGCTAATTTGAAAATACTGTGGTAAGAGGAATAATAAAAACCAAAACAAACACCTAAAACACAGTAGAGTAACCTTAAGATTAAGTCATTTCTACATGAAGGAAAACAGGGTATCTCATAGATCCTCATTGAACCCATATTTTGGAAGCAAGGACCAGTACATTGAGGTAGGCAAAATACATTCTCTCTGAAAACTCCTCAAGCCCAAATTCCCAGTACAAAATCTTCTACAATAAATGAATGTATGAGGGGAAGAATAGGTGCAGAATACTTGGTTTACTCTCTTCCCTCTTCCCATTAGAAGTTGTTTCCAGACCTAAGTATCCTGAGCAATATGGATCCAGTAGAAGAGGAGTACCCAACTGTTCCACAGAAGAAGAGTTAGTTTTCATTTGCTAGTATTGTACTTAAGAACTACTGAGGATTTATGATGATGGAGTCATAATGGGGTAATATCAAGGAGCAGCAACTGAGAAGTAACTGGCAATGATTCTTCCTTCAACGTGGAATCACGCTGGATTTCTTGTTTCAACATTTACCAACCACTCAATGGCAATTCTTATTCCAGAGCTCATTCCAAAAGCCCAAGGTTGCTACTGTTGACTTGATGAGTTTGAAATTTTAATTTGTGTGAGGCATAATTTAAGACATGGAAGATGGCATGCTGCTGTTAAAAAAAGTTAGGAGTGGTAAAACAGGAGTCTGCTCTATCCCCTATGATGCTGGAAAGACCTCTTCCTTGAACCTGAATATGAAGACACCCAGGATAGAAATTCATAGTGTGTAGGTTCTTTTAAACTCACATTTACCAAATAAAGATTTGTGAATCTTCAAGTTATGAAGCTGTCCCACACAATTCCTGCCATGAAAAGACTAAATAAAGTCTATTTCCATTAATATTTTCAATGCAAAAGAAAATGTTATTTGGCATTAGGTTTTCCATTTCAGAAAAAAAAACATTACAACTGTTTCTCAGTGAGTCTATATAGGTAATACTGGTGATTTGATGCATTTTCTCATGTCTTGCTTTCCTCTTCACCTAATTATTCCTTGACATTATGAGTTTTTGACAATTTACAGTGATTTTAGATTTTTATATTAGTCATATATTTTCAATTAAAATTTAATTAGTTTTCTCCTAAATGAGCACTATTTAAAAGCAAAATGATAAGAAAAATTGTTAATAGAGTTTTTTAAAGTTTAATAAGAAGCATCATATACTCATTCGATAATTTCCCAAGATAGCAAAATGATAATATATATCATATCAAACATCAAACATTTCAAAACATATATATGGTAGAAATACACTGGATCTTACTTTCCATTTACCATGATAAAGTTTATATACATTTTGAACATATTCTTTTTCACAGAATTTTTTTTAAGTATTACTATGAATCCATTTCCTTTACATCATCATTTATAAGTAAAACAGGACACACAAAAAGAATGTCATTCAATTAGAAAAAGGAAGAGTAATTGAAAGTAGTTTCATATTTTGATGCTATGAAGCCTTTTAAAAACACTATCTATATTTTAATACATTTTAGCTCCTAATAGTAAATTTTATATGCCATCTTTGAAGTTTTCCTTAATAAATCATTCCCTCTCTCTTGTAAGTCATTTAAAATAGATTAGTATCATAAGTAGAGAAGGTTAACCTTTTCTGTTATATTACTACAATTGTATTAAAATAAATTGTATATAAATGGTATGAAATTCTATAGTACAAAACGATATTTGGTTGCCGATGAGTTATTATTTATACATTCATGCATTCCTTCATCAATGAACAAATACCGGACCCTGGGGGTACAGCACTGATTATGAGCATTGTCTATGGATTCAAAACAGGGAAACTGAAATCTACTACTTTTTTTAATACCTTTATTTTATTTATTTATTTATTTTTATATGGTGCTGAGGATAGAATCTAGGGCCTCGCACATGCTAGGTGAGCACTCCACAGTTGAACCACAACGGCAGCCCTCAAACTACTTCTTAAACTATTTTATTTTTTTTGTTTGTTTGTTTAATTTATTTTTGGTAGTGAGGACTGTACCCAGTGATACATTACCACTGAACTATATCCGTAGTTCTTTTTTTTTTTTTTTTAAGATACAGTCTCTCTATGTTGTTGCAGATCTCTGTAAATTCCTGAGCCTGCCTTTGAACTTAGCCTCCCTAATCACTGAAATTGCAGACATGAGCCAATACACTCAGAATATTTTATTTTTTATGTTTATGCTGCTGGAAATCAAACTCAGGGCCTTTCACATATTAGGCAAACATTGTATCACAGAGCTATGTCACCACCCCTACACTACTAAACTGCACTACTAAAAATTGTGAGAGGTGCTAGAAAGTAGAATTACAGGAGATTTTAAAAGACATAAAACAGTGTAATGATCTAGGGTTGAAAAGATGAAGTTGTGAAATCCCAGCTGAGTTTGGTGGCAAGAATGGATAAACACCCTCAGCAGAAGCAACAGCAAGCATAAGATCTGAGGATGAATAAAACAGAGTAGATATTAGAAGGCCATTTTGCATAGAGTGTGGGGAAATATGGAGAGATGGCTTAAGTGGAGCCAGTGATATGGGAAAGGCTGAATCATGCAGGAATTTTATTTTATACTGCTGATAATGTATTGAACCTTAGAAGCAATATTTCACACTTTTTGCTCATTTTTATCAAGGTAATGCCATCAACATCATACTGCATTTACAAAATGTCTAAGTTCTCTCTGTTGACTTATGACTGAATGAGAGATCAGTGAAGAACTAACTTCAGGAGTCCAAGGAGAAGACAATGGCATCTTGTTCTACTCTGACAGAATTGGGGATGGAGAGTTGAAGACGGCAAGGCTCAGATTCAAAAACAGAGTTAGTACCCCGGAGTTTCACCATTCTCATCAGTAGATGATGCTCATATTATTTATGTCTTGTGATACTCTCTTTATGGCTAAAGAATATCATAACTTAGGAATAAGAAAAACACATTTTATGGTATGAGTGTGTCAACACTTGAAAAGAAGTAATAAAGCTTTCATATCACCTTCAGTTCAATTAATCAAAGGCACCTGCAGTTTTGACAGTAACAAAGCAGAGAAAAACTACAATGCATATTTGTACAAATAAGTGAAGTCAGGTTGTGAACTCAAGTAAAATTCAATGTATGATAAATCAATGAACAGGGATTCAATTAACTGAAACTGTACACAAGCAAATTTAATTCCCACATTCAGAGACTATTTCAACAAAAATGTCAAAAGATTAACTTGAATCTACCTTGAGAGAATGTCATAAAGGCATTCTTTGAGACAACATGGTATATATGTAAAGGTTAGTATCTTACTAGTTATATTATAGGCTATTTGTTTTTAAAAATATTTTTTAATGAAACCAGCTCTCCTAAAAGTTTATAAAAATATTTATATTATAGATGATTTTTCAGAGATGAAACTATAAGTTACGGTAAGTGTACTTATCTCTGTTAACAATATCTCTTGGCTTTAAAGAAATAAAATCTGCATAATTCTATCTCATTCAGGAATAGAACAATGGGGACTGACATATATTTGAGAAGATAGGAGTAAATGTATTTTTTTTACTTGTCTAAGATTTTTATTGCTTCACAACAAATATACTCATAATAATATTCATGTTTGAATTTCCTAAGATTGGAAATTCCTAAAGTGAAGGAATTATGTCTTTATCTTAAATTGAAAGAAGAGATTATGTTTGTGTAGGTGTGTATGCATCATGCATACAAACAAACACAACAAGGTGTGTGTGCTTCAGGAGAACATGCTGGTAGTGGAGGGGGTAAATGAGTTAGCACTTCATTGTTATTTGGTATTTTGTGCTATTTTTACATAGTGAAATATATAACAGTATTTTTAATATTTAGTAGTTAAAATATATCAAATATTAAGCATTATACCAATGGCACACTCAGACAATTATTGTTACACTAAAATTCTACAATCTAACACAGGAGGTTTAGAAAGCAACATATTTGCTTCCTTGATCTACAAAAAGATGAAGAAAATGCCAACTCAAACAGCCACATGTATTATTAGTTCTGTATGTTCTGTTCATTTTAAGTTCAAAGGGAATGAAATAAAATAGAATCTCTAGCCATATGTTAGAAAACAACAGAATATCAAGATAAATACTAATGACTACTTTGTATAGAAAACTACATTGTTATTAACTCAATTGCTATGATAATTCTAATCACAACTCACCACCTTAAAAGATCAAGTTTCCTAAGATCAACTCAAATAGTAGTTTTGATTAGTCTTTAAATATCAAAGATGATGAAAATATTCAGAGTACACTTATAAATATTTGTTCATCATTGTCTGAACTTATATTAACTTAAAAATTGAGGATTTTGAAGCAGGAAAACTTCATGCCACACTCACTTCTGATTATTTACCTGAAATGCAAACAATGGATACATTTTCTTGCTTGGAGGGAAGAAATTTAATGTCTCCTGGGGTCAAAATATTTATCAGACTTTTAAATCCATTAACCCTACAATTATGTTCATTATTTGGAATTGATTCTACTTATTTTTTCTAATACTGTAGATGAGTACTTTACATCATTTAAAATCTAGCAAAAGAAAATCCCTAATCATTTGCAGACTTTTCAAATGCTAATTACCTTATGAAGGTGAAATTTTTATAGAAACCTACTGAAAACACTTTTCCTTAACAATCTCAAATTCATGTAAGAAATACTAGGAAGATTATAAAATGCTGATGATGTTGGAGGGAATCCTGGGGTTTTACAGCATCATTTTGCATATGGAAATTTGGGATTTCAGAAGTGCAGGGAAATGTCTTAGCACAGAGGTAGGTGGCAATGGAGCTAGTAATAGAAATCATATTCTTGCCTATGTGGTGGCACATGCCTATAATCCCAGCTGCTCAGGAGGCTGAGATAGGAGGATTCTGAGTTTAAAGCCAGTCTCAGTAATAGAGAGGTGCTAAGCAACTCAATGAGGCTCGGTCTCTAAATACAACATAGGGCTGGGGATGTGGTTCAGTGGTTGAGTGCCCCTGAGTTCAATCTCTGGTACCTGCCACCCCCCAAAAAAATCATATTCTTCGTACCCTAAATCCAAATGTCCTATTTATCTCTGTTTTTGTTTTTTTGTTTGTTTAAACAATTTGTTTAAAAATGCAGACTGGGCAAAAACTTAATTCATTAAGTCATTTTATTTGTTCCACAATATCTGAGTAGCTATAGTAGGACATCTAATAAGAGCAGCTTTTGCTCTATACAAGCAAAATAAGACAATGGTAAATCTTGTATTATAGGAATCTTAAATTCTCATCAACAATTAATGAGAACAAATTTAAACTAATATCATGTCAGATTTTAGGCCAATCAAGAGTTAACTAAGCAGAGCAAGCTCATTCATATTGTGGATCTTAGAGAAGGTTTCTGTGTATATAAAGAAAGATGACTTTTTCTATATAATCGTAACTTTATGTGCAAATTTATCAATATGATTTATGTGGCATACTCTTTAAAAATTCAGTCATCAAAAGGTACAGTACCAAGACATGGGCATTGACAAAGCCTATGAAAATGGACAACAAGATTCCAGTCCTCTGGTGTTCAGGCTATGTCTAATCTCAAATGTGGACAAGGTACATGACTAAAATGGAATATCACTCCCATATTTACTGATCAACTGATTTGGACATAATCATATGGAACATTATATCTTTTGAATTAGACCTAATATATTAGAAAAATGTTCCCATGCTAACCTGAAAGAAAGCACCCATGTTATGGAGGATACCATGTGGCTGGGATGCTGGGTAGGTTTCAACATCTGAGAGTGACCCTTTCCTTACAATCCCACTCAGAGAGTAGGCACAAAAATGGAGACTTCAGTCCTACAACCATAAACAGCAGTGTATGCCAACAATATGAACAAGCAAAGGAGAGTTCTTTCCTTCCTCAAATCAATATATGAGAAAACACAAGAAATGAATACTTTTACTTCAGCCTTATAAGACCCTGAACACCCAGAAAACACATCAGATCCTTTAAAAACAGGAGATAGGGGGCTGGGGTTATGGCTTAGTGGTAGAGACCTTGTCTCACATGTGTGAGGCACTGGGTTCAATTCTCAGCACCACATATAAATAAATGAATAAAATAAAGGTCCATCCACACTAAAAATATTTTTTAAAAAACAGAAAGTAGTAAATATATGTTCATAAATGTTCCTTTTAGTATTTAAAACTTTGTGGTAATTAGTTATGTAGCAATAGAAAAGTAAGGCAAGCGTAAACCTCATCTTCATACTTTGTATATTCTCCAAGACAAGGAACACTGAGGTGGATAGTTAAGTACTTAGAACACTGGCTAGGCAAGCACATTACCACTGAACTAAATCCCCACATCCTTAAAAGGATTAATTGGAAACAAGACACTTGATTCAGTATAGTGCCTGGAAACTGCCATAAAATAACCTTGCTATCATTTAATCTTGGAAGCTTCATGCAGTTTTTAAACATTTTTCTCAATCTATAATGGTAAATTACATGTGGCATGGATATCATCCCAATTTCATAGACAATAAAACAAAATCCATAAGTAAAGTTTCAAGAGTCATGCTACTAGCTGATTTTCTTTCCACTATGCTATTCTACTTTTTACCATTTCCTTTTGAAATTCCCTTGACATTCAAAGCTTTTGGGAGTACTAAATTCTCTCATGAATCTAAGGTGCCTTATAAAACAAGAATGAGGATTGTTACCATGCTTATCTTGTTCCATCCTTGTTGTCTCACAGGGGCACTGTCAAGTGCTTCTCACATGCTAAACAAGTGTTTGCTAACTGATTAGATACAAATAATATCAGCTACACCTTAGTATACTTTCACATTCTAAGCAAAATAATATTCATAATAATTGTAATTATTAAGGAAGTCTCTGTGATATTACATATTCTTCATACACTTATACCTTAGTTATCACAATTAGCATGCATAGAAGTTTTAATTTTTCATCAAAAATGAGGAAACTGAATTTTAGAAGGATTAAGTCATTTGATGAAGGTCATATGGTTATTAACAGTGGATACAGTCACAAATTCAGGTCCATCTACTCTTAAGGTTGTACTTTTCCCATATTTCATGTTACTTACTATACTAAGGGAACTTTCAATATAGAAAAGTAGCAGCCAGTAGAAAGAAAGACTAGAGAGTTTCAAAGTAGACTATCCTTTTTACTTGTAAATCTATAGGCTACAGTACAAAATATATCCCTTTGAATCTATTCATGCCACCCACACAAATTATCTTGACAGTATAAAATACTCCTTTATTCAATATTATGTTGATCACTAATTGCTTAATGCTTGCATGCAGTGTAACTGATATAAAACTACTCTCTGGTAAAGAAAGCTTAGGCACATTGTGAAAATTCACAAAATTTTCCAACTGTATTTAAAAACTCACATAGATTGTAATATTTCTAATAGTACTTTTGTAATAAATAATTTCTATAGTACATACATAAATGAAGTTTTAAAATTATTTTGTATTTCAAATTCAACATGCATTTTTCATTTTGTACTATGAATTGTAGTGTCTATAAAGCTCCATTTGCTTCAGAGTTTTAGAGAAGGCTTTGGAGTCACCATGAAATCCATGTCTTCATAAAGGTCTTCTCTACCTGTTTTCTGCAGATTATAAAATGCTACCAAATTATCTTAATCACTTCATGGCCCCAAATAATCATTTTCTATTTTTTCATTAAACAATTCAAGCTTGCAAAATCTTGCAGAGCTTGACTATCTAGATATTACTTCATATCTAGAAAAAATGATATTACTCTGAGTCTGAATAAGAATACTGAGGATGACAGTTTTCAAGGACAACTGACTGCACCTTTCTTTTAGCAATTTCCATTTGCCAATAGTGACTTTCAATCATCCAGCTGTATATCACATCAAACATAAATCTATATTGTTGCAATTTTTCTCCTGATGTTGCATCAAATCCACTGTGACTCTTAAAATAGGTCAAATAACCTTTGTCTCTCTTATTCACCCTCCTCCTTATGCCTTGCTCTGCTAGCCACCTGAAAAGTACATAAAAAAGTACTGATCAAGTATTCTATGATTGAAAAGATATATCAAAACCTCCGGAAAAGAAATTCTCACAAGCTGCTGCAAGCAAAATTATTGACCTGTCTATGGGTAACACAGTACCTAATATATATTAGTTCTCATTTATTTATGTATATATTTTTTAAAATGATATATCTGTTTCCAAATTATTAGATAAGGACTTCTGATTTCTATTTCAATAGTCACTGCTGCCACAGCCATAAAGCATCCAGTCATTTTTTTTAATAAACTATATTATTTCATTGCTTCATTGGTAGAAACCCACCTGCAAATATAATTTTCACATTAACATAAATAGGAGTTTCTCAGATTGGAGAAAATGAAGAGTTTAGCAATTAGTAACTGGAAGGCTAGACAACTAGAATGTAGAAACTTTACACCTGTTTAGTTATGAAAGTAAGCATGTTCCAAAGGACTCAAATAATGCACTGTGGGCTCAAATAATCTGACAGTGGATTCAGAAACCATCAATCAACAGGTGTAAAGGAATATAATTGCCTCCAAAGATTAATTTGCAAGGATTCAATAAATATTCAATAATGCAGGCTAACAGCAAGGATCAGAGATACTATCAATTAAAAGCATATTTCAATTTGGCCACAAAGAAACTACATTATAGATTAGTAGTTATGCTGATTATACATTACCTAGGTATGCTTTTATTACTCTTATGCTTTTATAAAATCTCACTCAAAATCAAATTGCACCTAGGTAATGTATAATCAGCATAGACTGCTTTCCCTGGGCTAATATCATCTGACAGAAGGAGGGGATTCTTAAGTTATGCATAGAAGGAAAAGGAAATCATCATAGAATTAATGAACACATGGGTAAATGAAGTGTTAATTACATGAGTCTGGCTACAGGAAGATGCTTGAATTCCTGTTAATTTATTGAAGAGGGCACTAATACTGTATGTTGGGGGTTCACCAGGAAATGAAGCAGGTGACATGAATAAATGCAAACAAGAAAATAAGTGATTGAAAAGTTTGCTTATGCAGACTGTGTAAGCCTAATTATCTGCAAAGCATACTTTGCACTTATTCTAACTCCTTCTTTTCTGTCCTTGACTTCAATGCAATCTACTCACTAATAGGTAGAATCAATTAACTAAATATATAGCATTTTTTATTTCATTTTCATGTTGGGTATAAAATTGAATCAAAATCTACATATTTATATATGAGCCATTATTATAGCTTGAGTTTATATATAATCTTTTCCCAATTATTTTTATTGTTAGTGATGTTTTTTTTCAGGTGAATAAAAAGCTATTGCATAAAGTGCTTAACTATATAAATGTATTTCCACCTGCATAATTCAAGATGTTTTATTGCATATATCATCTGTTGAGATGCACACAGTAGTCTTTGCTTCTTTAGAAGGTAGAATATTTCAATAAATGACCATTTTGTGAAAATTTTTATGTTAATATAACACTTGCCTCTGTATTCCAGATCTCTTCATTTTATAATAGAAAATAATTTGTAAGACAAATGCAATGTATATTTATAAAACTTCTTATGCTTTTTTAAAACCTCACTCAAACCAAATTACATTTGATCCTTGCAATTTTGTAAGGCAGATGAATTGCAAAAATATGAGGTTTCTATAAGATTCCAGCCATATACAACTTAATAGTTGAGATGTTTAAAAGTCCATAGCTGTATCAGGCTCTGCCCATAACTAAATAATTAGTCAGAATTTCATACTGAACAAAGCATTGAAGGTGAACATGGAATGATTCACTGAGTGTAGATAAGACTAGATTGCCACACATCATTGTCATTTCACAACAAATTTGCTTTTCTCAACCTTTTACAACACATAGATTTAATGCAGAAATTTATATATAAGAATGGCATTAGTAAAGCTGGTCATTTTATTTATTTTTTATTGATTAAAAAATAAATGACAGCAGAATGTATTATAATTCTTATTACACACATATACCACAATTTTTCATATCTCTGTTTGTATATAAAGTATGTTGACACCCAATTCGTGTCTTCCTACATGTACTTTGTATAATGATTTTAAAAGTGCCTGAATATTCAAGGCACCAAAGAATAATTTGCTGGAGTTAGAAAAAAAAAAAAAAACTATTAGAACCCAGTCCCTTAGCAGGCAGACCCAAGTACTGTCTGCCAAACTGAAGAATTTTTACTCATGGATCTAAAATGAAGCCATTCCCTATCCTCAATGTGAAGAAACTTACTGTAAATGAGAAATGGAGGAATAAAATGATTTAGGACCACAAGACACACTACCCAGGAAAACAAATACAGCAGTGATTAAAAAAAGAATTTGCACTGAAAGAATTAGAAATAATTTTCAAAAGTGCCTGAATCTGCAAAATATGGGCATGTGACACTGTTTGAAGCAAATGGGTGCTTTAAAAATATTTCAACATGTGGTCCTTCTAAGAAATCTTTAAATACTGATAACTACAAATGTTCAAGATAATGTCTTGATAATTCTGGAAATGTCAGGTCTTGTCTCTAACCACAACTTATTATTTTCTTCTATGACTCCACAATTAGAGTACTTAAGAACAGAAATAGGACAGTACTGGCCCTCATGAGGTAGTTTCAAAATAAGTAAGTTAATAAGCACCCGATCATACAAACACCAAACAATGTTTGTACACTATTGGCTACAAAATCACAATATATTAAGAAATACTATTTAAGTGAACTTTACAGATATTTGAGATCTATTTTTTAAATTAAACTTTTGGAAAATAAACCACTGTTTATAGATTTTTAAATACAATTTCCTTTCAAAAATAGAATGTACATAATCTAAGGTAAACTGACAGGTGTTCTCTACACTCAGAGTGACCATAGCATGGATTACAATCACTGCATCATGTTTTTTTTTTTTTAACAATTTTGAAGGTCTTTTTTTTTTTTAATTCAGCAATTTACCAATACACAAGCTTTACCAGGATTTCTATTAGGTCATATTTTTTCTTCTCATTGTATAATTGTTCACTATTTATCCTACAAACCAATCCTCACAGGTCTTATACACTACAAATGCTTCCTCCAAATTTTTACCTTCTCTTTTTTTCTTTTATTTGTTCTTTTTACTTATACATGACAGTAGAGTATATTTGACATATTTATACAAACATGGATTATATCTTATTCTAATTAGGATACCAGTGTTGTGGTTACACATGATGAGGAGATACACTATGGTTATTTATTTATGTACACAGGAAGGTTAAGTCACATTCATTCCGCTATCTTCCCTATTTCCAGTCCATTCTCCCATCCCTTCATTCCTCTTTATCTAATTTATTGAACTTCTATTCTCCCCCACTTTATTGTGTGTTAGTATCCACATATCAGAGAAAACATTCAACCTTTGGTTTTTGGGGGGATTGACTTATTTTGCTTAGCATAATAGTTCCCAGATCCATCCCTTTTCTGGTAAGTGTTAGGAAGTCATACTCTTTTACCGCTAAGTAATATTTCATTGTGTGTATGTACCACATTTTCTTTATCCATTCATCAATTTAAGGGCACCTAGGTCCTGCACCATGTTTTGTTGTGGTGGAGGTGGTTGTTGTTTTGGTACTAGGGGTTGAATTCAGGGGCACTCAACCACTGATCCACATCTCCAGCCCTATTTTGTATTTTATTTAGAGACAGGGTCTCACTGAGTTGCTTAACACCAGGTCACTTTTACTGAGGCTGACTTTGATCTCATGATCCTCCAGCCTCATCCTCCTGAGCTTGGATTACAGGCATGTGTCACCACAACTGGTTCTGCACCGTGTTTGGATTCAATGTCCTGCTTGGTTTATTCTAAGTTGAGCTGAATTCCCCCTTCACTTAAAGGTAGGGTACTAATATGGCTACTAATACCTATAATTGTTCCCTTATTCTGTTCTCAACACATCTATAATTTCTCCACACTTTCCTTTTCTGCTCGGTTCACTCAAACCAAAGCAGAAGTTAAACTAGTTTGAAAGAAAAAAAAAGAAGAAGAAGCAGCATACTCACTGAAAGAATAATTTTAGACTCACTGCTAAATTAAAATGTTTTTAAAATAGAGCCTATGTATGTGTATGCTGTGTCTTAATTCAGAGAATACATGTATGGCCTCTGTATCTGGTATTTTCTTGACTGATTATCATATTTTTGCATACTTCACATTCTTGATTATTCCACCTATGCACAATTACCAAATGTCTAAGCATCTCATAAGTGAAGAAGAGAAATTCTTGTGGTTTTGAAGGTGGTGTGCATGTAATATTTCATGAATGTCCACTAACTGCAAATTACACATAGTTATTTCACATTTTTGATCTTCTAAAATAAAGGTAATTTATTTAATGTAACAGTATTATATTTGTATCTTTTAGGTAGTGCATATGTGAGTACATAAAATATGATTGAAAGGGTATTTTTAGAACTTGTATTTCATTTTTTGTCTGTAAAATGTCATAGAAAAACAAATGTGAAATATATTTCTTATCCCAAAGTGATGTCTAATTTATTTCCTAATTTTAATAGAAAATATATTAAATTATTTCCCCTCATTGCTCAGAGCAATTAAATAACCTTCAACTGTTCCTCAAAGTTTGCTTGCAGGACCAGCAGTATTAGCATAAGTTTTGAACTTGTTAGAGGTGCAAACTCTTAGACCCTACTTAGGACCTAGCGAATCAGCAATTCTAGAGGCTGGGCTGATAAATCTATGTCTAAACAAACTTTCTAGATGATTCTAATGCACGAAGCTAAAAAACTGCTGCCCTCCGCAATCAAGTACTAGAGGAATGAGGAAGAATCCATGTGACCACTTGCTACTGGTTCTAGCTGTTGATTTCTGGCTGCATCGTACCAAAAACAGAGCCCCTCAGCTACACCACCAAGAGCTACACCACCTGTTATTTTACTATATATTATATGGTAAAATAGTGGAGAGTCTTGTGAATTTTGGGCACATTTATAATATACAAGAAATCAGAAAATTTCCCAAGCTACAACTGACAAAAGCATAATGGAAAAATTCTATTCCTTTCTCAATTAATAATCCCTACTTCTATAGCTTCTATTCCCATAAGAATACAATTGAATATATTCTTTATTCTTCTATGTGACAAATGTCACACTGGAAATAGGGCTTATACTAAAGAGCTCCCTACCATTACAAGCTAATGAAGCATACACAATCAAAGAGTTCTCAAAAAGATACTTCCAATGACAGAGTATGATAATTCCCAAAGCAAAAAAATGCAACTTGTAAATATGTAAATATACCAGCTCAATAATAACTGGACTTTCTCTTTTTTTCCTTTAACTCATAAAATTGAAGCCAGTAGTCAATCTTAGTGACTGTTCCCAAAAACCGACACTGGAGTTTAAATTGCTAAACCACTTGGAGGTAAATTGGCTAAAAATACAAAATATTAAATAATAAAGAAAAAGCCAAGGGCAAACAATAGAAAAATATCAAGTATCTTAAGCTCAAGTGATTTGCTTTTATATTAGATCACAATATCCACTAAGAAAACTTAAATTATGGAATTGCTTTTTGGTAATGGTTTCTCTATTTTGTTTCTGGCAGGTAAAATGTTCATATTTCTCTGTGTGTGTGTGTGTGAGAGAGAGAGAGAGAGTGTGTGTGTGTGTGTGTGTGTGTGTTTTGCTGGGAATCCAATACAGGGTCACCTAAATGATAGTTAACTGTGCTATCACTACATTCTCAGCTCTTACTTATTTTTTTTAATAAAACCAAAACATCATTCTTGACTTTAACAATACATACGATATTTAGCAAGCCACTCCAAGTTCTGAATTTTATTTTGTGTTCTGAAACAAAACGTAAAGTCTTCCATAAAGAGTTGTAAAACTCAATAGAGAAGTCAAATTCACCTTGATACAAAAATTCAACTTTATTGAATGAGCTTTTCTAAAAATTAAAATGCTATCTTTTAATTAAGGTTAAAAATTTTATATTTTAATAATTATATTTATTATTGTTATTATAGAATTAAAACCAACACATATTCAAAATATATTATGACATGCAGTTGAAAAATACAAATTCCTGGTATGTAAAGCAGGTAATTAAACAAATAAAATCCATACTTGTGAAAACATGAATTTTACACTTTCAGAATGCAGTCACCTTTCCCAAGTCATATTTTCACAACCACAGGGACAAATAAAACCTAAAAAAGTCCATAGATTATAATCCTCTATGCAAATACTACACCAACTGAGTTTTAACTGTGTTTCAATTGTGATAGGGTAACAAAAATGAAAACCAGATGGCTATATTTATTTTGAGTGAAGATTGGCCCTAACCAGTTGAATCTGAGCTGATTATGGAATACTAGAATAATATTATAGCTATTTGAGTAAAACTCAGAGGATGCTTTGGATTAGATTATGATTATTGAATTGAGACACAAAATTTGACTTGATCGTTACTAGAAAGGTGATTTTAAATCATATCTTCCCTAATTAAACATAAGTGAAATAAATCATGACTTTATAGTTTAGTTTCTATACTAAAATAAGTTTTTAAGAAACTTTGAGCACATTCATAATCTATACATCATAAAATACCCAATGACTGGCAAAAGGAAAAAAAAGATGACAAAATGCTAAGATTTATCATCCCAACTTTCATAACTGGGAAAGCATGCTCATGTTCAACAAATTTGTAATGTCATGAATACATAGGGCCTTTTTAAGTATAAATTCCTCCACAAAGATGTTATAAAATCTATACTGTCTTTGTACCTTTATCCGCTCTTTTATGTTGTTTTTAAAAATGAAATTTAAATTGTAACTTTAAAGAATGTCCTTATTTTGTTCCACTATCTTCAAATACCAAGAAAGATTGGATTACACCTTAAAATGCTTATCAGATTAAACATTGTGGGTAGAGTTGAATTTGGCTAGTGTTTCTCTCTCAATGTTATCTCAATCACAAGGTAAATCATGGTGCTAGAATTTCATGGTGAAATTCAAGAAACAAAAAGCAATAACTTCAATGACAGTCTTAACAAAGAACTAGGATGCTACAGAAAACCACAATCTTCTTTTCCAGAACTAAGTATACTATTTCACTCACAGCACATCTTTAAATGGCTCTCAACATTGTTCAAACTCATTTACTTTTCTCATTAATATCTCTACCCATTTAAAATAGGAAGGATAATCAATTATCCTGGATATTTTACTTAAAGCCATGTCAAATGATGGATGAATGACTCCTTGATCTTTTAATGCTCGGTTCACTTCATCCTTTGGACACAGTATGGCATATTAGAAAGGACATGCTTTTGAAGACATTTAGTTAGATACCCAAAGTTCACTCCTTCTCATCCTGAAACTAGAATATTTCCTTTAAAAGATTACTACAAAAATTAGGTAACACAATTCCATATAATACTTAGTACAATATTTAGCACACAATAGCTAATGCTACTAGATCAGAATCCCTAGAAGACTTCTGAAATATTTAATGGTCACTGCAGGAGTGCTCACAGGTAAATCTATGGGAAGAAAAGGAAACAGGGAAAAGAGACCCTCTGACATAAGCTCAGCTCAGTTGTATGGTGGTGAAGGGCTTTGGGAGAGAAGAAACATTAAAAAGCCCTCATATTTAGTGCTTAACCATTTATGTGTTGTGACTACTCGTGCCATACTCAGTTATCCACATGACATCACTCAATATAGAGTCTAAAAGTAAGGTTCACAGCCAGCTGCAGTGAAAGCTGACTCAGCACACCATTTAGTTTAGACAGATCCTACAGGGATTTCTGGAATGTGAACAGCACCACAGGATTTTCCCACCTAGATGCAAGAGAACTGGCTGATCATCTACAGGAACCAGTCAGTTATTGACTGTGGGATGCCCTGAGGGACAGGGATAACTGCCAGGGGCTGCCATCAGCCAAGAGCAATCCTCAGGAGAAGAGTTCAGCCACCCACTGCTGCCAGCCCACATTATACAGCAGCTGGGAAGGAAGTGTTTCTGCTCATTAAAGGTGTCTCTGAGGTGACCCTGGTGGGACAGCAATGTTATCTAATATAGTATTCAATAATGAGGCTAAGTTATTAACTCACTCCTCTAAGTGATTCTTGCAGTCCTATGTGTTTTATTCATATTATAAGTCTATTATATCAACTTATCAGATAAGCAAATGACACTGGAGACTTTCAAATTAAGGGCATTTCTAATGTTGAGGAGTTAGTTTCTGTCTCATAAGTGGATTATGGACTGGAATGAAATATTTCCTTCTCTCTCATGAATAGTTCTAAAAATGAGGTCCTAAGATCTCTGGATTAAAGCAAGAGGCATCGGCTGCTCCATTTTAACTCAGAATAGCAACAAGAAAATTGCCAGCAGTATGAAAGTAGATACTGATATTAGAAATGGTAAAGCATATGTAAACATGGGTCTACTAATGTAAGAAATATAATTATGGTTTCCTAACTGAAGCATACTGGAAACAGTGATCAGTTTTGAATTAAGCATTATACCTTTTCAACCACAAGATGAACTTAAATTATTGTATGCTTGCATATAATTCTTTATTTGCAATCATTAGAAATATATATATATTTCTAATATATATATAGTAACTACTTATTACAAATAGGTAAACCTGGATCTTAAAAATGCATGAGGTGGGTCACTATGTAAAAAGTTCAATAATGTTTTGTAAGTGGAACTGATTGAACCAGATTGGAATATTCTGCTTCGCTGTCTTGTGCTCCCACAAATTTTCATAGGTAGAAAATTTTGTTCTGTTCTCATGCATTTTCAAAGAGACTTCAGAACAGTACCCAAGGTTTTTCCCATGGAGGCATTCAAGTTAACTCATCTTTATACCCAGACACAATGTGGAAACTTAAGCATGTTAATCATCAATGCTCAATCATAAAATAAATAACATAAAATGAAAGTGGTGTTGAATATCTATATAGAACTTCCAGAAGCACAATATACATTTAAATATACATACACACAAAAGCTCTTAGTAATTATTTTAATTTGAACAACAACAAAAAAGAAATGTTGAAACTATGCAGATGTTGAATTTAAAATGAACCTGAGAGATTAATTTATGGTAGTAATTAATATACATCTAAATTGTATGATTTGTGTTCATTTTATTCATGGTATTATCTTTTTTTATTGTGCTAAATGGTTTTCAAAAACTTATGATCACCAGGCATGGTGGCACACATCTGTAATCTCTGCAGCTCAGGGGCTGAGGCAGGAAGATGGCGAGTTCAAAGCCAGCCTCAGCAACAGCAAGGCTCTAAGCAACTCAGTGAGACCCTGTCTCTAGTAACATATAGAATAGGGCTGGAAAAATGGCTCAGTGGTAGAGGCCCCCTGAGTTCAATTCCCCATACTCCCCATAAAAAAATTATGAGCAGTAGAATTTCTACCAACTGTAGTCTATCTCTATCTTCTTTGCATAATTTCTTAAATTCCTTAGTTAATACTCTAATTTAGGGGATTTTAGGTAATAATAGTTTTATGTGCTATACTTCTGAATAAATTTATGTACTTGACATTGATGTGAGTTCATATCCTCATATATAAGGAATAGAATACTGCAGAAGAGCTTGGCCATTATGTCATCACACAAACTGAACTTGAACCAGTCTTTAAAACTTACGTATACAACATGGAACAATTCAGTTCTCTAAGCTTTATTTTCCTCATTTATAAAATGAAAATAGCAGAACCTGCATGATAGATTGTTTGTATAATAACTTATAAAAAGATCCCAATGAGAATTAAACAAGAACTATGTAATAAACTGTTAGCACTATACCTGGAACACTGTGAGTGCTAGCTATATGCTATTTATTCAAATTGTGCTAAGATATTAGCTACAAAATTCATATGCAAAGCCATGCAGAGATGTTATATTTTCATAGGAAAATTGAGAATTGGATATATTCATCTTTGTATATATATATATATATATATATATATATATATATATATATATCACTATCCAAAGAAATCTAGAGATTTATAATCACATTTTTGAAGATATAAAAAGTAAAGCAATTGGGAAACAGATTTCTTGACTTACAAAAAGGCAGAGGTTCAAGTGTTAGTAGTATATATTTGAATGTGCAATTAGGTCAAAATGAACTTTGCAGTAGGCCACACAAAAGTTTATGACTGTTAAGTTTTAGTATGGTGACAATATTATATTAGAAAACTTATAAAAAAGATTCTAATGAGAAGTAAACACCTGAAAAAAAAAGTGTTAATTGTTTCAGTAATGAAGTCAGAAAAAGGAATTAAGCAAAAACCCTCAGATTCTTTGAAGACATCCATTATCCAAGCAGAAAAACTTATTCCAATGCAAACATTTAAACTGGGGCCCTGGGGTGTTGGAGGGTGTGAAAATATAATTGATAATAGAATTAATTTTGTGTCACTATTTTAATTTTCAAACTTGTGTCCAATTAAATAAATTGAAAGATAAAAACAGAAAACCCAAGAACCAACTGGTAAGTGCTTAGGGAGAAAAGATTAGGCAAAAAAGAAGTCATAATGGCAAAGTACTAACATAATACAATTTAGCACTATTTAAAGAATGACTTTATGAAGAGAAGGAGTACACGTGATCATCTGAAAAATGAAAATGACCTACAATGAGGCAAGTTGTCATAACATCTCAATGAAGACTGGACATACCATTTCATTCCATCTTGCTTTCTAGTTAGGAACAAGTTAAATGACATTCTGCTCCCCAATTATACATGTAATTAATTTTTCTTTAATGGAAATATTTAGTATCTTCTCTTCATCTTTGATGTTCTGGAATTTGATTGCTATAATATTTGTTTATTTAAAATTTTACTTAATATTATGAAGATAATTAGTTTTAGGGAAGTTCATGCATACTGTTTTGAAACATGAAATAAATAGGAGACAGAGTTTAAAGTTGGGACTCAAAACTGGGGTTGTGGGTGATGTTTCTAGGCTCCTATTTTAAAAAAAACATGCTTCATTCATAGGCAAAATTAACAAACTACAAACTCCATGGATAAAAGATAATCGATAATGATTTTTTTTCATTCCTGTAGCAAGATAAAGTAAATATGCATGTTGAATAATTTAAACAATTCAAAGGAAAAAATGTCTCATTGGTTCTATACACTTTGGGATACTTAATAAAGTCAATACCTCTCTGATGAAATGGAGGACATAGTACTTTTCATTCTGTTTGCTTGTTAAGTTCTTAGTTAAGAAAAATCTGCACCAGCTTCAGCAGAGGTTTAGACTTCAATAAGAGTCCATAATTAAACCCAACAGCATTTCATGTGGGAATTCATTGTCTCATAAGGCAGAAGGCAAGATGTATAAGATGTTACCATATTCCAATAAATTGTTTAACATTCCATCAAATATGCTTTTCTAAGCATTTACTAAGATGCAATCAGGTGAGGAAAAAGGAATGTAGTCCTTTTATTTAGTGTGCTTGAACATCAAACAGCCTCAGATCTTTTTAAAATATATATTTTTTTCTTATTCACCTGGAAAAAATTTCAAAGGTGACTTTGTCTGCTTGGAAAAAGGTAATAGGATAGCAATGACAGGAAAAGACAAAGGAGAAAGAAAGTGCTGTAATTCTTCGTATCACACTGCAAGTGGAAAAAAACCCAGAATGATCCTGCCCTTAACACAATGCAATAGTGACTGTACTCAGTCAATCAATAAAATACGTAGTTGAGGCTAATTTTGTACCATGTCCTACAGAAAAAGTAATAATCAACTCAGATTTTGTTACTGTCTAGGTCTTAGTTCCATGTGTCCCAAACTTTAAGGTGAGTATAAGTAAACTAGGTATCTCATTAAAATAGAGATTTTTCACCCAGCAGTTCTAGTGGGGGAAGGGAAGCCTGAACATGGTAACACACTCTCAGGTGAAGCCCACTATGCTTCTTTATGGAGTGCACTTTGATCAGCAAGGAGATAATGTATAGTCGTGCCATCACACACAGTCAAGGATCACAAGATAAAGTAGACTGACTTTATCATTTCTCAATACAGTATACACTTTATAATGCATAGTCAACAAAACAATGGAAGTTTTTCAGGTCAACCCAGGAACTCACACTAAACACTTTCCCAGGGACATCAAGACAAGAGAAGTATTTCCTACTACTCTATTTCAGTGTAAAATGCTTGCACTTGGATAAACACTACAGGAGCATCCAACATACACACGGGAATATTTATAAACAAAAGTACAATCCACACATTTACACCATCTGAGTAGTAGTCAGCCCAATTCAATAAAATATCAAAGTTAGAGAAGTTGTAAAGATTGTTTCTAATGTAAACTCCAGATGAAAATAAGCTAATGAATTATGTACTATCCTAAGGCTATAATAATTTTTTAAACAAACTATTCCTATCCCAGATCTTATGTACTGAGATAAAAAAAAATTACCCCGGATAATAAGAAGGTAAACAAGCCTCCCATGTTCACAAATTCATTATCAGTGGTATTAAATAATAGATTTTTAAGTATCCATATTTCTGAGTTAAGATACTTCAAGCACATCTGTAATCCCAGCTACTCATGAGGGTGAGGCAGGAAAACCAAAGCCAGCCTGGGAAACATAGTGAGACCCTGTCTCAAAATAAAAAATAAAAAGGGTTGGATGTGACTTAGTGGTAAAGTAGCTCTGGGTTCAGTTCCTGGTAACCCCCCACCCAAAAAAAAAAAAGATAAGAAAAGAAAACAATAAATCTTCAATGTAATCTTTTAAATTTATAACAAATGTTAACCATGTTGTATAATACTAAAGTTATAACACAAAGTTAATAAAGTTACTTTGTGTTTTGTTTTGGATGAAAATGAATTAAGATATATGTTGTTTTACTGGTTCCTGTTGGACTAAAATTATTCATTGATTAAAATATTTGAGAGAATTAGTTTATATGTTTAAAAAACCTAAATAGCCAATTAAAGTTGCAGGTTAGTAATCAATCGAAGATAAATATGGCTTAGAATAAGTAATTTCCTGACAAAATTTGATAAATTCCTAGGCTATGGTATTAATGCAAATATTTATATTACATTTAAATATCTTCCTGTTCGACCTTATTGTTTCTAATAATTGCAGGTCAAATGATGTTCTGCAATATAGAGAACAACCAATAAATATAACACTTATTGACATTTTAACAGTCTGTGAAACTACTTACACTTACAAGAGAAAAAAATCACTAAAGCAATCAAAGTGTGGAACACTATAAATGAAGCAGATTAATGTAAAATTAATGAAGTATTTGTAGGACATTTAATGCCTACATCCTCATGAACATATGGTTTGTTTTAGAACTAGTAAATTGATTGCCAAAGTTTATTTTGAGATGTTCAACCATAAATGTGGTAACATGGGTGATTTTTATCCATATTTATTTATAACTAATCAAGTAGAAATAAAAAATAACTTTCATAGACTTTGGTCAAATACAAAAATCAGTCTGACTAAATTGTTTCTGACCTAAATGATAAATAAAATGTAACATTAGCATTAGAAACCTGTTAAATGAAATGATTTGATGCACGCCATTATTTTTGTAGCTATTAAACATCTTTCGGAAATGTTTCCGTCCCTCTTCAGCTCTTTCACTCTATCAGTCAATCATCCCCCAATCATGTTGCTACTGACTACTTAGCAAAAATAGTTTTAAAAGACAGTGAAGTAGGGGCTGGGGATGTGGCTCAAGCGGTAACGCCTGGCATGCGCGGGGCGCTGGGTTCGATCCTCAGCACCACATAAAATAAAGATGTTGTGTCCACCGAAAACTGAAAAATAAATAAATATTAAAAAAAATTCTCTCTCTCTCTCTCTCTCTCTCTCTCTCTCTCTCTCTCTCTCTCTCTCTCTCTTTCTTTAATTTTTTTTAAAAAGACAGTGAAGGAAAAAATATGGTTATCTTCATAAATTGCTCATTCAAAAGATGCATAATTGAGTAACAGAGGCGTAATATGGTTGAGTCAGAGTCTCTTATTTGCACTTTGACCTTGCCACCAACCAGCTGTGGGACCCTGAAAATGTCATTTATCCTTACTAGATCTGATTTTCCTCATCAGTAAAATAGGGCTCAAATGATATACTATAAATAAAGCCTCTTTAGGAGGAACAATTCAAAATCATAAGTGTAAATCCAAGAATACTTTCAGAGTAGTTATAAAACTAATGTCAATAAAGAAACATACATTAAATATAGTTCTTCATTCAAAAATACCAATGCAAACAAACTGATCTTAAACATAGTATCACATAAGTTAAAGCATAATCATGTGTGCCACTTCTTTTTCAGATATTTGTTATAATAACCTTCTGTTTTCTTTGCAGATGATTTATATAAAATTAATGGTTATCTAATTGCGCTTTGAATGATATGAAAAAGGAGGAAATATTAGGACTTGGCAACTTTATCTTATAAATTCCTCTTCCAAATGAAAGCTGACAGGAATCCAAGATTTTATACTTCTTTACTTCTTAAAACCTTCTCAAAATGGTAAGAACCAGCCCTGGCCCAATTCTCTGAACACAGAGGAATTTCAACAAGCATATATTGATTGAATTCCTTACAGTACACCACCTAGGGACTTTCAGACCCTATTATTTCACAAACAGACCTTGATAGTAGCCTCCAACCTGGGATTCCCTACCTCTAACTTTACACCACTTTCTTTCTATCAATAGAGATACAACCAGATTAACCTTAAAACATCAATAGGCAATTAATAAATATCTTCTGATGAAGTCATAATCCTGATCAACTTTTATATAAAATCATCTTTAGGTGCATTTCTCCTCATTCTTTCCAGAATTTAAACAAAAAATGGAAGGGGGCTGGGATGCTATTCTACACTCTTCCCTAAACTATTTTAATTTTTTCTAACAAGTCTAGAGTTAACGGAGTTATTTCTCTAAAAATAATGGAGATTAATTAGTCTCACCATTCATCTTGCTCTAATATATTCTCCTCAGCACATAAAAGTACCTTAAAAACTATTATTATTCAAATTAATCCTTAAAAGAATTATTACACTCAGGCCAGGAGTACTTTAAGTAACCTGCCATATCACATAGGGACCTGGGGTCATGCTTAGAACTGAAAAATCCTGTTACTCAGCTCAACATTTTTTTTAAAGTATGAAATTTTAAAGAAATAGCATCCTCCTAACCCATGTAACTGACACATTTATTTCTTGTCACAATAGTAAAACATTTTTTGGAAATAGCTCCACATTAACTTATAGATGCTGAAGAATGCTCCAAAACAGTTTCTAATCCATCACTGTCAATCATGCCACCATTGCAAAGTGAGTAGGTTTTTTTGACCCAAACAAAACACAAAATGTTTATTAACGCCATAGAAAAAGCCTGATTTTGTCCCATATAACTATATGCAATGAGTTATACTTAATATCCCGTCTACTAAATAAGTATGGTATGAAAAGAATTCCTTTTTCCCTCACTGAAAGCATTGGCATTCAGAAAAGGAAGATCTGTGTCATTAAAGTCAATAATGTAAGGCTGTACAGTTAGTAGTTTCAATCTCTATAGTTTCCTTTGCAGGTCATGAAAGAGGAAATATGACTCCATTGTATTCTAAAGAGGTTCATTGTCAATATCCTTCACACATTATAATTACTTTCTTCTTAAAGCTTTTAAAAATAAGGATTTCTTTTTTTTTATTTATCAAAGAAATGAATTCTTATTAAATAGTTTTTAAAAAAATATACATAATATCATAACTGGAAAATAATAGTACAATGATATATAGACAGAAATTATACTAATGAAGCATGTTATAAATTATAAAATATAAATATATATTTATTTATATTTATATATTACATATAAGTACTTTTACGTGAATTAATACAATGATATATATATATATATATATATATATATATACACATATATATTTGATTAGTAGTATTATATATATAAATATACATGTTAGCCAAAGAGTCATAAATTTATCTAGATGGATGGAAGGACATATGGGTTGAAGAAAATATCAAATAACAGTCAGACAAATTATTTTACTCACTCTTGCATCATGAGAATTTCCAATCTAATTGAACATTTTTAGGAAGTTATAGGAAGTTATAAATGCTGATTGTACAATAATTCAAAATTCTTTTGTAATCATTTATCCATTCTCTTATTGTATGTTTTATAAAGTTGTTCAATTTGTATTGTTTATAACACTATGAGGACTGTCTCTATAAAATAATATTTTCCTATTACACATATTCCCCTCCCCTATGCCCTGGTAATCACCATTTCTGCTTCTGTTTATGTGAGAATTTGACTACTCTAAATACCTGTGTATATGGAACCATACATTATTTGTCTTTTTGTGAGTGACTTATTTCAATTAGTATAATATCCTCAAGTTTCATCCATATTGTAGCATATGTTAGAACCTCCTTCCTTTATAAGGCTTAGACACCTTGCTTTAAAAATAAAAATTTCTTTGTATCACTTGTCATGGCCAACTTACAATTGAAACACACCTCTCCCAATTACAACAGTTTGAGATTCCTCCCTCTTTCTATCCATTCCCTTCTATCCAGTCTCCTCTGATGCTCTATCCCAATAGGAAGCATCCCATATTCCAACACCAATGGATATGCCTTGGATTTTTAGTCAAAGATGGAAATTTAGATATAAGGGCAGAGATGGCTTGAATTTTATCATCACATTAATCTTCAACTTCTTCTCAATGAGATTTTGCCTTTTTAAAAATATTTTTCTTGGTTGTAGTTGGACACAATACCTTTATTTTTATTTGTTTTTATTTTTTATGTGGTGCTGAGGATCAAACCCAGCACCTCACATGTGCTAGGCTCTAATGCTGAGTCACAACATCAGCCCTGAGATTTTGCCTTTTATCACACAGATTTACTTAATTTTTCTAATAACACAATCTTGGAAATTTTTTTTTCTATCAGAAGATTCACTGGAGTCAGTTACCCTCTCTCTTCTTAAAAATTCTGCTTTAGAGAATTAAGTGTGCAAATGCTATTTCTAATTTTTGATTCCCTATGAATTTGTTCTGCATCTATCACTCTTCAAAATTATTTTCTATAAAGAAACTAATATTTTGACCTGTAAAATTAAATTGATGTCTAGTCATTTTATTATCTTGACATGATTGCTTATGCATTGTATCTTTTAATATCTCTTCACCATTGTCTCTGATAACACTTCTCTCTGCTGTTTTTCCTCCTTTTCTGAATGTTACTCTATTAAATTGCAATAAGCACCTCAACCTCCTCTTCTTAAATATCACTTATTCACACCTGTCATTCCATCCACAGCCTGCTCACCTTCTTTCTCATCCTGCACATTCTCACAGTCATTAAAGAGATAATGCATGATCATGGCTTCCAATGTTCAATTCCAAATAATCATATCCCTTCCAGTTTCAGACCAATTAATACAGCTGCTTAGTTGATACCTATATCATCTTCACTATCATAAAAACATTTCAAACTCATTGTACTCTACTCGGTATCATTTTTAGCAACTCAAAAAATATTTCCTCCATGAATATAGCAATAAACAAATAAATTAATGATGAGTTTATATAAAGAAAGATGTATCTCTCCTTCATAGATAGATGAAACTTTGACTGTTTCAACCGTTTTATCTAACTATTTAATTTAAATCATCTATTTGGTTATCCAGTTTTTGACCAGTCCAAAAAAAATACAGGCACCAAACCCAGAGATTAAATACTATGGAAACTATTTCCTCAGTTCTGTCTAAATCTTCTTCAGGGTGTTGTTTTATAATTTCACCACTTCCTTGATATTTTTAGAAGGGTATTTATGAAACTACTTTTTCAGATATTTAATCTGAAATTTAACTCGTGACTTTTTCCCATTTGGAATTTTAATTTTGTCACTGGTAATTTGAGAAGGGCATTTAAAAAAAAAAAAAAACCTAATAATCCCTCAGTGCTTACATGTTATTTGTCAAGGTTGAGTGAGTATTCATTAGTTCACAAGTACTTGCATACATCTCTTTACCTGTGTCCATTACCACAAACATCTGCTTTACAGTTAAATAGATCAAAGTTTAGTTAAGTCAGAATTCAGAGGAAGCACAGGATTCCTGAGTCCTCCTAATCTAAATAATTTCTACTGCAGAACAAAAGAGACATCATAGATTTCTTGGCATACCTTATGGCAAGCCCTAGGTATCCCTTACTCTTCACAATATATTGCTACAACTGACTTTTTCTCACTTTTCATTCATTCTACAATATACTAAAATAATTGAGGGCATGGATTCAAAACTTTTGACCTATAAGTTGCCTAAGGGGCTTTCTGGGATAAAGCCTCAGATTCTAATTTCCATCAATCTCTCACATGATCCTGGGATGGGATGATAATGACATTTTTAGTAGTGAGAGTCTAGAGCCACATTAAGAGATCAGGTTCCCTCCTGATATCTTGACTTATTAGCTACATGATAGATGGCAAAATATTGAATCTATCTACACCATAATTTTCTGATCCATAAAATGAAGAATAATAATATATGTCTTATACAATTGTTATAAAGAAAAAGGTACATCATCCTGTAAAGTTCTTCAAACAGTGCCTTAGAAATTACATGTTCTTTGTAAGTGTAGTATTATTTAGTATTTGATAAGGTTTCTCAATCAGCTCCAAGCTTTATTTCTATAGTTTTTTATCATAATTAATTGGGGATTATATTATACTGTTCTATAGATAGTTTTATTCTGCTGCAGATGCAATAAAAGAGTACTATACAAAATAAAACTCTTGCAAAATTGGAGGCTGTAAACAAAATCAAAATATGTGGCAACAAATTTATGATTAGTACACTGAGTATGATAAATATATCTAAATTAAACAATGATTCCTCTTAATAGAAACCTTTAGAAGCTCCCTCCATCATTATTACTAAAAGACCAGACCACCTGGCCAAACTGCTAGTTCAACAGTCCACAAGAAATTCAATCCATCAAAAAGCACATGAGTAAACTTGGAAGCAGATCCATTCCTAGATAATCCTGAAAATATTTTCTTTGTCACAAGAATAGAAAGTTATACTCCATGTATATATAATATGTCAAAATTTATTATACTGTCATGTACAACTAAAAAGGACAAATAAAAAAAATTAAAAAATACATATTTGCTTTGTGGTAAAACTGAAGCTAAAGGACCCAGCTAAGCCAATCCTCAATTCCTAACCTATAGTAAAAAGTAATAAACATAGTTGGTTTAAGCCTCAAAGTTTTGGGCTCATTGTTATACAGCAATGGGTAAACAATGCAAATTCTAAATATTAATATAAACGTTGTTGTTATAGACAATTCTATATGAGATAATTTCCTTAAAATTTCTGCATTTAAGACAATTGTGACATTTAAGTTTGACAGAAATATGCTAAAACAGAAAGTCCCAGGCCCTCCTTTTCCCATAGGGACACTGATTGAACAACAATGTATACAGATTGATCCCCTTTGTTAGAAAACATAGAAACAAGAGCTTCCTGCCCTTCAGGTAAGTGCAAAACCAAACACACCACACACAGAAGAAAATCTGTGCTATTTACATGCCAGGACCCTTCCCCTTCACAATATGTTGCCATTGAGAGAAAATTCCCAGATTCCTTCCTCTTCTGAGGAGGGGAAAAAGCTAGCATAGTTGTGTAACATTGTGGTTTTTTGATCAGGGGGTTGGTAAGGAATAGTTTGTCTTGCCTATCTTGAGGCATTGATGGTAGATGGCATGACCTAGATGCCTGGGGACCACCAAGAACAAAACAGAGCTGGGTGGCTTTCTGCTGCTTTGGAGGAACAACAGTGTCACGGACACACACAGATACAGCATAGTGACTTCACCCCAGAAAGAACAGAAAAGCAGAGTGTTTGTGCAATGTTTCAGCTTTTCATGGGGGCACCTGAGGGACTGGATTCTGTCTCAGATGTCTTAAAGTACTGACAAGACCTAGCATAATCTATATGTGTGGGAGGGTATAAGAACAAAAAGGAGATGGGTAGCTTAAATCAGCTGTAGACACAGACAGCAGAGGGAAAACAAACTATTAAATTCCTAAAAAAAAAAAAAAAAAAGGAAAGAAAAGAAAAGAAAAAAAAGAGAGAAAGAAAAAAAAGAGAGAGAGAGAAAAAAACTGGAAAAATCTTGTTAACTGGGAATGTACATACACAAGTACAGAGAAGATGCATTTATAGAAATTATTTGGGAGAACTACAGATTCTCTAGCTGTCCCAATTGGTGAAGGTCTTTTCCTTTGTAAAGTCAATCTGTAAAAACTGGGAGTGTTCACTGTTTTTTCATATATATGGAACCCAATACAAAGCAACAAAGCACAAGAAGAAGATGTGAAATGTAATCTCACTAAATGAATGAAATAAATCTTTAGAATATTTCCTTAAAGAAACTGAGGTACAGATGTTCCTTGACTTCCAAATGGGGTTACATACCAATGAAATCATTAGAACATGATATATTTCATGCTTTCATAATAATGTCAAAATGGATTATAATGTCATATATTGCTAAAAAGTACCAACCAAAAAATCAAAACTTCACTTAATACACCTTGCGTTTACAGAACATCATTGCATAGCAACAGAGTACACAGAAGAATACTAGCTGTTTACCCTCATGATTGCATAGTGGACTAGAAGTTATAGCCCACTACTAATGGCAAGTATCACTAAAAATATTATATAGAAGATTACAACCTTAGGAAAAAAATTAAAATTCAAAGTGCTGTTTCTATTGCATGCAAATCACTTATGCACTATCATAAAGTTAAAAAATTACAAGTCAAACCATAAGTCAGGGACTATCTATATGTGAATTAGCTGAAAACTCAAAATACCATCCATATAGATTCAACAAGCTCATTAAAATGATACATTAAGAAAATGAGAATATCAAAAAACTAAATGAATTTTGGATTTTAAGAATAAAATTACTTAATTGATAAACACTCATACAGGTTCAACAGCAGACTTAATGAAGCAGATGTAAAAAATGTAAGTTCAAAGGGAGCCCATTAGAAATTATTCAAAGAATATTTAGTCAAAGGAGCAAAAATGGAAAAGAATTACCTGTGGAAAATCATTGACCATCCAATATGTATGTACATTATGGAAGTCTCAGAAAGAGAAAAGGAAGAAAGGGGGGCAGAAAACACATTTAAAGTAATAATTATAGAATATTTCTAAAATATGGGAAAGGAAATGGACATCAAGAAGCCTAACAAATACCAAGTAGAATGAACGTGAAGAAGACGGCATCATGGCAAATTGAAATTGACTTGTTAGAAATCAAACACAAAAGAAGAAATTTAAAAGCAGTAAGACATGACTCATCACATACAAGGGAGCCTCCATAGATATCAGGTGAAATGATTTCTCAGCAGAAATCATTCAGGTCAAAAGGGAGTGAAATTATATATTGAAAACGCTGAAAGAAGAAGAACAAGCCTACCAATAAAAAATACTATATAACCAAACAAACATACTATATAAACCAGAGAAATATTCTTTAAAAATGAAGGAGAAATAAAGACTTATCCAGTAAACAAGTACTAGATAAATTAATAACCACTAAATATATCTTATAAGAAATGTTTAAAGGAGTTCTTTAAGATAAAAGTATAGCCAGGTATCAAAATTAAAATATCTAAAAGTATAAAGCTTGCTGGTAAAGGTAAAAACTTAGACAAATGCTAAACCTCTAAAGTACCACAATGTTGGTGCATAAATAGCTTTTGACAATGTTACAAAATTTAACAGACCAAAGTATAAATAATAAACATAACTTAAAATATGTTAACGTAATGCAACATGAAATGATTTAATTTGTGCTTATCAATAACATAAACTATGTGTGGGATGGCAAAAAAAGAGTGTAGATCATTGCTTAAGATTGAATTTAAAATGTTATCAATTTATAATAAATGATTCATGGAAACTGATTACTAACCATCAAAAAAATACCATAAAAGACACATGAAAGAAAACAATGAGACAGAAATCACACCACATGAGCATAAAAAAGAACCAATGAAACAACAGAAAACATAAAGACAGGATAAGAGGGGAAAAGAGAGAGAAATAGGATATAATGCAATCAACAAAATGGAAAGACTAAATTCTTCCTTGTCAGTAATTACTTTAAATGTAAATTGGTTAAACAACCCAATCTAAGATAGAGTTGCTGAATGGATTAAAAAAAAATAGATCTAACAATATACTGTCTGCAAGAGAGTCTCTTTATATTTAAAGAAACACAGAGCCTAAAAGTGAAAGGGTGGAAAATAATAATCTGTATGAATGTTGGAAAAAAAGGAGCAGGGGTAGCTCTACTTACATCAGGAAAAAAAAAATAGACATTAAGTCAAAACTGTCACAAGACACAAATAAAGACATCATAAAATGGTCAATTCACCAGGATGAATTACAATTATATATGTCAATATATATCCACTATCTGAGCACCTAAATATATGAAGCAAATATTAACAGAAGTGATGGAGAAAAAGACAACAAATTATAATAGTAAAAATTTTAATACCCCACTTTTAATAACAGATAGAGATACCAGACAAAAGATGAATAACTTGAGGACTTGAATAATTCTATTGACTGAATGAACCTGTAAATATCTACGTAATATCTCAACAACAGAATACACAGTCTTCTCAAGTGTACATGGAACATTCTCCAGGGTGGATCACATATAGGCTACAAGAAATGGCTTAAAAATTTCAAAGACTAAAATCATACCAAATCACTTTTTCAACCACAGTAGAACAAAACTAGAAATTAGTAGCAGAAGGAAAAATATACATAAATTAGACAAGTCACTCCTAAGAAACAAGATATAAATCCAAGGGAGGTTAGAAAGCATACAAAAAATGAAAACAAAAACACAACATACCAAAAATTAATGGATGAGAGCAAATTAAAACTGAGAGAAATTTATAATAACAAACTCCTACATCAAAAAAGAAGAGTTATCTCAAATACAAAATGAAACCCTACAACTCAAAAAAAAAAAAAAAAAACTAGAAAAAGAACAAATGAAGGCCAAAATTAGCTGCAGGAGATAAGAAAGTAAGAGCAGAAATAATGCAATAGAGTAGAAAAAAAAAAACAATAAAAATAATCAGAGAAACTAAGACTTGTTTTTTTAAAAAATAGGTTAAAAAATATTGACAACCTCTTAGACTAAGAAACAAAGAGCATGAAAAAATCAAAGAGAGACATTAAAGCTGATGTTTCAGATCAGTGATCCTAAGAGATTACTTGAAAATAAGCACACTGGATAACCTAGAATAAATGGATAAATGACTGGAAATACAAACTAACAAGAATGAGTCATGAAGAAATACAAAATCTAGACTGACATAATGAGCAAAGTGGTTCAATCAATAATCAAAAACCTTTCCACAATGAAGAAATCCAAGGACTGGATTGTAACTACACTGCAGTTTTCTACAAGCCATTTTTAAAAAGCCCACACTAAGATCATATTTAACAGTGAAAACATTGATTTTCCTGTAACATCATGAATAGGGCAAGGATGCCCACTGAGCTACTTTCATTCCGCATAATACTGTAATTCATAGTGGTAAAAATATAGGCAAAAGATAAATTTTAAAATGTCATTCAGACAGAAATTAGTAAATTATCTCTTTTCAAAGATGACACGATATGTAGAAAACCTTATGATTATAAACACACACACAGACACAGAAATTTTAACTAAAAAAATTCAGCAAAATGACAAGTTCATAAACAGAAAAATAGATTGGTTTTTGTATGCACTAATAACAAATGATCTGGAAAGAAAATTAATAGTCACATGAACATGGCATAAAATAATAAAATACTTAAGAGCAAAGTTAACCATGGAGGCAAAGGATTTGTACACTGAACACTGCAAAACATTTCTGAAAGAAATTAGAGAAGATACTTAAAAATGAAAGTTTTCCATTGATGTGACACAAATACCAAGTCCGGTGTGTGTGGACTGGAAGATATATTGTTGTTGAAATGTTCATTCTACCCCAAGTGATCTATAGACTCAATGCATTCCCCATAAAAATACCAATGACATTGTTTGCATAAATGAAAAAAATTTTCAAATTCATCTGGAACCACAACTTATTCTAAATAACAAAAACAATCATGAAGAAGAATACAGATGGAGCCCTTATGCTTCCCCACTTCAAAATAGACTACAAAGCTACAGTAAAGAAAACATGATGGCAGGGGAATAAAGACAGATATACAGAACAACATAAAAAAGTGTCCAACAATAAACATACACATATATGGTGAAATAATCTTAGACAGGTACTATGATTACACATAGGGACAAGATAGTCTCTTCAACATTTTCTTCTGCCAACTCCCTGCCCACAAGTAAAAGAATGCAGTTGGATCCCTTTCTTAACAGTACTCAAAAATAATTCAAATGCATTACAGACTTGGACCTAAGAATGGACATCTAAAACTCCTAGAAGAAAACATCATAGAAAAGCTCCTGGACGTTGATCCAAGCAACAATTTTCTACATATAATACCAAAATCTTAGATAACAAAAGCAAAAATAGAGGAGTGGGATTACATTAAACTAGAAGGTTCCTGGGTAGTGAATGAAACAACAGAATGAGTGGTCAACCTACAGAATGGGAGAAAATAGTTACAAACCTCATACCTAGTAAAGGGTTACTATCCAAAATGTATGAGGAGTTCCCACTCTATAAAAAATTGAACAGTCCAGTTAAAAATTGGGTGAATGTCTCTATTAGGCATTTCTCCAAAGAAGACATGTAAAAAGGCCAACAGATAATATAAAAATATGTTTTATATCAGCAATCATCAAGGAAATGCAGATCAAAACTGACAGGACATATCAGATCACACCTGTAAGGATTTTCATTACCATATAAAACCCAAAACAACAACAACAAAAAATAAAAAAACAACAGCAAAACCAAACACAACAAAAACACAAATTAGCAAGTGTTGGAGAGGCTGGGGAGATATTGGAACCCCTGTGCAGCATTGGTAGAACTGTAAATGCTGCAGCTGCTTTGAGAAGCCCCACAGCATTTCCTCAAAGAATTAAAACTAGAACTATTAGTTCCACTTCTAGATATCTGTCTAAAAAGTTTCAAACAAGCTCAATGAGATATTAACATTCACATATTTATTGCAACATTATTCACAGTAAATAAAAAGGTGGAAACTACCTAAATGTTCATCTACTAATAAATGGAAAAAGAAAATGGTGAATATACATACAACTGAGTATCATTCATACTTTCAAAAGAAAGACAACTATTGTGCACCACCATGGATAAACCTCTCAGCCTTTATGTTAAGTGAAATAAACTAGTCTCAGAAGAACAAGCAATGCATGATACCACTTACATGAACTTTCTAAAATAGTCAAAGTAACAGAAAGCAGATTAGTAACTGCCAGAGCCTAGGGTGAAGGGACAAAGGAGAATTGCTGTGCAATGGGCAGTCTCAGTCATGCAAGATGGAAAAAATTCTAGAAATCTGCTATGTAATAATGAACATACAGATAACTCTACTGTACCATACCAAAGTTTAATAGGACATATTTCATGTTGTATGCTTTTTATAACAGGTTAAAAAAAAGAAATTGAAGTCAAATGACAATCTGATGTTCATATTAATAAGATGGATAGCTAAACAGGAAATTTCTTAATTGTTTCACAAATTTGTAGGGGACAATCATTATTATCACATGGAAATAACAGAAGAAAATTCAAGTTAAGTAATAAGTTTAAAATTTCATCAGTTAACATATTTGCTTACAAACAGCAGAAATGGAATCTGGCTAATTTTAAAAAAGGGAATTTATTGGAAGTGCATTAGAATAATGTATCTCAGCTCATAGAATTGGCTGGAGGCTTGAGAACCAGAAAAGTAACAGGTAGGTGCTAAAGCAGTTCTGGAAAAGAGGAGGAGAAACCAGGCATAATTCTAAGCAGGCACAATCTACTCAGAACTCACTGCCTCTACCACCACTATAGTAGATGAGTCCTCTCTTATCATGTCACCGGCTGAACAGTCAAAGCAGAGATGAGATGGCTGAGTCCATCTCAAGGGCCCTTTCTGTAGAAAGAGGGATGATATGGCTGATTGGTCTCCAATAGGGGGTGATAAGGAATTAATCTACCACTATGTCACTAATAAAAGGGGAAAATCAGGAAAGAAAGAAAATCCATATATAATTACCATACTGAAGATTTCCTTTATTTTTTCTACATGCATACAAGCTATTTCTTACTTTCTGTTTATTTTAAACAGGAGTTACCATGTTTTGAATAATGAGATTTTACTACTTGCAGGTTTTGGTGAGATTAGAACAAAAAGAGAAAAAAATGATACCTGTTTAATATTAATGTTTATTTTTTTTGAGATTTCCTTTTCCCTATGTCAACATGGTTATTTTATTTCTTTAATTTCAAAGGTGTTTTTAGATAATTTATGCAGAGTAAGTTGAAGTCCTGGCAGCTGTTACTCAGAGTAATAAATCATTCTAAGAATCTCCTACATGTAATTATAATATCATATTGTGCAAATGTCATCATTCATGCAGTTTGATTGTTCTAGGCACATGTAGGGATCCAGGTGTGGAGATGGAGGTCCATCTGGCCAATTATCTTTGCTATTACCAGAGATGGTTTGTTTATTCCTCTATCTGTATTTGCACAAGAAATATCTTCAGCCAGCCATCAGGCTATGATAGTTTCATAGTTCTTCCAAAGTGAGGAGGAAGAAAACACAGTACTGCTTTTTTGGGGTCTTTTTCTAACACACTGTTTCTATCAATAACATAATCATATGGAACAAAATGAAAACAAACCTCAAACTCTTCTTCTTTGTAGTCTCTTTTCCAAAGCTCCTGAAAATGTTATACTCAGGATAGTTATCTGTCTCTACAGAGAAGAAATATTAAATCTGAGTTTAAGCCAATCAAAATATATTTCCATATATTTAGAATATGTACTAACAATTATCCCAATTAAATTTAAATTATTTACATATTTCAAAATGTGTTTTGGGAGCTAATTCTCTATTAAGAGTACACATGCAAGTGTAATAACAATGCTCATGAATATTAAGGTTTTGTTAGTTTTCTATTTCATATAGAATTATAAGCTGCTTGTCCTTCAATCATAAAGAATATATTTTAAATAACTGTGCTTTATAGAAAAATTCTCTATAACAGTAAGCATATAAATATGTACAGTGAGATGTATTTGTTGTATATTTATTATTAAATATCATATATAAATACACATACACATATACATGTGCATACACATACACACACATACTGGTAACTGAAGAAATTAATATTATACTACTGATTCTAACGTCTGCCACTCAAATAGTCTAAAAATTTTAAAAACTTGAAAGCCTGTCACTAATTTGTTCTACGTTACATTGGTAAAGCATTACAAAAGAAAAGAAAAATAACACAAAGTCAGCCCTGGAGCACCTGTTGGATATGAATGGAGACATCATCTAAAATTTCTGATGGTCTTATTAATACTGCCCTCAACATGAATATTATCATTTAGCATTTTTACAAGAACTTATCAAGTCATTCATTTGATCATTCTCATAACAAACTAAAAAGTGTCTAATGACACTGATCAAGGTGTTACGAGTTTTTATCTATTATTTGAAAACAAAGTAGCAGAAGTCAGGGCAAAGAACATGTGTATTATATTTCTTATAAATTTGGAAAAAAATTAATATCACTAATAAATACTGCAAATATTTCTGTAAGATACCCAGTCCTTATTCTGGACTATTCAAGGGGGTAATTTTGAACCAAAAAACAAAGTTGCAGAAAACTTAAGACTCTTTAAAAATAAGATAACTCTTCAAATATTGGCATTTTTAAATGAAGAAATATACATAGATCTCTAAAAGCACCATATGGGTTTTTTAAGTATCTCTTAGGATTATAAATATGCAGGTCCATGGAAAAGGTATCAGCCATTCAAACTTTCATCTGTAGGAAAAAACAATTGGAGTTTTTTAAATAACTTGAAAAATGTTCAGCCTCTCCAATAAAGCATGTACATGTTTTTTACATACATAAATACACAATTTTCACTATATTCTAAACATTGAATGTTTTCTTCAAATTGCTTATTTGGTATGGAGTGTTTTTTTGAAAAATAAACAATATAGTGTATGCTTTAAAGAGAAAACAGCAGAATATCAGCTAGCAAGTATCAAAACAACCTGAGAGAAACTACCAGATATGAGGAATATCTGTAATTGTGTCCTTATATTACTTAGAAGATACGTATCTTGGTTTTTTTTTTAAAGAAATAGTTAATTTATATTGTCTAGGACTAGAATTGTCCTGCTTTTATTTTATTGCAATGTATTTATAAATCTCCAAGTTTAATTAGCACACACATTTAGTAAAAGTGGAAACACATTCCATTACTCAGATTCACTTTGATAAAGATTTACAAATGCTCTATATCAAGATGCATCACAAAAAAACAATGGCATTGTTAATTTCAGAACTATTTACGTTCAGACTTTAGAATCAATGTCTATACTTTTTTTTGTTGTTTTTGGTACTGGAAATTGAACCCTGGGTGCTTTAACACTAAGTAAAATTTCTAGCTCATTTTCCTTTGCTTAGGACATCATTAAAGTGCTGAGAGGCTGGTTTCAAATTTGCCATCCTCCTGTCTAAGCCTCCAAAGTTACTTGATGACTGGTGTGTGCCACTGTACCCAGTGCATCTATACCCCCATTTTTTAAAATACAACCTTTTAATATTCAAGGCACAATCTGATAGGAATTAGTAATTATCTTCCCAATTTATCCAAAGTATCATAGACACCTCCCTGATATTCTGAAACTAGGTTGATATGTTTACTATTTATAATATTAAAATGCCCATACCATATTTATTGATATGGACAATCCATTAATTTCTGACAGATATATTGCTGTTTAACTTGCTTGTATAATTGAACACCTCCATTTTTTTTTTTTTTTACTTAAACCACCACAAATTAAAGCTATCTGCAAACTAAGGGAACAGGCAAAAGATTCCAGGAAACTAAATAAGGCATCTAAGGTTTCTCTCTGCAATTTCTTTGGGATTCATTGGCCAATTTCCAACAAACATTTCCAAATATTCTTTATAGCAGTAATAAAATTATCTTTTTAAAAAGTTCTTCACCTGATTACTTCTAAAGGATAGACAATAATTCTTTTTCAATCACACTTTACATATTAATAAAAACAGAATCTATGATGGTCAAAATAATGCTTAATAAGTACAATGTTTCCATTGATGAGGTTCAGCACTTTGTCACAAACACAAGGGTGTATATTACTGAGTATATTACTCAGACTATTAGTCAACATTTGTTACTGCTAGATTTCTGTTAATGGGCATAAATAGTATCCAATCATTTAGTGTCAACCTATTTATGTAAACATATGTGTACAGTAATTCAGATAGGAAATTATGCAAAAGTAAGAGATGAACTGGAACAAAACTATCAGCAAATTCAATCTTATAAATTCAAACTCAAAGCTATATCTTCCTATGAGTATAGGAAAGAGGAGAGAAAAATCCTATCTCAAGAGATAATCACTGAGAATTTAAAATCCAATAAATATCATTTTGCTCACATTTCAAGACTTTATTTTAATGTCAGAGCTAGTAAATAGGCATAAAATTACTATATCTTACAGTTCTATGTTTATCAAAGAAAATGCAAAACACAGTTGGTTTATAACATTGTTGAAAAAGTCAAAAATGCTCATACTCTAGAAGCTCTAAATGAACAACAGGGACACCTTTAAGCCTGGATTCCATATTTCCATTAATACTTCAAAATTTAAAACAAAAACTTTAGAAACAGAGCACAATGTTCGAGTTAATGATTTATTATAAAGCATCACTGATATCCTCATCAATCTCCCTCACATAAAGTAAATATATCTTATTGGCACAGTTATTAAAAATACTTATTTGGGGTATCTGGATCTCTACTTGATATATATAAAATGGTAATTTAAAATATTACCTATTTCACTTGGAAGATGAAGTGGAAAAAATGTATATAAAATACTTAATAAATAGACTCAATAAATTTTATTTTACCTTTTAGATGCAAAGACTAGTAATTCTTTTTAAAATAATTTTTAGTTGTAGTTGGACACAATACCTTTATTTATTTGCTTATTTTTATGTGGTGCTGAGGAAGGAACCAAGGGCCTTGCACCAGGGCCTTGCACAAGCTAAGCTAGTGCTCTACCACTGAGCCAAAACCCCAGCCCAAAGACTAGTAATTCTTTTTTTGCATACATAATGACTAGAGTCTTTATTTTCTGAGATAAAAACCATTTCTTTTATTTCTTTTATTTTTAAGAGAGAGAGAGAGAGAATTTTTTAATATTTATTTTTCAGTTTTCGGCGGACACAACATCTTTATTATATGTGGTGCTGAGATCGAAACCGCTTGAGCCACCTCCCCAGCCCTCATGTTTTCTTTTAACTGAGTACTTTATTCACACTGTTTCCTCTTTTGGTAACAGTTAAGTCCCAGCTTCAAGAATATTACATCTGGCCAGGATGAGCCAGTGTGAACACAATCCCCAAAGGATTTCAGAACAAGAAAACACATCCTCTCCATTAACTTAGAAAGAGTCTGGGAATCAAACAATTAAAATCTCCACCTTCTAAGGGGTGGGGTTGTGGCTGAGTGGTAGAAGGCTTGCCTAGCATGTGTGATGCACTGGGTTTGATTCTCAGTACCTCATAAAAATAAATAAAAGTCCACTGACAACTAAAAAATATTTTTAAAAAAACCACTCCACCTTCTAAACAGAAAACCTAGGGCTCAATGCAAACATAGAAGTCAAAATGAATCAGGAATGAGGTTCAGCACTTTGTCACATACACAAGGGCAAGATGGTTTCTGAGAAATAATGCCCTGACCATCTGGCCTCTTTTCTTAGGAATGGACACACTCTAGTATTTTGAAAGGAAGATTTTTTTTGTTTCTATTTCATTTCCAAAAAAATGATAAAATGTACTAAAAGTGGATCAGAATAAATCAGCTCACTCATGAGAAACATTCCTGGATAGAGATTTTTGGCTGCCAAGAATATTTAGCACATTATGTCAAAGTGGCGAAATTCTGGGCAATTTTGAGAAAATTCAAAGGTGGTGGCTACATTTGATGACAGGTTCATGTAGAATACACACACCTATAACTGCCACTTTTTTTCAGTGTATATATCAAGGGGCCAAGATTCCTGATCATCAAAATAAGTTATTGTGTACATTACAGTGCACAGAACAAGAGAGGGAAAGACACTTTCTTGGAGGGCGGGCAACTGACAGGCTTCCTGCAAAAGGTCCATTCTGAAAATGGAAGGACTGGGGCTCTGGGCCCTGTGGCCTTCATTAGCTTGACTCCTCCTTCTTGGTTGCAGGGGCCTCATGGGAGCCATTCCTCTACACATTCCACTGGTTTGTCCTCCTCCACTTCCTTATGCTCTTGAGGATAGAAGTCCAGGTATTTCTGCATGCATCCTTGCATAGCCTAGAACTGGTCTTCACTTTCTGGTCCCTTGATATCCTCTGTGTTATAGTGGAAGCAAGATAAGGCCAACTTGAACTGGTCCCCACAGGGACTGCTAGGCAGTTTGGGTGAAGTCTTCCTTTGGCAGGATCAATCTGTGCTCTTCCTAATTAGTACTGGGGTCTTCAGTCATCAACTGCATTGCTGTGGGTTTCATGGTCTTCTTTGGTCACAAACATGACATGATCTTTCCCTTTCACTTCTTCTTTTCTTGGTCAAGAATAAAAGCCTCCTTCACTGCTCCATGGTGAACTGTCTTATTGGTTCCACAGTTCTCCCTGCCAGCAGTGGGCCAAGGCTACTGTCAGGTGCTTGGACCTCACAGGTGACTACAGAGTTTTTGACACTAATAGTTATTAAGTAAATCCCCACTGTACAAAAATTGATTGATAACAAGTTCTGTGATGCTAAGAAAAATTTCCATGAAAAAATCTAGTGTTAGGGCTGGAGTAGTGGCTCAGTGGTAGAGCGCTCTCCTAGCATGTGCGAGGCCTTGGGTTCGATCCTCAGCACCACATAAAAATCAGTAAATAAATAAAATAAAGGTATTGTGTCCATCTACAACTAAAAAAATAAAAAACTATTTAAAAAAATCTAATGTACCCATGTGCTTACATGTACTTATACATGTTCTTGCTAAATTTTAACATTATATTTTCTTTCATTTAATTTTGCTTCATGTCTTCTATCATATTCTTTAGTTTTTACATATTTTATACTTGTTTTAAGGACAGACGTTTGTTTGCTCATTTAGATGGGCCATTAATAAGCAAACTCAATTTTTTGCCAGGATTTCTTTAAAGATGACATAATTCATTCTAATCAATTTCTTAATTTCTATTTCAAATGATAATGATCCAATTTTCATTCTTTGCTGAGACTAGAATTTTGGCAGCACCTACTGGGTAAACAAGGAGACTATGCAAATCTATGAACAAAAAACATTTCAGTGTTTATGTTTATAAATTTATGTCCTGGTAAGTGAGAGTAGGTTTTTGCATTAAAAAGAGATACATTTTTATCTATATATTATTTCAAATGACTGCTTGCCAACATCATCAAAAAATATAAATTTTTTAAATCTACCAAACCAGTGTAAGAAAATTTTTTTTCTTAAAAGCCAAACACAATTTTCTAGTCTTGAAGGCAAGAAAATATAATTTTGCAAGTAAATAGATAATATCAAATTCAACATTTTAATTTCATGACTGAATTTCTATATTTGTGCTGCATATTTAATCCAAGACTATCAATAGAAAATAATTTAAATTAATGTCATTGGAATTCCCAGGTCTTTACCAAACCAACAAATGTTAAAGGAATAAAAGCACAGAACATCCACCACAGCCTTGACTTTGTCCCAAAACGTAGAAATCCCCTCTCCTAAAATGGACATAAACACATTTTTGTACAATTGATTCTATAGGGGTTATTGGAGCATGAAAAGTAAGCGAGTCACTCTAACTTGAATTAAGGAAACTAAGCATTTTTATAGTACACTTCAATTAAAATTTGTTTGGCTAATAGAATTTTACTGAATTAAAATTCAACACTAGTAGTCTGCCTTTAAACTTTCAGACTGGCTCCAAACAATGAATAGAAAGCTGTAAGAGCAGCAATATGTTTCTAATGAAAGGAGACGCTCTATTTAATGAATATATTTACATCTATATTTTACAAAAATATGCTAAGAAATAAGCTCAGGTCAGTGTAGTCAAATTGATAATTTCTTTAAAGTTTTATTCAAGAGCCTAAGTTTTGGTATAAAGTGATCAACTTTATTCCTAAAAGTGTTATAAGGAAAACATATATACATTTTTGTGCTATGGAATCCATGGATAAGAGGTTTATCTGCTCCTGACTTTTAGAGAGAAGATGAAGCTGCCACTGTAATCATCAGTAATAGAAAATATTTATTTGTAGGGAAGAAGAGGGGAAATCAGAAATGCTGAAGTAGAAAAAGACAAAGAAGTGTCAATGTTATTTTCTCTTCTAATAAAAAAATCCATATCTGCAGAGTTAACACCTCATACTCTACAGAGGTGCATCATCCCAATGACTGGGCCATGCACCCAGTTCCATTTCTAATTTCCCAAGCACATCAATGACTTCAAAATTAATTCCTCAGCAGCAAAAGAGCAACAATAATAATAATGTTTAGTAAGGAATTAGATGTGATGATAAATATAAAGCATTTATTATAGGGACTTGTATACAATGCTTTTCTCTTATTGTTGCCATGATTATTATGACCTTGAGGAAAAAAATAAGGAATAATTTCCCAAGTTTATATTCCCACAAATAGAAGAAATAATGCCCTTAAGCTTTCCACATTACTCTTTCCTTGGCACAAACTATTACATTCTTATTCATAAGTAGAAAAATATGAAGACATTTTCCTTTCACAAGTTTAAAGTTCCTAAAACATATTTAACAGTAATTTCAAAATAAAATTTTAAAAATCAGTGGCTCATCACTCGTACAGATGAAGGATAATTCTATACTTTTCTATCCTTTTTCTATTTTACTGTCTTTCTCCCATGTAACATTCATTGATGCTACTAATCATGAATATTGCACTGCTCTGACTATAATTCTCTCCCACAAGTTGCCAGGAATCTGAGTTTAGTGGAAATAAGTATGTGACCCAGATACTTATCATCATCTGTTAGAAGACTGAGGTGGTTTTTTTTTTTTTTTAATAGTTACCTTACATTAAACTAAGAAAAAATACACAAAGATGAAATTAAACTCTCTGTAAAATAATACTATTTTATTATTTGTGACAAAACAATACTTGTTGTGATAAATAATACTATTTTAATACAAATAATGACTATTTTATTACAATAATATACTATAAAAAAGAGACCAACAACCTGAGTATTTAATATGAAATCATGAACTTTTAAAACTTTGAGATAATGCAATATATAAGTTAGTGTCAAATAACACTGTAGTTGTATTTCATTTCTTAGGGGTAAAAGAAGAAAAAAAGGCAGTTTATTCCAGAGCAAATAGCTTACACTGCCATCTGAAGGAAACCAAGAGCATAAAACAACATATCTGCCAGGTTGAAAACAAAAACCTCTTCTGCACTCAGGAGCCATGGCAGGATGAAAGAAGCACAAGCAACTGTAATTACAAAGGAAGACCTGGAAGCTTCCTTACCAGTACATTCCAGAAGATATTACAGCAACAAAAGTCACAAAGCAAATTCTAAAACAGTTCTCAAAATTAAAGCTTTGCCCTTTTCTCATCAAAGGCTACTGTGGATTGCTTTTGTTAAATATGCACTGAAGGAAAATTATATGAAAGGAAGAAACTACAACAAAACACCTGTGTGTACTCCTCACATTGACAGGTTAATTGTAAAACCACAAACACATCCCTGAAGATGTAACTCAAAGCCCATGGAGAATTTGAAAGGGGTGAAAAAAAAAAGCCCCATTAGACTTTCACAATATACTGAGCAGCTGAAAATGTATCTGGCTTTTATATGCATCACTAAGAACTAAGGGATTGTATAGTGGTGTAGTTTCAACAATATTGGGATTTTAGTTACCTTTAAATTCATATTATTGCCGTCAATCAACTGTTGGGTATAGGCAAGAAAAGAAGAAAAAAAACAAATGATTTTCATTTAAAGCTGGGTTTCTTACCTATTTGTAAGCATGAAACACTAAATAAATGTACTTGGGTATATGAGTATATCTTATTTATGCATATAGTTGAAGTATCAATAAATAAAACTAAGGTTCTAGTATAGTTTTCATGCCATTAAATTTCTTCCAATAATTTCCAAGACTGAAGAACATGAAAAAGTTATTTGTGTCTTTGAAAAGTAACACTTCATTACTAATGGAACATTTCATAAAATGCTATCAATTTCACATGATTTTACTACTACAATGTAGCAGGAAATTCACCTCACCATGTTTTTCTTCTCATAAACTATTACCCGGGAATAAACTGAGCTTCTTTTGAAAGGCTAAACATTACTTAATGTACCTTACATCTAAATATTAAGCCTAATATTCCAATTATTGTCATTCTCTAGATATGCTTTGGAATGAAACAAACAATAATAAAAATGATAATGGAAACAAGTTATACAAACAAGGTAATGTATTTAGGCATTTTGGTCTGTTAACACCTCATAATATCATAGAAGAACTAGAAACTGAATTCCATATTATCCCAACTTACATAAATTCTTTTTAAAAATAAGGAATTCCACTCAAGAAATAATGTTTCAAATTCCACAAAAATGTCATTGACCATATGAGATTCACCAGTATGCAAAGCTGAATGAGAAAGAGTATCTGTTTTAGTCAGATTTTTCATTATTGTCACTAAAAGACCTGATAAGAACATTCCAGAGGAGAAGTTTATTTGGTGCTCACAGTTTGAGAGGTCTCAGTCTATAGACAGCCGGCTCCATTTCTCTGGTCCAAGGTAAGGCAGAGCATCATGGTGGAAGTTTATGGTAGAATTTAGCAGCTCAGAACATGGCCACTGGGAAGCAGAGAGAAACTATCCTTGGCTCAACTGGGACAAAATATAAATTCCAATGTCACATCCTCAATAACTCATCTCCTCCAGCCAAACCTATCAGCCTTCAGTTACCACCCAATTGATCTTTACCAGGGGACTGATACACTGATTAGGTTAAAACTCACCAACCCAATTATTTCACCTCTAAACCTTCTTGCGTTGTCTCAAACATAAACTTTTGGGGGATATCTCACAACTCAACCATAATGAAAATCGGTGCAAGAAATGCTCTCAATTTGAGAGGGGCTGTGGATACAGACTTGTAAATAATTCAAAGAAGATGCAAAATGTTCAGTTAGAAAAGTACAACATATTGTGTATACTAAGAACTCTGTCCTGGCTATTCAATTTCTCCTGCATCACAATGAGGCTGATATAGAACCTCAAGAACATTCAATGATGAGCAGCAATCACTCTCCATATGTGTAACAAAATATGTAAACTCCCACTTTACATTTGTTTTATAATTAAAATATTTGGGAAGTTAGATTGTGGTATATGATACTCACTGAAATTGCCATTACACATAGAAGGAACAAGATATTTCAGAGGGGAAAATGGTTAAAAAATGATCAGACTAAAGAACTTTAACACTATATTCAAAGATCTATATAGATAAGTAACTACTCATTTAAACTTAATAGTAACTTGATACTCTTTCAATGCTTACTCTTGAAATCAAAAAGAATAGTAGAATTTCCTAGTCCCATGTAAACAATAATACCTGGCTGGGGCTTATTAAACTTAATAATTGTATTCACTTTCCAAACTTCAATCCACATATGTAATCCATATAATCCATATATAGCTTTTGGGTCCAGGATGATGCTTGATTTTCTTTTGTTTTGTCTTTTATTTCATATAATTAGTAAAAATGAAAAGGGGCTTTTTTCTTCCTCATACACCATTGCTACATAATTTCTCCCTTAAAACAATATATTGTATTATCTAAGCTGCAAAAGACATACGGATTAATAGAAAAGTATGTAGTAGGCTGTATCTATATATTTTGTTTCTTATGTTATTCACACGCAACTTTCTAAAATTCATTTAGAAGTAATTTCCTTTTTGACAAAGAAATTTTGCTTATAGGATAAGAGATTCTTTATTCATTCTGCAACATTAGTGTTGTGCATTCTATTGATAACTGAGAACCAAGAAATGGAAGAGGATTTAGGAGCTAGGCTTTCTAGCAGAATGGAGGAAGGATCTGAGTGGAATATAAAATAATGTCTATTTTCTCCAAAGCACATCCTCTTGAGACTCATCTCTACGGTGAAGGAAAGGAAAAAAGAACCTAAGAGTGGGTTATATGACAACTCCGAATGGTGTTACTCAACCACCACCCAATCTGCTTATTATTTAATCTTTATTTTAGTTACTCAGGTTCTCTCTCTCTCTCTCTCTCTCTCTCTCTCTCTCTCTCTCTCGCTCTCTCGCTCCCCCCCCCGTGTGTCTGTGTATGTGTGTTTCTGAAAGAAAAAGAGAAATAGTCTAGATCCCTATTATCTGAAATCTGAGAGCCCCCATTCTGTCATTTCCTCCTTTTGAACCATTTTTGTTAGCTCTGTGCCTCAGTAAGGGTAAGAAAGAGAAGCCTTCACAGACCCACCCAGACTCACTCACTGCCTACCTCCTGATTTTCTCCCTGCTAGGTTTGTGTGACATCTAAAATCAAGCAGGCTTGCTTCAATCTGTGTTAAGTCCTCTCCCTGGAACCACCCTTACATGATCCAGAGCTTCCCTGCACTTTGTCCCACATTTCAAAGCTACTGATTCACACTGAGGGTGGAGTTACCTCAGTCACCTGCCAAAGACAAAACAAGAGCATCAGCTCCCAGGATGAGCAGAATTAGAAAAGAAAAAAAAAAAAAACAGTTTCGCACTAGTATATTTCAGCAAATTCTCTTTCCGATCTCCCCTACTACGAACCATTCACAGTTCTTCCATATTGATGCACTAATGGAGACTACCCTCCAGAGCTGGTGCTCTGGGCAGAAACTCACCCTTTCCTGTCTCTTCATGGCCAATCTTCGCATCATTAGACAGCAAGCTACAATGATGGGCTAATCAATTTTAATCAATAGAAGCTGCTGATTTAGAAGCTAACACACAAGCTTCAAAGACATTATCATACTCCTAAAAGCTTATGATGAAAAATTCAGTCACCTTCGCAAAGTGCTGTGATAAATTAAGACCAAATAACATCTTAAGAGCCCTCTGTGAATCACAAAACTCATACTTTACCTCAGAATTTCCACAGTCACCAAATATGCAGGAATTACTATTAGATTTTTAGGATGAACACTCTCATTCAAAATATCCAGTGATTTGTATGCAATTCTTGAGAAACTCAATAGTAGAATCCGGTCTTAAAACTGGATGAACTGTTTTCAAGCTTCATAGTTTATCAGAATCACGTCAAGAGTTTACTTATTTGGATTGCAGGGTCCTCCTGCATTTCTGTTTCATAGGTCTGGGTGAAGCTAAGGGATTTGCATTTCAAACAAATTTCCAGATAATACAGATACTGCTGGCCCAGAAATTTTGAGAACCACTGACCTAAATCTAATACCAGACCCAGTGGACTTCCCACTGCAGCAGTGAAGCACAGTTAGTTAAGAAAGTTGTTTTTTAAGGCCTCAACTCTCAACTTTGAGTACAGACTCCAGCAACTCCATGTGGCAAGTTATTTAATATTTCGTTGTTCCTTCATTTATGGGTCAATAAAGTGCAGGAAAATAAAATCTAGTGCACAGTATTTGTGAAAATTAATTTAGATAGTATATTTTGAAAGGTTTAGAATTAATGTGACCATAAAATACTATCTGTTTTCCTTATACTATTATTTTAAAGTATTAGAGAATTGCTTTATCCTGCTTAAGTACCAGTATATTGTTAACATTCCAATGGAGACAAACATTTGATTACAAATCAGAGACAAGGTGAATAGACAAGCAATTATTCACATACATATTTGACAATTTAAATATCAGTGTCATGCATGATAAGGAATACATGTATATTTAATTTTTCTTTTAAAGAATAAAAGATAATTCATCAAATAGATAAGTCCATCTTGTTAGATTATAGTATATTCAAGGAAAAATTGCACTTATTAACTTCCACTCTATTTTAACTAGGTAAAAGCAACTTTATATATACCACTAGTGTCCTGTAGTGTCAAGAATTTTAGCAGAGTAATAAATGTACTAAGATTCTTTAAACAGTGATTCTCAAATGTTAGGGTTCATCAAAACACTTGGAAGGCTTGACAGATCACCAGGAACCACTCCAGAGTTTCCAACTATGGAGGTATGAGGAGCAGCCTGAGAATTTTCAATCTTCCAAATTATGCTAATACTGTAGATCTAGGAATGATACTTTGAAATCATACCTTATGGTACTCCCCTTTTCCTCAATCAGCATCAATGCACTTACCCAAATCCCATCATAAAAACAGGGACTATGCAAGGAAAAGGGTCTTGACATAACAAAACAACAGATCTTAACAAAACTACTAGCTTTATTTTCTTGAATCTATATAATTCAAATGGTCTTAACTCATAAGACAAGAGTCATCACCATCTATTTCCTAATGCAAAAAGAATATCACAACTTTTCTGACAAGTTCTTTTAATAGTGTAAAGAGACCATTCACTAATCCATATATTATGAGGAATAAAAAGAAATAAATTTATATGGAAGAACTTTGATATAAGATAGAAATGAAACCATCACAAGAGAGAGTTACCAAGGAAGTGATAACATGAATTCATTTCTGAGTATAGTCTGCTTGCAGTTAGTACTATAAAATAAAAATTGGAAAACTTCTATAATGGATTATAAATTTAAGAGAAGGGACAGTGTTTTATCTCACTTTTCAATGTCAAGCATGTAGAAATATACCAATATGTTTCCTGAATCAGCAATCATAAAAGGCACAACAAATGAATAAGAATAAATTAATATGGCAATATATACACAATGGACCTATATTTAGCCCAAAGGAAGAATGCAGTTATGTCATTTGCAGGAAACTGGATGAAAATTAAAAACATTATATTAAGCAAAATAAGCCAAACTCAGAAAGTCAAGGGTCATATGACCAATTATATTGTGTGCATGTGCAAATATGTAACAAAAAATCCATCCTATCATGTACAACTATAACACACCAGTAAAATGGGAAAAAATCAAAGTAAACAAAGAATAAATTAATGAATAAATGGATATGAAAGGCAATACTGAACAGTTATGCCTGAGTCACCAAATATTTCTCCAGCAAGGAATGGTATATAAAATAATGTATAACATGAAATAAATTGCATAAGAAATAATATATTCTTTCTGATCAGATGAAGATTCATTAGTAAATAACTGATATAAATTCATAATGGAATTATGTTCAATTTTAGTATCAAACTAAATCAAAATATTCAATGTCTAAAAGTAAATATGGTAGAACCAATCCACTGAACATAAGCAACAAGTATTCTTCTATTACAAAGTTTCATTTCCTTCTTCACTGGTCAAATAAATCTGAGAATCTCACAGAATCTGCTAATAAAATGCAAGAAAAGGAAAACACAAATACAAAAACCACATCTTAAAACAAATAAAACTATTCATCATACCAAATAACATCTTAATAAAAATAAATAAATGTGTGGCTTAGACCAAATTTAAACATGATTTTCAAAATCAATCAATATAGGTATCAGAAATGCCTGATGCTTTATTTACAATGTTTTTAAAATACAGCTTACTGAAAACTTCTAATTATCCAGTTTATACACTTTCCCACCAAACTTTCAACATTAACTCTTCCCTAATAAAATACTACTTTATAGGTTCTAATCTCAAATAATTTTACTCTTCTCTCTGTATATGTAGTTGTGACAGTAGAGAATTAATAAATTAAAAAAATAGAGCTTAGATTCTAATATGACATAGAATGATTCTCATTATTTCTACTATCTCCTAGGAAAGATCCTTCCTAGGTATCAGAAAAGCTTTAAGGAAACCACGGCATCAGAAGATAATTTACACATCATTCCTGTATCCAGCAATACAAACTGTGGCTTACAAATAGTGCTAAATCTTAAGATTATGAAAGTTGTAATACAGAAGAGATTCAGGTACATGCATAGACACTGAACCAGGATAAGGGCAACACCTTCATCTTCTGAGTGATAAGACCTCCCAGAAATCCTGTACTTTAGAACCATGAAAAGAATAGTTTCTTCCTTTATTGCAAGATGACAAATCAATATTCCTAAGGTAAATTTCACAGGTACATGCAATAGTATCTCCTCCCCTACCTGACCTCCTAGAACTTTGTTAATTCACAATCAAGGGTTGGGGGTTGGAGACCATGTCCCCTCCCCGTACCTTGGTAGGCCTTTATGATGGCTGTGACCTGAAGAGTATTGATTAAATGATGCTATATGACTTCCAAGTCTAGGTTCACACAATGTCATGTTGTGTGCTTGTATGAATACGTAACAATGAACCTCATTAACATTTACAATTAAAATGCACAAATAAAAATTAAATTTTAAATGCATGAAGCTATGCATAATTTTACTAGGATACTACTAAACCAAATCATCATATTCTGATGAAAGTTTAGCAGCCAATGAAGGGATCTACAAGGAATGATATTAAGAACAACATCTTACAAGCTCAACTGAACTTCTAGCCAACAGTGAGCCCCACTTTGCTATTTATATGTCTGAGTTATCTTGAAATTGGATTATACACTGCCTACCCAAGCCATCTTAGGTAAAGCACACTATCTCTACAAAGACATTTCCTAATGGATGATGCATAAGCAACACAAATAATTGTTCTTTTAAACCAATAAGTGGGAATTATTTCTTATGCAGCAGTAAATAGATGATACAAATCACAAGTCAATGTTCTGCTCTACAACCATGAAGTAATGGGAACATATCATTATAAATATCAGTTGGTGTTAGTTTTGAAATAGAAATTTCTTTAGCATAGTTTTGCAACTCAAAATTATATCATATTTTATTAACTAAGAAACAATGTTCAGAATATATTAGTTATAGAGATAATAAAATTTAGTGACAGTTGGAAATAACAATAAATATATAATCAAGCAGTTCACATTGCACATAATACATTTATACAGAAATTCTAAAATTAACAAAATTAAATAACCTTCCTCAGTGAGCCTGTGTGTCACACATGAACATACACACATATATCTGCAAAACAAGTGCAGGATCTGAACGAAATAAAGTAATTCCATAATTGTCTTACTTCAGACATTAATGAGTTAATAACTCACTTATTTGCTGGTTAAATGACTAGGTAGTAGTTATAATAAGGGTATAGTTAGTCAACACTATCTATTTCAGACCTAATTTAATAGTAAAATTGAAATGAATATTAATTTATCCTTTTAGTTTTTCCATGGAAATGTTGAAGACAACAAAAATCTCTATTAAATTTCAGATGTTTCCCTGGTGTGGAATGGTGGAATGAAATTAATCAAACTACCTATATACATATATGAACATACCACAACAAATGTAACATTTATGTATAAAACAATGATTTTTTAAAACTGTAAATAAATAGAAAAGAAGACCAGTAGAGTACTAGAAAGGGAACAGGTAGAGGAATGAAAGGAAGATATGGGGAAGTACTAGGGACTGAACTGGAGCAAATTACATCCCTTGTCAAATTATGTCACAATGAACCCAAATATTATGTGTGCCTATCATGCACTAATAAAAATTGAAAATAAATAAACCACAAAGTTAACTGGTTAAATTAAAAAAAGTTCCCCTGGTGATTGCTATTACAACAATGAAAACCACAATGTTCATCCTATAATTCAAAAACCTATTAATACAATATTTTTCAATCTCCTTATTACATTTCATTGAAACTTATCTTTGCTCTAATTGGGAAAATATTTTTTTAATTCTATAATATTTTCCTTAAATTAAATCAATACTTTATTAAACACATATTTATTGAGCAACTATTATATCCAAGACGATTTTATAAACATTGAGAACAGCCACTCTATACACTGAAAATACAGCAGAGGAAAGATAAAAGTCACTGCTCCCATGAAGTTTCTGGGAGATACAAAAACTTACATAGACTATGTGGGATCTGAACATCCCAGAATTAACCACCTTCCCAAAGACATGACACTGAACATAATTTCATGATCCAGACATGATCTTAAACTTGAACATCACCAAAACTGCATGATGTCTCCTGAGCCTGATAAAGCTGTAATTGATTTTCTCCAAATGATACTAAGTATACAGGCTTAACTTTTCAAAACTTGTAACTACAATGACTAGATAATAGGAGGAGAAGGTGAACTGCAGGGATGGAATCCTTTGTTAAATGAATCTATCCTTTTCTTCCATTAAGCCTAAGTATTCACAAAAAAATAAAATAAAATAAAACGACTGTGATCTAGTGATGCTTAGCTTTCAACAATTTAATCAAGCAAAGGGTGAGGAGTCCTACCAAGAAATAAGACAGTTGTTTACCTAATGATAGATTTCCCATCCACTGGTTATTTAAGGTCTGGTTTTCTTCAGAACCAGAGATTAGGGTTTATTTTTGTAGTTAAAAAGTTACATATTAAATAGTTTCAATGCTTGTGATAGCATTGTTCTTCATTAAATAAAAAGCTATGTGTCTATTCATATCTATGTACATGTACACATGTTTAATTAAATGTACATATAATCAACGCATTTCATTATTGAAATTACAGCTCCTTGATGACTTTCAAGTAGCACTAAGAATCTGAGGCCAACTAACTGTAGAATTTTAAGGATGAGGAGAATTAAGCAAGTAGATTTAGAATAAAGAAACAATTCTCTTATGCAATTGTAAGAAAAAAGCCATTTTTAAAAGGTGGCTGTAACCTTAGTTATTCCCGTAGTTCACAACTTGCGACATGGAGTCTCACTGCCTAAATTCAGCTCTCAGACATGTACTGTTTGAGCCAAAACCATTTAGCTGAAAAGGAATGAAGGATACAAGGAAGAAAAGAAGGGATGGACAAAAAGAGGGAGCACCCTGGCCAGAACATGAACTCCTCAGTTACAGAGCATTCTTGCCACTCCCTATTAACTCCTGCTACTCAACAGGTGTTTGAGTTTATGACTCTGTCTGATCAGCCTGTCCTTTCTGGTCTGAGAAGATATTTAAATATCTTCTGAGGCACATGAATACTATGTAACCATTATTATAGAAGAGGTATTTTATAAAATGTTAATACATAAGTGAAGGTCTTAGTCACTATCTCACATTTATACTGTATATATGATTTCCAGTCCAAAACATATTCAACTAAAATGTTTGATAAAGTCCTTGAATAACTTCAGCTGATCTCTCCAATTTGTTAGACTTTTTTAATCCATTCACATGAATCATTTCTAAATTTATTACAGGCACTTCAAAATTCATTTACTTCTTCATATAATTGGATCCTATTCCTGTTCATGATGAAATGAATGAAATACCAAAAATGTCTGTAAGCAGAGAGAATTCCCAAAGATAGGAAGATACATAGATGGATAGATTTTAAAAAAAAAAGGAGGATTCCCTATTATTGTTTAAGAAAGAGGTTTTAAAACATGTCTTACAAAGTTTGAAAATGTTTCATCTAAAATGCTGATTTCTTTATTTCTCTTTAGAAGAAATCAAACAATCTAAAATATACATTGCAAGCAACAGTCACTTGTATCATAAACAAATAATGGGAAAAATGCTTTTTCCTTTTATCACTTTTTATATGTTCAAGAACAAACCATAAAAATCAAAGGAATCTGTAAGTTCGCATCTGTGCAAATCAGTGTGTCTCCTGAACAAGGATATTTTGAATATGCTGATTCACATTGCCATGGGGGGGCATGGGAGGATTAGATTAACTCTAGATAGGACAAAGGGGAAAAGGGGAGAGAAAGGAAGGGAGGCGGCATGGAGGTAGGAAAGAACGGTGGAATGAGATGGGCATCATTACCCTAAGTACATGTATATAGACACAAATGGTGTGATTCTACTTTGTGAACAACCAGAGATATGAAAAATTGTGCTCTATATGAGTAATATGAGTTGTAATGTATTCTGCTGTCATATATAACAAATTAAAATAAAATAAATGAAAAAAAATCAAAGGAATCCATAAATTGGCATCTGTGTGAATTAGTGTGCCTACCAAATAACAGCTTTAACATAATAAGGATCTGCACAGATCATCTTTCATTACCTTAGATGCTTAGCATATTCATAATGCAGCAAATGTAGCACTTCTATTTTCACACTTAAATTAAGTTTATCTTAACCAGGATGTCAGATTGACTGTCAGCAGAAGAGATTTTCAGACATTAATGTTCTTAGAACTGCATTATCACTTGAAAAGACAGAGAGTGAGCACTAAAGTCTTAAGAGCTTAATATGTGACATGCCAATACTGCTTTGGAATGAATTCCTATAACAGACAAAAAAACATCTGAATAATATTCCTTAAAAGAGAGGAGTACTAGGGGGAGAAACTATAAAACTATGTCTGTTTTACTGTTTCCTTATATGAAAAAAAAATAAGAAATAGAAACTCAACACAAACAATTAACACTCTACTGTCACATAAAGCTTGTATAGCAACAAAATTTCTCCTAGGTACTTTCAAACTAAGTGACATTATGTATAAGGTATCTTTGCAGGTAAACTGTCCATGAAACCACCCAATATTTTCCACGTGGCCTGAATACATTTGTGGACAATGTTTCATTCCACCTATTTTTAATAATTTCAGGTTTCCTTCATGTAAGAAATGACCTAATGCACCCAGCTGTGTGGTCATCATTTCTCTCTACTCAGAGACCTCTCTATGATAGTTAGCAATTCCCAAGACAATTCTGGTACCTAAGGAGAAAAAAGGAAAATTGGAATTCTGATGATGATGTTTCATCTGTATAAATCTATTCCTGTATTCTCACTATTTTAAAGACATATTAATTTGTTTAAATGATAGGTATAGCTAATAAAGTCTTGAACAAGGAATCAGAAGACCTGATTAAATTCCCTCATGTCTCTTGTGAGTTTTCTCTCAAGCAAATCATGTAATTTCTTAGATCACAGCTTCATCATCAAAATGGAGAGAAAAACTCTCCTTACATAAATGTGAGATAAATCAAACAAGCTAATATATGAGAAAAACCTCAGTAAATTTAAAGTACTGATATTTGGATTTATAGACTATTATCTGCCCACCTTGCAACAATTTTTGCACATTTTTCTTTCCAAAAATTGTACTAACGTGGCAATTTCCAGACTTTAAGGAGTAAATAATGATTGGTTTAAGTCAATCACAGGGATCTCTCCCACCTACTCCTATGATTAGTCTGGGAAAAGTCCAGAGACTCCACTCTGATCAATGAAATACAGTGGGAATGCCTAATGAGACCAATTCTGGGAAAGGTTCATCTCCCTGATAAAAGGGAGACCCATATATAAAGAAGTCCCCTCCACCCCTCCACCATCTGCATTTGCTCCCTTTCTTTCTGCTTTGGACACCATTGGAGTTAAAATGTGATTTGCTCATACCTTGTGACTAAGATAAATTTAATCTGAGAACAAAAGCAAATATGCTGCCGGTGATGGAATAAACAGGTGGTTTGTTTCTTAGTGCATTTTCTGTAGACAGAATACCACCGACAAGGCAAATCATAAACAACAGAAGTTCATTTCACTCACGTTTGTGGAAGCTGGGAAGGCCAAGGGTATGGTGCTGGCACTTGGCAAGAGCTGTCTTGCTGCATCATGGTGTGGCAGAAGGGCAAGAGAGCATGTGTGAGACAGAAAAGGTGCTAGTAAGAGAACACACACATGCACTCCTTCATAACAAAGCCACTCCTGAAATAACAGCATTAGAGATAACTGGCCCACTTCTGAGATAACAGCATTCATCCATTTTCAGGGTTGAATCCAAATGATCTGACACCTCTGAAAGGTCCTACCCCTCATACTGCTACCATGGCAATGAAATTTCAACGTAATTTTGGAAGGTACACTCAAACCATAGCACATGGAAAGAAAGTGCATTGAAGATGACAGTGATGAAACAGACAATTCCATACCAACACCAGTGATTAGCAAGTGATAGCTGTGTCACCTTCCATCAGGAAAGCCTGCTGTCCTCTCCAGCATTGGCCAATGCACAGTTATTTTCCAGCTTATTTTTCAAGGCATACATTCTTATACGTCAAATTGTTTTGTCTTTAATTCTAAATACAAATATAAAATAACTATCTCTTAAAAACTTCAAAAATGTTAGAAAATATATTAGAAAATATTTTAATAATCTTGGTAAGAGTCAGCCTCTCTGAGGAATATGCAATAATCAGAAGCCATAAAGAAGTCTATGTCATGAAGTTTAAAAAAATAAAGTAGACCAGAGAACACATGTGCCACCTGTGTAAGAGAGAATTACTATGCAGAACACAAAATAGTTCCTGGAAATAAATGTAAGAAGATCCAGTACTAAATACAAAATAAATGAAATCCACAACATAAATACAAGTGTCCAATAAATATGTGAAAACAACACAAAAGCAATTAAAATTAAAGAGAAATGTAAAGTAAAATAATAAATATGAGATCTTTAACACCTCAAACTTAATGACTGATATTACATGATGTTGGTGTGACACAGGAAAACCATTCCACTTATTTTAGTTTCAGTATAAATTTCTCCAAAGTATAGTTTGTCCATATACACAAAAATTTCAAATGCTAATATTCCACATATTTATTGTTCTTGTCAACAAAGGGGTAGAACAACATGTCTTGTAAGGAAAATATTCCACATATATTGATACATAGAAAAAGCAAAGTCCATAGAATATGTATCATATGATGGCACTTAGATTCTTAAAAATGATATATAACTATATTATATAATTGAAAGAAAAGTACTAGAAAGACATATGAGAACAATTTGCAATTCTTATAAAGTAGGAAGTAGAAAAATCAGAAAATTTCCTCTTTTATTCTACACATTTCTTGAGAATTCTGTAATGCATACTCATATATTACTTATGTAATAAAAATATCAAAGCATAAACAAGTTCATCTCCCCTTCAAAGAAAATAGGTGATTATAATATGAAAAATACTATTGGTTCTTTTAAAAGTAAACTAGTGCATATGTCACCAAAAAGAAGATAAGAAAAGTCTTTAAGGGTTATGGCTAAACTCATTAAATATCCTTTCAAAGAGTAAAAACTTGGTAGATTTTGACAAAATCATATGTGATTAAATATTTCATATAGTTATTATTAAAGCTGTAATGGAGGATAATAGCCAATGATACTGTAATTTAGCAATCATAGGTGATATTTTCAATCTACTCACTTATTTAATATGAATCCAACCAAGCACTGATATCTCATTAATTACCAATTATTCAGAGATAGCTCTCCTCAGTTTACTTACAAATCAGAACTTAGAGTCAGTCCCAGTTAATTTAAAACTTATTTTAAATTAATGCCCCAATTAAATAGAATTATTTTGTCAAATAAAGTTACTGAAAACAGAACTCTGGATTACTGTCTTAACAGGAAAGAACTCCTTAAAAGGAAAGAAGATATTTTGGTCACTTATGAAAGAAACATTTACCAATCACTGAAATTAAATATAAATAAAATTGTAACTATAAAATAACAATGCAAATTTGCAGAAGAAAAACAATCTCCATAGTGCTGCTGATGCTAGAGCAACGTGATAACAGGGAACACACCCTGGATACCAGTGTGCTCCAAATACTGCTCCTGGTCATGAGTCTTTCTTCCACAAATCTATAACATAAAGACAAGCGAGAGGGAGGGAGGTAAGGAGGAAGGAAGGAAAAAAAAAAACAGCAAAACACCTGGACCCCTTGGACCATCCATGACTTACCCAGGACCTATTTACATAGCAATTAAATTTGACCTTTTTTTTTTTTTCTGTTGAAATGATCAGTCTTAGGCTGTAATTTAAAAGTAGTCTCTCTTTACAAACCCTAATACATGCGTGTGCATGCACAACACAATCACACACACACACACACACACACACACAGATACACTGTCACCCAAAAGACCAAAGCAGTTGTGCTGTGTTGGGGAAAATGTTCTAGCCAAGATTGGAAGAGTCTCCTGATACTCTCTTGGAATTGCTACCCCAAGATGCATTTATTTGACCACTTTCATTTAAAAAAAAAATCACTTATAATGCAGCTATGATAAAGTTAGTATTTTTCCAACTCTGCTTCATTTCAGTTTTTTTATTAATATCAAACACATTTTATTTTATTCACATGGATGCAGGAGACTGGAATCATTGCAGTTAAAAGGATTTCCCAGTTTGTACCGTAATTCTAACAGGAAGTCACTACCATAGAGGTGCCAGTCAATTGCTTTCATCTCCATGAGATTTTAGTTTCTTGATGCAGTAGGACAATCAAAGGTGGTTACAGGAAGGAAAAAAAAATAGATGAAAGAAAAAACTCCAGCCACTTCTAATTACATATTACCATGTATTTTAGTCAGCTTTTTCCTGACCATTACCAAAAAGACCTGAAGAGAATAACTAGAGAAGATAAGGTTTATTTGGGTCTCACAGTTTCAGAGGTCTCAGTCTATAGGTGGTTGGCTCAGTCCCTAGGGGTCTGAGATAAGGCCAAAGGTCATCACACAAGAGTGTGGCAGAGGAAAGCAGCTCTAAAACATTGCACCCGGAAGCAGAGAGTGAACTCTTCTCAACAAGCAAAATATATATCCCATGGGCACACCTCCAATGACCCACCTCCTCTAGCCACAACCTGCCTGCTACAGGCACTACCCAATTAATCCTTATCAGGAGATTAATACAAGGCTAAGGATCTCATAACCCAATCATTCCACCTCTAATCCTTCTTGCATTATTTAACACATGAGCTTCTGGGTGACCCTACAGATCTAAACCATAATACCATATCTCTTCCAGTCTATCTCAATTAACTGCCATTTGGAATTTATGCGTCAGATTAAACCTACTAAGCTATGATAGCCATTTGAAATCCGTTTTTTAAGATATTTTAAGTGCCATGATTAAAGAATGAGATCTAATTTAAAATCTCAAAGGAAAAATCTTGGCTTATATCCCCCTAAAGGTCCACACATATTTATGAAACAATAATTGAAATTCATTATACATCTGTAACTTGTGAGAATATCTATCTAGGGCAAGAAGGATATTAAAATATCAGAAAATAAGAGTAAATTTGTACCTATTTTGCCACACTGACATAATGACTGAGACTAGTATTTCTGCATTATTTCAATTTTTTTTCCTTTCTCTGCATATATATTACTCTGTGCCAAAAAAGTGTGAATTCAAAATAAATATACAAAGAATTTATAATGTTGTTTATTTATACATTATAAGTTGCATAGTTTAAGCATCTTACATAGATTAAGCATTGATTTTATATGTCTCAGTTAACAATTTCAAGTATGTTTAAAATTAGATTATGCTTAATCTAAAAATAAAAATATTAATGTAAAAGAGTAATTATTTTCCTTGTTTTGAGTAAGCATTTGAAATTAAATAAGATGATCTGTTTTGTACTTTGCTTTTGAAGTTTCACATTGTTTGAAATAATATTCTATGCCATGTGTTTTCCTTTTTTCCCTGGGACTCATCATTTACCCTCCCCAAGGCATGGATGATAAGTAAGAAGTAAGTTCCACCAGCTGGCATCCTTTATGCCATATTGTGAGAAAGTGAAATCAAATTTTCTTGAGCTAAAGTACAGAGTAAAATATACTGGGTCTTACTGTTCGCAAACCTTCCTCTTGTATCCTTTTGAAGTACACTGCTCCAAGAATAGCACCTCAAGCTACATCCCATTCCTAGGTTTAAACTGGTTCTGTTTAACAAAAGTTTAACAAAAGTTTCCATTAAAGTCTTTCAACAACGCTTTTAAAAAAACATAATCTTAAATGCAGTTACTTGGACCATCCCTTTCATGTCTCATGGCAACAAAACCAATCTATTATCATGAAGAATGAAATTTAAAAGTCTCCTGAAGTTTCCTACTTGCTGAACATGACTGGATCGCTTCATCACAATTATGAAGAAAGGAAGTTCATAATGAGATGACTCGGGATCTGGACAGCCAGGTTATAAATGTATCTCAGGTGTACATCAGATGCCTACAGCGTCCATGTGCACAGGGAGAGACTTACTAGTAGCAGATGAGATTGGACAAAGTTAAAGAATGCTTTGCTGGATGATTTTAAAGTATTTATTTTTAAAAATCTGAAATAATTCAGGGTAGTAGTTATGGAATCAGCCAGACCAGTGTTGAATCTTAGCTCTGCCATTTATTATTTCTGTGATCCTAGACAAAATCACTTAGTCTCTGAGCCATTCATTTAATAATGGCAACTTCTACCTCAGTGTGCATTGTTCATTGAAATCAATGGACTACTATTTTTAAACTAGCTTTCACAGATATAAAAATGTGGCCATACTGAGTCCTAATTCTGCTCCTTAAAGAAATAGCTATTTCACTGCCTCTAGGGGATTATGTACTTACTGAACACTTTGAGCACCAGTTCTAAAACTCAGTGCTGAGGTGGACACATCTCAGGGTGCTCAGAACCTACCCTTAACCAAGTTCTTCAGATCGTGAGCCCTGAGGGAATTTATTTCAAAAAGCACATCTGAGGCTTTCAACAGAAAGAATCTTGAGTATAAAAATTAATCTTTACATTTTTTGTATAATAGCATTTCATCTTCTTTTTCCCCATGCTTCTTTTTCTACCTTTATGCCCTAAAGCCAAGACCTAGGCAGCACGCCTTGCACCTAGATCTTCATTCAGGAATGTGTGTGTGTGTGTGTGTGTGTGTGTGTGCGCACGCGCGCTTGTGTGTGTTTGGCGGGGGGGTCTCTCTAAGTTGTGGAGGCTGGCCTCCAACTTGTGATCTTTTCCTCTCAGTTTCCCAAGCCACTATAATTACAGGTGTGCTCCACTGTGCTCCACCCATTTAGGAGTCTTCACTGAGCATTTTCCTCTGGCTCATGCTTGCGTGTACTCTAACCAAAAACTGTTGTGTGAGGGACAGATATTGAGCCATTAGAAAATTTCTGGCGTGTTAACAGTGTTTATTAATATAGTCAATCGTCACAAGAATCCTATTGGGTGATGGTTATGATGATTATTTTACATGTGAGAAAACTTAGGTATCTCACCCAGTGGCACACGGTCTTTTCTGTTATCATCCCTCACTCTTGTTTTCTCCTCATCGCGGACTACCCTAATGGTCTCAGAGACAGATATCCTTTGTTGGGACTGAGACTGAGCTAACAACTGTAGGGCAACTGGACAGAAGAGGTAGATAAATAGATACAATAGGCTGTGTTATAGCTTAGTGGTAGGGCACATGTCCATGCATGAGGCTCCAGATTCCACCCCCAGAACTACACACAAAAAAGATAATCAGAAACAATCTAAGGAGAAGTGTTTCCCTCCTGTTTTTGTTTGGCTACTTCTGTTTACATTCCCCCCACACACACACACACCCACACTCACAGTTGTGCTAAGATGAGGAGGAAGAACACTGGGCTTCTCTTCAACATCCAAAATGAGTACATATAAAGGGTATATTATGCAAGCTGTGCTTAATCTCACGTGTCTGTCCTTATATTTATGCTTATGGGAGAGAGCTTATCTAATTACATTCTGTGCAGGAAACCCAGGATCTAAGAGAAAAGTAAAAATATAATAATTTGTTTCAAAGAATTGCAGCCCCCAGGGAATGCTGCTAGGAAGTGCAGAAATATGAGACAACTATCAAGTTAAATGGACAGATGTTATATAACAACATAACTGAAATCCCTACAAGCTTCAATGCAACTTTTTACTTTTATTACAAATATTTTTTCCCTTTGGCTTTATAACAGACTGACAAGAACCAGCAGCAGTAAGGGAAAGGGAGTTATCAAATAATTCCATTCCTTCAAGACAAAAATGATCATTTGACTGACAAGTAGGAATTAGAATCAAGAAAAAAACTTTCAGCAATACTGAGGGGGGTTGAGTATTTTTAGCTCTTGCCAGTCAGTTGGCCTAGGTCCATACCTGAATCAGCATAGCTGTAATTAGTGCTCAAAGTTTAATGAGCATGACCACCACAAATAAATGAGGGTCAGTGAAAAAAAGATTCAAATATTGGTCAGTAAGTCTAAGTTCCTTGGGAGATATACTAAAATGGTAAAACATGTGATATAAGTATGACCACAAACAAAATAAACTAAGATCATAATAGCAGCTATGGTAATCCTATCACAGTTGCTTACAAGGTATTTTTTTCCTGAAATTTATAAAATTTTAAAACCACACCAGTCTTTTACTATAATATATAGTTAGTCCCATTTTACATAGAAGAAAGTATTAAGTTTAAAGAGGTAATTGTACTTCCTAAAATTTGCCCAACCAATAAGAACATAGCTGAGCAACAGCAAAATTTTAATGCAGTTAATTAAGTTTCAGGGCCCTTATTTTCACAGATCTTTCCCAAAGTCCTATATCTGATTTTATATTAGAATTCTTAAAGAAAACTCTCAAAGTGTACAATCTTCAGGAACCAAAAAAAACCTAGATTTGTCCCAGGAATGTATTATCTAGATCTTAACCCACATCCAAGGTTCTTCTTTTCGATGGTACAAAAAAGATTTTTTTTTAATATATTTTCATCTCTTAGTTTCTTTAACACTAATTGGTGGTATTAGTTCTACCTTCTTTTCTAAGAATACACTTTAGATATTGTTAGTTTCCTGAAATCTTCTGAAAAGCGGTTTACCACCTAAGGGTCCTAAAAGAAAGGTGATAGATATAGTGTTAGACTCATCTGTTGAAAGCTCTGCCAACATACCCCAAATGCCCAGGGAATGGCAGAAAAGGTATTTTATTAAGTTAAAATTTAAAAAGGAAACATTGCTCTCCTCTCTCTTTCTTATCAAGGTCTAAAATCACAATCATATTTTTTCCAAATAGTTTCCAAATATTAAACATTTTCCATCATTACCTCCCACTATTCTCCTACCTTTCTATATCTATTCTATTGATTTCCTTTTTTGCTCTCCTCCTACCCCTTTTATAAGTTGCTTTCTCTTTCTATGGTTCTTGGCCTTGAACTTGCCTGTGCATTCATAAATTCACCCATCCATTTGCTCATCCAATCAACCAATAAGTATGTACCAAGCACCAAATGCATGTAATTGTTATATTAGGCACAGAGGAGCAAAAGATGGTGAAACAAATCTAAAGTTATCACAATCCACCTTATTTTATGTCCTAGCAAAAAAAGGCAGTAAATACTGACAAAACAATGTATATTTCACATCCATTGTGCTGTGACCTATACAAAATACTTATTAAAGCTATGAGAATAGAAAGGGAATCCTATTGTGATGAGATGGAAGAGGTATTTCCTCAAAGAAGTAATTTTTAAGTACAGTTCTGAAGGATAGGATTAAATAAATAGGTAAATCCCTCCAGAAAGAAGAAGCAGTGCATCACTCAAGAACAAAGGATTATGATGTTCAAAACAAATAGAGGAAGGCTTCTGTGGCTAGGCACAAAGAACTACGTAGGCTAAGTTATCAGAGGCTATTGACATAAGCAAGGTTCAAACTTAGGGCCAGAGAACTTGCATAAAGAAGCTGATCTTAAGCTCCTAGGAAGATAAAATGATAAAATATTTCTTTCTACTCAACCTAAAAATATTCTAAGATAAGGCTTTCTTTCATCATTTCTGTGATGCCAATTTTCTCAAACTCACTCCTTGCTGTTTGATTCTATTGTTGATGACCTTTGAGCAAAATAAGGTGGATTTTTAGACAAGTACCACTGTATAGAATCCCAGAAAGCCTCACTGCCAAACAGCACATAGTTGCAGTGTTAGTTAACCTAGAAATATTTTAAGATACTACTAGCTATACAGACCACTCAGTTTCTTATCATTGTATTTATTTCTGAGTACTTATGTGTGTCATCTACTACTTCACTAAGGTATACTCCTAAAGAGTGCATGTATATGTGTATTTTTGCCCTATATTTCCATGACAAATTACAACAGATAATATCTTGCAACATAAAGTGGGCCCAAGGCAATAGTCACCGTTATATTTTCAAGTCAACATTGTTAAAATATTCTTTTTTAAAGTTCTATAATGATTTACTTTGAAAAAGCAACACTTGAAATTCAATCAGGTGATAGTTAAAAGGAAGCAATTCAGTTAAACAACTTTGCTGAAAAACACATTAAGTTCATGAATTTGAATGAGCAAAAAATGCAAAAGGATCAATAAGTGGGCAGGTAGACGGAAGGCAGCAGTGAAGTACAGGCCAACAGTATATTGGGGCAAAGGGGATGACCCTATCTGATCTCTCATTCACCCAGAACCAAGGATGAAACACATATACACACACACTTTTTCTTCTTCTCTTTAATATACACAAACATGAAAATGAAGAGCAAACAAGAATCTCTGATATATATTTTAGCTCCTATTTCCTTTTGTTTCAACAAACTACTATTTGTACCTATGGCTATAAAGAACAAGCTGATCATGAACAACAGATACAATTTACTAGACTACAGCACTTTTCCCATGCTATATGTAAGAGGGGTGTGTGTGTGTGTGTGTGTGTGTGTGTATTTTTTATCATTCAAGTTTTATTCCTTACAATATTATTCTGGGTCTAGCATGTTATCATTGTACCCAGAAAACAGCAATCCAGTAATTTTAAAATTCAGTCTACCTTAGCAGGCAAAAGACAATATAAACCTGACATGTCCTTATTGTATTCTACCTAAATCATCCCACAACATTAAGTATCATGGATAAATTATGGCCTGCTTCTCTAGGTTGCTTCCCCTATACAAGGTCACACACTTTTTCTAGGCATCCTTCCCCAATCCATACCTTTCCTCCATGAAGGAATCATTCCAAGAGTAAAAAGAATCTGAGCTGCCCTGGGGCTATCTTGGAAACATTCAGTCAATTTCTATCAAATAATGGATAGAGGGAAAACAGATAAGAAATACAGAAACACTGGTGCAAAAGTTCAGTGATCTTATAATCATAATATCCAAGACAATAAAATAGGAAGGAACTGGAAGTTGGGAAAACCAACAACAAACAACAACAGGACAGTGTGAGAACATTTATGTGTATTCCACAATTGGCTGGCCTTTTATCTACTGTGTTACTTTCTTGTCATTGGTGGATCTGGCTAGAATTTACTCCCTAACAGCAGGATCAACATCTATAGAGGAAATAGTTGGCACTCATAGTGTCAAAGTAACTGCTATCTGTAAAAAGTTAGCATTTATGTAACAGCAAGGGATAAAAGAAAGAGTTTTAGAATTAGGCAACATTCAAGTATGACCTTGAAAACCTGACCAAACTTCAAGAGGCTTAACTTATTCATCTATGCAATAGGAACTAAAATGTTAACTTCCTGGGGTTACTGTGAAAATCAGTAATGGTTTCTTTATAGTAAAAAGTGAATATTCACTATAAGGTGGTTTTACAATTAATAGTATGTCTTCTACTACTATTATGATACTTCAATTGACTCTATTACTTATCTATCATCAGGAAATCAAAAATATTTGTGTGCCTAACTTTGAAAATAAAAGAGCTCCATCAGTTTCTCCCTGATGATGTATTACTTGGAGAGAGTTATATGAAAGTTATAACCATTTGGATAATAATGGTTATTTGTTATTTTTTAACAGTATAAAGCCCACTCTTGGTTTTTAACAGAAATCTTCTGCAAGTGTGGACAGAAGGGTAGATCAGCAGCTGCCTTAGGTCTTTCCTTGACATTGTTCTCTGAGTAATGCTTTTTAAAGAGCATTCAGAGTGGGGCTGGGGTTGTGGCTCAGTGGTAGAGCGCTTGCCTAGCATGGGTGAGGCACTGGGTTTGATTCTCAGCAGCTCATAAAAATAAATAAATAAAAATAAAGGCATTGTGTCCACCTACAACTAAAAAAAATATTTAAAAAAAAATAAAGAGTGTTCATCACTTCTATGGAGCCTGAAGATACTAAAAATTTTCTGGGTTAAAGCTAATGGAAGAATATCACTGAACAACAGGTAACATAATGTTAACTTTGAAAGTAGCATGTGTAAACTGTGGCAACCTTTTACACATTTGAGCGTTCTGAGCAGAAGTTCATTGAAAGAGAGAGGCTTGCTGGTTCAGCCTCTCTCTTTCCAGTTCTTCAGAGTCCATGAATGTAATGTCCCAACAACAAAATCACGTATGTCATTAGAAACAGAAGGAAAAATTTTGAAATTAGAAATGGCAAATTAATTGTCTTAGAAGTTAGTCTACTTAAGCCATTGTCATTTACGTTACCTCCTGTATACTTCTTTTATTGATGTAATTTTGTGTCCTTTTTTTCTTTGTTCTTTTAATTATACATGACAGTAGAATGTATTTTGACATATCATACACACATGGAGTATAACTTCCCTTTTTTGCGGTTTTACAAGATATGGAGTTATATTAGTTGTGTATTCATATATGAACATAGGAAAGTTATACCCAATTGATTCTACTGTCTTTCCCATTCCCATCTCCACCTCCCTTCCTTGCACTCCCCTCTGTCCAACCTGGTGAACCTCCATTCCTTGCTCCTCTCCCATCCCTGCCCATTGTGAGTCAGCATCTGCATATCACAGAAAACATTTGGCCTTTAGTTTTTTTGTGATTGGTTTATTTTACTGAGAATGATAGCCTCCAGTTCCATCCATTTACCAGCAAATGCCACAATTCCATTCTTATTTATGGCTGAATAATATTCTCTTGTGTATATGTACCACATTTTCTTTATTCATTCAGGCAGCTAGGTTGGTTCCATAGCTTAGCTTTTGTAAATTGACCTGCTATAAACATTGATGTGGCTGCATCACTGTAGTATGCTGATTTTAAGTCCTTTGGGTAGATGCTGAGGTGGGGAATAACTGGGTCAAATGGTGGTTCTATTCCAAGTTTCCTGAGGAATCTCTATGCTGATTTCCAGAGTAGTTGCACCAATTTGCAGTCCCACCCGCGAAGTATGAGTGTACCGTTTTCCCCACATCCTTGCCAACATTGATTGTTACTTGTATTCTTGATTGTTGCCATTCTGACTCTTGTGAGGTAGAATCTCAGTGTAATTTTAATTTCTATTTCCCTAATTACTAGAGATGTTGCACGTTTTTTCATATATTCATATTCTTCTTTCAAGAAGTGTCCATTTAGTTCCTTTGCTCATTTTTGAATGGGTTATTTGTATGTTTGTTTGTGTGTGTGTGTGTGTGTGTGTGTGTATGTGCGTGTGTGAGAGAGAGAGAGAGATAATCTTTTTGAGTTTTTATGTATCCTCGAGATTAGTGCTGTGAGGCAAAGATATACTACTATTCTATAGGCTCACTCTTCATGATCTTGATAGTTTGCTTTGCTGTTTAGAAGCTTTTTACTTTGATGACATCCCATTTATTCATTTATTGATTTTTGATTTTACTTCTTGCACTTTGGAGTACTGTTAAGGAAATCAGTTCCTAAAGTGATATGATGGATAATTAGGCCTACATCTTCTCCTAGTAGGCCCAGGGTCTCTGGTCTAATGCATATATCCTTTATCCACTTGGAGTTGTGTTTTATGCAAGGTGAGAGACAGGTGTTCAATTTCATTCTACTGTATATAAATTTCCAGTTTTCCCAGCACCGTTTATTTAAAAAGCTATCTTTTCTCCAATGTCTGTTTATGGTGCCTTTGTCTAATATGAGATAACTGTATTTATGTCTGTTTGTTTCTGTCTTCTATTCTGTACCATTGGTCTTCATGTCTGTTTGGTGCCAATGCCATGCCAGTTTTGTTACGATAGCTCTTCACTACAATTGAAGACCACAGGGTTTTAAAATCAGCCAATGCAACATGCCTAATATCTCTTTTGACAACCCTCCCATAAAGAACAAGCTGGAAACCTGGATGACCAGTTGGTGCTGGTAACATTCCCTTGCATCAGGGGGCAGAGACTACAATACCTCCATTTATTGTGTGGCTCCATAGTAACAGTGAGGCCCAGGTACCAGAAGCGGACTTAGGGTTAAAACATATGAGTCACCAAGGAAGAAGAGATATTTATTAAAAGGACTATGGGAATTTTTGTCTGGTTTGTTCATTTAATTCTGAGCACCTGGAACAGGACTGTACCCACAAGTCACGTAATAAACATTTGTTTAATTTATGCTGAAAGAATACCTTATTATTTGGGGGTCCTTTCTGTTGCTGTTTAATGGCATTTCCTCATATTCTGCTACTGTAAAGTCCCTTAGGACAACAGAGAATAGCTGTTTGCCATCCTACACAAAGCAGCCCTCAAAAATTTTAAGAATGCCATTAAGCTGCCCTTCAGCCTTCTGTTCAAACTGCCTACCTGTTTCTCTCTTCCCTGCTACCTACAAATGTAACACTTCAGAAGCACTTCATATAATATTTAAATGATATTTAACATCCGGAGTGCTTTTCATCTTTAGAGCTTCTTGAAAATAAAGTTAATTTAATAAGAAGATTGCAGTGGAGGAACATGCCCTTATCTAAAGCACCACAACGTGAATAACAAGGATGGAGAGAGTAATTGGACAAGTATATATCTTCAAATGTAAATATCTTTGCTCTGAACTGAAAAACACTCTTTCAATGCCAAATTTGAGCAAGGTGAGCTCGCTGTTCCTTATTCTTTTTTGTGTTGAAGGATTTCCTCAAGCTCAGTGGGGCCAACTGTGTTTGCAATTGGCTAAATATAGTAAAGAGAAAAGAATCTGTGTTCTGAAAACTGAAAAATATTTTTATATAGATTCTCAGAGAGTGCCACTTAATATGTCAACAAGATTGTACTGAGAGTTTTGGTTAATATCCTCACTGGGGCTGTCAAACACATGTATTTAGAAACACATTAAATTTCCACTCTGGGGGGAGGGAGGGAAAGGAGGGGAGGGCAGTTCTGCTCATAAGCATCCTAACACAGGTTGAAGCCTAAAGTATCAGGCAAACTCAAAATATATCCATCTCTCTGGGAAGGGCCCCATCTCCCAATTTAGCTGATTGAATTAATTACCTATATCTGATAAGGTACCCATTACCTTAAATCTCATGCATTTCTTTTAAAACCTATTTTTACATAACTAGAATCCCTCTAATTATTTCTTCTATTTATTCTTCTATATTTTCCTTTCCTTATCTCTCCCTTTCCTCCCATACCCTCCCCTTTTTATGGTTTTGGGTTACTATGGATTTATTGAAAATCTTTTTTTAAATTACCTTATAGTCAAGGTAATGTAAGGTATGTAATGTATAATATAGCCTCTGAATTAGCTAACCACTTTCAGGAAGTTTATTACATATACGAGAATCCTAATAATACCTACCCTTTTTCTGTTTTTTGTTTTTTGCACATGGTATCACTTAGCTATTGCTATGGCACTAACCACCCCATAATACAAGCAAGCATTTAAAACAACTTTTTTTTTCTTCTAAACAGGCTCTTTTGGGCTGGGGATGTGGCTCAATCGGTAGCGCGCTCGCCTGGCATGCGTGTGGCCCGGGTTCGATCCTCAGCACCACATACAGACAAAGATGTTGTGTCCGCCAAATACTAAAAAATAAATATTAAAAAAAAAAAAAAAAACAGGCTCTTTTGGTCAACTGAGAAGCTCCACCTACCTGGATTCAGCTTAGCTCAGATAAGCTGGGCTCACTCATACATCTGGTGGGTTGACAACAGACTGGACTGGTGTATAATTAGGCTCTACTCTACAGGATGTCTAATTTTCCTCTACAATGGCTCAGAAATATTTTGATAGTGGCAGCAGTAATCCAAAAGAAAGAACAGAACATAGTAGTCCTTTGGAGGCTTAGGTTAGAAATGGCACTCTATGGAACAAAACAAGCCTCAAGGTGTGGGAAATAAATCCCACCTCTTGATGGGAAGGTTTGCAAAGACCCATTGCAAAGGGGTATGGATACAATGAAATATGAAAAACTGGTGCAATTTCTGCATTCGATATGCCACATAAGTTTATTGTGTACTATGAACCGTTGTTTGCACATTGACTACTTAAAACACATTAATTAAAATATACAAAAATAACTCTATGAGATAGGGAAGAGGTAATTAATGCCTAAAGTAGTGAAATAATTTCACAACACTATACAGCTAACCTTCACAAAAATTTAGAAAAAAATCAATTTACATTTTACAATGGGTTTTTTTTAAATAATTTGTCTTTTTAATTTGGAAAATAGAAGTAGCTGCCATAGGAACAATACGACTAATACAACTAAAAGAACTACACTGTCGCTAAAATATTTCATGATTAACATGGTTAGCTTCATTTCTAGGATGTGTTGGCTTGGAAAAAAATGTAAAAATAAAAGTAAAATCCTATGCTAAAGCATACTAGCTACCAGCAGTGGTTTCAGCAAGGCTGTGTCCTGGTTTCACTACTTTCTGGGCAATGCCAATTTTTTCACTCACTGTATAAGGCTACTAATAATGCCTACTGGATATCACTGTTTTGAGAATTAAATGAGATAAGGCATTCATCATAGTACTTTGTGCATAAGATAAATGATAAATATAAAATTGCACTTTATAATTTTAAAGGATTTCCACATATAGTCCCTCGTTTAGTTTTTATAGAGAGAGGAATTGCAAATTATAGGCAGAGAAATCATTGTATGCTCCCAGAGTTTCAATGAGATGAAGCTCCTCTGACAAAGTAACAAAAAGAAGCAGAGCTAAAATTTGAACCAGGGTTTCTGAGTACAGGTCTGGTATTCTCCCTGCTGTATCCCAGCTTCATATCCAAATATTCTTCCACAATCAATGTACTTGCATAAAACATTACATATAAGCCAAATCAAAATTCTCCTTACATCTTTAAAAATGAATATATAGTCATACCTCACTCTGCAAGAGGACTGTGAAATTCAGCAAAGGCAATTATAAATGAAATTCCTATGAAGTGAATATTTTTTCCATTATATTTTATAAGATGAAAACAAGAACACAATTCAACCCCATATTCATTGAAAACTAAAACAAAACTCAGTAATTTTCTTGTAGTACTTTAACCACTAAGCATACTCTATGGATCAAGCTACTGGTCATTCATTCTGTTCTTAATTTTTTCACTCCAATTTGCTTACAGTTCAGCAAAATATCTAAAAACTCAAAATTAAAAATAAGATAAAACTACTTTTTTTCTTTTTTTCAGAAGAAATATTAACCTTTTTTATTTACTAAGTCCAAACAATTAAAATTTATGTCGCAAAAGAACTTAGTAACCTTTTGAAAAAGATAGTACAATAAGAGTACATTAAACTACTTTTCTTTAGCCTTTGCATGCACTTACATAATTAAAACAAAACACCATAGGTACAAACTATAAATTTGCATCTTGTCAGTGGGTGTTACAACTGGAAAATAAATCAATTTATTTTCTGTAGAAATGAAAAGTAAGACTTTATGTGTATATACATATGTATGTATTTATAGTATTTATATACATATATATATATAAATTGCATCTCATTTGCTATATAAATGTAATATTCTGAGTATCTAATATAGTTTCAAAATGGAAAAGTATACATTTCAATTTTTCAAGAAGAGCATTACACTCCATCAGTTTTACCATGAACTGTATTGTTAAAGAAAATTGTTAAAGAGCAGTCAGTGTTCAACCATAATCTTGTGCCTGTTACCACAAGCAACAGATTAAAAACTCATCAGACAGATGGCTTATATAACTAGAGTAAAGTATACAAAAATGAGTATAATAATTAAGCATATTTAGTTGCTAGTAATTACTGTAAATTACTAAAAAACTAATTAAAACAAAATTTGTGTAAACTGACTTGTTACTATCCTTTTCTATTTAACATCTCAGCAATAAAATGAATCATAAAATATTTCCTTATGGTTCAAAAAAGGAGAGCAATTTTTAAAAAGCAGTGTAAAGATACTGAATGTAATAGTATTTATTTATTCCCAACATTTTTCTAAAAATAACTCTTTTAGTTCGTATAATTAAAATAAGTAGGAAGTACCATTTGATTAATTAGCAAGAATAATGCCAACATGGTTACTCTGCAGGCTTGTGCTAATCTCAAATAATTCAAACACAAAAATAAAAGCAAGATGAGTGAAGGAAAGCAAATAAGGACATTATAATATGAAGAGTTGTGGGCTTTTTATTTTAAAATATATATTTTCATTTGTTTGAAACTTCCACATTAATTATGAAAAATTATAAAAAATTAAAAATTAAGTTTTTCAAGCATTCCAAAATATATGCTAATTAATTGCCAGGGCATTGTCTCTAATTTTAAAATATTTCAAATTTTTTTTATGTTTACATAGTAATTAATTCATTTCCAGTGTTAGTCACAGAAGTTTACTGATCTGGTACAGACAAGAAGACTGGCAATTGTCAGTCAGGTCAACATCAAAAATATTTTTATAAAATCTTTAAAATGGAGGATAGGCTAATATTTATTGACTATTGTTTTACAATTTGATAATCAAAAATGACTCTAAATGATTGTAAACACTGAATGCTTTGAAATGCATTAGTTCATGGTAAGAGACACCACAGGTACCAAAATTGCAGACACTGAAATCCTAAGGCCACTGTGTTAGTCCAAACACTTCATGTAATTTAACCAGAATTTTCACTACACTAAAAATGAGGTACAAAATTCAAATATTTATTTAAAAGAAGAATATTCAGCTTGTTCAATGCATTTTAATGCATAATCACCACAAATTAGGTATATATAAGAAAAACCTGAAAACAAGCTGAAACGCCAAGAATTTCTAACAGTATTCATATCGTTCCACCAACTTTTCATTTACAAATAATAGGAAAAATAATATGAATAGAAGGTACATTTTTAAATTTACTTACTCAGTTTTAGTCATAATGTACTTACAGATGATTTTATACTGAAAGGTATTTATGGTATTATTGTTATTTTTGTTGTTTTTGTAGTAATGACTTTACCCATTCTTGCTCACTTGCAAGTTAGTTTTGTTGATCTGGATCCTAATTATCATTATTACTCTCATGTTTTCCATCTGGCAGGTCATCTTCAGGGTCACAAACCACTTGAGCTGCTAAGAACACAAAACCTTCTGGGGATGCTTTGCTGTCTAGTTTCTTTATGTTATTAGTACCATGGCCAAGACAGCACAACCCAGAAATCAGTGAGATAATATTATTGTAATGTATATTCCATTAATGACTACTTTAACATTTTCAAAGCACCTGCTAAATATCAGGCACTGGCTAGAATCCCAGGATATAAAGATGAATATGGTTAAATTAAGTAGCAATAAATAATGTTTATTTACAATTATGTTGTAATTTTTTATAAACACTATCACATATGTTTTCTGTGGATGATTCCAAGCTTTTTTACTACTGAATTCATCTTTAAATTCAGGATAATGTTACTATCTCCAGCTAATGTGATCCTTTCTCTACAATAGAAACAACATTAATATAAAATACTCTAGAGTGTCTATTATGTAGGGGATTGATCACCTACTTTACTTACCAATGTTATCTGTAATAAAAGTATTTGCCCTCTCCATTCTATTCCCAATTGCAGGATCAATGATATCAATTGCACTAGTAGCATTCATCAGTCCTGTCAATTTTACTTACAGTATGAATTCTGATATAGGATTTCATTTTAATGCCTCAAACTAGATATCCATATTTGTATCCAGTTAATTTTATCTTCTTTTAGAGTTGTATCGTTCCTACAGATTTTACCAACCTACTAATGTATATGAAGAGAAATTTGATGATATTCTGTAAGGTAAGTTTTTGTTGTTCTTAAAAGTACACTTCAAAACAAAGCACTTTGGAAAGCTAAAAACTACATTTGTATTCTTCATACTACACTTTTTTTTTCAATAATCCCCATTATTAAAATGGAGATTCATTTCTATAGAAGTAAATGTTGGTCTAAAATACAATGTAAATAATACAGAAAACAACTGATCTCTTCATATATAGAGGAAAAAAATGTTTTCCCATGAAATATTATAAACATATTCCTTAAATTGCTGGGAAAAAAAAACACTTGGTGATATAACATTTCATAAATGTCTGCTTGGTTCTAAACATTATAGAGACTACATATTGTTAATTTGGCTCATTTTAGCAAAGCAGAAGCAAATATTTTTACTTGGTGTTACTGTTTTTCTGCACCTAATAGGCTTCCTCCAATAAAAAGCGATTCAGGGTGTAGTCTCCTGGTTCTACAGTCCATTTACTTCACAAAGAATGTTCTGTGGACAAGTGGAAACAGAAATTCAGTCCATAATGCCAAACCAGGTAGTACCCTGTTGCAGCACTGACAGGTTTGGGAAATCTTGGGAAAAGCTGCATTTTTTTTTTTTTGCAATTTTCTGCCCACTAATGATCACTTTTTACCATTCAAGAGTCATTATCTTTTAATAATTCTCACAATGTACCATATATGTTAATGACAGTCTTGCCATCTTGGAAGGAAAGGAAAGTGAAGGAAGAGATCCAACCAGAATCACTTGATTCCTCCTTTGCCCCCATTACTCACACCCAAACACACTAATGTGTCTCCAATGCTCTCCTTCCCATTACCATTGCCTTTGTTTAGGATCATGTGTTTTCTAACCTAGGAAGAACACTTTCACTGTCTTTGATCTTTCCACATGGCTTTCTGAGTTTCCAGGATCTAGTTTATACTCTTACTACCTGCCAACCATTCAGCCTCAAATTTGGTAAACCAGCTCCATGCCCCCACTCAGTTCTCTCACACTCTGTATAAATCTAAATATATCATGTTCTCTTTAGTCATCAGGATCCCCCTGGTGTATTTCCAATACCTGGCATCTCCACTCCTTGACTTCTGAGTCTAGCATGCTCATTTTCAAGTTTCAGTTCAAATATCACCACCTTATTACACAGCCTCCCCTGGCTTGTATGAAGGGCTACATTTCAGTGATGTCCCTGTTGCAGTACTGACCATACAGATTTGTCATTCTCTATTTTTTCACCTGTCACATTGAACTGCTTAAAGAAAGGTACTCTTTTTCACCTTTCTAATAGCAATTCAGTTGGCCTCTGGTATCTGTGGGTGATTGGTCCAATGATCCACCCTCCCCATGGATATCAAAATGTGCAGACACTTGAGTCCCTTAACTAATAAGATGTGTTATTTGCATATAACCTATACACATTATCCCACATGCTTTAAATCATTCCTAGATTACCTATAATATGTAATGCAATATAAATTCAATGAAAAGAGTTGCTATACTATATTAAGAAAATAAAGAAAAAACTGCACAAATTGCATCAGTATAGATGAAACACTTTTTCAAATATTTTCATTCACAGTAGACTGAATCCATGGGTGTAGAAACATTCACAGAGGGCTGACTATATTTAAAATAGAGTTGGCATACAAGTCGATGTACAAATTACCATTTGGAAAAATGGGTAAGATTTATAGGAGTGAAAAAACATTAATAATTACCTCAATCTTCCTTTACTATTGAAATAACATATATTTTATTATATAATTTGCTGTTATTTCAAAATATGGATAATCTAAATTCTGAAAAGTTGGCAGATCAGCAAAAAAATCCAAATACTTATAAAATGCTAGATATAGAGTCATAGTTTTATCTCTGTGATTGATGCTCAAAACGCCTTCAACATTATTTTGAAATAAGACTTTTTTAATTACAAAAGTGAAATGTTCTTACTGTAGAAAACCTAGAAAATACATGCAAGTTTAAAGAATTTGATACAAAAAGGTTACATCACCCAGATATAAATAAAGATAATTAATATTATATTACTTAAAGTTTGTCTTTAATATTATGACAAAGATATTTAGTAAAATGTTTATTTATACATGCATGGATCTACATACCAGTTTATTGAACAGCTAGGTTCAGGGGAATGGAAAGCACAAAAACTAATTGTTTTCTTCATTACTTCTCAAACCATCTCTATTCTATTTCTCCTTCCAGCCCTTAGAAAATTACTTAGGACAATTGCAAAATGCCTTACCCTTTAAGTTATTAATACCAAGTTTACTTTTTATGTCCTAAACTTCATTTTGTCATTCAATTTGAAGTTGTTTCTTCTTCCCTAGCTCATGGCTAGGCAAGTGAGTAAAAAGGTAAAGGTTGCAAAGGTCACATTTGATAATGATATAGCAGATGCCCCAAGTGTTGGCCCTTTCAGAGAGAACTCTGAGGGACACTCTCCTTCATAACCTACCCAGAGTTTTCTAGAGACCTGAAATCTCACTGCTATAAACCATGCTCCCTCAACTGTCCCCAAGACCCTACTTCTATGGTCCACTGTATGCATACTTTCATAATGGTGTCCTATCACCCTGGTGCCAACTATCGACTAGCCATAGATATCTCTGAACCTTATCATCCACCAGAGAAGAATCATCTTAATATCATCAACAGAAGTACAACTATTTTCAAGGAAGCTTTTTTCCCATTTCTCTATTATCTCAGGCAGGTTCAGTCACAGGGTAGCCTTTGACTTTTTCATACAAAGATCAGATAATAGGCCCTCCTCTTTCCAAACTCTGTGTAAATTCTCCTACACACTACCCTCCCCCACACTAACTCTGCTCTGACTACAAGGTGGCAAGAAGCCCCTGACCAGTTTTATAGCATACAAGATTAGGATATGAGTGTACCCTCTGAAATCCACCCTCAAATCTCTCCTGTGTACCTTTACCCAGATTTCCTCCAGGGAATGCTACTATAAAATTGTACTACAGTATCACGATCAGGGTATGCCACTGAAACAAGCCACTCATCACATTCTCCAGTACTGCTTGAACTAATTTGTGAGTGTACGTGCATTTAATTCTACAATTGTATACCATGAGTAGGTCCTTGTAACCCTCAACCACAATCTAAATACAGGACAACTCCAAGCCCAACACCACACGGAATGTGTGAGTTGTCTTTTTACTGTTCTACCCACCCTCTAAACTCCCAAACCTTGGTAAACATGAATGTGTCTTCCATTTCTGCAATTCTGTCATTTCAAAAATATTATATAAATGAAACCATTTAATATGTGACCTTTTGAGATTAGCTATTTTTATTTGCCCTGGAGAGTCACATGAATTGTTGTAAATAATAATTGGTCATTTATTTTTCTTGATGAGTTGTATTCTATAGAATAGATATCACAATCTTTTGAACCTGCCACTGTCTTAGAACATCTGATTGTATTCCAGGTTTGGACTGTCATGGATAAATCTCTTATCAATACTATTTTTGTGTTTATGTAAATATGTGGTTTATTTCTCCATGAAAAATGCCCAAGAATGCAACATCTGGGTCATATATTAATGACATGTTTAGTTTTATAAGAAACTGCCAAACTGTTCTCCAGGTGGCTGTACCATTTAACATACCCACCAGTAATGCAAGAATAATCCAGTTCCTCAGTCTCTTTGCAAGAATGTTACATTAATTTACATATTCTGGGTACCAACATCTCATTGTGTTTTTAATTTGCATTTCCCTAATGGCTAATAATATTGAATATCTCTTCCCAGGTATTTTTGCCATCTATAAAGACTCTGGTGGAATGTATGTTCATGTCTTTCACCTTTTTTCTAAGTGAATTATTTGTATTTTTACTGTAGAGTTTTGAGACCTCTTTATTTTGGATATTAGTTTTTTTCTGATACATGGCTTATAAATATATTCTTGCAACTTTTCATTAAAAAAGAAAAATCTGTATTAAGGTCAAATGGTAAGATTCATTAAGTGTCAAATGGAAAACTACTTTGCTTTTATTGAACTTCAATTATTAAAACAGCTAAATCTGATCTGGATAGTCTCTATAATACTAAATATTCTAAGATTCATACACAGCAGATTTTCAAGATTTGCAACTCTCTTCTATAAAACCATTAACTGAGCATGTTCTGATCACAATGAGACCTAATCTCCATAGAAATTTGTACTCAATTTAATTACTAATGCCTTACATTACACTGCACTGACTGCAGTCAGTCAACTCTTCTCCGAATCTCACACAGTGCTATCCTCCGTCACTGGAAGAATATAAAATCACACAAACCAATTTTATATCCTCTGTTTTAGGTGAGAAAATTCAATTAGGAAAAACTTAAGGAAAATGTTTGATACTTTAGACTTTTCAGACATTGTGAACTGGATCCTTTTTGCTTTAATGACCGTTTTTTCTAAAATAAAAATATGGCACTAAATTTTCAAATTATATAGCCTCTTCAGGACTTGCAGAGCATCTTGCTACTACTTCCAATAATTAAACTGTTCTCTGGAATTCACTTACATATACTTCCCATCCATGCAACTTCAAACATTCATATATTCATAACAGTTCCACTTTTCTACTATTTTTACTTTGCTGAATATTCTTAATTTATTTATGAGCAACTTCCTTTCTATTTTTATATTTTGAATTTTTCTGTTTTTTGTTTATTTAATTTATTGAGGTACTGAAAATTGAACTGAGGGTGTTGCTCATGCTAAGCAAGCCAGCCCTGTTTATTAATTTATAAGGAGGTATCTATAATATTATGAGATATTTTTTAAAATATTTTTAGTTGTTAATGGACCTTTATTTTATGTATTTATATTTGGTGCTGTGAAATGAACCAACCCAATGCCTCACACATGCTAGGCAAGCTCTCTACCACTGAGCCACCACCCCCAGCCCCAAGATAGTTTAATTTAATACAGTCTAAAAAATATATTTTTATTTCTTCATAGTATCACCATTTTATTCAAACATCATATTTAACATATGCAACTTGAGGCTTTCCAACGGTATAATAGATGCTAAAACTGACAAAAAATCCAGGTTTCCTCATATTCATTTGTACTTTGGAAGAATCTCTTAAATGCCACCATTTTATTGATAAACTTTCACAGGTATTAAGCCAAGACAGAATACTCTTAAGTGTTCTAGGACTCAGGCATGCAAAAGAAATCTATATTGTCTTTCCTTAAATAAACACATGACCTAATTTGAGATGAAAGATTAACTCCAATTAACTTCTTAAAAAGCAATATAAAAACTATGAAAGAGAATTCAAGTAATTGAGGTCTAATGTGTAATGTACAGAATGTTTTCTAGATGGTAGTAAACAAATATCAGATATTCTTGCCTGAGGCAGAGAAGACTTTGAAAGAAGTTGCCAGAGGTAATGGAAAATGTTTCAAGAGCAGTAGATGTACTCATCTGGTATGATAGTTCAACCTTCCTCACTCATTATTATCCCTGATTGGATAATATACTCTTGTATTTATTGCCAGGAGCTCTGTGGCATACACAATTATTATTATTTTTTTTTTCCTGTCTCAAGTTTATATAACCTCACTTCACCTGCAAGATGCCCAAGAACTTTAGGCTGTGAATTTAAGTGGTGAAACTTCTCATGGCCACCAGATGGTGGCAGTGTCCAGTTCTGACATGAAATCATCTGTCAACACAGCAAATATTACAAACATTTGATGCTAATGTAGAGTTTAAATAGCCAACATTCTTTGGAAGGCAGTAACTTACAAGTGTATATACTTATCAGCCACTGCAATAACCCAGCCTGGACCAGAGTCTGAAAATACTCCTTTCTTAATCTACTCTACCATTCCTATTGCTCAAATTCATCAAGTGTTAGAGCATACCAAAAGACAAAGGGTTGGTTAAAAAAAAATATTAATATGAAACATTTTATTTCTTTCATGAACTTGGCTTAGATCCTTAAAATAGTACTAGACTTTTCATAAACAAGTGGATCAGGAGATAGAAAACAATAACAACAATAGATAAAATAATATTTGTGAATTTACAATGGTACTTATACACTGTAATGGCTTGCACACACAATTTAATGTTCCAACTTAGGCCCTTTACAAAATAAAGCATATCCTTTCATGGTTTCATTAAGTTTAAATTTTTATAATAAATAAAGGCTGAAATTATTAATGTATAATGTACACTATGCTCTTGGATTTTCACTATCTTTTTCTCCACAAACTCCAGATTGTTTCATATTACTTATAATAAGTTTGAAAGACTGATTTGCTAACTGGTTAAGCCACAGCAATCTTTTGGAGTAAATGTGCAGTGATTGCAACTGTTTTAGTGTAAGTCCTTGAAAATTGTAAGAATAAATACATTTTTTTCTTAAGTATCTTCAGTAAATTCTACTTAGTTACACTTACAGAAACACCAAACAGCTTTAATGAGCAGTGAGTCAGTTTACACCATCTACCTCATCTATGTATAGCACCATATTGATTTAAGCAAAAACTAATAATTTGCCAAAACTTCCTATAAATCATTTGGTGATTCCTTTAGAGAGGCCATGATGCTGTACTTTTAGGCAAGTGTATTTTTAATTCATTTTATAAATATAAAAATATATATTTAAAAATATCCATAAAAATATCCTTCCTTCCTTCCTTCCTTCCTTTCTTTTTTTTTGTTTATCTTGGCACTATTGGGGATTGAATCCAGGGATGCCTTACCACTGAGCTATATCCCTAATCCTTTTCATTTTGAGAAAGAGTCTCCCTAAATTGCTTAGGCTGTTCCAACTTTTGATCTTCCTGCCTCAGCCTCTGAATTTGCTGTAATTGCACGTGTTCACCATAGCACCTAGGATATACTAAATTCCAGTAATCCTCTGAAACATAACCTGCAACAATGACCATAGAACTCCATGTTAGAATGAGACACACTTATATTAGTTTCAGTTGAGACTAAAAGCCAAGAACCAAATAGTTGAAATCACTTCATATTTTTAATCAAAGTACTAGATAATCTATGCAGGAATTGCAAAATGAAAACTCTCAAACCCAATTGTGAACCACTGTCCCTTAAAATTTATATGGTCCAAATGGTTGTGTGTGCGTGTGTGGTGTGTGTGTGTGTGTGTGTGTGTGTGTATGTGGTGGGGTGTTGTATTGTAAATCACACTACCATCTCCTCACCTCAAACACTAAAGAAGCTTTAAGGATAATACCTCAAAATCTTAAAATCCTGAGAGATGTAACAGTTAATGTCTTATGTGCACTTTAGAATGTCTGTTACAAAACCATTCTTGTTGGGAGTTCTAGAGGATTATTATAGTTTATGATATTCAGAATTTTTTAAGCCATTTACAAATTGAATTTAAATGAATGGCTATGATCCTGAATTAGCAGAGCAGAGAGAGTTGCTGGATAAATCTTCCCTGGGAGAGGCGGGATTCCATAAATATTTCCCAAAGACTAAAGGGGCAATTTTGAAGAAAGAACTAGCTCAACTAGCTCCCATCCAAGAAGAATGTAATACAGGAATGGGGTAATTATGACAGAAGGATGGATTTTCCCGGGACTAGGGAAGAAATGCTATGTATCTAGTCAGAAGAAAACATACTTCCTAGGTCACAGAAAATGTAGCTGAGACCTAGTAGAGATTCTGAGAAATATACTTATCTGTTTCTATAGATCATATTAGGCCGTGGTTACAAACAACCTTTTAGTTTTAATAGCTTAAAAATCTCAAATGTTAACTTTCAACATGGTTACTGTGGGTCAGCCAGGGCAGAGGCTGGCTCTTCTCACTGAAGTTTCAATGAAAGGAAACAGTTGTCTTCTGTGAAGTTGTTGACTGCAGAGACAGAAGAAAAAGACAGATCTTTGGATAGCTCAGCCTATCATTGGCACTGGTCACTTTGCTTACAACTCATTAGTCTAATCTGGTCACATGGCCTCTCTCAAGCACAAATAGCCAGGGAATTAAACTGTACCATGTACCCAGGAGGTATACAGTCAGAAATGTTTGATAACATTCATATCTATCACACCGCCATAAGTTAACAACAAACAGCACTTAGAAAGAGAGAAAGAGAGAGGAATCCACTGAAACCAGAAGTTGTTTATTCTAGGTTACATTTGAATCAATCAAGTCAGACTTCACATTTACCTCTCCTTTGATTCTGAGAAGGAGAGAGCAGAAAGAATGGAAGGCAATTGGGAGAAACTCAGAAAAGGCCTATTGGACTCTCCTTCCATTCAGTACAAAAAATAAGATAGAAGGAAACATTAACATTAAATAAATTTAGGTCTTCCTTATTATGAATGGGATGTAAAAGAAATGACACTATTTACATGATTAGGAGTGATTGCTAATCACAATTTATGTTCTATAATAGTTAAGTAAATAAAATATGAGGCCTATCTGACATTTTATTCATGAGCGAGAAAATATTCAGCTCCCTAGAGGAAATATTCAACTCTGAAGGGAGAGTAGAGGAGGCAAAAGGAAGGAAAACCAGTTTGCTTAAATAAAAGTCTCACATGTGAAAAATCTGTGCTGGATGAACCGTACCTTTCAGTAAATGGCAAATTTAAAAAGAAAACAATTGGGGATGGTGAGTGGGGAGGGGACTGTAAAGTGAATCCAAATAAAAAATAAAACTTTCAGGATACCTCAGAAAATCAGAGGGAAAAAAAAAACATACATAACCAAGAGAATCTCAGAAGAATTAAGATAAAATGTTATTAATGGAATAAGAAAAAAGTTTAGACATTTTTCAGATCAACCATTCTGCCCTGGAGTTTTTCCCAGATATATGAAACAAAAATTATAGATGAAAAGGCTGTGAGAATTTAAAGTCAAAAACACCTAGGAAAATGCTCCATCACAGCAAAATGAATGACAGAAAATCTGATTAGATCCTGTAACATTGGCCAAAGAGAAATACTGAGCAGAGACAAAAAACATAATTTATTTCCAACAAACTAGATTTAAGTGTAGAGCTATAACCCCTTATGCCATCAGAACACATTAACAGTGGATGTCCCAGAAGCAAAATTCCATTAAATCATCTATTTGATCTTTGAATTTTTTTCTGTCTGTGATACAGAAAGCATCAGAGAAGAAAACAGGATTCAAATGCTGAAGAGGGTAAATGTTTAAGATAAGAAAAGAGTAAAATACTGATTATTTTACTTAAGTTGGTTATTTTTTTTTCAAGAGAGCATAAAAACTGTTATTTATACAGGATCAAAGAGTTGCTTATAGTGTTTAAACCAGGTATGAACAACTACATGAAAGTTATCAACCAGATATGTATATAACGAGGTCCTCAAACTACAATAGTCTGATTTATATTGTTATCCTTATTTCATAGCCTACAAATAAAATCCATATTATAACAAAAAATGGGGAAATTTTTGTTATAAAAAGGCAGTGAAATTCAATAGAAGAAACAGTCTTACTGCTTACATTTTGCTTTTCTATGCAAATGTTCCATTTAAATTTTAAAAGTGATGTACTTAATTGAATTGAAGATAATTTTGTTAGTGATTTTTACTTATATGTTTAATATGGAAATGACTTAGTTTGTGAAGACACTGAGTATACATGTTTGTTTTATCCTATCCCATCCTATCTTATCCTATCCTACCCTAAACTCTATGCAAGGTAAGCAGGGCAAAAGAGCAACTTTACCCCTAGTTTACCTATTAAGAAATTAACAATTCAAAATATTAAGATTGCTAGGGTTCAGTACTAGCAGATAATGGCAGAGTCAAGATTTAAAACCAAATCTTTAAACTTCAAAAAATCATTACATGCCATCTCCTTTACTAGTTGGAAATAACATCACTATGTCCTTTGATGCAATTTAAAACTAAGTGTTTTAAAACTCACATTTTAAATTATTTGGAAAATATTAGAACTATGTCTAAAATTATTTCTAAAAAGATGATAAAATATTTTTTACCCTCTAGAATCGCATGGTTTATAAGGATATGTTCAGGCCAATAAATAAATTAATGATATATAATAACATATATTAACTAACACATATGCAAATAGAAGTTTGTTTAAAAAAGAGTTTTGTGCAGAGTTTATGAAATGGTTTATTGAGAATATGATATTAGGCTTGTTTTTAAAGAATGAACAAAAGTCAGCCCACATAATTTGGAAAAGGCTACTTCAGTTGGAGGAATCCCAATGTGCAAAACCATGGAGATAGATATACTGAAAATTGGAGTGCTTTAATTAATAGATACTAGATTGTTGTACTTTGAGTATTCTTCCATATATATATATATATATATATATATATATATATATATATATATATATATTTACTATGGATCACTAATTAAATTCATTAGCAATTTATTCTTGTAAAGCCAATAGTACACTTGATACATCCATATTCTTTCTTACCAGAGAAAACAGAAGGTGATTTTCTGCCCTAGAAAGGCAAACACCTTCCATGGTTTTTCACCATTACTATTGACAAAATATATGATTAACATCCATACTCTAAATCTATGATTCAAAACCATTAATTTCTATTGAATCAAACTTCACAACTTTCCTTGGGCTCTGTTTCACTTTACAATAATAATTGAACCTTTTTCCAACCTACTAGTAATGCTTATTTCCTAATTTTTTCAGTGAGCTGGATTAACTTTGGAATATGAATATGAATCACTCTTATAATCTACAGTAGGAGTTCCTAAAGGTGGATGAACAGGTCCAAAAGCTATAAGCCCAATAGGACAGTTATCTAATCTACCTCTTTTATTCAGACCTAAATACTTTTCTAGACTGCATAAGAAACTATAAACATACAGAATTTATTTTATTTCATATGTGTTTCATGAAGTGAATTATAATTTTATTATGGTTATTACAGTTTCTCTGACAAAAGACAAACTATATTTTATTGAAAATTCATATAGCATCTTGTAAGAAGATTCTCTAATACAGAACCAACCATATATGCAAATATTTTCTGAATTTGAGCCTCTATAAAAATAAGATCACTAACTAATAAATATGGTCTAGAATAAAATTCTTGAGAAAGAAATGGCCATGGAAATCAAATTTAGATAGAATGATTTTTATAGAAAAAATGAAAAATAACAATACCACATAGAGAATAACAAAATAATCTGCGATAGGTTTCATTGTCCAAGTATATATTAGACAATTACTTGGAGGGGACGTTTTATAAGGATGTATCCAAGGTACAGGAAAAGGGACTAGATGGCTAAGGCCACTCATGGAAATGATCCAAGGGAGATACCCCATGATTTACATGAATGTTGTGATCCATGTCTTACACAAGACACCTCTTTTGCGTTGCTACCCCAACTTTAACACAAAACCAAATTCTTCCCCAGCATTAACCACACTTAAACTTGTATAACTTTGCTCAAGATTTTGAAATCGCAGGAGCAATGGCCCTACACTGAGTACAACATTGTACGTGAAAAATTCCATTTGACATCTATCTTCTGTATTTTTCCCCTAGTTTATCACCTTTACTTCATCATACAATGTCATTCTGGTGCCTGGCCACTGAATCTTCTTGCTTTATACCCACAAAGTGCATAGTGTCACTGTTCTTCTCTCATTTCTTTTATATTACTTCTTTCTTTATCAAAACCTTAGGTGTAAGGGAGTCCCAGGAAGCTCTTTTTTTCTTTTTAAATTACGGATTTTTGCAGCATTAAATATTTTGATGATGAGTATATCCTATTACTGTGATAAAAAAAAAGAAAAAAATCTAATAAGATTACATTTAAAGAAAAGGTCTTTAGTCAGATGAAACAAATGAATAGTAGGTACTAGAGGAAAGTTGATGATAATAATGAGAATTATTCTAAGTGAAAAAAGATTTTTATAATAACCAGGGGAAGTTAGTCTATTAGGGAAGTATAGTATATAGGCCTTGAGTTTCTAAGATATGAGGGAAAATAAGGTGAGGTAGGAAAAAAAATGATTTGTATTCCTCTATTATAAAAATAGTTCTATACTGAGTGTTCCCCAAGTATCAGATGCCTCTAAGAGAAACTCTCTTGACCATCATGGATGAATCATTGGATTTTGTTTCTTCATACATAAAACAAAATTTCTAGTTATGTATTTGGTTTCTCTGCATTGTATATAAGTTCTTTCCAACATAGCCAGTAAGTCTTTCAAAGGCATGATTTTAACTGTTCCTTTCCCAGAAACAACATCCAAATCATATCCAAGGCCTACCCTAGAGCTTATTAACACAAAGGAGTCACATACTACCTGTTGAATTGATCTACTATTCCACCACAGATGAAGTATTGTTCTACAGCCACATTTTTCTACTTCACTGAATATCTTGGAGATTTACTCTTGGTGATATTTAAAGAAATACAGCATTCCATTTATCTTCTTAACAAACCTGCATCACAATATCCAATGTGAAAGTATTCTAAAGCTTATTTATTTCTTCTTGGAGTATGTGGATTGTTTTTCTGATTCTTTGAAATTTGTGGGTTTAGAAGGTTTTTGCCCTTTCCTTTCCAATCTGTCTGCCTTTTGAGTCGTTTACTTGCCTCACTTTCTTGGCTAGACCTTCCATTGTAAACACTCAGAAGAAGTAATAAAAGCAAACATTCCTGCCTGGCTTCCAAGCTTAGAGGAAAGACATTAGGTCTTCCACCAGCAGGTATTATATTTGATCAAGGTGTTCTGCAGCTGTTCTATACCTTAAACTTGAAGATGTTCCCTTCTCTTCTCAGTTTGCTATGGAAATTTTATCAAGAATGTTGAATTTTTCTCATCCATTTTTCTGCATCTGTTAATGTGATGATATTTTTGATTGATTTTCTAATGCTAAACTAACACTACATTTCTGGGAGGAACCCAATGTGGTCATGATGCATATTATTTATTTTCTGTTGATATTTGTATTTGTTAAAAGTTTACTAGAATGTTTAGGTCTACATAAATGAGAACTACTGGTCTCTCTTTTTCTCTTCTTCAAATGCATTTTTTGTGTTACTAACATTAGAGCAATGCTGATCTTTAAGGATGAGTTGTGCAATGTTCTTTCCTCTCTAATTTCCTGGAAGAGTTTATTGAGAATTTGTATTATTTCTTCCTGAAATGTTTGAAAGACTTTATTACTGAGATCTTCTGTGCCTGGGGTTTACCTTGTGAGAAGATTTGGGTGCTTTGTTTTGTTTCGGATTTGGAAATTTTTAACAGCTGATTTGCTATACCACCTATTTGCCATAAAATTTAATAATTTTACATGAACAAGTAAACAATTTTTAATAAATTTACAGGTTTGTGAAAACATCACCACAGTCCAATTTTATAATTTTTCCCTCACCCAAAAGAGTCTTCATGTCCATTCAGTCACTTCCTTTCCCACTCCCAGTAAGAGGATAGTGTCACTCTCCACTCAAATTCCACAATTTTTTTTCTGTATATTAAATATAAGTAGAAGCATGGAATATATAGTCTTTTGCTTATGACTGCATTCATGAAGCATGTTTTAAAGGTTTATCCAGGTCATAGAATGTGTCATGATTTCATTCCTTTTTATTGCTGAGTATTATTCTACAATATGAATATTCATTATTTTGTTTATCCATTCACTGGGTGATTTGGTGTGGAAAGTTTTTAAAAACAAATAAAATTTCTTGAAAAGATAACTATTTCAAGTTATCTATTTCTTCTTATGTATAAATAATATATCTTTGAAGCTTCATGAGATCATTTCTTTAAGTTCCTAAAAGAGAAACTTAAAGTCAATTATTATAAACATTTATAATTTAACAGATATTTAAACAATATTTAAATTGCACTTTAGATAAGTTTAACAAGTTTAGTACAACACCAGTTTATACACACACACACACACACACACATGCATGCATATATATTTCCCAACTCCATGACCAACACTGGGACTGTATCAATGTTCCCAAATCATCAGCAAATACTCTCTGGCTACTGTGTTAATTTGCATGACTGTGATTCTTGATGAAGTTGTGTATTTCTTGTTCATATATTCACTCTCATCTCAATGTCCCCTTTTATGAATCTTCTCCAGGCCATTCTCACTTTATCCTAATGTGAATAGCCTGATAATGCTGATCTTACATTGTCACTGTATAGTGTTGCAAGTAACAGATACTTAACAACCATTTCCTCAATGAGGTGGTAGTCTATTTTGTTTTTGCTAGCTTATCAACTTTTGCCTTCTTGGCTGAAAAAGATCACAAGATATTTAAGAATAAAGACCAATTTACATGCAGCATTATATTCTGAATATTAAATATAATCAGTTTAACATAAATCAATGTTTACATACTAATTGAGGTAAATTTAATCCATTGAGATCACAGGTAGGCTTTTAGAATTACCTGCAAATGAAATATCAAAAAGAGAAACCATTCACAACTCCTAATCATATAATTTATAAAATAAAATATAAAGGTTGTGAGCATATACACGGTATTTATGATACATGATATTTTCATACATACACACACACACACACACACACACACACACACTAAAGTCCAGCAAAAATTATTAAGAAGATAAAGTCACCTTCCTTTTGTAAAATGAATCCCACCATTTCAAAATCAACATTTATCACAGGGCACTGCTGTTGGCTCCTCTGGTATACTGGGAGCAATATAGTTTTTATGCTAATTATTTCCCTTCATGCTGGCTACAAGATAGATATCTTGCAGCTAACCATAGTTACATTATAATAGAAAGAGATTGTATGAAGACACAAAATCCTCTTATGCAGTCCAATTTAGAATCCATTTGAAAAACTCTATAGTGCTACATCTAGAAACTAAAATGTTCTGGGAATCTTATATTTTTGCATATATTTGTTAAGCTGAAATTTGCTTATGATTTTTATAAAGATTTTTATAATGATTCCGTCTTTATAGATAACTAATATTATGTCTTACTCTATCTGCCATGACAGTAAAATGTAATTTGATTTTTAGGCTAGGTTTCCAGGTTTGCATTAGTTTTATACATTCTATGGAGAAAAATATATTTACAATGACAACAATCTATAGGGAAGGAAATGGTACTTGACTTATCACTGCAACTAGTAAAGACAAACTGTTGTCAAAATTAACTACTGAATACCTTAGAAAAACAACAAAATTTTCTCTACTTTGAAATCCTAGCATTCTTCCTATTTTATCAAAAGAACACATAATTATTTCAATGGGTCTTTAAAATTTTAATTCAAATCCTTAAATCACTTAGCATCTACCAATTACTTTCTTTCTAATTCATATTATAAAAATAACTTATAGTTAATATCATTGGCATTAAAACCACTAAAGTTAAATAGGACAAAGGGACAGACTATTAGTGGTCTTGTAAAAACTAAAATTGTGTATGAGGTTTGGGTTCAACTTCATAGATTAAACCACCAAATCAACATTGCCCAAGTTCAATATCTTTAATGCTTGAAGAAACTGAGTAGTATACCTGATTTAATAAAATATATTGGCTATAATATACATAAAAAGAAAAATGTACAATTCCTAAAAAGTAAAAACAGGGATTTCATTGTAATTTTATTATTAAAAAATACTTAACTTTGCTTTTCTCCTACCTATTCTTTGTCATCATAACTGCTCTAGAACAGATTGAATGGATAGAGGACTTCCACGTCTCACACAATAAGCATTACAAGATTTCCATATGTCCCAAAGTTTGTGCCTCATTAACACAATAACTTTGAGGAAATCATCTCCCATACATATAGATTAACTTAAAATTGATTTTCATAACACCTGTTATAACAGCTCATACCCTGGGGAGGTCCTCTCATATGAATTTGGCATATCCAAATCTATCCTTAATTTTAGAAGTTTTATCAATATTTTTTACATATATTTCATTTATTTTTCTATCAAATGTTACAATGCCTAACATTTACATTCACCTGACAGCCTTGTTTTCTTTCCCTAAAACCTAAAACTAGGTATGATCAAATGTGGAATTCAAAAATAGAATTGGTAGATAGATATAAGATGTTCCCTTGTACAGAAATCAGCACTGAGTCTTATAAAAACGAGAGCTTTTGCAAAAATCACACTGCTAGTCATAGAAGACTTAAACAGAATTCAAGTTTTCTAATGTCAAAACCAATGCTTTTACTATTTATTCATGCTGCCTCCTGGGGCACTGGGTTACTCTCTCTTGGGAGATTTTTGAAACCAGGATTTTCTCTCTGGGGTATTTAAGAACCATTTAGCAATTGTAGCCATTGAGTGACACCTCAAAGAAGGAAATTGGGGGAGGGAGAAAAACAAGGAAAGAGGGACAAAAGGAGGACGAAGGGATATACTAAAGTCTTGGATGGAGTTAAGGTTTCCTAAAATGGGTTACTAATTTCTGAACAGGTATATACTGACTTGTGTGACACAAATATTGGCTTAATATGAACATTTCACATTTGATTATACCAGACAATTTGCCCATAGAGTATGAATTATATGGAAATAAGTCACTCCAAGTACAAATGCACCATGTACCTAAGCAGTTCATCTATCTCCAATGACTAAGTATGCAACCTTCTACACTTCCCAGAAACAAAAGCCAGTGGAGTTTCAGTCAGACAAGAGGCATTCACACTGAAAGAGATAATAATCAGTTAATGACTGAGTCTCCCTAAAGAATCAAAAGCACATTCTAGGGGGATTTCCTTTGCATATGAGATTCAAAAATAAATGCCAAAATTTAACATTTTAAAAACCACCTCCCACTTAAATATATTGAAATAATTGTTCAGTAACCATAAATTAGCATAGATTTAGTTCTGAAAGAAAAAATTAAAAAGAAGAAAGGAGATTTTTAAAAGCAAAACAAAAAAAATGGTGGCTCATAGAAGAAATTGTAGAAGTAAATGCAGTTAGATAGGTTAAGCTGATACCTAGGATTTAACTTCTCTCTCTTATTCTCTTTTTATTTCCTTAGCAAATATCTTTTAAAGCTCAATTAATTTCCTTTCAATAAATATACTATTTTATGCTTTAATAGTTTTTAAAGTTCTTAACACCAAAGTAGACCCTAACCCATAAAAGGATGTGACTTGGTGACATATTACCCCATCAAAATGATAAACGGGGTACCCAGAGGTTTGTTGAGGGCTACAAGAGAGAGAAATGTTCATGTAGAATCAGAAACTGATTTTTTTTCAATCTAACATGCTGCCTTATGGATAAAAAGCAACCAAATTGAGAATCAGTAACTGACAGGCCTGTTTGCATATAGTGACCTCCTCTCCTTGTTCTACAGGAAAACATTTCCACCTAGAGTCCTTTCACAGAATATCTAGAGACCAAACGAAATCAACCATAATGACTACCAGAGTCAGATAATAATAAGTTTTTAATTGAAGCATCAAGCCAATTAATTTGTGACAACTTCCTATCACTTCTTATTCTTGACATGAAGTTTCAGAGGACATGGTTTTCAGGCTCATGGCATGGCATCTCTGAAAGAGTTCAATGTTTGCACTCTTTAAAAATCACATTTATTAAAGAAAAAAAAATCTTTAGAGATGGAGCCCTAAAACTGAATTTGAGATTACAAACCAGCCTCTCTACTTTGATTTAATTGTCTAGAAACACAATGTCCCTTAAGCAACACATAACAGATTCTTAATACCAGCAGATCTTCCTTTGGTTTCAGAGGTTTCAGAAAGACAACGGAACCCTTAATATGTTTTTTCTTTGACTAATTGCATTCACCAAATGAGTGATTTTTGTCTATATATGCAGATTTTTTTCTATAAATGATTCACTGTCATTTCTCACGACACAAAATTTTCAAAAAAATACAGCTTAAGAACAAACGATCCTTTGAGGGACTTCCGTAACATTTATTCTTGCTCCCAGACATAGCTCTATCCAATGTAATACATGTCTGACAAAGTTTATGTAAATCTTCTCTGAGATGATGCCATGTGTTATTCTGGAATAAAAAACATCAATAAATTGTCCTGCTTCCATTTTCACTAAATTACAATTGCTATATAAAAATATTAACTTATATATTAACCTTAATTAGGAAGGTAAGTAACCAATGCCCTCTATATAAATGATAACCAAACCACTTCATCCATCATCACTGGTTAATCACTTCTCTGAAATTGTTAAGGTGAAATACCTGACAGAATCTCACAACACATTTCACTGGTTTTCAACAGGAAGCACTTCATATATATATATATATATTTTTTTTTCTTCCTCACACTCCAAATGTATTGGAAGTAATGCACACTAGTAGAAGGTGATGATAATACACTGAAAAAAATCTCCTTTTAAAATGTTAGCCACTGCTTCCTATTTCTTAAATATATATATATATATATATATATATATATATATATATATATTGTTTATTCTTTCAGCATGTGGCCCAATATTTCACTACTGCTGGATCTTTGCTTTTCAGCATTCCTAGAATATTCCATGACCCATCGTATTCTTGGTCTTCCTTTTGTATTAAGTCGTCTTTGTTAATAGCCACCTTTAAAGGACCCTAAAATTGCACGCAGAGGGTAAAATGACCACATATGATATATACAAACACGACACAGTACACTGAAAAGCACTCATTATGCCTGTCTGATAGGCAGCGCATAATTAACACCAAGCACGCACAATACCCACTTTTTTGTTTTGCTTAGACATAATGATCAAACATATTCAGTGCCCTCAGTGCCCAAGGCAGTACCTAGCAGAGATGATATTTGTTAGTAGCTTGAGTAAAGTGGATTATGTCAGAAACAGTGTGAAATGTGAAATGAATCTGACTTCATCAAATAATCTGAACTCAAGGCCAATTGGCAGCACCGCCCCGCTCCCAAACACATAAGATTAACTTCACCCCCCTTTCTCCCTTCATGTTCTGGCCATGACTTCCTTCTCATTCTTTGCTCTCCCTCTCTCCAAATCTTTCAGCAGCTTTGCTCTGCTCTTAGAGCCAATCCATTGGGAAAGGGAATCAGTAAGATGCTGAATGGGGCGACTTCACCATCAGGTAAAGAGGAAAGGGGAGGAAAAGAAGAGGGTGTGGTACTCTTTTTCTCCACCACACCCCATCCCCTGAGTCTTGCACTCCAGAACACTGCAGCTCAGAGAGACACAGAGGGTCCACTGGCTCACCTGGGAGCAACCCAAACCAGACCAGCCACCAGGCGCTCTCCCAGGAGGGGAGTGGGGGGGGGGGACTTCCCTTAAAGCAAGCAAGCAAAAATTCAGGGGTGAGTGAAATAGGGATTGGTGCGAATACACAGTCCCCAGAGCACCACGGAGAGATTGAAAGGCACCTTTAGATACAGACCCTACAGATTCGCTCACACTCTCAACTCGCTCCCAACTGAGTATTTGGCTGAGAATTTACCGAGAATGGGACACAGGGAGGACAGGAGAGAGTAAGTAGAAAGAGGGCATTACCTCCAGAGACTGCCCTCAGGGCGCGGACTAGGATCGCTTCCCCAAAGTGGCTCCAGTTCAGGGCACACACAGCTTTCCAGAGCTCAGCCGGGATTCGGACCCGCGTACCCGCGGCGCCCGCGCATACAGGACGCGCGCCGGGACTCCCGCACACGTCTCTGGACCCAGCCAGGCTCGCCTCCCCCTGCCGCGCCGGCTCCGCCACCCCGCGGGCACGCTCGCTCCCCGTGCTCGCCCCTCCGCCTCCTGGTGCCCCCACACCCACCGGTTCCTCGGCGCCCGCTGGGAACCTCTAGCGGAGGCGAAGGGAACCGCATCCGACCCGCGGCGCCCGGGCTCCGACGCCGGCTGCGGAAAGCCTGCCAGGAGGCGGCGTGGGCTTTGCATGTCCCCCATTCCGCGGGCCGGATGCCGCCGCCCCCACCTGCCCACCTGCGCCAGGCTCACCTGCCACCGCGTTCTAGCTGCTTTCGCCGGTGCCCATTGCTCTCTATGGCAACGAGCGGGTGGGTCTGCGGTGCTAATGGGGAAAAAAAATCTTGCCAGGGGGGTAAAAAAAAAAAAAAAATCCACGCTGTAAATCAGCCTGGACAGACGACCCAGCCCGATGCGTATTTCCAAAAGGTTTCAAAAGTGTAAGGAAAGGACGCTGCCTTTGGCTTCCTACCTCTCAACTGGACACCAGCAGCACCAGCTACTCCTCGACTTGCCCACCGGAGCCATTCGCTCCGGTTGTGCAACTGCGTGGCGACACCCGAGGAAATCATTGTAACTTGGCCTAAACACCCACCCTACCCCAACATCTATTTTAAGTTATTATTCCCTCTGGAGATTCAAGCAGCGGTTTTGCTCTTACCTAGAGGTGCTGTTAATTCTTCAGATCCCTAAAATCCAAAGCCAAGAATACAAGCACAGAAGTCCAGGGGCTTTTCCTTGACTTCCCAGATCCAGCTCTGCTGGCTTTTCCTTTCAAGGGAAACAGGAGGGGACGGCGGTTAAAAGCCCTCACAGTGGAGGCGCCTCCACACCTTCAAGCTTGTGGAAACAGAGACCAGGGCAACCTTCAAGCACCCAGAAGTCTCCCAGTCAGTCCCTGTTCAGGCAACTTGGCTGCCTATTCAGTTTTCTTCTGTAACCCCACAAAAACGTCAGTCACTTCTCTGGCGTTAGACAGGAAAGGATCAGATATTCCCAGTTGCGGCCGCTCCTCTCTTTCTCTGGAAACACCTCTTCCCCTCTTCTCCCCTTAATTAGGAAAATCTAATCTCTGCTTGGATTGGGTGGGGCCAAGGCGTAAAGGTGCTGTAAGAGTCTCTCCAAGGTACTTCAGTACCGCGTTCGCTTAGATAACCCCGGCTCTGAGGTGTCTAAGCCGAGGAAACTTTGAGTAGATGCAGCCCTAACCCAGCGCGGCTGGGCGGGTTTTGGGCACAGGTGAGAAGGCTGCGAGAAGGTTGGCTTCAAGGAAGAGGGACCTCAAGCGGGCGGCGGGCGGCCGGCTGCTGGGTTCCACCGGCCCCACTCGGCGCACGAAGTGCGCGCACACACACGCGCACACAGCCGCCCCCCCACACACCGGCCCCACGCGCGCGCGCGCTCGCGCCGCTACACACGCACGTCCGGCTTGGTGCCGGCAGCCCCCAGGCTACTGGCCACAGGGAAAGGCGAGTTCTGGCAAGAGGTTCCTAGGATCTAGATAATAGGAAGACTCGATCACGCCTCACTATTTAGTGAATTGCTAGCAGTTACTGCCTTCGTGTTCTCAAGTCAGTTCGGCTACCTGGCTGCTCGCTGCCCTGTCTCCCTCTTTGACTCGTTGGCTCTTTCCTTGAGGCCAGCTACTCTCCCAAACCCCTGAGTAAAATCGCCCGGCGAAGATTAACCTAGTTCCCATTTCCACCCTCCAGGGCCACCTCCGCCCCTTCTGCGGAATGGAAGTAGCTGCAGCAGTTCACTTGGGAGCTGAGGGGCTCCCCGAGATCCTTCGACTAGAGGAGCCTACACCTAGTTTCCCCGGACGCAATCCCTTCTTAAAACGCCTTTCTTGCCCTCACTTAACGTTTTCCCCAAGGAGTTCCTAAAGCTGCTAATGTATTTTTTAAAGGAACTGCCCTGGAACTTGGGATGACTATCTTTGAGAAGAGGGCTAATTTAGTGTCTACGCTTATATTGTAAACTGGACGGTAGCAGGTGAACAGCTCAGCTGGAGAAAGGGGAGGGATTAGGAGTCTGGAGACCCAACCCCTTTAGCAGCCATTTCCAAGGTTTTGCTCTAGAAGTAGCTGTGGGAACCTCTAGCTAGCTTCTGTCCCAATTTTGTATTCTTCCCTGGACGGTAGGGGATGGATCGCTGGGTTCTGCACAGTGGGAAACCCCAAGCCAGAGGCTCCAGGATCATCCACAGCTCTATGAAAAGTATCCTCCCAGTGGGAGTTTATCTTACCCAGACTGAACTGCAGGAATGAATTGCTCTTGGAAAGTAAACTTTTGGCCATTGGTTTGTTTTTGTTGTTGCTTGTTTATCAGGCATCGTCTTTTTCTTCTGCGCTGACTCTACACCAGAAGAGGTTACTTTGTCTTTCCAAGTACTGGACAGACTGTGGAGGTCTGCGGGCTTTTCCACTCAGTGGCTGCTAGAATCTCTAAGGCATGGGACCTGCCGGCAGAAAAAGCAAAGTGATGCAGCGTGGAGGTGGCGCCAGGTTCCTTCGCAACGGGGCGCCTCTCCTCTACAGTCTCCATCCGTGTGGCTCCTCCTCAGAAAGAGGGTCTCCTGATTGGTCTTCTTCAAGTTGGCAGCCGGTTAACTGTCCGCAAGAGAGAACAGTCTGCGAATACAGAACATGGTGTTGGGGAGTGCTAAAGTGGAATGAGATGAGGATTTAGTATAAACGATTAAACTTGTGTTGGTAGGAGCTCTGAAAGCGCTTCTAGCAGCTCAGAAATCAATTCAGAGCATTACAAGGTGAGCGTTGCTGCGCCTAGGAGCTGTAGATCAGTAGGTAAAGGCTCAGATTTGAATTTCAGGAGTGGACCTGTTTTAGATTCTGCGTGAGTCAACTCTGGCAGAAGCACTGCCCAAGAGGGACTGTTGGTGTTAGGGGTGATGCATCCATGAAGACTGCTCCTTGGAGGTAGAGAACAGCTGACAACTCTCTCCCACTGTCTTATTCTGCCATTCAAGGTTGCTCTTAGACCGGTGCTTAGGGAGTTGGAATGTGTGTTCACACCCGGCAGGCATTTCTTTCAGCGACTGTTAAGGAAAGAGCTTGAAGCTAGATTGCTGAACCTGCACGAAGGAAAAGTGAACAATGAATTTGGTAGAGAGATGCTTAGTGATATATAGAGAGAGGCATTTTTATTTCCGTGTGTGCCAGGAGCGACTTTTTTGAGGCTTGATATCCCAAGATGACTTTGGACACTGACTTTTGCAGCGTTTCAAGTGGAGGATGTGCTGCAGTGTTTTCCAACCTGGTATAATCTATAAATTGTCTGCTTGCCACAAGGTTTGATGCCTTTTTGAGTTCTAATTCTTAATCCTAATTAATAAATGTCTGCTCCTGATACTGAATGAAGTGGGAATAAGAATTATAATAAACCATTTTCAACAAAATGTTATCTTTAACTTATGATTCCTAATTACATAATCCTATCAGTGAATAATTAAATATTGTGGTAGAATTTTAGACATGAATTACAGAGTTGGATTCGAGAGACTCAGTGAAAGAAAATTCAAAATTTAGGACAGCCTCCTCTCCAAAAAGGTACTAGTGTCAAATTACTTTTATGGTTGTTTTTCTGAAAATCACTATCTGCTACTAAAGCATCTTTTTAAAATAAGCAGAAATAGGTCATTTATACATTCGTCAAGTTAAATATCTGGGGAGTGCTTTGTAATGCTTGGGAATGTAGTGGAAAGTCAGGTACAAATCAGAGAAGAGTCCATTTCATTTGCCCTGAGTTGTGGTTTACAAGGTGTGTAGGCAGCAGTAAAAATCTGGAACAGAATATTCTTGACATTTAAGCATCTTTAACAAAGAAAAAAGAAAAAAAATCTGTGTATTTATGGACTCTCTTCAGGAAGCATTCTCTTATTCTTCTTGTAAGAATGCAATATCCTCAATAATTTTTTTTTGGATTTTTGAGAAACCAAAGTCACAATGGTTATTGTTATGCAAAAAGAAAAGGAATAAGACTCAACTTTCCCAGCATCACTTTGCATATTCTCTTTTTATGGGAGGAAATAGTTGACAATAAACAAGAAAAGCAACTTCAAAATCAACAGATTCACTCCATTTCCTTACACCTTACATCTAGCTTCAGAATTAAGAAGAAACTATTGAATCTAAATGGTATTGTTAAAACCTGTAGTCTTCCAAGTCCTACCACCACCACCAAATTAAAATAGCTACTGCATTATTCTAGTATTGTATGTTTCACCATATTCTCTGAAAAGTAGAAATTGAAGCTGGGCATATAAGGTATCTCTTCCAATGAAAAGAATCTTGAAGATTTTTCCTCAAGATCATTGTTTTATAAAATTTATTTTCAGAACTCCTTTTTACTTTCCTGGAGCATATCATTTAACATAAGGATGTATTGGTTTGTTGTTCTTCAACAGCTACTTCCAAATCTAATACAGAATAAAACAGGAGCATATAATAATGAAGCTAGTGATAATAAAAGCCAGTATTTAGTGAATAAGTGCTATGCGATGTGATTTACATCCATTATCTCAGTTGTTCCTCTATATCCCCAAATTATATGGAGATTGAAGCATATGCAAATTTGCCTTTCATGACAAAGCTATTTTGTCACAATTGATTTAACATGAAACCTATATCTGTCTAACTCTGAAACCTGGACCACCATGAATAATTTCTCAGTTCAAATAATCTGGCACACACATTTTCAATTTTTTAATGTTAAGGAAAAAATGTGTGTGTGTGTGCGTGTGTGTGTGTGTGTGTGTGTGTAAAATAAAGGAATATGGCAAACTTAGCATGAGGTCCTTTAGGTCTTATCCAATTTGGTCAATGTCTGAGTATCAATTATAAAAACATTTAAATGGTTTAGTTCTTTGTGTTAAAATATGATAGCATTTTCTTGGAATCATTACCATCAAACACTAAATGCTGAGTTACAAGTTTCCTTCATTATTTCAATATTGTTTTCCTATGTGATAAAATATACAAGAGAATGTTATTATGAAGTTTCAATCATGTAAGATGAATAAGTTCTAGAAATGTACAATATTGTACCTATAGTTAACAATACTATACTGTACACTTAAAAATTTGTTGAGGATAAATCTAATGTTAAGTGTTATTACCACAGTTTTTAAAATAGCACAAATAAAATCCTCAGAACATCAATTGCAATGAGTTTAGAATGACATAGGAATATGCCACAGATATGTGATTTTGAGTTTCTAGTGGCTCACATTATAAAATATTTTTTAAAATATATTATTATGGAACAGATACAACATCTCCATACCATGAGAGATGTACTGCTATGAAGAAAAAAAGAAAGAAAATATGAAAAAATGCTCTTCTTGTTGATATTGGAGGGGTATCCATGTTATTTTTAGGTGAATATAGCAAGGGAGAGCAAAGGGTTTCAATCATATATTAACAAAATTGGTTGGGGTTGTGGGGTAAGTGGGAAGTTGTTGTCAAAGTTAGAGACAGTTTTTGTTGCTGTTGTTTGTGTGTGTGTGTGTGTGTGTGTGTGTGTGTGTCATGTGAAAGTTTTCCTTTCAAATGAAAAAATGTCTTTGAGGAATTGCATGAAAAGAAGAGTTTAGTACATGCATCTCTTTTACTTAAAAAACAAAGTTTAAAAAGAAAACAGTGGTGGAAGATGTTTAAGAATGTGGCCTACAATACCTTCTCTCACCCACTACCTTCACCAGGGAAAGACCTTGGGAGAAAGGAGGGAGAACAAGTGTTAAGCTTGGGTGACCATAAGGTACACAATAGCCTGGGTGGTTTAACCAGCAGAAATTTATTTCTCACAATTCTGGAGCTTGGAAGTCCAAGAACAAGATGCTAGTTTTGTTTCATTCCTGGTAAAAGCTCTCTTACTAGTTTTAAAACAACCACCTTCAAGGTATGATTTTACATGACCCTTCCTCCATGTATTCAAGTGAGAAAGAGAGAGGTATTTCTTCCTCATTTTATAAGACCACTAATTCTACACCCTCATGATCTATCTAACTGTGATTACCTTCCAAAGCCTCATTTGCAAATACACTGCATGGTGGGGTGGTAAGAGTTCAACATATGAATTTAGGGAGAGTAACTCAGCATGCAGTCCATAGTGGGAGGTGATAGGACTAAACCCTTTGTCACTTGGACATCCTCTGGGTAAATAGACTAATGATATATACAAGGATGAACAGACTTGTCATTGAAGAGTCCTCAGCAGGCTGACTCTGGTTTAGAATTACCTATAATGGATAGAATCAAGATCTATGACTCCCTGGAGAACATCATATAGGTTCTCTAGCTAGAGACGTTTTATAATTGTACTGCTATCCACTGTGTGAAGAATAGTGCACACCTCACTTGGAGACATCTATTCTGGGCTACAAGGACATATCTGTTATGGGAAGGAATGATCTGGAAAGCCACTCTTGAATCTCTTGTTTGTATCCTTGAAATTATTCAGTTTATGTTGATACCACTTATAGTTTCTGATTCAAGGCAGACTGATTTGAAAATCCAGTCTTATAAAATAGTTCATAAAGTTTCTGGTTTAATTCAGATAATGACAAACCTTTATTAAAGACCTTGTAAATACCAGGAATATTCTAAGATAATTAGACTAGTGATTCATTTAATTCTAACAAACCTATTCATTCTTTTCATTTTACAGGTGAGAAAGCAGTTACAGAAAGGTCAAGCACTTTTGCCAAAGTCAAATAGCTATATAAGTGGTGCAGCAGGGTCTGAACCTTGGCAGTCTAAATTCAGAGTCCAGATTTTTAAACTATACCAGAAGAGTCTCTATTGTCTGTAAGGTTAGAACAGGAACTTGGCTTTACTATTCCTCACAGGCTCCTCAGGTTGGAAGTGGTACATGGCTTCAGATTGGATAGTGGAAAGGGATGAACAAATGTCGGTAACAATAACTGAGTAGGCCCCCATGTGTGAGGCACTGTGGTAATTGCATGATATGTATTATCTTACTTAGCTTTCACACAATCCCACGATCTAGGCAATATTACTATCATTTTACTAATGATCAGTATTACTATAAACTGTTTCCTCAGATCTCACTGCCATTCAATACACAAACAATTTCAGCCCAGGACCCATTGCTTTTCACCATTATGTCGCACTGCCTTTAACTTAGACTATTATTTTAAACTACAATGTTGTATTTGTCACTAAGTCACTTGCTTAAAATTCAGTGACCATTCTAGAGTTTCAATTCAAAACACATGTTACAACAAAATAAATCGAGACCAAACACAGAGTTGGAATAAATATCTTTCTAAGCAGTTGGAGTGTTCTGCTGAAGAAACTCCTTAAGTGTCAGCGATTTACCACTTGCCATCCTCCTAAGATAAGTGGGTGCCCTGGTGACTATTTTTGACATATTTTTGACAAGGGAGGAAATCAGACAAGGTAAGATGGTTGGAGAAAAACCATAAATGTTCCTTTCTTTTTACAAGTTTAGTCCATTTGATTTCTTACACAGAAGTCAGGCTTGTTTTCTTTGACTGTCTCTCAGTCTGTCAGTCGCTAAGTTCATAAGCCATCATGTAAAATTTAAAAATGCCCCTTCTCTTTTGTGCATTAGAAAAACGAAGCAATCAGGCTGGGGTTGTGGTTCAGTGGTAGAGCACTTGCTTAGCTTGTGTGAGACACTGGGTTTCTTTCTCAACACCACATATAAATGAATAAAATAAAGGTCCAAAGACAAAAAAAAAATAAAATAAAATAAAAAAAGAAAAAGGAAAGAAAGAAAGAAAAAAGAAAAATGAAGCAACCAATAGAAGTTTTTCACTTCTATCCTGTTTTAAATTCCTTTTTCCTTAAATTCTAAATATAAACCAGGGTTTAGAAGCATGAGAGTAGAGTTGTCATCTAGGGGCCAACTACGGATGGGCTCAAGGTTGCAGGTTACCCTGAAACTAATGGACAGCCTGGAAAAAAAGTTATCTCTAAATAAACACATCTCTTTATCATGGGTAATCCATAGATTATGGAATTAGATTCCTTGAGTTTGAATTCTGGCTCTGAGACTTGCTAGTTTTATAGGGGCCTTGGCCATGGTTTGAAATTATTCCCCAAATGTCCATGTGTTAAAGGTTTGATAGCCTGTTTGTGTCACTACTAGGAGACAGTGATCCCTTCAAGAGGTAGCATCTAGTAGAAGGCCCTTCCTCTATCTCTTGCTTTACTTCCAGTAGTGTGAAGTAAATAGTCTTCTTCAACACATTTCTATCATGATATACTGTGCTGTCACAGGCCCAGAGCAACAAACTCAATAAACCATGGATTGAAACCATGAGGCAAAATTAACTTTCACTCCTTTTAAGTTGTTTACCTCATGTATTTTGTCACAGTGATGGAAAGCTGTATAACACAATCCTCTAAATCATTTTAGGGGAAACAGGAATAAGGGAAAGTTCAGGAAAGGAAGGAAGTACATGCAATTTTACCCAGTGGCATACATTTAAAGCAGAATCACAATGACAAAATTGGCAGAAAAATGAATTTGAAAACATAAAGGAAGAACCTATACAAACTATTAAAAAATGGAATGAGGAAAAGATGAAAAGAGGCAGAGTTTGTTACCTTTGAAATAACTGCAGAAAGCTGTTCAGGTTAAAGTTTAGGTAATGACTAATGCCCAGTACCTCAGAATGTAATTATATCTGAAGACAGGGTCTTAAAGAGTTAATGAAAATACAAGAAAGATATTACAATGGCTCCAAATTCACTCTGGCTGGTGGTCTTATTTAAAAAAAAAAGTGATTAGGGCATGCAGAGAAATACTGGGGTTGTGTGTGCACAAGTGGAGGGCCACATGAAGATGTAACAAGAGGGCAGTCATGTGCAAGCCAAGTAGAGAAGCCTCCAGAGAAAAGAGCTATGCTAACACCTGGACCATGGACCTCAAGCCTACAGAATTGTGAGAAAATAAATTTATATTGTTTATTCCAGCCACTCCAGGCACTTTGTTTTAGAAACTCTAGAAAATTGATATTAAAGCCAAGAATAACTTCTAGATGGTAATGGAGAGGTAAGCTTGAATCTTGATGTGACATGATTAAGCTCCTTCTCATGAGATCATGTCAGAGGAAGAGGAATGAAAGAGAGCAGACTGGGCCGGTTAGCAATTAAATATCCTGCCTCAACTAAGGCCAGTGTACTTAGAGATGGAAAGAGGCATGAAATTCCAGATAAATGAAAAAGATATAAGTAACAAGATTTAGAGATTGACCTCAGTGAGTAGCAATTGTATGGGAAAAGTACAGAATCAGATGATAGTGTCCTTATTCAAGATAAGAAAAGACATAAATGAAGGAAAGTGTTTTGTTTCCGTTGTTTTTTGTTTGTTTTTGACTTCCAGATAGTTATTAGTTATAAAAAATGATTATTTAAGCAGAGTTGTGGTTATAAGTACAAAGGAACACGTAAAACATACAAAACAAACATAAAGTCTCTGCGCAAGAAAACACTATAAGGTGTGTCTCCAAGCAATATGCATTGGGCATACTTGTTTTAAAAATAGGTCTATGAATATGGAGATATTAGAATACCTAAACTGAGGCCCTACAAAAAAATTCCTAAGGGTTGGAATTACTTTCTCCCAGATGTAATACTTGAAATCAGAAGTTGAATGGATAGAAAGAGAAAATGGGTAAAGATAAAGCAAATCAAGGGACTGTGGGATTATGAAAAGGATATTCATATACAGGAAGTGAAATAGAGGTGGTACAAGATGATTAACAGAAGAACAAATAATTGTAAGTAGTTTTCAAACTAAATTTGAATGAGAAGATAAAGAATTCTGAATTTGGAGATGAATATGGAGATTATAATAATTTTGATTATATTGGAAATGAAACATTAACTGTCTATGGATCATATGGATCCAGATTATGGATTAGGTTCAGTTGTCAGTAATTTTAGTTTTCGATAACATAATAATTTGTTTATCTTCTAGAAAAGAAGTCTAGGGGTAACTGTTCAGAACTTGCATAGTGGCTCTCTTGTATCACATTCAAGCCATTCTGTGTTGTTTGTCTAGTACACATGGCTTTCCTCCAGAGTCCCTTCCATCCTAGAAGTCTAAAGAAATTCCAGTCATCAAATACAATAGGACAAAGGAAGGCAGAAAGGCAACCTTAATAATGTCCCACACAACACTTGTGCCAATGAATCTTCACCCGCACTTCCGTCATTGGTCACCAGAACTGTAAGACAGGCTGAGAGAACTGTTCTCTTTTAGCCAGGTGGCAATATGCCCAGATGATAATTAGAGACGTCTTATTGAGAGCTAAGGAAAAAATTAATGTTCAAGTCAGAAGCTGTCTCTTCTCTGCTCCTGATCATTTTGGGCTTAAATTCATTTTCTCAGAATTATTCCATAAGTAATACTATTGTCTTTAAATTTCTCTGGTTAAATTTCTCTTTGTGCTCTTTAGTCTCAAATGATAAATCTATTTTGTTCTCACTAAAATTTGACCTTGCCTAAAAAGTGTCAAATATTAATTTATTACAATATTTGGGTTATTCATACCTATAAGTGTGAAAAATGGATTTTGAAATGTTTTATTAATAAAGTATGATTATATGAATAATATAGCCTGGAGTCTCAAGTAACAAAGTCTTTATGTAATGATGCTGCATAAAGTAGTTAAAAATAATACCAGGTAGCTTGACAAAAGTAAACTTTTGTCAGTTTGAAAACTTACAACGTCCAAAACATTTAAACCAGTAAAAGGATTCTGGAATTTTCTTTCTCATATTCCTATTCTCACAGAATTCTCTTAGTAGAACATAATTCTGACGAAATTGTTGCAAAATGTTATTCTAATGTCAATAAAATAATATAAAATATTAAGGAAATTTTTCACTATTTAATGGAATGTTGTGTAATATGCCTCAACTCTTTGCTAGTTGACATTGAGTTTTTTAAAGCTTTACAAACATCAAGAAGACAAAGTATACCTTCTATTCCAAGAAGTGTACTGACAGTAAGATGAATGTGGGTCTCTCTGAAGGAGTGCCAACTCACGAGTGTTCTCAGTGGAGAGATAAAGCAACACAGTGTTGGACTCAGTTACTGTGTTGACAAATTTCAAGAAAGCAAGGACCCACTTGCCCAATACAATAACTTTTGGGAAGAAAAAGGAGGGCATAATAAAATTTTAGTAAGGAGTTCTTATTTATTTGTTTGGGATACAAGTTTTTATGTGTTTGTGTCAATTTGCTATTACTTAATCTTTTTAAATAAGCTATAGATACAGAAAGAACCATGTTTTCATGAATGTCCTGCCCAAGTCAATCAACAACATTTTAGAGACCATTGTTTTGTTTCTCAAAATAGTTCAAATTGTTGAATCACAATGATCCACAAAGTCTTAAATGGTATTAAAGAGAACATTTTTTTCTTTCTTTTCCTCATTGAAAAGTGAGAAACTTGATCCCCCTAACAGTGATTAGAATAATACTCACCAAGAGTTGTTTACCAAATGTGAAAGAGAGGATAGCTGGTTGACAATGTGAAATATTGAATGATCACAATGATTATAAAAGGATTAATCATAATTAATTTTTAAAGTTTTTGATTGTATGAATTTAAGGTATGCAATATCTTTTTTTTTTTTTTTTTTGTGGGAGGTACTGGGAATTGAATGCAGGGGAACTTAACCACTGAGCAACATTCCAAGCCTCTTTTTGTATTTTATTAGAGACAGGGTCTCCTTGAGTTGCTTAGGGCTTCACTAAGTTGCTGAGACTGGCTGATCCTCCTGCCTCAGCCTCTCAAACCGATGGGATTACAGATTTGTGCCATGCCTGTCTGCAATATGATATTTTGATACACATATACACAGCAAAATGATTACTACATCCAAGCAAATTATCATAATCATAACATTCATTTCATCACATAATTACCTTGTGTGCCTGTGTGTGTGCGTGTGTGTGTGTGTGTGTGTGTGTGTGTATATGCGCTCGCGCTCGCGCGCATGCACTCATTCCAAACCTTCATTGTTACTAGGGTCAATGGATGGGTGGATGGAGACAGGGATATCTTGGTCATAGAGTACAAAGTAGAGCTGAGGGTACAGTTCAGTGGTAGGGTATTTGCCTACTTCACATAAGGCCCTGATTTTGATCCCTGGCACTGTAAAAAAAAAAAAAAAAAAAAAAAAAAAAAAAAACCTTTAATGTGTAGAAAGTTGCAATTATGTAGGATGAGTAGAGATTTAATGTACAGCATGCTAGCTATATTAATCACAATTCTTAACCAAGATTATAAAGTACTCTGCTTCTCTGACAGGAATAGCAGACATATAGAATAAACTTGATCCAGAGGTTTTGTCTAAGATATTAAGCAAAGTATCTTTTTTTTTTTTAAATTTTTTATTGTTGGCTGTTCAAAACATTACATAGTTCTTGATATATCATATTTCACAATTTGATTCAAGTGGGTTATGAGCTCCCATTTTTACCCCATATACAGATTGCAGAATCACATCAGTTACACATCCATTTCAGCAAAGTATCTTATATTTTCATTATTATAGATTTGTACACATACAAGACCATGATTCACAGAATACTATTAATATTAATCCTTGGTTCTTGTCATAATTCATCATTATTATATGCAAGGACTACTTTTTAAAAAATGTAACTACTTAAAATTTTTTAAATAATGTAATAGATAACTATAAATTAATTACTCACAAAAAAGTTGGACTTCAGAAAATAACTTTTAATCTACCCATAAATTTTCCTACCTTCCTACCTTCCTTCCATATCATCTTAACTTCTGTGATAATTATACAATTGTTGTCCTTTTTATACTGTTTTTCTACATCTATATATTCTAAAAGATAATTTATTGGTTGAATACTATGAAAAATAATTATGCTATATTTAATCTTCAGATATATATATATAAATGATTACTTTATCCAAGCAAATTATATATTTGATATACATTACACATATATTATATGTAATAATATATAATATTATATATAAAAATGTGTGATCTATATACATAATGTGGTTTGCCTCCTTTTTAAAACTCTGTTATGTGAACATGCCATAATTTATTTATTGCCCTATGACAGCATTAAGTGAGATCTGAAATTTTTTATTGTGACTATTTCTGCTATGAACATTCTTGTATATGTTTTCTGCTATACATGTTTAAGTAGATTGCTGGGTTATGAAGAATATGATTTTTCAACAATAGAAGGAAATTTGAATTTCTTTCCAAAATGTTTGTATAGATTTACATTTCCATAAGTAATATGTAAAATATCATGTTATATATAGCATTTCCAATAAAAGGCTATTATCAGATATTTTATTTTTGTAATCAAATACAAATAAAATGATTCTGTAATGTGTTACTTACTTTGAAATATTTGAAATCAATTGTCATTTTCAACATCTCTATAAGTTTGTTAGCATGTGCTCTGTCACTGAGATACGTCTCACCCCTATTTGTTAGCCATTCTCACTTTCTCTTCTGAGAAATGCTTCCATATGACTCTGGCTCACTTTGAAATGGATTGTTTATACTCATTACTGATTTGTAGGGTTTCCTCTACCTATAGACGTTATGGTTTGGATGTGAAGTGTCCCCCAAAAGCTCATGTGTGCAACAGTGTAAGAAGGTTTAGAGGAGAAATGATGGGGTTATGATAGCCTTAACCCACTTAGTGAATGAATCTTCTGATAAGATTAACTGAGTGGTAACTGGTGGTTGGTAGGTGTGGCTGGAGGTGGTGGGTCGCTGGTGGTATGACTGGGGTATTGTATTTGGAGAGTGGAGTCTCTGTATCTGCTTACTGATCATAATGTGAGCCGCTTCCCTCCATCATATTCTTCCACCATGATGTTCTGCTTTACTTTGATCCCGAGGAATGGACCTGGTTGTCTGTGGATTGAGACCTCTGAACGTGTGAGCCCCCAAATAAACTTCCCTCCTCTAAAATTGTTCTGGTCAGGTCTTGTAGTCACAATAGTGAAAAAGCTGACTAAAATAATAGGTATTCTTAGAATTTTTTTGTTGGCACAAACACAAATCTTGCTTGTAATTGGTCTCATTTATTATTTTATTCTTGTTTCTGTTTAATATTGTTACTCTGAAATTATCTTAGTAAAATGATAGAAGCTTAAAGGAGCACTAAGTTACTGACTGGGACATCTCATGCTCAGATCACTTTTAAAGAAACCAATGCTGTGTTAAATATTCTGATATTGACTATTTCATTTACCTGAGAGATAATCAAAGAAAGATTAGTGCTGAAATAACTAGATATCAATCATTGCCTGCTGGAAACTCAAGTACAAAATGTGTAGGACTGTTTATCATTTCCATGAATAGATTCAAATAAATAGTCCTTGTATACTAACTCACAAAATGATGACAGTTTTGCACCAAATAAATTATCTTCAGAAAGCAGATGTGTGTATTACTTCTCTAACACAACAGAGCAACTCCATAGAACATTGATAATTTTGTGCCATTTACCTTAACCATAGAAATATAAAAGACAAACTTTTGGGATTTTGGTTTGGACATAGAAATTCAGTCTATACTATATGAATTTTTCTCCAGAGCCATTAAATCTCTAGATGCTTTGAGAGCTGATTTGAAAAACAGTTTACTGAGATTCTCCTCCTTAAAAGCTGTTGTTGCTAGTTTATTTCCTCCATTTCTGTTAGGTTCTGGGAATCTAGTGTGAGGCTTTAAATTCAGGAGGTCTATATTCTGCTCTGAACTGCACCTCAACCCAGATAAGAGCTCACCAAGCTCTACATACACCTAATTCCTCTCAAACTTCAGCTATATGTAGACCTAAAAGAGGCCTTAATCTAGTGCACTCTCATGACTTTTTAGAACATATAGGATTTTCAGGTTTATTAGAGTTATCAGAGTGGTTGCACCCCATATACCCTGCTGCATAAAAGACAACTGCCTGACCTACCAAAAGGATCCGACTCACATGAGGACTGCAATAAAGTGGGATCCTCCAAGTTCTTACATAGTATGCACTATATTGAAGTACACTAATCATCACCAAAGAACAGAAGGGAAACTATATCATGAAACCCACTTGGAAATACATTCAATAATTCATGACAAACTGATATGTCAGCACACTAATGAAGGCTGTGTCTTCAAAAGGCCCTCACATAAATTAGAAGAGAAATCCATATCAACAGATGCATACATCTCAACATAGGAATAAAAGAATATGTAAAAAAACAAAACAAAACAGGTAACATGATGTTTCCTACGGCTCACAATTCACTAGCAACTAAATCCAAAGACATCAAAGTAGGTAAAATACCAAATAAAAGATTCAAAAGAATGATTATAAAAGCAATTAATGATTTCTAAGAGTATGCAGAAAAAAATAGGTTAAATTAAGGAAGTCAGAACAGGATATCAATAGAAATTCAATGTATTGCTAGAAATGAACCAAATGGAAATCTCAGAAATGAACAAATCAAGTAAAAATTCAACTGAAAGTCTTTTTAGTAGAGTAGAGAAAGTACATGAGAATCTCAGAGTTTGAAGGCAAAGGAGATAGCCTGTGTATTCAGACACTATGAAAGAAAAAAATAAGAAACCATCATCAAAATATAAGAAATTTTGGACAATAGTAAGAGACAAAACAAGAATCATTGGAATCACAGAGTAAACAGATGTAGGCTAATGGCATTGATAATATTTTCAGTGAAATAATAACAGAAAGTTTCCAAAACTTGGTAATGAAACAGACATCTAGAGACAGGAAAATGAAAAAAAGACATTTTTTCCAATCCTAGAGAATGAAATAATTCAAAAAAAGATTTTATCAATGACACATTATAATATATGTATATATATATATATATTATATACATATATATATACATTATACATACATATATACATATTTTATATATACATATACATATACATACATACACACAAACAGAGCAAGCATAGAATTTGGAGAGCATCAAGACAAAAACATCTTGATTGTTTCTGGGTCCATTTGCATGAAATATCATTACCCATCCTTTCACTTTCAGCCTGTCTTTGTCTAAGTGGTGTGTCTCTTTCAGCAACATATATTTGTTTTGTTTTAATCCAATCTGCCAGTCTATGTCTTTTAATTGGAAAATTGAGACCATTTATATTAGTCATTTATAGGCAAACCAATCAGAATGAACATTCTGATTGAACATGAAATTCTATGATTTCTCACTAGAAACCCTACAATCCAGGAAGACATGGAATTATGTTTTGCAATTCCTGAAAGAAAATGCTTACCAACAAAGATTGCTATATAAGCAAAGCTATCATTCAGAATATGAGGAAAAGTAAAAATCTTTCAAGATAAGCATAAACTAAAAACATTCATGATTATTAAGCCTGAAGAAGATATTTAAAGAAATCCTACACACAGCAGAAAATTTTTTAAAAAAGGCATCAGTGGTTGGAACTGGATAAATCTCATTATAAGAGTAGTTAAACAAATGAGAATTATGAGAGAATCAAAGTATAAAAATAATAAGATGGCAGGAACTAATAAATACCTCTTTAAACACTAATATAAATGGTCTCAATTTTCCAATTAAAAGACATAGACTGGCAGATTGGATTAAAAACAAGACAAATATGTTGCTGAAAGAGACACACCACTTAGACAAAGACAGGCTGAAAGTGAAAGGATGGGTAATGATATGTCATGCAAATTGGACCCAGAAACAATCATGAGTATCTATTCTCATGTCCAAAGAGGCAGATTCAAGCCAAAAATCAACCGGAAGAGACACAGAAGGTCACTTTATACTGGTCAAGGGACCAATCCAACAAAAAGATACAACAATTATAAACAGTTATATACCCCAAATATTTGTTCACTTAATTATATAAAACAAAATCTACTGCCCCCCAAACTCAGATAGACCCCAATACAATATTGCTGGGTGATTTCAACATATCTGTCTCAGTAATATACAGTTTATCAGATGGAAATCAGCAAAGGCACTTCATATCTAAAAAAATACTATAAATTAAATGGATTTACAGAATATTTCATCCAAAATTACCTCAATACACTTTCTTCTCAGCTGCTCATGGAACTTTCTTCAAAATAGACCATATTTTAGATCACAAATCAAGTTTTAGAAAATACAAAATAAAATTGACATAATTTCTGGGATCTTATCAGATCATAATGAAGTGGAATTAGAAATCATTAGCAAGACAAAGTACAAAATTATATAACCACATGAAGATTGAATGATACACTTTTAAAGATTAAGAGGTATTAGAAAAAGCCAGGAAAATCTAAAAAATTTCTAGAATCAAATAAAAATAGGAACACAACATATCAGAATTTTTGGGACACAAGGAAGACATTTTTAGGGAAGTTTACAGCTATGAGTGCCTACATTACAAAATCAGAAAGATCCTACATAATCCAACGGTGCAAGGTCCTAGAGAAATAAGAACAAATCATTTCCAAAATCAGTAGAAAGAAGAAAATAATTAAAACCAGAGCTAAAATTAATTAAATAGAGAAAAAGATAACCAAGGATTAATGCATTGAAGAGTTTTTTTTTTTTTTTGCAAAGATAAACAGGGTAGATAAACCCTTTGCTAAATAAATCAGAAAAAAGAAAGAGAAAATCCAATTTAATAAAATTAGAGATTAAAGAGGAGATATTAACATAAAGAGAGCATTATGCTAAAATACTAAGTCAGTCTCAGAAAACCAAGCATCACATGTTACTTTTTACACATGTGGAAAATACAGAGAAAAAAGGATGGGGGGGATGATAGGATCTCATTAAAATAGAAGAGAGATCAATAAAGTAGAAAAAGAGACTAGAAGAATGGAAGTAGGAGAGAAAGAAGAGATACTTGAAATGGAATTGAAAAAATTATGTTATGTGCAGCTGCTATTACGTCAGAATGAATCCTACTATTTATGTATAATTAAAATAAGGCAACAAATATTTTAGTGAAAGAAATGAATTGAGTAAACAATCAAACAAGTTGAATTATATTATCAAATCAATTGTACGATAAGACTTCAGGACTGCCTTTAGAAAAACATGAGAAATCACAGAAGACTTGAAAGAGATTTTAAAAGGATGGTTAATTTTGAAAAATGCAAGTTGATAAAGAGAGGAACTAGACACACACAAAAAATAGCAGATACTTTTTAACTACTAATTTGAAAGAAAGTTTAAAAAGTAAAATGAGCACTAATACATATATTTTCTGGGAATGAATGAGTATATATATTTTTTTAAAATAAATGAGAGTTTCATTTATCAGATGAGAACATAATGAAGGCCATATTTTACTTGTCCCAAAGTATAATTTATTGGGATAAAATTTCAAAATTTTATTTTTATTCAAACCTTGTGGTGTCAGTATATTTTATGTGTGTTTTTGTTAACAACCTAATATCAAACTGATAAGAGGGCTCTTGTAAATTGACTTAGGTTTCTGTCTTTGGGTTTCAGATTTAATCAGTGCATGAGATCAAACCATTCGAAGGATCCAGATGTCTCCAAGTTGGGAGACATTGCCAATAAAAACAAGGACGGAACCAAGAATGAAAATCATTTGGCAATCTCTTCATTCCTGTTGAAATTCTACAGGAATTCTAAGTCCAGCCTGTTTGCTACAAACATCAACTACCAAAGGAAGAAATGTCTTGGCAACTCTCTCACTGGAGAGGACATCTGTGTTTATTCTGATCGATGATGTGATATTGTTACAACACATTTTACATTGTTTAAATGACTTCAAAGGAAACACAGATTCAGGTTTACATGAAGTAATAGCTACATAAAATATGCTGCTACTCAGAGCACATCAGAATTGTTTTGTTACATGTCTGCCATATTTTTGGATTTACAGTGTCAAAACAGATCTGTGAATAGAAAGCTGGACAGCATTGCTGATTATCACGTCATACATGCTATGATTGAAGACTATCATTCATCATTACCAAAAATATGACACCACACTAATTTTCTGAAATACGCATAAAGCTCCTGTTGAAAAAATAATTGTAATAAGGGCTCCATAGTTGAATAAGTTTTAGGTGCACGATATGAATCATAATAAAAGTTTGTTTACTGTATAACATCTCAGTTTTTTTTCTAAATTGCTTGTGATTTTTAAGGACTTTGTAGAATGCAATATTTCCCCAAGTTATTTGACTATAGTGTTCTACAGAATACCTTTTAAAAAACCACAGACTATGAGGCTCAGGGGCACAAACTGGCTAGGGAGACTGAGGCAAGAGGATCACAAGTTTAAAGGTAGCCTACACAAATTTTTGAGGTCATGAGCAACTCAGAGAGACCCTGTCTCTAAATAAAATATAAAAAAATAGTCTGGGGATGTGGCTCAGAGGTTAAGTGTCATATAAGAAGAAATAATAGTTTTAGAGGAAGTAGTGAATTTATAATGTGCCCTATTCCAAAGGGATAATCAGGTAACTAGTTCTACGTTCATTATAAGAAAAACAAAGTGAAAAAAATTTCTTATAATTGTTTTTTAAAAAAGACTGAGTAACTACCTTAAGGTAGGATGTAGAGTCCATATGAAGCTGGAAAATTGGGTGAGATGACCTTTGATGTCAATGTAACTCTTGCAAATGAATGAAATTTATTCTGAAACACTTCCCACTGGCACCTGTGAAGGAGCCTTCCAGAGGTCCTGTGCTTCTGGATTTAAGACATTCTCAAGACTTTTAAATTCTTCTGATAATATATGCTTTGAATACAGTTGATTATCATTGCTTTTATTATGATCCTATACTAGTTACTTAGGTAGGATAGAAGAAATAGGAATGAAAATTTCAGTTCAGGAGTTGCATATACTTTTGCACGCCCATCATTCCCTGAGCCAATCTCTCTTCCAGGATTTTCATCCCTAAATTCCTGGGAAACCTGTCAATCTGCCTATGCAATGTTAATCAACTGTCCATAAGTAAAAAGAGTCAAAATATTTTGAGAAAACTACAGAGGGACTTTCTAACACTGTCTGATGATCAGATGATGAAGAACACATCAGCCTAAGAATTTGGAGATTTATCAGACTATCACAAACTGTCTTGAGAGCAACAGAATGATACCATTCCTGTATACTTTTCCATACTTACCCCTCAAGAAGTTTCCTTAAAAAAAAAAAAAGAGCTTGGAACCCCCCTCCCCAACACCTCTCTCACTCTCTAGATGGCCCACTTTCTCCCTTGAATGAATACTACTTGCTTTCCAAAATAAATTTCTGTGCCTCTACTATGCCTCTATACCTTCTCTATAGGAACTCCTTGGACCCTTACCTGGAGACAGTTCTCCCTTGACGTTACCATCATTTCTCTTTAGATTCTACTTGTGTCTTCCTCAATGCCGGTAAGTTTTCATTCTTTCCTGACCTTCCCTCTCTACTCCAGACTGCACTCTAGGCTTTGGGCATATGCAATCAAAGTAGTTTTAAAAACTCTAATCCAGGTTAAGTCACATCTATTCATCTTACACTAAATTCTACCTATACTGTTATTCATTATGTTCCTGGACCTTTTTAGGTTATTCCTCTTCTGCTTGGGCTAATTCTCTCCAGGATTTTCTCCTGTCTTCTATTCACTTAGATCTATATTTAAATATTATTTCTCTAAATGAGCCTTTCTGATCCACTCTGAATAGAAAATTTGTCCCCTTACAAACCATCCTACATCCCTACCACCAAGCTAGGAGTCTAGGTCATTCTCAATGATAATCTTGATATATATATATATATATATATATATATATATATATATATATATACTAAAACCATGAGATATATATATATATATATATATATATATATATATATATATATATATATATCTCATGGTTTTAGTCTTTCTCTCACAATAGAATCTCAGCTCAAAAGGGCAGAAAATTTGTTTTCTCACAATTAATTCATTTCTCTTAGGATAGTGATTTCCACAGCAGAATGTTAATTTTTTTTTTCACACACAAGTATATTTTATTTTCTTAAAAGTACTTGAATAGCAAATTATTTTATATAAGATAACTATAAAATTACTATAAGGATGCTGTTATAGATACATCAATAATGTTGCTATGAAGCAAAAATACAAAAATATGAGTTCATCAAACCATTTCAAAGTAGCCTGTATGGCATGATTATTTTTCAATTGGTCAGGAATATAGAAGAAGCAGTCATTTATAATCCACATTGCTACAAGGTGCTAAGGTAACTATAGCATATCTAAAACATTTTTTCACTTTAATTTTCAGTAAGTGGCACACAAGACATATCAAATCAGATGTATCATTGTATAAATTAGTCTAGAAACCAAATTGCATATTACGTATTTATAAGAGGTTCTTTTCAAGGACATTAGCTCATAAGGATGAAAGATTAAACCTGCATAAATATTAATAAGAATTCCATTCATAACAAAAGTTATTTTTGAAACTTTGTCTTTACAATTTCATAAATTGAACACATACAAATTAATAACTTGATCTAGAATTTTGCCTAATACCCTATGTCAAGCTTCAAAGCCCTCAAAAAACATTTGTGGGTATTTATTTTTATTTACTTATTTAAAAACAAAAGCAGCATTGCATACATTATTCTATGATGTGATAGGTACTATTACTAACCACATTTTATACACATGAAGAAATAACAACAAAGGATTTGAATCAGCATTTTTGTCAGAGAATTCAACTACTTCAAAATGAAGACAGTAATGAAGTTCAAGAGTCTTACTCCCAGGTCTGTGCTCTTAATTACTTTATCCTCTTTCTGTCTCCTTTATGTACTTTCTTTACTAGATATAACACAAATTTCATTTTTCTTGGAATTTAAGTTGCTAAGGTCCAGATCTTTGCAAGATATATATTCAGTAGTACATGTAATATAATGAGATAGTCAGCATATATTCATATTGAAGAAGAAGGGCAGAGGTCAGAGGAGTTTGGTGCAACAAAGGGCACATTATGAAATCAGTGTACATTCCTCCTACGCTTATCCAAAGTACATATATAAAGACATGAATTGGTGTGAATATACTTTGTATACAGAAATATGAAAAAATTGTGCTCTATATGTATAATAAGAATTGTAATGCATTCCACTGTCATATATAAATTAAAAAATAAAAACAGTTAATTAAATAGCATGGACTCAAACTAAAAAAAAAAAATCAGTGCAGGTTACAAGTCTTAGTATTTGCATTGCCTGCAATATGGCTCTCCATGCTATTTGATGATTGATTTGACAGACAATAGTTGCTTGCTCTAGCTATTTAAGCTCTACACCCCAATACTGTAGGACTCATATTACCAAATGCACAAGAAAATTGTGTTACACATGTACTCAGCCTAGGGAGTCCTAGGTACCAGTTGGAGTTAATGGATTCCCAAGGAGACTGGAAACAATCACCTGGGAAGCTCAAGCTAGGGACTTAGATCATCCATCTTCCTTGCCAATTTCCTTTCAAATAATCGATTAAAACAACAACAGCTCCAGCAACAGCATTTATCTTATTAATGGTTACTAAATGCAGGATTTGGACAAATGTGACATTTGTTCCTATGTACTAGGAGTGAAAGTTCTTACAAGGATTATTGTTTACCCAGTTCATTACAATTGATATTTGATTTCTCAGTAATAATGCATTATTTCTCTAAAAATCTAAAAGGAGAGTAAGCATAAATTTTCATTCCAGGTGTAAAGCTTCTGGAGTTCACTTCTAGAAAGCAATTTTTGTAGATGTTATTACTGCTTCAATGTTTTTTATATCTAAATAATTATACTTACAACAATACTTTGCTAGAAAGTGCTTGATGATTTTCCAACACAATAATATTCAATTTCTTATGGTATTTTCAAAATTCTCAAAGCTAGTATTTTTATTATTGACATTTTTACCCAAGAGAAAACAGAATCACAATCTAAGTTTTAATTGAAAAGTCTAAACCTGAATTCATAGTTTATCATTGTCAGGCCTATGTGTTTCTAGAATATGATCCTAGATTCAAAGAGAATTATTCATTTAAAAAGTTTCTTTTTTGGCCAGAGAAGTCATTTAAGTGACAACTGAGTAATCAACTTAACTGTATGTGTTATAGCAAATACACGATGAATGGGATGGTCCTGTCACATTTGGCATTAAACAAGGAGGACACACTTAAGGGAAAGTGGAGTATTAGTTCAGTAATCACCCTATGCAACTTTCAATCATTCATGGACATATTATTATCACTTGAAAAATGAGGAGGTAGGTTCAAGTGCTTCCCAAAATCATTAATGAACTATTTTTCAAATTATGATCCATCACAATTAATGAAAATATTATATTTTTATATCTTAATGCATTTTAATCACAGGCATACTAAACACTCTTCTGAAGCTGGAGGATTTTATTCTATAAAAGGTTCTCTCTCATCCTTTCAGCATTTCTAGTACCATAACTATTTTAAGTCAACCTTGTGAAGGAGTCCGATATCAAGGTGAGACAGAAATATTGGCAAAATAAAAATGCATTAGTAATAATAACACCATCCTGATTTGTATCAATTGAGGATATCCCATAGTATAAATACTACTGCTGTTGCCAATCCCAAGCTACTGACTTGATGCCAATGAAAATGTAAACAAGGAGAGAGGAGCAGGGAAAGAAGATGAGCTAACAGTTATGGGAATTAGTACAGCCAGCTGCAGCAAATACCTTGTTTGGGGCCACTGACATTTGTTCTGCTATCTGCTCAAATTAAGTAAATTTAAAAAAAAAATCTTGGAGGTGCTTATACTTTGCCATCATTTATGCAAGCTTCTGATTAAATAAAAAATTCTGCCTTTTGACCCACTTATATTTTATAGGAAATCTGAAAATTTCAATGTTCTCAAGATAAAATATGTTGGAGTTCAAAACATACTTCCTTTCCCCATTTCTCGCCCCCAGAGAAGTACCAAAACATGATTTGACTATAATTCTAACTCCAGAATTGCTCAAGAAAGAAAGTACCAAAAGAGAGAAGACTGCTTCCATTTTTAATGTAGAATCTTTATTGAAGAAAGTTAGTTTCCTATGGGCTGTGCCATCATATATACTATTAGAAATGCATACAGCATAACTTGATTTTATTACCATGAGAAATTAAAGCAATATTATTATTATTAATATTACTACTACTACTACTATTATTATTATTATTAATTCCTAAAGCCTATAAATGCAGCTCAGATTAATGTCACTCATTGGTGGAGAGTTTTAATATGTCCATTTATAAATAAAGAATCGCAATATAATGATGTTAAATAAATAATTAAATCAACATTATAATGAGTATGTTTGACACTGAGGCAGCAGATATATTTGAACAAATATGTTAGAAAGAAGTTGAAAATTTTGATTATCTGTAAATATTTTCATAGCAAAATATCCATCATATACCTAAAGCTTTAGGATATGTGGTGTGCTGGCCAAAACACTGGCCTAGGGGAAATGAATTCTCATTCTCAGGCTGCTTCTAATGCTGCCACTAAGCAATTATGTGATTGAATCATGACCTACTCTCTCCATCCCTCCCTTTCTCTTATTGTAAAATGGTACAAAAGGAATTTAATGCATTCAAGTGTTCTTTCAAATTCAAAACCACCTGAATTCATGATTCATGGTGTTTAGTGACAATACTTTCTTGCATCTAGCTTTATTTATTTATTTATTTATTTATTTATTTATTTATTTTATAAATAAACATTTTGAGCTCTTACTCTTGGCAATGTCCCAACTAGCTAATACATTTGAATTTACATAAATGTGTATACTACATGGGCAAACTATTATATTACCCAACCTGGAGTTGATTCCAGAATAAAGTTCCATAATGAATGCACTTCTTTTCTTAAATACTAATTACTACAAAGAAAACTTATTCTGCTATTGACTTAATTGTGGCACTCCCCTCACCCCAAATTCATATGTGAAGCCCTACTCCAGTTCTCTATAACTGAAGAAAGGGCCTGTGAGGACAAGACTAAGATTAAGTGAGGGGATGTAAGAATTGAACCCTCATCCTAAAGGGCTGGTGCCCTTAGAAGAGAGACAAACACTCAAATCTTTCTCTCCATCATTTGTCCTAGAGAAGATGGGTATCTCTAAGCCAGAAATAGGGCCTTCATCAGAAACCAAATCAGCTGGAGCCTTGATCTTGGACTTTCTAGCCACTGGAACTGTGAGAAATGAACTTTTCTATTTAAGCCACTTGGGGTAAGGTAGTTTGTTATGCCAGGTTGAAATAACAAATGCACCTTCTTTTATTTTATTTGTTTATTTTTATGTGGTGCCGTGGATTGACCCAGTGCCTCACACGTTCTAGGCAAGTGCTTTACTACTGAGCCACAACCCCCGCCCTGTACCTTCTTTTAAATGTTTTCTCTTGAGGGATTATGAGGCCACAGATATGTCTTTTCTCATTATTTCAATCATTTTATTCATTCCATTGTTTATAGTCTTTGTGATTTTCTATTTTTACCTTTAAAATGAGTTTAGGCAAGAAAAATACATATCCTAAAACTTACCCTTCTCTTTATCCTCAATTCAGAAGAGCAAATTATGGTCACTTTAATCTTTTCAGAAAGATTTTGACCTTATTTTTTTTTCTATTCTTTATTCCCATAATTCAGATCTCTTATCTTTTACAGTAGTTTCCTAACTAGTCCTTCCACCATTGCTTAACGCTTAAAATGTTTGCTTCAAATTGTTTCCGAATGAGCTTTTTAACATCCCTGTTTTCTAATAAAAATTGTTCAGTGTTTCCTAAATATCTATAGAATAAAAACATTCAACTTCTTCATGGATTAAAGATCCTACATGATCAGTTCCTAATACCTTATCTTTGCTTACATTGTTGCATGTATTTATTTAAAATAACTCATTAGTCTTTTCCTGTTGTTGTTATCACTGGAGATGTAACTAAGGGATAATTTACCACTGAGCTATATTAATATCTAGTTCTTTTTACTTTTTGTATTGAGAGGGTCTCCCTAGGTTGATGATGGTCTCCACATTGCTGAGGCTGGCCTCAAACTTGCAATCCTCTTCCTTCAGCTTCCTTAGTTGCTAAGATCATGGGAATGCATCACTGAGTCTTGCTTAGCACAAGTTTATCCAACATCAAACTGTTCTCCATCCTTCAAGTAATAATGACAAAAGAGTAACGCCATGTGTGTGAGACATTTATCTAAATATTTTGTGTATATTGATGCATTTAATCCTACGAAGCCCATGAGGATGTTCTAGTACCATATATGTTACTCCAATTCAGACTGTTAAGTGACAGAAAAGTTGGTAACTTGGTTCATCTCAGAGAGAGGAAGTGGCAGAGCTGGGAATCTAACCCACACAGTCAAGAACCAGAATTCCAGCTGGGTCTAGTGGCACTTGCCTGTAATCCCAGCTACTTGGGAGGCAGTTTAGCGAGACCCTAAACAAAAATATAAATAAAAATAGAAAATAAAATGGTCTGAGATACAGATCATAGGTGGAACACTCCTGGGTCCAGTTCCCTGTCCCCCAACTCTCTGCAAAAATATAACCCAGAATCCAAGCTTCTGAATGGAAAACATATTGCCTCTCTTAAGCACAAATACCATTGATTTCCTTTATGAATCCTTCTGTAAATTTACCAGAAAATTTCTGATACTTCTTTATTCTGCGCTTCACTGCATATTACTCTATCTTGTTAACTTGTTTCATGTTAATTCTATTTTATTATCCTTCACTAACCTGAAAAAATCTTGAAACACCATAAAATTTCATCCTTCTAGCAGTGTGTGGTAAATGGTATATATTTAATACGTTAACATTACATAAAATCATTTTAATGTTTTGCAAAAATCTTAAAATACTTTACTTTGGAAAAAAATTAAACTTACAATCTTTGAAACTGTTATATGATTTATGTATAATATTAAACTATTTTGGTTTTATACTTTTCAAAGAGATAAATAGTAAAGTGACAGAGAATAAAATATGGCAATATTGCTTGTTTTTATCAATTATAAGTTATTCTTAGAATCAAACAAAATATATGTCTATATTTATAAAAAATAGTTGTCTTTTTAAAGAATGACAGATTCCTGTTTTCTTGAAAATTCAAACATTTCCTAAAATAACAGTTATGAGTTGTATTAAAAAGTCATCACTTTTTAGTTAATTTTGACAGTATATGTAGTCTGAAAATTAATATTCTAAACAGTAGTCTAAAGTTTAGATTATTAAAGATGGAGGTGTTTTCCTCAAACAAGCTGACTTATATTTAACTTTATTAGCCATGGGTCTAACACAGAGTATGATATCACTGAATTCTCTACATACACTGTGGACATCATGTAAAGAGCCATCATCATGGCTGGGTTTATTATTTTTATTTTTTTTAAAGAGAGAGAGAGGGAAATAATTTTAATATTTATTTATTTATTTTTTTTTTAGTTTTCGGTGGACACAACATCTTTGTTTGTATGTGGTGCTGAGGATCGAACCCCGGCCACACGCATGCCAGGCGAGCACGCTACCTCTTGAGCCCCAGCCCCAGCCCCATGGCTGGGTTTATTTAAAAAGTAACAACATGTCCACCCAATAGCAGGTCAATGTTTGGCTTGATTCCTCTCTATTTTGATATAAATAATTGTCCTCTCATTTTATTAAATCCTATCTAAAAGACCATCATGTTTTTCACAATTTATTTGTTTCTTCTCTGGTAAAGTTCATAGATTAGCACATTATATTCTTCAAGAATGTTATACAGAATTTAGACTTACACCATAATTCAATTATACTAAGTAACAGCCTCTTAACAGCACAATAGACAAATAACATTGTTTTCACTTGTATTTAACAACTGAAGAATCTAAGATTGTGAAGACTAAAAGTCACAACCTCATGTTTAGGAACATTGTTGGGGAAATGGAGTACATTCAAAAATGTTGTGAAAATGTAAAAAAACATTTATTTATCTAATTTTTCACTTAATATTTATTTTTATGAACTACTCCATGTCCTGTAAGTATTGTTTCCCAAATCCTAAATTAATAGATATTCTTAGTCTGTGTCAGAGTATATTCAACTATAACAGGCTATAATATTCACTGTGTAGGTGAAGTATGTGATCACAAATTAATTTAAACTATGAGGGCTTCATTCTGCTGGTGGTTGAAGAGATAAAACCTATCAAATGTCACAAATACTGAAGCTGTTCTCTTTTAGGCAGCACATTGTTTAGGAGGGTTAGTCTATTTGTTACCTGATTAGAGTTTTCAAATGTCATAGAACGCTTTGGCTTTCCAATCCTGGCTAAAACTTAAGGATGATGGAAACAAAATTATATGCAATCATGTTCTGAATTATATCATTTACATCAGTCCTGATCTTGTAGCAAGCCTGTCTTAGTGGCAATTTTAATGGACTTCTGAGAGGGAAAAGACCACTTTTCCCTAAGGGAAGTAGTTTGCACTTTTAGAAGTTCAGTAGCCAAGTATGTGTGGATTAATTTGAAATTTAACTAATGCGATGCTTTTGGTACTCAAATGTTTATCCTGAGCGAAGTTTCCTGTAAGATGCAAAAGTAAACAAAGAAACAAACAAAAACCAATGCAAATAGGGATTTTAAACATATTTTTAAAGTTTCTATCTATTCCCCATTGTCCATATAAGCCCAGGACATATTTTTACTGTCCTGTGCCTCTCCTCAATTTATAAAAGGGTAATTTCTAAGTCTTAGCTCTAAGAGAAAAGGTAGATCTACTATCTTAGCTGCTACTGCTTTACTTTAAATGTTGCTTTTGGTTTAGGATACAGTCATATGCCACTTAATGAGGGAATATGTTCTGAGAAATGTTTCCTTGGGTCATTTTTTCACTGTGCAAACATCACAGGTTGTGCTTAAACAAACCTGGGATAGAGGTTAGTCATGTCATGTGGCCTCAATGCTTTCGAGAAACATGGTATAAAGAGTATAAAGGCAGAATACTGCATATTGCTTTTTAATAAACATTGTTGTTAGGTAGGAATACATTATAAAGTAAAAATTTAAATTATTGTATGGTAAATATAAAAGAAATCAAAGCCAGTCATAATGGTGCATGCCTGAATTCCCAGTGGATTGAGAGGCTGAAGCAAGGAGGATTGCACGTTCAAAACTTTTGAGGATTGCAGCCTCAAAAACTTAGAGGGGCCCTGTGAAACTTAGTGAGACCCTGCTTAAAAAAAAAAGAGTTAGGGATGTAGCTCAGTGGTTAAGCATCCCTCAGTTCAATCCCTGGTACAAATAATAATAATAATAATAATAATAATAATAATAATAATAATAATAATAATAAAAGAAAGAAAGAAATTGTAATAGCCAATTATCATCTTTATCAAGCTGTATGTGTTGTGTTGTACATAACTGTATATGCTTCACTTTTGTATGACTTGCAGCATTGCCACAAACATGTGAGCAAGGCCTTGTGCTGCAATGTTTTGGTGGCTACAATCTCACTAGGCAGTAGGAGTTTTGAGCTCCATTTCAATTTTCTGGGATCACCATCATATGCAAAGTCTACCATTGACTGGAACATTGTTATCTGGCAGAGGACTGTGATTATTCATTTTTTATAATCTTATTTTTAATTTTATATATTTAAGGTGTCAATATGGTATGTGTATACAAATACATAGTGAAATGATTACTATAGTCAAGCAAATTAACATTATCATCTTCCTTAGTTATCTTTTTGTTATGTGTGGTTATATTGTATAAAATCTAGTTTCTAAGCAAAATTTTAATATAAAAATAATACTGTTAACTGTAGTCTTCAAGTTGAACATTTGCTGTCTAGACTTATTCATCTTATACTGTGTAAGTTTGAACCTTTTGACCTACTTACTCCACATTTCCTCCAACCCACCCCTACTAATTAGGAGATACTTCCATTTGTGACTACATGAATGAATACTGAAAGCATTATGGTAAGTGAAATAAGCCAAAGACAGAAAAATAAGCAGCTTACGTGTGGAATACAAAAATGTCACTACATTCTTGGAATGCAGACAGAATCTTCAGACAGTTGTATAAGAGGGAAAACTATACAGGGAACTGCGTTTGGGCCTTTGAAAATTCATGTTTTACTCATTAAGATGGTACAAAAAACCAAGTAGATGATGGAAAACAGATCTGGTATTCTGGAAATTCTCTCTCTCTCTCTCTCTCTCTCTCTCTCTCTCTCTCTCTCTTTATCTCTCTCTCTGTCTCTCTCTCACACACACACACATACACACACACAAAATAAGTTTTACCTTTTTCATTTTATATTTACTCTTTTTAAAACCAGCAGTGTTATGGTTTAGATATGAGGTGTCTCCCAAAGGCTCACATGTGAGAAATGTGAGAGGGTTCAGAAGGGAAATGATGGGTTGTGAGAAGCTTAACCCAATCAGTCAATTAATCACCTGATGGAACTAATGGAGTGGTAACATAAGGTACGTGGGGTGGGGCTGGAGGAGGTAGGGCATTGGGGAAGTGGCTTTGGGGAATATATTTGTATCTGGTGAATGGAGCTCTCTCTGCTTCCTGATTATCATGTGAGCTATTTCCTTCTGCCACACTCTTTCTCTACGATATCCTACCTCACCTTCTGTGAGATGGAGCCTGCTGTCTATGGACTGGGACCTCTGAAACTATGAGCCCCCTCAAAACATTTTTTCTCCTCTAAAATTGTTCTGGTCAGATCTTTTAATGACAGCAGTGAAAAAGGTGACTAAAACAAGTAGCAGCAGTGTAAGTCAATAATTCACAGATAAAAAGCTGCTAGGTCCAACTTCTGGTATAAACAAATAAAGCATATGTAGAGATTACCAACCTGAATCACAAAAAGACTTTGAAAAACAGAAAGGTGAGTTCTTAAGAAATATATTTACTTGAGCAAAGAAGGACCCTGTAAAAACTCTTTTGAAATCAAAATGGGAGAGGAGCATAAGCCTGACCTCCAAAGAACAGTTAGCTGTCAGAGGGAAGAAGAATTTTGAGAGCAGTGTGGTGACTTTATGTTCTTGCCCTGATTGATCTCTAGGATTGAGGAAAGGGGGTTGACATTAATTTCTGCAAGAATGGTTTCAATACTTTCTCTGGAATGTGGAGTCATCTATAACAGTGTTTTGAAATCCTTCTAACAGGGACAGAGGAGCTTTGGCACCTATCTTCTCTTCCCATACCTTCCTTTCAGCTTCACTTCCCTTAGCAACTATGGATGCTTCAATGCACTTGTGTTGGTTCCCACTGGGGAAAAGTCACAGAAGCAATACCAGGAGGAATTGTTAAGGGAGTGAAGCCTTGGTTATTGTCATTAATGTAACTTCACTTGTCCAAAGAGTGAATAGCTCTGCATAACTATAAAAGCACTTTCTTCCATGTTCCTCTCCTGCTTTTTATTATGTATACATGCATGCATACATACATATACCAAAACATTCTCTCAAAATTCTGTAATTCTAATTCAGCACAGACTATTATTTTAGGTCAGATTCCTTAGAAGCTGAGCTCAAGATGAGAATTATTATGCAAATGAATTGAAAGAGTACTATCAGATTAAAACTTAAGAGGGTGAGAAAAGTGAGTAAGGATAAAGGAGGAAAGCAAAGGGGTGGGTTCAACTCACTGGTTTTCAAAATTTTGTACCTAGACCAATAGCACCAGCCTCAGAGATTGTGTTAAAATGCAAATTCTCAATCAACTGAATCAGAAACACTGAATGTGTGGCCCAGTAATATGTATTTTAAGAAGCCCATTAGGTGATTCTGATGCACACTAAAATTTGATAATCACTGGTAGAGCTAATGTTTAGCTTCAGCCTGTTTTTACCAAGAACCCTAGGGGCATGAAAGACACTGTTGACTTTTTTCCTTTCAGAGGCAATAGAAGCAGTGCTTATACTTCCTGTGAATTGGCTGTAGATTGCCCTGGAGATGAGGACATTGCCTCCTAGGCATTTCTGAAGGAGATGGATAATATGGACTGTTCTCAAGGGAAGGAGGCTATGATAGACTTCTGGTACAAAGAACCTAACAGAGGCACTAATAGCATCTACTACAACTGTATGTTCTCCTGTTTCAGTAAGCATTTCATCACTGTGACCAAAATACCTGAAAAGAACAACTTAGAGGAGGAAAATTTTATTTTAGCTCACAATTTCAGAGGTTCAGTTCATGATTATTGACTCCATAATTCTGGGCATGAGGTGAGCAGAACATCATGGTAGAAGGGTGTGGCAGAGAGAAGCAGCTCAAGACATGGTAACAAGGAAGAAAAATGAGAGCACTACTCACGGGGACAAAATTTAAACCCAAAACTCATGTTCCCAGTGATGCACTTTCTCTAGTTACACCCTACCTGCCTACAGTTACCATCCAGTTAATCCATTTCAGTGGATTCATTCACTGAATAGGTTGTTACAGCTCTCATTATCCAATTATCTTACCTCTGCACATTCTGACAGTGTTTCACACATGAGTTTGGGGGAACAACTCATAACTGAACAGTAACACCTCCCTCTAATTTAGTGTGGAAAGAAAAGGTTTTGTCAAAAGAAGAAAAGTTTATGTATTGAGCAATCCCTCAGTGCTAAGGAAAAGAATTATCTTAAAATTTGGTTACTAGGGGAGAGGATATTGAGGAGGGCATGAAAATGATAATAGCAGTTCTCTGAAATCTGGGGGAAGCCTCATCAATTACCCTGATAAAAGGAACTTCCAGGAATAGGTCCCAAGTCTAAAGGGAGAAGACAGGTGGACTAAATAAAATTGGATCTAGCACAGTGCTCCATTTGGGAGCTACCGTGGACAAAAAAAAAAGCCACAAAACCCCCTATACCCTTATATTATGATCTGTGCTGTTACTGGGACATTCTCTTGCTTGCTTCTTCCTCTGCTAATGCTCTCTCTTGATACCTACAGCATGCCCACCCCCAAAGAGAGTTCAGCGTGTTGATCTCATCTGTCCTCAATCTGCTGTTGCAGCTGGATAAAATTCAAAGCCCGGGTCCTACTGGAAACCTTCCCTGAAGAAGGCTTATTGTCTTAAATTCATACATATTAGTGCCTGATTAATTTTAACTCTGAACATCAATGTATATTAATCTTGATCATCTACTAAATCTAGATGCTCTTTAAAGGCCAGGAGGAGAAAGATGGTGGAAGTGATGTCCTCACAACCAGAAAGGATGCAGTGAAGGAAAAGCAGAATTGAGAGGTGAGTGACAAAATAAATGCTGTAAGACTCAATATTACATAATCTGAGACCTGGGGAAACTGTAAGATAGATTATCAGAGTAGAAAACAAAATCAATCATCATGCCCTGATTCCGCCTCTTCCAACCCAAACTATGGATGAGAAGTGGGAGGGGCAACATAGGCAGCCAGGACATTCTCTTTAGCTCACCCACTTGAGAATGTTTGGAAAGACAACAAAACTTAAAGTGTAACAGTAACAGAAGGCCTAAGCAGCATAAATAGCTTAAAACCAAATTGTGAAAAGAAAGCTGAACCAGGGGTCCTCAGCCATCTGTGGAGCCCTCAGCAGACCCATTGCCCTCTTAAAGCAGCAGTCATCTTCCCATGCCCAGACAGCTGCAGATTAACACAGAGGGAAGTACCCTGCAGTGAGACATCTTAAAAATCAAGCCAGAAGAAGTTGTAGAAAGATCACTACTAGCTGTAAATCACTGAACCTTCTTGCCTTTTCAATGAACCAAGGAGAATGGATCAGGCTAGGGGAGACCTGTGCTGGGGAAATACCCTACTCAGCCTGTGTGACCCAGGCAAGGGTGAAAAGCTCTGCATAGCATCTGGTCAGTTGCTCAGACGAAGGCAACAAGGAAGCACCTTTGGCTCCAAACAAAGGAAAGCAGGTTTACCAGACCCAGACCACTGACACTGGTGGGGAGGCACCACAGGAAGACTGGAGATAGTTCCCAGGATCAAAGAGTTCAGAAGACAGGGCATACAAAAGGGAAGTTGCCTGAATATTCAGTTATATAGAGACCCAGAGAGAAATTGCCCGAGGCTACTCAGCAGAAGGGGACTGATATCAGCTTTAACAGGTGCACAGACTGAACTGGGACCACAATGGTTAAGTGACAGGGAGTTGTTTGGATCCTTGTGGGAGCTTACATCAGATTTTATAAGCAGAGAAAAACAACGCACACCCTTCACAACCTGGGGCATTGAGAACCAGAGTCTGAATGAACCACTGGAGATATTGTACTGTCATACCTCAGAGAGAAAAGTCAGCTGGGTGAATTGCACACTGTGAATAGTCATCTGCAAGCCCTAGAGCTCACAAACCAGAATCTGCTGGTAAGAGGATCATAGAAAATAGGATATTGGTTTCTGTGCTCTATAACTTGAGAGAGATCCACAGTCAATGACTGATGGACATCTGATAAATGTCCAAACTTCAATTAAATACAAACCAAGATTCAACAAGGATTTTCTTCAACTGGACATACTGCCCTATAAACAACTCTAATATCAACTTTGATCATATAAATAACTCCTTCACTTGAATGATAATTGTTAACACAATAGCCAACATTGTATACCTTCAACCCATGTGAATATGTTTATCACATGGTTTAAAGCATTAATTGGATGATTCCAATTAATGGATAATCTTCTTGTTTTACTAGCTCTGTTTTACACCGGCTTCTCTTATCCCTACCCATCTTTTTTCACTAACTGTTACAACTTCATATAACACCCATTCATCTATCTCTCCTTTCTACCTTGATGTATATTATCCTTTTATATCTCCTCTCTTTCTCTCTCTCTCTTTTCTTTCCTATTTGACCAATCTATCTTCCTCCCTTCTTTTAGACCTCACCTAGGGGTATAGTAAGTTTACTAACTTTAGCATGGGACATATTCTAAATTGTGTGACCACAATTTAGATCACAAAGCAAAGCATATCAAATACAAAAATATAGAGATTATACCTTGCATTCTATCAGATCTTAATGGAATAAAGTAAAAAAATGATAAGTAAAAAAATAGAAATTACTATAACAAATGAAAATTAAATAATAGACTTTTGAATGATGAATGAGTAGCAGAAGAAATAAGGGGAGAAATTTTTAAAAATACTTTAAGATAAAAGAGAATAGTAATAAAACATCAAAATCTCTGGGGCAGTGTAAAGGCAGTTCTAAGAGGGAAGTTCATAGCATTGAGCTCATACATTAAAAAGATAGAAAGATACCAAATAAATAATCTAATATTACATTCCAAGGTTCTAGAAAAAGAAGAACAAACTAACACCCAAATCAGTAGAAGATAGGAAATACTTAATATTGGAGCCAAAAATCAATGAAATTTAGTTAAGAAAACAACACAAAAGATCAACAAAACAGCTGGTATTTTGAAAGGATAAACCAAACTGATAAACCTTAGCCAAACTAATCAAAATAAAGAGGAAAAAAACAAACCCAAACCCCCAAAACTTCAATTTATCAAAATCTGAGATGAAAAAAAAATTATCACCACAGATATTTCTGAAATTCAGAGTATTATCAGAAATGATTTTGAAAATATATATTCTAATAAGCTAGGAAATCGTGAAGATATGGACAAATTTCTAGAGACATATGATCTACCCAAATGAAACTAGGATATAAAAAACAAACATATGCATTTCATGTAATGAAATTAAGGCAGCCATTAAAAGCCTCCCAACAAAAAAAAACAAGAACAGGATGAATTCTCAGCTGAGTTCTATCAGATCTTTAAAGAATCACTAATACCAACCCTCCTCAATTATCCATGAAATAGAAAAGGAGAGAACCCCTCTAAACTCATATGGCAAAGACAAAGACATACCAAGGGGGGAAAAAAAAAACTTCAGAGCAATATCCTTGATGAATATAAATGCAAAAATTTTGAATAAAATATTGGCAAACCTCATACACAAAGCATTGAAAAGGTAGTGCACCATGATTAAGTGGGTTTCATCCCAGGGATACAAGGTTGGTTCATGTTTCAACATACGGATAACAATTAATGTCATTCACCACATAAATAGACTCAAGGACAGAATTATGTGTTTATCTTCATAGAAGCAGAAAAGACATCTGACAATGTACAACACCCACTTATGTGTAAAACACTAGAAAAAGTAAAGAGAGAAGGAACTTACCTCAACATTGTAAAGGTTATATATGACAAACACAGGGCCAACATTATTCTGAATGGAGAAAAGCTGAAAGCATTTTGTCTAAAGATAGGAATAAGACAAGGATGCACACTTTCACCAGACCTATTCAACATAGTCCTTGAAACTCTAGCTAGAGTAATCAGGCAAGAGAAGGAAATCAAAAGGATACAAATTGGAAAAGAAGATCTGAAATTATCTCTGTTTGATGATGACATGATCCCATATTTAGGAAACCCAAATAATTTTACTAGAAGACTTCTAGAGTTCATGAACAAATTCAGCAAAGTAGCCTTTTTAACAAATGATTCTGGGAAAACTGGAAATCCATATGTAGTAGAATGAAATGTAACCTCTGTCTCTCACCCTACACAAAACTCCATTCAAAGTGAATCAAAGACCTAGAAATTGGGCCAGAAACCATGCAAGTGTTAGAGAATATGTAGGACAACACTCCAACATGTCAGGTCAGTAAATGGCTTCCTAACAAGACTTCGAAAGAACAAGAGTAAAATAAAAAAAAATCAATAAATGGGATGCCATCAAATTTAAAAGATTTTACACAGCAAAGGGATCAAGAATATGAAGAAAGTGCCTACAGAATGGAAGAAAATCTTTGCCACCTGGTTCTCATTGCATTAATATCCAGTATATACAGAGACCTCCAAAGACTTGACACCAAAAATCCAAATAATCTGACCAATAAATGGACAAAAGAACTAGATGGAGACTTCTCAAAAGATGAAATATAAATGGTCAACAAATAAACGAAATATATTCAGCATCTGTAGCAATTAGAGAAATGCAAATTAAAACTATATCAAGATTTCATCTTATTCCAGTTAGAACGGCAATTACCAAGACTAAAAGTAAAAATAAATGTTTTGTGGGAATATGGGAAAAAAAGGTGCACTCATATGTTGTTGTTGGACTGTAAATTGTGCAACCACTCTGGAAACCAGTATGGAAGTTCCTCAACAAACTAGGAATCAACTACCACTTGACCCAATTTTCCTAGTCCTTGGTATATATCCAAAGGAGTTAAAATCAGCATACTACAGTGATGCCCCCACATCAGTGTTTATAGCTTCATAATTCATAATAGCTAAGCTATTGAGCCAGTCTAGGTGTCTTTCAACAGATAAATGAATAAAGAAAATGTGGAATATATATATATATATATATATATATATATATATATATCTCCAATGGAGTATTATTCAGTCATAAATAAGAATGACTTGGGCTGGGGTGGTAGCTCAGTAGTAGAGTGCTTGCTTAGCATGTGGGAGGCACTGGGTTTGATTCTCGGCACCACATATAATAAATAAATAAATAAATAAATAAATAAATAAATAAATAAAATGAAACTACATTGATAACTTAAAAATAATTTTAAAAAAGAAGAATGGCTTTATGGTATTTTCTGAGAAATGGATGGAACTGGAGACTATCATGGTATGTGAACTAAGTCAGTCCCCAAAAGCCAAAGGTTGAACGTTTTCTCTGGTATGCAGAAGAGAATCCAACATAAGGGAGCAGGAGGTAGAAGAAAAAGCAGTGAGTAGACAAAGGGGAATAAACGGAAGGGAACAGAGATGGGATAGGAAAGGACAGTGGAATGAACCTGACATATGATTCCTGTGTATATATATATACGAATATACTACAGTGAACATCGTCATCATGTACATCCACAAGACATTAAAACAAACAAACAAACAAAAACTGTGAATAAACCGTAGACAGATCAGTAGAGGGAAGGAAGCATGTGTGTGGGGGGGAAATTACTGTGAACTGAGTAAGAAAGTTATATTCCATGCTTTCATAATTATGTCAAAATTGATTCTATTGTCCTACATTACTAAAAGAACCAAGAAATAGGTTTCACTCAAAAAATAAAATAAAATAGAAGATAGGAGATTTTTCTTACATGTACCCTAAGTTTATATTCTCTTTGGAAACAAGCGTAGTGCTGGAAAAACAAGCAAATAAACAAATAAAGAAAACGAATTAAAAAAATATTTCAAAGAATTGATTTCTTTGATTCTATCAGGAGTTTTTCACTTTGATTCTATCAGGAGTTTTTCACTTCTTTGGTTTAAAAAAATAACCATACTGAAGCAACATATAAATATAAATCAACTGCAAATAGTACATATAGTAAAAACCTGAAGACTACTACCTGGTATTCTGTAAGCACACACAAAAGCAATGTTTTAACACTTATGTGAGACTTTGGGCCTCTTATATCTGACACCGTCCTTATATTTTAACACAATGCAATTTTCTTTCTTTCTCAGTTCCCCAGTGCTGTTGTATTGTTCAGTGCTTAGGAAATTCATGGATCATACATAAATTGTTATAGCAGAGTTTTGTGTTCAACATGAGTTTGTTTCAGATCTGCAAACACATAAGTACACTACAAATTATTATCAGAAGTGTCCAAAGCATAAGACTTTTAATTCACATTAATACTACATGGAATTGTGTATGTAGCATTAAACTGCTGAAAATTTTATCTGGAAAAAAGCTGGCAACAGGTCCAAACACCAAGAGGTCCACAAGCCAGCTGAATCTCTGAGTCATCTCAGGCCTCATCAGGCAGAGCTGATGGATGGATTTTCATGTTTATGAGGAGGATGCTAGAGGGTAATGCAGCTTTCAGACAATTGAAATGCAACGACTGTCACAAATCATAAAAGGCCAGTGGTGTCATTTTGTTAGCATTGAGATCACAGAGGCCAAGTCTGAGCTGCAATCATTTATACAGAAACCACTTCTCTTTATCTTGAGGTCCTTCCCATCTCTTTTAGGAGAAAGAAAAATCTTTTATTTTTTTTAAATACAAACTCAAATCTGCTGTGTTTTCACATAGTCGATTCTTAACTTTTTATTGCAAAGAGCAAACAAAATAAGACTTTGTTCTGACACAGAATAAAAGAGATAGCTTCTCTTCAGTGAAAATTGCATCAATTCAAAAGCAGACGAGGGAATCATCTAGCTAGAAAACAACGTGAGTTGTTCAAGAAGGGAACAATACAGTGTATTTTATTCTATTAATTGGTTAGTGTATTTCATATGGATTGGAGCCAGCTTGAAGGAAAGAACTGTCCCCAGGGTTTTTGTAAATTAACAAACAATATTACATATTAATAATTTCAGTACTAATTAACTATTTTTTGCTGTTTGATTTATTGATTGCTTTGTTTTGACCTTGAGTGGTAATTCCTTGCTTTATCCCCCTGTATAGTTTGATACATTTTAAGTATGAATTTAATAATAGTAATTTAGTATATTTTATGTTATCCTTATGCTTCTATTCAAGGCTAGTTCTTGAATTCAGTTTGTGCCCATTCCACTTTAATGAATTTAATGATGAGAAGGTTTAATTAACAATGCTTTTAGGATACATGCAAGACCACCACAAATTACTTCATACTTCATGAAACTTCACCACTTTTTAGAAACATTTAAAAAACTATTTTTTTCCTCAAGATAATACCGGTGCTCTGTAATATGTGAAAAAACATAAAAATTATTATTGTTGTTGTTGTTGTCATTTTACTTTAGAGGAATCAGGCAGCATTTCTCCATAAGACAATTTTAGTTTATATTCTTTTGGCAATATGTAAACACTAAAGTCTCAAAATCCTAACCATCTATCCAAATTTCAGGTTTTGTTTTCTTAGCAAATGTTACAAAAGCAGATAGAATATTTGAATTTGGATTTGAAGCAAAGAAAACTTCAGTAAAAGTAAGTCACTTTAAACTCTACCATTTACATCCCATGCTCTAAGAGCCATCCTCTAGAGAAAAGACATGGGGAGAGAAGAAAGGAAGGAAGGAAAGAGTGGAAGGAGTTGATCAAAAGAAAAATTAAAGGGGGAATATGGAGAAAGTTATTAGAAGGATAATTTTATATAGGCTAGATACAAAAATCATAGTATTAACAAAAGGATTATTTGTAATTCAAATTAGAATTCAGAAGTGAATTGACTGCTTCATGCTTATTCAACGAAACTGATATCATTTTCATCTCTACACTCATTCAAAAAGGTAATTGATTTCTAGTGTACTTAAAGTTTTCTTTTTTTGTAAAGACTTTTTCTCTCCTCCAGAGATCTGAAAGATTGATATTTTCTCTCTCTTCCCCTCTTCCTCTTTTGGCATGTAATGTTAGAGAAATACCATGGCATTTTTTTTTTCTCTCCTGTTTGAGAGAACTGATACTTAAGACTTGTAGTAACCAACAGGAGAGAAAATAAGGGAAAATACAGGATTTACACGATTACTAAATAAACCATGGTTAATGTCTTAGTCTAGGCCATTGGGCTTCTTTGGGTAAAATTCTATTTGTAACTGACCAAAAAAAGGGAATTACTTTTCTGTAAGAATACAATAGACAATCTTGTGAACATGCAAAGATGAGATATAAAATTAGATGATCTCATAGAGAAAAAATTAGAAACTTGGGAAATAAAGTTTTAATTTCTCTTTCTTTCTCTTTCCATATAGTACTTTCATCTCCAATGGTATATTATGGGAGAGGACTTAAGGTTTTCTTTGTCAAATGTACCAAATGGCCTTGTACATAGTTAGGCTAGATAAAAGAGTTGCTGGACATTTGAAAAAACAAGCATCTGATGTTTTTTTGTACTGTGGCAGTTTAGATAGACTAGAACTATGTTTCCTAAATTATCCCTCCCTGTAAATTTCTAGGTTAAGTTTGTAATATATATTTTTAAAAATCCCTTTTTATTGGGTCAGATCCAAATAAAATTTTATTCCAATGAAGCACAATGTCCTGGACCAAAACCCACTATTCTGTATATTGTGTGAGATTTGGGAGGCAAGAAGTGAAATAGTAGCCCTTTTGCTTTGAAGCTGATTCAAGGCATCAGCTTGGATGGTGCAGATTAATTCTTATTTATTGCTTATTTATTCTCTCACCTTGCTGGCCAAACCCAGGAGTAGTTCAGCATTTACCTGGATCCCTTTGGCAGTTGCTGAGTCCAGGATGAAGCTTGAAGGCAGTTTTGTGGCAAAAGACTTTTTTGGGGTATCATGTTCTTGAGGTTGGACTTGGGTTTTGATTGGTCTTCATGGGTTCTGCTTTGTCCTGCCTCCTCCCCCTTCACTCCAAACACAGGGTTTAATTCTAGCTTTGCTCCCTGAGACCTTGATCCTGCTGACTGATAGTGATTTCAGGCCCAGCATAGACACAATGAGAATAGTATTGTATTGACTTCTTTATTGGTTACCCCAAAAGTATGAGATCCAATCCCTGTAATAAATCCTTTATTCCATACCATTATAGTGAGGGTGCCTCCCTGATCAAAACTTATCAGAACATGAGCTGGGGTTGTGGCTCAGTGATAGAGTGCTTGCCTAGCACACGTGAGGCCCTGGGTTTGATCCTCAGCACGACATAAAAATGAAGTAAAGATATTGTGTTCACCTGCAACTAATATATATATATATATATATATATATATATATATATATATATACATATATATATATATCTTATCAGAAATAAAATTTATGGATGATTTATGGGAATTGATTTTGTGTTTTCTGTAACTTTTTTGATCTAATTAGATAGAATTGCATTGATGAAGCTGTTGCCACTGACAGAGAGGACACAGAGTTTATGTCAAGCAGTGACAAAAAATTTCTTACAATGCAATCTGTAGACTAATCAAGTGCCCACAGAAGGAAAATCTGGGTTGCTGAGTGTTTACTGCCATTTTTTTTCATTAAAGAAAAAGAAAAAAAGAATAATGATGATTTCATTTGGTTAATTTTAAATGTGCTGGAGCATTAGGAAAATAAAATGGTCAGCTCAAGGCCTTCAGTTTCCATGACAGAGAACAGGTAAAGAAACAGGTAATTCTTGTGACTACTCTTTTTGGAGTTGTAGATACAAAATTAAAAAAAAAATGAAAACCAAATTCAAAGTCTGTAAGTAAATGGATTTGATTCAAGCAAATTGAATTATTTATAGTTTCACAGTATACCTTATGTTAGATTTAGTTTTTGATTTAGAAGGGGTTGTACCTTGAAAGCTGGGGATGTGTCAGCAAATCTCAAGTTAGGGATCTCAAGCCCTTAAATTCTGCACACTTCATCAATAGAAGGAACTCTTCCTCCCTGATGAGGAGGAAGTTTCCCCTTCTCTAGAGAATTTTAGTAGTTTTGCAAGAGACCCATAGTTGACTGTTGATTCTTCTTAGGACCTATTTTCACTAGCTGTTACTCTTTCTAGAATTACATGTAGATTTAGGAATTGTCAGAACCCTAAAGTTAAATCACAGGGCTCATTAGTTGCATGAAGTCCTTTCTAGAAAACTACTCTGTTGATAAACATCTTCTGGGCTGCTACTCAGTCTTTGTAGAATTGACGGTTTTACTGGGGACACTTATGTTATGATGTGACCTGAACTGTGATCCAGGGATTAGATGTTTCCTGATGTATCAAATCTTAAAGTTGGACATGCATAGAAGCAGAATATCATTCAGCTGTGGTAGGTAGGAAATGGACCTCTAGAGGATCAAAAGTCAAAAATAAGTTACACTAGCAAGTAGTGCAGGTGCTCATGGCTCCCTTCCTTTACACTAATTTCTTGTCTTACAAATGACCTCTATATTTGCTTGCCCAAGTAACCTCAAAGAAACTTCTCTGAGATCCACTATTAAGGAAGAAAGGAATTTGGAACTCATTGACAGATGGTTCCGCCTCACTTTCTGACATTACCCCACAGCGGATGGCAACAACATTGTAATCCCATCTATGGGTGATGCTGAAGAAGAGTGGCTAAGGAAAAACCTCCCAGTGAGTAGAATTACAAATATCATAATTTATTGTTCATTTTGTACTGAAGGACACGTGGCTGGAAATAATACTAAGGTGTAGATAGAAGCTGATTCACAGGCAGAAAGTAATGGTTTTGATGTATACTCAGGGTCTTGAAAAGGAATATAACTGGAAATTTAGAAATAAGGAATTAGGACAGAAATATTGAAAAGATCTCTATGAATGAAGACAAAAAAAGACGAGTTATGTGTGTTTGATGTAAACAATCATCAGAGAGCAAATTAGGAGAGAAAAATCTTAATCTGGTATAAAAGATGATAAAATCTTTTTTTTTTTTTTTTGGTACCAGGAATAACTTCAAGGGTGCTTAACCATTGAGCAACATCCCCAGCCTTTTTTAACTGTTTTTTATTTTGAGACAGGGTCTTGCCAAGTTGCTTAGGGCCTCACTGATTGGCCTAGGCTGACCTTGAACTTGCAATCCTCCTGTCTTAGCCTCCCAAGTTGCTGGGATTGATGATCAATTCTTTAGATCCAAGTCAGTTCCTTTTCCTTGATATCTATTCCTTGCCCAGTGGGCTTGTAAACCAAGTGGCCAAGGTAGCATGGTTAGAGGTTATGCGTGGACTAAGCAGCATGGGATTTCACTCTTCAAAGTTAATCTGGTCACAGCCACAATTGAAAGCTCAATATGCCAACATCAGTATCTAATGCTGAGTCTCCAATATGGCATTTTTCCTGGGGTCATTAGCCCAGGAAATAAGTTGGCGATAAGTTGATTTTGTTGGGTCATTTTCATCCTGGAAGGGCCAAGAATTAGTTTCTAGCTGGAATAAACACTTCAGAATAAATTTACTTTCCTAAACTACAAGGCTTCTCTCAAAACCACCATCAGTGCATTTACAGGATACTTCACTCACCATTATAGTATTCCAAAGAACAATGCTTTTGACAAAAATCCTATTTAACAGTATATTAAATGTACAAACATGTTCATAGGTATGGAATTCACTAATCTTAACATGGTACTCACAATTCTGAAACAGCTTGAAAATTTACAGTGCCAGACAAATAATATCTTAAAGGTTTGAGTAATGTCCTACAGAATATGATATATGCTTTAAATTGATGACCGGTATGAAGCTGTTTCTTCCATATCTAAAGATTATATAGTCTTTATAGGCACGTTTTCTCTATTTCCCCTAATGATCAACTAATGGAAATTTTTTTTTCTTTCCTTGCAATGGTTTTCTCCAATGCTTCCTCAAGGGATCATTTTAGATCCCTCAGGTCAATGAAAAGAGACAAAGAGAAGAGATACTATCCTGACTGGAGTGATTAATCCATACTGTCAAGGGGAAATTGAATTGCTACTAAATGTGGAGTTAAGGAGGGGTATGTTTGGAATATAGGAGAGCCTCTCTAGTAACTTTTATTACTTCCACATCTATGGCAAATAGAAATCACTAACAACCTAATACAGGCAGGACTGTTATTGGTCTGGACATTACTATAATGAAGTTGAGTTCTACAATAAGGCAGGAAATCATGGCCAGTTCTGATAGTTATTGAAAGCAAAGATAACATAGAATAAGGAGTGGAGAAGTTTATAAATACCAGTCATAACCATGTGACCAATCAGAGATATAGGACTATTATTATTATTGTTGTTGTTTCTTTATTTTAAAAGAAATATGTCCACATTTATTTGAGGCAATTCTTTTATTTGTTTCAATTTTATTCCCCTACCAGGTAATATACCATATATTCATAATGACTAAGATTGGGATATCTAAAGGAATGGGTGTGACCTACCTTGAAGAAAAGTCAACAATCTCTCAGATTTTGTTCAATCAAGGGATTCAATTCCTCATTCGGTGGAGTTGTGTTTTTATTTTATGATGGGTGGTTGCATCAAGTTAGGCAGGCACATAATTTTACTAATGCCTTTACTTTGAAATTAGTTATAAAGATGTTTGCATGGATGTTAATTTGACAAAAATGAACTCTAGTTATTTTATACTGTGTCAGCTTAGTTAAGCCAAAACTTTTCCTAGAATCCCTTTCTCTTCATGGCTTCAAGTTTGTGTTGGTCAAAAGAAAAATAAACATGAGTTCAGAGGTAGAAGTGAGGCATCATCTTTCATTATATTCTGAAGATTATTATAGGATACCAGTCATCACTGCAGCTTGTGCAATTTATCATGGAGTTGCTGACTGACCTTTTGGTGTGGGATTGCAGCCAAGCCTGCAGCTCCTTCTGCTTCCATCAAATCATCTCCTTCCACTTCTCTTAACCTTGGATTATGTCCCCGTGTAGCTTCATAATAAAGACTCTAGTTTTGGGGCAGATTACCTAGATCATCATGATTGGAAGTGGTTTCTGTTTGTCCTATGGTTACCAATTTGTTACTACTTTCCACCACTTCAGGTCCAATTTTTTCTCCTGCCTGCTGTCTCTTGTGATCTACAGTCCCAACTCAAACCCATCACTATATGTAGAGGCAAATGTCTTCCATGAGCTATGTAAGATCTAATCCCTATAATAATTCTCTTATTTCATATCACCTATTGTAGCTCTGCTTCTTCAATAGAACACTAACTGAAAAAGTCCATGAAAGACAATTTCTAATAAAGAATTTTAAGATAGGAATTTCCCAATATAGTTATTGCTAATTTACTTTATGTAGTCATATTGTACTGGGAGTTTCCCAATGGATGAATTTTCTCAATTTTTAATATCTAGGAGCAAAATTTAATGTGTTACATCAGCTGCCAGAGTTATTGCAGTGGACATCTCTAGATTATAGGAGAGTTATGAGGTCAGGCCTTTTTGTGTCTTCAGTAAGATTGCTGACTTGGTTAAGTCCAGAAATCCATGATGTGTCTGGAAAAGAGCATATGCCTTCACATCTGCTGTTTTCTGCTTGAGAGAACTCATAATCCCATGCTGTTTTGTTGGTTAAAAATATCCTACTTTAAACACAGATAGAGAGGAAAGTGACCAAATTGTCCTGTTTGACTGCTGTATCCAAAATAAATTGGTTTCTATGCTAAAAGTCTAAGATTTAAGAGTTGGTTTAGGGAACTATTTCTATAGGAAAAGTGGGGCCCTCCTTTTGAATGAAATAAAAAACTGAAGGAAATTACTTATGAAGGAAGAACATATAATGCTCATTAAAAGAAGAATTGACAAAAGAAATAGCTGGTTTTAATTCTCTCAATTTAGTAATTATATTTCCTCTCTTGTATGTGAAAGTTGAACACCAAATGCAGAAACAGAGAGGGACTACCTCCTGTTCCCTTTTATAATCACCCAAATTTGTATTATTGGAATTCTCCAACAGTGTAAACTCTACTGCATGAGAAGTGACATCTCATCTGGATCTTACTGTGTTTCTTGGAAGGAGAAAATTGGTGCCTGGGGAACTCACATATTTTGCAAGTAAACACCAATCTGCTCTACTCTAGAAACTTGAAGTTTACACAGAGTATAATTTTTGAAAATATAGATATTAAAACTTGAAAAGGTTATTATCAGAGAAACTAGTACTTCCTTGAAAAGTAATTCCAAGACCCACTGTAAGTAGCAGAGTGTTTTGCTACTTTCATCACATTCACCCTCTTTCCAGAATTAGAAGCTGGAAATATTCAACCAAACTTGTGAAGACAAACCTACTTAGAATGTGAATTCAGTGTGTTATGTACAAAGAAAGTAACAGGTAATTAAATTATATTTTAAGTGTTAAATGCACTAGAGAGTTTATTATTTTTTGTCTCCTCCCATAATAAATGTGATTGTTTGTTACCTCCACATAAATACGTGCATCTAAAGGAAATTCCCTTCTATGGGATGATTTTCATAGATTTGAAAATTTTCTTTTAAACATGTGAGATATTAACGCAGCTACAATTCAAGCACAATGTTAACAGTGATGTTCAATTGAATGTACTTCTCCTCCACCAATCCACACACTCCCACACTAAAATCTCCACAGAATGAGAAAGGCATTTGTAGCTAAGGAAACTCATTTCTCATAATGGAAAATCTAAGTAGAGCTTACAATGAGGAATGATGAAACCTGCATGTAATATTATACTTAAATTCTTGTGCTGATAGGGCTCTTTTAGTTTACAAAATAAGATAAAAGATCAATAATGTCAGGTATTTAAAGCCAAATTATAATATGTATATTGAGTCATTTTTATGATACACAGACTAGAAACCACAATTTCTAGTTCCATCTGAGTTCAGTTCTCAGTTTCTCCATCAACTTATTGTGTCCCCTTGGCAAAGTTTATTAACTTTATGGTTTTCCATCATCTGTTACATGGGAATAAAGTATTTGACAAAATTCAATGACTCTGTGAAGCAAAACCAGGTCCTATTTGTGGCATATCATCAGATCTTACAGGATGAAAGCACTCCAAAGCCTTGGGTTTTATAATACCTTTTTTTTTTTTTTTTTTTTTTTTGCAAGAAGGAGCAGATGCTGATATTTCTCTAGACTAAAACAATGAAAGTGGATCTATAAAAGCTTTCTTTATTACCAAGATAAATTTCTAGACATTTCATCCTCATGTCCCCACAAAAATTGGTACTGTTTGGTTATACCATTGACAGATACTTTTTTTCTACAGGAACACTTGCAAACTGATTATTTTAGAAAGTCAAGAATATGATTTATTTCTAGAATTATTTCAGTATAATTCTTTGCACTTTAGACAGGAATAAGAAATAACAACTCCCAGAAAAACTTGCTGGGTACATAGTCCTTGGCTTCAAGGAAGGCAAGTGAAAACTATGGTCAGTTCATCTCCAAGAAAAAAAGGAAAAATAAGTATAACCTAACACAAATTTTCTGTGTTCGTTCAATATTTTTAAAAAGGCATTATTAAAAGAATTCTTACTTTGTTTTTACATTAAATGCTTTACAAAATTATGTGTGGGAGAAATCAGAAGAGAGAAATTGCTTGTAGTTTCCATGAGCAAGCTAACTGCTTTTTTGAAATGTGGCAGGTAATTGGAACTCTTGAAAATACTCTCCATTTTCACTTCAGATTAAAAAGATAGCTTTTAGAATCATGGCATTATCTCAGACAGATGCAGCATGACCAATATCCAGCTTGAAACAATAGGATCTTCAATTCCAGGGCATTTAATTTATGTCTTCTTTTCATGTGAATTATTTTTGAAAATGTGGCAAGCAATAAGTATCTAACTTTGGCTGTTTCTATCAGGGAAGTATTATAAATTTTAACTATACAATATTTACATCATCACCTTTTCCAATAAAAAGTTCAAAATTAAATGCTTCAACTTGCAATCTCATATTGATATCATGACTGCATTAAATCCATCATTAGTGAGCTTTCTGTTATCCCCAGGAAATTTAATTGAAGGTATTTTCATTTCAATGGAGAACGTGTTACTTATTGCCCCCCCCCCAAAAAAAAAAAAGATTACTCAATATCAGAGTAATGATTTGACCAGTGTGACTGCCTCAAAAGATATATGGATTAAGGTAAAAGACAGTCAACAAATGTTCATTGGACACCTCTTGTATGCAGTATACAGTTTTTTCTAGTCAATACAAATAATGTAAAAAGTATGCACTATATATGTCTATGAAAACTACTCTTTTTTATAGAAAATCCTCCATGATTAATATCTTATTATCTGATTTTCTTATTACACACACATACATCAGCCCTCAGCATAAACTTCTCACACTACTTCTACCCTTCTTACTATAAACCACTATTGTAATCCCAGCAGCAAACCACTGTATTCCAAGCAAGCTCTAATCTGCTTCAGGAGTAGGATTCACTGGGGGAAATCATTCTGCCCTTAGCAGAAACCAATCATTGATATAGAAGAAATAGTAAATTTTGATTTCCCCATCTCTCTTCTAGTCAGGAATTTAGAAATGTTCTATTTTATTTAATGAGAAGAAAGGAGGGGAGCTTATTCTTCTGTCCCCAATTGAGTGCCACACCAATTTGCTGCAATGTCCATTTTTATCACCTATGTTACATTATAGCACATTTATCAATAATTTTCTAAACATTAATTCTCTAAAAAAACAAGAAGGACTTGTGGAATTTCAGAGAAAGTTCGACGGAGTTTTATATCTTCATTGTTAGTTTCTACAATGGGATAGATATGGTAGACTCCATTATTTTTGTGTCTTTAGCTTTTGTCCTTTAATGATAGCTTCCAGTGCAGATGTCCCTTCAATGCGTGGCAAGGGCTCCAGTGAATCATTCAAATATTTAGGTCATTCTCTGCAGTTTTGATAAGAAAAGACAGATAACATTAATTTCATAGACTTAAAAGCAGAACTTCAATAACATAAGCGTAGTAAATGAACAATTTTTTTTCCACTTTTGCAAGATATGCTTTTAGAATAAGGTTCACTAGTTCGTGAAGAAAGAAATACGATGAATTATTTTCCAAAGGAAATGAAAAAAAATTGTATGATTTATGTCACTACAATAGAAAAAACAGCAACACACCTTTTAATTATTTTTCCTGTTTTAAAAACTTGCGAAATATAAAACTATCACAGAGAAATATTTCAACCCCTTAAGGTTTGTAATAAATATCACAGTCATGGAACTTAAGAGACTTATGACTTTTGTTTTTTTCTGTCCTGGTGACCTATATGAGTTATAAATTTCCTATGACAGAGAAAAATCTAATTAACCCTTTGTAACAAAGATGAGATTGTCTCTTCGGTGTCACAAAGGTGAGCCCTGCAACTATCAAGTAGCCAAATAAAGCATTTTAACATTTTGTTAGTATTCACTTTTTTTGTCTAGATTATTTTGTTATCTAATTTATAATATTTATGAACACAAAGCTCTTCCAAGGCTATAACTGTAAGAAACAAATAAGTCCAGTACTTCATCATGTCAACTGCTCGCTATTAATAAGTTCTCCGTGACACATTCAAAAAGTTAAAAAAAAAAGTTGCTGGAGTTCTCTTATCTTTTTCTAAATTTTTTTTTGTAAGTTGTAGATGGACAGCATGTCTTTATTTTATTTGTTTATTTTTATGTGGTGCTAAGGATCAAACCCAGTGCCTCACACATGCAAGGCAAGCGCTCTGCCATGGAGCTGCAGCCCCAGCCCAAGTTCTCTTATCTTAAAGAAGTAGTTTATTTTAGTTTCAAAATTTAATAGACTTTTCTTCAATGTTATGAATAAAATTGAAAAAAAAATGCATTATATTTTTGATTTTTTTCTCAACATTTTCTCCTTTTGAAATGTACTTACTTTTAACAAGACGTATTTTACTATGGATTTTCCACATTGGCCAATTTCTTTGTTTTACTTTTTTTAAAAGTTTTGTTTAATGACTTCCTAAGTTTAAGGTACACTTATGGTCCCCTCTGCTCTATAAAAAAAGAGTAATGGAAGAATTGGAAAATAAAATGATAGTAAAAGTTTTCTGTTATTCCTTTGGAAAACTTGGTTGTCTTCCCTTAGCCTCAGGATCTCTAACCAAAATGGGACCTCTTGAAAAAGATAACCCTGTTAGAGTCTGTAAACAAGTCAAAATAACACCTGGCATTTTGCCAGGGGAATGTTAGAGTTCGTAAACAAGTCTGGATGGTGCCTGGCAAAATGCCAGAGGGAGCGGTTTGAGAAGTAACAAAAGTGAGCCATTAAATGTGGAGATTCCTGATTGGTTGACTGATGTATCTAGCTTATGTTAATTAGATAAGCTGTGTGGAATGTATAAATACTGCTCCTGTCCTGCAAAAAATGGCTCCTACTCCTGCTGTATCAACGTACACACCGGGACACTCCGGGGTAAGTGACCAAAAAAAAAGCTGCCCGTCCATAGATAGGACGGGAGCAAATCTGCTCGTCCCTAGGCAGATAGGGCTAGAGGAAAAATGGCCATTTCGAGAAAATGGAGAAGATTGATACAGTATGTTTGTGTCTTGTTTTGTCTCAGTGTATTGTATTGTCTTTGTGATGAAAATATGGAAGGGGTGAGAAGTAAATTACTAAGGGAAGAAGGCACCCCAGTGGAACCAAGAATAGTTAGGGCATGTGTTGATAAGAGCCCAGGAACTCTAGTCAGAAAGAAAAAGAAAGTTCAGAAGAAGAAGGATTATCAGGAAAAAAGTTGCAGCAAAAGGCTATTACTAAATACTTTTCGTTACCGGAGGGTGCGTGAAGCGGAGAGGTGGCTGCCGAGTGTGCAAGCTGGTCACAGCGCAGCAAGGATTTTCCAAGAGGTGGCGGCCACTGGCCCTTCCCGCCTCCTGGCCAGGGAGCTGGCTCTTCCACTGCTGGAGCCCAAATCTAGACCTGACCTGGAGGCACAGTCTCGCAGGCTCTTGCTCCCTGTGCCCAGTAGCAGTTTGAGTCCGGGACACTCCCCAGGGCCATCTGGGGCTGCCCAGGCACTACAGCCAGCAGAAGACGCTACTGGTGTCCCTGATGTTTGGTCATTTTCAATGCCAATAACTAAGCTACAATGGTTTTCCCACACCTGGAAGCTAATGAGTAATGAGCACTATTAAGGCTTATTTCAAATGTAAAAAACCTTGAGATAATGTACTAAATTGTTCAGAAGGTTGTTTTCTTAGTAGAATGCTACAGGATTTTCTTTAGCCATCCGGAGTTCCTGCCTTCGTCCCAGTGCTGGTAAAGACCAAGGTGGAAGAATTTCCAGTGTTGCTGAAAACCGGATGAGACTTCGGCTGAGAAAAAGACGAAACTTCGGATCAAGCTAGCTGCCTGCAGAACTTACCTGGACTGTGATTTAAGCTAGCTGCCTGCAGAACTTACCTGGACTGTGATTTACCTAGACTGTGAGTTAATCTATTGAGACACTGCTTTACCTGGACTGAGACAACAAACTGTAATCTACAACAAATTGTAACTCGGTATCTTTGCTAACGGTGTCATTGCTGGTATAATTTTTCCAAGGGCTTCCTGCATGGAGCCATCAATTGGCTTGGTATTGTGGCATTTTGTATCCTCCCTTTCTGTTTGTAGCAGGTTATTTATGGTGTTTCTGTAAAAACCACTATGGTCGTTATTTAAATTAAACAAAAGGGGGAAATGTTAGAGTCTGTAAACAAGTCAAAATAACACCTGGCATTTTGCCAGGGGAATGTTACAGTTTGTAAACAAGTCTGGATGGTGCCTGGCAAAATGCCAGAGGGAGCGGTTTGAGAAGTAAAAAAAGTGAGCCATTAAGTGTGGAGATTCCTGATTGGTTGACTGATGTATCTAGTTTATGTTAATTAGATAAGCTGTGTGGAATGTATAAATACTGCTCCTGTCCTGCAAAAAATGGCTCCTACTCTTGCTGTATCAACTTACACAAGTTATTCGTCACCCCCCCCCCCCCCCCCCCCCCCGGTTATTTTGCTGCCGGACTGCGGCATGACCCCAGCTGGAAAAGAAGTAAAGAACAAGGGACATGGCAGAAAAATGAGGATGATAGTCCAAAGAGCACTAGTAGCTTGATTTGATATCAGAGAAACAATGAAAGTTTTTAGTCCTCAAATTCAATGTCAGGTTTTTGTAAACCTAATGGACCCATAATTTACTGAAGCAAAGAAGTCCAAGGATATTGTATAAGCCTGATCTTGTTCCTCACTTAGCTTTGTGTCCAAGAGGGATGATAACAACCTTCAGATCACAATCTTATCTAAACTACGTATAATTTATAATTATATGTGTAAATTTTTCCCATTAGTTAAATCACCTCATCTGAAATTAATCATTTTATTTAGAGAAAAGGTGTGAATGCACAATGTTTAAAAACTTGGAGGGCTGTAAGAAGTTTCAAGTCAATCCATGACCCATGGTAATTTTCTGCAATAACTCTGTTCTATAAAAACATAATGTGAACTACACATATATTTTTAATTTTTCTAGTAATCACTTGAAAAATAAAAAGTGGTTGACCTTAGTTTTAATAGCATGTTTTATTTAACCCAATATATCTAGAATTTTATCACTTGAATAATAAATATAAAAATTTTAATGAGAAATTTAATAGTTTTGGGTTTTAAGCCCTTAAAGTCTATTTATTTATTTATTTATTTATTTATTTATTTATTTATTTTAAGTAAAAATAATTTCTTAATTTTTTGTTCATGGTACCCTTACCACAATTTACAGGGCAATGAACCTTAGGTACTGAATATAAAAAGATAAGTTATAACAAACAAAACACCTCAGTGCCAGGTGTGGTGGTGCACACCTTTAAACACCAGTGGCTCAAAAGGCTGAGGAGGAGGATCTCAAGCTCAAAGCCAGCCTCAGTAATGTATCGAGGCCCTAAGTAATTCAGGGAGACCCTGTCTAAATAAAATATAAGAAAGGAGATGAGAATGTGGCTTAGTGGTTAAGTGCCCCTAGGTTCAATCCTTGGTACAAAAAACAATGTAACAAACAAAACAAAACAAAAACCAAACCTCAGGAATATATATCAAATTGATACTGTATTGCATTAATTAATAGCTGCATTTTAAAAGCAAACTGTGGCCATGAAAGTCCTGAACAAGAAGGGTTTCCTGTTTAAGCTGCAGTTATTTTTCTGACTGTGGGTCATCATTCTTTTCGTGGGAGAATTTTACAGTTCCTCTATTGCATTTGGACGATTGTCTCACAGTAACCTTCAGCTTTCCTAACTATTCTTCACTCTTCTCCTGCTAAGAACAGTGGCCCTTTTCTGCTGTTTTCAAAAACTTATGCTAACGTCTTCTCTGATATAAGGGGGGGCTGACTCAAAATGGGGTAGGGAGGAAGAGCATGAGAAGAAGATTACCACTAAATAGGGAAGAGAGATGGGAGGGAAAAGGAGGCAGAAGGGTATTTGCATGGAAGATGGAAGGAGACCCTCATCGTTATACAGAATACATGTATGATGTTGTGAGGAGAAAAAAAAAGTGTGTCACATTAGATTGGGTAGAGAGAAGTGATGGGAGGGGAGGGGAGGGAAAGGGGGGATAGGAAGGGAAGCAGAATAAAATAGACATTATTATTGCTGTATGTATATAGGTATGTATGACCAATGTGATTCTGCAACCTGTACAATCAGAAAAATGAGAAATTATATACCCCATTTGATTCAAATGTATGAATAGTCAAGATCATTGTACTGTCATGTGTAACTAATAAAAAAAAAAAAAAACTTATGGTACTGCATGGACCACTACCATCACGAGGTCTGTAAGTACCACCATAGGGACTACAGTACTTCTTCCACCAAAACTGCGTACTTTCATGTGTTAACAATTTGGTAATTTTCATCTACTGTAATTTCCCAAATCATTATAGTTTCCACCACCATAGTTAACCACCACCAAAATTTTTGCTTCATTGTAACCATCATGTCTTCCTCAGCAACTAACATATTCATTACCTTGGTTTCCACATCCTGATCCACTACCACTATATCATCTCTTACTGTTATAACCATGACTATTGTCATAAATGTCACCTTTAAACCTATTATATTCACAATTACATCTTCCATAGCAACCTCTGCTGTCACCACTTTCAACATGATGCTCTTCTGCTCCACCAAAGTTACCACTACTGCAAAAATCTCCTCCTAAGTTTCCTCCATGATCCTAGAAGTTGCCAAATCCACTTCCTTGACCTCTGTGCAATCCAGTAGACTGAATCTCTTGCTCGGAAAAGAACTTTTTCACTTCACAAATGTATGTATTAGTAGTGTGGTATTTCTGAATAACAATATTATCAACTATTCTAAAGTTATAAAAGCAAAATTTTCCCACATTGTCTGTCTTCCATTTCTATAGTTTCAATCTTACCATACTTTTCAAAGTAGTCTCTCAAATTATATTCTTCTATATCATCTTAAATACTACCAACAAAATTTTTCTTCATTATTGGGTGGGCACTGGGCTTCACATAATTCTCTCTAGAAACAGTTCTTGGATTTCACTATTCATCTATCAATTTATGTGGCTAGGAATAAATTGCTAAATCCACCTCTTTAACACAAGAGTAAGTCACAAAACCAAAATCCCTGGAACATTTTGTTGGAGGGCCACTCATTACCACAATCTGCGAGTGCACCCCATTTATCATAACATTCTGTAATTTAGTCTGTAATTTCAAAGCTCAGATCACCAATAGACAACTTTCTCAACTGCTCTGCTTCCTTTGATCATGGTCATCCATTTTGAGATTGGACTTGCCTCTTTTAACTCTTGAGTCCAATATGAGCTCTCAAAACCTTGTGTGATTTTATCGTTGGAGCTCATCTATTATGACTTTTAGAAGTGCCATATCTCAAAGATATAATAGCCACATTGGCAAGTGGCCATCATATTGGGCAGTGTAGGACTATATCAAATAGCTGCTTATTCAGAAACTATTTAGATGAATGACTCAATGAACAATAAAAGTTTAAAAATTATGTGGTAATATTAATATAAAAATTTATAAAATTGAGAGAGATTATTAGAGTGATAAAGGAATTTCCATAAGGTCTGTGGAAGAAATAGTATTAGACCAGGAAACAGGAGATATATGAGTTTTAGTGAACTTCTGTTCTTATTTCATTGTAAGGCTTGTCAAATAAGCTAAACTCCATAGTTATTACTTCTAAAAGAAGCCAGGGTCAATGATATCTTTGGGTCTTTGTAAAGTGAATATAAAGATTCTATGGACAATGTCTGGGGTGTAGAAATTTTAACAAGAAAAGTAAGCCATTTTCATATTTGGTGAATATTAATAACCAGGATCTTACCTTAAAAATGTCATCTACATCTTTTCATGTTGGCCTCACAAGGCAGTCAGAATAATTTTAGTAAATCTCGGCAAATCATAACCTATGATCCATTCTTAAGATCTATTCCTGAGCTTTTCATATCCAAATATTATATTTTGTCAGCACAGCTTAGTAATCCCACATTTAACATGTTCAAATTACATGTATAAAACTAGATTAATTAATTAATACGGATACATATAAAATGACTCAGTATACTGAAATATGCATGGAAAACTCACTCACTTCTGAAATGATAATTTAATAGATGAATACTATGTATAAACTTAACCAATGTCCATTTAAACTGAAAAGTGAACACTATATAAATGTTTAAACCCCACATGACCTGGCATTGAGTCCATAAAAATATACTGCTCAGATGTCATACTTAGAAGATTATAATTGATGGATGACCCCAGCTGCTATACTGGGATTACATTGCCTTACTTATTCTGAGATCACTGCAATGAGTCATGGACTCACTATGAAGGTACTTGGGTAAGTCCCATATGATGAAGGACTACTCTCTGAGATGAGGTTTGCTCTAGGACTACCCATTGGTCTTGACAAAACTTTATTAGGACAGAGGATCATTGAAGAATGTTCCTTCTAATGCTCCTGCCTTTATATAGCCTATGTCTCTCACATACGGGGACCATATCTGTCATTTATGCAGTTTATACTTTTTGATTATAGCATTATTTTTTAATATATTCAATCACATTTTGGTTTAGTTTCATAGATTTGAGTATATTAAATTAATTTGCACATTCCTGTTCTAACCAACAATATCTTGTAGGCCATAATACTTCCAAGTTTGTAGGTAGCATTTTTCTGGGTTGCCCAAGTAGTGAACAACAAAAGATGTGATATGAAAAGATAAATATTTTTATTTTATTTTTAAATTTAAAAATATGTAAAAAATCTTGTCTAAAATATTATGCTATAAATCTATTAACCATTAATTTATTTCAGTATTTTCAAAAATATGCTGTCATAAATGCTATGGACATGTAAATATCCACATAACACTATAACCTGCAATGTCAATATTAGAATAAATTAAAATAAAAATAGTTTGGAAAATTAAAATGAATATTATAACAATTAAGATAAAAATATAATGTGATTCTGGGACAATAGTCTACTTTTTGTAATATATTAATTAGAAAATGTCTACATGTCATTTAATTCTGCTTATAGATTAAGAAGTCTCTAAAATTTATATAAAGAAAACACATAGTGAAATGATTGTGTATATTTAATTTCAAAGATAGATCAGAGATCAATGTAATAAATATTTTCAAAAAGTTGAAGAGATGTCATGTAGAAAATTGTCACTTTTTTCAGTGTACTTTCAGAGAACAATGTGCTGACAGTTGATAGGCAAGATTTTACTCAATATGAAGAAAAATATCCTCACGATAAATTTAAGTCACTTTTTTGGATTCAATTACCTGAATTTAATATGCCACTTGAGGTGTGGGTGAATTGTAATTTTGGAAGAAAAATGGAATACATTATTTTATTTTCTGTACTCTCAGAAATATAAATATGTTTTTATTAGGTTGTCCACAATAATGAATGATACATTAGCACAGAAATTAGGGATGAAGTTCTCAATAAAAATGTCTACTGAAGAAAATCCTTGCCTTGGAGAAGATGTATCCTCAGTAATCTCTTCTGAGTGTTTCAGCCAGTTCTCCATGACTTTCTGACAATGTTCTATCGCAGCATCAGCTGACCCTCACAGAGATCCAACAGCTTTCATCCTTGCTTCTTCTGTCTGAATCTCATACTTCAGGGCCTATCTCAACTGTTTCATTGTCCACTGGTCCTGGTCCTCTCTGATATTCTCTGGCACAGTTGTTCTGTATGTCTGTCATCATATGTGGGGGTGAAGAGTAAGGTGAAATTACACAAACACAGGGAATCACTAAGAATATGAATAATGAAATATCTGAATTGTAGGCCATCTGAGAACACATATGTGCACTCAAGACACATGTTCACAATGACCTTATTGATAGAACTTGTACTTCCTTCTCTAATTATGGTTGTCCTGTAAGAAATCACCATTAATTTATAAATTCATAAATTTACCTTTTGTGCTAAGGACATGGATATAAAATGGTGATGTATACTTTGAAGGGACTCACATTTTAGAAGAAGAACACAGGCTGAGAACTCCTATAGCGTGTCCCTTGTTCTTCTGCACAGTATATTTCTGCATAAAAGTGGCCAGTAAGAAATGACTGATGAAAGCATGGAGATTTGTTCTCTCTTATGCCTCAGCACAACACTTTCTAGCTCTTTACTGACTGACTGTGGCCAATGTTCTCTGCTTATTTTCAAAGGAAAGGTGAGAAGAGTTAAGAACTTAATCTAAAAATAAAGAAACTAGATTTAGTACTGAAATTTCTAACAATGGTAATTAGTTGAAAGCATCCTGTGCTAACTTAAAGATTACTAAACACAATAACACACATACCCCTCCAGTGGGAAGGGTCCATGGGAAGAACTGAATAGAGACTACGTGATTAGACCAAGACCCCCTTGAACTGCTAGATGGCATGGATCTGTTGTTCACTTGCAAGTCTTCTTTGATTGTTGACAGAGCACACTACAGTCATCCCAGAGATGCCACAGACCTGCCTCAGAGCCATTGTGGAGCTTGAAAATTCATAGGGTGCATCCTTATCTTAATACAACAGCTTAATACAGGATTATCTCCAAGACAACTTTGACCACTTTGGTAACTTTAGAGAAAATTTTTTTTAAAAGATCTCATTGACTCCTTCAAAAAGTGCACTGAAGTTACCTTACTGCTGAACTGGTTCCAGTACTTTCTCCTGAGGCTGTTGGCTTTTAGATTCATGTCAGCCTCTGAGATTACTGTGAGTCTGCAGTCTACGTACTCTTCAAGGACCATTGCCAAATATAAGAGTAGAATACATTTCCTGTATTATTAATAAATAAATCAATTCTACTTTCTTCTAATTAAATTTTTGGTTACTTTTTAAAAAAACGCATTACTTTGAACTAACTATAATGCAATTCACCTCCTGTTCCTCTATCTACCCAGGATTTTAAATACTTTCACCACTCATTATGTGTATCATCACTAAAGGAGAAGGGGATGGTGACACACGCCTGTAATCCCAGGAGCTTGGGAGGCTGAGGCAGGAGGATTGTGAGTTCAAAGTTAGCCTCAGCAACTTCCAGGTGCTAAGCAACTCAGTGAGACCCTGGCTCTAAATAAAATACAGAATAGGAATGGGGATGTGGCTCAGTAGTCAACTTCCCCTGAGTTTAATCCCTGGTACCCACCCCCCCCCCAAAAAAAGAGAGAAGGGTATAGTAAGACACCATGTTGCTCAATTCACCCTTTCTGTTTCCACAAAACTAGCCAAGTTAAGAGAACCATTAGCAAGGGCCAGAAAGTGCAGATGCATATCATCTTAGAGGACTTGCTTTCTCTTATGCATATTGGGAAGTAGAAAAAGTTAGTGTTGTATGTAAAGCTACCTTCTTGCATGAACATCAAGACAATTGCTCTTTGGGATGCTGGCAAACTAAGCAAGCTAATGCTAATGCTAATAATGTCACTGCTTCTGTAGCCTAACATAAGAACTTTGAGTGGGGACTGACAGGAAACTGAGGTCACTGTGGAAAGGATATATGGTGCCCATCCAGATGACCACCACTGGACAAAATGTGAAGGAGAAGAGGAGCTCCTTGGCAAAGCACAATGAGGGACAGACAGTGATACTATCTGTAAGCCTGTTACCAATGAACTCTTCTTTGGAACAGTCTCTGATTTCTATAAGCTTTCCCCAGTATAGCATATGTCTCCCTTGCTGTCTCTGGGCATGTTCTTTGGCCTGAATGTAATTTACCCCACTGCCCTTGTTCAGCTGGACTATAGAGATGAGAGTCTGACATTACACCACTCACAGAAGAGAAAGTCATCTACTAATATGAAGATTTCAACATCTATGATCCTTGTTCAGATCATTTATAAAAAAATTTAAGTGCAATAAATTCTAAAGCAACATCAAGTCACATTGTTCTATTTGGAGAAGTTCATGCTATATGTATCTTTATTTTTGTCTTTTCTCATGCTTTACCATTCTTGATAATATTCTAGTTTTAGAATCAAGAGGCAGTTTCATGAAGAGAATTCAGAATTATGTTCGTAAGCTGGTTTTATTCAGGACTAAGGTTGATCATAACATTGAAGTTCCAATTCCATCATTTTCAATGAGCAAACACCAGTTACTAATCTCCCACAATTTCTCAAGAGACTAGCTCAGAAACTGGGTCAAGTATATCTTTATTTCTAAAAATTAGTAAATAAAGCAAATGATAATACCTAAGGATCTCACTAAGTAATTGAAAATACAAATATCCTAAATTTCCTCTTATCTTTGTCAACATACATATTTCCTTTCTTTAGCAGGAAAAAATGTCACTTATTCGGGATTATTTATTATGAAATCTATACAATTTAATCATTAATTTAGCTAGTATATTTCAGTTGAGAAATTCTATCCTTTATAATGAAATGTATATGTGTTCATGATGAGAAGTTAATTGATCTCTGTTGATATTTTTTCCCTAGAGGAATTGGAGATCTATCAAGTTTCGTTTTCCTAACTGAAAACTGAAACTCCAGTGCAAACAGTTTTAATAAGAAAAGATATTGTCTCTGTAATAAAAAGTCTAGATACAAGATGAGTTCAGGCTGTTGGACATGGAAGCTGTGGCTCAGTTTCTCTCCATCCCATTTGCTTTACCTTCTACCATGTTTAACTTAATGTTTAGAATAGGAGAGGGACAACTTCTAGTCACTGAATATAGAGTTGGCAGTGTCCATTGGAAGGAAATGCTCATCTCGTCTCTCTCTCTTAGCAGCAAGGACTCCTTGCCCAGAAGTCCCACAGAACACTTCTCTCACATTTTCTTCTCCTGCATTTGTTCATTAGGCCTCTACCATAGGTAGAGTGACAAGGGAAATGTGATGGGCTTAGACAAATCATTTAGTCGACCACAGATGAGTCTGGTAGCAAAAAAAAAAGTGTATATGAGTCTATAAACTTTTGAAAAATTTCAAAAATTTTCATTTGTAAATTCTTTCAAATAAATGGACAAATGAGTTTTATTTGGGCAAAAATATACTGTACATGAATGATCAGAGCTCCATTATTTTTAAAGACTATATGCAAAGTAGCAATCTTCCACTGAAAAGCTATTAGCTCATATTCCAAAAGATGTGATTTTTAACAGCTTTGATTGAAACATATTTGATTTGATATCTTATATCTTTTAAAAGAAGTCATCTAATATTAATGAAGACAAATGATACAAAAATTATGAAAAATGAAATATTTAAATTTCCCTGAAGCTGCCCTCATTCTCAGATTATTCCTCCTTCTGGAAAAATATAAGAAAAAACTCACCACATGGTACAGTTGTATCTGGAATCTCTCTCAAAGGCCCTTCTGATGATTGCTTGATTGCCAGCCAGTGGCACTACTGGAAGCTGGGAGAACCTTTAAGAGGTGAGGTCTACTAGGAGTTCTTATGTATTGGGATTATATTCTCGAATAGGACTGTGGGAACCTGCTTTTTTCCTTTCCCTTTTTAATGTCATAGGCATAAGGTAAGCTGCTTTGCTCCACTATGCCACTGTGGTTGGGATTTCCTTTCCATGCAACATCCTTGTTCCATTTGGTTTTTCTCATGCTTAATTTGGGATATAACACTTCCATCTTATGCTAAATTTCTGCTAGGCTGACCTAATCTTTTATGGTTAACATATCCAGGTCTACATAAGCAGTTCAAGAACTATGGTCATTTGATGTCCAATGATCAGCTGTTTTACTTCTACTTAAGCCCAAGAGCATTCCAAAAGTTGTTTTATGAAAGCTGTGCACATATCTGTCTTATTTAGCATGTTCTTTCTCCAGAAAACTTGAGGTTTATCAAAAGGCATATGACTTGCTCTGGTAAATGCATAATCCTCTTCCAGAATCCCAGGGACCTGCCTTGTGATTATTCCACTGGGGTGTGTCACAAGTTCCATAAGTTATTCTTTTCTAGTCATACAGTTATAACATCATAGCATTTGCAAAATCACATGCCTTGAATGTCAGGGCTATATTTACAGCAACCTGTATCTCCTGTTTCTTTCCATGACCAATCTGTCTCTGTGAGGGCTGGAGTGGTGAATTAAATGGAGAAATGATAGGAATAATCACCTCTGTGATTTGTTTAGATTATTATATAAGAAAGACATAATATTCATTATCCTTCAAAGGCTGCATATATTGTTTTTAGTTCTCTGTCTTGCTTGGGAGAGGGGTAATTTCGGAAATTTCCACTTAACCTTTGCACTGCTATAGTTCTTATTTCCCGGGCCAAAAGCCACTATGGTATTTGTAACAGCTGCCAAGCAAATCAATCTGAAATGTACATATAGACTAGAGAAATGCCACTGCTTAGGTCTGTCAGCCAAGTGCAACCACAATGTGACTGTGACCTGGCCTCCATTTATTACTTGGTCCATATATAACACTTTTCTTATAGGGGTCCAAATGATGGTATGGATTTGGATTACCAATGCAAACTCAGACCCTGGAATCCAAGAGTCTTCAAATGTCCATGCATGTCTCTTTATTTGCATATACAGTTATCTGAGTAAATGGTGATAGGTCACTATTTGAAGAAAATAGTGGGGAAATCATTACTGTATAGTTTCTTTAGTGGACTTCTCAAGAAATTATACACATTTTCCTTTCTTTTCTTTTTTTTTTCTTTTTGGTGCTGAGGATTGAACCCAGGGCCTTGTGCTTGTGAGACAAACACTCTACCAACTGAGCTACACTCATTTCTATCAATGAGTTCTTCATGCAAAAACAAGTTCAGTCTAAAATTGGACCAACAGTCATGATTTTTACTGGGATGACTTCCATTAGATACTCAATCATCCATTTTTATTTCCTCTGATGGTAAAAATTATCATTTATTTGTGCCTAGGCAAATGGCTGTCTTTTAATCAGATCAGTAACTCTTCACATGTCAGACACCCCTGGCTACCTCTCCAGATTCTCATGTCATTACAATAATTGAAATACATTTTTTTTCCTGATGCTTGAGAAACATCATCTGGTCTCTTCTTTTTTCAGGGTCATATAATCTACATCGACATTGTGAGACAGGTTCTATAATAACCTCCCCATCATTAACCCTAGTTGGGAGAGGAGGTTACCACTAAAATTTAATGATGCTGATTCTGTTGCCATAATGTTCCTTATAGCCTTGGTATGTGGTGGGTCCTTTGGACTTTCATCTGGAAAACAAGAATCTGTAGGATTTGGTGGAGTATGTACTGTATATCCATTTCCATATTTTCACTTTTAAAATCTCTTCTTTCAGTTTTTGCCATGGATTTCTGTCCTTTCAACTTTCTTCATTATGGTCTGTCCCACTGTGTGCTTCTAAGTATAATCCTACTAGCAAGTTTGCAATATCTTCCTGACTCCTCACCAGGAGGTTCAGTCTAGTGCTTTCCTGGTGCACTTCCATATCAACGCATTCTCCCAGAGTCAAGAACATGTATTAATAACCTTTATGGAGCACCTTCAGAATACAGTCCTGTCTTTACTTCAGTGGCTTCTGCCAATTTATGCCAGCTAAGATCTTGCAACTATTTTGTTATATAGTCCACTTTCTTACATATCAAGTATAGCAATACCCCAGGAATGTTACATTCTAACTTATAACAGTTATTATCAGAATGGTGAAAAAGAGAGGTGAAAGGCCACATCCTGAAAAGTGATGAATTATTTTTAATAAAGGGGAGGTGTGTGTGCATATAATTGTGAGTGTGCATGTGTGTGTGTGTGTGTGTGTTATTTGTGTGTGTACGTAGTGAGGACACAATGCACTTCTTCAGGAACAGAAGATTGAAAGGTGGTAGAGAATTCAAAATATATAGAGGGAAATCCATTTAGATATCATTAGTCCATTTAGGGGAATCCACCTAAATATCAAAATCTCAAATTTTCCCAATAAGCACCCTGAAAACAGACTTTTCTTGGATAGGTGTTTAGTTTTCTTTACAGTTCAGTCACTCAGACAACCAGATCATAGATAACAGTCCTTAATTTTCTCTGCTCTTTTCATTCAGGAGGTGAGATCATCTGGATTTCACACTTGTTTTTCAATTGTGTGTTACTTGCCCTTATTTGTTCTTTATATTTCTGTAGTGAATTCAACAATTTCTAGAAATAGTCATCCATTATTTGAACTCATTAATGAATCTCCTTCTGTTGATACTACCCAAATTTACTTGTTAAAATTTTAATAATTGGACTTCCACCTTGCATCAAGGATAAATTATGTTCCTCCCTAATGCCAGTGATGAGATACTCATCCAATAAGATGAATGGATGTGACTAACAAAAAATTCCATCTTATTGACCACTTTCCTGAGCTAATTATACATCTACTGTTTCAGTATGAGGGTCTTTGAAGTGCATACTGAGACAATATGGATAGCATACTATTAGCTGCTTATGAGGATGTGATATTTGAAACTGGGGTTTTTAGATACAAGAGAGTATAAATGGCACCCTGAAGCTCTCCTGTTAAGGGATATATATGGAAAAGGCACAAAAACCTCATTATAAATCTGGATTTTTTACAACTTATCTGTGTACGCGATTCCTGTGTACATGATCAAACACAAATCCCTATTATGTCAGTGTGAATCTAAAGGCTGGTCCTCCAAAAGCTCAAACTGACATATCAAAGGGTTTAACAAAAGAGATATTTAGGAGTGTTTGTAGCTATACCCTCACTATTCACAAATTTCTGTATAGGAAAGAGTAGTTGTATGGTGGATGCTGCCTTGATCAAGAATCTCTCTCAAAACCAAATATGAATGCTAATAATATCACACAAATTCTTTCATTTTTATTTATTATGACTTTACACATTTGTTTATAGGTGGTTTTGAGTCATTGATGTTACTGAGTTTTCTATTTGGAGCTACTCACAGATATGAAGAAGTGAAAAGGAAATCATTCATGCACTTTTTCTGGGATCAATAACCTCAATCTGACTGATTAGTGTCCTCAAATGCTATCACAGTTGATTGCAGAACCCTGAGAACAAAAGTGTAGGTGGTATAGGAAAGATTATTGTTCTCACTATGAACTCTGATTTTTTTTTTCCTCTCAGGTTACTGAAGGAAGATCCTAAAGGAAAATGTAGGTCAAGTGCTTTTATTCCCTGCAAATTTCATAAGAGCAATCACAAAATCACAGTGACTGGCCTGATTTTCAATGTTGGAAAGAGATGGGCAAAAGTAAAGAAAGCCATGGACAAGAATTTTTAAATAGTATTCTAAAATACAAAGTAGCACATGTCATTTTTTAAAAATTAGAAATATATTAGATTAATTTATCCTGATTTAACTTTGTCTTATTAGGCTTGGCTTTTCATATGACTACTTTTAGTTATTATCTTCATCATATTAACGTGATGAAGTAAGAAAAGGAAAAATTGAAATGTGTTCATAAGGCACCATGTTTAATGTGCTCTAATTCCCTAATTATCACACAACTCTTCACAAAACAATTGTTTCCTAAACATTTGTTTACAAGAGGCTGGATCTGCTTTCTTCATTAGTATAATTATTGAAAAGTCAGATCTACACTTTTGTTTATAAATATCATGTCAATTTGAAAACATAATTTATATAACCATTTGGAGTTATCTAAATTAACTTTTCTTGTATTTCAAGAAGAGTGTTATTTTAATTAGGACAGCATCAATTTAATTAATAATATAATTAAATATGTAATGAAACTTCCTACTGTATTAGAATTGGCTATGATGAATCTGCAATGCTAACGCACTGTGAAATATTTGAAGAGTGACTGCAATTAGGAAAGTAATGCAAAAATCAATGGAGCATTCTTGGGAAAATCACTCTTATTTCTTAGGGTCTCAGTTAACTCATTAGAAAAGATAGCATTTGTCTTGTCCAGAATTTCCAACTACAGGATTTAGTCGTAATAACATAGCACAAACAGTTATGAAATTAATCGTAATAAATTTGCTGCATAGTGGGGATGAAGGTTAGAAATATTATATGGTTCTCCCTTATCAGTATTTTTCTATTGCAATGACTAGTTCTTGAAGTGGGGACTTATGTCAACAGTGAAAACAACAAACAGAACCCAAGTCAAAATAAGGATAAGTGTCAATGTCAGTTTCTACCAAAGAATAAGAAATGTATGCGATTTTTGTGCCAGGGGAAGAAATTGTAGGGAAGGATAAAGGGGAAAAAAAACCAAACAAACAGAAATCCAGTGCCAATTGGCATGACACAGCATTTTAAGCTAACTGATACATTTTTTTTTGTAAAGAATAGAGACAATCTGATAAGCTTGGGACAGTTCCTTGCTTCTTGTATGTAGCTGATAATATTGTAATAAGGTTCAGCACTTACCTTTCCTTATTCCTACAGCTTGATAATTTTGATTTACTAGAGGAGAAAAAAAAAAGACAAGAAAGGAACCAAAGCAGGTTTAGAAAATTCCAAGTTAATTGACATTAAAATAATTGCTTCAGATTGGGATTTTCATACAAGTGTCTTTAAAAGTGCTTACAATAACTTACTGGTGTAACAGGAACTTGTAGGTTAAAACTGTATAAAGAGAACAGTGCAAGTATCTCCTAGAATATAGGAAGTGTTGTTGTTGTTGGTTTCTTTTTGGTATTGGGGGTAGAAAACTCAGGGGGCATTCAATCACTGAGCCACATCATTAGCCCTTTTTTGTATTTTATTTAGAGACAGAGTCTCACTGAGTTGCTTAGGGCCTTGCTAAGTTGCTGAGGCTGGCTTTGAACTAGTGATCCTCCTGCCTCAGCTTCCTAAGCTGCTGAGATTCCAAGCGTGTGCCACTGTACCCAGCAGTTAGTTGATTTTTGAAGTTTGGTTTTATATCAATAGAAAATCTAGATATCTATATCTGGATATACACATACACACATACATACATATACTTCTACTATAGTAGCCCCAAAGCAAAAAAAAAAAAAGTCTACTTCTTACTATGGTGGATTTATACACAAATATGACTTTTTTAAAAAAAAATGAACTAGTTTTTTTCTTATGATTTTTTTTAGTAGATGGACACAATACCCTTTATTGTATTTATTTTTATGTGGTGTTAAGGATTGAACCCAGTGACTCACAAATGATAATATGCGCTCTACCACTTGCAGTTTAAAAACTAGACAATATTAGTTTACCTTGAGTAGAAATTTGAGTTTTCTTTTTATACTAAAAAAATGCTAATGGGAGCTCCAGATCAAAGATTAAACTAGTTATTAAAAATGAATTTATATTTTCCCATAGCTAAGTTCTGGCACATGATTTTTGGCCTTATAAAATAAAGGTAGTTGGAGTACATCAAGATGTGTGTAATTTTATTTTTGAAAACTACGATGGAGTATGATTACCCTTTAAAGCCCTTCACTTTCTTTTGTATTCTAATAAATATTCTTGATTGAATGGAAATAGTAGCGTTCTAACCAAGTTATTGGGAATCAAATATACCCTGGAAAGTTTCTGTAATTTTATATATTACACTATCATTTACCATTAGGTTTATAGTAGGAAATGTTCATTCTCCTTACATTAGAGATAACTTAATTGCCACCAGCCTTATTCTACTTGTCTTTTAGTTCTTGGGAAAGGATGAAAGTTTTGAGCAATTGTGGGAAGATAAAATGAAGAAAGCGTCCTTAGAATTCTGATAGAATTCCAAGAATTCTATCAGACATCCCTATCAGATGTCTTAAGACTGGCATTGCCTGCCCTCTCATCTGGTAGCAACAATTGCTCATTTAGGTGTCTTTAAGACTAAAAATAATAATAAAATTATATGGCCATTTTAAGGAACAAAAGACTAAGAAAAATAGATATTAACTAGCTTCAAGAAGCCCCTTCTTGGTCTGGGACTATAGTCCCTGTACCAAAGTACTTTCCTAGCATGCGTGAGGCACAGGGTTCGATCCTCAGGACCACATAAAAATTAACAAATAAAATAAAGGCATTTTGTTCATCTACAACTACAAAAACAAAAATGTTCCTTCCCTATACCTTCCCTTCCAATTCTCCATGTTTGGTGAATTCCAAATTCAGATGATTTCCTAAAGCTGCTTCCCTTGGTGTTGAGGGTAAAGTCTTGACCTGAAAACATTTTGGGTAGAGTTTCTGTTGCATGAGCCTCTTCATCTTAGGCTGCTTCCACTCCACTATCCTTGAACTGAAAGACTTGACAGAAACCACTGACAGGTAGTGAATATCCCCAAGGTGAGACTCATGCTCTGGCTGTTCTTGGCATACTAGTTTTCTATTTGAACTTTGGAATATTACATGTAGCTCTCTAAAAACAAGATCTCAGATTTTTATTGAAGTTGCTTTGAATCTATAGCTCAATTTGTCTTCCTGCTAATGAATATCATACATCTATTGATGTAGGCACTTCTTTGTTATTTCTTATTTTCTTACTAAAGTGAAAGGTGTATTTTTTTTTCTCATAGTAAAGGACCTGCTGCTTGGCCTTACAAAAATTATCTCTAAGGTAGTAGATGTCACTAATACTTTTTTGAAAGTGTCTTTTCCTTTCCCCCTCCTGCTTTGGGCAGTACTGGGAATTGAACCCAGGGTTTTGTGAATACTAGGCAAATGGTGTACCATGAGATATATCCCCAGCCCTAAAAACTCTTATCTTTAATTTGTTGAAGGTATACAAAATGCAATTGACTTTTGTATACCAGACATTACTCAGTTATCTTGATAGAAGTTTCTTGCCTTCTGATAATTTGTAGGTTATTTTCAGTTTTCTGTGTAAATGATAAAATCTATAATTAAGCAAAATTTTATTCCCTCCTTCCCAATCTCTCTACCTCTGAATATTCACTTTATTAAGCTGGGCTTAAAATGATGAAATCAAGTAAAAGTCAATAAAAGGATGATAATGGATAATCTTTTCTTTTTAAAAATCTACGTATGATTTTTATTAATATTTATATATTTAATATTTATAAATTTAATATTTAATATTTTAATAATTATTATTATAAACATAATACACATGTTATTTTGTTGTTGTTTTGGGCTTTGAACCCATGCTAGATAAGTGATGTCCCACTGAGCTTTGAGGTAGGACCTGATTAAGTTTCCCAGACCAGCCTTGAACTTGGGATCCTCCTGGCTCAGCCTCCCAAGTAGATGGTATTATAGGTGTACATCATTGTGCCCACTCAAAACACATGTTCTCAACAATTATGCTCACATTGTTCAAGAGAATGACAGAAGACATTAAACAAACTTACCGATCATTTGAACTTTTTTACTTCTCTGTTAATATATTTATAATCATGCATTAATATAAACACACAAAAAAACTAAAATAAGTTAAAACATGTTTTCTCTCCCCGTCTCTATGTTTTGTTGCTGTGATTGATAAGCATGAAGTAATGGCTATCAGACAATTCATTTTTACTATATCTTTACTTGTACATTTGTTTTTATATTGCCTAAAACATTTAAATTAAAATAAATATGGAAATAATAATAATAATAATTAAAGTGATGAAAGTAAACAGCATACCAATAACCTTATGAACATAGAGGCAAAAATTCTTCATAAGATACTGGCAAATCACATACAAAAATACATTAAATAGATGGTGATCAAATTGGTTTCACCCCAGAGATACAGGGTTAGTTCAACATATGTAAATCAATAAATGTAAATTCACCACATAGATAGAGTTAAGGACAAGAACCACATGTATTATCTGAATAGATGCAGAAAAAGCATTTGACAATGGTATAGCACCCATTTATGCTTTAAACACTAGACAAAGTAGGAATAGAAGGAACTGACATCAACATTGTAAAGTTTGTCTATGACTCCAGACCCAATATTATCCTGAATGGAGAAAAAAAAGTTAAAGCATTTTCTCTAAAAACAGGAACGAGTCAAGGATGCCCATTTATACCCCTCCTGTCCAACATAGTCCTTGAAATTCTAGCCTGAACAATCAGGCAAGAGAAGAAAACTAAAAGGATATGAATAGGAAAATAAGAGCTCAAATGATCTCTGTTTGCTGATAACACGATCCCATATTTGGAAGACCCTAAAAAACTCCACCAGCAGTTTTCTAGAGCTTATAAATGAATTCAGCAAAGTAAGCAGGATATAAGATCAAGACCTATAAATCTATTGTGTTCCTATACTTCAATGATGAATCTGCTGAAAAAGAAATTAGTATGATCAACTTATTCACAATGGCCTCAAAAACAAACAAACAAACAAACAAACAAACAAAAATAGTTGGGAATCAATTGAACAAAAGAGAAGAAAGAACTCTACAATGAAGAATGTGGAACACTAAGGAAATTAAAAAATGTCTTAGAAGATGAAAAGATCTCCAATGTTCTTGGATAGGCAGAATTAATATTTTCAAAGTGGCCGTAATACTAAAAATGCTATACAGATTCAATGCAGTTTTCATCAAAATTCCATTGATGTTCTTCACAGAAATAGAAAAAGCCATCATGAAATTCATTTGGAAAATTAAGAGACCCTCAGTATCCAAAGTAATCCTTAATAAGAAAAGCAAAGCAGGGGGCATCAAAATACCCGACCTGAAATTATACTACAGAGCTATAGTAACAAAAACAACATGGTACAGGCACCAAAACAGGCGTAGATACTAATGATACAGAATAAAAGAGACAGAGACAAATCCACATAAATACAGTTATCTGATGCTAGATAAAGCTGCCAAAACCACAAGTTGGAGAAATAATAGCCTTTTTAAAAATGTTATGTATTAATTTATATTACAGTAGAGCATTTTGACATATTGTACACCAGTGGAGCACAACTTCTAATTCCTCTGGCTGCACATGGTGCAGATTCACTCCAGTAGTGTAATCATACATGTACACAGGGGCAATAATGTCTGTAGTCTTTTTAACAAGTAGTACTGGGAAAACTGGAAATGCATATGTAGTAGAATGAAATGTAACCTTTATTTCTTAACATGCACAAAACATGAAGTGGATCAAAGACCTACGACTTAGACCAGAAACCCTGCAACTGCTAGAAGCAAATGTAGGCAAACACTTTAACATGTTGGTTCAGGGACTTAATTTTCTTAATAAGAATGCTAAATTCAAGAAATAAAATCAAAACTAAATAAATTGGATGGTGTCAAATTAAAAAGCTTTTTCACAGCAAAGGGAACAATTAAGAGTGTGAAGAAAGATCAACAGAATGAGAGAAAACCTTTGCCACCTACTCTTCAGATAAGACATTAATATCCAGAGAACTCAAAAAACTTAACACCAAAAAATCCAAATAACCCAATCAATAAATGGGCAAAGGAACTTAACAGGAACTTCTCAAAAGAAGAAATACAGTAGTCAACAAATATGTAAGAAAATGTTCAACATCTCTAGCAATTTGAGAAATACAAATGAAAACTACAATGAGATTTTTACCTCACTCTAGTCAGAATAGCAATTATCAAGAACACAAGTGACAATAAACATTGGCAAGGATGCGGGGAAAAGGGTACACTCATACAGTGTTGGTGGGGCTACAATTTGATGCAACCTTTCAGGAAATCACTAAGAAAATTCCTTAGAAACTAGAAATGGAACCACCATTTAATCTGGCTACTCTATTCCTTAGCATATATCCAGAAGATTTAAAAATATCATGCTACAGTGACAGCCACATCAATGTTTATAGTAGCACAATACAAAATAGCCAAGCTATGGAACAAACCTAAGTGCCCTTCAACAGATAAATGGATAAGAAAATGTGGTATATATATATATATATACAATGGAGTGTTACTCAGCCATAAAGAAGATGACTTTATGGCGTTTGCTGGAAAATGGATGGAACTGGAGACTATAATGGTAAGTGAAATAAGCCAGTCCTAAAAAGTCAAAGGTCAAAAGTTTTCTCTGTTATACAGAAGCTAATCCAAAGTAAGATGGAGAGAAAAAAAAGAAAAAAGAAACATCAGTGAAGTAGGCAAATGGGGAAGGAAGGAAAGGGAGGAAGGATGGAATAGGGAAAGACAGTGGGATAAATCTAACCTAACTTTCCTATGTACATATATGAATATTGCACAGTGAATCTCACCATCATGGACATCCACCAGACACTATAACAAACAAACAAATTGCAAGTAAACAGCAGAAAGTTCAGTTGAGTAGAAGGAAAGGAACAGGGAGGGAGGAGAGTAGAAAATAACAAGTGCCGGGAACCTAATTAGAAAAATTATATTCTATGCTTTTACAATTATGTCAAAATGAATTTTTATTGTCATGTATAAATATAAAGAAACAATTAAGGAATTTGGAGCCCGACCCTACAATATGTAGATCGGAGCCAACTTTTTCTTCTATCAGACGCAGAGTCTCTGATTTGATATCTAGCTCCTTGATCCACTTTGAGTTAACTTTTGTGCATGGCGAGAGGAGGGGATTCAGTTTCATTTTGTTGCATATGGATTTCCAGTTTTCCCAGCACCATTTGTTGAAGATGCTATCCTCCCTCCATTGCATGCTTTTAGCTCCTTTATCAAATATAAGATAGTTGTAGCTTTGTGGATTAGTCTCTGTGTCCTCTATTCTGTACCATTGGTCCACCCTCCTGTTTTGGTACCAGTACCATGCTGTTTTTGTTACTATTGCTCTGTAATATAGTTTTAAGTCTGGTATCGCTATACCGCCTGATTCGCACTTCCTGCTTAGAATTGCTTTTGGTATTCTGGGTCTTTTATTTTTCCATATGAATTTCATGATTGCTTTATCCATTTCTACAAGAAATGCCGTTGGGATTTTGATTGGCATTGCATTAAACCTATAGAGAACTTTTGGTAATATCGCCATTTTGATGATGTTAGTTCTGCCTATCCATGAACAGGGTATATTTTTCCATCTTCTAAGATCTTCTTCTACTTCTCTTTTTAGGGTTTTGCACAAAAGTTGATAACAAAAATCAACAAATGGGACTTACTTAAACTGAAAAGTTTTCTCTCAGCAAGAGAAACAATAAAAGAGGTAAATAGGGATCCTACATCATGGGAACAAATTTTTACTCCTCACACTTCAGATAGAGCCCTAATATCCAGAGTATACAAAGAACTCAAAAAATTAAACAATAAGAAAACAAATAACCTGATCAACAAATGGGCCAAAGACCTGAACAGACACTTCTCAGAGGAGGACATACAATCAATCAACAAGTACATGAAAAAATGCTCACCATCTCTAGCAGTCAGAGAAATGCAAATCAAAACCACCCTAAGATACCATCTCACTCCAGTAAGATTGGCAGCCATTATGAAGTCAAACAACAACAAGTGCTGGCGAGGATGTGGGGAAAAGGGTACTCTTGTACATTGCTGGTGGGACTGCAAACTGGTGCGGCCAATCTGGAAAGCAGTACGGAGATTCCTGGGAAAGCTGGGAATGGAACCACCATTTGACCCAGCTATTGCCCTTCTTGGACTTTTCCCTGAAGACCTTAAAAGAGCGTACTACAGGGATACTGCTACATCGATGTTCATAGCAGCACAATTCACAATTTCTAGACTGTGGAACCAACCCAGATGCCCTTCAATAGATGAATGGATAAAAAAAATGTGGCATTTATACACCATGGAGTATTACGCAGCACTAAAAAATGACAAAATCATAGAATTTGCGGGGAAATGGATGGCACTAGAGCAGATTATGCTTAGTGAAGCTAGCCAATCCCTAAAAAAACAAATACCAAATGTCTTCTTTGATATAATGAGAGCAACTAAGAACAGAGCAGGGAGGAAGAGCAGGAAGAAAAGATTAACATTAAACAGATACATGAGGTGGGATGGAAATGGAGAGAAAAGGGAAATTGCATGGTAATGGAGGGAGACCCTCATTGTTATACAAAATTACATATAAGAGGTTGTGAGGGGAATGGGAAAATAAACAAGGAGAGATATGAATTACAGTGGATGGGGTAGAGAGAGAAGATGAGAGGGGAGGGAGGGGGGATGGTAGAGGATAGGAAAGGTAGCAGAATACAACAGTTACTAATAGGGCATTATGTAAAAATGTGGATGTGTAACCGATGTGATTCTGCAATCTGTATTTGGGGTAAAATTGGGAGTTCATAACCAACTTGAATCTAATGTATGAAATATGATATGTCAAGAGCTTTATAATGTTTTGAACAACCAATAAAAAAAGAAACAATTAAAACGGAAAAAAAGTAAGCAAACATCAGATGACTGTGACTTTACAAACAATGTACTATGAACCACTTTTGGCCTAGTCCAGAGCAAAGTGGGGTGTATCTTCCTCTAAAGGAACACTTCCTTAGTTCTTGTCAAAGGTGCACACATTGAGATTGTGAATTCTACAAAAGCATACAGTTTGACATGTAAATATTCACTGAGAACTCTATTTCTACTCAGCCTTCAACTCTAAACCTTAAATTCCCACAGTAACTACACCTGTGACAAGAACTCTTTATCCCTCACTACAACAAACCAATATGTGGGCATTTTTCTTTGCTTCTCTTTAGAAGCAAGTTTAACACCAGTCCTTGTGAAGCCACAATGTACCAAAACTACTATCGCAAATACAACTAACATGAAAATCTACAACCCCACACATGCACCTCAAAAATCACAATGTGTAACTCTCTAAATGCTGACTCTACTCCCCTAATCTTAAACACAAAACTACATAGGAAAGATAGAAAATCAAATAGAAGTAACATAAAACTGTCTCAAATCATAAATGAAGCCCTTTCTGTTGGATAGCACGAGTTACAAATGGTCTACTGTGTTTATTTGATAATGCAGTAGACAAAAATTAGAAGTTCGATTAATTTTTCTCTCCTTTTCCTGCTTCAGCTTAGACTTCTTGGATATCTAATGTCCACAATGGTAAATCATCTCTCAGGCAATGTTTCCTTGGCATGCTGTTTTTGTGGGACTTTTTACCTAATGAAAGAAGTTCAGTCATGGTTACATCAAAAGTTGTCTTTGCAAGAAAGCGGGCTTTTTTCAGGGAGTGGTGGATGAGGGTGGGATTGGGGGGTAAATTCAGAATCTCATAACAGAACACAGAGAAATTAAGGGCCAGGCTAAATCTGATGGAATGAATTGTTGCATTTTCTTTTTCTGATTTCCAAAGCTTCATGGTGTGCTCCTTGTGACCAAACCACAGCCACTTTCCTGTCATCAACGCAGCACCCTTAGCCAAGAGATTCAGTAGCCACCTTTCATTTTCAAACAGAAGATTGCTTTCTAATTTTAAAACATTAGGATCAAGAACTGTCCCAAAATCTATGGGACATCATTGCAGATGTACCCTTGGCTTGGTCCCAATTTTCTTTCTGTAGTTGGAAGTCATTTGTATTTTTTCTTAGAATCTTCTATCTTTAGCTCAGTATTTGGGAGGGTCCTCCAAAGTGACCTCAAGCTTCCTACGTCGTTTTTATAAGTAAGTGAGAGCAGATTGCTCTCACCATTGGATGAGTCACTCCTCGCTCATGAGACTTCATGAAGGCTGCCATGCCATTATACTACCCAGCTTGCTGGGTCAGTTTGGCCTTCTCTCTCAGCTTGTATTTATCCAAAACTGTGCTGGAGTGGGTGGCTGCAGATGAATGTGGGCTCAATAGTCTCTGCCTTTTTGTTTTCAAAGATGATTTTATCAGATTAATTAATGATGTACCCATCTCTTCCAGAATTAGTAAGAATTTTAAAATTTATTCATTAATTTAGGTTGAAATATAACATTGTGCTTTATCTACACTTATTTGAAATAATGCTATTATTTTTCTCTTTTCATCTCTTCATGTAATAAATTGCATTTATGGATTTTCTAAGCTTAAGTCTGAGGAAATGCAGATTTATACATTTTATTTATATATAATTTATTTTGTCATGTGTCCATAGGAATCCATATATATTTTAGTTGTTTTTATTGAAAAAGTATGTCATGACATATATGTGATAATTTAGGACTTTTTTCACTAATGTATCATGAAAGTTCATGCATATTGTTGTATACCTATAACTCATTCACTTTGGTACTTCATATTTCATTCTATAGACAATTTATTGTGAATTTATTCATATCATTTAATAGGACTTAATTATGGACTATAAAATAAAGACAGAATGTGACTGGCACAGGAACAGAAAGTAGACACAGGCACTCATAAAACTTTAGATACATGGGTCTTATCAGTAAGAAAAAGTACAGGAAGATTCAGTAGATAGAACTGAAAGATGAGCTATACACAAAAGTAAAATCATACATAGATAGATTAAGAATTTCAATATGTTTTTAAGACTGTGAACATCTTAATAGAATATATCAATGAACATATATGAGGAACAAAATATTGACAATATTAACATTAAGAAATTTTATTCATCAAAATAATCCTAAGTGAAAACATAAGTTACAAATGATAAAAAGTTATCAGAAGTAAACAGTTGAAAAGAAATTTTATCAAGACTGTTTAAAGAGTCAGAAATTAACAGGCAAAGCATCAGAAACTGAAAAGAAAAAAAATGATACAAGAACATCAAAAGCCATTTCACATGACAGGAAATACATAAGGCTAGTAAATAGTTGTTTGACCTCATCTATGGTTAGGGCACCCTAAATTAAGAGAACTATGAGACACAGTTTTAACTTCATGATATTGACATAAATTTAAAAATCTTGACTATATGTAGAATTGGAAGTCCTATAGAATTTATATCGCTTATAAACTTTTTCATGGCACTATGAAATAATAAAATCACTTTGAGATTTTGTCCTTTAATAATCTAATCCCACATACAAAGCTACAAGAAACTCATATTCCTATGTTGGAAGACATGTATAAGAAAGTTTATAGCTGTACTGTACACAAGAGCAAAACCCTAGAAACAACTTGAGTGGTCATTAACAGAATAAATGAATATATTGTATATCATATGATTTATGTGAAACAAAACTCAACCAATTTCAGCAATGATGTAAATGAACTTAAATAGCATATTATTTAGAAAAAAATCCTCTGAAATAAAGTTAACTGAAATAAAACACTCTTTATTCAAACATCTGAATTAAGAAAACTTCTGTAAAAGAAAGTGAAAGAATTATAAATACAATAACGCAGGTGATGGTTCACTTGTGTACAGGGAGGAAAAAAGCAGGGAAATAGCATAGGTGTAAACTATAATAGAGCCAGAAATGAGGGACCAATAGAATCTGTCCTTTTTTCTAAGATAGTATGACCACAAATGTTCATTAAAGTTAATAATCACATAAAATTTAATAATAATACAGTATACATGCATATACATATGTAAAAGAAGGCCATAAGGAGACAATTGGATAACTATCAATAAAAATCTGAATACTTGAGATCTCTGTGGTCCTTGTAAAATCTAAATGAAGCTTTGTTGGCATAACCTTCCACTAATATGTGTTTATAATATCTTCAAAAAGGACATTGCCCTGACACTTGAAAATTTATTAGCAATTTGGAGAGCTTTAAATGACCTTGCAGCTGTTATCTACTACTAATATACCAAGAAAACAACTGATAGAATGTCGTCTTGGATATATATAAAGGTCTGATGGAAATGTTTGCTCATATATTTTATATCTGATTTCAGTTCCCTGGGATTCTAAGGAATCAAGAATGGAGGAAAGGACAAGTGCACGGAAGAGGAATACTGAAATATATACTGGAATCTAGGGTAAAAGTAGATTGTTGATATATCAAAGGGCCAAAGCTGAGGAAAGCCAGAATTACAAATAATGTTATAATCTTTCATTTCTTAGATCCAACTTACTTAGCTAAACATTTAAATATTTAATTCTTGCTCCCAGCTCAACCTGCAGCTTTTTAAGTACAGGAGTTCTTTCTTACCCATGGTTTTCATTACTTTGGTTTTAGTTATCCCTGGCCAAATGTGGTGCAAAAAACTTAAATGGAAAATTCCGGAAATAAACAATTGATAAGTTTTTAATTACACACAATTTTGAGTAATGCAATGAGATCTTGAATCATCCTGCTATGTTCCATCAAGGACATGAATCATTCCTTTGCCAGAGTATCCACAATGTATGTACTACTAATTCATTAATCACTCAATAGCCAAGTCAGTTATAAGATTGACTTGTAGTATAATAGTGCTTGTGTTCAGGTAACCCTTATGAAGTAGCTTAAAGCTATATCTCCATGTCTACATCATTCACAAAACTTTATCATATAGACATCGTATCATCTCAAATCATAACAAGAAGGATATATACAAGGCAAGATAAATATATTAAGAGATAAAGAGGAATTATATTCATACAACTTTTACTGAAGTAGATTATTAAAATTACTCTATTACTAATTATGGTTTTTACTCTCTTACTGTGCTTGATTTATAAATTAAATTTTATCATAGTATGTATGTATAGAAAAAAACCAGTATATATAGGTCATGATGCTTTCAGGTATCCACTAAAAATGTTGGAAAATCTTTCGCAAATAAGGGGGGACTAGTATGGGTAAAATTTCCTTTAATGTACAAAGACAGCACATGGTTGTGAGTTGGAAATGGGTTACTTCTTTTAAAACGACTAAACTTTTAATATATATATATATATATATATATATATATATATATATATATATTCTTAGAATTCCTCATAATAATCATGATTTGTTTGGTACTACAAATTAATGGAAAACATTACATTATTGCACTAACCCATTAATTAGAGCTCACTTATTCCTTTTTCTTAATATAATTTTTTATACCTTTATTTTATTTATTTATTTTTATGTGATCTGAGGATTGAACCCAGTGCCTTGAACATGCTAGGTAAGCCCTCTATCGCTGAGCCACAACCCCAACCCTCACTGATTCTTTAGATTGCTTTCCTGCACTGATATGGCTGTCTGTCCTTCTTGCTTGAGAGGCAGTATAGTATAATTTAGACATTTGATGCCTCTTGCTTAGCTACTTTGTGTTAAGTAACTTAACTTTTCTGTTCTCTGGCTTCCTCATATGAATATGAGAACAATGATATAATGTTTATAGGTCCAGATGAAGTAATATATATATAGCACATTTAGCAACAATAAGAACTCAAAATATAATGGTTAACAAAAGCATATTTAGACATGATTTTGCTCCAAAAATCATTTATGTGATGATAATTTGTGCTACAAATTTGTTGTGAACTTTGAGAGAATAAATATATATATATTTTAACCCAAGAGAGGCTTAACACAAAATGCTTCTCACTTTAGAAAATATTGTGTGGAAATAGATTCACAGTGGACTTGTGTGTGTTTGGAAGTCTTTAAGTGAAACTGAAAATGATTAACTAGAGAAAGAAAGAACATGTTTGTTTTTACATCATGAAGGGATATCAGCAACTCTGAGCCCAATTCTGTGATCCCTTTCACTAATTCTTCATCTCTTCCTATCAAAGTAGAAGGAGATACCCCGGGTTGGTGTTAGTGAATCACTTGCATCATTTTAATATCCATACGACAGGTACTTCTTATTATCTCTCTGCATTTTTCCCTCTACAGTTTTGGATTTGCATCTATATATTTTCATTTTACTCAGCTGAAAACAAAACAAAACCAAACAACAAAACCCCCAAAACTAAACAATGCAAACTTTCCCTGTCCAAACTAAAACACTTTGGAATGGGTTCTTGTGCAGCATGAAACAACCAGAATACTTTCTTCCATACCAGATAGATGGAATTTCAAAAAGAAACTGACCAAGAGTTGGAAACATTTCAAAAGTATGAAAAATGTTGGTAATTTCCAAGAAATACAATTAGTGACATCCCTAAATTGAATGTTATACAGATCTGAAGTGTTCTACCTTTCTAATTAGTTTTCTTAAAAAAGTAATATCAAATAACACGATTCACAGAAATTTATATCCCTAATCATCATTTTTTGGTATGTGAACCAACATATGTCAAATAAAAACATTTGAAGTGTTATTTGACAATGAAAATAATTTTTGAAAATATATTTTTTAAAAAATTAGAGGTCATTTAAAACACTCAAATGCTATAATAATATGAAACACCACTGATGCCTGAAGAAAGGGTCATTTAATAGCTAACAAAGCATGTTCATTCTGTTTTACTTTATTAGGTCCCAGAAGGAAAGGGTATATTCATACAACTCAAATTATATACTTTATTTTAAAAAATAATTTCAGTGAAAAAATAATCATGCTTTTTCTTCATACTAGAAAGTTTGTAAAAGAAAGTGAGCTTTCTAGTTTCTCATCCAAAAATGAAATTGAAAGCTATATTCTTTATCTATATGAGCTCTATGTAACTCACTACTCATAAATTGGTGACAGCTGATATATACCTATAGCTTGTGCCAATTACCTTCTCAGCTCTTTTCCCCATATTTGCTTGTATGTTTAATTAAATCAACCCCACTTCTCACTGGGATTAGGAGCCTTACAATCCTCCCTTTTTATTTAAGTCAATCTGTTCTATAGGCAATTCACTGACAAGCTTTTCTGTGGGAACAGAAACTGGTATCTCACAGCTCATCCTAACCCTGCAATTGTGTCATTACTTTGTACTCTGATAGCATGTCTTTCAACCATCCTTTAGACCGGAGTTTAGAACTTGGAACTATAGATATTTTGGATCAGATATTTTGGGGTTTTGGGTGCATGAGGGGTTTCTTTTCATTGTTTTACAACATTCCTGGCCACTACCCAGTATATGACAGTAGCTCTCAAATGCCTCTCCCAAGAAGCAAAATTGCCCCAAGTTAAAAAGTACTGTTTCACTCTTAACTTCAACAACAATCTCAAATTCTTTCCTTTTTATGCAAAATACCAAATATCATATGACTTAAAAATTTATGGAATTCCAGTGGTCCAATAACACATGTGGTCCAATTATTAATTTTTAATACTTGGTGGATACTCTGAGGAAGATACCTGCTGGAATAATTGAGTATGGATGGAAAAATATAAAATTTCATTCTAAATAGCCATATCGTTAAAGTTTATCATGAAGAACTTTTAGCATGGTCCCTTTTGAAGGATACTGAAGGACAAGATACATTGGAAACACAGTACTTGGTCAGAGTTCTCACCTCAGATTTCTGAGAGAGAAAAACAATATCCCAACCTCACCCTAAGGAGACACGACTTTTTAAACTCCTGTCCTAAGAATGTGGGCCACAACCATAACTTAAAATTATTGAAAGATCAACCCCTACTGAGCCTTTTCTCTATTGAAGTTTCTGTTAAAGGCGAATGTGCAAGGCTGTTAAATATTTAAGAGGTCTCTAAAAGAAGGAAGTGGAGAGACACAAATCACAACTATAAAACCTTTAGGCAGATTAAGTCAGAACTGAGGAAGTATTTTATTTCCTCTCTGAAGTCCTAATCTTTTTCTCCTAATTGTGTTTTCTTAGGGGGATATGCCCTGGACTTCAGATCATCTAAGTCCTGATGTACTAATCTTCTATTCTATTTTTTTTTTAAATTTCCCTTTCTCCAATTGTATCTTCTTTGACAACCTCTTCCCTTTTGTCCATTCCATTATCAGAAATATGAAATAGACTCAGTATTTTATCAGTAAAGGAAATGAATATATGTATACCAACCAAATGTATGCCCTATGCATCTTTACTCCTCTAAATGCAGTGCGAATAGAAAAATCTCATTCTCCGTCAGGAGTTGTGCTATATATACTTAAAACCAACCAACCAACCAACCAACCAACCAACCAACCAACCAACATAAAACATGACTAATATCAGTTTTTATTATTTTGATTTACCAAATTCATGACTTTGAGTGATTTTTAAATTTCTCTGAATTTTAACTGAAGTTGATTAATGGGGTAATTGGGTAAAAATGAAAAAAAAATTCTCTTGCAAGTTTACATCTGTACGTAGTAGGCATTCAAGAAGGTAGCCTTACATTTCTAGTATCTTTGATGGTGAAACTAACTAATATTTTCATAAACTGCTGCTCTTGTTTTTCACTGAAAATTATTTAATTTTAACTTCAGGGAAAAGTATCTTGAAGCTAATTCCAGGACCTTGATTACCAAAGCAAAAGCAAAGTGCTAAAACTGTCAAATGATAGCAACTGATTCAACCTCCTTAATACTGGATTGTTTTCTGGTTAAGTTAATACACATTTCAAAACTTATGATCACTGGCTTTTGGCACTGACACTGAACTTAAAGTGATGATATTTCAAAGAAAACTGAAATGCAAAGGGTGTTCTGCTGCATTTTCTTTAAGGTTCATCTACTCTGACTTTTACATGACTTGTTAGACATTAGCCTCCCTGTTTTGAAAAGGCCAGGTACATCAGGGTTAGTGCAGAGGGTGAACACCATTAGTTTGCACTTTATCACTGTCATCCAGCTGCTGAATGACTGCAGTTTACATTCCATAGGTAATGGAAGGTGTCAGAGCCATTTAAACTCTTATATAAGTCAAAACTTAACAAAAGGCTCAGGGTTCCTGATTTTAAGTAAGAAAGACTTTTTCTACACAGGTCCTTCAAATACCCTACCTTCAAATTTCAATGAGAATGCAGTAATTACTGTAAGTGCATTTCACTAATTAATGAACCCAACAGCAGAATTCGTTCAGAATTTATTATTTTAAAATATAAGTAGATTCAAGTGATGCTTGAACTTTTCTTCTAATATTTGATTTAAACTGGATTTTAACCAAGACTAAATATCATAATAAAATCCATATCTGTTGCCATCCCTTCTGTAACTTATAGATACATATGATTCCAGAAATGTAAATAACAGCATGTTCTCTCTCCACTCTACTCATCTCACTGGTTTGTGTCTAAGAACAGCCCAACAGACTACAGTGGCCAAATACTGACAATTCATTCAGGCATTGAGCAAGGATTTTATGTCACTCCATTACATCTTTTCACACTTTTCATTTTTTATTCCATTATGGCAGGCTTGTCTTCTCCTCACACTGCCAGAGGCTACCAATCTGTAATAAGTCTTAGCTTCAAACCCACTCAAAAAGGATCAAATGGGTAAAAGGGAAGTAGACTGTAGCTGCTGCTGGCATTCATTTTCATACTCACAATATTTCTGAATACTTAGGGGATTCGTTTAGATCCTAAGTGTGGTTTTCAGGAAAGGACATGAATTATGTGTCATGAGATTTGAGTTCCAGTTCTGACCCTGAAATTCAGCAGCTGAAAATATTATTTCTGGCAGCAATATCTCTCTGCTGTTTACAATTAAAGGTTGGAATAGATGATTTGTAGCTTGAACAATATAGTCTTCAAATAGTGATAGTGCATTTACTTTTTTTCTTTTTCATTTTTTTTAAATACGAGGATGATTTACCACCAAACTATATTCTTAGCCCATTTAATTATCTATTTTGAGAGAAGTCTCTTTAATTGGCTAAGGCTGGCCTCAACTTTGCAATCCTTGTGCCTCAGCCTCTAGAGTAACTGGGGTTACAGGTATGCGTCACATTGCCAGACAATTACTTTTTGAGTAAATAATTATGTGTGTGCTTCTGATTCTCAATGAATGCAAGAATAATAACAAACTTAGAAGTTCTTGGGTTTGGCAGTACTATCACCCTACTACTAGTAGGTGTTTACTTTTCACAATGGTTAATTTTATGTGTCAATATCACTAAGCCATGAGCTGAGTCCAATTATTTGGCTAAATGTTATTTCTGGATATGACTATGAAGGAATTTTTAGTTGAGATAAGCTTTGAATAGGTCCACTGAATAAAGCAGATTATTCTTCCCAGTGGGGGTGGGCATTGCATCATCTGATCCTATGAGGGCCTGCATAGAATAAAATGGTGGAGAAAGGGAATATTCACACTCTCTGCCTGACTTCTTGAACTGGGAGACAAGTCTTTTGCTCTTGACTAGGACTTACTTTACTGACACCTCTCTTTCTCAGGCCTTTGAACTTGGATTGAAACTACAGCATCATCCTTCCTAGGTCTCCAGTCTCAGATGGCAGATCATGGGACTCCTTAGACTTCACAAGTGTGAGGCAATTCCTTCTTTTAATAAATATAGACCTCTGTATCTAGAAAGAGATACATGGATAGAAGATATATATATCTTGAAAGAGATATATCCAATGAATTATATATTATTTGTTCTGTTTCTCTGGAGAAACCTGGACAATGCACACATTTTTTTTTTAACTGGGCTTTTCAAAATTATTGGAGATGTAATCATTCCTTTTGTTGATTTATATATTTTCCCATGTCTTTCAAAACACTTGCTACCTTATTTATTTTTTCATTGTTTTAATTGAGCATCACTTGATATAACTTGGCAGATATTACTGTTTCCATTTTTTAGAGATGAGGAGTTGAAGATCAAGAGAAATTAAATGGCTTAGCAAATACCTGTGGCTTCTTAAAAATCAGTATCTTATTGGGATATATACAGAAACATGTATAGAACTAGCTTTGCAGTTTCATAATACTTCTAATGAGAACACCTAAGTAACTACCACACATGTGAAGTACTAGAACATTAACAGTATCCCAGAAGTCTCTCTGTGTCCCTTTCCTGCTAATTCTGGTTGATTGCCTTTCACCTTTGAAGCGCAGGTGATAGAGCATGCTGGAAAAACTTTGCAGGAGAAAGAGATTTCTGTTGATGAGCTGCCATTGGCTTCTTGCTCCTGCCACCTTGTTGATGAAATGGTGTCTCAACGTGGTGATGTCTTGACCTCTCTTAGAGTCTATCTGCCAGTCCTGGGGCCTCTTGCACCTGGTGGGGTATTTTCTGCTTGTCCAGTGATTGTGAGCTAACTTTAGCTTAGACAACTTTACTATCCTGTGAGCTGCAAACACAACTTCCCTAGGAAGTAAGGATCCCAATGTTGGGAAGGGGCACCACTTTCCAGGTCTGTACTTCTTTGAATAGTCTCCTCAACTGTTATGGTGTGGATCTGGAATATTACCCAAAGTCTCCTGTGTTGAAGGCTTGGTCTCCAGTGCAGCAAGGTTCAGATGTGGGGTTCTGGGGAAATGATTGGATCGTAAATGTTGTGGCCTCATTTGTGGATTAATCCTTCAATAATTGAATGGATTACTGGGAAGTAGTGAAAACTCTAGGCAGGTTGTTCTTGGTTGGAGCAAGTAGATCACTGGGGATATGCCTTTGGGGCTTTCTCTTGTCCTGGACCCCTTTCTCTCTCTTTCTCTCTCTTTGAGCTTTCTGTCTGCCATGAGCTAGGTAGCTTTCCTCCACCATGCCTTTCTGGAATTCTGTTCTACACTTCTTCAGGCCCAGAGCAATAAAGCCAGCAGACCATGAACGGAAAACTGTGAACCAAAATGAATCTTTCCTCCTTTAACTAGTTTTTCACAGGCATTTGTCACAGTGATAAAAAGCTTACATGTCTCAATAAGCTGAGTAGGCTGACCTTGAACTTGTGATCCTCCTGCTTCACCACCTAAGTAGAGAGGATTACAGGTGTGCACCACTATGCTTGGCCTCATTCTATATGTTTATTGGTTGTTTGGCTTTCCCTTTGTGAAATGCCTGCTTTAAGTCTTTTACATATATTTTTAATTGGGTTGTCTGACTTTTTAGGAGTTTTCTTCACATAAAATCTGGATGTAAGTTCTTTATCAGTTGGATGTGTTGCAAATAGCTTCTTCTATTTTATGGCTTTTCACCTTTTTTAATGGTGTCTTTTGAAGATGGTAAAATTATGACCATAATTTTAACATTGTTAAATTTATTAATCTTCTTCATAGTCACTGTTCTTTGTGTTTTGTTTAAGAAATCCTTTCTTACTGAGGACATTAATTTATTCTTCCATATTATTTTGTAAAAGCTTTATGGTTTTGCCTTTCACATTTAGGTTTTTAATCTACCCGGAATTGATTTTTTTATATGGCATGGATGCTTTTGCTATTATGCCATAATTTCTGAAAATCAAATGCACACAAGGTCACCATTACCATTTAGTTTATGCGTCTACTGTTGTGAGAGACATAGCCAGTGTAGAATGCTGCTGAATCAAAGGAAAAAAAAATCTTTTCTCTAAATGAATCCCGTAATGAAGCTTTTACTGAGTACAAGAAACAATGGTGTTTTTCTTATCTAATCTCAAGAAAAAATAGTTTATTTTACAGATAAACCAATTAAGGTTTAGAGAGTGTAGGAAAATTTGCTAAGTAGCATAGTAGCATAAATTTGAGCAAGGATTTAAACTTTAGACTTTAACTAAAAATTCTTTGGATGCTTCTATTTTTATAGGGATAGAGATTGTGTGTGTGTGTGTGTGTGTGCATGCACGCCCTCATTATTTTGTTTTTTGTTCCATGCCTTTGGTATGAAATTTGAATTTTTCTGGATTTCTTAACTGTCTTTAGTTTCATCCTACCTTGTTGTACTTTAAGTTTTGATTATACTCAAAATCACCCATTTTTTATAAGTATTTTCTTGCATTGTTTTCAAAATAGTCCCATTTTCAGCGTTGTGCTTCTATTTTACTATTTATTTCATTTCACTCAATGTAAGTGTTTCATTTAAGAAATACAGCAATTTGACAATTGCCTGGAGTTTAAAATTTTGTTAACTATGATTACTGGAACCCTTGAGGGCTCTGCTAAATTCCCACATAAATCACATTGCGGGTTGCTGGGCCAAAATTGTAAGTTTTTGTCCCCTCCATACCACATAAAACTTACTATACCAGGTTTAGCCAGAGGAAATACATTTAATCTGATGATTTTGGGGGCTATCAATTTTATTTTTGATACTAAAGAATGCAAGGAAGAAAATGCTGGGGAGTGAAATCGCTATATTGTGTGCGTGTATGGATATATAATGACAAATCCTATCATTATGTACAACAATAATGTACCAAAAAAATGGAAAGAAAAAAAGTTCTGTACAAACTGGTCAGAGCAAATAATTTTAGGAATTCAGTGGAGTGCCTTCAATTACATAAAAATGAAATCATAAAAGATAAAGTTTGTTGCAGAATATTAAAAACTTAAGGTTTATTATTCTAGATTTAATAAACAAATTTTATAAATACCAAAAGCCATGCTATTTGTATAATAATAACATACAGATGGAAGATGGAATAAACATTATTTACAAGAACAGGATAAGACAAAAGTATTCAGGAAGCTAATTAAAAATTAAAGAACATGAGATACCACTACAATGAAAAGTATGAATCACTGTTGAGAGAGATTAAAGAAAGATTAATAAATTTAGAAGTGTGCTATGATCATTGGTTAAAGAGCTCAGTATTGTTAAGATATATGTTGTTAACAACTTCAAATCTATCATGTTAAAACTTTAGTCTCTCTGGATTTTCCTCTGTTAATAGATTTAAACGTGAAAATTATTTACTATTTTTTTTATTTCTTTGAATGCCTTCAAACTTTATATGTATACACTCACACAACCACACACACACACACACACACACACACACACATATGCATAAGTATATGTATATGTTTATCTGTATCTTTGAACAGGTTGAAATACCTTATCTATGATTTCTTCTCAGCCAGTATTGACACTGGAGCTGGATAACCCATTGTTATTGGGGATTATCACATGTATTGATAAATAGTAGGATCTATGTCCTCTGCATACTAGTTTCAGTAACATACTTCCCCACAGGTTATGCATAACAAAATGAATCTAGTCTTTGCCAAATGTCCCTGTTATGGATTAGATATGAATTGACCCCAAAGGCTCATGTGTGAGACAATATGAGGAAGTTTAAAGGTGAAAAGATTGGATTATGAGAGCTTCAACATGATCAGTGCATTAATTGCCTGATGGAATTAATTGGGTGGTAGCTGTTGGTAGGCAGAGTGTGGCCAGAGGAGGTGGGTCATAGGGGTGTGCCTTTGAGGTATATATTTTTCCCTGGAGAGGAGAGCTCTCTCTCTCTGCTTCCTGGGGCAATGTTTTGAGCCACTTTCTTCCACCACAGATTTCTATCATCATGTACAGCCTCACTCAGGCCCTAAGAAATAGAGTTAGCCATCTTGGGATTAAGAAATCGGAAACCAAGAACCTCAAAATAAACTTTTCCTGCTTTAAAATTGTTCTTGTCAGGTCTTTTGGTCACAGTGGCAAAAAAGCTGATATATTCCCTTAGGCGGCAAAACTACCCCCAAGTTCAATCATTGACCTGATAGGTCATTTTCTGAAGCAGAAATCTCACCTTTACAAAGTTGTTTATTTCTCCTTTTTTCATTTATTTCATTCAAACAGTATGTCTTGTCCTGATCCTTGCAAACAGTTTTATTACAGATAGAAGTACTTATAATTATTGTATCCTTTTATGCTATTCATTTATATGCCAGTGATTGCAGAATAAATTCAAAATTTCTTAACATGGCATTTAAAGCTCAACCAATTTCTCCAGTATCTTGTGTCACATACCTTTCTTCAGATTGAGTATTCTTACAACATGAATATTTAAAATCACTCCTGGCACATACTACAGGAAGACTTACCTTGTATCACTTCTCATTATCTCTGCTGCCTTTCTGCCTTTGACCTGTGAATGAGATACTTCTTATGTGGCCCTTCAAATCCTCTTGGCTCCACCTCTGGCTTCAGACCTGTGTGAGCAGTCTGCAGTGGCTTCATGTGACCAAACTGATAAAACAACCTTCCTTGTTTTGCTCTATTTCCTACTACCACTGCTGAGGGTCAATTTCTTAAAGTACCAGAATAGAAGCTTCAATCTCAGGCTCTGCTTGTGATGAATCTTACACTGAGACAGCTTGATTAACTTTCGTTCACCTATTAAAAATTTTCTTAGGTATAATTATTTCTTGTCTTCTTCCCCATCTCTCATTTCACTCCTGAGTGCTACAAATCTCAACATGTGTTTATTATCTACAAACAACTTTGAGATACAAGCCTATATCATAATCATTGTATGCCTACAATACCAAGGTAGCAAAAAACGATAGACTTATATGGTTAAAATGATATGCTTAATATTAATCTTGAAGAAAATAATTCATTTTGTAGTTAATTAATTAACACCATCACTGATTTTCTTCATTTGTCCTCTGCCAGCATTTAAGAAAGAAAAATCTGTTCTCTGCTGTATCTTCATCGTTTGCTAGCTAATTTCTACCCTCAACAATCAAATATAACTTCCCTTGCCGCAGTCCGGCTGGGCAAAATAACCAGGAGGTGACAAGCAACTTGTGAAGGTTGAAGCGGGAACTGCTTTATTGCAGGGAAACTCAGTGGGAACTGAGCAGGCACTCAAGGTAGTGAGAGCCGCTTTATTGTGGAACAGCAGAGGTATATATACCTAACTGATTACACACAGCTTGACTCAATTAGCATCATCTAGATACAGCAGTCAGCCAATAAGGAATTTCCATCATCTTAATGGCTCGGTGGCATTGCCTCACAAACCACTCCTCCTGGCAAACTGCCAGGCGCCATCTTGACTTGATTGGCGGCCTCCAACATTCCCTCTCAAAATTTAGGACAGTATTTTGATTGCTAAACTCAGTTCTGTTAGTCTGTCTAAAGGGAGGGCCTGGCACTGTTGAGTACATTTTCCCTCTGGAAACTGTCTTTGCTTCGAGAATGTCACTGTCTTTATTCCTTTTTTTCTCTTGATCATTCCTTTCAAATTTTAAAAATATAACATTTTTTCTTGTGTTCAGATTGAATTTTATTTTCTCTCTTTTTTTTAGATATTTTTCTCTGCTAGGTATTATGTATACTTGCTAGGTACTTGCATAAATGCTGGAAACTTTAAATTATAGGTACATGTTTTGTAAATTAGAGTGTCTGAATATATTTTAGACAATTTTAATTCAGTAGGACCTAAATATATATATTATAAATAAATAATATAAATAATACATATCATTTGTTTACATATTATATATCTATATTATAAAAAATATATTATTTATATCTATATCCATATTTAGATCCTACTGAATTAAAAGTGAATAAAACATATTCAGAAACTCTAATTTACAAAACATGTACCTATAATATATATAACATATATATGTGTATACATACATACATATATATATGTATTTATTTTATTCCTATCTCTAATTCTCCCAGACAATCTTATTCTCTGCTATCACTTACCTGTAAAACAAATCTGACCTTGTCATGCTTGTACTTAAATGCTTCAAAGTAGTCATTGAAATAGAAAGATGATTTCTGAAATATTTACCATGCAATTCAGGACCTTCCATAAGAAGCTCTACCTTCCCTTCTCTCCATTCATTCATTCATCAATCAGTTTTGTTATGCTTGTCGTTCTGTTAGGCACTGGGAATATGAAGCTGACAAAACACTCATGCTATATATCCCTTCTCCTAAACCTTTAGTCCCCTCACACATCCAGTCACCCCTGAACCTACATTAGACTACACTTGTATTTAACATACAAATATACTGCGACATGATTAACAGCTTAAAGTTAGTTAATACACCGATCTCTTCACCTAATTGTCATATGTGTGTACATGGTGAGAACACTTATCTACTGTCTTAGCAAATTTCAAGTACATAATACAATGTTGTTAACTATTATATATTAGAACCCCAGAAAACATTTGTCTTGTAAATAAATGTATACTCCCTTTCACCAACATCTATTTTCTCCAATCTCCTACCTCCTGGTAACCATCATTCTACTGACCAACTCTGCATTTTAACTTCTTCAGATTGTACATATATGTGAGATCATAAAGGATTTGTCTTTCTATGTATGTCTGGCTAATTGCACTCAGCATAAGTTTCTGCAGATTTATCCATGTTGTTACAAAGGACAGGATTTCCTATTTTTATCATCTTTGAATGTTTTATGGAATTCAGTGGTGAAACCATAGAAGCTGGACTTTTCTGCAATGGGGGAATATCTATTTTTGTTTCCATCTCTCTACTTGTTATTGATCTGTACAGAGTTTTCATTTCTTTATGATTCAATCTTTGTAAGTTAAATGCTTCTAGTAATGTATCCATTTCTTGTAGTGTATCCAAGTTTTGGTTTATTGTTGTTCATACTCATGATTATTTACATTTCTGTGGAATTAGTTGTAATATATTTTCTTGCATCATTAAGGAGCAGGCATAAATAAGAATGGGTGGGTTAAATAACTGGCTGTATTTATAACATAACTTACATATTTATGCACATTTTAAAAATTGACTGTATAATGTTAGGGAAGTTAGGTATTTTGAATTTTTTTGTTTTTGTTTTTTTGCTCTAGTTCTTAGAAGGAGATAGTAGTTCCAGTTCTACATACTTATTCTAAATTTTAATTCCATGATCTACAGAACTCCGTATGATTAGTGATGAGAAACAGAAACTTTGATAGTATTTCATTGTTTACAAATTTTTATATAACTTATCAGTTTTATTCTAACTTTTTTAAAGATCAACAAGTTATTACTGTTATCTTTTAAGATGAGAAAAACCAATTAAACCTTAAATGACTTTGGCATGTCAGCTAGTTACTTAAAATTAGTCCTTTAGTTTTCTAATCTAGTTTCCTTTTTGATATACTAGTAGTATATAACCAGTGATCATGGGATCCCAACACTGAAAGTCTCAGAGACCTAAATGTTGAAATTTATAAGCATAAATAGAAACATTGATTGAAATTGCACATGCTTGTGAAAGTGTCTGGGACTTTTTAAGACCTTGAGGTTTTAATCATAAAAAGTGTAAAAACATCTATAACTACATCTACATAGTATTTAACCAGGTATCTAGATACCATTGAAATTTGATTTATAGTTTTATGACAAGAATGCAACACAGTTTGGTAGAAAATAACAGATTAAAAATACAAGTACTTAAATTCCAATCTCTATATTTCCTCCTTAAAATTCTTGCCTTTTATTTATGCCAGATTCCTTATGTGTAATGTAAAAAATTATTATGTCCACCTAAAATTCTGTTTTTTTTTTTTTTGGCACTGGGAATTTATCCCAGAGGTACTCAATCACTGAGCCACATGTCCAGCCATAATATGTGTGTGTGTGTGTGTGTGTGTGTGTGTGTGTGTATATATATATATATATATATTTTTTTTTTCTATTTTGAGACAAGTTCTTTATAAGTTGCTTAGAAACTCATGCCACTATGCCTGGCTACAAATTCTTGATAATGAGGAAGATGATGATGTGTTTGTGTGTGTTCCTCAGGTTTTATAGTTTAAGTCCTCTTTTTTTTTTTTTAATCGTTTTCTTGGTCTAAGTAAAGCTGTAAAGACACTCTTTCACTATTTAACTTGGTGGGTATTTTGTTTTACAATTTTTTTAGTACTGTATATGTTTTACTTCAAATTCTGCAAGATGTTGGTGACCTTCCAGACAGGAAGGAAGGAGCCTTAGACATACCAGAAAACAAAAATTGCAGCAGTGAAATAAGCCCAAAGGACCATGAGATGCAGAGGAAAAACTACAAATGGCTGATAAATACACTCTAATATCCTAACATTATTAATCAATGAAGGACAGTTAAAATAGTAATACTATAATGTTCTTTAATCTATTACATTTGAAAAAAAATTGTGATAATATTGTCCTGTAGGATGAGGGAAAATAGCTTCTATGAGAATGTTAATTAGAAACAATCATGATAATAATAAAGTAAACATTTATAAGTTTTCTCTCTGGATTGTACTATTCTGGGTACTTTGCATAATTTTATCTATGAAATCATAACAGTGATCATATAAAGTAGTTTTAGGAATCTTATTGAACAGATGAGGAAACTGAGCTACACAGAATCAGCCTGTGGTCACTTGGGCAACTTGTTCCAGACCCTCATTTACTGCTTTTTGCAAGTATATTGGTTTTAGAGGGTTCTTAAGGAATTATTTAAATTTAGCAAGCCCTTTCACCCAGCAATTCAAATTTCTTTTAAATGATTAGGAAGTGGGTTGCTGGGGGCTTGCCCTTTGGGTTTATATATTATCCTTGGTGGAAGGAGTAGTTTCTTTCTCTGCTTCCTGGTATCATGTCCCTAATCTGCTTCTCTCTGCACCATGAAGTTCTGCCTCACCACAGGTCAAGAGCAATGGAGTTGGCCATCTATCGACTGAAACCTCTGAGTCTGTGAGCCCCACATAAACTTTTTCTCTAGAATCCTTCTTGTCAGGTCTTTTGGTCATAGCAACAAAAAAGCTGAAGGAACTATGACAAAAATTTATGTACTAGGGTTGGCACTGCAGCATTATATAATAGTAAGAAATCAGAGCCTGCTTAGTGTCCAATTAAGAATTAATAGTTGTTTCTGTTAATACTATGGATACAATCTGTAGTATAATACTTACAAGGCAAGTTAATTATAGGGGGATAATAATCACATGTTAAATAAGTAAGCAAATAATAAAAAGAGCCTTTATGGTATAATTATAATCTTCATAAATACAAACCTAGGTAATTGTGTACATACACAAACACTGGCACTTAAATCTGTGAAATATTTAGAAGTTTGTCCACAGAATTGCTGCCATTTTTATCCCTGGATGGTTATAATATTGGCAATGATGAATTGCTTGTTTGTATATTCTGACTTTTCCATAGCAAGTATATTAAAGCAAGAAAGTCTTTTTGTCATTATGATAACCACAACACATGTGGCTCTTCATGAGATAGTTAAGCAAGTTCCCAGAGACTCTATGTGGTGGACAAAAAAGAGTCTAAACTCAGTTGCCAAGTGAAAATCTGCATCTTTTAACAAATAACTTTGTCAAGGACAAAGAAAACACAGTTGTGTTGAAAGAAGTAAACAATAGAAAGAGGACTCTGTTCATTTCCCACTAATGTATCTTCTAGCACTTGCTTTTAGTGGTTCTGAGAGCCTAATCCTTCTTTGTCCTAAACAATGGCAGTTTCACAGCTTCCTGTGGTGGATAGATTGTTCTAAAAACTCACAGATTTAATAGTCAGAGCAATCTTTCCTGAGAATCCATTCTAAAGGCTCTCTCTCAATTTCCTCCTAGTCAGTCTTCCTTGCACCATGCTAATTATTGATTGTTTCTAACCTTTGTAGACTGACTCATTCCTTTAGGTTTTTATGGCTTTTGATATTTCCTTTATAGTGTAATTCACTTGTATCCTCACCACCTTAGTTTGACTTTTTGTATTTCTTTCACTTGATTCATACTTCTTTGGCTTCCCAGGGTGCTTATAGCTCTTATTCTGGTTTAGCAGCATTTAAAACACCTTTTAGACAACATGATATCTGGTCAGACTGCTATGGTTTATACATTGTTGACTTTTTGGTTCTCAGAAAATGTACCCAAAGGATGAACATAATAAATTCGCCTTCACTTTGTTTAGTAAACAGAAATATGAGCAATTTATTTTCCATGGATGATTAAAAGGCTTTACTGTGAAGCTTATTGACCTTTTAAGCTGAAGTTCTGCCAGACAGTGTGACATTCTGCCTGAGTCTATGACCCATGAGATTTTTCCCATAGGTTGTCATTAGGAAGATGGGGAGGAACAGTGTGCTGAGGATGCTGAAGGACTGTTTCCTTGTTCTCTCTAGACTTTGTGAACTCTGCCTTCCCAGGCAATTCGGCAGAGAGTCTGAAGTCAGGTCTGGGTGTAAGTCCAGATCTGTCATTCACCAGCTGAATGACCATAAGCACATTGCTGAGTCTTCAAACTTTTGTTGTTTATTTGTAAGAAGGTGATAACCTTAGTATTGTTGTGAGGGTTAAATAAAATAATCTTTAAAACGTATTTTGTGGTTTCAAGATGTGACATAAAAATTTTCAAGTGAACTAATGTAATAATTATTGTTTACTCTTTATATTCTTCTGAAGTGTATAATGACAGGCCTTAGACACTAATTTTATTCTTTCTGATAATGTTTTAATATTGCCTTTTCTTTCTTGCACTTTCTACAGTTTAAAATGTCCATTTCTTTCCAAATGAGCATTATTTCTCAACAAGAAATGATGGTGAATTATTTCATGTATAATTAGCATTAATCATCACCATAATTTCCATCTAATAATCCTTACTAGGAATATTACCTATGATAAACAAAAATAAAAGTGTAACTAAGGACGCAATTATCTGTCTTAATTATAGGCAAGTCACTTTATATAGACAGACCTGCCACTTGGTATTCTCCCATTGTCCCATAACACAGATGAATCTGTTTGCTTTCTTGATGTGGCCATTAGGAAATGCCACTGATACAAGGTATGTATCTTGACATTAATTCTTCACTTCCCCTAGTATTTCTTATTTTAGATCATGTTTTGTTATTTAGTGGCTTTATAGTGCTTTATGACTTTTGATATTTCCTTTATAGTTTAATTCACTTGTATCTTCACCACCTTAGTTTGACTTTTATGGATTTCCAAGAGCCAAATAAATATTTAACCAATATCTGATTTGTACAGAAACTATTCAATTAAATTTTTCTTTCTTTTTTTTTTTTTTTGACAGGGGGGAAACCAGGGATTGAACACAGGGCCACTCAACCACTGAGCCACATTTCCAGCCCTATTTTCAGAATTTCATTTAGAGGCAGGGTCTCCCTGAATTGTTTCTTGTCTTGAATTTGCTAAAGCTGGCTTTGAACTTGCAATCCTCCTGCCTCAGCCTCCTGAGCCACTGGGATTACAGGCATGTGCCACCATTCAGTTGCTTTTTTTTTTAATAATATTTTTTAGTTATAGATGGGCACAATCCCTTTATTTTATTTTATTTTATTTTTGTGGTGCTGGGGATCAAATCCAGTGCCTCACGCATGCTAGGCAAGTGTTCTACCACTGAGCCACAACCCCTGGCCCCTCAGTTGCTTTTTGAAAGGCGATTTAAATGAAAAACTGATGTGAAGCAACAATGTTTTAAGTCTCCAGATAAAGGGAGATAAATTGCATTATACAAATGGATAAGCTATTGTTATTAATTTTTTAAAAAATTAATATAATCAACTGAAGAAGATGAATATAGGGTAGGAAATATCTAATCCAGTCTTTGAACTGGAGATTAACATGGAGAATGCACAATAAACATGGCATAATAAAGCAAAAAAAAATGTTTTTGGAAAACTAGACATCAAGAAAATTTGTTTTCACTTTTAGGTGAGAACTTTTATTATTTATATATCAGTAGGAATTATATTATTATAATTATAAATTATATAATTATATTTTATAAATTATATATTTATATATTACATATATTATATAGTTATATAATCCATCATAATATATAATGATTTAGTGATATAATTACATTGTTATAATATTAATATTATATTATATTATTATCATTATTTATAGGGACTAAACAAAACTATGCCACTTTCTCCTCCCAGTTTGCCATCCAGTTCAGTTTTTAAAAATTATTATTGATTAACGTAGTTATTGGTTTTGTAGGAAGCAGACTCTGAGATGACTTTTCCTATTCAGAAGGAGCCATTTAGTAAACATCCCTGGAAGGGAGAAGAAACTTGACTGCGGAGTTCAGTGGGAGAAATCAAGTTGTCCTGCACACATAACACCCTCAGCTAACCCCAAAGGGAGCTCTTAAGCTATGGCTCTAGGGTTCTTTTCCTCCAGCTGCAATGGCTAGGTCTTTACGGCCCCTACTTCAATCAGTCATTGCATATAGGGCCACTCCACGTGTACCCCTTTGAATGCAGCAATTCCCGGCAGCTGAGACAATCCCTGAAGCAGCCAACTGGTGAAGGCTGCCCCTTAGGAGCTCTCTCTACTGATGGAGCAACAAGTCCTTGAAATTGAGTGGTACATCTTCATGTCCACCACGATGACCCGTAACATTCCCAAAGTCCTTTCCCCAGAAGATCCTCAGAGCCATACACTGGAGGTTTACACCTACTCTATCTCTGATAATTGGTGGAAAGTGAATTACTTTCATAAATTCACAAATCACTTTGTGACATATATCCTATTTCCAGATCCCTGAAAGTATCCCATATCCCTCCCTTAACAAAGACTTAGCAGTACCAATCCTAGGCTGCTAACCATACCAGCATTTCTACCTGATCTATGAAACACAGACTGCTAATCATACCAGCTGATCTACCTCTTCTATGACAATCCAAAGGTACTGGAGACTCATACTACCAGTACTCTATTCCTCTTTATCACAATACCAATTAATGGCCTGGCAGCATCCCTTCTTCTACTTTCTCTCTGCTTTGAGTTTACAAAATTTTATTTTAGATCTGTTTTCTTATTTAAAAACGGGAAAAAAATAAAAAAGAAACAACAAAAAATAGCAAAATCCTTTCTTCACAATGCTCCAATCTAGATTTTCCACTTGATTGGCAGCTGATCCCTTAGTTATGAGACACAATTTCATCCCAAGTTCTCTTTTCCTTCTCTCTCCTCTCTAACCAGTGGTTTGCCACAAATATCAATATTTTCTCTTTGAGTGTGCTTTATTTTTATCCTCTCTTAACCAAAAATAAACTGGATTGCAGGTCACAAAGTGACAGTAAGTATCAAAGAGGCAAAAATTCTGTACCCTTTGAACTCTGGATGGGTGTTCAGGGAATTATGTGTGTTCCCTTATTTAAAAAAAACAATCATTCTGCTGGTGGATGTTTTCCACTATTATGTGAATATTTCATTCAGTTCTTGTGGATTGTATTATTCTTTAAGAACAATCTGGCTTAACATCTTTTTCTCATGCCTTCAGCCTTTTAAAGTCCTTTTTTGCTTTTTGATTCACTGAGACTAAAGCTAGCAAATATGACACTGGAGAATAAAGTTACTAGCTATGATATAACAACATATTTTATACCAATTTCAATGCATAGTATGTTTATTTTTCAGTGCTTTCTCCCTTATTAGAGAAAGTGTGCTTTTCCCTATGAATTAGTTCTCCGACTTACACTGAACAAAAATGATCAAGGAGAGAAATGGAAAATTAATAGATTGATTAACTTTCTTCTCCTGCAAGTGATTTGGAGCCAAATAAATATCTTGATTACATTGTTTCTCTATCTACTTCTAATCTTCCCCCTCCATAATATAAGATTTAATTTAAAAAAATACATGATGCTTAACTTCTGATGCTATCAGCACCAGAGGAACATCATGTATCTGGTGTTGAATGTACTCAGAATTTCCATTAGATTCTAAGGTTATCTTAGAAATTATATAGTCTATATGTTCAACTTTTTAATAATTACTGGTGATTTAATGTGTTTATAGCCATCACAATTCATTGGTTCAGCTACCTGCCTAATCAAGAATGAAAATTTCATTTATTTATGACTCAAATTTGAAACTCCTTTTCTTTGAGAAATACTTAGTTTACCAATAAGCAATTATCTAGTATTGAAGAAGTACTCGATCAGTTGTGTTTCAGAATACTGCACTCCAGAGTGGTAAAGACCAATAAGACAATTGAAAGGACATTTTTATGTTATTTGGAGATAGATGAATTTATTCTTAGAATTTTGGGAAAAAATTATGATCCAAGAGCAAGAACAATCTTATAAAGGGCTATAATTCATATAAAAAAGATAGTGCTTGTATGTATATTGTCATTATTAGAAAGTACTTCTGCTCCTTAATTTCCAGAATACCGTTAATGTCAATTTCAACCTCATACAATATTTTGCCATTGTGGATCTGACTTTTAAATAATGTAACATATCAAAGTCTATAGCATTTGGATTTGCTTATTGGATAATTTTTCACAGAAGAATTTATTTGTACAATTACCCATATGTTTATAAATATGTTCAAAATTCAATTTTAAAGGGAAATTTAAGTAAAAGTGAGCTATAGAGTTCACCTAGAAGTAGGATAATAATACATCTCTGTGAAATGTAATACTTAACACTGAGAATTGTGAGTAAACTTGGGAAGTTAAGACCAGGAGGAGGGGTATTATAGGTGTGTTGTGCAAACCTTTGGTCCACAGATAACTTTATGTGCCATCTTAAATAATACAATTTAATTTTATGAAAGGATGTAAATCATTCCACAGGACAAGTTATTTTAAATCTTAAGTAATAGTAGCAAAATATATTGGTGCCTTTCTACAATGAAGTCAGTATTCTCCATAGAAACAGATCCAAAAGATTTGTCTGTCTCCCTCTCTCATGTTATAAGAAATTGGCTCAAGTGATTTATGAAGGATAAATCCCATAATCTTGAACTTGATTAAAGACTTAAATGTAAGGCTTGAAACCATAAATTTCTTACAAGAAAATATACAGGAAAAGCCCATCAACATTGGTCTTGACAATGATTTTTTGAAAAGAACATGAAAAGCACAGAAAATAAAAGTGAAAATGAACAGCTGGGATTATATCTAAAACAAAGCTTTGGCATGACAAAAAAATCAATAAAATTAAAAGCAATCTATACTATGAGAGGAAATATGTGAAAATGAAAATCATAGAAGATACCACTTTACACCACTGATCATAGATATTATAAAAACGACAAGTGGTAACAAATGTTCCCAAAGATATGAGGAAAAGGAAAATGTTGCATCTAGTTGGTGAGAATGTAAATTGGTGAAAACAGTATGTAAAAAAAATACAGAGATTACTCAAAAAATTGCAACTAGAACCTCTGACAATCTTGGAATCATCTCACTTTCGGGTATACAATTAAAGGAACTCAAATCTGTATTTAAGAGATATCTGTCTTGTCATGTTTGTTGTAGCATTTTTCACAACAGCAAGAATGGAAATAACCTAAATGTCTATTAATACCTGATGGAATGAAGAAAAAGTGTGTGTCTGTGTGTAATAGAATATTATTATGCCACTAAAAGGAAAGAAATTCTGCCACTTCCAACATGGGGGAACATGGAAGACATTTTGCTAAATGAATGAAGTAGATGGAGAAGACAAAATACACTAGGATCTCACATGTGCATTCTAAAAGACTCAAACTCATAGAAACTAAGAGTAAAATGGTGGTCACCAGGGTCAGAGAGGTGGGAGAAATTAGTAGATATTGATCATAGGGTTCAAACATTCTCCAATAACATGACTAAGCTCAGGGATATAACAAACACTGGGGTGACAATTATAGATAATAACGTATTGTTTACTTAGAATTTTCTGAGAAAGTAGGTAGTTCTTAAGTGTCCTTAGTCCTCCCTCCCACACAAATGGTAGCTCTCAAGTTATAAGTGTTAATTAGCTTAATTGTGGCAATCATTTACCAATGGTTCTATCAATCAAATCAACATATTGGACACTGAATATATTAAGTATTTATTAGTCAATTATACCTTAATGAAGCTAGAATATTTTTGAGAAACACAACATATACTGATTACTTAGCCAGGAAATGTTCATGTTCCAGGCAATTTTTTGCAAAAAATTTGCTTACTGGGTATGTAGTTCGAAAAACTAAAGTTAAAATTTGATAAGTAAAGTAATTTTGGTATTTAGATTTGCAATTTTTTAATAGAGTATTAATTGTTAAAGGGATAATGGTCATTAAAATTTGGCATAAAATAAACTGGCCATAGAGTCAGAATTTTAATTACAAAGTGTTAAATGAAGCCATTAAAAATCAAAAATCCATGATCTACTCATAATTAACAGCTTTTTTTTTTGAACGAAAGTTTACTGCACCAGTCATATAATCCTTAAACATTCTTATTTTTTGCTATTTTTGTATTATACAACAGAAACACAATAGTTTGTGTATAGCATTTATGAATAAATAAATACACAAATACAGCTAGTATGTTCTAATTTTTAAGTAATGTTTTACATGATCAAAATAAAATACAGAAAGTCTTCTTGTGATCTACATTTTCTTCCATGTCAGGATAGTGTTCATGCTTTGCCGCCTTCCCAAAAGGCCTTGGACCTCATCCTTTAATCCCTTGGTTTTATTACTTAACTCTTGCTCATCTAATCTTGGCTCAAATGACACTTTCTTAGGGAACCCTTAACTGATCTTCAGAAATTATTAATTATGCTATTCTGTCTGCAGTTCTTTCTAATTTATTTCCATAGTACTTAAACATAGTATTTTACTATGTATTAATTTCTGTGATTATTTGCTTAATGTCTACCTGCCACTCTTCAACCCAGCTAGCCTCTCAGTTTTAAGAAGGGAGGGCCCATGCCCTCTGGTGCCTGGCAGTCTCTGATATACAGTAGGTATTTATGGTTCATTCTAGTCATGGGTGAATAAATGTATTGTTCTTAGAATCTTTGTGAACGAATGCCAATTCAAGAACTGGTATTTCAGAAACTTAAGTTGGCTTAATCTTTTCATTTTTACAGATAACAGAAGTGAAGCCAAGAAAGATGAAATTATTATACTTAGATTTATATGGTTCTGATACTAGAAATTAGGTCTTTTCATTCCCAACACAGAGTTATTAAAACTTTCATTTTTATTAGTTTTTATGCCACATTAATTTCTTGGGATATGTCTCTATCAGTTACCAGCCTCTCCATTCTAGAAACTATGTTTAATCTCCAGAATTTTGTGGGCTGGTGAGTTTATGTTCTCTTTAAACAAAATGAAATTAATTTATACGTATAAAATTGTATATAAAACTGAGTTTGTGTAGTAGGTTATTTAATATACTGGATACAATTTCAACTTCAACAGCACTAGTAATAATTTAATTTACTCTTCAAAGAAGTAACATAACCCTGAGTAAGATACCCCTAAAATAAAATTAAAAAATTGAAACTCAACTTTCTCATAGCTAGATCCCCAAAATGACTGAAGCCATTCCAAAGGCTTTGACTTGACAGAAGAGGTCCTGTGATAGAGCAAATTGCAGAGGAAAGACACAGTGATCTTAAGTAATTTTGAATAAGTAACTTACTTTTGCAAATATAATCACATTGGTAAGATCCTCCCAGGTCTTCAGATGAAAGTAGTAGAAATAAGAAGCCTTTGAAGTTAAGTTCCATTAGCTTTATGATAAAGACCCCTGTGCTTATCTCTTTTGCAGAACAGTTCTTGAATTTGCTCTCTTAACTTACCTGCTCCATTTACCTCTACTATATATTGTGCATGCTCTGTAAAGTGAATTTATCAGACTGACAAGTTCCTAAGACCATCTTACTAGCTGGTATACTTTTTTCTTCTGCCCCTTATTGATTTATTTGTTTTGGTTTCTCTCCTTTGAGATTTTATTCAGTTTCAGAGGGAGAAAAAAAAAAGCAAAACAAAGAAAAGGAACAAAACACCCTAAACTTTGAACATTCAAAAGATTATCTGGAGAGCTTTTTAAACTATGGACTAAATTTAAAACATTTATTGCTCTTGCAGATTAACATGGGACACTAGGGTGTTATCAGTGTTTGATTGCTACATACATGTGTTCTCCAGGAGTAGCATTTAGTCTCACAAAGGACATACATTGCCTTTAGTGAAGAAAAGAATTAGAAGTTAGACATAACTGAAAAATAAAAATGTGATAGTCTTCTGGTCAGCAGGTGTCCCTCTCATTTTCTAATACTCTTCAGGTTTCCTGATTGTATGTCTATATTAAAAACACTTCTCCTTCCACTGTGTGTCTTGTATCTTTGCCTATTGAACTTCCACCATTTTCCATGAGCCTTTTACTCCTTTGTTTCCTTGTATTCACTTTAGTGACATAGTGAGAGAACATGGACTTAAATATTAATAGATTTGAAATTAAATATTAAATTCACCAGTTACCAGTTGTCAAAACTTTAGAAAACTAAATCCTTTATCTGTCAATGGAGAAATAATCACTTTTTCCTGAATGTTTTGAGAATTAAAGGAGTTGAGACATAACATAAAGGATCAGTATTCTGTACAGAGTGAGAACTTAATGTCACATTTTTTCCTACTCTCTTTAGTTCTTTTTAAATTTTTTGGGGGCTGGGGATGTGGCTCAAGCGGTAGCACACTCGCCTGGCATGCGTGCGGCCCGGGTTCGATCCTCAGCACCACATACAAACAAAGATGTTGTGTTCACCGAAAACTAAAAAAAAAATAAATATTAAAAAAAAAATTCTCTCTCTCTCTGTCTCTATCACTCTCTCTTTAAAAAAATTGAAAAAAAATATATTTTTTTTATAACTTTATTTAATTTATTTATTTTTGTGTGGCGCTGAGAATTAAATCCAGTGCCTCACACACACAGGCTAAGCAAGAACTTGACCACTGAGCCACAGTGCCAGCCCTCTTTCATTCTTTTATGTCTGCTTAGTGCTAATTTAGTTTATTCAGCATTTATTATATCTCCCCTTAAATGTGATATTTGTGCACTCAGCTCTCTGAACTTAACTTTAAAACCTGTATGCACCAGAGCTACTGTAGTGGTGTCCACTACTCACCAAAAACCTTAATTAAGCTTTTCCAGAGACCCTCATCATAATTGTTCTTAGACCATCAGCAAAAATTTCTGCAAAAGAGTTCAAATGTGGTTAGGCTTCCTATTTCCTGTTGCTCTGCCTTGCAGTCACTAAATTTGGCCATGAGCTTCATAATCTTATTTTTGTTTTTGTGGTAAAACGTGTAAAAATATTTCAATAGTAATAATTAAAGAAAATTGGAAAGAAAGCACTCTCTGCCAACTCAAATGGGGGAAAAAAACCCTTACTTTTATGTAGAGTTCTTCAAATTGTGAGCCTCCAAGCCCCCCACCCCCACACACTGGGTATAAAGTTCTAAAAATTTCTGAACTTGGGGTTCAGAGGAAAGAATTGATTTAGGTGAAAGCCTCCTATGAACTGGCTGCAGCCAAAAAAACTGCTTCCTGCCAATTTCTCCACTCTTCATCCTTGTCTGTCCTATATCAATACATCTTTTCATCTGCATATTGTTCATCATGGCCAGAGCAATGGTTTGGCACATATGAGGCATTAAATAAATGCGTGTAAAGCTGAACTGATTTGGATTGATTGGATAACATTATAATTTGACACAATAGCATTCTAGTATTGGAAGCAGGAATTATTATTAAGGCTATAAGTAATAATAATAATATTCATCCCACCTATTATTCAAATGTAGAATAAGCCTGTAGAAAATGAAAGTTTCATTTTCAAGCTTTAGAGATAGGTGCTTCTATCTTCATTCAAATATTTTCTCCAGAAATGCAGGAAAATTAAGGAGAGAAGGAGAGAGGAGGGGGGAAGGGGTAGGGGGGATTGAGGGAGTTGGGGAGGGAGGGAGAGAGAGAGAGAGAGAAAGAGGGGATGGGGGAATATTTTTCTCCATATATATTGTCATTTGATCTTTGACCTGTCAGCAGTTACTACTCATCATGATCTTTTCTATAGGATGGTAAGGAAAAATTGATTCCATATGTGTCTGAAGTCTTATAAGTATTACATGTGAAGGTTTTAGAGTTTAATATTAACCAAGGTTGATACATTTTCTTCTATTTTTGCTATAAAACGAATTCATATTTTGTATAGAATTTTGTGCTAACACAATTCTTTTTGTAGATGAATCTCTTAATGTACAATTCAGAGTAACTCTTAACTCATGTATAATGATTTCTTTTGTCACCCAATCTTTTAGTTATTACTGATTGCTCACATTTATCCATATTGTTTATAACAAAGATGGTTGGCCTAATGATTATTGTGCTAGATGCTGGTAAAATGTGCTGTCATAATTAAAGAAAGTTAGTGCAATTCCCCACCTGAAATCATCACAAAGCCTATTGGCTTCCCTCTGGAAACAGGAAGGGTCAGTCTCAGTAGGTCTAAGAATAATTCTAACAACCTTAATTGCTTTTCTATTAGTTGTCATCTCTACAGAAAGGTGGTTAAGAATTAAGTGTTCCCTTTATCAAAATGATTAGGCTATTAACAGTACAATTTCTTTTTGGAACTTGTTTTTATGATTATCTGATAATTCAACCCTTTTTCTATTTCTGGGGACGTTTAATTTAAGAGCCTTCTTGCACCTCTACAAATTGAGCAAAGTACAGCAATTCCAACTCTCAATTTAATTAATTAAAAATGAAAAGCTTTGTTCATTTTTTTCTCTTGTATTTCATATGCTTTGGGGAATAATGAATTTCTCCATAAAAACACAGTATGTTTTCCAGAAATCAGTATAATTTTAATTTTTATAAACAGTAGTTTTAATCATGTTGTTGTCACAATAGTGATCTTAAAAAAAATCATCAATTATTAAGAATCTCTACATGCAATGTTCCTTGGAGACAAAATATTTTTTAAAGCAACTAAAGTCCCAAAAATATCAGTTTTGAGAAATTTTATATGACTTCATTTTTATTATAATTAATAAGGTTCATATTAATATATGGCTTATTCTGTTGCATTTAGCTTCTTTATTCAAGGACATACTAGTAATTTATGTCTTTTCCCCCTTTCACATATTTCAACATTGGAATGTGTTCCTGTTAAAAGAAAATCTACTTTATTTATATTAATTGAAAATATGTTTGCATCAGTTTTATCTGTGCACATATTCAAACTGGAATTATTTTTAGGTAGGTTTTAGTACCTTTAATATTGAGTGGAATTTCTAAAACTCAGTTGCTATGTTTGATAAGATTACACCTTTGTTTTCATTGTATTCTGTCTGATGTTGAGTTAAAACAAAAGCTTATTAAATCACAGTTCCTACCTGATCAGTGGCTTTTATTGAAGAGAAACGCCACGCATATCTGTTCAACCAACGTACTACATCTGTAAGTGTGCTTTGTTTGCTTCCATTTTTTTGCAGGATTATTTCTGCTTTGTGTGATATTAAATATAGGTCCTTGATTTATGTTTCTTGTGATGAGGAAGTTTTCAGGGTTTTTGATTCTTACAGAGTGCAGGCTTAAATATTAAAATAATAATATAGTTCTACGTTCTTTAGAAAACTATTTTTAGGTAAAATGGAATCACATGTGCTCTCTAGTGCTATCACAGAATGTGGTTAACCTTTCATGAAACAAGAGGATTGGGTCTCAGCAGGTAAGATAATAGAAGCAGTTATATGTTTAGCAATCCCATTCCTTTTAGTCTTCTCCCTCCTCTGTCCACATTTTATTCTCTGCCAGTCCACACTTGGACAAGGTAGGAGCAAGATTATTAAACTCTTGGCCTGTGCTCCAGTACTAAGTGGGTGGCAGAATAAGTTGGAAAATCTATCCCTAATTCTACTTATTATTTCTTACTAAAACCCCTGGTGTCTCAGAATTTAGCCTGAAACCCTTAACCTGAGAATTCGTACTGTGAACATCCTCATTGTACAATGCTGCAACTAGAGCAGCCCTTTTATCTCCTATCTCCAGACAGGCTTTCAAGGAAACTGGAGATCCACTGAGAAAATTCTCTTTCTTTGAGGAAAGTAATAAATAAGAGCAAGAAGTTGTGTGATTCCCCCTGCCTTCTGTCTGGGAAAAGGGTTGAAGAACTGCCTAACTGAAGCAGAGTGAAGGTACCCCAAGAATCACTCCAGAAATTCAAACTACCTGCAAGAAGGGTGCAGGCATCTCATTTCTGGACTGAATGCTTGTTGAACTGCAAATCCTAGTCCTAGAGATGCTGCTAGTAGAGATTACTTACTCTACTAGCAAGTAATCAAGATTACTTACTCTACTAGCAAGTAAGAGTTCTTACTCCCCTTAAAATGGCATTTTAAGCTATTCAAGAGGTTGGTGGCTATTCCCTGCTTGGATAATTCTGAATGTAGAAGATTAGCTGGAGTATTCAGATATTTGTAGGATAAGGGGGAAAAAAAAGCAGCAACATTCATCTCTGTTTATTCCAGTAGGGAAGGATGTGTGAGTTTCTAAGTAATTCTTAGAGCACTAACAGTTGTGAAAGAAACTCAATTAAGAGAGCTAGCCAATGAGGCGGAGGCATTTAGCAGAAGCATCTACAGCTCTTCTGCCAGGGACAAGATATAGGAGAGGATGTAAGTGGCCAGGTGGGAAATACATCAAAGAATTAGAGAAAATAACAGTGTGAAGATAGCTGCAGGGGTCAGGGGAACAGATGGGGGACATTACAAAGAACAGACATGGGGGCATTAAAGTGGAAAATCAGCTTTTGGATGACACCTATGATGGAGGACATAGAGAGCCATGTTAAGAAACAAAACAAAACATACCCATAGAGTCCTTTGCCATTCTCCTCTTCAACCTCTTCCCATGATCCCACAGCAGGATCAAAAGATCAAGAGAAGAGGGGCATGGAGGAGGAGAAAATGAACTGAGTGAAAAATAAAATCAACTTCATGCCTCCCTTCTGTACTGGCAGGTCTGAGAAGAGCAAGAAGGGAATACCTGTAAGAATGGAAGATGGTTAGTTGAGCGTGTGCCAGCAACAGAATTGACAGGAGGTCAGATCCAAATGCTGTCCAGAGGTAGATATACCAGATACTGTGTAGTGTATAAGTATTATAGGAGAAAACTTCTCTGATTATAATTTACCAGATTCAACACAGTCATAAACTTTTCATTTGGACAGTAATTGTTTTGTCTCCTCTTATTCATGTCATTTGGTAAAGTTCTGGTTTTTATTTTGGGATCCTGCCTGGTAAAATTCATCCCTGGCCCTAAGAATGAGGTATATGGCTTAGGCCAAAATAATTCAGCATAAACTTATGTTCTAGGCACACAGTTGGTTCAAAGATCATCAGCAATCAAATGCCTGTGGATTAGGGTCCTTGGGCAGAGTTAAAAGAGGGCTGGCAAGTCAGTTGTGGGTACCTTGGCACCCTGGCAGTGCTGTGCTTTCTGAATCTAGTGTCCTCAGCAATGACTGGCACGAAAGTCTCTTGGTCCTTTTTCTCAGTCATGCTTTTGGACTTGTACACCCGCTTCTCTTTGACCTCTGGACCTATGGAAAGAGTTGAGATTGTAGAATATAGTAAGAGAAACGTGTCTCCTTTGAGAGAATCTCAAAACATCATCAGCTCAACTTGTGCAAAGCTGGAGTATTCCAGGTCTTCAGAAGTTACTTGATTATAAGGATGAAAATTCTTAAGGTGCTAATGGTGCTTGCTTTTAGAGATATGGTGGTAAGTATCTGGATGAGAACCATTTACATGGGTCAGAGTGATACTGAATACAAGGATTGCTTCAGGGAGATCCCCATCACCAGCCAGAATGTTAAGTACATTTTATATATTTCTCCAAGAGCTACATTTCAAATAGATGTTGAACAATTTGCTAGTCTTTATTCTATGGTGTCAAAAAAAAAAAAAAAAAAAAAGACATTCCGGTGGAACACTTTGGGAGCTTTCATCTAAATTTCAAGGTACACGAATTGTTAGTTATGAAATGCTGTGTGATTTGTATTATATTACTTGTACAGTAGAGCTTGAAGAACTAAATGAAAATCACCAGAAAAACCAATAGCAGTAGTTCATGCACTACCCTGGCTTTCTTTTAAGCATGCAATGAGAAACCACCATGGAACTGCATATTGACAAAGGCGTTTACTTTTCTATTCCAGTTCATGTCACATAAGATAATTAGGGTTTCACACAAATAAATATTTGTTGAAGTGGTATTCTTCTGAGGAATAGTGATTCTCCAACTGCCTGTATTCAAATGCGTCCCAGTTTCCAGTGTGGATTTCTAGAGTAGCACTGCTGACTGGTTTAGCTTATGGATTGAATATCTAATTTCTTGATACACAATATTCCCAAAAGAATTAAATCTATATTGGGTTATGTGACAGAGATATCCACTTATGAATCTCCTCAGTTATAACAGATGCTTGGAGACATAGCAACACCCAGCTATGATGCCCAGATTGGTGTATCCCAAGCAGACAAACAAAAATCAGAAAAACATCCTGCAGTGGTTACAGACATCTAGGACACCTGGAAAAATCAAATGTGATGTTTGTGTTAAGTTTGGCAGGATGATGTTTATGCATTTTGTGTGAGTGTGCTCTACTGGGGATCAAGTCCAGGGCCTTGCCCAGGTGTTCATACTTGAAACCAAATATTTTAAATCTAATTTTTATAATTAAGTATTCTGGGTAGAACAAATAGAATGAGAGACCTATATGTTCTTTAACATATAAAAATGAAATCGTACCTCTTTTACACATGTATTTTTTTTAATTAATTGAAGTTATTTTTCAACTATAATAGTTTTACTTAACATGTCCTCTCCACAGAAGGAACTCCAGAAGTATGGGAAGTGTTTGAACTTCTGCTTTTATGCTTTTTGTTTAGACTACTAGCAGCATTTTGTCAATAATTTTAGTTAACCACTTAGTCAACTTTTGTTATTTGAGATCCTCTATAGTTTATTTAATAAAGACAATTGTTATAAGATAATCATTTTGTTTACCAGTGAATGACCAAATGCTTTTCTTGTAAAGGTACAGTTATATAAATTATCATACCTCTGAAGTTAAAACATAATTTTTCAATATACTTGCAAAAAATGATTACAGGTAGTTCTCTATAGATCTCTATGAATCTCCTCTGTAAGGTCTTGTGGTGAGAGGACAATTTTATACTTGTTTTAAAACTCAGGGCAAAGTGGTGGTTTTCAAACTAGCTGATTACATAATCTAATGGAGAGAGCTTTCCAATGTCCTTCTCACATGTACTGAATTAAAGTCTCTAGGTCGATAGTGTATGGATTTCAAATAAAAGAAAATAAACAAGCAATCAAAACTAAAAAAAATCTTCTCAGTTTAGAAAGTGACTATGTTAAGCTGAATGGTGATACCAAATTTGCTGAAGTAACAGAGAAATTGTAGGTTTCATTTTCACTTATTAAAAGGTCAGACTTACAGATTCTTTGGGAGAAACAAACTGAATCCCAGGGCAATACAATTAGAATACAAAGCTGCAAATTAGAAAAGAAAGAAAATGACTACAAAATATTCAGTTAACGGAAGAGTTCAAACTGTAAATGTGTTAAGTCTTCTGAAAGAAGATACATTTTATATAACATCTATACATTTTCATCAGGGTGAAGTCAAAATTGTTTTTATCATCCTCGTTTTGAGACTCAAGAGTTCCTCCCACAGTTGCAGAGAACTGGTGCCAAGGCACAGAAACCCATGTGTGCTGAGCTAGTCTACCAGCTGCCAAATTTGAGAGGCAGAACTAAGAAGTCAGGAGATCGTGTTAGTCATACCTCACATTCTTTCATTGTGACAGGAAAATATACACTGCATTTATCATAAGTGTTTATAGTAAAACTTTCTAGTTTAAAAGGGGGTTTTACATAGCTGGAAAAATAGTTCAAGGTGACACTGTTACTCTTTCAAGTATTACTTATGGTAATAATGTTGCATGTATTTGTGGTTTTAGAATGGATATTTGAATGCATTTAGTTAAGTTCCTTCATTTATAGATGATGATGCTAAGGCTCAGAAGATTATATTTTTACCTATATATTCATAATAATTTATCCAATATTTAGAGGAAGAATATCTTTTTTAACCTTTTATGGATTTGCTAAAGAAGCTAAAAATATACTTAGTGCTAATATTTTTAAGTATAGTATGTTAGTGTTAATATTTTTAAGTTTCACTATTCAGGCAACAATGAAATATTTTATAATACTTTGAATCAATATAATTTTTTTCTTTCTGCTACACTAAGATGTTATACCATGAGATAATGTTGAGGATCTTACTTAGGAAAGAGATTATTTTCACCAGTATCTGATTAATTCACTGTGGATATAAAATATATTGAAAGATAATAAATGGTTATAATGTGATTTTTATAACCTGAAGAGATAATTATTATGGCAATATTTTAAAGGAGTGGATAGCAAAAATATTCTCCCCCATAGACAATACTTTCTAATTCATATTTAAGTATTATCAGTTTCTGGCATTGTGAAATTCTTACATGAAGATGTTAAAATGTAAATGTATCAATATTTTGTATAATGATTTCTTTATGGAAATAGTTTGAAAACATGGAAGACATTTTTCATTCTTGATTCAGTTTAGTAATCAAGACTGAACAAAATGTATGCTATGTTCTCATAGGAAGTAAACATCTTTTGTCTTAACAAAATATTTCTGAACTGGTCTTTCTTTCCTAATTGATGTGAAGTAAGATGTACATAGTTCATGAAATTGTCACCAAAAGGAATGGCACTTTTGGAGTAGAGTTAACTTTATTGAAGTTGAAGCATAAAGATGGGGAAAAGCTGTGTCCTTGATGGCATGTTTTACTCTTGATGGCATGTTTTACTCTTGAATCAAATCAACCCCAAGATTTTTCTCTCTCTTCTTCTTATCTACCACTATTTTTTAAAATACCTTTATTTTTGTTTAGTTTTTTCTTATATGTGGTGCTGGGGATCAGACCCAGTGTCTCACATGTGCTAGGAAAGTGCTCTACCACTGAGCCACAACCCATTCCTTATCTACCACTATGAATGCTAGTTCGTTCTTTTCTTTTCTATTCTTTTCTTTCTTTCTTTCTTTCTTTCTTTCTTTCTTTCTTTCTTTCTTTCTTTCTTTCTTTCTTTCTTTCCAAATATATTTGGTTATTTCTAATTGATAAATTATAGTATATATTCCTGGGGTCCAATGTGCTTTTTTTGGCCTATGTGTTCAATTAGGCAAATTAACGTATCCACCATTTCACTAATTTGTCACTTTATTGTAGTGTATTTTTTAAGCTGCTTTTTCTAGTGCTTGAAAAGGAATGCCTTAACCAATAGACAATTTTAAAATCTAAAATTGTACCATATGCTGCTATAATTGATGCTGCATTTTCCATGGGTTTTTATCCAAATGTAAATGTTGAAAAGCCTGAGACTAGATAAGTGTATCCATTTATAAATCAAATAAATAAATAACCTCTAGGTATGAAAATTGCCTCAGCAGGATTATTATAAAATTCCCCTAGGAGTATCATGAAGAATAAATATTAATGCCTTTTAATTGCTTTATAGTTCACACTATTGACAAGCAGAATCATGACCGATTTTAAATATGAGAGTAGATAAATATTACTCAGGAGAGTAAATTCACATCCTTATCTATTCCAAAGTAATTTTCTAAAAATTGCTTTTGTGTCCTAGTTACTTTCTGAGGGAATGAATCTTTTATTTGGAATGTAGTGGTATTAGAAAGGTTTGTGTTTTAGTCAGCTTTTTTTTTTTTTTATGTTGTTGTTGCTGTTGTTGTGACCAAAATACCTGACATAAAATTTTAGAAGAGAAAAGTTTATTCTGGGGTTTATGTTTCAGAAGTCTCAGTCCATAGACAGCTGGCTGCATTACTCTGGGTCTGAGGTGTGGCAGAACATCACAGCAGAAGAGGATGGTGGAGGAAAGTGGCTCCAAACACACCACCAGAAAGGAGAGAGAGAGAGAGAGAGAGAGAGAGAGAGAGAGAGAGAGAGAGAGAGAGGGAGGGAGGGAGGGAGAGAGCTCTCTCCTCAGTATGACAAAATATAAACCTTAAGGGTATGTCCCCATTGAACTAATTCCTCCAATTGCATCTTACCTGTCTACAATTACCATCCAGTTAATCCCTATCAGAGGATTAACGCACTGATTAGGTTAAAGCCCTCACAACCCAATTGTTTTACCTTTAAACTTTCTTGCATTGCCTCACACATGAGTTTTGGGGAGACACCTCATTATCTAAAACCACAATAGTTTGTCCAACAATTTCCTTGTAAAAAGCTTGGTTAACTATACATGGCCTTCGTAAGACAGAAAAAAATTAATAGAGATGGAAAACCTAGTTCAACGGCAAGAGGTTATCTTTTTTGAGGTCATTGACATCAGTCAATATTTTAAACAATGATATATTTGGTTAACTTTTCCTATGAAGGGATTTTTTGATCAGGTTGTAGCTTAAAACATGTTGCTTTTTGAGACTTCAATTCTACCTCAGTGCTTGATTGATAGCCACTCTTTCCCTGAAATGTGGGCAATTTATATATTTTGGGGACATAGTAGTATCTACTATCAGCCATCTATGGAAAACAATCCACATTATTTTATTCTCACATCTCTTGATGTTCTACGCCCTGATATGATCCTTAGAACTTTTCATAAGCATGTCTGAGCTGTTCTAGACTTCTCTCTCCTTTCCCACATCAATCTTTAACTCCTAATCTCCTCGACATTGACAATGACTCTTCTTTTTGTGATTCATTATTGATACTAAGCTATCCCTACCCTAGAATTTTGATGCATTTTATCATACTTGGCTGTATTCATTAGCTCAAGCTGTGGTAACTGAATACTACAGAACTGAGGGGCTGTATTAGTTAGCTTAGGCTATGGTAACTGAATACTATAGACTGAATGGCTAAACAAGAGAAATACATTTTCTCATAGTTTTGTAGGCTAGAAGTCCAAAATCCAGGTCCCTTGCTTTCTGGTGAGGGCTCTCGTTCTGGCTTGAATTTTGCAATCTTATTGTTCTATTCTCACATGATCTTTCCTTGCCAAGTGGACAGAGAGAAAACAAGGTTTTTTTATTATTACTTGTTCAAAACATTACAAAGCTCTTGACATATCATATTTCATACATTTGATTCAAGCAGATTATGAACTCCCATTTTTACCCTGTATACAGATTGCAGAATCACATCGGTTACACATCCACTTTTTTACATACTGCCATACTAGTGTATGTTGTATTCTGCTGCCTTTCCTATCCTCTACTATGCCCCCTCCCCTCCCCTCCCCTCCCATCTTCTCTCTCTACCCCATCTACTATAATTCATTTCTCTCTCTTGTTTTTTTTCCCCTTTTCCCCTCACTTATATGTAATTTTGTATAACAATGAGGGTCTCCTTCCTTTACCATGCAATTTCCCTTCTCTCTCCCTTTCCCTCCCCCCTCTCATCCCTGTTTAATGGTGATCTTCTTCTCATGCTCTTCCTCCCTGCTCTGTTCTTAGTTGCCCTCCTTATATCAAAGAAGACATTTGGCACTTGTTTTTTAGAGATTGGCTAGCTTCACTTAGCATAATCTGCTCTAATGCCATCCATTTCCCTGAAAATGCCATGATTTTTTCATTTTTTAGTGCTGAGTAATACTCCATTGTGTCTAAATGCCACATTTTGTTTTTATCCATTCATCTATTGAAGGGCATCTAGGTTGGTTCCACAGTCTAGCTACTGTGAATGTGCTGCTATGAATGTGCTCTTTTAAGGTCTTCAGGGAATAGTCTGAGAAGAGGAATAGCCAAGGACCTGAACAGACACTTCTCAGAGGAGGACATAAAATCAATCAACAAGTACAAGAAAAAATGCTCACCATCTCTAGCAGTCAGAGAAATGCAAATCAAAACCACCCTAAAATACCATCTCACTCCAGAAAGATTGGCAGCCATTATGAAGTCAAACAACAACAAGTGCTGGCGAGGATGTGGGGCAAAGGGCACACTTGTACATTGCTGGTGGGACTGCAAATTGGTGCGGCCAATTTGGAAAGCAGTATGGAGATTCCTGGGAAAGCTTGGAATGATTAAGATAATTTAGAATGTGAGAACTGGCATTGAAAACCAGACAGTTTGACTGTATATATTTTAAGCATGTGTTTTTTGAAAATACTGGAATTCCTGCACTTTTTGTGAGTACTAATGTTATCTAACTCCCAAGCCAAGAGGAATTTTGAAATTCATGTTTATTTAATAGACACACAACAAGGGTTGGGGAATTACAAACAATGAAAATACCTTTAGCCTGATAGTAGACTATTATCTTTAATTCATTTCATCTGGTTAGTAATAATCTCAGTCATAGAGATCAGAGAGTAACTTCCTTCCTTTCCTGCAGATTGAAGCCCACATTTATTCATGGATTCCAAACAGTTATTTTAATAGTCTAGTTGTCATATGCCAACACTGTAGTGGCCACAGGATGCAGTGATAAATAAAAGTGAATATTAACTCTTCTAAAAAAAAATTCTTTTTTTGACAGGTAAGTAGCCACTGAAGAGCTGTAAATAGTGGTTAATTGATGATTAATGGTTTCAAAGACCAGGGTTTTGATGTGTTAAAAATTCTGTGACCCATCTAAAGAACTACCAGATGGTGACTTAAAAACTAATTAACATATACCGCAGGATCCTATGAACCTCTATCTCCTTTCTTTTTTTTTTCTCTTTTGTGTGCCTATCCTTTATCTTGTGTATGTCTCTATATTTTTGTCTTCTATTTCCTCTTAGAAAAAAAGTGAATTGCATAAAATATTGCTGAATTACTTCTACTTAGTTTTCCTTTTTCCCATTAGAAAGCCTAGGTGAAAGTTAGTATGTGTCTTCAGTTGGAGAGGGACACAGAAGTCCTTCTGAGAACAGGAGATTTTGCCTTCAGCAGAAGGGGCACTCCCAAATGGCTGGGCTTTCAGGCAGCAGATAGAATGGAGCAAGGAACTGGGACATGGATGGTGTCTCCAGGTAAGAGGAAGAATCCATTAGAGAGAGAGCTTTAAAATATTCCTGTTCCACAGAGACTGAAGCCAAATTTCCACACTACCCATCAGGGACAAAAATTCTTAAGTCATCTTACCTTTGTACTCTTCTTTCCTTTTCCTTGTATGGTTTCTGAAAAGACAAATTACCAACTCTTATCCACTTGAGGGAGAGGGGAAGTTTAATATTGCACAAAGATTGAGCTTTTGACTACTGTTTAGGACAAGACACTTAAAGGACTAAATTGAGACTGAAATATGTAATTTGAAATGAACCAAGAACATTTTATATTGTCTAAAGGTGATCAGAAATTTTCTTCATCATAGGGCAGAGGTCAGCTAACTCTACAATGAAAGGGGAGAAAAGAAAAAAATAATTTTGCTTTCTAAAAAGGCCACTGTAGAATTTTAACTCATGTGTCAGTGTAGTTACATTTGCATACGTGTGCCAACAGCTCTAGGGTGTGTTCTGGGTGTAGATTTGTCAAAACACAGGCTATGCACATATTTTACTTTAAAAAAATAATGCTATATTGATTTTGACTACCATGACCTTAATGTTGCCCTCAGTTGTAGTAAACTTTAGGCGGGTTTCTTCCTGATTCTAGGCTCTTGATCTCCCTCTTGTCCTGGCTCTTACAGAACATTGATGGCCTAATCATAGAGGTCTATTTACTTATTTTTCTTAGAGCATTTACTAAAGAAAACTTGTAATTGTAAATCCTTTCTCTGACCCTTTGGATGTTAAATATCCTCACAGGCCAAGTGTTAAAAGCCTTGTACCCAAGCACTATTGGGATGTAGTGGAATTTAAGAGGTGAGATTGGAGGTCTTTAGGTTATTGGGGTGTGCTCTCAAAAAGGCTCATGAGCTCTCTGCCCCTTTCTCCTCCTTTTTACCTCCTGGCCAAGAGGCATGCCTTTTGCCTTACCACTCCCACCCCACCGTTTCTATCCAACACATCCACCAAAGACCCAAAGCAAATGGGTCTGCTTGCTCTTGGACTAAAACCCTTAAAATTCGTGACAAAATAACCTTTTCTTTTTGTGACTTAATTATGTCAAATACTTCATTATAGTGACAAAAACCTGACTAACGTAACAGATAGATGTTTTTAAAAGCCTCTAGCCAGTTTTATAACCCAGGAATATCCTTCTTAAAGACCTAGAAACCACCCTTTCCAAAGCCAATCATCAAAAAAGATAGTGTTCTTATCTTCCAGTCTCAGGGATAAAATTGGAATCTAACTTCAGTGTGTACCTTGCTCCATGTTGGATAACTACTTCTTGTCTTGAAAGCCGGAGAAGGTTTACTTTTCTTTTCAATGAGGCCAGTGGCAAACACAGATAGATGTCCTATGATTTCCCTTATGCCTGATCTAAAAATCTCTCTCAGTCTTCTCCAGCAGAGTTGAGTTCAAAGTGAGCTCTGGCTCCCTTCCTTACTGCAGTAGCCTTTAACAAAATCTATCTTGACTGTTTCACTTTTTCCAGCACATTTTTTTTTTTGCTTTGACATTTCCAAATTACCATATCAGCAACAGAAGATGAAAAATTCTATTACTCTATTTTCTTGTCACAGCTTAGCATTTCACTCGTTTTTCATCATGGTGAATATGAAATTACATCTCTTTATATTTTAAAATGTTTTATAATACATTATAGTTATATATAATAGCGGGATCAATTCTGATATAATCATATATGCATGGAATATAATTTGTTCCATTTCAGTTAAATTTGATTATTGTTTTACTGTATAAGATTGATCTTCCACTTTCTCATGTCTTTAGTGAATCTCCATGTTTTCATCTGCTCTGAAATGCTCAAGTTATTTGCTCATTTCTGTTTCTTTGTTTTGTCTTATTGGTTTTTTTTTAGACTTTTGCTATTCAAAATACTCTTTTTTATTAAGAGCACATAAATTAATGATAATATTTGGATTCTAATTCAAGTAAAGATACTATTAGAAAAATATTTTAAGACTGAGAAAGTGTAGAGATATTTGATGATATCTATATACTCTAGAACGGTAATGTTACACAAATAGGGTGTGAATATAGGGGAGAATAAAAGGTGGGGCAATCATTCAGCCTCTTCTGAAGGTAAATGATACAGAATCAAATAATGAAAATAAATTACAAAATGTTATGTGCTCCTGAATATGAATAAGTAATTATGAAAGAGAAGTGGAAATCAATGTTGTATCTGAAGAAAGCATGTCAAAACTGAGAGGGCAGGATAATGCAATTGTGTTTTTCTTAGGTTCCCCCCCATTATTCAGTTAAACAAATTAAACACTCAGTTTAGGAAAAAAGAATATAATATACCTCATTCAGGAAAATGCTAAAAATATAAAATAATAAAGACAAATATAGAATGATTACATTTGAAAAATTAAAAAGGAATAAAGATTTAATATATCCTTGAGATTATTTTAGAAAAACTAGGTGAGAAAAGTCTTAGACAATAAAAAAAAATAATGAGAAGAAAGAGAAAACAAAGAAAAGTAAGAATTAAAAATAAAAATATTTAGTAGCCTATATTCATATTTTCAACATTTTTGACTTTATTACAATACGATTTGAGTAATATAATTAAAATGATGTAATTATATATAAAGTAGATGTTAAAATATAGTGAGTTTTATTAAATTGGCTAGTTAGTAATCCTCAGTCATTATGCCTCTAAATCTAAGAAGTGAATGTGAAATGTCATAAAAATTTGTTCCCCTCAGCAACTGCTTTTTATCTTAAGCTTAATAAAACCACCTTCATTGAGTGTCAAATAGGTGCCAACCAGCAGATTGCACACTGTGATTATCCTGCTATATTTCCAAAAGTCTTCTGGAAATTCATAAAAGGTAAATTGTAGTGTTATTTAAATTATCTATATGCTCACTATTACTTATCTTAATAGGCTATCAAGTTCTATATACAATCTCACAAATCTGGGTCACAGGTTTTTATGAAAACACACTTGAATAGGGATGGATAGGTGATGTTTCACCTGTGGTGCCAACTTATCAATTGTTGTGGAAATCAGCTGCTGATAAGAGGGCTGCCCTAAATTCACCCAGATTACTCTTCTTGGTAGATAGGTGGTTCCTGTACTGACTGTTCATGGTAGCATCTGTTCAGCCCTCAATCTTCTCTAGGACAGGTGGTTTCCATGAAGGGCTAGAAGGCAGTCTCAGGTGGTTCCCTTTCTGGGAAAACAAGATTACTGGATGTGGAGCTGATTTATGAGTGTGCACTCAGTAAATGGCTAAGTAGAGTAGTGGACCCAAGTTCCAAGCAGGTACAGAGGGAGCCAGCAGGTTGACGTGGCTGCCATTTCCCCTGCATCATCACTTCTACTAGGAACAGATTTGTTTACTCTTTAACCCATTTTCATGAGAGGAAATGTATCATGTTTTGCCTAATCATCTGTTATATTATTAATTCGATTTAGAAATTTTCTTTACTTCTGTGAGTATATATGGGGAAGACAGTGGGGGGTGGGGTAGAGAAAGGCAGACAAATGTTCAGTCTTCCATTGCAAACCAGATGCTGCCTGACTGGAAGTAAGAACTATATAAATTATTTGGCCAATCCCTGCCAACAACCTAATGTCCACTAGTGAAAAACAAAATTGGTACATTCGATCAGTGCTGACACGTTTGTTTCCAACCTTATCTTTTGTTTACCTATATCAGGGATTTTCAATGTTTTCTAACAGGAAAAATCATCCCTGGCGAATCTGAATAGTCTTGACAGAATTCTCAGTAAGGTGTAAATGGTAATTTATAACCAGTGTGCTTGAGGGTCTCACAGAATTCTAGATAGTAAAGAATAGCACATAATAGAATCTGCTTCTCTTTGTAGCATTTAGCCTTTTTAAACAGAAGTTATTCTCATTCTGTGCAATTCCATGTGACGTTATTCAAAATATACTACACTTAATGGACAGGAAAGAAATAATAGCTATTTGCAAATTAATACATTTTTTTGTGTGTGCCAGGGATTGAACTCAGAGGAACTTGACCACTGAGCCACATCCCTAGCCCTATTTTGTATTTTAAAGACAGGGTTTCACTGAGTTGCTTAGTGCCTTGCATCTGCTGAAGCTGGCTTTGAACCCGCTGTCCTCCTGCCTCAGCCTCCTGAGCCCTTTGGATTATAGGCATGTGCCACGGAGCCTGGCAAATTAATACACTTTTAACTTAAAGGCAAGTTTTTCATGTATTGCCTCATTCGGTCTGTACAGCAGGCTTCTGACTATATTAACCTCAGTTTATGGAAACACTAAGCAACAGAGAAAGTGGATACCTATTACTTTAGGAATTGCAGCCAAAACACAAAGAATCAAAGATGCAAATACAATATTATACAGTACAAAATATCATACCAACTCCTTCAATGCAGTGTATTATCGCTTTACCTTTCTTTTATTGGTCCAGACACCAGTCATTAAATCCAGCACTGCACTGAATTAATGGTGCTACATTTCATTTTATTTACATTTAATAAAGTAACCTAAAGTGCAACTTTTTTTGTTGTTGTTCTTGGTACTGAGAATTTAACCCAGGAGTATTTAGCACTGTTCTATATCCCCAGTCCTTTTCATTTTGAGACAGGGTCTTGCTAAGTTGCTGAAGCTGACCTTAAACTTGAAAATTTCCTGCTTCGGCTTCCATGACAAGCATGCACTGCTATGTTCAGCTAAAGTGCAACTTTGAAATTCAAATTAATTTTTCTCTAAGAGAAACATTCTTCCTCAGAAATGTCTGTAATGTGGACATACAATAAAAACTTTTAAGATACCAATGACAAGCTTTTAAACTTCATGATTTCACTTTATTGAGTGACAAATAACAACCCTTGTCTGTGAAACTAGCTTTAGTTTTTATAAAACCCTCTCATTGCCTCCCTATTAGTTTAAATTTTACTTGTTATATATTTACATTTCTCAATTTCTAACATTCTGAAATCATTGTTCCCATATTTATATAGTAATAAGATTCATTCTGTATTTAATGGACACATAACTTTGTTTTAATTGGCAGAATTCCACTTTTAATTAAAGTTTAAATTTTGAGATAGTTACAGATTTATATGCTTTTTTTGTTTTAAATACAGTTCTGTGAATGGTAACATCTTACAGAGCTATGGTAAAACATCACAACCAGCCACTTGTGATGGTATATGCCTGTAATCCTAGTGGCTCCGGAGGAGGCAGGAGGATCACAAATTCAGCAACCTAGGGATGCCCTAAGCAACTAGGGGAGAACTTGTCTCTAAATAAAATATTTTTTAAAAGGGTTGGAGATGTGGTTCAGTGGTAAAGCACCCCTGGGTTCAATCCCCAGTACAAAACAAAATCACAACTAGGTTGAATATTGATACAGTGAGGAATTGAAGACAGTATATCCATCATCACCAGTATGGCTCATGTAGCCCTTTTATAGCCACAACTTCCCCTCCATAGTCTGTGGCAACTACCATCAACTCTCCATTCCTTTTTTGTTCCTTCCTCCATAGTAGCTGGGACAGTTCTTGTAAATCTTAATGTATACTTTTCATAAATATTATAGATGAGAAATAATATCTAATGTGGTTTAATTTTGCATTTCTCTAAATACAAGTAACATTGAGTATATTTTTATAAGTTCAAGCCCAATTTATACGCAATTTTTGGTGAATCTTTATATTTCCCCCATTTTTATGTCAGATTTATGTTATTTCCGACCCTTTTTTCTTGTGTGCGTGTGTGTGTGTGTGTGTGTGTGTGTGTGTGTGTGTGTGAGGGAGAGAGAGAGACAGAGAGATACTGGTTATTTAACCAGGGAAGCTTCACAACTTATATCCCCAGCCCTTTTGTATTTCATTTTGAGACAGAGTCTCCCTAAACAAATATATGAAGAAATGTTCAACATCTCTAGCAATCAGGGAAATGCACATAAAACCTACAATCAGATTTCATCTCACTCCAGTCAGAACACCACCAATCATTAAGAATACAGCTAATAATAATGCTGGTGAGGATATATGGGAAAATGTACACTCATACATTGTTGGTGGGACTGAAAATTAATGCAACTACTCTGGAAAGCATCATTTAGATTCCTCAAAAAACTCAGAATGGAACCACCATAAGACCCAGCTCTCCCACACCTTGTTGTTCATTCAAAGAAATAAAAACAGCATACAACAGTGACATGGCTGCTTCAATGTTTATACCAGCTCAATTCACAACAGCCAAATTATGGAACTGGCCCAGAAGCCAGTTCCATAGATGAATGGATTAAGAAAATATGGAGATACACACACACACACACACACACAATGGAGTTTTACTCAACCATAAAGAAGAAAGAAATTATGGCATTTGCTGGTAAATGAATGGAAATGGAGAATATCATGCTAAGTGAAGTAAGCCAGACTCAGAAAATCAAGGGTTAAATATTTCCTCTCCATTTCTATGCTAATGACATTTCACAAAATAAAAACATCAAATACTCCTCCCCCTGAATTTCTTAAAATTTCTTTAAATTATGGGATAATGAAGAGGAGGGCAGAGTTAAACTGAGAATGAATTGTAAAATATATTTCTAATTGAAGTTTTTACTGAAATAACCATAGATTCACATGCAGTTATTAGAAATGAGACAGAGAAATCTCATATACACCTGGCCATTTTCTCTAGGGGCGGCATTTATAAAACAATGCTGTAATATCACAATTCAAATACTGATGTTCATGCAATTGTAAATCATAGTTCCTCAATTTTACTGGTACTCACAGATGTGTCAGTGTATGTGTGTGTTTTTATGTGTGTGTGTGTGTGTATTATTTTATTTATTTATTTTTTTTAATTTTTTATTGTGGGTTGTTCAAAACATTACAAATTTCTTGACATATCATATTCCACACTTTGATTCAAGTGGGTTATGAACTCCCACCTTCACCCCATACACAGATTGCAGATTCACATCAGTTACACATCCATTGATTTACAAATTGCCATACTAGTGTCTGTTGTGCTCCGCTGCCTTTCCCATCATCCACCCTCCCCCCTCCCCACCTCTCCCCTCCCCTCCCCTCCTCTCCCCTCCTCTCTCTCTACCCCCTCCACTGTATAACCCTGAGGGTCTCCTTCCATTACCGTGCAATTTCCCTTCTCTCTCCCTTTCCCTCCCACCTCTCATCCCTGTTAAATGTTAATCTTCTTCTCCTGTTCTTCGTCCCTACTCTGTTCTTAGTTACTTTCCTTATATCAAAGAAGACATTTGGCATTTGTTTTTTAGGGATTGGCTAGCTTCACTTAGCATAATCTGCTCTAATGCCATCCATTTCCCTGTAAATTCTATGATTTTGTCATTTTTTAATGCAGAGTAATACTCCATTGTGTATAAATGCCACATTTTTTTTTATCCATTCGTCTATTGAAGGGCATCTAGGTTGGTTCCACAGTCTTGCTATTGTGAACTGTGCTGCTATGAACATCAATGTAGCAGTGTCCCTGTAGCATGCTCTTTTTAGGTCTTTAGGGAATAGACCAAGAAGGGGAATAGCTGGGTCAAATGGTGGCTCCATTCCCAGCTTTCCAAGAAATCTCCATACTGCTTTCCAAATTGGCTGCACCAATCTGCAGTCCCACCAGCAATGTACAAGTGTACCCTTTTCCCCACATCCTCGCCAGCACTTGTTGTTGTTTGACTTCCTAATGGCTGCCAATCTTACTGGAGTGAGATGGTATCTTAGGGTGGTTTTGATTTGCATTTCTCTGACAGCTAGAGATGGTGAGCATTTTTTCATGTATTAGTTGATTGACTGTATGTCCTCCTCTGAGAAGTGTCTGTTCAGGTCCTTGGCCCATTTGTTGATTGGGTTGTTTGTTCTCTTATTGTCTAATTTTTTGAGTTCTTTGTATACTCTGGATATTAGGGCTCTATCTGAAGTGTGAGGAGTAAGATTTGTTCCCAGGATGTAGGCTCCCTATTTACCTCTCTTATTGTTTCTTTTGCTGAGAAAAAACTTTTTAGTTTGAGTAAGTCCCATTTGTTGATTCTAGTTATTAACTTTTGTGCTATGGGTGTATTATTTTTAAAAAATCTTTGGAACTACTTGTGATCTGCTATTCTTTAAAATTTACATTATTCAACTCTTTTGTTTGAAATTGCTGATTTATTCTTTTACTCTGCTATAAATTTTTTCAATCTGTTTTAGCATATTTGAGATATTTAATTATAATTTTCAGTTGCTATGTGGTTAAATGTTAATGGCATGGATTCAATATATACAAGGATGTTATTCTGGTTCTTATTCTTTTATTATAAACATATCATATGCGTCTCTGCTGCAAGGGTATTTTTGTTTAACTTTATAAGTGAAGTCCATATGTGGTGCTTTTGGGAGGGGCGAGTGAGCAAGGATATTTATTGCAATTTTACCACTTTAGATGGTAAACTCCTGTTGTTTTCAACAATAAATCAAAAATAAAGCCTCACTTTCTTTTCTCATTGTTTCATAGTTCTCAGTATATAGATATTTCACCTCTTTGGTCACATTTATTCCTAAGTATTTTATTCTTTCTGATGCTGTTGTATTGAGGGGGGAATATATTCCTAGAATTGGAAGTCTGTAGATAATTTTTAGGTAGTGTAAAAGAAATGGCCTCAAGTTTCTGAGAACTTCCTCCTCCTCCACTTCCCACCCCCCTCAGCCATCTCCACCCTTACCTGACCTCCCTTTTCCTGTTCTGTTCAACAACTCCTCATTAACACCAAACTTAGATCTAGTGTGTTGATGTCAGTATCATATGGCCCTGATTCCCCAATAGCCTTACCAGTTTCAGATGTTCTCAAAGTCCTTATCTAAGTTCACATGCCCTTCCAGCTTTTCTGCTTTGCTTTGAATGGATGAAACATTTTGCAAAGCATATGTGTTGCCAGCTCAGGATTCTCCGGATGTGGGAACTGTACAAGCCCCCTTGTTTTCCCTCTATTTTCTCTACTGGAGGGTCTGATATTGAGTAGGCCACCCACTTAGCTCTTGCTGTTTGTCTTTACCTACTTTTATTTGGGGGTCTTGAAGTTATCTTCTTACTTTAACTGTTTCTCAAAGAGTTCCAGAATATTTAAGTTCTCTGTTTCTGTCCCAACTACACTTCCAGGATCCTGTTTATGTATATTGAACTTCAATCTTTCTGTCTTTAGCTGGTGTCCTGGTCAGCTCTGCCCAAGGGTTGCTATCACTTCACAGGGTACTGTTTTACTCCTTTCAGTGATCACTCCCATTACTTCTCCACCTGTCATATTATTATTACCTTTTCTGAAATGCATTTCCAGGGTCTAGCTTACTGTGATTTTTAATAACATGACCTATACAGTAATTGTTGGTTTCCTCAAAGTGTTACACATAGATGTGTGAGGGCACTAAATGTGCATCTTAAGCAATGTGAAGAAATACACAAAATAGAAACAGTGGCAATAACATATTTATGTATTGATTATTAATATTTTAGAGCTTTCTCCAAAAGTAAGCTGAGGAGCCAGTATTATACTTATTTTAATTACACTTTACCTATACTATTTCCAAATTTTTCAAATCCTTCTAGAATTTGGGTTATTTAAGAAGAAAATGAATCATGCAGCCCCTTATGAACTTGATCTACTGGTTACATCTCTTTTTCCTCTCCTACATTCATATACTTTCTATGTTTTCTTGTTTATGCTCTCTTTTTTCCCAACTCATTAAAATGGCTTGAATGATATATGATTACATATGCTTCAAATCTAGTATACCACAATGACAAAACATGGCTCCAAGTCTATCATGGTGATTTAAATTTCAAAAATAAAATTTGGCAGCACTGGATGTGGAAGATCAAATTGCAGCATGAAGCTAACTGCATAAAATTTAGGATGAGACTTTAAAAAGGCTCTCAGCAGCAGTGTTATAGGCAGCAGTGACTATAATTTTGACAACAATAGGACATGGTCACTATGATGCTGAAAACCTTTTGCCAGAAATGATTAAGAAGAAAAATTAATGGGAAAAATCACACTTTTACCCAGAGTGAGACCGGCTTTTTGATGATGGCATAATTTAAGTACCTTTGTCATGTTTGTGTCTGCATTTTTATTATTTTATTTTTATATACTGATAAATTATATTTGCATATATTTACAGGATATATAGTAATATGATCTTTTACAATGTGGGATGATTAAATCAATCTGATTAACATATCCATCACCTCATATAGTGAATACTTCGTGATGAGAACATTTGAATTTACTCTCAGTGACACTGAAACATACAGTTCTCTTGGTTATTAACTATATTAAAACATTTTGTGCAATAGGCTGAAAAATATTAGACATTTTATTCCTATATAAATGAGGATTTGTACCTTTAAGTGCCATCAAATGATGATCAAAAATGAAATGACAAGAGCATCATTTGATCATTTGGTTTGCCAAGTCCACATAGGCCCACCTGGTATGCAATGCCCTGGATCAGCAATTGACCTAAACCTCATGTGGACATAATGGAGAGCTGAAAATGACTCACTACTGCTGACACAAGAGCATTCATCAAAGCTGCAATGAGTAACTCAAAACCAGAAGCTACAATTGCCTGCTGAAATAACTTAAGAGAGTGAAATTGTGGATGATTTTTAAAGGCTTCCTGAGGATTGATGGAGAAGTTAGGAAAATTATTCATGCAACTAGACAAGTTGGTACAGAAAGATTTTCCAACAAGCTTGATGAAGAAGGGGAAGAACACAATGAAGGTCACTAAGAGGTATAAACAAGTGAGGAGTTGGAAGAACCTGAAGAGGAGTCATTCACAGAGAAAGAGGAAGATGAAGAACCTGGATTAGAACCAGCAATATTTGCCAAAGTGTTTTGAATTTCATGGAGATTAAAGGGAAAATTTATGAAATACAATCCTTGGATGTAACACAGCATTAAAGGCACCCATATGATCACCAAAGGATTTGATTACAGCCTCTGCAGAAGCACTTTGATGAGTTAGAAAGACTCAAATTCCAATAACAATGTCCTCCTTAAAGTTTTTTGGGAAAAAATAAAAACCTTCAAAAATCAAGGATCACCATCCATCAATGTCATATGTTTCTGGTATTCAAGTATCAGCATCTTCATGGCTGGATGGACAAGGGTCACCTGAAGCCCATGATCCTCCATCTATTGTGTCTTCAGAAGGTCAGGGGAAGCCTAATGCTAAGTCACAGTGTACAAGACTCTCACTTCAATCATTTCCTCCTGTAGGCATCGTGTTACCTAATGTCACAAGAAGAAGAATACAGAACAACAAGATATTGAGAGAGAGAGAGAGAGAGAGAGAGAGAGAGAGAGAGAGAGAGAGACAGGCAGACTGAAGTCATATAACTTTTTACAGTAAATTGTTATAATTATTCTAATTTGTTATTAGTTGTTGTTGTTAATCTCTTAATGGGCCTAACTTATAAATTAAATTTTAATAGGTGTACATGTATAGTCTAAAACAGTATACAGAGTTCAGTCATATCCATGGTTTCAGGCATCCACTGGGGAGATACCATATTAAGGGGAACTACAGTAGAATTTGTGAAAACTACTGAAATTATAATTCAGGAAAAGGGAAGGTATTAGGGAAAGAAATTGACCAAAATATGTCATGTGCATGTATGAATATGTAACAATGAAGTTCAATATTATGCACAATTATAATGCCCCCAAATAAATAAATAATATTTAAACACTAACAAAAAAGGTAATTAGCCTTTATTAGCATTGCAATCTAGTGAGATAATTAAAACCAAAATACAGTTTCTGAAAATGGAAAAAAAATTGCTACATACAGGTTAAAATGTATTAGTGATCTGTCACTCTTCCATTGCCTTTGGTTTGTAAATAAATCTTGAATTGGTCCCTCCATATACATTTACTTAAAATTCATGGAAACTATTTTTCATTAAAAGTAAATTGATTGCAATGGCATCACAAAAATTTCTTCCTCCAAAGCATAACAAAATGGCCAACAATGATTTACAAAGCAACAAAAGCAACCCCAGATTTCCAAATCCGACAATAACAAAAAAGGGTGACAACATGAGGCATGGAACTCAATCTGTTGTAATAAATTACAAAAAAAATATTCATCTAGTCTAAAAGCAAAATTTAAGAAAAATGTGAGGCAGAGAGAGAGAAGTGTTGCAAAGAAGGATTCTTGGTCCAGAAATGTTAGTGAATTGTTGACAAAACCATGCCCCTTATAAATAAGAGAAAAACTGAGTGGATTTTTTAATAGTTTTTTTTTTCCCTAAAGAGGAGTAAAGAAAATAGCTGCTGGAGAGACTGGCATCATAAACAATGGAGTTGACGCTTTTTTTTTTTTAATAATAGAAATGAAGCTTCCGAAGCCAAACACTAAATTAGGAACACATTCCAGAGCCAAGACAGCAGCAGTCTCTGAGAACGTGGTCTCTCCTCCTAATGGAATGGATGCTGGGAAAAGCATTTCGTAGGATTGTAAGATCTGTTTTTCAAACTGCAACTTGGGTTTATTTCCATTACTTTTCCCACAGTTCCTTCGAGATATAGAACAATATATTGAGCAGAAAACATCTAGATCCCTTAAATTGTGTCTTTGAAGATAGAACAAAATTCTAACAGAAGAAGAAAAGGAACAGAACACATAGGGAGAGTCAATTTGCCTTATTTTAAAAATAGCACAATTAAGAGAAAAAAAGGATAAATCTATGTAATGCCCAGCATTTTCATACAGGAGGAAACAGATCAACACAGAGAAGCAAGCTATACCCCAGTCACTTAAGTGATACAATACAGCTAAATAACATCATAAAATCTGTAAGAACTCAAAAACAAGGTGGTAAAACAGTTTTATGATATGGTAGACAGAATAATGGTCCCTGAATAATGTCCATATCCTAACTGTTGGTATTTGTGAATATCTTCCCTATAGGTCAAAAGGCATTCTGCAGATGTGATAGAAGTTTAGGAGTTTGAAAAGGAGAAATTTGTGTGTGTGTGTGTATGTGTGTGTGTGTTTGTGCGCACACACATGCTCGTGAGCCCATGTCCAATGTGATTACAAAGATCCTTTTGAGGGGCTGAGACAGGCAATAGGGTCAGAGGCATAGAGATTTGAAGATGCTCTGCTGCTGCCTTGAAGAGGGAAGAAGAGACCATAAGTAAAGATGGTTTTTAGAAGCTGGAAAATGAGAGGAAACACTCTTTGTATTGCCTCCTAAAGGGATGCAGTCCTGCTAATCCATTTCTAATTTCTGATCTACAGAACTGTAAGAAAATTAATTTGTGTTGTTTAAGCCATTAAGATGTAGTGATTGGATATAACAGAAATAGGAGTGTAATGCAAAAGATAGGAGAGGAAAAATTACGCACCTAAAAAACAAATTGGGGATTAAGTAAATATCATTAATTTTTTTAAAAAATCAAGGAAGTGAATAGATTCACTGAAGTGAGTGAATTTACTCTCAAGCAGAAAAGCTTGAGAATTCCAATGAATAGATGTAGAAAAAGATTAAATGTTTGAACAAAAGCCAACACAGAGATATAGTTTCCCTTAAGAAAATACCTAACAGTTACATAGTAATTCTGACAGTATGACAAAATTTTCATTTAAGGATCAAGGGCATGAACAAATATTCATGTATGGAATACAAACTCTTTTGAAAAATAATTACATTGAAATGAAATCTGTGGTTCCACTTCCAGGTAAACGAAGTAGATATTTTTCCCCCTACTTCTTCAAATACAACTGAAACCACTAGATGGTACACCAAAAGTAAACACAAGAATGTTACTGGGTGCCCCAGGCAGATGCTTGAATCTGGGGGTTCTAATAGATCAAATTAGATCACCCACTATATCAAGAGTCTGATTAACAAAGAGAAAAACAATATTAAAATAAGCAAATAAAAAAACCCATTTATTTATTGCTTGGTCCAAATCAGAAAGACAGCCAGTAAATCTGCCTTTCCCTCAAATGACTATAGCTTTAGTATTATGTTGTGGGAAGAACAAAAATGGGGAGGCAAGACATGTGTTCCTAGACACTGCAGGATGGGACCCACCAGCCAGCTAAGAGTCAGGTTGCAATTGTGGTTTTGCAGGTTCTACTGGTGCTAGAACTTGGTGGGTAGTTTTGGTTTAGATTATGTTTTATATGAAGCTGAGAAGGAAAATGAGTGTAGATTGAATGATTATTTTAAATCATTACATTTTAAATTAGTCCTGTTACAAGAAGAGTTTGAAAGAAGAAGGCAGACTGGCTGGAGACTTCTGGATCAAAAAAAAAAAAAAAATGGCTAGGTGATGTCCTCCCATGATTTTCTTTACTCCTCATATCCTGGATTTAAAGCTGAAAAATCCAACATCCAGAAATGCCAATGGAAGCATGTAAAATAAAAACCTAGCACATACCTGCTCTCTCTTGCCAGAGGACTAGAGAATAAGCAACACAGTAGGACAGCAAGAAAGAAAACTTAAATATTAACACCTCCAGTCCAGTCAAATTACAGATTTTGTTTCATTCCATCCCCTATATACTCCCTACCAACCAAGCAGCCAACTTAATCGTTCTGGAACTAGTGTCCCCAAACCATTAAAACCAGTTGATGAAATATCTGACAGGATTTTATCTCCATCAGCAGCATTGGAGTACTCTCATCAGCACCAACATGGTGGACAACACATGGGAAGCTGGAGTTCCAGAAGACAGCAAGTCTTACTCAAAATAAAAAACAATCAAGACAAAAAAAGAGTAAAGGAAAACCTTGCACTGGCTGGGTAAGAGCTTGAGTGGAGAGTTGAAAATGAAGGATGAGAGAGAAGTTTTGGGACAAATAAGGAATAAAATATGAAGTGCAAGAAAGTAAGTAGAAGAGCAAATTATAAGAAGTTGTGAATTACAAGTTCATGTTCATTGAGGAACACAAGTAATATTCTCAACACATATTGAATTACTTTGAAAAATGGTATTGGAAGACATAAAATATCATCCAAAGATTTTTATCCAAAAATATTATTGTTAAAACATACATAACACAGACAACTCTCATAAGCACACAGAACACAGGGGCTATTTCCCCATTAGGATTTCCTGATCACAAGGTACCATAGTCCGGCTGGGTTAAATAACCGAGAGGTGACAAGCAACTTGAAGGTTGAATCAGGAACTACTTTATTGTGAGTGAACTCAGGAGGAATTGAGTGAGAACTCAAAGTAGCAGGCACCCGAGATAGCAGGAGCCGCTTCTCTGCCGGACAGCATAGGTAAATATATACTTAACTAATTACACACCAGCTTAATTCAATTAACATAAACTAGATACAGCAGTCAACCAATAAGGAATCCTCATCATCTTAATGGCTCCCTGGCATTGCTTCACAGACCACTCCTCCTGGCAAAGTGCCAGGCGCCATCTTGACTTGATTTCAGCCCTCAACAACAACCAAAGTGCACTGCAGACTACCGAAATGACTGAAAAAGAAAGATTAGAAGTGGGCATTAAATATGTATTTACACATGGAACTAAAATTTGATAGTGGTGATAAGAGAAAGTACAGGATCTGATGCCAATTATGTGTTGGTAAATGTTTAATCCTGGTTCTCTGAAAGAAAAAAAACAAAAAAGCCCTGATTTATGTTTGCTCATTTTTTGTGGTATAAATACTCTTGATACAGATTATTTCAATCTAACAATTTAGAGACTCCTACTGGTAAAAGATGGGCAATTCTAGCGTCTATTAAAACAAAACTGCAGTGAACCAATGTGCTTACACCCATGAGTTCATTGGATTAAAAAAAAAAGCCTATCAACCCCCCCACCCCACCCCACCCCCCGCAAAAAATCTCTCTCATCACACACAACTTCATTGAACACCATCAGAGGATGTGATAAGGAATTACCTATTCTGAACACTTGTTTTATTAAAAGACATGGAGAATTATTTGTTCAGTCTTTCCTATAAATTGTAATTTACAGAAAAACGATAGTGCATGAGAAGAGGTGGACCTTTATAAGGCTATTTTCCAGTTTTAAGCACATTTTTATACATGAAAGTAATAGTGAAAAGAGAAATATTTTGCAACTCCTAATAAATAAGGGATCTAAAAACAGATCATTAATGGCAGCTGGCATCACAAATAGACAACATGATATTAAGTACCTCCTAAAGGAAGTACAAAATGCATACCAGTGAATAGTGCTGAAAATGCTAGATCTAATTACTAATTTACAGGGAACACAGGAGAAAAATGAACATGTTAAATGATGCCAACTGGAAGGCAAACAACACATTCAGACCATGGGAAACCCACAGGTCAAAAACCACCCTGATTTCTTTAAAATGGCTTGTTAAGAAGATAAAAGCAGAGTGATGACTCTAAGTTGCAAATAGACTTAACAGACTAATTAACTGATCAAAATGCATGATCCTGATGTCACCAGTATACATGGGGATTCTGAGGAGGGTCCCCAAAAGGGAGGTGGATCTCAACTCAGGCTCTGAGGGTCCTTAACACCATGGAAAGAAATTTATGGGTAGCTCAATGTAACGCACAGATTGAATTTATTGAGAAAGAAAGAAGTACACACTCTTCGAGACAGGTGTTTTTGAGACAGGTTAGGGTGTAGGCATTAGAGAGGAACAGGGTATCTATATCTCAGCTAGGCATCTTTTTACACGTAAAATGTATAGTACAGAGACAAGATCTATGAAGGTGTTTTTAGTTTTCCTTGGTGTTGGTAACTGAAAATGTTGACCATTGTCAGGATGGGGGATCATTTTCTTCTTTTGATGCATTCTGCTTTATGAATTTAAACAGTACCATATTGGTGTACATGTAGATAAGATCTGATTGAGTTAATGGTGCTTTTATGATCAAGGTATATGAAAGTGACTTTTAAATCTGGCCTTTAATCCACAGGAGAGTGGACTTTAAATCTGGATATCAAATCATGGCCACGCGTGTTTGTCCTATATACCTCTTTCTACCTATCCTTATGCCTCCTATCCTATCTCACTGTTTGGATCCAAATTTGATCAAATATACTGTAAAAATTAAGGTTATATATAATGATTTATAAGTTGCACATGTTGCCTACATATCTGGTGATATTAGAAAGTATTTTATGGAGATACGATAATGATATTTTATTATCTTACAAAGTAGTTATTACTGGGCTCACACCTATAATCCCAGTGGCTCAGGAGGCTGAGGCAGGAGGATCATGAGTTCTAAGCAAGCCTCAGCAAAAGGGAGGTGCTAACCAACTCGGTGAGGACCCTGTCTCTAAAGAAAATGCAAAATAGTGCTAGGGATGTGCCTCAGGGGTTGAGTGCCTGAGTTCAATCCAGGTACAACACCCCCACCCCCCAAAAAAAGATAGTTATTGTGTTTTAGGTATATAAACTAAAATGCTTATACATGAAAAACTATAGTTTGATGTTTGCTCCAAAATGATGTAATGGAAGGTGAACATGTGACGTTATGGAGAAAATAAGATTGGCCATCCTTTGATAATTGTTGAATCTAGGCTATCATCATATAGGAATTTTAAGTATGATATTTCAAATGATTTTATATGTTCAAAATTTCTATAATAAAATAATTTCAAATATGATCTTCTAGCTATAATGTATAAAATTCTGGTACATCAAGGTAAATCATGTATTGTTTATATCTAAAACGTATGAAGGAAGCTGAAGCCACGTGCTGTGGTGGCATTGTTAATATATCACTGCACTAGAGATAACTGCACTTAAGATTACCCACTGTAGATCACTAAAAATACTACCTTAGTCTTATCTAATTGTTGGTAGATCAATATCATTGTACTAAACTATAATCATACACGATTCTTGCTTCCAAATATTAATAGGGAGAGTCACTGGACTCATAAGTTAGTCATTTCATTTTATTAATGTGTGAAGGCAAAAATACTATAATATTTTTAAAAAATCATGTGTATTCTCAAGGGTACATGTTGATTTATCATTGATTTTATGGAACTTGGAGCTGTTCCAAAATATATGCATTTTAAGGTAAAGAATTATATTTATTCTTTATGTATTTCTTAATTAAGAAATTGATATGATTTATTTTTAAATGGTTTTTACTAAACATTGAAATAAAAATAATATTTATAATAAAAGTATATGGTAGAGAAATAAACAAAAAGAAGTACGTGTGTATCAACTTAACAAAGAAAATGTTACCAGTTCATTTGAAGCCACTTTTGGAATTCTTGTTTAAACTCATTTTGTCCTCTCTTTCCCATAGGAACCACTATCCAAAATCTTTCACTTTCCTCACTTGTTTTTCCTTATGTTTAATGGACACATCCAAATAACATTATTTAGTTTTTCAGATTTTACACATATATTACTGGAATCACATTGAATATGTTCATCTGTAACTTTCTCTTTTTAAAATGTTTTGAGATTCATCCATGCTAATGAGTTTTGCTAAAGTTGATTTATTTCCATGTCCCAAAGAGTTTGAATTTATAAACATGCCTCATTTTATATGTGCAGTATTTTGTTGATAGAAATTTTGGTATTTCTAAAGTGTCATATTATGAAACTACTGTGACTACCATAACTGTACATACAGAAGATTTTATCCATACATATGCCCAATATTCATGCTTAACAATATACCTAGTATGTATATGCCCAAATGTGGAATAACTGGGTCAGAGGGAAAAATATATCTTCAGCTTTACTAAGAAATTAAAAGTTGTTTATTTACATGGTACCATAAGCAATTTTCATTGCCATCAGTACTACATAAAGCTTCTCATTCCAACACACTACACCAGCAATTTACACAGCCAAATTTATGCCAATGTGGTATGTGAAAAATATATGCCATTTTAGTTCATATTTCCTAGACTACTACTGTTATTAATAATCCTTTAATTTTATTTATGTGTTTGTGTTCAGATTGACTTATCTGTGTATTTTTCCCCCCAGCTTTCTTCCTAGTTGCCTTTTTCTTTTACTTTCTTGATAGTCTTAATGTTATGGGTGCTAAAGCATTATCCATTAATGAGTTACAAATAATTTATCTCAGTTTGTGGGTTATGCTTTTAATTTATTTATAATATCCTTTTATAAAGATAAATTCTTAATTTTAAATATTTTATAGATACTTTCCTTTGTATTATGTACTTTTGTGTTAGATAAAAATTCTTTCTTATCTAAAGGTTATAGAGTGTCCTACATTGTTTTCCAAACATTTACAAATATTACTTATTATATTTTAACCTTTGAATATTCTGAAATTAAAGTGTCAGGTTTTCATTACTGGGTTTTGTAGCTGGATTTTTCAGTCTCCATCTAACACATCTATTACTAAATGTCATTGTCTTAACTACCATATCTTTAAAATAACACTATTTGTGTCCAGTTTGTTCTTAGTCTTCAGAACTTCAGAGCTCTGGATTCTCTTGGCTCTTACAATTTCATTAAAATTCTTTAAAAAATCAAGTAAGTCTAAAAGAAATAAAAGTATGATGGCATTTTGATTAGAATTCTTTTGCATTTATAGAACAACGTGGAAAGAATTGGTAACTAAACATTATTAACATGTCTATGAGCTTAGTATGTTTTCTGTTTAGGTGTTTTAAAATGTCCTTCAATGTAGTTTAAATATTTTTCACAAATTTAATGCATTTTCTTACTTATATCTCTCCCTAGGTGCTTATATTTTGTTTATAATCATAGTTGATTTATTATAACTACACAGTCTTTATATTGATGCTGAAGTATAATATTGAAATTATACATTAGAATATTTGGACCAAGAAAACCTGATATCATGTTATAGTCTAATAATAAAATAGATATTCTTTTAAAATCTCTTTAGTGGTGATTTTCTCTGCAAAAACTGCATTTTATAAGTATTTACAATCCTTTAACTTTTATTTTCTTTCTTTTCTAACCTGAATATTCATCATAGTAGTGAGGATCAACTTTTTTCCTTATTTCTATTCTTAAAGGGAATACATTAACTTACTGCCATTAAATATAATAGCAGCCATTGGTTTTTATGAAATAAAAGAAATTTCTTTCTGTAGCTATTTTTGAATAATTATGCTTAAATGCTGTGATTTATCTAGTGTTTTCTGACATCTATTGGAATGATTTTATGGTATATTTTGATTGTGAATATTTTGTTTAGAATTTTGAAAGTACAATATGTGTATATTTTGCATCTATATTTGCTATTTATCCCTTATTTTTCTCCATCTGCTTCTGCTTTTAAGATTTAGAATAGCAACATTTTAAAATGTATTGGGCAGTTTTTTTTCCTTTTCTCTTTTATGGAAAATTTTATAAACCTTGAAATTACCTGACCTCTGATTGTTAAAACAAGGGATAAAGTGATCTGATTTGGGCATTTTATTCACAAGAAATTTTAAATTACCTTTTAATTATTTTAGTGGTTAAAAAACATTAAGATCATTAATTATTTCTTAATGTATTGTATATCTATTTTAACTGTGAGCAGAAGGCAGAAACAATATCTGACTAATATATTCATATATACAGTTCTGGTGTTTTAAAATTCTTTTTCTCAGTAATGAAGTTCCTTCATTTCATATTCCTTCAAATTTAACTTGCTAATGAAGTGTTGTAATCAGAATGTATGTTTCTTCATATATACTTTTCTGTCCCATGAGACATCATATAATCAAAATTCATACTAGATTACACGAAAAATTTCATAGAAGAGTACAATTAAAAAAATTTTTTTTACAAAACTGTAAAAATCAGTGAGCAGGATGTTCATTTTGCTGTTGATGAAATTAAGGTGGATGTCATGAAGCAATACTAATATTTAAGATGAATGCTAGAGAGGTTATAATATCAAACTTTGAGTAGGGAAATCTACAAACTAAAATAACTGAAAGGAAACACTTTGCCTAAGTAACATCTACTGGGAAGTAACCAGGAAGGCACAGCACACTAGAGTAGATGTCACTGATGTCTTTTCCATGTTGGTGTTTAGAGGATTATTCTCCAATTTGTAGCACCTGCATTGTTCCCATCTCCAAATTATTTCTTCAGCCATTGCAACTGTTGAGCCAACTTGGCAGACTGGCAATGTCATGAGATTGGTGCTTTCTTTTATTCCTGAGTTCCTCTCCTAATGGTAGCTGAGGTATATAAATAGTATTGGTGCTTTCTTTTATTCCTGAGTTCCTCTCCTAATAGTAGCTGGGGTATAAATACCCCAGATCCCTCCTCTTTCTGATGGGATAACTCTGAGATGAATGTGTTATAGATGTCTGAATTGTTTTCTAGTGTGATTAACCTTGATTGATACACATACCTTATTGGTTATCTTCCCTTTTCTGCTTCATTTCTCCACTCTCCTTCCTCTGTTTCCTAGAATAATTTCAACTGGCCGTGTAGACCTGAATGCTTTTCTCCAGGTTGGTTTATTTGGAAACACACAAAGGCAAAAATTATCTATGACGTAGTCCTCAGAATGAATATCTATAATTGGAACATTTACTGATCAATGGCATCTAGAATTACATTGCTGAGGCTAAATGGCATGATGATAGCGTCTGGTGTGTATTTGCATCATCATTACTAGGACTTTCACCTTTTTTCATTCAGAATTGGATTCACATCTTATTCTATACTCCATTTTATCCTGACAGTCTGCCATAGGTGTTTCTAAAGGAACTAGAGCATTTTCATCTATTTATTATCACTGCAAATATGTCAAAGCTGTCTTTTTTCCCCTGGCTGTCTTCCCTATGTACAACAATAGCTTGCTCATGGGTTCTTTCTGCTTCCAGTTCTCATCTGTTACTTGCTTCCCAGAATTCTTATCCAAAATTCATTTCTTCCTGAGAACTTATCATATACTTTGGCTGAATGCTCCTGTCACTGACTTATTGGACTATATCAACTCTCAACAAATTTTAGAGATATATACTCATTACTATTGCACTTTTGTTCTTTTGAAAGTTTTATTTTTTCTCCACCTTATATTCTACCATTTTATTTTATTATTTCTCCCAAAAGCTAGACATACTCAATCTGGAATTATCAGCAGTGACTCTAAGAAATATTAGGAACAACAATGAGAGTTTGTCCTCTTTTCCTTTTTGGTTACGGGGGATTGAACTCAGAGGCACTGGACCAGTGAGCTGCATCCCCAGCCCTGTATTGTATTTTATTTAAAGACAGGGTCTCAGTGAGTTGCTTAGCACCTCAACATTGCTGAGGCTGGCTTTGAACTCAGGATCCTCCTACCTTACACTCTAAGCTGCTGGGATTACAGGTGTGAGCCATCATACCAGGCTTGTCCTTTTTTTTTTTTTTTTTTTTTTTTGCAGTGATTGAATAATAAACAGTATTTTAGATAGTGAAAGTGGATGTTCATCCTTTTAAAGCAGTCTAACACCATTTTATTATTAGTTGTGCTCTCATATCTCTTCTCTCTTCTCTTCATCACATGTAGGAGATTAATCTTATCTGTTTTATACTTGTGTTTTAAAATTTATCTTACTTGGGTGAATAGCCATTACATTCTGAGTTGTTGTTAATTAGGATTCTTCAGTTTCTTAGTGACTTTCAAAGTAGAGAAGACTGGTAATGAAACTAAATGAATAAATCTCTCCCTATATTTATGTATTTATTCAGGCTATGTAAAAAAGCACTTGGCCAACACTGAAGATACAGATTGAGAGAATATCTCTACTTAGATCATCTTACAATCTAAAGGACAAAGGTCACTTTGTAGACAAATAATTAGGATACTGTGTGTCATTTATTGAGGGAGAAAGCTGTCTCAGTGCTAATGGTAAGGCATTGCTGCATTAGAAGCACTCTATCAATTCCAGAGTTTGGAAATGTGATGTAATTTGTTGTCCCAATATTGATTCTGCTCACCCTTCAGAGTTTCTAGGGTGTTTCATTAATATCTATTTCCTACTGTAACAGTTCTCCTTTTGGAATAATGACTTGCTTATATGTATATGTTCACCCACAAAACTAAAGCTAAAGAGGTATATTTAAGATCATGTTTTTTTTAAAGAGAAAGAGAGAGATATTTTTTTAATATTTATTTTTTAGTTTTTGGCGGACACAACATCTTTATTTGTATGTGGTGCTGAGGATCAAACCCAGCACTGCGCACATGCCAGGCGAGCACACTACCGCTTGAGCCACATCCCCAGCCCTAAGATCAATATGAAGTTGCTTTCAGAGCACATCATTCTTCTGCCTCCATTTTGGTCTTTTTTCTCCTCCATCCTGGTTTATACCTCATAGCTACTGAGTGTAAAAGAAAAGTGGGTAACAGCAATAATTTTAGAATATCAACTGTTTGCAACTAGTATATCCTTGGGTGGATTACCTAATGATTCTGAGCATCTCTTTATTTATGTGTAAAATAAGTTAATGTTCATTGTTTAGCTCTGATAGAAAATTAAGTAACTAAGTAGAGAAGAGTACGTTAAAATATTAAATATTGAATAAGATCAACATAAAAAAGTTACGTTGATCTCCTTTTTATTTGGTTTAATTGTCTTACCTAAACAACTTTGAAATGTATATTGGAATACTAGGTTGAATATTCAGTGTAACCATTGGTTTATAATTCATTTGAACTACATTAGAAATAATAATAATAGTAAAAATAGAATGGGCTAGGGAAAGCCAGGGATCAATTCTAATAATTGTTCAATATATGAAGAAGTTAAAACAACAAAAACATACCATCAGAATCAAATGTGCTTGGGCTTCATAAACACAATATACATGTGTCTCCTTTTTTTCTGCAAAGTATAAGCAAATGGGTTAGGGATGTGCTATGTGCTATTACTAATTGATTAAGCTCAGTTTTTTCATCATTGCACAAACTAAATTTTATGTGTGAAGCTCATCCCTTGAGAACTTCAATGGAAGCCTAAATGGACAGTAACATAAGCATTTATCTTTGGGAGAATGTGAGTATGATTCAAAGAGAGGTCATCCCAAGAACGGAAACTCAGGAGTTGTCTGACTATGGAGAAACAGTTTACTCTTCAGAGAAACAAGGGAAAATTATTTCTCATGAGAAAATATGGGGAAAAATAGTAAGGAAAGAAATGGTGAATTGATTCTACTCTTTTGCTGCTCAAAGATGGTAAGTGGAATGAATTTGTCTTGAGTTTTTGAAACTACCTCTGCACACATGACCTTCCAATTCATATGGAATTTTAAATTAAGTATGCTCTTATTTTTCATTTATTTACTTATATTTTATCCATATTGGTTATTGAATCCAGGTCTCCACACATGCTGGAAAGATACTCTACTAATGAGAACCCCAGTCCCTCTTTCTTTCTTTCCTTCTTTCTAATATATATTGCAATTCTGAGTTCAGCACTTTCTATAGTACTAGCAACAACAAAAACAACAACAACAACAAAATTGGAGTTTGGTCAGATAAAAGCATCTGAGAGTCAACTAGAGTTTGACAAACATTTATTATGTCTGTACACTTTATTATTATTATCATTTAAGGTTAAGGGGAAACAACATGACCAAGAGCTGATCCTTTAAGGAAGTCACTGTCTTGTGAACCGAGTGTAACATAGTCACACATTCGTTGAAAATCATGGTATGTGTCCTGTATTAGAAGAACAACATGACACAGGAAATGGAGGTGAGGATATGTTCCAATTTGACTACTTTGGGAAGCTTTTGGAGGATATAAAAATAATTATTTTTGATAGAGTTTATGGAATCAACCAAGTGTAGAACATTGCTGATGGTCTCCAGGCAGTGAATACAATGTGGAAAGACTCACAAAGACAAGACTCAGGATAGTTTACGTAAGAAAATATAATAAGCTGATTATTGCAAGATCCTGAATTAGAAGATAGGGGTTGAAACTGATAGAAACTAAGATATGAAAAGCATTATATAATGAAATAAGAGGATTAAACAGGAATGAAATTCTGTAGATTGTCAAAAATGCAAATTCTACAGATGGTGCCTTTTTGTGGTCCATATTGAATCAATATTAAAAACTGGATATTTCATTAAAATGTCAGACATTTGGCTTCTCATGACAAAGCTTTTCTGTTAGCACTAATTTTTTCATGGAAGTAATCTCTTGGATATGAGAAGACTTCTACTCAGTCTATGCATTCTCTGTTTTACCATTGTCGTCACTCTTTGCACAAAGTTTATGTATGCGTGTACAACTGGCTAGCGTTTATTTTTTTATCTTTTACAAGAAGATATTTGACTTTGCTAGTTATATTCTTGATATTTGTTTCCATATGAGATAGGACTACTGAAAAACTTTAATCTGCAGCATGGCATATAAGTGGAGAAAGATGAAGGATATATTCTTAGGGAAATCAAAATAAGATTAAGAGACAGGAAAAATATTTACAGAGTCATAATTACCTATATGAAGACTAACTAGAACTGTGGTAATCTTGAGCAAATTTCAGTCATTTGTTAGATGTAGGGAAAACTGATGAAGATAGAAAACATGAATAGAACTGAAGAAGAGAGATAGATGAATTCAACTTTGGACAAGCTCAGTTGTAGTTTTCTGCAAATATCCAAGGGGTCATGTGAGCAGTGAGTTGAATATATATCAGAAACTAGCCAAGAAATGGAAAAACATGTGTCTGTCAATTGATGCATAGATAAAGAAAATGTACATTTACACAATGGAATACCATTTAGCCATAAAAATGAAATTCTGTAATTTGTGGTAACAGATGGAATTGGAGAACATTCTATTGAATGAAGTAAGTCATGCACAGAAAGACAGTACTGCATGATATCACTCACATGTGAAATGTAAAAATGGTGATTTCATAGAAAGCAAAACTAGAACAGTGGTTAAGATGGAAAGTGGAGGGGGTTGGGCAAAGAGATGGGGAAAGGTTGATCAGTAAGTATTTACTTATTGTTTGAAGTAAAATGCTCTGTTGTGCTATTGCACAATACAGTTACTATAGATAACAATAATGTATTTTTGTCTGTTTCAGAAAATTAGACAAAAGTATTTTGAATGTTTTCACTATAAGAAAAATGATAAATACTTGAGGAAATATCCAGTTTTACCCAGATATAAACAATATACCATGTATAAATGTGTTATAACATCACATGGTACCTCCTAAATATATACAATTTTTATGTATTTATCTATCAGTTAAAATAAATTATTAAATAGAGTTTAAAGAAGCTCAATGGAACAGCAAATGTAAACAGTATAGTTTGAGAAGTTAGTATTACATCCCTGGTATTTGAAACCAGGAAAACAAGTGAGATCTTAAAAGTGGTTACTAAGGGGAAATAGTGGAAAATAGAAACTCGGAAACAGAAATATAGGGGTAGATGATCCCTGAAAAGGGAAGAATAAGGAGACAGAAGAGCATAAAAATAATCAGAAAAAGTTATCACTCACCAGATGAAAGGATTTGAGTCCTGAGTTCATCCAACAAGAATTCCTATAGCAAAGGTACATTTAGTCTTCGAGTTTCCAGTGGGGGAAGTAATTTTAGGAGATGAGGGTTGATGGTTCCAAAGTAAACAGATTGGTCAAGGAGAAGAAAGTCGAAACTCCTTCATACAGAAGTTAGGGTAATCTTTGTTTGAGTTTTAGTGTGGTGAAGAAGACAGATCAAGTATCCAGGGGGACTAAGGAGTAAGTTAGTGTTGGTGAGATTAAACCATTTTCAAGAAGCTTGGCCCAGAAGAGAAGGAAAGTAATAAAGTGATAGCAAATGTTGAATGCATGACATAGGAGAGAGGTTACTTTACTTGGGAGAGATTTGGGCATGCTGTTCACATATCTCTGATTATACATTTATAGAAATGTTTTGCATGAATTTCAAAGATGGAAACCAGAATTTTTCTAAATCAAGTTTAGTTGTTGATAGACCTTTATTTAATTTATTTATTTAAATGTGGTGCTGAGAATTGAACCCAGTTCCTTACACATGCTCAGAAAGTGCTCTACCACTGAGCGACAATCCCAGCACTATTTATCATATGTTTGAAAACCCTAAAATTTTTGGCAATTCACATTTCCACCTATCTTCTGTATATAATCTTTAAACAACAGTCAATTAATTTATGTACCTTTAATGACAGAAAAGTCATTGTGTTTAAAAGATCACACATTTTTGGGCAGCTCTAGATTACCTCTTATTCTTATGTTAATTCAAAATCTCAAATTTGCACTTATAGTAATAGCTCTGCTCCTGGGAGTCAAATAGTGCAAGACTAATCTCTATTTTATAAGAGAATTCTTCAGATATTTGAAAAGTAACTTTCATGTCTTCTCTTTTAATCACTCCTTTCTAAGATATATGCAAGTTTTTACATTTAGCTGCTACTTGAGATGTTTTCGGATCCCTCATTGAACTTTACCTTTAATTTCTTCTTCCTCTTAATTCACTCTCATTTATGAATGTATTTAAAAGATGTTTAGTTGTAAATAATATGCCAAGTTTGGTTTGTATATCATAGAATACAGTTGATCTGTCTTATGGCTGTTGTAGATATGTTTTATTTTGACTTAGTTTCAAATATTACAAATCATCTATTTTAAACAACCAGTTTATCTCTCTATCTCATTAGCAAACTTGGAGTCACATATAATATTCACATTAACTCACATCAAGTATTTTTTTTTCTTCTGAAAGTTCTGTTATTTATTCTTGAGGCTAAAAGAATAAGTAAATATTTCATGAATTTCATATTAGCCTAAGAATTTAGTTTCTTGAATCTTCATTTTTTTTGTTATTTATTTTATACTCTACCTACTTTTTTATCTCCTGAAAATATAAGTATCCTTTTAATTTCATCTAATGTACAGAATAAAAAATGGTACCCAGGTGAGGACAAGGACACCTGGAAATTTATCCTATGGAGAAACTAATATCTTTTATGGTACTGGGCATGACTACTAAGGCATTTGTGAATTTACCTAACAGTATTACCCAATTCACATTTCATAAACACTAACATATATGAATACTTTATTGAAATATAATTTTCTCAAGTTAGTGAAAATGTATCAAAAGAGTAAATAAGAGTTATATAGTATAACTCATTTTTTGGTAAAAATTCATGAGTTTTTGAAAGATTTTATCATTCTTTTCAAATAATAATAAATTATATTAACATAGTGCTTGAATTTTCTAGGGGATTTGTTGTGAAACTTTTTAGAGTGGAAGCATTTTACAAAATGTGGAGTCTAGCAAATGGAATAGAAATATTAGCTTTTGCATCTACTAGCTCTATGTCCAAGGGAAATAGATAATCTTTTAGTATATAAAAGATATGGTAACATCCTATTAAGTTATTATCAACTTAATGAGAAATTATGTAAAACATTCAGTTCAGGGCTTAGTCCAAAATGTTTATGATAAACATTAAATTTATTATTTTCAACACTAACATACAGTGACTGCACTAAAGAGTCATAACGAATGTAATGCCCATTTTTTGTTTTTGTGGTACTGGGCATTGGAATCAGGGGAATTTTACCACTAAGCTACATGTCTATCCCTTTTTAAAATTTTGTGTCAAAGAGGGTCTCACCAAATTGTCCAGGCTAGTCTTAAACTTCTGATTATTCTGCATCAGCCTCACGAGTCACTGGTATAACAGGTATGCACCACCACGCCCAGCTTTAATGTCCATTTTAAAGATAAAGAAACAAAAGTCTAGGAAATTTTATTCTCTCATACAGTAATTATTCCGTACTTTTCTAGGAGTTTGCAATGCTAGGTAGTTGATTAAAAATGAATTATGACATACATGCATAGTTGTCCTAGGAACAAAGTAAACATTTATGGAACCTAGCTTCGAGGGGCCGGTAATTAATTTTGAACAAATTTCTAGGAGATCATTAAAGTTTATTTATTATCCACATATGAAGTACATGCAATTAGATATTTCTAAGGTATTCATGGAGCTCAAGTAATTTGTTCTTTTCTGGAGTTAAATATTTCCTTTTTGATTAAAAGTGCTCTTTTCTAAGTTGATTATCCACTTTTTATAGCTAGATAGCCTGAACCTGGTCATAAATATATAATTAATAGAGTTAAAATTAATGATGTTTTAATGTAATTTGAAGTTGTCAAATTATGACCTTTTTTATAAAAGTAATTTATTCCATTCAAATCCTATTGTCTGAGAGAATGAATTACGTTATACAACTCTAGAAAACTGTCAAGAGGGATAATTATTTAGTGTCTGCTTTTAATAGCATCGAGTAGAAAGACCAACTAGAATTATGATGTAAACATGACAAATCTTTTTAGATTTTTGCTAAATTGATCAAAACATACAGTGTTTTTTTCCCCCTGGGAGAATTTTAACTCACATTAAATGAGATCTAAAAAAAAAAAAAAATGTTAATACAGAATTTCCCACTTTGAAGGGAAATACATTTGAGTTTTCCACATAAAAATCTTATCTAAATCCTAAAAATATTTAACTCTGAAATGGGATGTCCATCTATACAACATGAACAGGTGGTAATATTCCGTGTGCACACATGTGTGCCCCCCTCAATAAAACACTAGATAGAATCCAAGAAAAAAATCAAAAGCAAGTGAGAAATCGAAAAACATTAATTCTTCTCAAAGTAACTAGAGCTTTGAGTAAGAAAAGTGGGTGTTTTTAGCTTTTTGACTGGGTTTCTCCATTCCTTACCACTCTCACCCTTCATCAGAGAAAAGTGTAAGTTTTCATCATGGAGTTGGCTGCAAAAAATGGTAACTGTTACCAGATGGTATGAACTCACTTTTGTGTACAATTTGAAAATTCAAGACTTCACAGCTAAACATGGTGAATGTAGTAGAAAACAAATGGAACAAAATGATAGCTTTGATACCCGTAGATGGTGATACTGGTTGTGGTGAATGTTGGACCAGCCAGAAATTTATCAGGAGATTCTGGAAATAACAGAGACTTAGAATGATCAGAGGAACCTATTAAGGAGCACTGGCTATCTGGAAAACTATGCAAGTGAGACAGCCAAGTGGAAAGCAAATAAACACAAGAGATTTTAGAATAGACTGATATTTGAATATATTCGCCAACCCACACACAGATTGGTAATCAGAGAGCTCAAGTTTTGGAGGCATAACATCTTACTCAAATCACTGACTGATCATTATCCTATAGAGATAAAGAGATACTCCCTAAGAAAAGAGGCTTAAAAAAAAAAGAATAAAAACTCAAAAAATACATAGCATGGGCCATGTACTATGGGGGACAGAGTGTGTACAATTCATGTCTGGGCCAGATAGTTAGTTTATTTATTTACATATTTCAATACTGGAGATGGCATCCAGGGCTGCTCCCTCACTGAGCTATATCCCCTTTTTATTTTTTATTTGGATACAAGGTCTTACTAAGTTGCCCAGGGTGTCCTCAAACCTTCAATCCTCCTGTTTCAGCCTTCAGAGTAGCTGGTATTATAGACATGTACCACCCTGACAAATTACTTTATAAAAAAAGTGATCACAAATATTTAGAATAAAATATTTCATATATATGTGTATATGTACACATACATACCATATATATGATCAGCAATTCTATCCCTAAATATCATTTAAGAAAATGAAAACATATGTTTCCACCTGTATTTATACACAAAAGTTCATACAAACATTATTTATAACAAACAATAAAACACTCCATGCATCTATCAGCTACTGTATGAATGGAGGCAAATGATATGTACAAAGTTATGAACAATGGAGTATATAATGGAATATTTCTTAGCATGAAAAAAGCAGTGTCTTTACTAAAACACACCAGTTAATTGAATACAAATGCTAAATTAATTATTCTAAATGAAAGAAGCCAGACATAAAATACTATATATTGTATAAGCTTATTTAAATAAAGTTTCTTTTAGAGATTGAACTATAGAGATAATAAGGTTATAAGTGGTTGCTTAGAACTTAGGGTGGAGCATATCTTAGCTTCAGATAGTGATAAGGGGACACCTTTGGATAATGAAATGCTATAACACTGAATTGCAATGATGATTTAAGAACTGAATGAATTTACTAAGAAGTTATTGTACTTAACAAAGGATTTTATGTCTTCAAAATTAAAACTCAAACAGGCAAAAAAATAATTAAACACCTAATATTTCCATAAAGTATACTTATATACCTATCTCATTTATTTTTTCTAGATACATATTTAACTTACACCTATACATAGGAAATACATGAATGTCTTCTTTAATGGTAAACACAGTACCAATATCTTCTTTTAGACTGTAAATGTTTACAGAAAACCTTTGTGAATTAACATCATTATATTTTAGTGATAAATGCCTATCTATGTTTATAGCAGCACATTCATAGTAGCCAAACTTTTGGACCAGCCTAGGTGTCCACCAGTGGATGAATGGATAAAGAAAATGTGCTATGTACATACAATGGAGTTTTATTAAGGCATAAAGAAGAAAGTATATAACTTGCAGAAAAATAGATATAATTTGAGAATATTACTTTCAGTGAAATGAGCCAGATTTAGAAGCCAAGGGTCATATATTTCCTCTCATATGTGGAATCTAGAGAGGAAAAAAGAAAAGAAATGGAGGTAATCTCATGAAATTTAAATGCATATCAGTAGGGGAAAGGGACCAGGTGAAGGGAGGTGGGAAGGTAAAGGAGATGTACTGTGGAATGATATTTTATTGTTATTTGGTGTGCATGGATGGATATGTTACTAAAGAATCCTACCATTATATACAACTATAATTCTCCAATAAAAATATGGGAAAAAGAATACCTTCTTTATAATAATAATTTAAAATCTACTACTGAATCATACTTTATGGGCTTCATTCTTCAATTATAGCATTCCTTAAATATCCAAAGTATAACAAAGAAAAACTTATCTTTGGGGAAAAACTTATCTTTGGGGAAACAAGATCTTGTAAAATGTATCTGTGCTTCAAAAAGCTAGAAGTTTATTTTCCTTATTATAGAAACTATTAAATTTCAGAAAATGACATTCCTCATCGATAATGATAAAAACCAAGTTGTCTGCTTTAAGTTTTATTATTGTGATTGTATTTGGTTACAAAATTCAGTGATAAAAGATTGACCTAGGGTATATAATAAGTTTATCACTAAGTGTGTCTTCAAATTCTTTTAAATCTAAAGCAGCTATTAAGCAGAGATATCTGCCAGAGTTTTTCTACCTTCTTTGGATTTGCTCTTAGTAACTCCATTACAGGAATTCAAGTTTTATTTAAGAACATTGAATTATTTGACTAGATTTCTAACTTGCTTAGACAATAGTATCACAGGTGAATTCATTTGTGATTATTTTAAGGAGTGGTATTCATGATTCTTTCTGAATTTTCCTCATTCAACACATAATAATTTGTGAATTTCATTCTTGGCTTTTGAAGAAACCCACAAGGAAATGGGCAGAACTGGTAGTGGTTTCGTTGATGGTAATAGCTCACATTTATTTCTGTTCAGTTTTCCTTTGATCTTTATAATCATATCACTGACGGACCACTTGACATTTCCAAATGGATGCCTCATAGATGGATTAAACAATATTTTCCATAAGGGACTCTTGATTTTATACAACAAACTTGATTTTCTTCTGTGATTTTCCCCCCTTTCAGTAATTGTTTAAACTACCCACCAAGACATTCGATCTTTAGCATCTTCCTGTACCTACAAAATATTTCCCATGCCTGTTCATTTTCCAATAATGACACTATTTTAATTCAAACTATTAAAATTATTTCTTGTATCTTTTCTCCTGAACAATCTCACCATCATGCCTTATCTTCCAATTGTATGTTACATTTAGCATTGCAAATACAAGTTTCTTACCAGGGTATATCAGATGGTGCACAATCTGGCCTATGTATATCTTTTGAATTCATTTCATCCTACTGTCTCTTCCATGTATGTTTTGACTACCTTAACCTTTTGCTTTCTCATGTCTGTCAACTTTTTTTTCTCATTTAAATATATTGGCTCAGTCTTGTTTCTGTCTGAAAACAAAAACATCTTCTGGGTCTCAGATTAAACTTCACTTCTCAAAAAACTTTCCCAAACCACAATAAGTTGTTCAGCCCCTCTTTATTATATTATATTTTTCTTTCCTCAGTTACTTTGACCCTTGTGACGCTCTTACATGAGAGCTGTTTGCAGTTAACATGTATTACATGTACAAGAGTTATTTTGTATTATGATTATCAGCTATCACTCAAGTACCTCAGATTTTAAATATGCATTATATACACTCATTTATATGAATACAGTACTACATTGCAACATGATAGCTCTTAAGAGAAGTGCTAAAAAAATGTATATTTAGCACCTAGTTAATTTCTAGAAACTTTAGACTCACATAAACCCAGGGAAAAAACACACTCAATGAGCAGAGTATCTTCATAATGCATGTATGAACACAAAATAATTAAATAATGTCTAAACTAAGCCCTGTAGCTACTCTTCATAGGGCTAAACACTGAGCAAACTAGCAAAGTACCTCATATCCTGCCTCTGTAATACCAGCTGCAAGCCAACATTTAAAGCAGACTGATCACTTAGATTGGTTAGCTTTTCTAAACACAAGGCTCATTTTAGAGCTAAACCCCTATCTGTAGACACTATAGAACAAAGGTATGTTTCCAGAAATTCTGATTTTTTGGAAAAATGACATTTTTGAACAATTAAAGAAAAATACAAAAATGTAATTCAATTTTCCTTTTGGATATAGCATTTTGTTATCCAAAGCATACATATTTAGTGTACTTAATTACTCAAGAAATTAAAATGGTTAGCATATTAAGTTTAAAAGGACAGTTTGTTTAGGTTCTAATTTAAAATTTACTGGGAGGATTTACTTTTATAAATGTTTAATTGTTACAAATGACATTGTAAGCTGCTGAAATAAAGAAATTGAACATGTTTTAATTTTGCCCATTTATCTGAAACAGGAAATGACTGAGACAGATGATAAGAAACAATTAATATTATAATTAACTAAACAAAGTCATCCTTTGCAAACTTGTTATCTACTACATTTTAAAACAGATGTAGAAATGCACAGTTCTGGAAAAGGAATTAAGATGATCCACTGGGCCCTCCCAGAAGAATCAAAGGTGAAAAAGGGAGTGTTACAGAAATAGGAAGCAGGAGGTAAGTTGTCCTCAGGTATGAAAGAGTCTCTGGACAGAGAAAGAGCAGAACCCACCTTGACATAGAAGCAGAAAAATTCAGTGTAAAAGTAAAAGGTTATAGAGAAAAAATGCAGTTTTAATGAATACATATCATAAGCCTCAGTGAAGCTGGATCTTTTTTTTTTTTTTAGGTACTAGGGATTGAACTCAGGGGCACTCAACCACTGAGCCATATCCCCAGCCCTATTTTTGTACTTTATTTCAGAGACATGGTCTCATTGAGTTGCTTAGTGCCTCGCCAATGCTGAGGCTGGGTTTTGAATTTGAGATTCTCCTGCCTCAGCCTCCTGAGCTGCTGATTTACAGGCATGCACCACCACACCCAGCTTGGATCATTTAAAGTTAAATTAATTTAATGTTTGATACAACTATTTGAAACAAATTTTAGTCTTCTTAACTTGCTTATAAGACATTGGAAAGTCAGTAAATTTATTTAAGTTCATACAGTTAGAAAGTATCCTAACCAGAACTCAGAAAGATATATATATATATATATATATATATATATATATATATATATATATATATATATCCAGAACCAAGTCCTGTCTGTATGGTAAGTCAATACCAGGTTTTTTGTTTTTTTGTTTTTTTTTTTTCCCTCAGAAAAGTAAGCCCAGAAACAAAACTACATAAAACCACAAAATGGAGAGGTGGTCATTGCTGTATAGTGTTCTACCTAATACACACTTGTAGGTTTGGGCTTATAGTGGTGTATAAGAAATAAAAAGTCCTATCCTCATGCCTTTTACAATCAAGTAGAGGAGACAGATAATGAAAAACGAGAATTATATATATATATATATATATATATATATATATATATATATAATCTATAGATGTTTTGAAGAAAACTATAGCTGCCCAACTGAATGGAGTGTGACAGAGATTAGATAGGGACCATTTTTAATTACGTTTCTAAGAAAGGCTCTCTGAAAAGCAGATATTTGACCCAAGACACCCATTAATTTGTAGAGGAGGGGCCTTGAACATTGGTGCTCTGTGCAGCCTAGCAGCTAGTAACTTGAGGCAAGATGGCTGTATGTGTGCAATGTTAGGAAGACCAGTGTGGTTAGCAAAGAGAGAAGGAGGCAGACGAGACTGTAGGTGAGGTGAGGGACAGAGAAAACTGCCGGATTAAGTTTATACACACTGTGGTAAGGCATTTTTATGGGATGCTCAAATTTTGAGCAAAGGAATTTCAGGAGCTGTGTCCAATGTAAAAGCACCACTTTTGCTGCTTTACGGAAAATGGGGCACCATCAGAGCAGAAAAATCTGTGAGGAGGTGGTGACTCAGGTTTAGAGAGATGGTAGTAGAATTGGGTAGACATTTAGGTAATGAGAAGTAGTCACATCCGAGATATATTTTCATTTTATCAACATAGAAGCAAAGTTTCAGTTGACCAGGTACCTATGGGTGTAACAGGAGCCAAGAGGAGTTTGGAACAGGCCCTCCTAGAATTGTACTGGCCATTCTGTTTCTGCTCTAGTTGGTTGTTATTTCAGCTTTATAACCCTCAGAAGTTCAAAGTGCCCCCAGGATACTATAAAGGAGTCATGCAACATCTGATATCCTCATTTTCTGAGCTCCAACATTCTCATTGTAAATATTCAGCCATACTGCTAATTACACTCCCTATATGAATGGTCACTATCAGGGGCTTCTGGTTTGCAATTGTCTCATTTATCTGAGCATAAATTTCACAAAACTGAAGGATTTTGCAGTCTTCTTTTGTCTTTAAAATATTTAGGTTTTTTTTTTTTTTTTTTTGAATTATGTTGGGATTTTCACATAGACTTGGACTTGTCATTTTGTTTGTTTGTTTGTTTTCACTCTGTTGAGGAGCCTGATGCTCCACGTAGGGCCTTGGGAATATTGTAGAAGGAGGATGTTAACTAATATTGTTGGGATTTTCCCATATGCTCAGTTTGGGACAAAGCATTTTGTTTACCTTATTTCACTTCAGCTTCAGATCAACCATTGTGAATTTGTTTGGTTTTTCATTTACAGAGGAAGAAACTGAACATGACAGTTTCCATGCCATGACCCATGTGGTAGCAGTGAGGGATGGAGTCAAGATTTGGACCTTTCCCTATCATGCCCCCTGATTGCAGAGCGTGGATTCTTTCTGTTGTATATGCTAGGCAGATTGCAGGCTGAGTTTCTAGATCAACCCCTGAAGGAATGCCTTTTCTCTTCCAGAACTTGAAAGTTTCTTTCTGACATCTAGGCTAACTCTGCTGCTTATTTTGTACTCCAGTCAAATGCGACAGCAGTTTTATATTTCTGCCTTTGAATCTCAGATCCAAGAAACTGGCAGCAGCATGAATTCCTCAGTGTAAAAGAACTGTGATGATCTGACTTTGTCGATTGGTTGACACCAAATTCTGTTAGTCACATAGGACTTTTTTGTTGTTAAAAATGAAAATAGTTACAGGGAATGAATTTTAGCAGCAATGTAAGAATGATTGAACTTAAACAAATCATTCCTTTCTAGAAGACCTATAGTAAAAATTATTTAATCCGTGTGCCATTTCATACACAAATATACTGTACTTTGAATGTATCCACTATTTTTTGTTTGAAGCACAGCATTTTCTTTTGTTTTTGTTGCCTGGGTTTAGGGGTTATATCCAAATATATCATTACCTAGACCAGTGTCAAGAACATTTTCCCCTGTATTTTCTTTCAATGGTTTTACCAGTTTAGACCTTATGTTTGAGTTAATTTTTGTGTCTGGGACGATAGGGGTCCAGTTTCATTTTTCTGCATATACATACCTTTTATTTTCCACACCATTCATTGAAGAGACTATCCTTTCCACATAGTGTATTTTTTTGTACCTTTGTAAATATATATGAATGGGTTTATTTCTGGGCTCTCTATTTTGTTCCTTAATATATGTCTGTTTTAATGTTGTGCCATGATGTTTGATCACTATAGCATTGTATATTTTGAAATCAGGCAGTATAATGCCCCTAGCTTTGTTCTTCGTACTCAAAATTATCTGGGATGTTTGAGATCTTTTGTGGACTACCATATGATATAGGGATTTCTCTTAAAATTGTATATCCAAAAGAAATTAACATCTTTAAGCAATATTTAAAATTTCATGTTCATCCCAGCTTTATTCACAATTGCAAGAAATGAAATCGACTGAAGAGTCCATTGATGGATGAGCGGATAAAGAAAACATGACACAAACATAGCAAAAAAAATGCATATTATTTAGCCTTAATAAGAAAGAAATCCTATCACTTCAAAAACATGGATGAAATGGATGAAACTGGAAGACATAATGCTAAGTGAAATGCCAGCCACAGAAAACCAAACACTTTATGACCTCATTTAGATATTTAATCTATAAAAGCTGAACACAGAAACAGGGGGCTACAGTATGGGGGAAATGGGGTGGTAATAGTCAAAGAATAAAAAGTTTCAAACTTATTCAAGATGATACGTTCATAAGATCTGTCAATAATATTGTATTATATAATTGAAGTTTACTAAGGATACATGTTACATTTTCTCACAATTCACAACAATTATTGCTATGTGAGGTTATAGGTGTGATAATCAATTATAATTATCATTTTATAATATATTAGGTATATATGTAAATATGTGCTGTAGACCTTAAGTATATACAATTTTATTATAAGTTATACTTCATTAAAACTAAGGAAACACTGATTCTCTAATCAAATTGGTAAAACTTCAGCAAGGATGACAAAGATAGAGGTGAGAAAACAGAAATCACTACCGTCAGGAATGAAACAGGTAACATTGTTAAAGATCTTATAGTCATTACAAGAATAACAGTGGAAAATTTTGAATAATTTTAGGCTCATAAATTTGATAATAATGTTGAAGAGACAGAGAGAAAGAATAAGAAATTCAATTATACAGGATAAGTTACTATAAATTACCAAAGTCTCAAACAAGATAAATAGACAATGTAAATAATTCTGTAACCATCCAAGAATCTGAATTCATAAAAAAAAAAAAAACTCCTGGCATAAAAATCTCTAGGCCCAGATGGTTTCACTGTAGAATTCTATTAAACATTTAAAGAATTAGCACTAATTTATATGATCTACTACAGAAAATAGAAGAGAGAACATTTCCAAACTCATTTATTGAGACTACTATAACCCTCATAAGGAAAAACAGCAAAACAGTACAAAAAACTTTAAAAAAACCATAGACCAATATCCTTCATGAATTTAGATGCAAATATTTTTTATTGTAGCATTAGAAATTTTAACCTAAATTTAATAAAGAAATTACATTCTTAGGAAAACAGGGAGATATACAAGTCTGGTTCAATATTCAAATATCAATTCATGTAATAGGCTGTACAGGCTATTCTTTAGACTGTATAGGCTAAAAAAGAAAAATCAAATCTATTAATTAGCTCAGAAATAGCATTTCACAATGTATAACTTTCCTTTGTGACAGCAAACATACAAAAAACAAAACTCTTGCTTAACCCAGGATAGGGTGAAGCTATGAACATCCTCTACTTTGTTTAATGTCTACAAAATCCCTAAAATCTTCCTTAATTGTAAAAACTGATGGTTTTTATTGAAGATCAAGAATAAAACAAATGTCCACTGTCCCCATCCTTATTCAACAATTAGTAGAAATTGTTGTCTGCACAAAAGGTAAGAAAGAAATAATAGGCACAATGATTGGAAAATGAATTAGTTTATAGATAAAATAATTTTCTACATGAAAACTCCAAAAATCCTAGGTAGAAAATCCTAGAAATAATGTTAGGACAACTGCAGGAAACAAGATGACCATCCAAGATTCAATTACATTTCATTATTATAACTATAAGCAGGTAAAAACCAAAAGAATTAAAATTATGAATGTTCAAAATAAAATGAATTATAATAAAAATGTAATAACACATGTACAGAACTTCATGCTGAAAATTACAAATAGTGATGAATTAAATCAAGTTTCCATATGAGTAGTTAAATGGACTGTTGTCATGAATTGGAAGACTCAACAGTTAATGTTTCAGTTATCTTCAATTTCATCAATAGGTTTAAAGTAATTCCTATTAAAATTTCAGGAACACTTGTTGTAGACATAGACATGATTATTCTAAAAATTATGGAAAGATAAAGGAGCTATATTTACCAAATTTATGTTAAAAAGAAATAATAAATTGGAAGGAATCATTCTACCCAATTTTAATTGTATTAATGAAAACTTTTTTTATGTTAGCAGAAGTTTAGCTACATTCATGAAACAAAACAGAAACATCAGAAATAGACTTGCAGAAATTTTCTTAACTTTTGAAAAATTATACAAAAGTGATTTGATGAAGAAAAAAAAAAGACTCAGCAAATTGCTCTGGAGTGGACAACCATAAAAACAAAATAATACATCTTGAACAATATCTACACCTTAGATAAAAATTGGTCATTAACTTAATTGTATTTGAAGCATGAAGCTGTAAAACTTTTAATTAAAAACATAGAATAAGATATTTTGGTTCTAAATGAGTAGTTCTTTCTTTGTTTCTTCTTTATTTGGTGGTGCTGTGGATCGAACCCAGGGCTTTGTGCATACAAAACAAGTACTCTACTTACTGAGCTATATCCCCAGCCAATGATTATTCTTAAATGAAACAAAATCACAATTCAAAAAAGAAAACAAATCAATTTTGACTTCATCAAAATAATAAATGCTGAATCTATAAAAGATATTCTTATGGGAAGTAAAGGAAAACTACAAACGGGGAGAAAAGTTTTTGCAAACCAGATATCCAACTAAGGCGAAGTATCAAGAATACATAAAGAAATTTCAAAACTCAAGAATAAACCTTAAAAATTATCTAATTAAAAATAAGAAGAGATTATGTATATATATTTCATAAAATAGGACATTGATATGAAAATTAAGCTTGTGAAATGATGTTCAACATTGTTGTTAGCCAGGTAAATGTCAACATAAACCCCAATGAGATATTACTACTTACCTATAATAACAGTTTAAATAAAAACAAGTGATAGCACCACATGTTGAGGAGGATGTGGAGAGACTAAATCAATTATACACTAGTTTTCCCTTATCTGCAGTCAATATGCTCTAGTAACCTGTGGATGTCTGAAACCACAGACAGCATAGAGCCCCATATAGAGTCAGCCATGGATTTTAATGGGGAATTGATTGTAGGATTCTTGTGCATACAAACAATTTGAGGATACACAAGTACTTTAAATAATATATCACAGTATTTGCATATCACACATACACTCCCATATATTTTAATTGATCACTAGATTACAAGTAATACTTTATACAATATGTAGATGGCTGTCTTATTATGGTTTGTTTAGGGAATAATGACAAAAAAGTATGTATATGTTCAGTATAGATACAATGGAAAAATTGTTTGGGGATTTTTTTTTGGATGACAGCTGAATCCCCAGATGCAGAACACATGGGTATAGGGGGTAAATTATATTTTCTTAAACATTCATACCTATGATCAAGTTTAATTTATGAATTAAGTAGAGTAAGACACTAATGACAATAACTAAAAAACAACATAAGAAAATAAAAATAAATAATAAACTGTAACAAAAGTTATTTATTATTTATTTATTACTTATTACTTATTTCTGGAATTTTCCAATTATTATTTTCAAACTGTGGTTGAACACAGGTAACTGAAACTGCAAAACATGAAACGAAAAACAGGGGGTGTGTTACTCAGTTTTCCATTACTTGAACACAGTACCTGAGGCAATCAACTTAAAGAAATAAATGGTTTATTCTGGCTTACAATTTTGGAGGCTTCAGTCCATGGTTGGTAAACCCATTGCACTGGAGCCCATAACAAGGCAGTATATCATTGTGGATATGCATGGTAGAGGAAGCTGCTCATCTTATGGAAGCTGGATATCTAAGGCCAGGAGAAGTTGAGGAAACTTGCATTCCACTGGTTTGAGGTTCCCCTTTGAGGGCATATCCCCAATAACCTATCTACCCACCAATCTTTACCTCTTTGTGATGTCCAACACCTTCCAATAACACCACGCTGAGAACCAAGTCTTTGAAACATGGGCTTTTGGGGGTACAATCCCCAAATAAACAATAGCATTCCAACAGTTTTAGTTAGCTTTTTTATTGCTGTGACCAAAAGATATGCCAAGAACAATTAGAGGAAGAAAAGCTTATTTGGTTTCATGAATTTAGAGGTTCAGTCCCAGGTCACTTGATTGAGGTGATTCAGAACATCAAAGGGGAAAGGCATGGAGGAGGAAAGCATTTTAGCATATGTCAGCTAGGAAGCACAGACAGGCCTCTGCTTACCAGGACAATATATAAACCTCAAAAGCTCATGCCCAGTGACCTACCTCCTCCAATTACACACTACCTGCCTAAAGTTAACCACACAATCAATATCAGTGGATTCATCCACTGTGTATGTTAAAATCTCTCATAATCTAATATTTTACCCCTGAGCATTGTTATATTTTTTCATACATGAGCTTTTGGGGGACACATCATATCCAAATCATAACATTTCATATCTGGCCACCAAATGTGCACACCATCTCACAATGCCACATACATTTAATCTCTTTCCAAGAATCCCCATAGTCTTACCAGTTCCAGCATTATCCAAAAGCCCAAGTCCAAAATCTTATTCAAAACTTAAACTCACAAATGTTTTACCCCATAAAATATCAAAAAAGATGTTTCCAATATACAATGGCAGAGGGTAAACATTTGCATTTCAAAAGGAGAAATAGGAGCTTGGAAGGAAGTGATGGGACCAAAAGCAAGACCAAAAATCCAGCTGGTAAAACAAGTCCTGTAAATCCACATTCAGCATCTGGGGTACAGGGGGATTGTGATGTTCTCTTCCATGAGCTTCCGTAATTCCACTCATATAGCCCTGCTTTGCAGCCCTCAAGGTCTCTTTCTTGACTTGTGTATACTTGATTCCTGCAACTTTCCTCAGCAGATGCCCCATGGTATTGGCATCACTTAATCTAGGATGTCTACACTGAAGTTTAGGCTTTCTTTTTATATCTTCATGCATTGACCTCTCAGGGGCTGCCCACTGGGACTCAAACCCTTCTGCACTTTGCCTGGTCTTCTAGGCCTTCCTATTACTGAAGGCTGAGTCCCTATTCCTGATTCAAAGCCTACATTCTAGGTGTGTCTTGTCAGGGGCTGTGATTCACCCACTGACTTTAGGGATAACCATTTTGTGGGTCTTCTGGCACTATCACCAACTCAGAATTGCTTTACTCCTGACATGTGTTTACTTGAGGTCAGATAACTTGGCCAAGGATAGGAAAATAGTTTATCTTGCTTTTCCTCAGTGGTTAGGGAAGGGTCGAGGGAGAAAAGAAATTTAAAAAAAAAGTTGATTTTAAAATAAGCAGCAAGGATTGTGTTTAAAGCATGAAGGGGGCCTGTTACATTCCTTTCAAAGCTCAGGGGAAGCCTCTATGACCCCCTAACTCCGGCCTGCAGAACCAGCACCAAGTGTTTGCCACCAAGGTCAGTAACCATTTTGAGCATTAGCTAAGCCACCTGGAAATATGGCTGCAGAGGCCTCTGAATGCTGGTGTGGCTGAGCATAGTAAATCATCTTCCTAGACCCCATGTGCAAGCAGGTGCCTCCATGATCTCTTCTTAAGGAATTTTTACTTTTATACCCTTGATCCTGAGATGGGTGTTGTCATTTACAATTTGGAGATTCCCTCAAGCCATAGTCTCTGCAAAATATTTAGCATCTTTATTGTGACTGTAAAATCTTTAACAATCACAACTTCCTAAACTCCAACATTATTTACACTTCTCAGGCCAAACTGCAAGTTTTTCAAATCTTTCTGCTTATGATTATCACAGTAAACTTGGCTAAAAGCTGCCAGAAATATCCATGCCATCAGCTGAATGCTCTGCTGCCTTGAAATTTCCTCTGCCAGCTTAATCATTCCATCACCTTTAAATTTACACTCACAAAAAGTCTCAGGAACTGGGCAAAATGTAGACAACTTTGTCAGAATGTAACATAAATGACCTATATAGTTCAATTTCCAATAGAATCCACCATTTTTTCTGAGTCTTTCTGAGCCCAGTCTTTTTTTTGTTGTTTTTTTTTTTTTTTTTTTTTTGTTGTTGTTGATGTTTGTTTGATCTTTGTTTGTTTTTGGTACTGTGGATTGAACTCAGGGGCACTTGACCACTGAGCCACATCCCCAACCCTATTTTGTATTTTATTTAGAGACAGGGTCTCACTGAATTGCTTAGCACCTCATTTTTGCTGAGGTTGGATTTGAACTTACACAATCCTCCTGCCTCAGCCTCTGGAGCCTCTGAGATTACAGGCGTGTGCCATCATGCAAGCCTCAGCCCTGGCTTTATGCAGTTGTTTCACATTCTGGTTTTTGAGCTCCCACTTTTAAGCATGTATTAAGCTACATTTTACAACATTATGAGCTTTTTCAACTGGCATCTTTAAACTTCTCAAAATTCTCCCCACCATGAGCCAACTCCAGAGGCTTCTGAACCACATGGTCAGGTTAATGATAGCAATGACCCAATTATTCAGCACTCATTTCTGATTCAGTTAGATTTTTTATTGCTTTGACCAAAAGACCCACCAAAAACAATTAGGGAGGAAATGTTTATTTGGGATTCATGGCTTCAGATATTCAGATCATAGTCCATAGCTTTGGTCTCCAGGTGATATAGAACATCTTGACAGAAGTGCATTGCAGAGGACAGCAGCTCTGAACATGAAAACCAGGAAGCATAGAGAGTCCCACCACCCGTTCACAAACTAGAAACCCCAAAGGCAAATCACACCTCCTCCAGCCACAACCTACCTGCCTATGATACCACTCAGTTAATCCATATTAGTGTATTAATCTACCGATTATGTTGTAACTCTCATAATCTAATCATTTCACCCGTGAGCATTCTCACATCGTCTTATAGGTGAGCTTTTCTCACATCGTCTTATAGGTGAGCTTTTGGGGGATGCCTAATATTCAAACCATAACACCACACCTGGCCCCAATGTCTCATATCTGTCTCAAAATGTAAAATATCTTTAGCTCATCTAAAGAGTCCCCAAATTCTTTGCTGTTCTAACCTTCCACTAATAGGTATAGTATATACCAAATGCTTTGCTGCCTTGAAATTTCTTCCACCCAATGAACTTGTCTATAATTTTTCAACTCACTCTCCCCCAAAGTCTCAGCACATAGACAAAATACATACAGATGCTTTTCTACAATGTAACAAGTGTGGTCTCTAGTCTAAGAGAATCTTCTTCTCCTTCTAAAACCTCATCAACCTGGTCTTTATTATTTGCATTTCTGTCAACATTCTGGTCATCTGAGACCCTACCAAAATTGTACATTAAACTATCCTTATTAGCATTCTAATTTTTTCCTAGCTCACTGCTCCCAATTCTTCCTACAAATCAATTTCAAAGCTTCTTTGACATTGTCAGGCACATAGTAATGGCAAAGATCCCACTAATCAATACTTTTTGTTGTAGTAAATTTTCAGTTATTATGACAAAGACCTTGGATAATCATTGCATAAAGAGAAAAGATTTATTATTGCTTAAGATTTCCAAAGTTATGGTCCATAATCTGCTGGCTTCATTGCCAGATCTCAAATCTTCCAAGAAGACCTACCTCTTAAAGTTTCTACTACCTCTTAATAGCAACACAGGCTTGGGATAATTTTTGGCACATGATTTAGGGGATGTTCCAAAACCAAAGTACAGAATCATTGCAGATGTCTTCTGAAACAGTTAAAGAATTGGAGGATAGTCTGTCTGCATTTTCTTCATTCTACCCAACAGATCAATCCATATCAATAATTCAAATAAAACTAGTAATAGTGGTTAGTGGTACAATTTGCCTATTAACCTAAATCTTCATACCTTATTCCCCCCAAACCTCAAAGTAGAGAAATTTAACAATCTATTTTTCTTCTATATTGATGCGGCAGTTTCTTAAGCATTCTTTTAAGAATTCCTGTGGATATCCTCTTTTATTTCAATTTATGTTTTTGTTTCATGAGAATTATATCAAAGTTTCCCCAAAAGCAAAAAATACATACAAATATGTTTAATAGCATCTAGTTCTCAGTTCTTCATATGCTTATTAATAGAGTAAGACCTATATTTCAATGTTGTCTCAATGAGGTTATTGTTTTGAAAGAGCTGGTGGTACTTAATTCTTTCTTTTTATTTTATTCTAAAGATTTATTTGGAAAAGTAGGTGCCAATTATAAGAGACTTATCTGCTCTATGTTGTTTTGGGGTAGATATCAAAAACAATGAAGTTTAAAACTTTCTTGTCCCATACAATATTTACTAGGATTAACTCACTCAAAGTAAAAACAAGAATCACTAGAATTTTCACTTTTGTTTTAGCCAGAGAAATACACTCTTTATGAAAACTTCCTTATTCAGGCTGGCTTCTTTTCTCTTTTCTCATCACTGAAGACTAAACAACTATGAACACAACTCTTAAGATTGTTCACCAAAGGTTTGTATAAAAGTTTATATAAACAGATTTGTAATTTAGAAATATTACATTACCTGTAGTGTAAAAGCTATGTGATTTGTGGAGTAGGAATGACTTGTTTTAATCTCTTTTGACTTTTTCTAGCATTTTACCATTTCACTGAGTTTAGAGCTCATGTGAGATTGCCCTGGGATATTGTTTAACAACACAACAATTAGTTAAACCAATGTAAACCCGCATTATATTTATTTAATGTGTTGTATCATTTTATCACAGAGAATTTGCAGAGATATTTCACCTTTATGAGAAATGTGAAATTCCATCAAACAAGTTATCTCCATAGCTTAACCAAATGTACTGTCAGCTCATGAAATTTTAATAAATTTAACAATAAATTGTAAATGAGTTCAGTGCCACAAAGTGGAACAGCTAAAAGAAAGAAATGTGAAATGCAAAGCCAGTGAAATTAACATATAAAGCAGCAATCAATGAGTATCATTCAGAATTTCAATGTATGCAGGGCCCCTAGAAAAGAAATTCATAAAGCAGAGTTTCTAAAATTTTAATCCCAATTTACATGGTACTTGAAAGGAGCACTAATATCAACTTGCTGATATCATTAAGTTCTTCTTTCAGAAGTGTAGACATTATTAACTCCCACCATTGCTTTAAAATGATTTGACGTCATTAATCTCTGATGTCAAGCAACTTTAATATGGTATCTTATCAATTTAATAATTCGCTACCTTCTTTGGACAGTATGGTATTATTTTTAAGTCAAGTGGAAAGCAAATGGCAGAGACAAAATAAGAATCTACTTCTTTGTTTCCTGACTTCAGATATTCTCTATTAACATGTGTAGTCTATTTTGAATAGTAAAAGAATTATTTACCCACTGCTAGATTTGAAATGCCTCTATACTTGCAGGAGATGATCTTTTGTAACCAAGTTAATATTTAGAGCTTATAGAATAGTGAAGGATCATAAGAAACTACCACATCTTGAATTGCTGAAGGAATTAGGATAAAGAAAGCTAGGATGTGGAAGGAAATTTGACAGGTGTTTTTAAATATAGGATTGTCGTGTCTACCCTCTGAAGTTCTAACATGTGGAATTAATATGGAAACAGAATACAGTTCAGTCTCTAGACTTAGAGGGTTAGACACCCCGTGATGGACTATGTTGAGTTCTTGGTATAAACTCCCCACAATTGAAAGTGTTCAAATCAACGTTCCATCACCATTTTCCCAGTAAGTTTTTCTAAAGCATTGCCTTCATTATGTACAAGGGTAGATGAGGTGAATATGATCATATTCCTCTTTACTGTTCTATGACTACTATAAAAAAAGGAGATGCTAATATAATCAATTGCTTTGTGATAGTTATAATACCCCGATGACTCTTGAGGACAGTCTTTCATAATTTATAATAGACAAATGCAGTTGAAGGCAATAGAAATTCACAAGAGGTCCTAACTATTCATGGTCTTTTTGCCTATGTCCAGTTGTCTGCATGAAAATAACTCAAATATATTTTCTAAGCCATAATTACAATATTATGTTGCTCTTTCTCGTATAATGTATAATTCTAGAGATTTTAAACTATCATATCTTTCTACTCTATACAAATTATATCAAACATTTGAGAGTCTTAGCCTTGTGAGGTTTAGTATTTTGGTAACTTGTAGGTACTTCAAAATAATGAGGGAAACAGCTTAGTCGCTTTTATTTTTTGTTGTTGTTTTTTCTGAGAATGTCCTGAGTTTGTTCCATAGGCACCATCCTTAAGAGATTCTCTTTGAACATTTTTCCTGGTTCTTGAATTCTAGTGAAATGTATGCATTGATGGTACTCTTTCCAATGTGGGGAGGTATATCAAGTTAATGTGTTTGCTAGTTCCTACAAGAATTGAAGGAAGGGCACAAGCCATGAATTAATCAGCTCTTCATTGCTGTGACCAAAATAGGCAACAAGCAGGACATAAGGAAATGTTTATTTTGGCTCACAATTTTAGAGATTCATTCTGGGGTCGATCAACCCCATCATTTTGTGACAGAGGTGAGGCAGAACACCATGGCAGAAGAGTAGCAGTGGGGGATAGATATTCACTGCATGGCAGGATCAGGAAGCAGAGAGAGAAAGGGAAAAGAGCCTCAGGGAAGATGCACCCTTCCAGGGCACGTGCCCAGTGACCTACCTCTTCTAGCCCTACCCCACCTGCCTACTGTTACCACCAGTTAGTCTGTTCAAATTAGAGTGGACTGATTAGGTCACAGCTCTCAAATCATTTTTACCTCCAAATATTTTTGCAATAACACAGGAGCTTTTGGGGGACACCTCATCCAAACTATAATATATTGTGATAAGACACCATCATTTTTTAGGGATGCTGCTTAAATGATGTTTAAACTCAAGATATCAGAATTTTAACAAAATTATCAAACTAAGAACTATTCAAACCAGAAAGAACCTGAATTAGATCTTTACCCCAGAAATTTAAAAGTATAATGCAACAAGTTAAGTGAATGAAGCATTTCAATGAATAAGAAATAAGTCATTTTTTCAGAATTTTCTTTATACATAATGACATATATGTGTATATATATATATATATATATATATATATATATATATATATTCTACATACACATAAAAGTACCCATACATAGATGCAAATACTAATACTAATTGTTAAGTACAAATTACTAAATACTAACTAATACTAAAGTTTATGCTGATGTTAAATTCCAATTTTGACATTCAAGTTAATTGGCTGCTTTCATCATACAAAGGGGATTTCTGCATATTCTGTTTGTGTTTTATTTTTAATTTATTAAAATTTTCTAGTTCTCTAGAGCATAATAATAATTTTCTCTGAATATTAATTACTGATTATTTTTCTCCTATCAACCTTTCATAATATTTTTTGCACTAATGCATTTAAAATACATCAAATTATTATTTCTTTGCTAGTACCTAAAGTTTAGGTCTCAGTTAGGTCTGTGTTCACCTAATATTATTACAGAAATTTATATACTTCAGTATTCATTTTCTAAAGCATGGGGCTTTTTGCTTTTCTAGGGAAATTTTAGTGAAACGTTTTTCTCCTCCATCTTTCACTATAATTTGATGAGCCTGTATTCTCTTTGGTGACCTCATAGCTGTGGTAACCTTAGAGGAGTGGTGCTATTATTACTGGTATGTTAATACCAGTTAACATACTATCTATTATTAATAGTATGTTATTTAACAATTAAGACAGCATTGTTTTCAGTCCTATTCTGATTGTATAAATAGAGAGTTGGTGATTTTTTTAAAGTATGTAGTGGAAGTGATGTATAAATTTGATTGGGAATTTAAACATGGAGTCTGCAAACATTTCTGCAATATCTATACTTATTCCATTGGGTCTTACCTGGCTAGTATGTAAATTTAAAGCACAGAACATCTCCATACCAATTCTATACAGAAACAATATCAAAACTCAAATAGAAATGTGAAGTTCTGCACTTTAACCAGACCCCCATACCTATTCACAGTTGGGGATCATATCAAATGTTAAAGTCCATCTTTACTCTGCAGAATAATGCTCAAGGAATCCTTCATTTCAAAGTCATCACTGATCTCTAGGACAGTAAGTACTCTTCTGTTATTATCAGTTTAACTGTCCATGGTTTCAGTTATCTATGTTCAACCATGTTTGAAAATATTAAGTGGAAAATACCAAAAATAAATAATCCATAAATTTTAAATTGCATGCCACTCTGAGTAACCTCAGTATTCCATTCCATCCACCCTGGATCATGAGTCATTCTTTTTAAAAATATATATATTTTTTTAAATTTATTAGTTCTAATCAGTTATACATGACAGTAGAAAGCTCTTCGATTTATTGTACACAAATGGGGCATGAGTCATTCTTGTCCAGCCTCTCCATGCTGTATTAACTCCCTGCACTTAGCAGTAGTCTCAGTTGATTTTTTTTTTTTTTTTTTTGGTACTGCAGTGCTTGTGTTCAAGTAATCCTCGTTTTACTTAATGATGGGAGCAAAAGGCAAAAGTGGTGATGCTGGCAATTCAAATATATCAAAGAAAAGCTATAAAGTGCTCCTTTTAAAAGAAAAGATGAAAGTTTAGTACAATATCTTGAGGGAGGGAGAAAGAGCAGGCAAAACAGAGACAAATAGAGGCTCATGGAGGAAACAATATAACAACTAATAAATAATAATATGCTATTTTGGTTACTGTTATCTCTTTCTGTGCCTATGTAATTAAGTTTTTTCATAGGTATGTACACAAAAGAAAAACACAGTATATAGTGTATATATAGGTGCTATAGTTTTCATATGAGGTGTCCTCCAAAAGTTCTTTTTGATGCAGTAATTTTCAGAGGTAGAATGATTGGATTATGAGAGCTGAAACCTAGTCAGTCCATCCTAGTTTGAATGGACTAGTGATAACTGTAGGCAAGTGGGGGCATGGCTGGAGGAATTAGGCCACTAGGGTCATGCCCTGGAAGGGCTGTTCTTCTTGGGGCTCCTACCCTTCACTCATCTTCTCTCTGCATTTTTATCCAGGCATGAACTGAGCAGATTTCCTCTGCAGGATTCTTCCCTCATGATGTTTTGCTTTACTCTGGGCCAAGAGCAATGGAGTAGGCTGTTTATGAACTTCGACCTTAGAAACCTTGATTCCCAAGTAAACTAGTCCACCTGTAAGTTGTTCTTATCAGGTATTTTGGTCACTGTGGTTCAAAATATAGCCAAAACATTAGGGTTTGGTACTATTTATTTTTTTAATCCACTGGGTATCTTGAAACATATCCTTCATGGATAAGAAAATGCTAATGTATTTACATCTTTTCTATTTCAAAACTAGAAAGAGGCAACCAAAGTAATGATTGCAACTGAATTCTGAGAAAATTGGCAATACAAAAGGAAACCCAGTGTCATTCTGCTGAATTAAGAAATTGCAGCAAATATTTTTCTTTCCTCTATCTTTTGACAATTTCAGATTTCGAGGATGAACACTCATATTTTATTTTTATAGGCACATAATGGGAAAGTAAAGCAAACACAATGGGAAAGTAAAGCAAACAGAATGAATATCAGTGTTCTTGAACACCAGTTGCTGATGAAAAACAGGTTAGTATTTATTGTCAACTGAACCAGAGAGAAAGCTCCTCCAGAGCAAGTAGGGAATATTCAGCACCAGAAAAGTGGAAAACCACATTTCCCCTTTTTATAACTTATCAGATATATGAATTTAACTTGGTATGAAACTCATGCTCTTCTGCTGTTTTTATTTGTAAGTATTGGTCATTTTTGTCTTCTTCATCAAAGGATACTTTTATACAGATGGATCATAACTTAAATGCCCAAGCTATTCAATTATTCCATAGCATGGTAGATGGTGCTTATGGTTAAAGACTGCTTTTTCATGCTGCAAGTATGACATACAATTATTGTATAGTTGGAAAAACTAGAATTTCAAGACTTTTCTAAAAAAAAATTAGTCATGGGGCAAGTAATGAGAATCAAAACATGCTTTGTTTGTAAGAGCAGCACAAAAATTATATTGGTAACATCAAACCTATATTGGTAACATCAAGCAGGAAATTATAATATTTAAATGTTTTTAGAGGTAAAACTTGTTATCACAGTTACTTAAAAGGATATTTAAAAATTCTCATAAATAAACTTCCATTTACATCATCAAACATCAAACATTACAGACCCAAAGAAGTCAAATCTCCATTTACCTCCTCTGTATTACTCCTTTTATTCCATTGAGGAATTATTTTTTGTTAACTGTGATATGAGGAAAGGAGTTGCTGAAAGTATGTGCTTGAAGGACGGCCTGGGGTTACAATATTAGTTTAACTATCTTTCTAAGTCCTTACATACAGAACATTTTTCTTTCCTACCTGCATGCGTAACATGCACTGAGATAAAATGACCCTGCTATGGGAAAGATGATGTCTAAGATATAGACTAGCATAAAGTCTAATTCAAAGTACTGTGGACTTTTTCATTGGTAAGTCTGACACTTGCAATTTTGACTGTTCTCTCATGCTCAGAATAAGGCATGATTTGGCTAGAAAATGAGTAAAACCCTTATGTCATGAGTTAATGGGCATGAGTTTTACTTACTGCTCAGGATCTACCAACAAAACTGATTCCTACATTTTCCTTTATTAATGTTTAAGCTCTGCATATAGTGAAGTGATTACAAACATTTTTTTCTATTAAAATGTGTGTTTCTAAAACACTCAAATGATATATTGAAGTTATCTACAAATATTAGTGTTTCTGACTTTTCTGATATGTAAAATCCAAGGGATTTCTGCAGTTCTTAAGGAGTGATCTGTCCTCTCTTTTGGACATAATTTATCTGTTAAACACAGTATATAGTGCCTAGGCCTCACAATTATAGGTGCCCATGAAAGGATTTAATTTTAAAATATTATTAGAAAAAATAGATTGAAGTTTAAGAAAAATATTTTAATGTATAGTTATTATAATAATTTTATGCTAATCAATTTAAAAATGTAACATTAATATGTTTTTAATAATATGGAGGAAGGGGCCTACAAGGGCAAAAATGCATAGGGCTTATGAAAATCATAATTCATTTCTGCTACTGTTGAACTACAGACATAATGAAAGAGAGAGAGAAAAGAAAATAAATATGTTTTCACAATGGTTTAACATTAGGGTCTTTAAATTTTGGACCTTCCAAAAATAAATCTCAACCAATTTATCAATCACTCATTTAATGGATTTTAATTTCCTTTATGTTGAAGAGATAGCAATTAAGTTAATGTATTCTAGTGTGTTTCAATCAGTGGCCAAAACATTATTCTTTGCTGTATTCAAGTGAAAATCGCTATGCGGTGTGGGTCTGTTTCATCAGTTAGTCACTCAATCAAAGACAGAACGAGTTCTTTACTTCACTGCAACCCAGGTTGGATGATCTGTGATGATATGATTGCTTCAATCATACATCTGAATGCAGCACCTGGTCCCTCTTCAATATTTTATGGAGCAAAATACTTCTGAATGAAGACACTACAACCATTACTAACAGATGCCAAATGCATTATGAGATGGTTTTATGCAACTACATATGAATTTTTGTACATGGTTATTAGCACTGTGTTTTTGCAGGCTGAACATGAGACCAGAATGAGAAACATATGATTCTTGCTTGAGCTTTCTGTTTTGTGTTTGGCAACATGCTCCATCTTGGATTGCATGTGGAATGAATCTGGAGTATGTTATGTTGTCAAATAAGTCAGACACAGAAATGATCTCATTCATATGCTGAATCTAATGAAGCTGAATCCATAGAAATAGAGAGTAGAATGGTGGCTACCAGGACCAGGGATGTTGGGGAGGGATTGTTGGAGGGATGTTGGTCAAAGAATACAAAATTTATTTATTTAGATAAACAGATAAATAAATAATTTGTAAAGTGGCTTATTTCTGGCAACTTTTCAACCTCAAAACGTTTGTAATTCCCTAAAGATATCTTTTCATCCTCATTATATATGTGTATATATATAGAGAGAGATAGATATAGATATACAGTCTCTTATATGTAAGATTCTTCATCCCCTTTTATATATAATATATTGATATATATTATATAAATTACATATATATAATCTCTACTTCCGTTGCCTGGCCCATTGGTCATTCTTGAAATTTCCTGCAGGCATGTATATTAAACTCTGCTTCCAGCCTGTATTCTGGGAGTTAACTTGATAATTGCTACATATTAAAATTCCTTAGTTCATATTCATGAAAAGGTCAGTCACTATTGTCTTAAAATGACTGGAATCTTATGCTGACTCAGCCTTACTTTGAATGCCTCATGGAGGTCATGCTGCCTTTCCCTTTCCTAACTTTTTTTTTTTTTTAACATTTGATTTGCTATGAAAGATAGGAAAATCCAGGGGAATGTCTTTTAGCTTCCTAAAGGTAAGGACGATCGTTAACTCTTTATAGCATTCCTTGGTACTGGATTGTGTGTGACTTCAGATTCTTAACAAACTATTCTCTCTCTATCCATCCTTATCTAATAACTAGAAAAGAGATCACGTGTTTTACCATAATGCAAATATGGATAATAATCGAAAAAATAAATTTACATTTTTGCTTTTTGCAATGTTTAGTGGTAAAAAATTTAACTATATTTAACTATATGTTAACTGTGGTTTAGTTTAATTTTGGAAAATGTACCTTTGATATATTTGTATGTAGTTATAATAAACTAAATATAGATACAATTTGTGTTTTCACTTAAAAATAAACTGCCTAATCATGGCAAAGGAAAAGATACATATTTCTCTGCATTTTTTTACCCTAATTTATTTTCTAGGTCCTCCAGAACTATACTGAATAGGAAAAATGATATTGAGTCATCTTTATCTTGCTCTCAATCTGAAGGAAGAGTACACAGCATTTCATCAGTATTAGGTTAGTGATCAATTATAACAAATAGATCTTCATTGTAGATCTATTTATTATAATTGGCATAGCTATCTCTTATTACTAGATTGCTAAGAGTTTTAGTCATGAAATAATGCTTAATTTTATGATATGATTTTTCTAAATTCAGTGAGATAATTATATGACATTCTTATTCTTTTATAACATTTTCAATTGCACTGATTTCATTTTGTGCCCTTTTTTCATACCTAGCATCATAGATGAGCTATCTATATTATCATCTAAATGAAATGACAAAATAATTATTACAGAAAAATATGTATTTTAATGAGATTTATAAAAGATGGTGGATGTGGCAATTATCTGTTCCTAGTTTGCTGGGTACATACATTCCAAAGTATGGATGTAACACATTTTGTTTAACCCTTTACTCATGGAAGGACATAGGTCGTTTCCAGTTTTAAACTAGTATGGATAAAGTTGCAATGAATATTTGTTTACAGGTTTTTGCATGAACATGTTTCCTTTTCTAGTTTTCATCATTTTTTTCCCTCATTAATGGGTCAATACTAAAAATGAATAATAAATCTATATTATGTCTCTTCTTAAAATGTAGGAGGGGAGAGTAAGAGAAGTTAGTCAATGAATGCAAGGTTGCCAATTAGTAAGAGTAAGTTCTGGTGTTCAATATCAAAAGTAGAGTGGATATAGTAACAACAATGTATCTGACCTATCAAAATAGAACATAGAATCTGAATGTACTCATCATAAAAACATGATAACCATTTAAGGTTGCTAATTACCCTGATTTGATCACTACTCAGAATATATATGAAACAAAATATCACATTTTACAACATAAATATGTACCAATATATGCCAATCAAAAATAAAATGTTCATAAAGCCTTCTTTAAAATCCTCATATTCTTCTAGTTATTGCTTTCTCTATTCTTCTATCATACGAAATTACCTTGAGGCGATTGTAGCTTCCAAGTATATTGCCACAACACTATCTCACATATCATAGAACATGAACACTTCCAAACAAAATTAAAATGCTTTAAACATTTGGTTTATTAAGTCAATATAAAATACATAATAAGAATCAAAGAGAAAGATTTGAGATCAGCTAATAAACTTACAGGACAAAGTGTAAAGAGGCAATTCTCTCTGAATTTGTGTTACCCAATGATTATATATCTTCTCTCACTTCATTGCAAGACAACAGTCTGGGAGCTCTGTTCACATCATCTGTTTATTTCATGTCCTATATACATGTCTTGTGATCCACTTGCAAACTATATAGATATCCCTCCTAATCTCTATATTTATTATTTTTGTCAATGTCACAACAATCTATCTCTTTCAATATTAGCACAATGTTAACTTAAAAAATTTCTTGAGAAATAATTTTTCATAAGTAAACAAGAATTGTTTTGTTTATTTACTTTTTGCTTTCCTAATTCTCTACCAGTTAGTCACAGGAATTCCAATCTCATCAGAGGTTTGTTGAAGGACCATTTTCTCAGATACAAATTTCCTGACACTGGATAGAATAGAGCCAGATTATCATTGCCACCTATCCTTCTTTGTACTCTTCCCTATTATTTTCTTTCTCACAGAATTCAACATTCCTAAACTTTCAGAAATATAAATAAGAATATATGCATTTTCTTGTTTTTCACAATAAAGTGTTTTCTTGCCTTTTCTTCTATATTTTTCCATAAGTTTTTGTTTTCTTTGTTAAGTACACATCACAAAAAGGCATGCTTTAAGGTTCTAAATCCTGTGCTCATTCAAATACCCCACATTGTCTTTTCAAATATGCCAGCATGTAATAAACACAGTTGAGTTATTTGTGAATTTCTATTAATTGATACTGTAAAAATGGTTTGATAGCTACTCCTAATCAGGCTATTTTATACTCCTATTTCCCACGGAATAAACAAAGATGCCTAATGATAAATGATTAATTTTTCATTCATTTTTTTGGGCATTCATAGAATAGTATTCTAATTTTTACTGGTAACCAGTCCTGTTAATTATCAAAGTATAATATTTTGTTTTAATTCTCTTAACTCTGCTTCACTGTACCTGTTAACTAAATTTTAGCTTTGTTAAAAGAACCCATTGTTGCAACAGACAAGATCAAGAGGGGTAAAAGAAAGGATGCCTTCTGCAAGTTGATTGTCATAGCTTCTCTGGAAGTACCTGCTTCTTATGTGTTTGTGGTGGCCAAATGTGACTTCTTTCATGGGACAGAGCATTGCATTATTCTGTGGGCCCTGACGTCTTCTTTTTCTTGGTACATTTTTCAAGTACAAGAGTTACAGCTTAGATATTTTACATTCTTTATTTACTGTAGCCCTTTTCAGAGATGTTTTATTCTAACAGACTTGTGCTGTTGAGGTCTTGTAGCCCTTTATGGTTAATTGCTCAGTCACTTTCTTATAAATCAGACTAAATGGTAGAAATGCAGGATAGTTCACCATATTTCAGGCCTACTATTCTCCATAGCCCAGAAAAACCAGGATCAGTGTTGGTTAAGAGGTTCAGAAAATTCACAGGAGAGATGTCCATTAGTTTCCAACCAAGTAGAAATAAGGTGGTTCAGGTGTTTTGGTTTTTTATTGTTTATTTATTCCTTCATTGAAGAAAAGACATCCTCCTTATTTCTTCTAATGAAGCAGGTGTATGAGTTAGGCATTCCTGACTCCAAGAAGCTACCTTTCAGGAAGTCCTGTGAAGAAGAGGCTGGTCCTAAAACTGGAAATCTCTAAAAATGTAATAATTTCTTTTTGTTCAAAGTTCACATATAGTGGTCTGAACTGCAATGCTACAAATTGAGAAAATTACCATAAACAATAAATATATTGTAATATAATAGTTTAAAATATTTTATTTAAATACGCAACACAGATGATAAAATTCTTAACATGGAATTCAGCTCTCTAGGATGTTACATTAATAGATTTATAATTATCAATAGAAGTAATTGTATTTGATAGTAAAGATGATCCATCTAATCTTACTTTAATAGCAATTAATTTCTCGTAAAATATCAGAGAGGTAAGAGTTAGCTGGGATATTTTTTTCCCTCTCACCAGTGAGGGTGACATTGAATCTGAAATTGTACACTGAACCAGCTGTTTTGAAGGAAGAAACATAACTTCCAAGAACATTGATCTTTCAGAAAATTGTTGTAAAAATGTGATTTTTCTTCCTTTTGTGTGAGGAGATGCTGTTTTGAGCTCAGGACATTGTGCATTCTAAACAAGCACTCTACTACTGAGATATATCCCCTTTCCTAAATACACATTTTTAAAAATAAATAAATAAAATTTTTGAAACCAAAAACATAGTCCTTTGAAGAATGATAAGAGGAATCCATTTTATTTAGTGCTTTGTTGCTATGGTTTGATAATTTTAAGGGTTCAATAGTTCACCCTGAACATCTATAATGTAAACATGTCATAAAATATCATACATGTACTTTATTAACAAAACTGACACATTAGTTTATGATATTAAAGTGTTTGATAAATGGTCCACAAATAGTGTTTTGAAGGACAATACAGGAAATTTTTATTGCCAAAGATATAACTGATTTTAAATATTTGATAGTAAAAACAATTCTTAACAAATCTGATTTTTACATCATTTCCCATTTGCCTTGAAGAATTGTTATCATTTGAGCAGCCTTTGAATAATGAGGATAGAGTGGAAGCTAGAGTTAGAGAGCCACTAAAAAGAGTAAATTTTATGAAGTCACGGATGCTTTCCTGAACAATTGTCATCTGGGGAGTGGAGAGCATTATATAGGTGTAGATCTTCACTTTCAAATAACCAATGACACTTTGCAAGTCTGTCATTATCTACATTTTAAAAAATTCATCTCCTGAGCTGATTTTAGAGAGAGTGAACAAAACCTAAAAAAAAGATTAACTATTATAAAACGATTTCTCTTTATTGGTGTGCTTTCTTATTTCTGTTTATCTCTCATATTCTCTCTCTCTCTCTCTCTCTCTCTCTCTCTCTCTCTCTCTCACACACACACACACACACACACAGTTTAATGAGAACAGGAATATAATCTGTATTCTTCATTGTTATATGGCAAATAACTATACACTTAACAATTGTTTGTTTTCAAACTAGATAAATATTGTATTATATGTCTCACAAGTAGATAACTTTCAACGCTCTACTGGTGTGCATAAATTCTTAACTTTCAGAGGATAACTTGACATCTTAACACAATCTTATCACTGTATTCACTTTGTACCTATTTGTTATAGTTTAGATATGAGATGTGTCCCAAAAACTCCTGTGTGAAATAACACAAGAATGTTCAGAGTTGAAATGATGGTATTATGAAAGCTTTAGCCTAATCAGTGCATTAATACTTCCATATTGATTAACTGTGGGGTAACTATAGGCAACTGGTATGTGTCTGGAGGAAGTAGGTCACTGGGGATGTAACACTGGGGTTTATATTATATCTCTCTGCTTCCTGATTGCCATATACTGAGTTGCTTTCTTCCTTCATTCCCTTCTGCCATGATGTTCTGCCTCACCCTGGGTCCAGAGCACTGAGGTCAGCAGTCAATGGCCTGAGACTTCTGAAACCATGAGTATAAAATAAACTTTTCCTCCTCTAAAATTATTCTTGTCTGGTCTTTGGTCACAGTGGCAAAAAAGCTGACTAAACAATCTCATTATCAAAAAAAAATTATTTTTGTACTAGGGATTAAATCCAGTGGCATTAACCACTCAACCACATCCCCAGCCCTTTTTAAATTTTATTTTGAGACTGGGTCTGGTTGAGTTGCTTAGGGCCTTGCTGAATTGCTGAGGCCGGTTTTGAACTTGCGATTATGTTGCCTCAGCCTCTGGATTCCCTGGGATTATAGGCATGCACCACTGCACTCAGTTCAAATGTTTTATGTACTTGATTCTATTATAGACTATGATAAGAAAATATTTCTTGTTATATCCAAGGCTAACTCTCTTTATTTTATCATCTTAAAAACCCCTTTCTTATATTTATATTCCTTGGACATTCTGAAAATCAATTTGCATTGAAATCTTTATATATATTAATATATAAATATATATTAATATATATACCTCTCTCTATATATTTATATATATATATGTATATAGTATTATACATATATATAATATATATGTATATTATATATATTATATATAATATAATATATATATTAGTGTATTGCCCTTTCCTTTCCATTTCTTCCTTCCTTAATCTCTAGCTATGTAGTTACCATCCACATCACTCATCCAAAATTTAGGAATTCAAACTTATTATGTATATTATTATGCTTATTCATTGTTATTTTGCCTACAAGTTTTTGAATACTAATATTAATACAATAAAATGGCATATATTAGTTGTTAAGCTTATTGAGTTTCTGCAGTTTTAAACACCAGTGAATCCATCATACCTCACCAGAAAGTACTCGTATGTTCTTTCCGGGAAATTTTCTACTTCAGAGGGAATCATTTTATGATTTTTCCCCCCTAGATTAGTTTTACCTATTTTTAGACTTCACATAAATGGAATCATAAAATATGTATTATTTAATATCGATTTCTTTGCTCAATACATTGGTTTTGAGATTTATCTGTGTTTTTATATGCATCAACATTTTGTGCATTTCTACTGCTATTTTTTGTTTAATTGTATGACTAACACACTTTTAAATTTGTACACTTGCTTGTTAAAATATGAACTATTCTTATTTTTTGGCAATTATGAATGAATATTTTTGTAAAATTTTATTTGTGAATATGTATTTTTATTTATCATAAATACCAAAGAAATGAATGTCTGGTCATAGAGCACACACATATTAGACTTAAGAAAACCCCACAATGCTGTATGGTAGTTGTACAATTTAACATTTCCATTCATAACCATGAGACAGTTGTACCTTGTTCTCTCCTTCACTTGATATTAATAATCTCATTCATGTTAGATATTTTGACTCATTTAAATGGGATCTCATTAGTCTTTGAAGTTAATTTCCCTAATAATAAATAACATTGAGAAACTCTTTGTGCCCTTATTAGTTATTTGCTGATTTTGTTTATAGAAGTGTTAATTCAAAACAATTGAAAGGATTTTTTATTAAGTTGTTTATCTTCTCATTGTTGATTTGTAGGTTTTATTTAAATATCCTCTATTAGTTCTTGTTAAATGCATAGACCACACTTTTTTTTCTCTGTAGCTCATCTATTAATTTTTTAAACATGTTCTCTGATAAATAGAAATTTTGATTTGGAGAAACTCCATTGAATTTTTGAAAATTTGTTCATTTTATATATACATGAGAATAGAGTATATTTTGATGTATAACACACACATGGAGTATATCTTATTCTAATTAGGGCCCTATTCTCGTGGTTGTACATGACGTGGAATTTCACTGTGGTGTATTCGTTTATGAGCATAGGAAAGTTACGTCAAATTCATTCCACTGTCTTTCCTATTGTCATCCACTTCCCTTCTCTTCATTCTTCTTTGTTTACTCCACTGAACTTTTATTCTTCCCCTGCCCCTTGTTGTGTATTTGGCATCCACATATCAGAGAGAATATTTGACCTTTGATTTTTTGGGATTGGTTTATTTCACTTATCATGTCAGTCTCCAGATCTAACCACTTACCAGCAAAATTTTAATGTCATTGTTTTTATGGCCAAGTATTATTCCATCGTGTATATATACCACAGTTTCTGTATCCAGTAATTTGATGAAGGGTACATAGCTTGGTTCCATAGCTTAGCTGTTGTGAGTTGAGCTGCTGTAAACATTGATGTGGCTTTGACACAATAGTATGTTAATTCAACTCCTTCAGAATATATACCTAGCAATGGTATGACCACACCATATGTTGGTTCTATTCCTAGAATATTGAGGAATTTCTATACCACTTTCCATAGTGGTTGCAAAAATTTTCAGTCTCCCCAGCAATGTATGAGTGTACCATTTCCCCAACATCCTTGCTAACATTTATTGTTACTTGTATTCTCTTTTCTTTTTTAAAAAATTCTAATTTGTTATATATGATAGCAGAATGACTACAATTCATATTACACATGCAGAGCAAAATTTTTCATAACTCTGGTTGAATACAAAGTATATTCACACCATTCATGTCTTCATACATATACTTAGGGTAATGATATCCATCTCATTCCACCATGTTTTCTACCCCCTTTCCCCTTCCTTTCAACTCCCACCCCTTTGCCCTATCTAGAGTTGATCTAATCCTCCCATGTTCCCCCTCCTAACCCCACTCTCAATCATATCAGAGAAAACATTCTGCATTTGGTTTGTTGGGATTGGCTAACTTCACTTAGCATTATATGCTTCAACTCATCCATTTACTTGCAAACGCAATGATTTTATTCTATTTTATTGATAAGTAATATTCCATTGTGTGTGTATATCTATTTATATCTATAGCTATATCTATCTCACATTTTCTTTATCCAGTCATCTACTGAAGGGCATCTAGGTTGGTTCCACAGTTTAGCTATTGTGAATTCTGCTGCTATAAATATTGATGCAGCTGTGTCCCTGTAGTATGCTGTTTTTAAGTCCTTGAGGTATAGGCCGAGGAATGGGATAGCTTGGTTAAAAGGTGGTTCCAATTCCCAGTTTTCCAAGGAATCTTCATACTACTTTCCATATTGGCTATACCAATTGGCAGTCTCACCAGGAATTTATGAGTGTGTCTTTTGCCCCACATCCTTGCCAACACTTATTGCTGTTTGTATTCTTAATAGCTGCCATTCTGACTGGAGTGAGATGAAATCTTAGAGTAGTTTTGATTTGCATTTCTCTAATTGCTAGTGATGATGAACATTTTTTCATATATTTGTTGATCGATTATATATCATCTGAGAAGTGTCTGCTCAGTTCTTTGTCCCAATTATTGATTGAGTTGTTTGTTTGTTTGTTTTTGGTGTTTAGCTTTTTGAATTATTTATATACCCTAGAGTTAGTGCTGTACCTTATGTGTGAGTGACAAAAATTTGCCCCCAAGATATATGCTCTCTATTCATCTCACTGATTGTATCTTTTGCTGAGAAGACATTTTTAGTTTGAATTCATCTCATTTGTTGATTCTTGATTTTAATTCCTGTGATGTCAGAGACTTATTAGGGAAGTTAAGGTCTATTTTGACTTGATAGAGATTTGGGTCTACTTTTTCTTCTATTAGATGCAGGGTATCTGTTTTAATTCCTGGGTCCTTGATCCACTTTGAGTTGAGTTTTATGCCTGGTGAGAGATGGGGGTTTAATTTTATTTTGTTGCATATGGATTTTCAGTTTTCCCAATACCATTTGTTGAAGAGACTATCTTTTCTCCAATGCATTTTTTGTGCCTTTGTCTATTATAAGATAACTATACTTATGTGGGTTAGTCTCTGTGTCCTCTATTCTGTACCATTGGTCTACCAGTCTTTTTGTGTCAATACCATACTGTTTTTGTTACTATTGCTCTATACTATAGTTTAAGGTGTGGTACAGTTATGTCACCTGCTTCATTCTTCTTGTGAAGGATTGCTTTAGGTATTCTGGGTCTCTTATATTTCCAGGTAAATTTCATGACTGCTTTTTCTATTTCTATGAGGAATGTCATTGGAATTTTTATTGGAATTGCATATAATCTGTATAGTGCTTTTGGTAGTATGGTCATTTGGGCAATATTAATTCTGTGCATCCAAGAACAAGGGAGATCTTTCCATCTTCTAAAGTTCTCTTTAATTTCTTTTTTAGCATTCTGTAGTGTTCATTGTAGAGGTCATTCACCTCTTTTGTTATGTTGATTCCAAAATATTTTTTTTTGAGGCTATTGTAAATGGAGTAGTTTTTCTTGTTTCCCTTTCTGAGGATTTGTCACTGATATACAGAAATGCCTTTGATTTATAGGTGTTGAGTTTGTTTCCTGATACTTTGCTGAACTAATTTACTAGTTCTAGAAGTTTTCTGGTGGAATTTTTTGGGTCTTCTAGGTATAGAATCATATCATTGGCAAATAGTACTAATTTGAGTTCTTTTTTTCCTATCTGTATCCATTTAATTTCTTTTATCTGTCTATTGTTCTGGTCAGTGTTTCAAGAACTATGTTAAACAGAAGTGGTGAAAGAGGGCATCTCTGTCTAGTTCCAGGTTTTAGAAGGAGTGATTTTAATTTTTCTTCTTTTAGAATAATGTTGGCCTGGGGCTTAGCATAAATAACTTTTATGATGTTGAGATATGTTCCTGTTATCCCTAGTTTTCTAATGTTTGGAACATGAATTTCATCATGTATTTCATCAAATGATTTTTCTGCCTCTATAAGATGACCATTGGGTCTTATTTTTAAGTTTATTGATGTGATGAATTATATTTATTGATTTCCATATATTGAACCAATCTTGCATCCCTGGGATGAACCCAAGTTTATTGTGGTTCACTGTCTTTTTGATATGTTTTTGTTTTTGATTTGCCAGATTTTTATTGAGAATTTTTGCATCTATTTTTACTAGAGATATTGGTCTGAAGTTTTCTTTCTTTGATGTGTCTTTACTTAATTTGGAAATCAGGGTGATATTGGCCTCATAGAATGAGTTTGGATGTTCTCCCTCTTTTTCTATTTAACAAAATAATTTGAAGAGTATAGGTATTAGTTCTTTTTTATATGTCTTGTAGAACTCAGCTATGTATCTTTCCAGTCCTGGGCTTTTCTTGGTTGGTAGGCTTCTGATGACTTCTTCGATTTCATCACTTGAAATTTAACTGTTTAAATTGTGTGTGTCATCCTGGTTCAATTTGGGCATATAATATGACTATAGAAATATGTTGATGCCTTCAGTATTTTCTGATACTTGTATTCTTGTTTGTTGTCATTATAAATGGAGATTGATTCTCAGTGTAGTTTTAATTTGTATTTATGTAATTGCTAGTGATGTTGATCTTTTTTTCATATATTCATTGATTATTCATATTCTTCTTTTGAGAAGGGTCCATCTAGTTTATTTGCCCATTTATTAATAGGGCTATGTGTGTGTATATAAAAACTGAGCACACACATACATATTCTGGAGACTAATGCTCTCTGTGAAGTGCAGGTAACAAGAGTTTTCTCCCATTCTGTAGGTTCACTTTTCATGCTCTTGATTATTTCCTTTGCAGTTTAGAAGCTTTTTTATTTTCATAACATCCCATTTATTGATTCTTGATTTTACTTATTGCACTTTGGAGTCTTGTTGAAGAAGTTGGTTCCTAAGTTGACATGCTGGAGAGTCAGGCCTACATTTTCTTCTAGTAGGTGCAAGATTTCTGTTCTAATGCCTAGGTGTTTGATTCACTTTGAGTTGATTTTTGTGCAGGATGAGAGATGGGGGTTACATTTCATTCTACTACATATGGATTTCCAGTTTTCTCAGCACCATTTGTTTAAAAGATTATTTTTTTCTCAAATGTATGTTTATGGTGCCTTTGTCTAGTACAAGGTAACTGTACTTGTTTGGGTGTGTCTCGGAGTCATGACTGGTTTCGTGCCAGTAGTATGCTGATTTTGTTACTATAAGTTTATAGTATAATTTGAGGTATGATATTGTGATGCCTCCTGCTTCACTTTCCTTACTAAGGATTGCTTTGTCTATTCTGGGCCTCTTATTTCTCCAAATGAATTTCTTGACAGTTTTTCCTATTTCTATGAAGAATGTCTTGGGATTTTGATGAGAATTGTATTGAATGTGTATACCACTTTTGGTAGTATAATCATTTTGATGATATTAATTTTGCCTATCCAAGAACATGGAGGGTCTTTCCATCTTCTAAGGTAATCTTTAATTTCTTTCTTTAGTGTTCTGTAATTTTAATTGCAGAGGTCTTTCACCTCTTTTGTTAGATTGATTCCAGAGTATTTTATTTATTTTTGAGGTATTGTGAATGAGATAGTTTTCTTAATTTCTTTTTTTAACTAATTTATCATTAATGTATAGGAATATAATTGATTCATGGGTGTTAATTTTATATCCTGCTAATTTTCTGAATTTATTTATGAGTTCTAAAAGTTTTCTGGTGAAGATTTTGTTAATTTCTTTATTTTGCCTAATTGATCTGGCTAGATTTTCAAGAACTATGTGAATACAAGTGGTGAAAGATGTCTTTTTTGTCTTCCTGTTTTAAAGGGAATGTTTTCATTTTTTTCTCCATTTAGAATGATGTTGGGCTTAGTTTAACATATAGTTTTATTTTGTTCAGGTATATTCCCACTATCCTATGATTTTCTAGCATTTTGAACATAAATGTTTTCTGTGATAAAGCCCACTTGAGTATGGTGCACTATCTTTTTCATATGTTTTGTATGTAATTTGCCAGAAATATTTTAAGAATTTTAGCATCTATGCATCTATGTTCATCATGGATATTAGTCTGATATTTTCTTTCCTTAATGTTTCTTTGTCTGGTTTTGATATCAAGGTGATACTAGCTCCATAGAATGATTTTGAAAGGGTTTCCTCCTTTTCTATTTTATGTAATAATTTGATGATAATTTATTTTAGTTCTTCTTTTAAGGTCTGATAGAACTTAGCTAAGAATCTGTCTAGTCCTAGGGTTTCTTTGTTGGTAGTCTTTTGATAGTATCTTCAATTTGGGTAGCTCATATATCTGTAGATATTTATCTTTTGATTGGTGAGTTTATGTCATTTATAGTCAATGTCATTATTGAGAAATAATTTTATTCTCTGCCATTTTGGTTTATTTATGGTCTATAATTTGAATTAATTCCTCCTTTGATTGGCTTTTCTTCTAGTGTATTTCTTTCCTTTGCTAGTTTTCAATTTTATTGTTCACTTCTTCTTCATGAAATATTTTATTAAGTATGCTTTATAGTACAGGCTTTCTAGATGTGAACTCTTTTAATTTTGTTTATCATGAAAAATTTTTATTTCATTGTCAATTCTGAAGCCTTATTTGCTGGGTACAGTACTCTTGGTTGGCATCCATTTTCTTTCACAACTTGTTATATATTATTCCAAGACCTTCTAGCCTTTAGAGTCTGGGTTGAGAAATCAGCTGGTGTCTGAATCAGTTTTCCTCTAAATTTTACCTATTATTTTTCTCTGTCTGCCTTTAAAATATTACCCCATTTCGTATGTTAGCATTTTCATAATAATGTGCCTTATTGGGGGTCTGTTTTAATTTTGTATATTTGAAGATCTGTAAGCCTTCTTCATTTGATGATTTGGGGATTTTAAAAATATCATTTTATTGAAATATTGTGCATTCCTTTGGTTTGTATCTCTAAGCCTTCATCTATCCTGATAAATCTTATAATTGGGTTTTTCATATTATCCCAAATTTTTGGAAGTTCTGTTCATGGTCTGTCACCTTCTTTTCTTCATAGTCAACTTTATTTTATAGATTATACATTTTGTCTTATTGACTGAAACTCTATCTTTCAATTGCTCTAGTCTGCTGGTCCTTGGCCTGTACCCAAAGAATCAAAGTCAGCATACTATAGTAAACCTGCCACATCAATACTTACAGTAGCTCAATTCACAATAGCTAAACTGTGGAAGCAATCTAGATGCCTTTCAATAGATGAATGGATAAAGAAACTGTGGTATGTATACACAATGGAATATTACTCACCAATAAAAGAGAATAAAATTATGATATTTGCAGGTGAATGAATGGAGGTAGAGAATATATGCTAAGCCAAAAAAGCCAATTTCCCCCTCACCAAATAAAAACAAAAACAAAACAAAGGGTGAATGTTCTCTTCAGTGAATTTTTTTTATTTGGTTTAGTGATTCCTTCATTTTGAAGATTACTGCTTGTTTTATTTTATTTTTTTCAGAATCCATCTCTTTATTGAAGTGATATTTCACTTGCTGTATTTTCTTACTTCTTGTACTCCTTTATCTTACAGATCGGTTTACCTATGAACTTTCTAAACCCCCCTGGCACGTCTTCCACTGTGGGTCAATGGATTCTGTTATTGAAGTATTTTGGTTTGTTTAGAGAGGTTTTTTTTTTTTTTTTCCCCTTGCTTATTAATGTTATGTGTTTACAAGCTAACAGTATGGATCTAAGACAATAGAATTTCTACCCTGTGGACTTATAATGTCCCTGAAGGTTTTTGATACTTCACAGACAAAGGGGAGATAATTAATAATAACAACTCAAGCAAACAATATATAGCATTAAGTAAAATAGTTCCTGCTATGACATTTACAATATTAATTTTCACAATAAACAGAAATGATGTCATTATTTATTGCCCATAGTAAAAACAATAAGTTTGCAAAAGGGTATACAATTTTGAATGGTGAACAAGGAAAAATTAGAAAAGATGTAGGATGTGATGATTATGAAAGCAAAGAAGAGAAAATAGAAGAAAAAAATTAAAGAAAGTGTGAAGGAGAGAAAAATAGTGTTTGGGTGTTATCACAAGAAAAGGAAGATAATCAAGAGAAATAGATAACTGAGATAAAATATATATAAAATAAAAAATAAAATATTAAAATAAAAATAAATGAATACAAAACAAAACTTAAATATACTAATCAAACATCTTAACCATCAAAAGACTGCCATATCATGACTCCATGAAAAATAAGTACCTTTAAAAAATTCCAAAAATTAGGAAAAAAAAGGATAAATACATATGTGTTCATGAACCATTCAACTCACAATTAATTAGAGAAAAGAACAAAAATTAAATAATTTTTTCCATTAGAAGTTCAAAATATTATCAGGTTCCCTCATCAGCAATTTGGTGGGTTGGTTTGGAGTGTGATGTTTACTCCAACCTCAGGATAGGGTCAGTGGAGTGTTCTGTGAGAGGTTTTCCCTCCTTAAAGAGCTCCTGGAGATGGGATTTAGTCCGTGGTTGCTACAGGTTCTTTGTTGAATGGTGATTGTTTTGAAGAATTTAGATTTGTGCACCCCCAGGACTCTAAAGTTTCAGGACCATGCTAAGAGACTGCACCCCAAGAGTCTCCCCTGAAAGTAGCTGATCCTTTGACCCCACTGCCACCTGCAGACCCTGTGTTTCTTGGTCTTTCAGGTGCAATTTGCAAATGCAGTCACTCCCACCTTAGCCCTTTCGAATTCAGGGCTGGGAGTGTCCCTCCCAGCCAGTTCTGCAATCTGCTCCACTCAGGAGAAGAGGGGCTGGTTTTCCATGACCCTATTTCTCTGTGTAAACCCCTCTGTGTGTCTGATATTCTCCTGGTTATGTATGCATGCATGCTCTGTTTCCTAAGGTGTGGGTTTGCCAGACCTGTATTTTGGGATCAGCTCAAGTTTGCTAGGATTCAGTCTCACAGCTGCTGTCCCCTGTGATATGGCTGCATAATGGCTTCTTCATTTGTCTTCCACCCACTGGGAGAGATGTAGCTTCTTTCCTGCATAAGGATATTGTGCAGTTCACCTTTCAGGTTAGTCTGGCCATGTCTTTGAGTTCTCTGTACCCAGACACACCACAGGTCTCCTAAAACTGTGGTTCCTTTAATTATCTTATCCCTTCATTTTGCTAATGGGATGACCACTCTGGCTGGAATCAGCAACCTCTGTGGTGTGGGGGATTGCTTCCTTATTTTATTATATCCAACTTCCTGAGACCCTGATCTGCTCCGAATATCTAGTATTATTTCTCAGTAAAGTCTCCACCTTTTTTTCCCACTCCCCTTACTAAGAAACTATCTGCTTTCTTGGATTCATGACATAGAGCAGGCAGGAAAGTGACCATCTCTGTTCTGCCATGTTGAATCTGTCTTCCCTTCATTAATTTTTTATTTTATTTTTAGATTTTTGTCATGCCTATGAAGTTACTACGTGACATATGGTTGTAAAGATAGTACTCTGTAGCTTCTAGAAATGCTATAGTTTATTACCTTACATTTTGGATCTAAGATGTCTCCCCAAATAATGTTTTTGTGTGGAATGGGGTAGGGATGAAAGCTTTATTTCTTGTTGTCATATGAATATCTATTTTTCTAGCACCAAAATATTTTACCACTGAATTAACTTAGTAAGTCATTTCAAAGCCAGTTAAACTATATGTGAATTTGTCATTACTCTTAAAGGTAAATTTTTATTTTTTTAAATTTAGACTTATGCCACAATGGCTTGCTATAGGAGTTTTACAATATGACTTCAAATTAGAAAATTTATATTTTCTAACATGTTGTTTATCAAATTATTTTGGCTACTTTACGTTTGTCTAAAGATTTTATTATCAACTTGTTAATCTTTTTTGAAATATTGTTTTGTATATTTGATTGCAGTATTATTCAACCTAGTATATACAAACTTGGGGAGAATTAATATTTTAATAATTTTGATCTTCCATCATATGAATGCATTAGATCTTTTAAATATTTTTTTTAATTTTTTATTGTTGGTTGTTCAAAACATTACATAGTTCTTGATATATCATATTTCACACTTTGATTCAATCGGGTTATGAACTCCCATTTTTACCCCATATACAGATTGCAGAATCACATCAGTTACACATCCATTGATTTAAATATTGCCATACTAGTGTCTGTTGTGTTCTGCTGCCTTTCCTGTCCTCTACTATCCCCCCTCCCCTCCCCTCCCCTCCCCTCTTCTCTCTCTGCCCCCTCTACTGTCATTCATTTGTCCCCCTTGTATTATTTTTCCCTTTCCCCTCACTTCCTCTTGTATGTACTTTTGTATAACCCTGAGGGTCTCCTTCCATTTCCATGCAATTTCCCTTCTCTCTCCCTTTCCCTCCCACCTCTCATCCCTGTTTAATGTTAATCTTCTTCTCATGCTCTTCGACCCTACTCTGTTCTTAGTTACTCTCCTAGATCTTTTAAACAATTTTTTTTTTAAATTTTTTTATTGTTGGCTGTTCAAAACATTACATAGTTCTTGATATATCATATTTCACAATTTGATTCAAGTGGGTTATGAGCTCCCATTTTTACCCCATATACAGATTGCAGAATCACATCAGTTACACATCCATTGATTTACATATTGCCATATTAGTGTCTGTTGTATTCTGCTGCTTTCCTATCCTCTACTATCCCCCCTCCCCTCCCCTCCCCTCCCCTCCCCTCTTCTCTCTCTGCCCCCTCTATTGACATTCGTTTGTCCCCCTTATATTATTTTTCCCCTTCCCCTCACTTCCTCTTGTATGTCTTTTAAACAATTTTAATTATCTTAACAGTTTTTTTATGAGAATAATCATAACTTTTTATTATTTAACTTATTTCTAGATATCTGATATGATTTGATAATTTCATAAATGACATTCTTGCTATTTTCATTTTTAATTATCCTGATAATATATTAAAATGATTTTTTTCATAGTGACCTGATTATTTCTAGTATAGTTTTTTGTAATTTTAATAACATTTTCTATTTCTACACAATGTAATCTGTAAATAAAGTTATATTTTAAATCTTATCTTAATACCTTAATTATCTTGTCTCACCAATAAGATTTCCAGTAAAATATTAAATTCCATTAGATAACTGATATCCTTGACTTATTTTCTGACCTTTGCTTAACATACTCAGTGTTTCACAATTCAGTATTGTATTTATTTTTTATGTTTCCTTGCTAAAAATTATCCAGTTGAACTTATTCCTTTTTTATTTTATTTTGCTGAGATCATTTTCTTTAAAACCATAGTTGAGCACTAAATTTATCAAATATATTTATGCATCTGTTGAATATTCAATTTTTCTTCTTTATACTATGAATTACTCTGATTGCTTTATGAATGTTAAACTAACATCATATTCCTGAGATAATATACAACATGCCATGATGTCATATGCTTTTTTATTTATTACAGTATTGAATTCATTAATATTTTCTGAAACTTTTGGTGTCAAGCTCATTAAGAGGTATTAATCTCTATTTTTTCTGATACCTTCATAGAACAAATTAAGATATGTCCTGTCCTCTATTTCTTGAAAACATTTTAAAATTCTGGTACTATATATCTTAAATTAATATTTAAATTTAATTATTTAAACTTAGATTTAATACTATGCAATTTATCCTTTTAATAATTTATCCCCAATGCAAGTGTTATCCTTACTATGGAACACTGGAAAATATCTAGAACTTAAGTCACTTTAGTACTTTAACTTATTGTGCAAAATGTCTATACCTGGTGTAACTTTAAAACTAATAAATCACAAATAGTAGTTCTTGAGGGCTGACGATATAGCTCAGTTGGTAGAGTGTTTGTTTTGTATGCACAAGGCCCTGGGTTCAATCCCCAGCACCACAAAGAAAAAAAATAGTAGTTTTTTCCACTATTGAATCCAAAGGGATTTCTCATCTATTTCCTTTCCCCAAGGCATGGAACAAGTTTCCTAAATTAGATTTTGGTTTTCATTCTGGCTGAAACTAGGAGGAGATCCACCTGCACAGGAACACATAGTATATAAACTGTCAGGAGCTAATCAGTGGAAAGAGTGGTGCCAGCAATGGCAAAGCTATGAAAAGGTCACTCCTAGCAGCAGATTGAATGGGACTAGTTCTATTTGGTTTCTGACCTTGATTGATTTTCAGATTTTCTCTAAATTCTGTGATCCATCAGAATCCTTTTCCAAGAAATTTCTGTTAGAGTTATTCAGAATCAATTTCTATTTTATTCCAATCTAAATATCCTTATCAAACTATGGAAAATGATGCTCTTTATACACCCAACAATATTTAAGGTGGATTTTATTAAATGTGTTAAACTGAAATCACGCAAGAGCTAAATAAATGTTTAAGTCATGGTTGGTCTGAGAAATGTGGGCAATGTCATATTTTTTAAAGTACATGCTCATAGGTCAGTGAGATATAAAGCAACTGGAAGCCTTATACCTAGTGGTATTGCTGCAATTTGGTAGAATCATCTGGAAAACTATATCACATAATACACTAAAGTTGTATACACATATGCAGTGTGATTTTGAAATTCAACTTCTAGGCACACAACAGAAATGCAGTAGAATTTCATATGTAAGAATGTATCATGAGTATTAGTCATAATAATATCAAACAGGAAAAACATAACATTAACCAAAACTAAAATGGGTTAGATACAATGCTGTACAACAAAGCAAATTAAGCAAATATTTCTGTTCACAACAACATGGATGAATCTTGAAAACGTAAACAAGAAGCGAATGTGGAGGGAGGTAACATATATTATTTGGTTCTGTTTGTATGAAATTCAAAAGAAGAAATAGCACTATAGTGTTAGAAGTCAAAGTACTTGTTGCCTTTAGGGTGAGAATGTGTAATCTGCTACAAGTCATAGTAAGTGTTTAGACCAATAACATTGTACTGTCTTAACCTGGATGTGGTTATAGATGTTTTGAACTCATGAACATCCTGTGAGCTGTGTATTTATGACACTTTGTATACTTTCTGTGTCTTTCATATTTCACTAAAAATGTTTTTATAAAATAATTAACAGATATTTAAAAATTATTCACACCTATTAAATTTTCTACTTCAAAGATGTTTTAGGTAGCTTTTTCACTACCGTGGCCAGAAACACTGAAAAGAACAATTAGAAGAGAAAAAAAAAATATTTGGGGGCTCCTGGTTTCACAGGTTCATAGATGATGAGACAGAACATCCTGGCAGAAGAGTATAGTGGAAAAAAGTGGCTGAGGAGATGGCATCAGGAATGAGAGAGAGAGAGAGAGAGAGAGAGAGAGAGAGAGAGAGAGAGAGACTGACTCCCCTCACCAATGACAAAATACATACTCCAAAGTATACCCCCAAGACTCAGCTCCTTCAGGCACACCCTACCTATCTACAGTTGCCCTCCAGTTAATCCCTATCAGGGGATTAATGCAATGATTAAATTTAGGCCTTCATAACTCAATCACCTCTAAACTCTCTTGCATTGTCTCATACATGAGCTTTTGGAGAACACCTTATATCTAAACCATACAAAATATACTGCTAAAAAATGTTATGCCATAGCTTATAATACTTTATTATAAAGGTTGTGAAGAATTAGAAGGGAGGAGATGAAGTCTACCAACACAAACACACAAAAAAATATATGTTTCAGGAATTGAAATGCTAATCACCATGATGTTTTTACTGTATCATACACATATATCATGTTATCATACCATAGCTCACAAATATGTAAATCAAAAATAATTTTGAATGAAAACAATTCTTTCTACTTAAAAAGTTCTTTTCTTAGTGCATTTTTATAATTATTCATAGAGGGTAAGTTCTATAATGAATATAATTTATATTTAATTTATATTTTTATTAATCAAAGTCTTATGGAGTATGGATTTGATTGTTTAGAATAGGTAAAAGAAATATGATTTTTTTTCTTAAGTTGCAAAACAGACCAAATGTATATATGTCCATATATATTATATATGTTCTATAATACATAAATAACATTTTATATGTTATTCCTGGACATGTTTATTATAGAAGTAATTATGTATATCTTGACTAGCTGAATAATATATAGAGGATTTCACTTTTCAATTATAATCCATTTTTTTCCCAAAATTAGATTTATATATAATAAAAATATTAGTGAAGGGAAATCTACCATGACTTTTTAATTATTTAAAAATCATAAAGGCATGTCTTTTACTCAAAATAAAAATAACAATGACAATGAATAAAAAAACAGAGTTATAGTGGAATTAATTCTCACCAATATCAAGAGTATTTGGAGTGAGGTATTTTTCCACTGAAAGAAAATGATAAATGAGTTGCATTCAACTCTTATGAAAGTGAAAGACTTCAATGAAATTTTACATTGATAGAGTGCCTCGGGTTGTCTACTTCCAAAAGTACAGTGTCAAAAATTGATCCTTGTGGAAGACAATCTTTAAAGTTCCATAAAGGTCAAGCCATTCACCTCCAGGTTGTTTCTTAATGGCTATTCTGGATCATTGTATAGTCAATTTGATTGATTGTGCCATTTGAGACACCTAAAAATGCTGCCAAAAAGCAGTCAATATGTTGGTCACTTGTAGATACAACATGGGAAAAACAAAGTTTCCTTTTTTCATGTTGTACTTTATGTAAACTTTGTTTTGTAGTGCAAAAGTTTTGGGGTCTATAGTAATCATCTGAAAGTATTTTAAATATTAAATACTTTAATACACTATACACCAAAACATACTCTTTATTATTTGCCTCTCTACATGTCAATTTTTACACATCTATTTCTTGGTCTTAATAATTTCATATTTGTAATTATGGGCATGTTTTGTTTATTATTACATACTAGTCCTTAAACTATTAGGTTTAATAACAATAAGAAAACACAAATAATCATTTCTTCCTTCAGATTCCTAGTTTTAGGATAACAAAAGTCAATTAGTATCTTCCTAATTTCTATAAACTAAAAGACAATTAAGTTGTTAAGGTAGAAGACAATATGGTACTTGAAAGGCAATCAATGGTTAACACTCTCACTTTTTTTCCTAAAAATCGGAGAATATAAATCATGTGTACATTTGTTGCCAAGTACTGGGTAATTATACAAATCTGAACAAGTTACCAAATCCCTTTGAAATACAAATTCTTTATTTTAACTGTTAACTCTACAGGGCTGATAACTGTATCTCCTAAAGTGACTGGGAAATTTAAATTTAAATAATCTAAGTAACACTAAGTAACATACTTAGCACAGTGCCTGTCATACAATAGTGCCTAAAAAACTTAGTAATGATGACCCCATTGCTATAGACAACCCTCTGGACACAATGAGAGACTAATAGACAATGCTAATATATAGGATTGTATTGTCAAGACATACTCAGGAATCAGGAAAGAGGAGAGGGCCATATTTAAATAAAATCAAGAAATCCAGGATTTCCTCCAGTGTTAGAGGATATTGCTGTTTTATTTCAGGAGCAACAGATAAATGGTTGATTTCCATTTAATACCCTTGAAGTATGAAAAATGTGCAGCAAACATTAAAATCAAACTCAGTGCAGATAGCTACCTACACTAAGATAAGTAGGCATTGAGACTCAGTGGAATGAAAAATAGATTCCTTTCTCCCATCTCACATTCTTTCCAGGTCATAGCACATGAAAGTGAAAAGCAGGCAGAATTTCTTATTTTGTTCAAGTTATAACTTTTTGTTTCCTCTATCATTATGCCTGTGTTTTGTTTTTCTTTTTACTTCAGAGGAGAAAGTGTGTAGACTCAAATGTAAAAAGATTAAATGCAGATTTTATTGTTAAGGAAGAAACTTTTGGCCATAAGAAACTGAAAGGCAAACGCAAATGGCTTAAACATTAAGACAATTGTTTTCATGTCACAATAAGTCTAAAGATAGCTTGAAGGTATGATTAGGTAATTAAGGTATTCACACCCCAGAATTATCTTTCCATAATTCATCTGCAGTCCCCAGTATATTGTTAAACTTTCAACACTTGCATGAGAAGGCATTCCTAAGTATCTCAACATAAGTATCCTATGGTTGTTCCTTAAATGCAGAGACAAAAGTGGACAGGAGTTTTTTTTTTTGTTTGTTTGTTTTTGTTTTTTTTTTATATTTTATGTGTCTATTTAAATATGAAAGAATCACCAAAGAAATCTTTCAGAAGGCCATTTTTTTGTGTGTGTGATTTAATCATTCTAAAAGAGAACTACATGATTGACTTAGGCAAATCCCCATTTTCTCAAGTCATATTGTAGAGAGACAAATCCAGAACAATATTAGGATTCAGACAGCATAGATAATTTTGAAAACACCTGAGGATTGACATCTTATTGTATTTATTACAGACACATAGTTGCTCACATGCAAAGCTGTTGTTTATTAATAAATTGAGATTTAGAAAAATATTATTCATATCAAATAATAGTTTTCCACATAGATGTTTTAAATCATAGCAAATATTATCTGTTAATTATTGCAACAAAATATTGAATTTTAAAATATATTTTCAATTTATCTACTAATGTATTAGTGGTCTGTTTTTATAGCCTATCTATAAATAAATAATTTGTTATTATCACATTTTTGGATCATTAAGAAACAATTTTAAATTTTTAAGTTTCAAAAATTCAAAAATGATAACCTCCCTGTCATTTATGAATCACTCTGTGATGGCTGGTTGTTTAGGGAATTCACTTACTTTCTCAGAGCAACTTTGCAATCCTGTTATTAATGTAAAAGACTAACAGTATAGTTATTATTATTTATATATTGTATAATTTCCTAAATATGAAAAGAAAGCAATGGATTCAAAACAGTACTGGGCATTAGATAACAATTTGATTTAAACCATGAATTTTATCTATTAAAGAAGAATGCATTTGCGTCTGTCATGTAATGCATACATGCATGCAAGCACACTCACAAAGAGTGGCTTTCTTTAAAATGGATCAGTCATTTTCAGGAAAGTGCATTCCTTGCAGTTATCCTTGGTGGTTGGGAAAGATTTCTAATAGGAATATATTAGAATGAGTGTATTCAAGGTTTACTTTTTTCACTGCTTAATGTAAAAGTAGGAAATGGAGAACAAGTTCTAGAGTAAGTTACCTAATAAGACATTTGATCATATGAACAATGGAAGAGGAATATGAGAATCAAAATGTTTTTGAATATTTTATGGAGAGTCCTAAATATCAGGATATGAACTTCTTTTGTGGCATAGTTTTTTTTTTTGTTTTGTTTTGTTTTTTTCCTGTGTGTAATGGAGAAAGATTGGAGGTGCTGTACAAAGATACAACATTTTTAAAATCGTCTTAAGGAAAGGTTAATCTGAAAGTAATATGTATAAAAAAGCAGGGAAGGACAGAAATTTAAAAAGACCAGTTGCTAGATAATTTTACCATTTAATTAACCATGAAAAAATTTTAAAAGATTGTTATTAGTTTGAAGGAAAAATAATAAATAACTTGGAATTAAGGATGTTTAAAAATTAGTTGGCCTACTTACTATTTGTTGGATAAAGAAGAGAAGAAATTTAAAGCAACCTGAAATTTCAAATCTATGTGCGCATAAATGTGATCCATATTAGTAAAACAGAAAAAAGCTAATTTTATGTAGGCAGGAAGAGGGAAGAAACGTATCACTTTCAAATATCTTGAGTTTTGGTGTGGAGCAAAGTCCTAGTGGTGAGTGCTTATTTTTTAAGAGTACAGAAATATAATTTTGGGTTGGAATCCATGAGCTAGATTTGTTATTCATCTCTACAAGTGTGGCTGTTGTGGGTAAGTAAATTAATAAATAATAGGTTTTCAAGAAATAATTCATAGGTACAAAATATAGATTCTTGAAACTTAAAAGGACACAGAAGTTTGATATAACAAAGACTACAACAAGAAAGGGTTTTAGATTATCCTGGGGCCATGGATACTCAGGAGGAATTTTGGAAAAAAAAGAGGAGTGATCAATAGGTTCACATCTTAAAGTAGCAACAAATACGAAGGATGTAAAAATGTCTTCGGAGTTGATTTGATAAGTTTGGGGAAAGTTAAATAGGAATGGGTGACATGGCTGAGTTGAATTTAAGGAACACTAGTGTAAAATGATCTGCCACATTTACAGATCCAAAGAGGATATGTTAAGATAGAGAATTGTAGGGAACCCAAAGATCAGTATAAATGAATAATGCAGTGAATTTTGCTAAACACAGATCAACACCTGGATGAAACATCAACATTCAAATGAAATCTACTTCTCATCTTGATTTCAAAATTTTACTAATATTAAAGACATTTTTTTTTGTAGTCACAGGGGTTTGATACCTATCTTCCTTTGACTTCCTTGTTGTTTTATTTCATATCTAATTGGGATCAAAGACAGCCTGTTGCAGGTAACAGAATATGCTTGAAATTAGATATGGATTCATATTTTAGATCTAAAATTTATTAGTTTTGAAGCCAGGTGCAAATTATCTACCTTTTTTGGATTCAATGTCCTCAAATGTAAGATAAAGACAAAAATGTCTGTCTTTTAATGTTATTGTGATATTAAAGTGTGAGAGGGAAGCTATTACAGATGCTCTTTTCTATAAGATGACTTATACTCAAAACATCAAGGTAGACTTGTACTGCATATCAAAATTCAAAGTCTAAGACAAGACCAAAATTCAAAGTTTCTACTAAAAGCATATGATCGTAAAGTTGAAAAATTATAATTTGAAACATCGTAAGTTGGGGAATGTCTATGAAATGCACAGTAGTTGGTAGGTGCTCAAAACCTGTTAGTTCCATTTTCATGCTCATGAGTTCTTACCTGTTTATGAATAGCATCTAAATAATTTTCCTTTTAACAGTAGAAAGAATGAATGAATTGTACTGGGTTGAAACTGTGTTTAGGGAAATTAGGAGATGGTTTTAATAGTTCAGGGACAATAAAAATTGCTTGGCTAAATAAAACATACATCTACCTATTCTATATCTCTACATGATCACCCCATTTGACACCTAATTTAAATATTTTTCTAATGTGATAAAACACTCTCCAAATTAAGTACATATATATGTGTATGTGTACATGCATATGCATATTCTTCTCAGAAAGAATTCAGCAATCCTGTTGATTCTGCCACATGCTTTTAAAATCTGTTGCCTACCTTCACGCCCACTCATTTCACTCAGAAATCAATCATCTGGTCGCTGGCTTCCTTTTCAGCCATATATTCCAGTAATTACCCAGCCCTACATACACTGGCCTTATTTTTGGTTATTCAGACTTGTCTTCTTGTATTTCCACATGCCCTTAGTTTTGGATGACTGTCATCCTCATCTACCTAGCTAACAAGTTCCTCCTATTTCAAAGTTTAAAGTGACATTTTTAAGAATATCTTCTACCGCTCTCTCTCCTACCAGTGCAAGGATGTTTTTTCCTTGAAGTTTTTATGACATAATGTATATTACTCTAGTGAATCTCTTCAGTGCCTCATACACTCTTTAGTGGTATTTGTATTCATGTTGTTTGACATACAGTAGATCTTAATAAGTGTTTATTGGATAAAAATGTATTGATTGACATACATTGCAGAGTTTGAATTATATGATATGACTCCAATATAAAATAAGTTGAAATCATCTTGACATTTGTAGTATCAAGAAAACTGGATTTGAGTTTCACGTGGTTGTGAAAGTAAACCTAGCTTTGCAATTCTGACAATTGATTTTTCTGAAGTATTTGAATAAAGCAGAAAATACCCTTTGCAACTGGACCAAAGCCCTTAATTGAGGGATGACTAAATTCTTATGAGTAAAACTATAAAGAGTTTGTATAGATCAGTTCAGGAAGAAGAAGTTTGCTATCCCTATACAACTATTTGAAGACTTCCCTGACAATAATAAGATTTTTCTTTCTTTCATCTCCAGAAAAGACAGAATAAGAAAAAATGCTTAAGTTGTACTATGGATTTGTATTAGTATTCTAAAGAGAACATTATCTATGTGTGGTTAAAAAAACATAAAAATAGTTCATTTGTGTCTAACTTAAAAATTAATTAAGAACTGAGAATTATAATTTTTTTACAGAAAATATTGAGACCCCTGCTGACTCTAAAATAAGCATAATACTAAAGAAAATAATTAAAGGGAATGTTAACATATACAGAATTTGTTCTCTTTCTAGTCACATGGTAAGCAGACTATTTTGTGCATATGACCAAAAACAATGAACAAATAGGATTATTATGTCCATATGAAGGATACTTGTCTCAATTTAATTCCCTACTTATATAACAGACTACCATTAACTCTACAGGCTCTTGGAAACTAACAGAGGTGGTAAACAATAATGAGTGCTTTTAGAAACCAGAATATAAACCCACATATAATATAATATTTTAAAATGGAAATTCTTTATTATTTGAACAAGTATTTCATGCACTGAAAAACAATTGAAAGCATAAAGGGCAAAAATAGACTTGTGCTTTCATCCAAGTGCTACTCAGTTCTCTTCCCCAATAATATTCCTGTAGTGCCGCAGTCTGGCTGGGCACAATTCAGGAGCCACTTGTCAAAAGAACCGAACTTTATTTTTAGAACCACACACGCCAAACAAAACCACTCCTCAGGAAAAACCCTCAGAGCCCAACAGCCACCACCGGCTTCCCACAAGCCTCCCTCACAACCATAAGCCACTCCACCTCCCACAATCCTCCTGCTCTTGAGGCCGATTGGCTGGGTCGTGTGGGCGGAGCCAAAAAAGTCCCCCAATGAGCAGCTCCGTGGTCTGAAAGGGCAGAGAAACAGCCCAATGAGCATCACCGCAGAGAAGCCAATCAGCTAGATGTTGCTGGGGTGCTGTGAGCCAATCATCAGCTGGCAGTCTGAAAGTTTGCTGGGGCCCCTTCGGCTGTGGCTCTCAACACTGTAGGATCAAGTGTAATTTCTTAAGGGTTGCATAAAAAGGTCTTTATAGTCTTGTGTCTGCCTACTTTCCCAATTCAATCTAGTTTAATCTTTATTCTGTCTATGTATAGGACCCCCCTCCTCCCCTGATCCCACCTCCTACACATTCTGCACCTTGCTTACTGGCTTCATAAAATATCTTAGCAATAAGTATAGATCAGTACATATTGACATGACTCATTTTTAAAAAGAAAAGCTACCTGTTATTCCATTTAGAATGGTCAAAATAAGTTATACCACCAATCACTTATAGTCTCAGACTTTTGCAGGCAATACCCTAGAGAAGCCTTTCCATTTGTATTGGTATAATCTGGTGAACAAATTAATCTGTGAGTAAGTGCCCCATTACTCAGGCATGTAATCAATTCTGGGTATTCATTTTTCAGGAAAAGCCACATGGAAAGCAAAAAGAAATTCTTCATCAGTGATTGTATTTTGAGCACATAACAGATTGTCTTAAAGTAATGGATGTCTCTAAGTAAAATCTTCACTAAATTCTATTATTAGCCATGATATATTCAGAACCATCTCCTGTCTTTGAGAAAAGTTTAACAATTAAAGGTGTAGCAGGTTTCTAGAAGTATGCTGAGTATGCTTATGACTTATTGGATACCTGGAACCTTAGTGGGAGTCTGCAGCATTCTGGAAGTAGATAGAAGGTGACAGAGTTGAATTCCTTCTCTTCTTCTGCCTCCCCATAAGTGTTAATCCCTGAGAGGACTATAGATACGGAACTGTCATAAATGAAAGGGTTCCATGGAAGGCTCTCGTTGGGGCACCATGACTATGAGCCCATTGTTCCTGTCTGCCCAGTGTCAGGAACAACTATTTTCTCTCTAGGTTCTAAAAATCTTTGTTTTATTTGTTTGTCCTTCTCTCCATTGATTTAATTTTCTGTAAACTCCACTATAAGTTGGGTTGGTGAAACTTATCCATTGGCTGGAAGTGTACAAGTGGCAGTCAATTGTGGTATTGCTGAGGGCTAGTAGATAGAGCAGATGGGGATGAGAAGCCTGAGCAGAGGCTGAAGTGAATGCTCTTCTCCCATGACCTGGTTCACTAGAGACCCGCCTGCTCTGTGAGGACTTCCCTCTCACACTTTCTGAATCTGATCCCTAAAACTTTTATACTCTCTAATATTTTACACTAAGTCATATGGCCTTATCAATTATTTAGTTCATGTCTGCTGTGGGAAAGATATATTTAGTAGGCAAGACAGTGAAGATGAAGAGAAATTTTGTTTATAAATATCCATAAACCTTGTCCTCAAAAGTGGAAAAACTTTAGTCAGTCAATTCTTAAAACCCAAATAGTTATAGAAAATACCTAAGTAAGAGAGGTTTTCCCCAAAGGGGCAGCTGATTTAAATTCTCCCACCTGTATCAAGAGGTGAATAGCCTAGCACACAGACCACCAGTTGTGCTGAAATCACTGAAAAGAAGCAGAGTGGTGGACTTGAAGGACTTGTGTCTTATATCCATGTCCTAGGTCAATACCTAATGCTTATACAGAACTGGCCAAAGTACAATGAAAATATGGTAAATAGAAGAAAGACCTAGTTTGTAAATGTAAACATTTGTAAATGGGCAACAGTGCCTCCCAGAATTTTTAGGATTAACTCTTCAGAAAAAGAAATGAAAAAGAATGTTGGTGAGAGGAAGAGATGCACACCATTGGTAAATCATTATCAGACTTTCCCAGGGAGTAAGCCTGATGACCATAAGTGAGTGAACGTGAATCAGGGTTTCTGCTCTTCAGGCCAACTCTTTAGATTGTGAAGATCTTATCAAGACAGCATAGATGCTACAGGGAGAGAAACTGGCAACTCCTTTTGCCTAACAGTTGATCTATAAAGTAATTAAGAGAAAAAAAAATATTAGGTGAGGACAAATGTAGGGATAGGCATTCTAGTATTTGGAATTGGAGTTGAAAAAGAGGGTCTGCTCTGTCTGGTTGAGGTTTGGCAGGGCCTGTGTTTTCTGGGGATGAGCAGAAAGAGTCCTCAAAGTCAGCAAGGTCTACAGCAGAAGCTCCAGGAATGTACCAGAGATGCAGAACTGTCAGTCCACAGGGCAGACTCAATTACATGGAACTGTAGTGCTTGGTTGCAAATCAAAAGACTATAGAACGTGAGAGGAACTGGGCCGGGGATACAGCTCAGTTGGTAGAGTGCTTGCCTGGCATGCACAAAGCCCTGGGTTCAATCCCCAGCAGTTTGGAAATAGTGTGTGATGGAGGTAGAGGGAGTGATATAGGTATAGATTCTCACTGAAGAAGGTAAAAAACCAGGCCAGTCTCAAAATAAGCCCAATAAAGAGGGATATTGTAGAGGGAAAAAAAAAGAACCTGCATCTATTCAAACTGTTAAAGTTTACCATTTGAAGATTACAAGAGACTTCAGTTTAGATGTATGTAATAAAGGGATGGAAGACTAATATGGGGAGAATAAGTTTGATTAAGGTCTGTAAGAAAGGAAATGCCAATGTGACTCTCTCCCAGGCTTGTGCAACAGGACAGCTTTGAGAGATATGGCAGAGGAAGATTTTCTGTGAGAGAATTGACTTAGGCGGCTCTTCCCTGTATGCTTGTGTTGGTTTGAAGCAGAAAGAAAAGGACTTTCAAGAACATGTTACATTTATGTAGTACCCAATGGGATGGAAGTTTCTGGAGAAACCAATTAGGATATGTGGTAATTATTGTTTGCAATTATAAAAGGAAGACTTTGGATCATTCTGTTTTCCATTTTGACCATTCTTCCATTGAGGTTCAGAGTCTTCAGACTCTTTTTCTTTTTCTTTCTCTTAACTTGCTTTACTTTTCTAGCTTTAATGCCTTTAATATTTACTAATTATACATTTAATGTAAAATAATAGAAGTTGAGCACTAGTGAGCTAGAACCTACTGGTGAGGAAGTGAGAGTAGGCAGAGTGTTCAGTGTGCTCCTGAGACAATTTCCCAGTTGCTGGTGGTTTGGACTTTACAAAGCCCATTCCCACAACTTGTATGTTCTATCTAGTGAGAGTTTTTGACCAATTTCTTGTTCTGTTGTATGCTAGACAAGTTTGAATGAGGAAGGAATTGAAATGGTGACCTAAAATTGAATTCTTAGATGCAATTGAAGTAAAACAAGTTGGTGTGTCCTTATGAATTTGGGAAAAACCAAAGATTTAAAAAATGTTTGGTTCTGTCTAGAGGGACAATATTTTAAAGGAGTTCTAAAGATGAGAAAAATTGTTTTAAGAAATCTCAGTTCACGGTCTGAGGCCAGTAATAGTTTGAGATGTTTTAAGGTACAGGGAATGCATATAGAAGTTCTATGGGATACAATGAGTCCAGATCTTGAAAAGTGTTGACAGTCCAGTCTGAATCAAGGATTATTTTGTCTAGATGACACTGTCATAGAAAGAAGGCTTTTGAAATGATTGAAGTGGTACTTGTGGATAGAAATATATGTACTAAAAAATAGATTAGAAAATAAAAGCTGGGTATACAACATGAACAGTTTTAAGGAACTCTTGTTTCCAGATTCAGATTTTGTTTAAACTGCTTTATAAAACTCCCTTAGAACTTTCTTACATTTATATTAGCCTGTTTTACACTTTATACTATAGAGATGCTTTTCCCCAACTATCCCAAATCCTGCATGGCCTGGGGTATGAAATCCTCACCGTGAAGAGAGACTAAAGTACAAGCAGTAGCATGGGTTTTGAGGTAGCAACCCCTAATGATTTTCAAGCCACTCTAAACCTATGTCTTATTGATTGTGCCTATTAATACACAAGGATGAACCTTGTTCCTTATTGGAATGTACCAAATTCTTTTTATAAACCACTTTATAGTGGAATGATTGACATACAAAAAACTGTAGATGTTTATTGCATAAAACTTGATGTGTTTGGAAGTAAGTATATTCCTATGAAATCATTATAAATAATGACATAAGTGTATCTATAACCTCCAAAAGCTACTTCCCTTATCCTTTTTTTTCCTTTTGTGGTAAGAGCACTCAACATAAGATTTACCTTCTTAGCAATTATTGAAGTACATAAAACAGGGTTGGTAATCACATGCCCCCTGATGTTCAACAGGTCTCTAGAATTTACTTATCTCACATTACTAAATTGTGTACTTTGAGTAACACTTTATATTTCTCCTTTCCCCTGACCTCTGCAAACGAACATTATACTTTCTGCTTCTATGTGATTGACTCTTTTAATTGCACATGTAAGCAAGATCATGTAGTGTTTGCCTTTCTGCGCCTGACTTATTTCACTTAGCAAAATGTTCTCCATATTTATCAATGAAGATTCTAAACAATAACATGCAATCATATGAAAATATAAATCATGCTGCTAAAAGTAAATACAAAAATAGAATACTTTATTATGGTAATATTGCCAGACAAATCACTTTTAACCTCAGTGTATAAATTAAAAATTGAAAACAGTAATGAGCACAAAAATTAGATGATGGAAACAATGTGGAAATAAGTAAAATCTGACATCAACTATATAAACTGTGGTGGGGGTTGTACAGTGTAGTTTCTCTGTGTGAAATTTGTTACTATTTTAAAACAGATTGCTGTAACTCTAAAACTTTTAACACAAACAACATTACAATCATGCAACACAGAGTAGGTACACAATAGATGAGTAAAAAAATGCATATCAATACATCAAGTCACAAAAAGATAAAACAACTAAAGACAAGGAGAAATATAAAACCGACAGAAGCAATTGACACAATAGCAATATTAGTCCTTACCTATCCTTCATTGTTTTAAATTTAAAAGGACTATACTTCCCAATCAAAAGCAGAGTAATGAGTGAATAAAAAATCAAGATTCAATTACACAGTATCTATAACAGACTCACTTTACATTCAATGATATACATAGCTAAAAGTGAAAAGATGAAAGAAAATACTCCATGCAAATATCAATAAAAAAATACCAGGATGGCTAAATTTCACCAGGACAACTAGAATTTCAGTAAAAAACTGTACTGAACTCTAAACAACAGAGGCTGTTAAATCTAGTGACCTTCATTATTTTAAATCTCTGTTGCTTAGTGGGTGGTGATTTTGCTGCCAAGAGGATACTTGGAAATATCTGGAGACATTTGTTATTGTCATAAAAGTGTGTATGTGTATGTATGTGTGGGGGTGGGTGTTATTGACATCTAGTTGGTAAAACCCATGATGCTCCTGAACACATTACAATGCAGACTGTCTTTTTCAAAAATTTCAATTAAAGAAGATGAGAAAGGCTATTTTAAATATAAGTGAAATACTTTCTGAAATACCATATTAAAAATGCAATAGATATTGTCCTCAGATTCATAAATGTATTGTTATTCAAACAAAAATCATTTCTCACTTTATTGCATTAAATGACAATTAGAGGTGACCACTCTTTTGCACTAATCTCCTGCATTGGGCGTCAACAAATCAGACTAAATATTAGAAAGGCAGGACTCACACTAAAAGTCAAACTGAAGCCAAGTTGTTATCTGAACTTCTGAGAAATCAGGAAAGAGATGACAGCCAAAATTCTCAAACAGGTCAATTTCAATGGGCATGGCAAAGAAGTTCCCTCTGCTTTCATCCTTACAAAAACAGCCTGAAGTAATATGATGTCAATCATCAGTTTTCCATTGTTCAGTGTCCCTGTTGTCGCCTTATAAGGAAAAAAGTCATTGACTGCTTCAGGAGGGGAACATATTGTGAGAAAGGAATATTTGCTGATTTTGTCCTTGGGCAAACATCATAGTATGTACTTATGCAAACCTAGATGGTATAGCTTATGGAACACCTAGGCCATATGACATGTGCCCTTGTACAAACAACACACACACACACACACACACACACACACAGTATAGCCTACTTCTCCTAGGACCATAATGTACAAAATACTATGAAATTGTGTCAATGGCAAAAGAAAATGTTGCAATCTAATGATACTCTAATCCCAAAATATATGAGGCTGCTTCTGGCATAACATGACATACAGTAACGTTTTCTCTTTTAAATGAGTGATAGAGAACACTTGAAAAATAATGATAAAAGTATAGTATCGTGAGTTAGTCAGCTTTCCATTACTGCAATGGAATGTTTGAGATAATCAACTTAAAATGGAGGAAAAATGTATACAACCTTGAAAAGACCATGGTCAGTTGTCTCCACTGCTTTTGGGCTTGGCAAAGCAGAACATCACGTCTGCAGCTAATGTCAGAGAAGCTATCACCACAGGGCAGGTGGAGAGGGGAAGTAGCATGAGTGTGCATATACATCCAAGAAAGAGATTGAGGTCCCACAATCCCCCTTGAGGGGATACCCGCAGTGTCCTAAAGGCCACCCAGTAGGCTCAACTTCCAGGTTTTAGCATCTCTAATTAGAGACAAGCTGGGGACCAAGCCTTTAACACAGAGCCTTTGGGGGTCAAACTACTGTATATACTTAATATACAAATTAAGAATTCAGTTGTTTATATCATTATTAAATATCATGTACTGTACATAGTATGTGATCGTGTCACCTTATAAGGAAAAAAGTCATTGACTGCTTCAGGAGGGGAACATATGTATATGCTACACTTTCATACAACTGGTGGCAGAATAGTGTGGTTGCATCAGGGCCAACACATACATGTGAGAAATGTTTTTTACTACAGTGTTCAGATGGGAACGCTATTACCAGGTGATAGATATTTTCCAGCTCTCTTACAATCTTCTGGGACCACAGTCAAATTTTCTTTCCTTCTCTTCTTCCTCCTCCTCCTTTTTTTTGTGTGTATGTATGTGTGTGTGGTCTCCCTGTGGTTACTTGGGCTGGTCTTGAATTCCTACACTCAAGTGATCCTCCTTCCTCAGGCTCCTGGGAGCTGGGACTATGTGTGCCACTGACTCTAAATTTGAAATAACCAACTTTCTATTTTTCTGCCTTCTTTCACCTTTGTCTATAAAACCAACTGCCTCTGCACAGCCTGTCAGAATGATGCCAGACACTAAGTTTTTCTGACCCAATGATGATGGAAACAAAATTGAGTTAGGCAAGTGAAGGCAGAGGCTTTTATTTGGGTTTCTGTTCAGGAAGGAACTCACAGCTCTGAACAGATGCCAGCCTGGCTCCCTGAATGAACGAAGGTCTCTTCTTACTGGTGACTTTCAGGGGTAAGAATGCTAATTGGCTTTAGGTGTACTCAGCTCAGCCATTATGCCCTGTGCTAAAGATAAGTTATTGATATTGTTCAAGAGAACATATATAGGGTACCCTGACTTCAGGAATGCAAATTTGACCTTGCTTGAGGGTGTCACACACCAAGGATCTTGAAGTCTCTCTCAGGCTATGAGCCAAAGCCCAGATGTGAATTTGCCCTTTGTCCTTGCAAAGGATTCTATTTTATAGAATGAAGTTTTGCCTAATTTTAGAATGAAAGATAAAGTCAATTAAGATCTTTGTTGATGGGGAGGGCAGTGATACATGTCATCTCAGCTACTCAGAAAGCTGGGGCAAGATAATCATGTCAGAGGCCATCCTAAACAACCTAGTAAGACCTAATTTCAAAATTTGGAAAAAAAAAAGAAAACAGACTCAACTCTATTTCTCTTCGCTGATTTGCTTTTCTTTTTCATCTACCATCATGCAATAAAATGTACGTGTTACTTATCTTATTATCAAGTCCCCTCCTCCTACCTATATTAGTTCCATTAGTGTAGGAGTTTTACCTACCCTAATGGAACTAATTGGTTTTGTTTGAATCTGGATTCCTTACAATTAAAAAACATATGGCAAACATAGATAATAAATATTTGCAAAATAATTTAAAAATTGCATTTTTATTTGAAGAAAGCTTTGAACGTGATTCTATAAAAGAGTTCATAGAAAATATTGAATAGGAAACAGACATGGGAAAGATATAGAGAAAATTTATAGACTTTTTTCTTCAAAATACCCATGGAGTGTCCCTGAACATAGTACTTAGGAGAGGTCACTCAGAATTCTAGATTAAATTTTTAGGTCCTGAATAGAGAGATAGTAAAAATTTAGTACAGATGAACATACCTAACAGGAAGCATAGGTTCTGAAATAAAAAGAAATACTGGAGATAATATGGCAATGAGCTCTGAAAAGGATTACTGTACTTTTTACTTTATTAGACAAATTACATAGCTTGAAGAGATGCTTGATATTTATAATAACTTAAGCATTTATCATGCAGTACAGTATTTGTTTACTGCAGAGAAAATACATACTTCCTGACCTAATGAGGTTGTGAGTAACAACACAGCACATATATTAACAGCCTTATTGATAATCAACCTATTACACAGAAAGAAAGTCCTGTGACAACCCTTCCAGGATTGATTGACAAGGAGAAAATCTGCACAACATGTCAGGTGATGAAGACAGGCCATTAGTAATGGGGCAAGAGCTTTTCAAATTTTGAAATATTTACTACTGTGTGAAGGGTCAATCAGAATAATTTGTGCAGTCTATTATTCAGTAAAAGGACCTATTTGCATAGAGGTTCCTGCTGTGAGATTTTCACACAACCAAGCGGGTTAAGACAGTCTTGTCTGTTGTTTAGTCATTGATGAGATTGGACAGGCTGGCAAGGTCACTTTTTCAGGGAGACTTTCATTGCTAGACTGTTTGATGGAGTCATTAGACATTAATTGGTGACCTCATCTTTGTCCATCAGTTGTGTGTCATGATTAAGAACACTGAGTTTGAAGTCAGACAAAAGTCAAACCCAACTAATAGTCTCAGCACCTGAGTTCTTTGAGAGTGAGTTAAGTTCTGCAAATCAGTTTAAACATCTACAAAAAGGAGGGAATCTTAGCCTCTACATACCGTTTTGGGAGATTTAAGAACTTGTAGAAAAGTTCACTTAGGTTTCTGACATGTGTTAGACTCAGTAAAATGTATCAATGCTTTTTTTTGGTCCTGTTTTACTAACAAAATAAAGATGCTGAGAAAGTACAGAGGACCACCTCAGGAGTGACCCACCCATAGGTGGGGTTCAAATTACTTCTGAGAGTTTCAATGACATCACTGAAAGTTAGGCCCACATCATCAAGTTTTATGTGTAATATTATATGTCTTGCATGATGTCATGCAGAACACACCTTCCATAAGAGGATAAGTAATGTGGTTTTGAAGCCTGTGCAATAAGGGAAATATTCACATAACTCTGTATGACTCTGCTAGATACAGTGAGCTGAGTCCTTCCTTTAAAGGGAAGAATTAGGTAGGAATCACTTGTGACCAAAGCCACCAGTTAGCTAGCAGCCACAGTGATGCTGAATTGTGGGGGGGGGGGAAGAAAGAAAATGTTCTCATGTGTCAATTCCTTTCTCAGACTGTATGTTCTCTACGACTGTCTTCCTGTCTCTACTTCTCACTCTATCTTCCCTACCCTCTCTCTTTATTATTCCTGATTTGATGTTTGAAGGTATATACTGCAAAAAAAAGTGTACTTTTGAAACATGGAGTGAGTAAAGGATAAATATTTAAGGGAAAATGAATATTTTAGAGATGGAAGGAGAGGTATTGGAGATCAGATTGACCATTCATCTTCCAAAATAATAAACTCTAATAACATTGGGTACTGGAATCCTGCCATGAGATATCCCAAAGGAAGTTAACCAAAAGAAATCAGGGCTTTAATTGGCACTTTGATTTCTAACATAGCCACACTTACTTCCCTTTTGGGTTGTTTTGGAGAAGAGTCTGCCTATCAAATAGCGATTTGAACATGGTTAACCTTCTAGTCTTTATTTATGGAGACTCACTAATAATCAAACTGAGAAGGAATAGCTTACCTAGTGTTGTCTTTGCAGCATAATTTTTAAATGATCTTGAAAGAAACACAAAAAAAAAACAAGGAAGAGGTCATAGTAATAAAATATAACACACTCTTTGAAACTAGAAATATGTACCAAGCCATGTTACATCTAGTGGGACTCAGACAAATCAAAGTCAAGTTCATCAATCTCATGCTTGGTAATACTCTTAAGCTGTCATGAGTGAATGATTTTGGATAATAAATTATTGCTGCAAAAAATATAAAATCAAAAAATATTGAATTTATGGCTATAAACATTATCTCATTTTACCTCAGTTTATTTCTCTTTCTTAATTATAATTTCTTCTTTGGCTATTTTTTTTTGAAATTTGCTATTTGTGTGTCTCAAGTCATTTTTATTCTAATAGCATACAGATACTTCCTGAAATTTATCAGTTGAAAGAAAGTGGTTAAGAATTGATAGATTTTTAGAGTATATGTATTTGAGCATATGAATATTTGGCTATGGGGAGGGAGAACTATTAAAAAGCAACTCTTCTGAGTACTGACATATCTGAAGGTAATATTTGTTGCTCCCATTCTTTCTTCCCTTTCTCCTCTGAATCCCATGTTCTTTTTCTGTTTCCTGTTTTGCTGCTCATGTGTTTGACACAGATTTCGGGATGTTGTAGAAGACTAATATCTGAGATTGTAACCAAGGCAAGTCTGTAGCAGCTAGGGAGTTTAAAATATCCTTGTCAAATTGTTTTGAGTGCCTAATGATAATGGAATAGCTCCTTTTCAATATTGGAAAGAATCTATGGAGCACTAGCAGATATATAATCAGGACACCTTCAAATCCAAACTTTGAAAAGTACTTTGTTAACAATCCAGTTCACATGGGGGAAAGACTATTGACCTCTTGGAGAAGGGACTGGCATGAGTGGAGGCACCACCTAATATGTGGCAGTGTTGCTGAATTTGCTGAGATGCATAGCACAGCAAGGAGCAAGGACAAACGACTTATGTGTTAGAAGCACTGCTTCCATTGGAAGTAGTCAACATCCCAGCTGGGATGTTGTAAATTTTTTTTCTCTGCTTATAAAAAACTCAAGGAGTGGCCTTAGATTGTTCAATGTGAAATGCTCAGAGTAGGGAAGCTAAAAGTCGAAAGAAAATGTCTGTAGTATATAAATGCCCACAGAGTGCCTGTGGCATTTTATTTCTGTTCAGTAGCCTGGGGAGTTTCAGAAACTGAGGATGACCAACATTGAACATGAGATTGTAAATTTCCTATGTTGTTTCTTATCTCATTCTTTTCTCTCATTGTCTGTTTTCTTCCATACATCTATGAGTACACTTGGATGCAATTTTACCTCATTGTAGCATAGACTTGCTGAATTTGAGCATGAATGCCATTAGGAAAATTTGATCAGGAAGCTTGTTCATGGGATCTTGTTCATGGGATAAGGGTAAGGAACTGCATTCCCAAAGAATATCCCGAAAAAAATATTGAGTTTTGATTGAGATGCTATGCACTAAATTCTAGAATTTAAAACACATTCACTAAATTCTAGAATTTCAAAGCAAATTAGAATTTGAGGGCCTTATTAACTTGAAGAAACAGGCAATTTGAGATATTCCAGAGACCAATTAAAGTATATTAAATAGTGTTTTAAATAAATGATGAAAGAATATGAGAAATTCTTATTTATGGCTTCAAACATAGTCATTCAATCAGTTTATTGGGATTCTATATTGGTTCTCTGGCAGGTAAAGTTGAGTGTCAGAAACCTTTAGTGGTAAAATCAATGAGGAAGCTAAAATTGACAGAATCACCATGGGAGAATCAGAAGTGCTTAAAATAAATTTTGGAAGGATGTGGATAGGTGACTTTTCTGTAGGTTAGAATGTTCAAAGGGCTCAAAATATTTCATCCTCTTCATGAAAATAAGAACTGCAACAAAATAAAGACTTTTCTATGGGAATGATGAAGAGCAGTAGCTTCGAGGACGTTTTGAGAAACAAAATTCCAGAGAAAAATGAAACCCTTTGGAGAATAATAAAGAGTTACAGTTCTGTTTCTGTGAATATGCAGAAGGAGTAAAGGCACTTCCAAAAAATGAGAGATTTTAGAGTGTCACTGAGGGTTGGATGGGTAGAGTATAATCCCTAAGATCTTCAAATGCAAGAAAAATCACCAGGACCAGGCATTCTTATGACACTGTCACTTCTAACTTTTGCTCAGAAAACAGCAATAGAAAACAGACTGGAGAATGGAAAGAAATAAGGTTCGGGGCTTTCTCGAGGTACTTTATACTGGGGCTCTGAGTGAAATCTAAAGATGGTCCAATGCTATATAAAACTTTATTCCCAATCCCTCCCAATTCCAGTATTGATAAGACCAGGAAAGAAGCCCAAGTACTCGACTGGGGCCGTCAGGTGAACTCAGCCTAATCAAGGAAAACTGTCCCAAACATCACCTCTACATGATGGGAGGGAGAAACTGCATCATACAAGGAGATTGTCCTTATCATAAAAATCACCATACTTCTCTCTCTAAAATTTTAAGACAGTGCCTAGATTAATTTAAGAAAAAAAGGGAACACCTTTAAAAGTATAAAACTATGACCCTAAATCCAGAGAAAACACAGTTATCATATGGCTACTCAGAGATGATCAGTTCCAGGAGGTAATCCACACATATCTTTCAACTATGCTATTTTAACTCTGTTAAAATTATGGGGAAAGGCATGAGTGAAAAACAGCTAAAATCACTACAGAAATGAAACGGAAGTGAAGAATTCTGTAATTTAATTACTGTACCTGACATAAAAATGAAATGTATGGGCTTAAGAACAAATTGGAGAAAAAAGGCAGAAAGGATGGCTGAATTTGAAAGTAGGTCAGTAGAAATTACCAAAACTCCAGCAGAGAGACCAAAATAATTGAAAAAAAATTGAACATATATTCAGTAGCTGTGGGACAACAGCAAGCAACCTATCATACATGTAATTGGAGTCTCATAAACAGAGATATGAGAGGAAAGAAACCAGTCTTCCTTTTTAAAAAATGATGATTTTCTTCCTTACTTTTGAGATAAAAACAGCAGCCCACTGCTTCAAAAACTCAGCAGGTACCAGTCAGGTTAAAATATCATCATAACTGAAGAGTGAAAACCAGGAGTAAAGAGAAAAATACTACAAAAGACAAACAATCAAGCAAATGAAAACCGGTTTAAAAAAAATCACGTTGAGGTGAAAACAAATAAATATAGGTAACCCCTCATCAAAACAAGGAAAGATAGGAAATGGAAGTACATCTTAAATTATTGGAATGGAAAAAAATGTCAACTCACAATTCCTTTTATTTTTTTTCCTTGACTGACACTTCTTTATCTAGTGAAATATATTTCATATTCCTGGATACTATGTTATACTTAGGAGACAGAAGTTATGATGTGCTATTATACTGTAGATTTACATAGATAACAATATGTATGTATTGCATATTTTAAAATGCCAGAAGAAAGCATTTTGAATGCTTTCATCATTAAAAATGATAAATGTCTACCCATATAAAAAACTTACATAATGTGTTTTGTGTAATGTTTTTATATAATGCATCAAAACATCATGTAGTGCCCCATAAATATGTATAATGTTTATGCTTTTATATATCATTTAAAACACATTTAATTTAAATTATATATATATATGTGTGTATATATATATATATATATATATTCAAATTAAATCTCTAAATAAAAGCAAATAAAGACATTTTAGATAAATGAAAGCCAAAAGAATGTGTATCAAGCAGACCTATACTATATGGAATGCTGAAAGAAATTCTTCAGGTGAAAATAAAAACAACAGATAATTGAATCTCAGAGCAGGAATACAGAGAGTGAGAAACTATGAAATTTATGCAAATATAAACGGATAGTTTTCTCTTTTAATAATTCATTTGAAAGAAAATTAACTGTTTAAAGCAACAAAGTGAAATATATGACAGCAATACCACAGAGAATGTTTCATGGTTCAACTTAAATATATTGTTGTAATTTTATTACATCTATAACTTTACAGTATATTCATAAATTCAAAAATAATGTTTTAATTCTAGTAGTGACCACTAAAAATTTACAAACTGCTCTAATTCAAAAGGTAATAATGGAGATAAAGTGAATTATTTTATTTTACAGTATTCCATGCAAAAGAAGGCAGAGAATGTGAGAAATCGGAAGAAAGTATAGATAGGAAAGTTAAAATTAATGAGTAACACACCTTAAGTCCAACCATATTAAAAATACATTAAATTTAAGTGATATAATCAATCATGTTAAAGACAGAGATTGTTAGCCTGATATAAAGCCTGATATATACATGCCATTAATATTTTGATCCATATAAAAACAAATAGATTAAAAGTGGAAAATGAAGACTATAACTAGGAAAATAATACTCATCATGGGATCCAAGATGGCAGGCCAGAAGGAGGCAGCATTCTGTGTTACTCCATGACCTGGGACGCAAGAAGTGGGAATACTGGTTCTCTGGGCTACAAGCAATATTCCTGCAGGGATCCAGGATTCAGCGTCAGAGTAGGTCTCCCAACTACTTGCTCATGCAGGACTACTGGTTGCCTGAGCAGGACCATCGGCATGAGCACCCATGCAAAACTTTCAGCCACTCACCCAAGAAGAAATCCCCGTCTTAGTTCCCATGCAGGACACCTGGCAGCTCCCCACATGCAGGATCTCCAGCCACCACTCCTGTGTGGACCCCATCAACCAATGTGGGGCTCCCCTGGTCACCTACATCTTGGGAATCTGCAGCTTCGGAGATCCCCTATGTATCTGCCTGCACTGGGGAACTTCACACAGGCTCTGAAGACAGCCAGAGCAACATGCTGTAACCTCAGACCCAGCTTCTGAACTCATCTCCAATGCCATCATCTGGCTCCCCCAACCCGAACTGATACCCCATTGCTGAAAGCAAATGCCTCCATCTTGGGTCACCTTCTTCACCATGTTTAGTGGGAGAAACTCCCAGTTTGGAACTCCTGCTGGCAAGGTACCCAGTTTTTAACTCCCTCCTGTCCCCAGCAACCGCTTACCCAGCACTGTGACTGCCTAACAACAACAATAAAAACAAACAAACAAACAAAACAACAACAATAAAAAAAACCTCTCAGCACCACACACAAGCACTCCAGAGAGATAGGTCCCTTATTAGGAAGCAGTAAAGGAAAGGGTGAAAGTGATATAGTTTAGTGACTAAAGGACCAGGAACTGGGAGGTCTTCAGATGAAATAAAGAGATAAGACCAAGGGTTCACATCACAAGAACAGGCCAAAAAGTGATCCCTGAGTTGCTGACTCCCTATGGGAGCAACGTCAGGTACCCTCCACTCAGGACCAATCCTCCCTCCCTGGTTACCTTCTGTGGGCAGAGATATCAGTTAACAGATGACCCCATCTATTGGATGAGAAGGGAAGCAAGAAAGATACTGATCTCCAACCAAAACAACCCATGTTTCTTCCTTCCAGATTATTTTTCTTTTTTTTCTTTCTTCTCCCTCTCTATTCTCCTGTCCTCACATCCCCAACATATATGAAACCAAATACTTTCCACGAATTAGGATATTGCGGACCAAGATGACTGAATAGTATATACCAGTTGTGTCATATATATCCTTTTCTTTTTCCTCTCTTTTTTTCTTTTTTTCCCCCAATTTTTACTATTTTAACATTTTTTACTTCTCTTAATATATGTGTGTTTGTTTCATGTACTCTAATGTCTTTCTACTTACTTTTCTACCCAAAGTTACTTCCTCTCTACTTGCCTGATATTAACATTCTTTTTTAGATTCCTTTTTCACACTTCCTAAGATATAAGAACCCTATATTCTCACCTCCTACCTCCTTAGCATATTGTCCTACACCTCACCCCCAGTTCTTTGTCCACCATCATAAATTGTAAACCCTTTTACAAACCTACTGATTATATTGCAGTTAATAATTGAATTCACCATTTCTGTACATTGTGACCAAACTGCAATTGTCTATTAGTAACTGTTTGTTTTTAGGTGGTCTATTGTTTATATTGGGATCTGTTAACATTGTTCTACCCCTCAAAGGAGAGGTATTAGAACCTACAGGGGCAATATAATCCTACAGAGAAAAAGAGTAATGCCTTGGATCCACAGGGCTAGAAGGGAAGACACAGGAGCAGCATGAAAAGACAAGCAAACAAAGTGCCCCGAACAAATCAAGATACCACATTATTAGAATCCATGACCAACACAAAAAGAAGAAATTACAGAGAAGGAGTTCAGGATGTACATAATTAAAATGTTTTGTGAATTAAAGGATGATATAAGAAAGCTATTACAGGCAGCAAAAGATCATTTTGACAAAGAGCTACATAAGCAAACACAGGAAGCAAAAGATTACTTCAATAGGAAGATAGAGGTTCTAAAGAAAAACCAAACAAATACTTTAAATTAAAGAAACAATAAACCAAATTAAAATTTCAATTGAAAGCATCACCAACAGATTAGACCACTTGGAAGATAGGACTTCAGACAATGAAGGCAAATATATGTTCTTGAAAATAATGTAGACCACACAGTGAAAATGGTAAGAAACCATGAGCAGAACATTCATGAAATATGGGATATCATATAAAGACCAAATTAAGAGTTATTGGGATAGAAGAAGACATAGAGTTCCATACCAAAGGAATGAACAAATTAGTCAATGAAATAATAGCAGAAAAATTTCCAAACATGAAGAATGAATTGGAAAACCAAATTTAAGAGGCTTACAGGATGCCAAATGTACAAAATTATAATAGATGCACACCAAGGGGCATAATAATGAACATGCCTAACATACAGAATAAGGAGGGAGTTTTAAAAGCAACCAGAGAAAGGAATCAGATTATATATAGGGGAAAACCAATTAGGTTATGTGCAGATTTTTCAACCCAGACGCTGAAAGCTAGAAGATCTTGGAAGAACATAAATCTAGCTCTGAAAGAAAATAGATGCCAACCAAAAAATATTGTATCCAGAAAAATTAAGTTTTAGATTTCATAAAAATCTTCCATGATAAAAAAAAAAGTTAATAGAATTTAGAGCTAGAAAACCTGAACTACAGAACATACTTGGCAAAATTTTCTATTAAGAGGAAATGAAAAACAACAATGAAAATCAGCAAAGGGAAGTATTAATACTAAAGGAAAACCTAATCAAAGCAGAAACTTAGTCAAGTTAAATAACAAAAATAAACAAAAATGGCAGGGAATACAAATCATGTCTCAATAATAACCCTGAATGTTAATGGTCTAAACTCACTAATCAAAAGACGTAGGCTAGCTGATTGGATTAAAAAATAAAAGACCCAACATTATGCTGCCTCCAAGAGACTCATCTCAAAGGAAAAGACAGACTGAAAGTGAAAGGATGGGAAAAATCATGCCACTCACATGGACTGTGAAAGAAAGCAAGGGTTTCCATCCTCGTATCAACTAAAGTAGACTTTAAGCTAAAGTCAATTATAAGGGATAAAGACGAATATTTCATACTGTTTAAGGGAACCATACACCAACAAGTTAACAATTATAAATATATAAAGCCCAAACAATGGAGCATCTACATTCATCAAACAAAGGCTTCTCAAGTTCAAGAGAAAAATTGACCACAACACAATAATTCTGGGTGACTTTAACACAACTCTTTAATCACTGGATAGATCTTCCAAACAAAAGCTGCCCAAAGAAACTATCAAACTCAATAAAACAATAAAAAACTTAGACTTAATCTAGAATATTTCATCCATCAACAAGCGAATACAGAAAAATTCTTGAACTAGTAAATGATTTCAGTAAATTAGCAGGATACAAAATCAACATCCATAAATCAAAGGCATGTTTGTATATCAGTGACAAATCCTCTGCAAAGGAAATGAGGAAAACTACCCCATTTATAATACCCTCAAAAAAAAAAAAAAAACTTGGGAATCAACCTAATGAAAGAGGTGAAAGGTCTCTACAACAAAAACCACACAATGCTAAATAAAGGAATTAAAGAGGACCTTAGAAGATGGAAAGATCTTCCTTGTTCTTGGATAGGCAGAATAAATATTGTCAAAATGACCATACTAACAAAAGCACTATACAGATTCAGTGCAATTTCAATCAAAATCCCAATAACATTCCTCCGAGAAATAGAAAAAAACAGTCATTAAATTTATCTGGAAACATAAGAGACCCAGAATACCTAAAGCAATTTTTAGCAAGAAGAGTGAAGCATGTGGTACCAATATACCAGACCTTAAACTCAGAGCAATATAATGAAAACACTATGGTATTGGCAACAAATAGATGGGTACAGAATAGAAGACACAGAGACTACCCTACATAAATATAGGTATCTTATACTAGACAAGGCACCAAATTCATACATTGGTTAAAAGATAGCCTCTTTACCAAATAGTGCTGGGAAAACTGGAAAATCCATATACAACAAAATGAAATTAAATCCCTATCTCTCACCATACACAATACTTGATTCAAAGTGAATCAAAGATCTAGGAATTAAACCAGGGATGCACCTATTAAAAGAAAAAGTAAGCCCAAATCTCCATCATGTTGGATTAGGACCCAACTTCCTTAATAAGAATCTTAGAGCACAGGAATTATAATCAAGAATTAATAAACAGGATGGATTCAAACTATAAGGCTTCTCCTCAACCAAAGAAAAATTAGTGAGTTGAATAGAGAGCCTACAACTTAGAAGCAAGTTTTTACCACATGTCCATCAGATAGAGCTCTAATATTTAAGGTATATAAAGAACTCAAAAAGCTAAACAACAACGACAACAAACAAAAACAAAAACAAAACAAAACAAAAACAACAACAACAAAAAAAACCCAAAATAGCCCAATCAATAAATGTTCAAGGAACTGAACAGATACCTCTAAGAAGATGATATACAATTGATCAACAAATATATGAAAAAAATGTTCATCATCTCTAGCAATTAGAGAAATGCAAATCAAAAGTACTTTAAGATTTTATCTCACTTTAATTAGAATGGCAGCTATTAAGAACACAAATAACAATACGTGTTGGTGTGGATGTGGGGCAAAAGGCACACTCATACATTGCTGGTGGGACTGCAAATTGGTGCAGCAAATATGGAAAGCAGAATGGAGATTCCTTGAAAACACGGAAATGGAACCACCATTTGACTCAGTTATCCCACTCCTTCATCTGTATTCGAAGAACTTAAAAATAGCATACTACAGGGACACAGCAACATCAATGTTTACAGCCGCACAATTCACAATAACTGAACTGTGGAACCAACCAAGATGCCCTTCAGTAGATGAATGGATAAAGAAAATGTGGTATATATATAAACAATGGAATACTACTTAACAATAAAAGAGAATAAAATCATGGCATTTGCAGGTAAATGGATGGAGCTGGAGAATATAATGCTAAGTGAAGTTAGCCAATCCCAGCAAACAAAATGCTGAATATTTTCTCTGTATAAGGAATCTGATGCATAATAGAATTGGGAGGGGGAACATAGGAGGATTAGAGGAACTTTAAATAGGTTAAATGTGTGAGAGGGAAAGATGGGGGTATGGGGGTAAAAAAGATGGTGAAATGAGATTGATATCATTATCCTGAGTACATATATGAAGACATGTATGGTGTGAATATACTTTGCATACAACCAGAGTTATGAAGAATTATGTTCTATATATGTGTAATATGAATTATAATGCATTCTGCTGTCATGTATAAAAAATAGAATAAAAACTATTCATCATAATATAGCTGTTAATGTCTGATCCATCAGTTTTTAAATAAGGGATGTTACCTGAGAAAATGACATTTCATAGTGATAGAAGAGATGTTTTATTTATTACAAAGACATTGGCATTTTTAATATCTTGCCACTTTTAAGACAAAAATCAAAGAAAAAAATTAAAAATATGGGAGAGGAAATAGACAAATATAATTGTATTTGATAATTTTAACATTCTTTCCTAAGACTATACCAAATATACTAGTATGGATGTATAAGATTTGAATCATACTGTTGACCAATATTATTTAGGCACTTTGGAACTCTATATCTGTTATGGTTTAGATATTAGGTGGCCTCCAATAGCTCATGTGTGAGATAATGCAAGAAGGGTTGGAGAAGTAATGATTGGGTCATGAGAGTCTTAAACCAATCAGGGAATCAATCTCATAATCGGATTAACTGAGTGGAAAATGAACGCAAGTAGGGTGTAACTGGAGGAGGTAGGTCATTGGCAGGTGGCTCTGGGGGAATATTTTGTATATGGCATGTGGAGTCTTTTCTCTCTCTCTCTCTCTCTCTCTCTCTCTCTCTCTCTCTCTCTCTCTCTCTCTCTCTCTCTCTCTCTCTCCCCTTCCTGATCATCCTGTGAGTGGCTTCCCCCCACTACACACTTCTGCCATGATTAAATTAAATATTTAATTAAATGGAGCCCTAGGGAATGGAAACTCCTGTCCATGGACTGAGTCCTCTGAAATTGTGAGCCCTCAAATGAACTTTTTCTCCTGTGCAATTTTTCTGGTTGGGTTTTTTACTCACAGTAGTAAAAAAACTGACTAAAACAATATCCAACAAAGGCAGAATTCACATTCTTTTCAAATTCATCTAGAATGGACTGAAATCATAGAGTATTTTCTGACCACAATGAAACTCTTAAAATTGTAGATATTTAGAGTGTACAGGACAATGTTTTAATAAAATGAACATAGTGAAACATCTACTACAGTTAGGATAAATAAGATCCATCTTCTCACCCAGTGACCTAGTTGCTGGTAATTCCGCAAACAACCTATTCACATATCAAAGTTCCAGTATACAATAAAATATTTTTCCTTCTTACTTCTTTCTAACTATAACTTAATATCCATTGAATATGAAATATTTTTTCCACTGGAGAGAAAATTCTAAGGCTATTTTTATATTTTCAGAAAATTAACATGACTCTCCATTATTGATGCCTCAGCTTGTTTTAATTAGATAACCCTAGCCAGAACAGCTTCTTAATCTGTAGGCAATTTTTTAAAACTCTAGCTGTTTTTTTGTTTGTTTGTTTGCTTGTTCGTTTACTCTTTGTAGTCTTTTCTCTTAATTCTTGGTTTTCATTTGTTCAGCTGTAATAAGTACAAGGGATGTTTACCAAAGGTCTATGTGTCAAAGGCTTAGTCCCTAGCTTGGCATTTTATTGAAAGGCACAGGAAACTTTAAAAGTGGGGTGTAGTGGGAGGTCTTAGATCACTGGAGGTTGCCCAGTGGATCTGGGGACTATGGCCTCACCTCCTTCCCAATTGCTTTGCTTTCTGGCTGCTATCGGGAAAGCAGCTTTTTCTGCCAGTAGTCTTGCCATTGGTGTACTGTTTACAACAGGTCCCAAAGCAATGAGGCCAGCCAAACAGGGACTGAAACCTCCCAAAGTATAAGCTGAAATAAACCACTTCTTTTTTTATGTTGATTATTTCAGCTATCTTGTTATAGTATGGAAAGAGCACTAACACACCATTTGTTGAGGATACTATCATTTCCCCCATTGTATCTTCTTGCTATCATAGTTAAAAAATAGTTGACCACATATCCTAGAGTTTATTTCTAGGATTCCTATTGGTCAGTGTGTCTGTTTTTATGCCAGTAGCATACCATTTTTATGACTCTAACTTTATAATATAATTTGAGATTTGAAAATGCATGCCTTTAAATTTGTTTTCCTTTCTCTGGATTGCTTTGGAAATTCAGAATACAATATTTTGTGCTTACATTTTAATTTTAGAATAGTCAACATTTTTGCATATCACTCTGGGTAGTATGGACATTTTAACAATAATAATTCTTCCAATATATGAACCCTGATATTTTTCCTTTCCTTTTTGCATTCCTCAATTTTTCTTTCTTTCTTTTTTTCTGGGGGTGGGTGGGGTGGTGAGTATATGGGATTGCACTCAGGGACACTCATCCACTGAGCCACATCCCTAGCCCTATTTTGTATTTTATTTAAAGAGTTTTTTAGCATCTCCCTGTTGCTGAGGCTAGCTTTGAATCTGCAATCCTCCTGTCTCAGCCTTCTGAGCCACTGGGATTACAGACATGTTCCACTGTACCCAGCTCATTCATTTTTTTATAATTATCAGTGTGCAGACCTTGTTTTGGTTACATTTATTTTTAATTGCTTTATTTTTTGTTACTATTGTAAATGAGATTGTTTTCTCTTTTTCTTTTGATAAGTTTTTACTATTGATGCAAAGAATTGCAACTGAAATTTCAGGTTAATTTTGTATCCCCCCAAGCCTCCAAATGTTTGGAAAGTAGAAGACATATTTCCAAATAGCTACTATGTCAAAGAAATTGCAAGTGACTTCAGAAAATAGTTTAAATTAAATAATAACCAAAAATATGTGGGATTCTGCTATGGGATTTCTTAGACATGCATGGCCTTAAAAGCATATGTTAGAAAAGAAGGCAAGTTTAAAATAATTAAAATAAATTTCAATCCAAATAATTTGTAAAATAAAGAACAAATGGATGTTGAGAGAGTTTGTCATATCTCTCATTCCCTATCCCCTCCTCTCAATCTCTGTGAAGAGGCATAAATGGTGTGTTACCCGGATCTCTAATCTATAAATTAAACTGAATCTGCTTTAACATCATAGCACACAGTCACTCTGGTTCCTTCATGCATCTTAATCAGCAGTAGATAAGTTGCTGAAATCCTAGGAATATTAAAATATGGACAAATGACAAAAATTCCAGAAAAGAGAAAGTAGTCATTTAAATTGATGTAAACGCTGTATGGATGTGGACATAGTATACATGATCTATGTTTTAGCAGAAGCAATCTATGGGGTCTACTCTTCAAAGCAAGAGAACCCAAAGAAAATCTATGATATAGTCTCCAACATAATCTCAGAAAAACAGTGCAATTCATCTTCTATTCTTCTACTCTTACTGTGCATTGTTTTCTAATTACATTGACCTTGAAAACACCCTGGTTTCAATATCCTGGATTCTTACTCATGTTTTCCATTGTCTAGTAGCCACCAGTGATTACTGAGAAAGAATTACTCATACAATAGAAGGGAGGGAAGAAAGCTGGCATCTGAGGAAGCTGGCAGAGCTGTGTTTACCAGAGTAATATTCAAAAACCTCTATGGTGTCCATATGATTTCCCCATGTCTTCCTGAAATGTTATATTCAAGCCTGTTGTTTTCCAGGTAGAACTGTTGATCCTATCTGCATTGTCAAAAGATTAAAAAAAAAATTTAGTTGTAGTTGGACACAATACCTTTATTTTATTTATTTATTTTTATGTGGTGCTGAGGATCGAACCCAGGGCTTTGCACATGCTAGGCGAGCGCTCTACCGCTGAGCTACAACCCCAGCCCTGTAAAAAGATTTTTAACATTGGGTGGTATTTCATTAATGAGTCTTATTGCAAGGAAAAACCCCAAGTAGGTTTGATCATGCCTACTTGGGGAGAGAAATAAATTTCTGAGCATTCAAAATTCACATTCTCTAAGCAAATATTGATAACAAATTTGAACCCTATGCATCTGAGGGCCATTGAAAAAAGGAAGATCAGTATTTGTACATACAGAACCAGGAAACTTGCCCACATCCATTATGCAGACATGCAGATCCATCAGTTAACAAGACAGAAGAGGACATCTCAGCTACCTGCCAGAACTGTGTGTCTCAGACTTGGCAGTTAATGCTTACTTGCAAAACAAAGCATAGAAAGGGGAATACAAAGAAGAGACCATGCATGACTATTTTTTCAATCTACTTCAGAATGTCAAATTATATTGAATGATGAATGTGAACTTTTCCATTGTGTTATAAAATATTAACAGACTTATAGTAATGGGTTTTCATAGAAGACATTCTTTAAGAGAAGATGTACCTAATAAGAAGTAACAAGATGATGTAGGAGAATTTGAGATGTGTAGCCATACTGGTAGGTAGTGGGAAATGTACATAGGATTATATTTTCTGAAAATAAACAGAAAATATCTATCTCTGGTGAATCTGAGCTGTGTTCTTCAACCTTATATATTTTTCTGAGCAAGTGACAAGGGAAGAATACATTTCAGATATGAGATCCCATTTCAGCTGTTCCCTCCTCGTTTTAAAGAGATTCTTAATATCTTCATCTTCAACACATCTATTTTCTCTCTCTGGCACTTATATTTTGTAAGAAGTTTCCTTAATTCACACTATTAATATGAAAAAGATTTAACTTCACTGGCTGTACAATCATGGTACATGTATTTAGTACTATTAAGTGGGTTTTAATCGGGAATAGCATGTAAGGATAAGAGGAGGCGCTCCCTAAGTGTGATACATGGCAGCACATCCCGTCCAGGAGGAGTCTTGTGCTGGAGACAGTACATCTGTGTGCTTCCTTCTTCACCTTCATCTTTCTCTCTTCCTGCCTGTTAATAATCATATTTCTGTGTGTATTGCAGCAGAGGGAAACGAGCATCACCTGGAGTGTCAAAGGAGTCTTGGTGCTGTCCATCTTATACTTGGGACTAATCATTTGCAGCTTCTCTTTGTCAATATCATTGTCAGTTAGTTATATCTCTATTCTTTATCATTCTCTTAGATCTTTCTCTACCTCCTCATCCATTTTGTTTCTTTTTCTGTTTTTTTTTTTTAATTTTTGTTGTTGTTGTTTGGTTGGTTGTTTTGTATTTTAAGATAACAATGATTTTTTTTATTGTTCATCACATTTTTTTTGAATGATAAGATAGGTTATGGGAGGCAGTAAGCTTAGAAGAATGGAATAAGGATTCTAGAATGCTTGTGGTCAGAAATAGATGTATTAGTGATTAAAGAATTCTACAGCTCTAAAGCCAGTTCCTAGCTGCTTACATAGTATACCTGAGAGGAGGGAGGTTCATCTGGAATGAGCTGTCTCTCTGGAGTAAATAGATGGGACAGCCAACATGAGTTTGCAATGGATATGACCTATGGTAAAACATTTCCTTCAGGGGCTTGAGAATGTAGCTCATTGGTAGAGTGCTTGCCCAGCATTCCTGAGGCCCGATTTTGAGCCCTAGAATAACAAAGCACACAAAAAATAAAAACCAAACAGACAAAACCATCACCATCAAAAGAAAGAAAAAGAAAAAACTAAGTTTGTTTGCTTTTCAGTTGGAAATTGCAAGTTAACATCTATTAGATTCTATTTTATGTTCTACTCTGAACAAGTCTCCAAATGGAATTTGTTCAAATTACATTTGAAAGGAAGAAAACTATTAGTCAAGAGCTAAGTCTGGAATTGAAAAGTATCCAAAGATGTCTATATAGATATAATTTTTAACTAAGGGACCAATGTTTTCCTTCTAAAATATTCATAAAACGAGTGTATTACTACTATATTTATAATTACAAAATCTTTGCCTCTTTCTTTCTGAGTGGTAAATGTTTTTTTTTTTTCATTCTACCTGTGAAAATTTCACTCCACTGGCTTCATATGTAAGTTGAGCTATATAGTTTGTGTGCAGGTTCAATGGAAGAGAATTCCATGTGGTGGGAATGATGACAGGATTTCAGCGAATGAGGAGTGGAAAGAATCATGCTGTTTATCTTCTGTAGAAAATCTGTCTCCTCATTTCTTCTTCCATATCTTCAACTTTCCTAAAATATTATTTTATGCATAGGTTAACAATTCAGATCTGATAGAAGAAAAGTGCATTCATAGGATCTTGAATTCTGATACTATTTAAAAAGGGAAAATAAACCAGGCATTTTGGCACATACCTGTCATCCCAGCTACTGGGAGTCTGAACCAGGAGGATCACAAATTTGAATTCAGCCTCAGCAATTTAGCAGGGTCCTAAGCAACTGAGACCTCGTTTCAAAATAATAATAAAAAATAACAAAAGGGCTGAGGATATGGCTCAGTGGTTAACTACCCCTTGGGTTCAATCCTTGTTACCAAAAAATAAAGAATAATAAGAGAGAGGGAGTAGGGAGAATTATGGATTTCAGGAAGACGAGAGAGAGAGAGAGAAATTTGTGGATTTTAGGAAGACCAGAAATAAGAGGAATATATCTGAGTGTGGATGGATCATAACAGAAATCAGAAATCCACAGACAAAAGGTCCTGATAAGCAAAGAAGCAACCAAAGCTTGTTTCTGCATCTGTTCTGTGAGAGCAGAATCTTACCAGGCATAGCAGACATCACAGTCTTTCTGAACATGTTGATGATTGAGAAATAATATATGAGAAACTGGAGAGAACATCAGTAAGTATAGTGTCATGGAACTTGATGGACATATTTTCCACAAAAAGAAAAAAAGGAAAAAGAAAAAATTATACTGAAACAGTAGTTGGGACCCTCAGAAAAAACTCAGGTAGGAATATTAATTAGGATAATTGGAACTTATTTTTGAAAAGTATCTTATACCTTACAATATAAGGCAAAGATGTCTGAATTCAGAGATAATTCTGCTGCCTACTTTTAATGAAATACAAGGCAAATAAAGTCAGTAGGGAATAATTAATAACTACTCAAGTATCAATGAAATACTACTGAAAGGAATAAGTTCATTCAGGCAAATATCTAAATGTTTTTCCATCCACTTCCTGTTTCTCTCAGGGGAGACATGCCCAGAGCCACATCATGAAAGACAATACCTGTTCCCTGAGCCAAGGTAGCATTGAAAGCCAGGCATTTTATGTTTAGTGTCAGCAATATTCAAAGAGGATTCACTATCAAAGAAGATTAGATCTGGGCTTTGTGAGAGAGCAAATGAATGTCACATGGTACTTTCAAAAACTTTCCCATGCTCTAAAATTGAATTCTGAAAACTCCAATGGATCAAAAAGAGGTAACAAACACTTACCATGATCTAAAGAAAATTTAACATCATTGGGATCAGACGTCTTCCAGAAACGTTGTCACTCACTTTCAAATTAGTTCTTGTATACAAACTGTTGAGTAATTTTCTTTTATCCATTTACGTAAAACCATTATCAGAAGAGTAGAGTTTCCCAAAACCCCAGTAAGTTAAGAGAGAGGTAATGGGGCTTATGTTCCTATTCTCTGCTACAGAATAGAAGGAATGTATCTGCTACACACAAGCTGAGTGAATGCAGTTGTGGGAGAATGATTTGTATAGGTGAATGATGTTTGAAATAAGGGAAGACTGGTATTTGATTTCCCTTTTGGAAGTGTTCTTATGAAATGCTTTCCTGATTCAACATCTGTGCCTTTTGGATGCAGGCATGTAACAGTCAACTTCCTACCTAAGTGGTGTGGCAAAAATATGTGAGTTTTTATGGCTCCACTGGATAATTGGAATAAGGTGAACTTGAGCTTGTCCTGAAGACACCTACCCAAGAAGGCTGCTCCCTAATTTAATGGCTGTATCAATAGACACTGGAGCTATGGAAGATAGTGGCAAGAAATTAAACTGCAATCAAATATCTCTTATGAGACAGCTGTGAATAATAAATGTGTCTCAGAAAATTTATATGTCCCTAATCCATATGGGAAACAAGGGGAGTACAGCCCTGAAGTCTGTATTAGAGAGAAAGGGCAGTAGTCAGGAGGGACTCTAAAGGCAGTTCAATATCTAAAGTAATATACTCCCCCACAGAAAAATGGGGCCTCTTTAGGAAAACTCTAAAGTAAATGAGATAAACATTAACTACCACACAAGACTAAAGATTTAAGCAAGTCTAAAGACCTGACTGGATTGTTAGGGAATGTGTCCAATATATGACTGGGTTAAGCTTTTCCCCAGGAAGCCAGTACCAAAGTAATTCAACAAGTGAAGATATATTATTATGAGGAGCATGGCCTCAGAATTAAGATTATAGATTTCAAAGGGCAGTCCCTGGGACCTTCCATCTATTATGTTCCCTGTAGTAGAAGGTCTATAAGAAACATACTCATGGCCACTTCAATAGTTTAGACAAGGCAAATGGTATCCAAGAACATGAGTGGATGTGTTGGATAAAAAATTGAAACATGGACCAGCCAATTCAGGCTGAACAGTAAAGTGATTACATCAGAGGTTGGTAAAGAGCTTGTGAGAAAAAGTGGAAGTGAATGATTCAGGACCTAGGACAGGGCTGAGCCAGGTTTACACTGAAATGTGGCCCAGTGGCAGCCAAGACCTAGACAAGAAGAGAGAAAACTGGACCTTTAAAATGTCTAAGAATGCTGTAACCATCAACTGGAAATATTTCTTTTTCATGAAAATAATTAGTTTTGTTATTGTCATTTGTTTAATTTATTATTTTCTTCTATTATCTTATTTTGCTTTTCCTCAAGGTTAGTAATTCTATAAAATATATTATTTAACCAAATACATTGGAGATAAAAAGTATTTAAAACTTCAGCTTAAAAAGCAAACTTTCATTGTGAATATTACCATGAATTTCAAAAGCAAATAATAAAACAGTATGAGTCTATTGTATCAATCACTGTCTCCCTTAATGTTCAACATACTTGTTTCATTGCCATGCCTCCACCTGTTAGTCTCTATAGAGTACTTTGAAGCATATCTAAGATATTGTATAATTTTTTTACAAAATATTATTATTATTATTAATTTTTTGATACCATTTTTACTACATTGCCTTGGCTGTCCTCAAATTCCTGATCCTTTTGCCTCAGTCTTCCTCATATCTGGGATTACAGACATATGCCACCATGCTCATCTAAGTCATTGTAATTTTAGTGTGTAGTGTGATGAATACTTCTAGGTACCTTTCCAAAATGATAGCTTTTTTTTGCTTTTTAGTCCTCCAAATCCATGACATTTGTGGATTTACAATTTCTGTTGCATGGTCCATCTGAGAGTTTAGAAGAGTGACACCAATTGTTGATACTACTTAAACATGATTTAGTTTTGATTGATTTATTGATTCTTAGATACTTATTAACTGGGTACATGATGAAAAATAGTGTTAAAATCTGATTACAAGCTGCAAAGCTTCAAGTGTTAGTTTTAAGTCCAAATACCATTTCTAATGCTTTCTATCTAAATAAAATTTGTTATCCACTAGTCTCCAAACTTCATCTGCATATTTCATCTTTGCTTCACTAATAGTATTTGGCTTATTATTTTGTTGTAAACATTAAACTTGGTGCATAAATAATGTGTTCTGCACAATAGCTGGCACTGCATGTAATGGCAAATGCTGTTATTTGCATTGAAATATAGAGAAATAACAATGTGAAGTACTAGGAAGTGAAAAAAAGGAACTCTTCTTGAGAAATTGATTAAGTGGAAATGAAATTTTCCTAGAATAATGGAGTGATGCCAGAATTATGTCTCCTAGCAGCCTAGGTAGCAAGAATTTTTCTGTGGTGCTTGGAACATTTCCCTTGCCAGATGTTTTTTGCAAAACTAATATTTTCTACTTAGTGCTGCAGATCCCCATTAGTTACCCAGTTCTAGATACTTCAAAGTATCTGTCAAAAACTCAAATGAAAGAAAGTATTTGCAAAAATATGTGATAATTAAATTATATATACAACATATGAAGAAATGTCTTATAACTCCATATAAAATATATATTTTAGTTGTTGATGGAAACAATACCTTTATTATTATTATTATTATTATTTTTTAATGTGGTGCTGAGGACAGAACCCAGTGCCTTATACATGCAAATCAAGTGCTTCACCTCTGAGCCACAACCCCAGCCCCCAACATATTTATTATGTCAGCAAGTTATCTTATGTTTCACAGAAAATATATAAAACATAATGTAAAATTCAAGCTGGCTTTTTTTGCAGAAATTGACAAGCTAATAAAAAAATTCATATGAAAGTGCAAGGATTGCAGAATAGTCAAAAAACTTTGAAAAAAAAACAAAGTTAGGGGACTCATATCTCAGACATATGAGTATCATATATATCAATGGAATGATATTGTGCATGCAGGAATAAATCCTCACACTTAAGATAAATTTATTTTGAGCAAGAGTGTCAAGATTCTGCAATTAGAAAGATATAGGCTTTTTACCAAATGGCACTAGCACAGATGGACACACACATTCAAAATATATAAAATTTAACCTCCATTATATATCATTGAAATATTACCTCAAATAGATAAAATAAATCTGAATATAAGTGTTGAAACTTAAAACTCTGAGAAAAAATGCAGAAATAAATTTGTTGTGCTCATGGGTTAGGCAATGATTCCACAGAAATGACAAATAACATGCACACACATACACAAATATAATATACATAATATGTATATGATATTTTCAAAATAAAAAACATTGATACTTCAAAGTATCTGTCAAAAATCAAATGAAAGAAAGTATTTGCAAAATATGTGATGATTAAATTATATATAGAATATATGAAGAAATGTCTTATAACTCCACAATAAAAGGAAATAATTCTAATACATAATGAGGAATGTATTTGAACAGACATTTCTCCAAAGGAAAAAATAAAAGTATAATAATAAGATAAAAGTATATTAATAAGTATTTGGCCAGTGGTGTTAAGAAAAGTATGTTCAAATTTAATATGAAAATGCAAATTAAAACTACAATGAGGGCTGGGGTTGTGGCTTAGCAGTAGAGCACTCGCCTAGCACATGCAAGGCCCTGGGTTCGATCCTCAGCACTACATATAAATAAATAAAATAAAGGTATTGTGTCCAGCTACAACTAAAAAATAAATATTAAAAAAACTACCATGAAATGCTACTTCACACTAACTAGATAGCTATAATGAAAAAGACAAAAAAATATTGTGTTGGTAAGTGTGTAAAGGAATTGGAAACTTTCTGTATTACTGTGAAAATGTAAAATGATGTAGCAAGTTTGGAAAAATAGTCTGGCAGTTACTCAAAATATTAATATAGGTGGTTTAGCAGTTCACCTTCTAGGTATATGCTCAAAATAAAGGAAAACCTGTGCACCTAAAAGCATATATGTAAATGTTCATTGCCACATTATTTATAGTAGCTCTAAAAAGGAAATAATCCACATATCCACCAACAAATTAACAGTAGAAAAAAATGTAGTATATCCTTAACCATAGACTGTTAACTCTGTCATACTCTGAAAGTAATGGGGTACTGATATGTGGAACAACATAGATGAACTTTGACAATATTACACATATAAAAGAAGCTAGTCACAAAATATCTCATATTACATATATGATTGCACATGTATGAAAGGTCCAGAATGGGCAAAATAGAGAAAAAGAAAATACTAGTATTTACCTTTGAGTACTGTAGGGCATTTTACAGTGACTGCTAAGAGAGGTATAGGGTTAATTTCAGGGGTATAAAAACGTTATAAAGTTATATTACAGTAATGATTGCTCAAATCTCTGACTACACTAAAAATGCCAAATTGTACATTATAAGTGGGTGATATTTTTTCATGTGAATTTTATCTCATTTAACTCTTGACTAAGCAAATGTGAATGCAATATGAAAAAAACAAGGGGCTTAAGGGATTTGGGGAATGTGTCTTAGAATGATTGAGATTATTATTTGGGATAATAATAATAAAGATGCCTTATTAGAACATGGGAAGCCCTTGTTAATGTTGACTGGTTGGATTCCAGAAGCATAAGTTATCTGAAACACTGGAGGATCTTTCCTAGCATAGAAAGCTTCATCAGAGAATTATCAGTTTTCTAGAGTCAATGCAATGAAGAAAAGGAGGTTAAAACTCTTTAAACTCTTGAAAAAGCCTCTGGAGTCGGGTTCAGTAAACTCTTTTTTTAAAGAGCCAGATGGTAAACATTTTAGAATTATAGATTGTATGGTCTTTGTCACAACTCTTCAACTCCGTCCTTGTAATGAGAATGAGCTATAGACAGTATTCAGGTGAATGGGTATGGTAGTGGTCTGTTCAAAAATTTTTAAATGAAACAGGAGGGCTGGATTTGGCCTGCAGACCATAGTTTGATAATCACTGCTCTAAAGAAAACTAAATATTACAGGGGTTTCTCAATTCATGTGGAATGAAATCAAACTTCTCAGAACAAAGTCTCACATATCTTACCTTTCCTTGTCCACCTTTCCAACTGCATTTAGTATCATGCTTCCCCAGTCTAGTAAACTCTAATCCCAAAGCCTGATTTCTCTGTCCAGCCACGCTAAGTTCTTTGCTGCTTCAGTGGCTCTGTACTAATTCACTCTTTCCCTGGGCCTTCACAGGTCTGAATCCTTTTGCTCTCAGCTGTCAACTCAATATCAGTTTCTCAGAAGAACTTCTTATGACTGATCTTCCTCAGTAAACACCACACGGTTCTGACCTTGTTGCTTTTTATCACAGCACCCATATAGTTTTTTTCCTAGCATTTATGATAATCAAAATCATTTTATTCATTTTGGTTCTTATTGATTATACATTTCTTACTATAGAATTAAAGTCCCATTGTTAAAAAAGCAGTCTGGCTTAGATAAATAAACTTGGCAAGTGATGTAAGATCTGTAAGCCTTAGTTTAATAAATTATGAAATAAGAATTATAAAACATACCTCAAAGATTTATTATGAAGTTACAATAGGATAGTACCTGAGAAAGCAGTTATCAGAGTGACTGGAACTCAAGAAGTGTTTAATGAAAACCAGCTGTGACTTCTGTTGCCGTCATCATCACCACTGCCATCATCATTACCACCAACATCACCATCGCTGGCAACAGCAGCATTAAGGTCTTGTGCTCTATATATGGTGCCATATGTAAAGGAAATACAAAAGCATGTAGCTCAGAGAGGAAGACTGTCAAGAAGATGACATCATCAGCTACATCATAACAAAACATCGTTTAAAAATCATGTTTAGTTATAGGGTTTTGTTGGTCAAAACTTAACAGAACAACTTCCTCTGTTCCATTGGGTCTAGGATTTTTAACTGGGAAGATAAGGCTGTGGTGAGCCTGGGGGTGATTCAATAGCTGTGAATCATCTGGAGTCATCTAGAGATGTTTTTCATACCTCATCCACATCTGGTATAGGCAGTGGTTGTTAGTTGGGACACCAGTTTGGTTGTTGGTCAGAACACATTCATTTTTTAGCTCAATGTGATCTCTTTGTCTGGACTAATTTGGGCTTTCTCACAAGATGTGGCATGTTATTTATAGCAAAAGTTCAAGACAATGAGGCCATAGTGTGTGCCCTTTTTGGTTTTATTCTAAGAAGTGATAAAATGTCATTTTCCTACATTACTTGGGGCAAACATAAAAGTTTCCTCTTCCCTCAGGCTCAAGAGTAGGTGTACAGAGTCCTACTACTAACATGGATGATTTCCAAGGTCTCATCATCCCATCAAAATCATGTGCTATAGAAGATACTTAATCAGCCCTCCCCCTAACTTCCATATGATCACTCTTCCATCAGGAATACTCCTCTCTTCATGGCCTTAATTGTTGAATCCCTAATATTCCCTTAAGGTCCAGTAGTTTTATCATGCCTTTCTTCTCACTTCTTTACTATTATCAATATATGTGCCAGTTGGATACATGGAATTACCACTAAATGAACAATGGAATAAGAAAAAAGAACAAGTGTAGAGGAAGAATGCTATGGTTTGGATGTGAGGCATCCCCCAAAACTCATGTGTGAGACAATGCAAGAAGATTTCGAGGTAAATTTCTTAGGTTATGTGAACCTTAACCCATTCAGTAAATTAATCCCTGATAGGAATTACCTGGGTGATAACCATAGGCTGGTAGGTCTGGCTGGAGCAGTTTGGCCATTGAGGGCATGTCTTGGGGTATATATTTTGTATCTGCTGAGTGGATTCTCCCTCTGCTTCCGAATCATCATAAGAGATGATTCTCTCACCATACTCTTCTGAGGAATGGAATTGGCCATCTATGATCTGAGACCTGTAAAGCCACGAGCCACCAAATAAAGTTAGCCTCCTCTAAAATTGCTCTTTTTAGTATAGCAGTGAAAAAGCTGACTAAAACAAAGAGTGATAAATATTATGACTGAGTTAAAGTAGCCAAGAGTTTTTAGACTTGGGAAGAGGGGAATAGTTTAAAGATAATATAATGTCGGGGATTTTTTTCAACCAAAATATTTCAGGGTTCTAAAGCCATACTTGTGAATGTGGTATAGGAGACTGTTGGAGAAGCCACTGATACCATGTGGAGAGATTGTGTTATGTGCTTCACCAGTGAGGGAGAGGTTTTGATGCACATGTTTGAGACTAGTGTTATTTGTCAAAATTGCCTGGAGAATAGACAATTAAACTTCATCATTTTGTTTTCTACTTTTTTTCTTTTTGTATTTTTATTTCAATAGAATTATAATAAGAAAAGACCCTTCAGAACAAAGACACAGGAATGGGGGTAGACAATGAATGAGAATCCTTAGATAAGATTGATAACATTCTAAAGACATTCTGTAGAACACTGAAACAAAATGGGCAGCACCTCTGATTTGGCTATTTTCGGACACTGGCTGTTTCCTTTCCTCTCATGGTTTTAAGCCACCTGTGCCGTTTCTGGGTTATTTCTCATTTTTTTCCTATTTTTATTTTTTCCCATATTTTCAGAGTTATTTTTTTTAGATTTCCTTCGATTTATTTTACTTTCTTGGTGAGAAATATTTTAAAGGGAATTTTTCAGAAAGGCCAATTCATCACTTTGGAATGAAGGAAGGAAGAGTGTGTTTAAAAATTACTCAAATAATGATGTACTTTTATTCAGCACAGCTCATAAACAGGAAAGCTTTTGCTCTATAGACAGGGTAATGTGGACTTCTCACAGTGTCGATTTTGGTTGATTGATTTCCAGCTTCAGGGCCCAAAGTGAACATTGTAGAGAGGGATTGAGATAAGGTGGGTTTAGCACTAAAGCATGTGCTAGATTGCTTAACTCAGGCTGGAGATAACCTGAAGTCTATTAGAAATACAGAATGAATAAGAGACAGAATAGAATAAAGTAAGACTTGGGCCTAATAAATATTTAATTATATATTACACATTACTTTATTTTCTTACTACATAGCCTGTAAAGTTCTAAATGCTAAAATTATGAGAGAGAAAGAGCATAACAGTAAGCACATAGGTGGGAGAAATTCTGGATTAGTGCAGATTAAGTGGGGGGAAATCAACAAGTGAACACTGAGATTACTTTTCATCATAGAAATTTAAACCAATAATATATTAAAAAATAGTAAAATATTTAAAATAAAAATGGCATGCACATGTGCACACACATAGCCTTACATATGCAAACATTTAATTAATCATAAGAGGTATAGAAAGTGATTACAGAATTGCATGGAATATTCAAACAAGAATAAATATTATGTATAATTCAAATTCCACGAATGAATATATAGAAGAAGTTTAATGTCACACTATTGAAACACACTATAATATTGAATGAGTATCAGACAATGACAGGATACCTTAATGTTTGTCTGATCTTTTCCATGTGTTCCAAACTTCAAAATTAAATCTTTTTGTCATGAGTCACTAAGGCATATTTGTAAATCTGGCCATAGGCAGAGTTCATGGTAGAAGTGTGAAAGAGTCATATTCTGAGGGCTCAAGCACAAAACTGGGACTGATGCAAGAAAGCCTTTCATAATTTCAACTGCCTTACATATTGCAAAGATATTATTAAAATAGTTTAAATGCCTAACATTTGCAAAAATCAGAACACTTTACTGAATGATGAAGTATTATTGGAAAGGTTGGTGGTTTAATCCAAGCTTTCAGATGGGAATAGATTCACAGATCCTTCCAGCCTCCACATACCTTGATTTTAAGTAACAGTCATGTCTATCTGCTTCTTCCCAGTTTTTGTAATCCAACTGGAAACTTCAAATAACCTTTAAAGTATAAGTAGAGTTTCCAAATTCCTTTTCATTGCATATTTTAAAATGGGATTTATTTATGGAACTTTTAATGTCTCAAAAGAAAACTTGTAAGTCCCAATAATATCATTGTTGTTCAAGCATTTCCAAGTTAGGTGAGGCTGGGGAATACTGAAGATGCCATGGAAGGAGATGTATTATTCAACTGTATAAATAATTTGTTAGTTCAGCCAAAATAATCTGAAAATATACTTTAGGCCAGACAAAGGTAGTAAATGACAGAGCAAAAATTGGAAAAGTGGATTTGGAGCAATTTTCATTTTATTATTTTGTTGATTAGCATTTTAAGGTGTTTTTCTGACAGTATGAAGTATAAGCTAATTTGAATTACAAGGGACACAACTTGGTAAGTGTGTCACACTGTTCAGTTTGGAGTAATGGAGTATTTCTTAATTTGCCCAAGTGACTCTTTTGTCTAAAACTTAATGGATGTAGGCACTTATTCTAGGTGGCAGTTGATTAAACCTAAAAAAAATTAAAAGGCTATTCATATTTGCATGTCATGGTTGTTCATACAGGAAAACCTAAGCAATCTACAAAACAAAAATAAATCTGCTAGAATTTAGCTAGACCACAGGATTCCTGATCAACATTTTTAAAAAAGTTCTCTATATTTTTTTTTTTGACTACAGTACTTTGTTTTTTTTTTTTTTAGGCTTTCTTTTAGTGTAGATTAACAAGATGAATTTTTTGATTTTTTTAATGTATCCAAAAATATATTTATTTCACCTCATTACTTAATGTTTTCTTTTATCAGGTTTTCCTATAAGATATAATTTACACGATAAACTTCACCCTATTTATTATATATTTCTGCAGGTTTTGAAAAATGCTATAGCTGTATAACTGCCACCACAATAAATATACTGAACTGCTCTATCACCCCCTTCATAATTACCCTGTGCTCTTTTGTAGTCATTCTGTTCTCCCACCCCTCATTCTTGACAACTACTGCTCTATTTTTTTAATTTGACGCTTTGCCTTTTCAAGAATGCCATATAAATAGAACCATGCAGCATGTAGCTTTTAAAATGTACTTTCTTTCACTCAGCATAATGCATTTTGGATTTCCCTGTTGTTGCTGTATCAATGTTTTTTTTTTTTTTTCCTTTGTATTGCTGAGAATTTTGCCATTGTATACTTGTATCAGTTTACCCATTACCCAATTGAGGGGTATTTTGGTTATTTTTGGTATGTGTGTTTCTTCATGTGTATCCTGTGAGAGACAGGGGGTTCTCATCCATCCTCCTCCCACCAAGCTTAAACTTTATTCTCTGGAGAGACAGGAAAGAATAATCCAGGTGAAGGTGTATACTTTCCAGAAGTTGTTACTATTCCCCTCCAAAACCTGTGCCACAAAGAAGCTTTCTCAGATCTCTCAGCCTGTCCCTGATCTTTCTTCTGACCATTGGATAGATGTGTGAAAAGGATCCTGCCATTGGTTGAGAATGTCCTTCTTGTCTGTGGTTCAAAAAGATTCTGTTTTCTCACATTCAATGGATTGCTAAATGTCGAGAACAAACTCGACAGTCTCAACCTCAACCTGTTGCAATTTGCTAAATTTCTAAATTCTTGTTAGGAGAATACTATAGGGAAACTGGAATTTCTCCTAAGGGAACAGCCATGTGTGTCCTGACTCTTTTAGGCTGTACTCGTCCTTATTAGATTCTGGGTTAATTTGTCATTACAACAGCAACTCTTTGATGTCTTTTAGAAAAGTTGTGACTTTTTAGGTTACACAGTGTGATTTGTTTTTGCTGCTATGTGTGTGGAAGCAATGTTCTTGTCAGCTTTCTACTTTGGAAAGAGAAACCAGAGAAAACCCTCCTTGCAGCAAGGAGTCTAGGTTCCTGGTTAGCCATGTGACTGTGAGGGTAAATGACAGATTCCCTATAGTGGACTAAACTGTCGTGTTTGACAGGTTTGGTGCATTAAGTGCATTTGGACTTATAATATTTTCAATATGAAATGGATTTATTGGGATATAACCCTGGTTTAATTTGAAGAGTTTGTGTATTACATTTCAACAGTTCAAATATGTTCTTCAATAGGTTTTTGTTTTCAATATTTTTTATGAAAAATAAGCTTCCCTAACCATTGTTCGCCTCTGGGTGTGTAATATTTCTTATTTATCTGGCTGTCTTTAAGACTTTCTCAATCTTTGATGTTGGGCACTTTGGTATATCTAGGTATGGTTTGCTTTTTATTTGTTTGGGATTCTCTGATCTTCTGGCATAAGTGTTGTTGACCTATAAACATACAAAATTATTTTGGCTATTACCAATTCAAAAGTACTGTGTTACCCTCCCTTTCTTATACATCAGAACTCAGTTTTCATGAATATTGGGGGTTTTTTTTGTTCCATAGGTCACAAATGTTCTACTTATATTTTTTTCTATGATATTTTTCTCTTTGTGCTTCAGTTTGGTGAATTTCTGTTGTACTGTATTATGCTTAGTTAATCCTTTCCTCTATTGAATCTGTTCTGCTGATAAGTTTTTTGATGGACTATGTGTGTGTGTATATACGTGTACACATATGTATCTATGTGTATGCATATGGGGGTGTATAAGTATATCATTGCTTTCTTTTATTTATTTATTTTTGGTACCAGGGATTGAAACCAGGGGTGCTTAAGCACTGAGCCCCACATTCTCAGTCCTTTTTTATATTTTTATTTTGAGACAGGGTCTCGCTAAATTGCTTAGGGTCTTAATAAATTGCTGAGGCTGGCTTTGAACTCATGATCCTCCTGCCTCAGCCTCCCAAGCTGCTAGGATTACACTCATGGCTACCACACCTGGCTATATGTAGCATTTCTTATACTTTTTTCTTGAAATAGTTTTTATGTATCTGTTTAAATTTTTAAGTTTTGTTCCTCATGTCACACTTGGTAAATACCATAGCTACACAGTATCTCTATTAAATAAATATAAAGTTCATCTGATGATTCCAATATCACAATTGATTATTTCTGCTATTTTATTCTTTGGTAATGTATAATATTTGCTTATTGTCTTTTACACTTCATAATTTTTATTTCATACTTGACTTATTTATTAAAAATCAAATCCATAGAGACTATTTAAATATTTATGCCCAGAAATGTGAAAGATTTTTTCTATGGTGATGTAATTAGAGGATCGAGCAAATCTAATTTATATATGAGCTTTCTGTGGCTTTATTTAGCTTGTTGTATCACGGGTTTCAAATTTTTCTTAACATCATATTATGCTCCTCTCTTGTGGTTAGTGTGAGATCTGTAATGCCAACGTTTTTCTCGGTATTTTTTCCTTTACTGGATTTCAGCAGATTCTGCATTTATACTGCACAGTGGGCTTTCTTTCCTGTCTTTTCACCCTTCTCTAGTGCTATATGGATATTGTCACTCTGTATTCATGAAGCTCCTATGGAGGGGCATTCTCTACTTCTCCTACTTCAACATTAGGCAGGCCCTCTGTCTGCTCCTCAGTGGTGGGACTCCCTCAGCATCCCTAATCTTCCTCAAACATTAAATAATTCTGTACTCTTCCCAGAATACTGTTTGTAGCATGGGAGTCTTCATTCTCTCTGGTGGCAGTAGTGGGAGAGGTGCACCTTGGGCAATGGCCTGGACATGAATGGGATTTCTGGCATTTTCCAGGGAGAGCAGAATCTTGTTACATATCTATACAAGTGACTCTCACCAGCATGGATAACTTCTGCTTCATAATAGTAAAGGGTTTGGACCACATAATTTCCCTGATTCACTCTCATCTACAGATATCTTTTTCCTGTACCTAAGAAGCATCCAAGACACAAGCAGTTTCCTCTAATAGCTGCTCACCAATTCTTTGTACTCTTTATGGTCTTAAGAGTGAAGAGGTTTACCACCCTTAAATTTACACCGATATTGTATGGCTGGAGCCCACAAAGGACCAAAGGGCTCTTTTCTGCCTCTTCAGATCTTTCTCACTAGCAGTCATTGTCTACTTAGGAAAAAGATCTGGTAAATAGCTGTAGACATCATTATATCTGGGGTTTCTAAATAGTCACACTAGCCTATATTTGGTCTTTAAGAATTCATTTAAATTTCATATGTTTTCTTCTTCCCTGCTTTTGTAGTGGTAACCACTTTTTTCTACTATTCTCCAAAAACAGAAGTAATTCATGTTTCACTCTCGCTAAGGAGAGAATTTGCACCTGTTTTATTCAGTTTACCAGGTTGTCTTGCAGCTACCTGTGGGAGGCCATCCTCACATGTGATTTGAGTTACCTCCTTGGCTGAGTGAGAGGCGCTTAGACACAGCTGTGTCAGAGCTTTCCCCACCCTTTCCCAGGTCCGTGCAGAGGCATGCCTGGCCACTGCCCTGAAGACCCAACCTTCGCCTCTGACCTTGGGATGCTGTCCCACTTAACCTTCATTGGATGGGATTTTCCCTGGAATCTTTTTGTTCCCCAATAAAAGCCCACTCCCTGGCGTGTTCTCTCTCTCTTGCTAGTCTCTTCTGTAAATCTCTCTATGGCATTAGGTGGCTGGAGGTGGGAGCTAGGAGAAGCCGTCCAGGAGCTGGTATTAAAGGTAATAAGAGTCTTGTCTCTTTAATTTAAAACTCTCTAGCAATTACTCATGTATTAAACCTTCTTTCATGAAGCCAGTGCTGGTCGCGTGGCAGAGCTGCCACTCTTGGATAGCCTAGAAATAAATTAATTGTGACTTTGTAGAGTATATGATTTCTTCTCACAGCTATAATGGAGATGTATGTTCCCAAAGCTTTCCACATCCTAGGCAGAAGTGGAAATATAATTAATTATGTTTCTAAATACTATCATCCAACCTTTTAAAAATGAATCACAAAATACCACCATTTATAATAGTTTTGAAGTGTAAAATATGGAGGGCCATTTTTATCAAAATATGCATAAGAGCTTTACTCTAAAAAGGATAAAACACTACTGAGAGAAATTAAAACCACATCAACAAATTGAAAGGGGTACCATGTTTATAATATAAAGCTCAATGTTTTTGAAATTTCTGTTTTCTAAAGTAATTTAAATGGAACTATAGTCTGAATCCCAGCAAACGATGTTTTGGGAAAGAATGGAAAATGTGTTTCTAAATTTTATGTAAAAATACAAAATCCAGATCTCACTGAAGTATTCTTTAAAGTACAAAGTTGAAGAATTTATATGAGTTAAGACTTACTATAAAATTGGAGTAATCAAGAGAGTGTAGTATTGGTGAAAGGATAATCAAGTAGAACAATGTGTCAGAATAGAGAGTACATAGAAATAGACTATCTTTTATTTTTCTAATCTCACATTGAAGTCACCTTCTCAGTAAACTTGATGTTTCTTGAAGTTATAACAGGTTCCTTGGATAAACCTTCTAACATATTCTTTCTGTATACTTGATGTACAAACTATTGTAGAATTAAATCATATTTCTATAATATTTCACTATTGTTAGTGTTTCCCATGAGGACATATATTGATAGTGTATCTTGCTCATGTTTGTGTTAAGGTTTAATAAAACAATTAGCACATAATAGGTGTATGAAGAGTACCAAATCAATGACATGTTTCTGTGTTGTGTGTAGTAAACAATTTGAGATTATTTTGGGATATAACTGAAAGTCATTTCTTGACATTTTCTAAACTAAAAGAAGAGACGTGTTCTGGAGACCACAATTTTACATCTTTGATAATGCCAACTGTTTTATTTATTGCTTTTCTCTTACTGGTTTCATCAATTCTTTAGTTTTTCTCTCTGATTGCTGTATCATTCAGTATTCCTACTTTCAAGCAATCAGAAATAAATGTTGGCTTCTTTGTTAGTGATAATGTGAAGCAAATTGTATTTCTTTAAGAGTGAACTCTTCAGAATGTACCTTTGATTTCTCCAACTTTTCAAAGTTTGCAATCCTACTGGCTTTTTTCTTACTTTTTATATTTTGAAATGATTTGAGAATCATGGAGAGGTATAAATATAATAGATTTCCTAAATATTTAATAAAATTCCATAAATATCAACATTTCAACATCCAATTTTTTGTTCTCTTTCTCTTGGATGGATGCATATGTAATATGCACACATTTCACATATGTACTTAAAGCTACACACTCATACTCACACTCACACACACACACATAATAAATGTATACATATACACCTGATGAGTTCACATGGATATGTATTGTTTGTTTGTATACATATATAATGTTCTTCAAAATTTTGTTAAATTTAAAGATGTGAATATTCTTTTAACTCTCAATTCTTCAGAATGTGTTGCTTAAAAGCAAGGATTATATTTTTATGGTTTAGATATTGGTTGACCCCCAAAAACTCATGTGTGAGACAATGCAAGTAGATTTAGACAGGAAATGGATTATGGAAGACTTAACTCAATCAGTACATTAATCCCCTGGTAGGAATTAACTGAGTATTAACTGAAAACAGATGGGTGTGACTGGAGGAGATGAGTAATTGGTGGTGTGGTTTTGTGGTACATATATTTGTCCTTGTTGAGCACAACACTCTCCCTCTCTCTCTTCTTTCTCTCTCTGTCTCCTTCTTGGAGCCATATCTTGAGCCACTTTCCTTCACCGCACTCTTCCACCGTGATGTGATGCTTTACTTTGAGGCCCCGGGAATGGAGCTGGCTTTCTATGAAATGAGACTTCTGACACTATGAGTCCCCACCTAAACATTTTCTCTTCTACTTGTCCATGTCTATGTCTTTTGGTCACAGCAGTGAAACAGCTAAAACAATATTTTTTACTTACAGTAAAATTATTTAAAGCAGGAATTACTTTGATACAATACTATCAAAACTAAAAACTTTGTAAAATTTTCTCTAATTATCTCATTAATATCCTCTTTTAGCAAGAAAACATTTCTATTTATTTCAGTATCCAGTCCAGGGTCACATAATAAAATTGGATATTAAGTCTTTCTTTCATTATTTTAATTTTTTGACTGTTTATTCTTTAAATTACCTTTTAATTTGTTTTATGGTTTTGTTTTCTTGCTTTTATCATAATTGCAATTAAAGTGTACAATTCAGTAGATATAATTGTATGAAGCACTTGATATAATTTAATTTAATTGATGATTTGAGTACTTCTCTATTGTGTTCTCATGGTAATAAATAAGCATATAACAGGAATCTTTTTTAAAATATTTGTTTCTCAACACATTTTGTCCACTACTTTTAGTTTATCATGATCATTGTCTGAAATGATTAATAATAAGATGGGTGGTTAAGTGGTGATTTCCTAATCCCATCATTCTTCTACATTTATTAATTTGGAATCTCCTAGGAAGAAGAGGTGTTCCTTTTTGCTATGTTTATCTATTTGGTATGGATTTTTATTGTTTTAATGATCTACAGCATATTATTCTCATTTTTTTTGTAAATATGGCATAGTTTGTAAAGGTTTTTCTGTCACAATCTTCAGTATACATTTGTCTTACTAAAGAATCTAAAGTATCTAGGTCCTATTAGCATGAGGTAAGTAGTTTTAAGGACTAGCAGACTGTTCCTGGGAAGCCAAAGCAGTAAAAGTTCATGCAGAATACAATATGACACAAAGATAGAGTGATGACATACTTTAGAGGCAAAATGGTAAATATCTTGCAATTTCTGCTAAGTTAAACAAAACAGTTTTTGGCTTTCCCATTTATCTCCAGATCAATAGCTGCATGCCACATGTTTTCCCTTATCAGCCAACATGATGAGTAAAATGGAAAGTGATAGGTAACATTCTTTTCTATGTACATTTCAAATCTTTGATACTGCAATCAATTTATTAATTTCCTCCCAGTCAGTTTTTCACTTTTGATATACTAGAGAAGAATTAGGTTAGATGAATGCCAAAGATTTCTATATGGTCTTTCTTAATATACTAGTCACTATTTCAACTCTGTCAGAGATGTCTTGGAAATCCTGCAAGGTGCTAATGATTGCTATTATAATATAGACTCACAACCTTGTTATCAAGGTTTATACACAAGGTATTTTGGATAATCCACTAGAGCTGTGATAATCTATATTTATGTCAGGACTCTGTTTTTTGCCTTATCTCTATAAACTCCTACACACTGATGGACAATAGATAATATTGGTCTCTATAGAGTTATACTATTAACTTTGACTATTATCCACTAATCTAAATAAATAATCTAAATCTTAAACAAATTTAGGTTACTCTGATAAAGAGTAGGATAAAAATACAAAGACAATGTGGACAAGGTAGTTTTTTTTTTCCTTAACTAAACACAACTTCTACTTTATACAGGTAGCTATAAATGAAGAATTGACTCAGGTATAAAAATGGTAGGATAGAAAATCAGTGGGATGTCTGTATATTTACTCCTGAGCACCTTATGATTAAGTGATATCCAGTAAAGAGGTTACTTTTCCTGGATCAAATCTTCTGTTTAGTGTACTGGCTTTATGCCGGTGTGTTAGCTAAGCTTGCCTTGTTTCTGTTTCTGTGGTTTAAGAAATGTTTCTGTTCAAGCCCATCTAACATACACACATCCTCATGACATCATCAGTGTCTCTTCAAATATTACCTCCCTGGTCAGAACAGCCCCAGCAGCAGTTTTCAGAGACTCTGACACTCCTTTCCCACCTGCACAGTGGGAAAGACTTCTCTAAGGGCTCATATTCTCACCGTCCTGTGGTCTCGGTCAGAGCCATTTCTGAATTTCCATCAATTGAAATATTCAGTGTACTTGTATGGCAACTCTGGTATCTCAATGAAAAGACCCACCAACAAATACAGCTTTTTTAAAAATAATAACTTTACAAAGAATACATTAGATTTATCTAATTGAACTGAGCCACTCAGGTTAGCACATTATATTCATAACACATGAATATGCATCGATATGTTGCCATTGACACATGCAGCCTGGTCTAAAATTTTGTTTTCCATCTTTATAAAATCATCCTCAGGGTCTGTTTTCATACATCTTCCACAGATTAATCCTTATTAAGTTGGCATACTTTTCAACATTTTTGCTTTTCTGGAAGTGTGTATTTAAGTTTAACTCCTCAGGCTTTATGTTATAGTTTATATGTGATACAATGGAGACTATTCCTATAGTTATAATTCTGTTACTGAGGAGAGTGCAAGAAATTGACTTTACCTTGAGAGATAAGTGCCTCATTTGAGTTGTTATGAAGAGTAAGAAAAATGTGTCATCCAGGTGAGGAAGTGTCAGTTCAACTAGTGGGGGTGATTTGGAGGAATCACAGGTTTTGAAATTCGTTATATATCTGCATTTTACTTGGTAGAACATGAACTTTAAGAAAGCATATTCTGACTTTTTACTGAGGGGACTATAGAGTCAATGAGTTCAATTGAATGGATGATTTCAGTGAATTCAATTGTCATTGCAATTTGGCAACTTACATGATAAAACCTTGAGTTGAATTGTTAGTTACCTTATCCTTTATGCTGCTAGAAATAACATATTTTTAAATTTACATGTTATCCCTTATTTTGGGTTATGTAAAACAAACCAAAACTAATTTTAGAGATTCTTCTTTGTCAATCTTTTCCTTTAATTTTTCAGTGCCCTTTGAAGCAAGCCACTCTGTGCTGCAGTTCTTGAATTACTTTTTCAGATCATGAAATTCTATCATCATAATAGCAAGGATTCCCCTTCCCCAACTTGCTTTCACTCAATTCTTTAATCATGGTTAACACAGGGAAAAATTCAATTTTCTATTTCATAACAGAGTGTCATTGACAACCAGCTGACCATCCACTAATTATAATGGGATTTTCTTTGCCTTTAGCAGTGAAAGCAAATAATCAAGCGTGTATTCCTTCCAGCTTAAGCAAGACCTTTTGTTTAAAATGTATTCTTTGTGACAAGGACTGAATTAGACAGGGTTATTACTTGTAAACAAAAGAAATTGTTTCATTTACAATAACAGAAAAAATTGGTAGTCTCTCTAGGCAAGAAGGCTGGGGAAATAGTGAGAAACCTATAGTAGAGCAAAATAAAATTGAAAGTATCAAAAATAAAGGTGAGGAGTGCCCATTCATTCCAAAGAAATGAACATTTTCAGATTGCATACTGCCCATTCTAAAGGCATCATCTAGGGATAATACATAAAGTCAACTCAGGACATTTCTTTCCTAGTGAACACGAATTGGCAACAACAGAAATGATCTTCCTGTACTCCATTAGGATATATCAATCAGACTACAATAACTTTGTAAATATTGATAGTATATATGTAGATACAATTACTTTATATATAATCATTCCATACAGTGATAGTTACTATGTTGCAGATAAAAACAAACTAGTTTAATGGTTAATCAGTTTTAGGATCCAGGCTCTGGCAGAAGCTAGTTACTTTAGCTGTCAATTATTAAGATTTGATTAGAGTAAAATAGGTTTTTAATAGATTAGTTTTTCTATTATACTTACTCCTATCTTAAATGAATTACAAAATTAAGACAATCAGAGTATTACAAGAAAAGTTTTTTCTGGTTTTGAATAAGTTAGGCATTTGTCAAAATATCCAGTTTCCATATATAACATTTTATTTGGTATTGTGTCAAAATTACATTGATGCTTTATGACATTTTATGATGGCCAAAATATCATTTTAAATTCTATGAAAACCCTTTGTCATTTATGAAATCTCTTTTTTAAATTTTAGCCATGAACAAAGTTCTACTTTTCAGTCTCTTTGTGAAGAAATTAATTACATAACACTTAATATTTTGCACATCAGTTAATAATTAATGAGTGCCCAGTGGTCTCCCAGCAGTGTGATAAGCATTCTTCTCTTTTACTATTTATTCCCAAAGTGCAGTGCTTTATTGACATGCTGAAAATCTTAGCAGTTTCACAATATGAAAACCATAATAGTATCCTTGTGAACAGTTAACACTTTCTAAAATATCCCCAAAAGCAAAGTAAAAGAAAGTGAATAATGCAAGGACAAAATCTTCACCTAATATCCACAGTTTTTAAAGGACTTACATCTACTTACTATTAAACTCATAGATGAAACTTTCTGTGGGAGTGGGGGTAGGCATCAATGTTACAAATCAGTAGGACAATAAGGCAGAAATAGAAGATTTACCTTAAAACATGTGTCTAAAATCTGAAAGTATTTCCAATTGTAAAGGACAGACTACCCCTAGAATTAGAGTAAGAGTTAAGACTACAACTTCTTTCCTTGTTGGTGGATAGGTGATGGTGAGGACCGAGGCCATAGGCTATTAGCAAATCTAGGAACTCTTGATGGCCATTCTTAGCTATTGTGACTAATTCTGCTAAGGACATTTATATATAGTATTCTACATGGTTCTATGTTTTTATGTACCTCTGGTATATTGTAAAAGGAGAATTGCTAACTTTCTAATATGGTAACTCTATGTTCAACAGTTTTAAAAATATATTTTAGTTTTCAGTGGACTTTTATTTATTTATATGTGGTGCTGAGAATTGAACCCAGTGCCTCACACATGCTAGGCAAGTGTTCTACCACTGAGCCACAACCCCAGCCCCTACAGTTAACATTTTAAGGAGCTGCTTGCTGGATTATTTTCCAAATAAGTTTTACTATTTTAAACTCCCACTATCAATGTAGGAGGGTTCCAGTTTCTCCTGAAAGCCCTTTGTGCATTTGGTACACTGCTATAAACAATATATGGGCTCTATATACTTAAACCTTGCTGAATTTGTCTTACTTTTAGTGTGCATCCTTATGATTTTATATAGGAAAGGTCACAAAATTTACTCATAGAGATGTTCTTAAGATTTCATTAATAATATTTTATTTAATTTCTTGCAGATGGCTTTGACTAGAACCTGCAGGACAAAGTCTCATAGAAGTAGCAATAGCCCATGACATTCTCTGAATTTTAAAGAAAAAGCATTTCATTATCCACCATCATCATATTAATTTAATATTTTTGTAAATGCTCCATATAAGATTTAGGAAATTCCCTTCTATTTCTACTCTGTTAATCTGTTGGGTTTTTTCCATACAAGGGTATTAAACTTTGTCAAATACCCCTTATTCATATATATAAAGTTTCTGTTCTTTATTCTATCAACTGAGTGTATTAAATCTATTTATTTTTGGATGTCATATCATCCTTAAATTCCTAGGATGAATACTACTTTACTATATAAATAATTATTTAGGGAAAAGTCCAGTGTAATGGTGTTATTAATGGTTAAGTAGCTGAGCTGTTTCTTCTCAGATAAGGCAAAAAAGAGAATATAATTATTAAGAAAATATTTTCATAGCACTTGATTATAGAATAATTTCTCATGTACTATTATTTATGCAAATAGTGATATGAGAGTTTCAATAATAATTTAAAGCAAACGTTTTAAAAGAAAGTATAGTGATTACTTTTACAAAATTTATTCTTATAGATTCTATACCTAAAAACAACACTGCCTCAGTATGTAAATTAGTATTATTTTACACTGAGATAAGCCTGTAGACCTAGGACCATTTGAAAAAAAAAACATCTAAGTACACACATAAAAATGTTATAATTCTCTTTAAACATATCTGCCTTTTGCATTATTGAAAGAGAGCAGCTGCATGATACATTCTCTATACTTAATTACAATGATAAGTCAGTATCAGATATGTAGCAAGTACTCAATAAATTTCAGCATTTTCTGGTAGAATAAATGAATGAAACATTGTTCTTTTGGACAGTACACACAATATCTAAAGTTCTTTTAGAAACACATTATGAGAATGAAATCAAAATTGCAAACTAGATAGGAAAATAGGTCAAGTTTTATTTGTGCATGTTATTGTGTGATCTTATACACACAGTCTCAAACACGTGCGTACACACACACACACACACACACACACTGACTTTTGTTTTCTTCTTCCATAGTTGGTTTCCTTGGTTAAATGATGACACTTTCCTCTTTTACTTGTCGGAGAACCAGCACCTATCAGCATGCATTCCCTTCAGTGTTCCAAGAGCAATAGTTTGTCCACAAATTCTATCACTGGAGCCTAAGCTTTTCATTTCTTATTGTCATGTTTTATTTTGCTGATTTCACTTTGCAGGTTTCTTCATATGGGTTATCAAACTTAGGGCACTGAAATTTTAGCATCTCAACCACAACTAAAGTTCAAATGAAATGAACTTGTTTTGTGGTGGAGTTAATTATATGTTAGTTACAGTTTTGCTCTTGTACAATTTTCACAAATGCAAAGCACTTTACTCCATAGAACTAATGACAAGATTCAGTGTTCTGTACTATAAAGCTTCTAAAATATAATTGGAATCTGAAACAACCTTTATGGCATTTCCAGCAAAGTATTCTATTCAAATTCTAGGGTGTGAAAGAATGATGGAAAATTTCAAGGACCTGAAAGTTACAAATGACTTCAATGAGTTAATTAGGAAATAAATTATTGAGTTAATGTGAACATTAACTTGCATACTTAAGTATTTTCTAGAATTCCCTAATGATTCAATAAATTTGAAAAGGGAAGATTTCAATATTAAAATTTTTATTAATAGATTCTATTTTTCAAGCATATACTTTATCTAAATATAAACGTTGAGGGTTTTCTATCTAAACGATTTTCTTATAACCTAGGTGTGAGCGCTTATGGTCATGTGGAGGAAGTTGTGTTCCTCCACTCCACTAATCTTTACTGGATTCTAACTTCATCATAGCAATGCATTCATGTATTTCAGGTTCTTTAAATTCATTAACAAAATTATGTAGCACTGAGACCTTGTATGCCTGACTTTTTGTGTGCTATGGTTGTGTGACCTTTTCAGTATTCTCTGGTTCATTTATTTCTGGAAATTCTTTGCAATACCACTCAAATACAGTAGTTCTCAAAGACTAGAAGCTTTAGGGTTTGTGTTTCACAACAATGATGTTATTAAGTGAAATGAAGAAAAATTGGTCAGAATATTACCAATTTTTCAATGATAAAGATAATTATTTAGTATAAGAATGGAAAGAAAAAGAGTGGATTATCAAAGTGAACCAAAATTGTAAGTAGAATCAAGGGTCTCTATTTTAGACCTTGAATCTTTGTGATCATATTCACTCACCCATTAAAAGATTTTGAAAGGCATACTCAAGGCAGGGATTTCTGGGAATTAAGCATGAATTGCTCGAAATTCAGACCTCCAGGAAACTCTAAGAGGTGAATCAGATATCCATAATCATCTGCAACATTAGATTAAGACATAGATAAAGTGCTACTGATTTTAATGAAAAGAATACTTCCAACTGTGGATTTGGAAAAGATTTCCAGAGATAATGACCGTTAGGGAAAGGATGAAAAGAAAGAATTTGGATAAATGTGGGAAAAAGAAAAGCATCTAGGCATAAAGAACAATGGAAGAATAGCTAGAGGATACATATAATTAGAGAAGCATGAAGTTTTGTTTTCAGTTCAATTTTTTTTTCTATAAAATGTTTTTTAAAATAAGAGATATTCTAGTCATGTAAGTTAAGCTTCTTGACAGATAGATAACACTGCACCTAAACTATGAATGTATTCTCAAATTTTCAAATACACTTAGAACATTTACAAAAGGTATCATATTGTGAGACATAAAGCAAATTCAATGGAATTTCAGAGGTATATTTTCCGACCACAGTGCAATAAAGTTGAAATCTAAGTTTCAAGAATATAAGTAGAAAATATTTTCATGTTTAGAAGTTAGAAATCATAATTCCTGGATCAATAAGGAAAAACACTGCAAATTAGCAAACATTTTGGACTGAATTGAAAGTTGTGAAATAAATTTGGACTAAAAGGAAAAGATACATGTACATGGGAGTAAAGAATGTCCTGAAAATAAATGATTTAGGCATCTTTCCTAAGAAGTTTTAGAAAGGGCATCACATAATTTGCAAAGAAAGCAAAATTAATGAAATCATGAAAACCCAAGTGTGAAAATTAATTAGATAAAGAAACATACAAAAGAGCTGATTACCAAAGGTGAAAGATATTCTTTGAAATGATGAATAAAGGTTTTATGTCTCTGGGTAAATTTTTAAATGAAAAGAAAAAATATGTTATTACTGCAGAACCTGTAGTTCTGAAAATTTGTCAGTGAATTTTATATTATAAAAAGTACATCAAATTAACAACTTGGAGGAAATAGAAAAAAAAACCTGTATTTTTAGATATCCGCTATAAACACAAACTTACTTTATAAAGAATACAATTTAAAATATTCCAAAATAGAAAATATTCATAATGTACCTTAAAATCAATATTTAAGAACCCTCCACACCACAAAACTCCATTGGGAGAAGTTAAAATATGATATAAGTAACTGAAGGCATAAACTATGTTGATGGCATGGGATATTCAATACTATGTTAAGATAATTTTACCGAATTGATATGTAGAATCAAAGCTATTCTCTCTCTTTTTTTTTTTTTTGGTACCTAGGATTAAACTCCGGGGGTAATTAACCAGTGAGTCATATCCCTAGCCCTTTTAATTATTTTATTTAGAGACAGGGTCTCACTGAGTTGCTTAGGGCCTCCATAATTTACTGAGGCCTGGCTTTGAACTCGAAATCCTCCTGCCTTAGCATCCTGAGCCTGTGGTATTATAGATGAGCATCACAAAGACCAGCTGAATCAAAAAAATTATAACACAAATACTTACAGTTTTGTTTTTGGTGGAGTTTATCAAGCTAATTTCCAACCTTACATGGAAATCTGGCATGACAATAATATGATAGATGCTATTACAAAAGAAGAGCCTATACTATCAAATAACATTGTGTATTTCATAGTTTTAACAATTAATTATAATTAACAAGATAGTATGTTTGGTGTAGAAAGAGACCAAAGAAAAGAAGATACTGTACAGAAAACATCTTACTTGTTTTAGGGAAAAGATGATAGTGTACACTATTGATCAGTATTTTTAATAATGTTGGTTAGGTCACTTGAATATCTATACATTAATAGTAGCCATTCTTCTACTATATTTTACTGTGCACAGTAATCATTCCCATATTGATTATGAATGAGAATTATATAATTTAACATTTAAAATCAGACAATCTTGAAAATCTAAAGGAATACCACTCATAATTACACTGTGAAAAAATAAGTCAAACCTGGAGACTTTGAATAGAAAACAAGAACATGTGTTAATACTAAATATAGATGTGAAAAGGAAAGGCAAAGCAATGAAATTTTCAGAAAATAGTATAAGAATTTTCTAATGATCTTGGAGCAGGCAAAAATTTTGTCATAAAAATCAACTCACAAATATATCAACTTTTCTACTTAATAAAATTACAAATTTTCTTGGATAAGAAGACACCATTAGGAACTAGGAATATAGCTCAGTAGTAAAGCACTTGCCTAGTATGTGTGTGAACCTGGTTTTGATTCTTAGCACTGACATTAAAGAAATAAATAATCCTTTTAATGGAGGGAAAAGTTGGCAAAGAACTCATTCTTTAAAAATAAGAAAAAATCAACTACTTGAAAAAAAATTCTATCTCATAGAAATATAGGTGAGCAGTGTTAACAGGAATTTTAAAAAAAAATGGTCTATAAGAATTGGAAAGGCTGTTAAATGTTATGGTCATTGGGGAAATAAAAATTAAAACTGAAATTTAGCAGCCTACCATTAGGGTTAGAATGAAAACTATAGTCAATGCCAAGATATTCTGACCTGTAGATCAATGAAAACTCTCAAGCACTGCTAGTTAAAGTGTAATTTGGAATACTACTTTGGAAAACAACATCTACCAAAGTCAAGCATATGATAAAACTATGAACTAGAAATTCAATACTTATGCATACAATAGAAATATATTTAAATGTATGTAAAGAGAAATGAATGAGAATTCTCAGAAAAGCATTATTCAGAAAAGTTCAGATTGAAGCAATTCAAAAATATTTCACCTGAAGAACAGATACATTATATATTATGTATCATTATAAATTATTGTGACATAATCTATATTGTAATAAATAATGAAGTTCTGTAATTACATTTTTGTACTTTTCTGTAAAGTATTATGCTTCACAATCTAAAAAATAAAATAATCAAATTAACAAACAAAAAATACCTCAGCATTAATGTTACATGTAAATCTCCAAATAACTGTAACTGATGCCTTCTATTAAATGTTTTCAGAGAAAGATAGACAGGACTTAGAAGTAAATGCACAATGTTAGGTTATTTTGAAAATAATAAAAAAAAATCATTGAAGTCTGAATTGAAAGAAATCTGTTAAAACTGAATACAACCCAATTTATTCAAGAAATTAAATCAATAATTAATAATTTTCAAAAGCAGAAAGCACAAGATTGTGATGATTTCATTGGTGAGCTCTACCAAACATTTAACTCATGATAGCTACTATCTCTAAACTATTTAAGTAAATAATAAATCCCCACAATCTTAATCAGAAAGTGGAAGCATAGAGAATGCATCCTAATTCATTCCATGAGGCCAGCCCAATACAAATCCTGACATGATATAACAAGGAAGAAAATAACAGATCAATATTTATCATAAGTATCACAGAAATATTTATATACCTAAACCATATGAGTTATATTTCAGGTATGCATGGTTGCTCCAATATTTAAATGTAACTAGTGTGATCTAATATAGTAATAAGTAAAAAGAGAAAAGTTACATAACAATATCAATAGATACATTAAAAGCACATGAAAATTCAATCATGTTAAAAATTTAGAAAGCATGGCATGGTGGTACATGCCTGTTATCCCAGCGGTTTAGGAGCCTGAGGCAGGGTGATTGCAAATTTAAAGTCAGCCTAGCAACTTAGAGAGATCCTGTCTCAATAAATAAATAAATAAATAAATACATAAATAAATAAATAAAAATAGAGGGTTGGGGATAAGGCTCAACGATTTAGCAAACCTGGGTTCAATACTTGGTATCAAAAAAAATTTAATATATATATATATATATATATATATATATATATATATGAATAAACAAACAAACAAACAAACAAAAAACAAATGAGAAACAATCAAATGCCTAGGCAATACCTATAATAATTATTATACTTAATGATGAGAAGCTGAATTTTTTTAAGATTGGCAAAAGAAAAATTGTCCACTCTCACCAATTTTTATAACATTATACTTGTAGTCAGTTAATAAAATAAGGCAAAACAAGAAATAAAGTTGTATGATAGAAAAGAAAAAATAAAAACTGTTTGCAGCTGGTGTGATTATGTATGTAGAAAACTAACAATTCAACAAAGTTTTCTTTATCTCATATAATTGATATGTCTTTTTTTCTTTGCACAAAGGACTTAAAATAGTTGTTTTCATAATTATACATCCAAAAATGTCCCCAAAATGCTGATATACTAGACAGAGAAAGATTACAACAGGGGTATTAAAACTGGGCACAGGATTTTTTCAGGGTACTCTTTTTACCATCATAGGTGATGAAAAATTGCAACAAAATTAGGCTTATTCAGGAAAAACCTGAAGGGGAAATACTGTTTTTAGCAATTGATGAGTCCTTTTTATAAAACAAAACAAAACAAAACAAAAAAACAAAACAAAATGAAAAATACCCCTATCAGTTTCATGAATAAATCCCAGATAAAACAAACAGAAAAAAACCCTCACATACATGATTCACTTCCCTCCCACACCCAAAATATTTAGGATGCAACGTTCATATTCAAAGTCAATTAATTCTCTATTAGCAATTAAAAATTAGATTTGAAATTAAAATATAGCATAATTTTTGTTATTATTCAAGGAGAAAAATAAAGAATGTCCTTAGGTATAAATCTAATAAAATATGTATGAGATCTATATAAGGAAAAAATTAAGTTAAGGATAATCTAAATATTAAAAAAGATCTGCAAAATAACCTGGAAAAAGACTTTATCCAAAATATACAATGATGTTTGAAAACTTGAAAAAAAAAATGGAAACCACAAACCAATTATCATGGTTTGTGACATAGCAAATGTCAAACAATGCACTCTTTGACTCAGCAGTTTTACCTTATACCAGACAAAAATTACAAACTTTCTTCAGTAGATGTTATAAGATCTGTAACATTATTTTTTGTTATAATAGAGAATTAAAGTTGACACACACAAACATATATATATATATATATATATATATATATATATATATATATATATGCCAATAAAAAATAAATATTTTTATTAAAAAAGGAACTATAACTTCAGCATCAATATGACAAAACTACAATGATAAAATATTTAAGAATAAAAGTTTTCAATGAGTCTGTTTTATAATACCACATATATATGGTGTTTGTATATATGTATACACACACACATACACACACACACATTTGTCTCAATATATCAATGTCCACATATGCTGTCGTTCTGGTCACTGATGTGGTCAGTTAATCACTCGGCTATCTCAGTCGCAGAAGATAGAGACGTGAAATCAACACACAGACAATGGGAGACGGTGAGAAAAACTGGCTGATGGCAACCCAGCTAATGTCCAATAGCTCAGTTTATTTTTGGAATGTATACAATTGTTATAGGGTTTGGGTGGGGCGTGCCCAAAGCAAGATGGTATCCATAAGCCAATCATCTTATGATTGATGTAAGCACACAATGAGGATGCTCTAAATATTGCTATCATCAGGAAGGGTCTTTGTCCCTAGGGGAGGGGCCTTTCTAAGTTTGGAGTTTCATGCCTGAAGATCCTGGCTATCAGTTTCCTGGCCTGGCAGCTTGGCAATGCTAACCACAAGGATGTGGTTTCACTAAGGGCTCGCTAGAGCAGAGCATCCCAACCTGCAGGTGTTCCTATCAGGCCTGAATGAGTGTAGATTCTTCAAGCAATTTGAACTGCTCATAGCTGCTAGCTGTAAAATGAAAGTTATTCCAACACACATATGTAATTGTAGAAAAAAAAAACATAAATTGACATTTAAACAACAAATTTGGGGTATGGTTACCTATGTGGAAGAGAGATATAAGTAGTCTCAATGGGAAGTATGTTTTGTTCCTCAAAACAAGAAAAGTGCTACAAAATGCAAAGCTAGCATAGAACTGAGCAATGCACATAACATTCGTTTAATTATTGCAATAAAATATAACTATCAATTATATATAGTAGTAAAATATTTGGGTAAATTTATAATGTATGAATATAGAATGATTCTAATACATGCTGTTCAATGATTTTAAAAATCAGCTGTAGAGTTGTATGTGATTTTTATCATAGAGAAATAATTCACAAGTAAATTCTGATTTTTTTTCATATGCTTAACATTATAGAAAATACTGAATAGTATTCCACTAGTGTTTAACCCCTTGAGAGAATAGTAAGATTAGGTGGGAAAATCTTGTTTCAACTATAGGTTTTATTGTTTATTTTCCTTTTTCCTACATAATTCTTATAAATAAATAAATAAATGTTTCACTTAAAAGGGAAAAATATTTGATTTTGTTGGGAGAAAAGATCATGAACCAGAGATCTTAGACAAGTAGCTTCAAAATTATTTTGTAGTGTCAACACTTTTAGGATCCTTAGGACTCAGATTTCTTGCTATAAAATGATGGATTTGTCTGGATAAACAGTAAAGATCTCTCTAGTTGACAAAATGTCTTTGAAGCACACTGATTTGGAAATGTTCCTTGGCATGTTTCCACATGCAGAAGAGTCTCCTCTAATACATTGCTCAAAATCTCGGTGGCACTCATGGCTAGTGGTTTACAGGAAATAGCTTTTTTTCCTCTTTAGCCACTCCTTAGTCCTATTTGTGGCTTAGGTCTATTTCTTCAGCCCTCTGCTCTCATTCTATTTGTTTTCCTGAGTTCTCTTGGAGACATGTCCTACATATAAGGTGATAATACCTTAATCTCTCACCCTCAGCTCTATGGTCCATTCCAAACTCATTCATGCATCCAACTACTTACAGGAATTTTCCACTTAGAAGCCTGCAATTAAATTTCCTGGAAATATTCCCATAAATATATACTGAGAGTTTCTCAAGCAAATAGTAAGTTTCCTAGAAGCTCCTCTGCATTAATCAGTATTCAATTCCTCATCCTGACCTATTGCTGTTTCTTTCACTTTCTCTTATATTAGGCTCTCATCATTTCTAGCTTTGAGTTTTGCAATAATTTCTTGCTTTGAGTTTCCTAGACTAACCTTAGTAGAACTTCCTTATCATTGAAAGATCTTTCTATATCACAGACCTGATCATGTTATTCATTGCCCACAAATTTTAATATCTCAAATAGCATTCAGAACTTAATAAAATCAGTTGGATGTTTTAGCCATCTAGGGTTGCTATAACAAAAAATATCTTAGACTGGATTGCTTAAATAACAAAAATGTTATCTTCACATTTTTGGAAGCTGAGAAGTCTGTGATAAAGGTGCCAGTGGATTCAATATCTATTGTGAACCCTCTTCCTTGTTCACAGAGGTTTACCCTCTTGATTTATCTTCACAAGGCCAAGAGAGGTATCATCTCTCTCCAGGGCAATAATCTCAAAAAGGATCCATTGCCATGACTTAACTATCTCCCAAAGATCTCACCTCCAAAATCTATCTCATTAAGTTAAAACTTCAATGTATGATTTTGAGGGGCACAAAAGCATTTGTTCCATCCATATATTACAATAAAAATCTGTCTTATCATAGGATTAATATACAGAATATGTAAAGAACTCATCCCCCTCTAAAAAAAATCCCCAAATAACCAAATAAATGAATGGGTAATTTAACTAAACATGTAATTCTCAAAAAATGCAAATAGCCAATATATAAAAAATGGTCAACATCTTTAGCAATTAGAGAAATGCATGTCAAATCTACACTAAGTTTTTATCTCAGTCCAGCCAACAAGAATACAGATAGTAAAAATTGCTGGAGAAGAAGTGGAGAAAAAGGAATACTTTTACACTTGATGGGATTTTAAATTATTCTAACAACTATGGAAATTACTATGGCAGTTCAAAAGACTAGGAATGGAACTATATGACCTAGATATGCCACTTCTTGGTATTTGTCCTAAAGTCATCATATATTGACACAAGTACACCCTTATTTATAAGAGCACAGTTCATTTGTATAGCCAAACTATGGAACCAGATTTCTATCAATGGATTAATGAATAAAGAAAATGTGCTATATATACACAATAGAACTTTATTCAGCTATAAAGAAAAATGAAGCGATTTAATTTGCAGGAAAATGGATGGAACTTGAGAACATTACATTAAATGAAATAAGCCAAACTCAGAATGCCAAGTGTTGTATAGTATTTTTCATGTGTGGAATCTATACAGGAAAAAGAAATATAGAGGTTTAGGGGTATCTTATGAAAATCAAGGGGAGATTAATAAAGTAGAGGAGAGTTTTCAGGGGAGATGGAAGGAGAGAGAAAGGTGACATACTAGAGAATGACATTTGCCAAATTGTATTGTTGTATTGTACACACATAGAAATATGTAACAATGAATCCCACCATTATGTGCAATTATAATTCAACAATTAAAAATATGTAAAAAATAACATAGTAAAATATTTAAAATTGAAAAATCAAAAATAAAAATAAAAAATATTTCTGCTTCTCTAGTCTTATAGTCTAGGACTGCTGTTTCCTTTCTTCTAAAGATAATGTTTGGAGTGAAAAGCTCATATAGCAGATTTTTAAAGCTATGTTTACTGATGTCTAAATTACCTCATACATTTACCTTGCAAAATTGAGTCAATAGAAAATTTTTAATTTAATAATTTTAGTAAAGTTTAGCTACCATCGCCACAAACTATTTTTTTTATTATTTATGTCACATTAGAATCTTATCTTGATTGTTGTTCTTAATCATACACAAGTCTTAGGCAACCTTGATCTGCTTTTCAGTCATATAAATAATCTTCCTTTTTCTGGAGAGTTCACATAGTCAATATTATACAATATGTAAAATTCAATATGTAACCTGTTTTTAAGGCTCATATATGTTGTAACATGTATCAATCAGTATTTCATCCTTTTAATTAATAAGGAGAATCCCACTGCATGAAGGACAACATTTTGTTCATGCATACACAGCTGATGAATTGTTTCATTGTTTCTAGATTTGAGCTAACATGAAAGATGCAGCTAAGAGTATTTGTTTCTAATTCTTTGTGTGGAGAGGTACTTTCACTTCACTTGGATAGAATCCTAGAAGTGAAAATGCTGGTCATATGGTAGATTTGTTTAACTTGAAAAAAACTGACAAAACATTTGCCAAAGGGACTATATAATTAAATACTTATCTCTGCAGTCCATGAACATTCCAATTTCTTTTAATCCTAACTTTCTATTAACTATTTATTTCATTATTGATCTTCTATTGATATATAGCATTATGCCATTTCGTCTTAATTTATATTTCTTTACTGAAGAATGATATAGAACACATTCATTTGTATGGGCCTGCTATTTGTATGCCTATGGAGAAATATCTATTCAACTTTTTAAAGTAGTGATTCTCTTATAGAAATTGCTTGTCTTGGGGGAGATCCAAGATGGTGGGCCAGAGGGAGGTGGCATTCTGTGTTGCCCCAAGACCTGGGACTCAGTAGTGAGAATACTGCTTCTCTGCAAGAGAGAGAGGACATCCACACAGCTGCTCCCATGCAGGAATCATTCCATGAAGGTCTCTAAGCCTCATCATCAGAGTAGTTTTCCCAACTACTGGCCCATGCAGGACTACCATGTGACTCAGCAGGACCACCATTATCAGCAACTGTGCAGAACTTTTGGCCATCCACCAAAGCAGAAATCCCTGATGCTGCTCCCATGCAGTATACCTGGCAGCTACCCACACACAGGAACTTCAGCTGCAACTCTCAGGTAGACCCCCATATACAAACATGGGGATCCCCTGGTCTCCTCCATCTTGGGACTCTGCAGCAATGGAGATAGCCCCCTATGCACAGTAGGCTGCCTGCACTTTGGGACATTGCACTGACTCTGAAGACAGCTGACAGCCACACACTGCATGCCACAGAGCTCATCCCTTAACACATAGTCCAACACCATCACCTGGCTCCACCCACCTGACTCAACATCCCATCACTGAAAGCAGCCACCACCATCTTGGGTCACGTTCATCACCATCTTTAGTGGAGGCAACTCTGGCTGGCTGGGTAACCATAGTTTCTAACTCCCCCTTCTCCACAATAGCCGCTAACCTGGCACAGTGACTGCACAATACAAAACAGCTCGAAGCGGATGGTGTGCAGCGCTCAGAGGGCCACAAACAAGACTCCCTGAGAGAAAGGTCCCTTATTAGGAAATAGAAAGGGAGAAGGGGAGTGTGATACAGTTTAGAGACTAACATAGGGACCAGGAACTGGGAAGTCTTCAGGCAAGATAAGAAGATGAAATCAGGCACCCTGGTGGGCCCCGAAAGAGATCCTTGAGATGCAGTCTCCCTTTGGGGATTGGTGGGTGCCACACTTCACTTCCTGGTGCCCTTCATGCAAGACCAACCCTCCTACTCTGTTTATCTTCATCATCCTGATGGCAGAGATACCAGCTAACAACAGAAGACCCCACCTAATGGATGAGAAGGGAAGCAGGAAAGATATTGATCTCCAACCAAAACAAACCTTGTTTCTTCCTTCCAGATTTTTTTCCTTCTCCTTCTCTATTCTCCCACCATCACATCCCCAACATGTGTAAAACCAAGTATTTTGCATGAATTAGGATACTGAGGACTGGGATGTCTGGGTTGTATTGTATATTCTTTTTTTTTCTTTCTCTGATTTTCACTATTTTAACATTTTTAAAATTTATATACACACACACACACACACACACACACACACACACATATATATATATATATATATATATATATATATATGCTTTATGAATTCTAATGTCTTCCCACTTACTTCTCTACCCAAAATTACTTAATTTCTCTTCTACTAACCTTCTTTAGATTTCTCTTTCACACTTCCTAAGATCTAATAACTCTATGTCCTCACCTCCTACCTCCTCAGCATATCATCCTATACCTCACCCCTGGTTCTTTGTCCACCTTCAGAAACTGTAAACCTTTTCACAAACCTACTGATAATAATTGAATTCACCATTTCTGTACATTTTGAACAAACTGTAAATGTCTTAATAGCAAATATTTGATTTAAGGTTGTATGTTGTTTATATTGGGATCTGTTAACATTGTGCTTTCCCTCAAAAGAGAGACAATGGAATCCAACAGGGGCACTGTAAGCCTATAGGGTAAAAATGGACCCACAGTGCTAGAAGGGAAGAGACACAAGCAACATGAAAAGTCAAGGAAAGAAAGTTCTGCAAACAAATCAATATACCACACTATTAGAATCCATGGGCATCATGGAAGAAGAAATTACAGAGAAGGAGTTCAGAATGTACATAATGCAAATGTTCTGTGAATTCAAGACAGCAAATATAAGCAGCAAAAGATTATTTCAATAAAGAGTTACATAAACAAATACAGAAAGCAAAAAAAAAAAAAAATTACTCCAATAAGGAGATAGAGGTTCTAAAAAAACCAAACAGAAATTCTTGAAATGAAAGAAACAATAAACCAAACTAAAAGTTTAATTTAAATCATCACCAACAGATTAGACCACTTGGAAGACAGGACTTCAGACAATGAAGACAAAATATATAATCTTGAAAAGAATGTTTATCACACAGTGAAGATGGTAAGAAACCATGAGCGGAACATTCAAGAATTATGGGATAACATAAAATGACCAAATTTAAGACTTATTGGGATAGAGGAAGGCATAGTGTTCCATACCAAAGGAATGAGCAATCTATTCAACAAAATAATATCAGAAAATTTTCCAAACATAAAGAATAAATTGGAAAACAAAATACAAGAATCTTATAGGATGCCAATTGTACAAAATTACAAGAGATCCACACCAAGGCAAATTATAATGAAAATACCTAACATACAAAATAAGGAAAGAATTATACATGCTACAAGAGAAAGGAATCTGATTATATAGAGGGGAAACCAATTAGGTTATGTGCAGATTTTCCATCCCAGACCCTGAAAGCTAGAAAATCCTGGAAGAACATATATCTAGCTCTGAAAGAAAATGGAAGCCAGCCAATAATCTTATATTCAGCAAAATTTTTAGATATGATGATGAATTAAAAACTTTTCATGATAAACAAAACTTAAAAGTATTACAACTAGAAAACCTGCCCTAATAAACATGCTTGACAAAACATTCCATGAAGAGGAAATGAAAAACAACAATGAAAATCAGCAGAGGGAGGTATTACCCTGAAGAAAAAACTAATCAAAGGAAAAAAAAACAAGTCAAATTAAATAACAAAAATGGCAGGGAATACAAATCATGTCTCAATAATAACCCTCAATGTTAATGTCTTAAAGTCACCAATCAAAAGACACAGGCTAGCAGATTGGTTTTGAAAAAAGACCCAATGATATGCTGGCTCCAAGAGACTCATCTCATAGGAAAAGACATACACAGACTGAAGGTGAAATGTTCCATGAAAGCATACCACTCACATGGACTGTGGAAGTAAGCAGCAGTTTCCATCCTCTAATCAAATAAAGTGGATTTTAAGCTAAAATTAATCTATAAGGATAAAGAAGGACATTACATACTGCTCAAGTGAACCATATACCAACAAGTTAACAATTATAAGAATATATACCCCCCAAAATGGAGCATCTATGTTCATCAAACAAACTCTTCTCAAGTCCAAGAAGCAAATTGAACACAACACAATAATTCTTGGTGACTTTAACACACCTCTTTTACCACTGGATAGATCTTCCAAACAAAAGCTACACCAAGAAACTATAGAACTCTAAAACAATCAATAACTTAAACTTCATTGACATATATAGGATATTTCATCCATCAAAGAGTGAACAGACTTTCTTCTCAGCAGCACATAGATCCTTCTATAAAATAGACCATATATTATGCCGCAAAGCATCTCTTAGCAAATACAGTAGAGATACTACATTGAATTCTATCAGATCACAATGGAATGCAATTAGAAATCAATGATAAAATAAAAACTACTCCAACAACTGAAGACTAAATAATATGCTACTGAATGAATAATGGGTTGCAAAAGATATCAAGAAGGAGTTTAAAAATTCTTAGTGGTAAATGAGAATGCTGATACAACATATTGAAATCTCTGGGACACTATGAAGGCAGTACAAAGAGAAAATTTCATTGCATGGAGTTCATTCCTTTAAAGAAGAAAAAATCAGCAAACAAATGACTTAACTTTACACCTCAAAGCCCTAAAAAAGGAAGAACAAATCAACATCAAAAGCAGTAGAAGATAGAAAATTATTAAAATCAGAGGTAAAATAAATGAAATTGAAGAATAAAACAATTGAAAAAAATGACAAAGCAAACATTTGGCTCTTTGAGAAAATAAATAAGATTGACAAACCCTTAGCCATGCTAACAAAGAGAAGGAGAAAGAAAACTCAAATTACTAACATAAATGATGAAAAAGGAAATATCACAACAGACACTACAAAAATACAGAAGATAATGAGAAATTATTTTGAAAACTTGTACTTAAATAAAATAGAGAATATTGAAGGCATCAACAAATATCTAGAGTCATATGATTTGCCCAAACTGAATCAGGATGACAAACACAATTTAAACGGATCAATTTAAAATGATGAAATAGAAGATACCATCAGAAGCCTACCAACCAAAAAAAGCCCAGGACAAGATGGATACAGAGCTGAGTTCTACAAGACCTGTAAAGAAGAACTAATACCTATATTCTTCAAATTATTTTGTGAAATAGAAAAAGAAGGAGTACATCCAAACTCATTCTATGAGGCCAATATCACCCTGTTTCCAAAACCAGGTAAAGACACATCAAATAACAAAAGTTCAGATCAATATCTCTAATGAACATAGATGCATATAAAATGAATATAAAACCATATCATAAAGATCGTGCACCATGATCTAGTGTGGTTTATTCCAGGGATGCAAGATTGGTTCAACATATTAAAATCAATGAATGTAATTCATCACATCAATAGACTTAAAGATAAGACCCACATGATTATCTCAATAGATGCCAAAAAAGCATTCAACACAATACAGCACCACTTCAAGTTCAAAACACTAGAAAAACTAGGGATAATAGGAACCATATGTCAACATCATAAAAGCTACCTATGCGAAGCCTCAGGCCAACATCATTATAAATGGAGTAAAATTGAAAGCATTCCCTCTAAAACCTGGAACAAGACAGGGATGCCCTCTTTCACCACTTTTATTTAACATAGTTCTTGAAACACTGGCCAGAACAATTAGACAGAGAAAGTAAATTAAATGGAAATGGATAGGAGAAGAAGAGATCAAATTAGCAATATTTGCTGATGATATGATTCTGTATCTAGAAGATCCAAAAATTGCACCAGAAAACTTCTAGATCTAGTAAATGAATTCATCAAAGTATCAAGATATAAAATCCACACCAATAAATCAAAGGCATTTATGTATATCAGTGAAAAATCATCTAAAAGGGAAAGGAGAAATATTATCCCTTTTACAATAGCCTCAAAAAAAATCGGGAATCAACCTAATGAAAGAGGTGAAAGACCTCTACAATTAAAAGTATGGAATGCTAAAGAAATAAAATAAAGAAGACCTTAGATGATGGAAAGATCCACCTTGTTCTTGGATAGGCAGAATTAATATTGGCAAAATGACTATACTATCAAAGGCACTATACAGAATTAATGCAATTCCAATTAAAATCCCAATGACATTCCTCATAGAAATAGAAAAAGTAGTCATGAAATTCATCTGGAAAAATAAAGTTTCAAAAATACTAAAGGAATTCTTAGCAAGAAGAGTAAAGCAGGTGGCATCACTGTACCAGACCTTAAACTATACTACAGAGCAATAGTAACAAAGACAGCATGGTATTGGCAACAAAATAGACTGGTACAGAATACGGGACACAAAGACTAACCCCCATAATTACAGTTATCTTACATTAGATAAAGGTGCCAAAAATATTCATTGGAGAGAAGATAGCCTCTTCACCAAATGGTGCTGAGAAAACCTGAAATACATATACAACACAATGAAATTAAACCTCTATCTCTCACCATGCATTAAACTCAAATCAAAATAAATACAGTACCTAGAAATTAAACCACAGATGCTGCATCTATTAGTAGAAAAAGTAGGCCCAAATCTCCATCATGTTTGGTTAGGCCTCCGACTTCCTTAATAAAACCCCATAGTGCAAGAACTAAAATCAAGAATCAATAAATGGGATGTATTTAAAGAAAAAGCTTCTTCTCAGCAAAAAAAAATAATCAGTGAAGTGAATAGAGAGCCTAGATCTTGTAAGCAATTTTTGTACATGCACATCAGATAGAGCACTAATATTGAGGATATATAAAGAACTCAAAAATTTAAACATACACACACACACAAAAAAAAAAAATACCCAATCAATAAATGGGCCAAGGAACTGAACAGAAACTTCTAAGAAGATGATATACAATCAATCAGCAAACATATGAAAAATTGTTCATCATCTTTAGCAATTACAGAAATGCAACTCAAAACTAAGATATCATCTCACTCCAGTCAGAATGGCAGCTATTAAGAATATAAACAATAACTGTTGGCGAGCATGTGGGAAAAAACCACACTCATACATTGATGGTGGGACTGCAAATTGGTACAGTCAATATGGAAAGCAGTATGGAGATTCCTTGGAATATTGGGAATTAATAAACCATTTCATCCAGCTATCCCACTCCTCAGTTTATACCCAAAGGAAGTAAAAATACTACAGGACACAGCCACATCAATGTTTATAGCAGCACAATTCACAGTAGCTAAACTGTGGAACTAACCTAGATGTCCTTCAGGAGATGAATGGATAAAGAAAATATGGTGTATATACACAATAGAATATTACTCAGCATTAAAGGAGAATAAAATCCTGGCATTTTCAGGTAAATGGATGAAGTTGGAGAATATAATGCTAAATCAAATTAGACAATCACAAAAAAATGCTGAATGCTTTCTCTAATATAAGGAAGCTGATTCATAATGGGCTAGGGAGTGAGCATGGGAGGATTCCACAAACTCTAGATAGGCAAAGGAATGAGGGGGAAGGGAGGGGACATAGGTGTAGAAAAGATGGTGAAATGAGATGGACATCATTACCCTAAGTACATATATGAAGACATGAATGGTGTGACTATATTTGAATACAACCAGATATATGAAAAATTGTGCTCTCTATGTGTAATATAAATTGTAATGCATTCTGCTGTCATACATAACAAATTAGATTTAAAAAAGAAAAAAAGAAATTACTTGTCTTCATAACTGTGTTCTTTCAATATTTTGGATACAATTTTTTTTCAGAGTTCTTATGTTGTAATATATTCTCCCAATTTCTGAACTGTTTATTTTGTTTTCTTACTCTGTTTTGAAACAAAACATTGATAATTGTAAAGAGACCTATTTTTTTTCAAATATGATGAATACTTTGAGAGTCATATCTAAGCATGGTTAACACAAGTTCATGAGGATTTTCATATATACTTGTTCAGAAGTTTGGAAATTTTATCTTTTACATTTGTGTCTATAGTTCTAATAAATTTTTGTGCACAGTTTGAGAAATGGGTGAGGACTTTATAGTTTTTTTTTTTAATTTGATTTTTCTTTTCTTTCAAAACTATTTAGCAAAAGGATGACGCATTACCAACTGAATTTTTTGGCATTGATTGTTCAAAAATGGACACTATTTTGTGAAAATTCTCTTAACTATATAAAGAAAACAAATTACAAAGTGAAGAAAAATATTTTCAAACCATATATTCAACAGAAAAATCATATCTAAAATAGATAAAAACTCTAAAAGCTCAACAATGGGCCAAAGATATGAACAGATATTTCACAAAATAGGATATCCATTGACAGAGTGAAAAGATATTTAACATCATTAGCCATTATAGAAATGCATTAGAATCACAAAATTTATTAATTTGAATAAATTTTTAAAAATGTAGTGATAAACTCAACTGCTGGTTAGGCTGTGGAGAAAGCTGATTAGTCATATTTAATTGGTGACAATATTAAATGATATAATCACTAGGAAATTATTTTGCATATAATCTAGAAACTATACTTATTAGATATTTATTTCCCAGAAGCAAAAAAAATATTTTTATGCAGAAATCATCATACAAATACTCACAGTAGCTTTTCTCAATATATCCTTGAATCAGAATATACTTACACAACTCTGGCAAATGGTTAAACAAATGTATTATATCTATACTGCAGAATACATATCAGCAATTAAAAAAATGGAATTATTAATAACTACAACAACCTTAATAAACTTCAAAGAAATTATGCTGACTAAAACAATGACAAATCTAAAAAGTATATATAATTTGTACTTCTACTTGTATAATATTTAAAAAATAGCATAAGTATAGATGCTGGTAGCTATCAGGTGATAAGGGCTAAGAATTGCATAAATATAACAAGGTATCAAAAGGAAATTATGATGTTAGTAATGATATAGTTATGTATCTCCATAGTGTTTTTTCCCAGTGTTTTCATTATATAGTGTTGCATATGATAAAACTGCACACACAAACACATACACATGAGTACATATATAACTGTATGATGTTAACATTGGGGAAAATTGGATGAATGGTTTATGGAATGTTCCTTACATTTATTTTCAACTTCCTATGAATTCTGTTTTTTTACAAAGGTTCAAAAAGGAGTTAAAAAATCAGTTTCTTAAAAATATACTCCAATTCTAATAAATAAGGAAATTGAATAATAAACTTTATTGAAACTTTAAAAAAATAATGCAAGAGTATTGTAGAAAATTAAGAAAATAAATAAAATACTAAAATACTAAAAAAGTATGATTATTTTTTACACATCATAGTTATACCATTCATATTCATTTTTATTTTTCATAAATGTAATAAATGTTTTGTAATGGACTTTTAAACTATTACAATACCAAAATATTATAAGCATTTTTTTATCATCATTAAAAATTCTTCCTCATCATTTTAGATGTTCACAATAAGGTATGAAATTGTCACAGCTAAGAAATTATTAGACATTTAATCAGCTTTCTACATTTTACTACTGCAAACATCTGCAATAAATATTTTCCCAATATGCATTTATATAAAAATAATTATAGAATTAATTATTCAGGATGCCTTTCTGGACATGAAAATGCTCGGTGAAACATGAGATTTATTTCTAGAATTTTTTTAAAAAATATTTTTAGTTGTAGAAAGACACAATAACCTTATTTTATATATTTGGGTTTTTTTAATTGTTTTTTTAGTTGTTCAAAACATTACAAAGCTCTTGACATATCATATTTCATACATTTGATTCAAACGGATTATGAACTCCCATTCTTACCCCGTATACATATTGCAGATTCACATCAGTTTCACATCCACTTTTTCATATACTGCCATACTAGTGTATGTTGTATTCTGCTGCCTTTCCTATCTTATACTATTCCCCCTCCCCTTTCTTCCCCTCCACTCCCATCTTCTCTCTCTACCCCATCTACTGTAATTCATTTCTCTCTCTTGTTTTTTTTCCCCTTTCCCCTCACATCCTCTTATATGTAATTTTTGTATAACAAAGAGGGTCTCCTTCCTTTACCATGCAATTTCCCTTCTCTCTCTCTTTCCCTCCCCCCTCTCATCCCTGTTTAATGGTGATCTTCTTCTCATGCTTTTCCTCCCTATTCTGTTCTTAGTTGCTCTCCTTATATCAAAGATGACATTTGGCATTTGTTTTTTAGGGATTGGCTAGCTTCACTTAGCATAATCTGCTCTAGTGCCATCCATTTCCCTGCAAATGCCATGATTTTGTCATTTTTTATTGCAGAGTAAAACTCCATTGTGTCTAAATGCCACATTTTTTTTTATCCATTCATCTATTGAAGGGCATCTGGGTTGGCTCCACAGTCTAGCTATTGTGAATTGTGCTGCTATGAACATCTTTGTAGCACTATCCCTATAATACGCTCTTTTAAGGTCTTTAGGGAATAGTCCAAGAAGGGGAATAGCTGGGTCAAATGGTGGTTCCATTCCCAGCTTTCCAAGAAATCTCCATACTGCTTTCCAAATTCGCCGCACCAATTTGCAGCCCCACCAGCAATGTACAAGTGTCCCCTTTTCCCCACATCCTTGCCAGCACTTGTTGTTGTTTGACTTCATAATGGCTGCCAATCTTACTGGAGTGAGATGGTATCTTAGGGTGATTTTGATTTGCATTTCTCTGACTGCAAGAGATGGTGAGCATTTTTTCATGTATTTGTTGATTGATTGTATGTCCTCCTCTGAGAAGTGTCTGTTCAGGTCCTTGGCCCATTTGTTGATTGGGTTATTTGTTATCTTATTGTTTAATTTTTTGAGTTCTTTGTATACTCTGGATATTAGGGCTCTATCTGAAGTGTGAGGAGTAAAAATTTGTTCCCAGGATATAGGCTCCCTATTTACCTCTGTTATTGTTTCTCTTGCTGAGAAAAAACTTTTTAGTTTAAGTAAGTCCCATTTGTTGATTCTTGTTGTTAACTCTTGTGCTATGGGTGTCCTATTAAGGAATTTGGAGCCTGACCCCACAATATGTAGATCGGAGCCAACTTTTTCTTTTATCAGACGCAGAGTCTCTGATTTGATATCAAGCTCCTTGATCCATTTTGAGTTAACTTTTGTGCATGACGAGAGAAGGGGATTCAGTTTCATTTTGTTGCATATGGATTTCCAGTTTTCCCAGCACCATTTGTTGAAGATGTTAACCTTCCTCCATTGCATGCTTTTAGACTCTTTATCAAATATAAGATAGTTGTAACTTTGTGTCCTCTATTCTGTACCATTGGTCCACCTGCCTGTTTTGGTACCAGTACCATGCTGTTTTTGTTACTATTGCTCTGTAGTATAGTTTGAAATCTGGTTTTGCTATGCCGCCTGATTCACACTTCCTGCTTAGAGTTGCTTTTGCTATTCTGGGTCTTTTATTTTTCCATATGAATTTCATGATTGCTTTATCTACTTGTACAAGAAATACCATTGGGATTTTGATTGGCATTGCATTAAACCTATAGAGAACTTTTGGTAATATCGCCATTTTGATGATGTTAGGTCTGCCTATCCATGAACAGGGTATATTTTTCCATCTTCTAAGATCTTCTTCTATTTCTCTCTTTAGGGTTCTGTAGTTTTCATTGTATAAATCTTTCACCTCTTTTGTTAGGTTGATTCCCAAGTATTTTATTTTTATTGAGGATATTTTGAATGGAGTGTTTTTCCTCATTTCCATTTCAGAAGTTTTGTCACTGATATACAGGAATGCCTTTGATTTATGTGTGTTGATTTTATATCCTGCCACTTTGCTGAATTCATTTATTAGTTCTAGTACTTTCTTTGTAGACCCTTTTGGGTCTTCTAGGTATAGAATCGTATTATCTGCAAATAGTGATAATTTAAGTTCTTCTTTTCCTATTTTTATCCCTTTAATTTCTTTTGTCTGTCTAATTGCTCTGGCCAGTATTTTGAAAACTATATTGAATAGAAGTGGTGATAGAGGGCATCCCTATCTTGTTCCAGATTTTAGAGGGAATGCCTTCAATTTTTCTCCATTCAGAATGATGCTAGCCTGAGGCTTAGCATAGATAGCTTTTACAATGTTAAGGTAAGGTCCTGTTATCCCTAGTTTTTCTAGTGTTTTGAACATAAAAGGATGCTGTACTTTGTCGAATGCTTTTTCTGCGTCTATCAAGATGATCATATGGTTCTTATATTTAAGTCTATTGATGTGGTGAATAACATTTATTGATTTCCATATATTGAGCCATCCTTGCATCCCAGGAATGAGTCCTACTTGATCATGGTGCACAACTTTTTTGATGTGTTTTTGTATCCAATTCGCCAAAATTTTATTGAGGATTTTTGCATCTAGGTTCATTAGAGATATTAGTTTGTAGTTTTCTTTTTTTGAAGTGTCTTTGTCTGGTTTCGGAATCAGGGTGATGTTGGCCTCATAGAATGAATTTGGAAGAGCTCCCTCTTTTTCTATTTCCTGAAATAACTTGAAAACTATTGGTATTAATTCTTCTTTAAAGGTTTTGTAAAACTCCGCTGTATACCCATCCGGTCCTGGGCTTTTCTTGGTTGGTAGTCTTTTGATTGCTTCTTCTATTTCATCCATTGATATTGGTCTGTTCAAATTGTGTGTATTGTCCTGACTCAGTCTGGGCAAATCATATGACTTAAGAAATTTATCAATGTCTTCACTATCTTCTATTTTATTGGAATATAGGGTTTCAAAATAATTTCTAATTGTCTTCTGTGTTTCTGTAGCATCTGTTGTGATATTGCCTTTTTTGTCCTGTATGTTATTAATTTGAGCTCTCTCTCTTCTTCTCTTCATTGGCATGGCTAAGGGCCTGTCAATCTTACTTATTTTTTCGAAAAACCAACTTTTAGTTTTGTCAATTTTTTCAATAGTTTCTTCTGTTTCAATTTCGTTGATTTCCGCTCTGATTTTAATTATTTCTTGCCTTCTGCTACCTTTGCGGTTGTTTTGCTCTTCCTTTTCTAGGGCTTTGAGATGAAGTGTGAGCTCATTTACTTGTTGTTGTTTTTTTCTTTTTTTGAGGAATGACCTCCAGGCAATGAATTTCCCACTTAAAACTGCTTTCATTGTGTCCCATAGATTCCTATATGTTGTGTCTGTATTTTCATTTATCTCTAAGAATTTTTTTTTATTTCCTCCTTTATGTCTTCTGTAACCCATTGATAATTCAGTAACATATTCTTTATTTTCCATGTGATGTAGGGTTTTTCCTTCCTTCTTTTATCATTGATTTCCAGTTTCATTCCATTATGGTCTGATAAAATGCATGGTATTATCTCCACCCCTTTATATTTACTGAGGGTTGCCCTATGGCATAATATATGGTCTATTATTGAGAAGGATCCATGTGCTGCTGAGAAAAAAATATATCCACTTGATGATGGTTGATATATTCTATATATGTCAGTTAAGTCTAGGTTATTGATTGTGTTATTGAGTTCTATAGTTTCTTTATTCAACTTTTGTTTGGAGGATCTGTCCAATGGTGAGAGAGGTGTGTTGAAGTCACCCATAATTATTGTGTTGTGGTCTATTTGATTCTTGAACTTGAGGAGAGTTTGCTTTATGAACTTCGCATCACCATTATGTGGTGCATAAATATTGATAATTGTTATGTCTTGTTGGTTAATGGTTCCTTTTAACAGTATATAATGTCCTTCCTAATCCCTTTTGATTAACTTAGTCTTGAAGTCAATTTTATTTGATATGAGGATGGCCACCCCTGCTTGCTTACGAGGACCGTGTGCGTGGTATGTTTTTTCCCAACCTTTCACCTTCAGCCTGTGTATGTCTTTTCCAATCAGATGTGTCTCCTGGAGGCAGCATATTGTTGGATTTAGTTTTCTAATCCATGTTACCAGCCTATGTCACTTTATTGGTGAGTTTAAGCCATTAACTTTAGAGTTACTATTGATATATGGTTTGTACTTCCAGCCATATTTGATTATTTATCTTTTTTTTTAAAATTTTAATTTGGTTTGTTTCTCCATGATTAGCTTCCCCCCCCCCTCCCTCTTGCTTTACTGAGGTACTTCCCACTGTTGGTTTGGGTTATTGTTTTTCATTTCTTCCTCATGTAGTGTTTTGCTCAAGATTCTTTGCAATGCTGGTTTTCTGGCTGAAAATTCTTTTAACTTTTGTTTATCATGAAAGATTTTTATTTCATTGTTGTACCTGAAGCTTAATTTTGCTGGATACAAAATTCTTGGTTGGCATCCATTGTCTTTCAATGTTTGAAACCCCTTGTTCCAAATCTTCTCGCTTCCAGCGTCTGTGATGAAAAATCCATTGTTAACCTTATTGGGTTTCCCCTGAATGTAATCTGCCTCCTTTCTCTTGTAGCTTTTAATATTTTCTCTTTGTTCTGTACGTTGGATATCTTCATAACAATGTGTCTTGGTGTTTGTCTACTATGATTTTTGTATGCTCGGTGTCCTGTATGCATCTACAATTTATACATCCATTTCCTTTTTTATATCTGGAAAGTTTTCTATAATTATTTCATTCAACAGGTTGCTCATTCCCTTGGTTTGAACCTCTATTCCTTCCTCTATCCCAATGACTCTTAAGTTTGTTTTTTTTATGTTATCCCATATCTCTTGGATATTTTTCTAGTGATTTTTTACCAGCCTTTCTGAGTTGGCTAGACTCTTTTCAAGATGATATATTTTGTCTTCATTATCTGACGTTCTGGCTTCTACTTGCTCCACTCTGTTAGTGATACTCTCATTTGAGTTTTTAATTTGGTTTATGTTTTCCTTCATTTCTAGAATTATTGATTGATTTTTTTAATAATCTCTATCTCTTGATAAAGATGCTTATTTGCTTCTTTTATCTGTTTATGTAATTCATTTTCAAAGTGTTCTTTCATTGTTTGAATTTGCTGTCTCATGTCCTCTTTAAGATTCCATTCCATCTGTCTAAGGTATTCCTTGAGTTCTTTATTTGGCCATTTTTCTGATGCCTCTAGGTCCTCCTGAATATTTAGGCTGTTCTGCATTGTTTGTACTCCTTTTCTTCCTTGCTTTTTCTTGCTGTTCATGTTACTTCTTGTTCTGTTTGACTGCTGAGTTACTGTTTACTCTCATAAATTTATTTGGTTTTGTGTGTCTCTGGAGTCTCTCTTTTGTCATGGGAGACTATGACTCGAGATGATGAGTTTTGTTGCACTTAAATATAGATTCATTCATTTCCTAAACTGTGTACGGATTCTGATGGCATATAGCGGTCTGCGATTTGGTCTTGGGACTTATATTTAGGTCAATTGATATGATGGTATTGAGGTTGGTATCTCTTGGCAACCTTGGAAGGTTGCTCTACTGACGAGGGATATTAACAGAAGAATGGTCTGGAGTATTTGGGGGTAGCTAGGGACTTGGTAGCACTATATAATGCCTCAGAACATTTGCCTATACATATTTAGTAAATTACACATAAACAGCGTCGTGATGCTTGGGAGGAAACGTATTAGAAGGGAAGGGAAGAAGTCACTAAAAAGAATGAGAGTAAACAGGTAGAATTCAAGGAAAGGGGATAAGGAAATTGTAAAGAAATGAAAAGACAAAAGAAAAAAATAGAAAATAAAAAAGAATAAATTTTTAAAAATAATAAAAAATAAATAAAAATAAAAAATTTTAAAAAATAATTAAAAATAAAAAATTTTAAAAAATAATTAAAAATAAAAAATAAAAATAAAAATAAAAAACAATTAAAAAAACAAATAATTAAAAAAAATTAAAAAGTGCAGTCTTAGAGTTCAATTAACTTCTCTTCCAGTAGGTGGAGCTGTGCCCACTGGGCCAAGCTTCTCCTCTCAATATGTGGGAACCAATCACTGTGCAGCAGGTCCTCCTCCCCGACTGGGCGGGTCTCCAATGCTGAGTGCCTAGGGCCCTTTCTTGTGTCTAGAGACTTCCCCACTTTTCCTCCAGCCAGGCCCTGCTCATTGGTAACGCTCACCACAGTACTGGCTACCTGCCAGGTCTGCTGCTCCCAGGAGCCCTATTTTCTTGAATGACTGGGTACACTCTCCCTGTTTGCCAGTCCCTCAGACCCTAAGGTTGTGGAGCTTGGGGCTGAGAGCCCTCAGCGTATTTTGGTTGCCCTCCGGTCACCACGCCCCCGGTAGCTGGAGCAAGAGACCTCAGTTGTCAGCGCTGGTGGGAGCAGTAGCTGGGGGTCCCATGCTGCGGGTCCCGCGCCGCTGTTCCCTCGGTCTGACTATCACGCTCACAGGAAAGCTGGGAGGGGCCCTTGAGGTTTCCCTGCTGTGTGGAGAGGGAAGGCTAGGGGGTTACACACCTGCCGCCGCTGGTTTCAATGAAGTTATCTCCTCCGCCACATTCTGGTGATGTCAGTTCTCTGCCATGTTGATATCCCATGAGAATCGTGACAGTTCGTTCCCTTTGCCGGGTGACGGATGCAACAGGTAGGTCCTGACTGGCTCTCCCAAGCCCCGTCTCAATCTTATGGCCACTGCCTATGGAGACTCGGTTGGTATTAACCTCTGCAGGATCAGGAAGAGCCAACAAGTTGTTTCAGCGGGATCGGGATCATTTAGTGCTGAGTCACAGCGGTTTGTCTGCAAGAACGCAGGTGAACGGGAGCCTGAATTCAGCCACTCCAGGCTCCGTGTGTGTTCTGAGAGGTGCAGATTGTTCACCCCAGATCCACGTCAGCTCAGCATTGCCTAGTGCTCCTGAGCAAACAGCATTTCGACGGTTTAAGACTCCCTATGCCCGTGCAGCTGAAGAGGTCAGAGACTTGATCTCTCTGCGCCTGCCGCCATGTTGGATCTCTATATATTTGTTTTTATGTGGTAGTAAGGTCGAACCCAGTGCCCTATTCAGGCCAGGCAACTGCTCTACCAATGGAGCTATAACCCCAGCTTCTAGGATTTTTATGTTTATTGAAAAACTGCTTTTAGGAATTTGTAACAAGTTATATTTCCACCAGGAAGGTTTATATTGTCCTACATATATTACGATCATAAACACAAAATATATCATTAAAATTTATGTTATATAGGAACTATTATATTACATACATATAACAATATGAATGTATTTCCTTAGCATAAGAAAAATAATTAATCTTATAATTTTAGAATTTGCATTAAAATTTCATGTTTATTGGCAATATTAATTTTTCTTTGAAACTTGCCCATTATATTGTTTATGCTTTTTCTGTTGTAATATTTAGTATTTTTCTAACGAACTTTTAAATTTTTATTGGTTCCTATTAGTTATAAATGACAATAGAATATACTATGGCATATTTATAAATGCATGGAACATAATTATTCTAGTTCTAAAAAACCGTTTGACCTCATCAGATTAAAATGACATACTATTTTCCAATTTCCAAGATATTAACAAATTTATTGATAGAAATAATATATTAAGTGATTGGAGCGTACTATGCTTTTTCAAAATGTAAAATTCTATGAAATAGCTTCTCTCTATCCTCTTCAGAGAGTGTTGAACAAACCAAACACTGCATTATGTTTTAGTAATTTGGAAAATGCTATAGAAAACCAAAATAATTCTCTACTGACCAGCACTAAACAAGACATTGAAATATTGTTGTTTTTCTCACACTATTTTAATATTTATTTATAAAATGGTTATTTTACTACATTCATTTGATAATCATTAAATATGATAGTAACTGTTATTTCCTTAGCTCCCTTACAGGTGTATCATAATAAAAACATGACTTATTCTATAAAGAGCTGGAAGTAAAGAAAGTTCTTTTGGATTTTATAGCCACTTTTTTAAGAGTATGAAATATATTGGGGTTAGTCAAGCACACATCAGGATTTTTATATTCTACTTTTACCAAGTACAAACTCCTTGTGAAAATAATTCAAACATCTCAGTTCGATGGTTTCACCATCTGTGAAATGCGTGTAGTAGGAACATTTAAAGTTTAGTTAAAGTTTTAAATGTCCTTTAAAACTGCTGGTTAAAAAATGTTTCTAAAATACCAAATTCTTCAAAATTAAATGAATTCTCTTTCAAAAGAATATCATGGAACACTGTTGATACCAAAACCAACAATCAATAATTGAAAGCTTTGTCTCATTTTCCTGTTTTCAAATTACTGGGCATAAATGTAATAAACATCCAACAAAGGGACACAACAGAAAGTATTTTTTTTAGTTCAGCTCATATCTCCAATTTATTTCAAACATGAAGATGTGATAATTTCTCAACACAGTTTTGGCAATTGAATTTTATGTCATAAAGCTGTTTCATTTTTATCCTGTAAGGGTTTTTTTTTTGGTAATATTATAAAGAAGGTGTTTTAAGATACTGACTTTTTCACACTTTGACTTTTACCTTTTGGGATTAATTTCTTTAGTGTTTGCCTACTTATTTTGTGTGGGGGGGAGAGGGGAGAGGCAGGAGGTGTTATAATGAATAGAAGGCACATGGTCTGTTGTGATGATTTATTACAGATTTATAAGAGGAATTATTATTTTTATTTTTGAATTTTTTATTTTTCAACTTTTTGTCCCCATTAAAACAGTTCACATTCTATCATTGACTCCCATCTTTTCTGGTCCCTCTGCATTTTTTGCTGTCCCTTAATTCATGCTACCACTTTTCCATGTTTCAGTGCATCCGAGTTGCTTGATAGGAATGTTTTCATACTTAATTAGCTAAGTGATCTATTCTAAAACTAAGGCACATTCTCCAATCAGAAAAGTTTGAATTTTTTTAGTAAGTAATCTTTTAATCAAATCTCCTACTGGTTGAAACAAATCATAAATATTTTCTATGTTAATAATAATAAATGATCTTTAAGTCTTTAAAAATTCACATATAAGAAAAATTTCAAGCCAGGCATGGTGGTGCATGCCTGTAGTCCCAGCAGATTAGGGGACTTAGGCAAGAGGATCACAAGTTCAAAGCCAGATATGACTCAGTGGTTAAGTGCCCCGGGGATCAATCTCTGGAACCAAAAAGAATTTTGCCAATGCACAGCTTATCACTACATTCTCTTGTGTTATTCTACAATGCCTTATCTTTTGACAAAATCTGAAGTGGACAGAGTGGCCCCTGATTCTTTATAATCTGATCATACCATTTGCCTCTACAACCTCCTAGCAGGATAGTCTCCTTGACCTTCTCAGTTCCAGCTTTGCTAGTAATCCCTGTGCCCCAGTTCTTCAGAAACCTGAATTTTTCTTGTTGTTGTTGTTGTTGTTGTTTTGTTCCTTTTTCCTGAAGATATTTGCCATTTATTGTGTTTGAGTTCCATATTTTTCTCTCTTTCAGAAGGCTAATTGACTTCCTGTAGCCTTCCCTGGAATGCTGTGCTCAAACCCTTATATTCTTATAATAATTTAATACATTTATACAACACATTTATTATTCATTTACAATTTGGTGTCACATGAGCCAGGAGACCAGTCTACATGGAGCATCATTTTAGCAACATGGTCATGCCCATGGCCTGGCATGTTGGGGATTCCTCAATAAATCTTTGCATTTTTAGACAAAAATACTTGTTAGAAATATGCCAAGAAATCCAAACAGTAATAGATAAAAAATGTAGACTTTCACAAATCTACAATCAGCATTCATCTCAAGTTCATTGATCATTCACACTTTGGATTCCATGAAGATTTTCTTCTAGTGAAAACATTTGGTTTCTTATGTATTGAAGAAATGTGGGTTATTTTTGCTGTGTGAATTATGTAAGAAATTAGCACCACTAAAAACTAATTGAAGTTAGTGCTGTTGTCTTCAGAACTCACATCATATTAAAAAGTGCAGTGTAATTCAAGGCAGAAATTGAATAGGTGTTTTGAGCTATAAAAATGACATCTTCATGTTCTAAATAATGGTATGAGTGGACTATTGCTTATTCACATGATAACAAAATTTAAACTATATTTATTTCTTATCTCTATGGGAAAGTATATGAAGAATATTCTTCAATGTAAGGCTGATATTAAAATTCTACACCTAAATGTTGAGGGACTCTTATTAATATTTGTTCCAAATTATAAATAATTTAATGATGGCAAATATCTCAATATTCAATTTGCTTTCTTTGACAGGTGCTGGATGTTTTTGAGGAATATATTTTTTTGTATTATTTTTGCTATATTTTTGTCATGCTGTGCCATGCTGTTCTTTTCCTCAATAAAAAGAAGTTTCAGGAATTTGCTTATAACTGAGAAGTTTTGAAAGTTTTTTTTTAATTATAAATAGTATCATCAATTTCAAATCTCTTCAGATTACTTACATTTTAAAATTTTTGTCCCCAAAATAGATATTTTGGAAAAGCAAGTGAAATTTTTTTTGAAATATTCCATAACATACAATGTAATTCATATACATATGGGTCCTTTTTAACATTTATAAAGTGAGTCATAATAAATATTATTCAAACCTAGATTTCATAACCAACAATCCCTTGATAAATTTTCAGTAGTTCATTAATACTTAAATTACCTAGGAAATTTTGTATAAATGTGTTATAAAATATTTTCTCTAATTGTTATTTTTTAGGGGGAAGACTTCTTAAAGTTTGTCCACTTAGCAGAGGACATTTTAAACATCCAAAAAAAATTAAGAATTACTACTTTTATCTATAATCATCATTTTTTTGAAACATGCTAATAGTGAGTTGACACTTATTTGGCATCTATTTTGTGGAAAGCATTGGTTTAGGTGACTCATATAACTCAATTAATAGTCACAAAAAATTATGAAGTAGGCTCTAATTTTATTTGAACTCTATAGAAGGGATGAATGATTTTGAGAGGCTTCACACTGTGCCAAAAATTTTTCATAAGTAAGAGGCAGAGCAAATATTTGAATCTAGGCTACCTCTTTTTAGAATCTGTGCTGTAACACTTAATGTTGCAAGATCTCTTGGTCTATCTGTCTCTCCATTCTTCAGACTCCATGAAGACATGGTAAAGTGCATGTTTTGCTTTTCATTGTCTTAATATGCCTTCAAAAAGGCCTCATTTATAGGGTATGATCATAAATATTGTAAATACTGATCAATTAAAGAGGAAATCAGACATCCTCTTTTCCAAATTCACTGTAACAATATGCCTTAGAGAGTAACTTACATTATCTTAGTTAAAATCTTTTTAATGTGATTCGATATGTACTAATGTATTTTTAATAAGCATATGTATCTTTCTTTACATAGATTATACTCTGTCATGTTCTGTATCAGGGACATGGAATTATTGCCATGAGTTGCTACGCAAATATATCTTCAGGACCAGGTAAAATTCCATTTGCTCCATGTTTGGACAGACTTTGCAAGAGTCATCATCCTGCTTTATCATTACTGGGATTTATAAGGAGTTCTTCCTGTTATACCTTACATATATACATTTTTTGTTGCAATGTAAGTGGATGTCTATCTTTCTTTTTCCTAAAAGGCCTTCATTTTAGCTTATAATAAATAAAACATCTTAAACATCTAAGAAAGAACAAGGGGAATATAAATGGGAGAAGGAATTGGATCAATACATAAAAGACATATGTGAAATATCAAATATAATCTTCGTAAGAAAGTGTCACAAATCTTCCTCTAACTGGCAGTCACCTCAAAGAAGAAAAATGGTCTTTTGTTATTTATTAATTTATGTAATAAATTGATTTATTTCTAAAGAATATGACTGTTAAACAGTGACACTAGGAAGAATTCTCTTCCTATGAACTTCAGGAAGAAAAAGATTTAAATCAGTGAACAATACCTCTCAAAAAGACTCCTGTTATGACAATTAGTCTGAAAATCCTCCTCACACACTCCAGCATAATTTCTTATAGGGAAATTCCATATGATCAAAGCTGTATGGCTCAGACCCATGTTTTTCTGTTGATTTGGCATAATCTGAAGAAATTTGACTGTGTCTTTTTAAGAATCCTTATTTTTTTTCAGAGACAATTAAATAGCAGTTCTCCATTTTTTTCTATGCTTATACTTGGAGTGTTGGCACTTTCATTAATTGGATAAACTTTTGTTGCTTTTCAAATTAATTCTCTGGAGGCAGAAGTAAAGTTTCTCTGGAAATGCACCCTGCACTGTGAATGAAAGTATATATACATATATTTTTAAAAATATTTTTTAGCTGTAAATGGAGTTTTTCATTTATTTATTTATATGTGGTACTGAGGATCAAACTCAGGGCCTCACACATGCCAGGCAAATGCTCTACCACAGAGCTACAAATCCAGACCCATGAAATTATATTTTTGAATGCACATATATAAATATGTAACACCAAATTCCACTTCTATGTATAGTTGTAATGTACCAAATAAAAAATAAAGTTAGAATAGGGGAACAAAAGGAAATATATTCATCATTGCAGGGATCCTTGAAGAGATCCTTCTAGAAAATTCTGGGATACTGCAAAAGAACAATAGGAAAAAAAAATCAAGGGTTTACAAAGATAGGTGTAACTCAATCCAACACTCTTGCAGTAGTCCTATGCGTGAATCTGAACACTGTGTTGGCCATTTTGTCATGGAATTCTTATTACTGAACATAACAGAAACTATTAATTTCTAATCTTCCAAAAGAAGTTCGGTAGGGCAGGATCCTGTGTAATGTCTGAGGTAGGAGACAGAACACAGGAGTGGCAAATTTAACACTAGTAACATGAATTGTAGACACATCCTTTGGAGAAAATGCAATATTTCTTGCCTTAGATAACTTTCTTCCTTAGATAACATTATTCTAGTTTGGGGAATATTCTTTCAGCAACAGACTAAAATTAGATATAAAAGTAAATATTTCATGGCCATAAGAAATGCAATTACAGTTTTAATGATAAATACTGCCAGGATCACAAAACCCAGAAAACTGGTTTAGTGAAGGATTGTGAAGCTTAAACATTAATATCAATACCCTGCTTATCATTTCAGAGCTACAGACAGAATAAAAAAGCCATAAAAAAGTCTTTATAGTAATAGAACTCCCTTGATTTTATGTTATTCTGAGTGATATGATGGCTCCTCCTCAAAGAATACCTTGTAAACTGGGTATTAGCAATGAGAAACTTGTCCCTCCAGACTTGCTTTGCAGCAGCTGCCACACTGATTCCCTTGGATGGCAGCAGCTGTGGCATTTTCCAGGCTCAAATGGCATCCATCTAAGGCAGCTCTCAAGGTTCTAGAATAAGCAGGACTGCCTCCTCCAACCACCCCAGAACCGTTGCCTGTCTTCTTGTCCTGAATGAGTGCACACGTTTATCCTCAGACACCCCCTCTGCCCCATACACACACATAGACAAGTACCCACATTTTAAAGACAATGGTCATTTCAGAACTTAAATGAGAAAAACTGAAGTTTTCATTAATCTGGAAATGTGGAGGATCCAGCATGGGAGTCTTATTCACATCCTAAATCACAAATCTTGACATTGTTGTCATACTAAAGAAAACTAAGTGGTCACTAAGAAGCATGTAGGGGTCATTTTACTAAGACTTTAAGGAAAGGTGGACAATAGCCTTTCAATTATTTTTTTTCAACCTGTTTCATAAAGTGAGACATATTGGTGAAAAAATTTGAGTGCAGATTGATGACTCGTATCCCTGACTTTTACATGACCTGTCTAGACAAAGACTACTGAGCTCATTCAACCTTGGGAGCCATGTTTTCTTTATTTGTCAACATCCCTTTGTGTCATAATGTCCACCCCATCCAGTGCTTCACACTTAAAAATGAAGCAAGGACTTATCTAGATGACAATAATAGTTCTCGGTTTTAAAAAAGAAAGAAGTCAGTCCAGAAATTTGATCAGAAAATTGTATACTAAATTTGTTCATATACTAAGTAAATATTCATGGCATTTATTATGTATGATCATATTAATAATGATAATAAAAAAACAGGTTTTGAAGACTATCCTGTGATCCAAAATGTGCTTACATATTCAGTTCCTTATTTGTTCATGACAGCTCTTTCACTCATGCAGGGAGAGCAGCATCTATTTTTAATTATACCTTTTGATGAAATAGTGTACAAACATTTCCACTTTCAGTTACACAGGGATAGAAGGACTCATTTTTTGTTTTCACAGGAGTTTCACTTTATTTTCAGTTCTTTACACACCAGGCTAAATGGCAACTGGCCCTTTATTTAGAGAATCCTCATTTTCAGCTGTTGGTACTGCCATCCTTTCAGCTGCTCTTAGCCTCTAGAGCCTGCACATAATAAATAATACAATCTGCTGGAAGCCTCTAACAGCTTTAAATGTTCCTGCTAATGTGCCTGTGGCATTTTAGACCAGACTTTTAAAAGTTCCCTAAAATCTAGGAATTACAAAACATTCGCGGGTTTAAAAGGGCATAAATTAATGAACTGCTTGATTTTCTTTTAAATGAGACGTCCATTTTCCATCTCAATCACTGAGCACTTATTGCTGTCTGGTATCTAAATGGCTCAGGCAGCTATTTACCTATTATAAATGACCACATTCTTTACCATATCTGCATTAAGCTTGATCAACAGAATTGCACTATTAGTTTGGGAAACAATATATTAGAGATAGAAACCCCAAATAAAAAAATCAGCTGTTGTTCAATATCAGCGTGGCGGGTTGGGGGGGCACTTTTGTTGCTCATTCATACCTATAAATGCTGCTGTTTCACTCTTTGAAATTATAATCCCTCTATCAGGTTCATAACCACTAGGGAAAAAGTTAAAACTTCCATAGAATTTCAAAATTGGAGCACATATAATAAAAATAATTTTTAAAAATGCTAGGCCTTTATTTTTATATAACATTTTTCTCTGGGTAAGGTTCTGCATGTATACTATTAGTAGAGATAGTGCTATTTTATGAATGCTCTCAAGACTCTTGAAACAAAGATTGTTTCACTCTAAGTGTTAAAGAGCTATTTTGCCAAAGGGATTATTGAATTTGCCATTATGTGTGCATATAATGCACATCTTTCAAGTTCTTGAAGTTTTGCACATGTGCGCTGTAAGAAGCTAGATTTTTGTTCAAAGTGTTGAAACATTAAATCATGTAGAACATAATAAAACATTCATTTTAATAATTTAAGAATACTATTGCTGATCAATACTGTACATTTCCAGTCACTATTATTCAGCTATCCCAAATTGGGAGTAAACATGGTCATTCACTATTTTAAAGCTCTAAGGTGAATTGTTCTCTATGATTTGGAAAAAGAATGAAATAGGGCCAGTGACATTATTACAGGGAGGCAGTTTGTTAAAGACAATGAAGTCACTGAGAAAAACACTTTATCTCATGAATAGAAAAACTTCTCACACATGTGTCTGTGACATACCATGGAAATTATAGGTAATTCTCTTTATTTTGTCTTCCAAGATACCATGCTGTCCTACCTTTCTTGGCCTTTCTCTTCTCTGGTATATTAATTAACCTCAATATTTAAACTTTTAAGGACATTAAATTGCTATTCTGTCTTTGTCCTTGTAAAGTACAACCCTTCTTACAAATTTGATAATGCATTAATTTATCTAGGACTCTTCACTATCAATCAAAATTTTATACCAATTTCCATCCTTCTTATCCAAATTATTTATTTAGTAGTGTTTTTTTGTTTTCCTGCTGTCCCATGAAAACAATATACACCTAGAGATGGAGTTCTGCTAAAATCTAATTTATCTAGTGGCAATTATGTGCAAGAGATTATAATAAATCTAGTATTTCATAATCTTTCCTCTTTGATATGTTAGTTGATCTAATATTCATAATAACACAACTTTAACATTATTAGCATTTTTAATATATTCTGTATTCTAAGACTTTCAGTGATAATTGCTATAAAATTAAGGATGGATGAAATGCTGTCTAGTCTTTTATTATAGGATGCTATAAAGTATGCTAAGGAATAAATTGTCATAAACGTTTATTTACGTTGAATTTATGGATGCTCTCATAACTAGAAGAGTTTTCTAAGAGTAAAAAATAAAATGAACAACATAATAAACAAACAAAAACCATGTAGCTTAAAATGGATATATGCAGCATAAACAAAAAGAAAGTGGGTTGTCCTCTAGATACATTTTGTATATGTTGTGTCTGTCTGTGTGTAATGTACGGCAAAGATTAAAGGACAAAGTTTTGTGCCTGTTGTAAGGTAAGACAATGAACTTACAAAATTTGAAGAAAACAGGCAGCAATCTCCTTTGGCAGTACTGTAAAATATGTAGCTGCATATTTTATAGGATCATCTGTAGGCCAGGCTCAAGCCTTATTCTCTGTTAACTGATTATAGGGAATACTCCACAAGGCCAAAGGTGTAGACTGAGAGAGAGAGAGAGAGAGAAGGCAATGTATTATACTGGAGACATTTATGATTATGCCTTAGTGTGACTTTGGAGACCACTTAAGCCCTGTCATGTGTATTACCATTCAGTTTGGTGATGGGTGGTTGCTGTATATGCCTGTTTTTAGCTTAGTGGGTCAGATAACACAGAGTCTATGAAGTGCAGCCAGGTCATATAGTAACTTGGAAGCCCATAGTTAAGCATTCATTTTCTACTAAGGCTCAGTAGCAGGTCAAGAGCTCTTTCTCTAAAGGAAAGTAGTTATTTGTGGTGAATGGCAGAGTTTTGTTCCAAAATCCTAAAAGCATGTGTTGTGATTTGTCTATATATTCCTGCCAAAGGCTACAAATAGCATTCCCATCTATCACTGACATTTCAAACACCATTGCATCTGCTGGGTCACATGGTCTAAGTGGTAGAGTAGCTTGTACAGGAGACTGGACCTATAGCAGAGTTTTCTCTTGTTCTGAATGGCACTCAAAACAATCAACTTTTCAGGTTTTAAAGTGATGTATTTAAATTTTTAATAAAATTAAAAAAACACAAGAAATGTTAAAGTTATTTAGGACAAAGGAAAATAATACAAGAAAGAAATTTGGAGTCATACAAAAAATGGGCAGAACCCAACATCTATGTGAATAAATGTAAAACATATTTTGCTCACTAAAGCAATCTTCATAAAATCGAATTTTCTGTTTAAAGCAAAAATAAAAATTTATTATTATGGGTTTATAGCAGATGTTGAATACATATGTAAAATCTGTAGTTTAAAAGTGAAGAGAAAGATGGAAGAACAGTGTTTTCAGTGTTTTGATGTAAAGTGGTATAATGCTACTTACTGGTAGGCTGAGTTGTTATATCTGTACATGTTAACATCTAAAGCCACATTGTCCACTATGTCAGTCAATACATATGCACGTGATGTTGAATCACTTGAGATGTGATGAATATAATGGAGGAACTAAAGTTTTAATCTTATTTACTTCCAATTAATTTTATTTTGAATTATATAATGAAACAGTGTAAAATAACTTCTGTAATGCACAATTCTATTGCATCATCAAAGATAATATTAAATTGTAGTATATATGTTGGGCACATGAACTCTTTCTAGTATTATACATAAGAACTCATCAATGTAGTTAGTAGAAATGTGATTATTTGAATTGCTTTTATTTTCTATGTACCTATTTTAATCATTGTAAGGACTTTATATAAATATTCATGCAAATAGGATGCATCACAACATTCTATTGCAAACTGTAATTGTTTATTAAAGCTACATAATCATTTTATTTACCGTATGATTATATTATTTTGCCAGACTAAAAAATATATGCATTTATTTTTAAATTAAACAGAGTTGACAAAAGATGTAGCTCAGATCTAGAGTGCTTCCCCAGCAAGCCTGAGGCCCTGTGTTTGATCCCCACTCTGTACAGAAAAAAAAAAGGCAAAAATTTTAAAAAGCATAGTATTAAGAAGAGATTCAGAAGGGCTTACTACACATGAAAATTAAACTCAAAGAGACTAAAATTATGTTGGTTATTTCCATATGAGATTCTATGCTCAAACAGTACAAATAATTTCTATAGCTTTCAATAAATTTGGTAATATATAGACTCCATCTCCATGCAATTAATATATACAGAAATATTTGCATCAAAGAAATTTATCTCACCAAAAATTTTCATTATCTTGAAGCCTAAAAATTGAATGTATGATGAAATTATCTTTGTAGTATTTTACTTCTGTTAAGAAGAATTTAAGCTAGATATGAGAGAATTAGTTTTTGTCTTGATAGATGGTACTCCAACTATATTAGGTCAAAAATAAAAAATACTTATTAGAATGTTAATGAAAGGGACTGATGCTTTCCTTAATGCTTCATTTGAATGCATTATACATATTGAAAATATTTGTGCTTGGTTTCTGAAGCAGACTTATTAAATCGTCATGGATACAGTTGTAAAAACTGCAGTCTATACGACAGATGCTATGAATCATTAACAATGAATTTATTACTCTTGTGTTCTTTGCCAATTTACTTTGGTTCAACATGGAAGCATTTTATTTCTAAAAAGGATTTACTGTAGTGTTAATTCCAATTGAAAATTTTCTTGAAACCAAAGGAATGCCTGCCAAATAGTTAATAATCTAAGACAAAAAACAGAAAAATGGCAGTGTTTTGTTTTCTTGGAAATATCACGCTGCATAAGAATGAGTTCGATTTGAAGTTCAAGGAAAAAAAAAGTTTATTTGTTAACTAAATAGTATAAAATATGTGTTGAAATTGAAACTTTTTCAAAATAGGAATGAATTATAGTTTTATACATTTTCTAACATTATCAGCATACATATGATTTTACCTGTGATTTATAATGTTATACACTCACATACACATGTTGCAAAAATCTACCAAAATGTAAGAACACAATATTGGTTGAAGAATTCAGTTTCACAGATATTTATTTATTTATTTATTTTTAGTACCAGATATAGAACCCAGGGATGTGTTCTACCACTGAGCTACATCCCCAGTTATTTTTATTTTATATATTATTTTGAGACCCAGTCTTACTAAGTTGCCAAGACTGGACTTGAACTTTGTGATCTTCCTGCCTCAGTCTCCTGTGTTGCTAGGATTACAAGCATCCACCAAAATGCCCAGTCTCCATAACCATTTTTGGTATATGCTACTGACTATGTTGTGGACAAAGCTGAGTTGACACAGAAATTAGTGAATTTCCTTAACTTTTACAGGCATAGTTTCAACCAGTACCACTTTTCTTCAAAAATCATATCAGTTTTTATAAAAATTGTTGAAGGAGTTTTGTTTATGTGGATATGAAGATTAATGAAAACAACATTTAGTATTCAATTCAATTAATGGAAAACTGAATATATGTTCAAAAACTTGGTTGTATAAATCCACACTTTCAACTGTAAATATTAATAAATAAAAATGCACATCAAGTATTACTTTTTACAATGTAGTATTCAAATAGAGATGTGCTACAAATGAAAAATTTAAGCCAAATTTTAAGATAGTATGAAAAATTGAAGGCATCTTATTACTAACTTCATATAAATTGAAGTGAATCAAAAGTACATTGAAATTAACTGAAAAGATAATATCATGTATAGTTGAGTTACACAGAACATATAAAAAATAGGTTCACCTTTTTCTTTCTACTATATTTAATGTAAAAACCTGAAACTTAAAATTATCTGTCAGTATAATACTCTATTTCTATTTCAAATAAATTAATGAGGCAACAGCTAAAACAAAAATTGCAAAGATTTACAGTAAATATGTCCATAATGGATATACAATTGCGTTGCCACCTGCATGATGGTTAATTTAGGAAACCTGATGGGGGACACTGGGGGATTACCAAAACAAACACACAAATAGAGAAAAAGCTGGGACCCGGTGGTTCCTACACTCAAATGGAATGCAATGAAAAGTCAGCTCAGCACATTTATTATATGGTATATCATTAAAAAGATTTGTTGTGAGAAAGTTTTTTTCAAAGCACTCAAAGTTAAAGACCAACTTCTGGTAGCCTAATTATAATCATCAACTTGTACCCATAAATCTCTACTCCTGAGCAACTGGCATTTGAACCCAAGGTTAAGAGCTGATAAATTCTGTGGCTGGCACAGAACCCCTTTTGAAAAAGATGTCACCATAGCAACTGGGCAATCTTCCTTCAGTGCCTTTGCATGAGAAATTCCCAAGAGTGGCATCTCTGGGCAGTTCAATGACTAAAATTCATTTGCTGCTTCTGACAAAATTGAGTGATTAAAATACTCAAATAATGCAAAAGATACAGGGAAAAGTGAAAATGAGAGACTAATACATTTTGTTAAGTAAAGGCCTTTAGTAAGATAATTTCAAAAGGGTAACATTTGGAGGAGTTCTGTTTCTAGATAAAGGAAGGAAGAAAAGAAGGAAAACAAAAATGAAGGAAAGAAAGAAAAAATTGACAAAATCCATGCAACAAACAATGGTTCAGAAAACCTTGGGCATTGGACAATAAAGGAAATGTTCTTCAAGATATAGAAAACAATGTGAATGCTCCTGTTGTCCCATATTAATGTATACTGAGAGCTTTCAGGGCATATCTCAGAGGTAGAAAACAGAAAAATGTTTGGGTTTAGGAGTTCGATGTTAGAGGCCAGAGAGATCTAGGCAGCTAGAGTTTACAGTCTTACTAACAGAGTGAGGAATGGCAGAAAAAGAGAACTCCAGAGATCTGCAGAAGGTTTTTTTCTTTTTAATATTAAGCAGAGTACTGACTAGAGCATATTTCTGAAGAAAATGCTTGTGTCTTACTAAACCACAAACATAAAACATAAAAGGTCCAGTACCCAGAACACTTAGATAACTGAGGATAGTCTTTTCACACCAGTCAATTTGGAACACCTCACTGCTTTTAGAACACTGGGGCTCATACACAAAATGCCTTACAAATGGGAAATAATAATATTAGTCTAAACATCTTCTGACTGAATGTAAAAAAACTTAAAACAGTAACTGAAAAAAGATACCATTTCCAAGTAATATAGCTATGTCACAACAAAAGATGAAAATTTAAAAAATAACATTGACCAAACCAAACCAATAAGGTAAAATTAACAATGACTAATATCCAATAAAAAAAGTACCAGGTGTGCAAAGAACAAGAATATATTATCAGTAATTTGGAGAATATTGAAGAAATCAATACTAACATATAACTGACAAAGATATCCAAATCATCAAAAAGAAATATTCAACTACTTATAATTTCAATTCAGATGTAAAAACTTAATTTGTATAAAATATTAAGAGATAAGTGAATTTAAAAGTTCAAATGTAAATAAAATAATGTCTGAAAATTAAAATATACTAGAAGATATTAATAATAGATTAAATATTTCAGTAGAAAAGATTAATGAATATGAAGGCATAGTCATGAAAACTGTCCAAAATAAAATACAGAGAGCATAAGAGTTTTTTTTTTTTTTTAAGAAAATTATATCAGTAAGTAATGAGGGAAATCACAGTAAACAAAAGATCATATGCTTGGATTGTAGAGTTTCTTAAAGAATAAGGGGCAGAAAATTACGTGAAAATGACTCAAATTTCACTAAATTTGATTACAATTATAAATATTCAGTTACAAAGAGTTCAATGAAACTTAAGTTACCAAAGCCAAAACTTGCTCAAAATTTATAGTCAAGTTGCTATAAACCAATGATAAAGCAAAAAATAAAAGCAAGAAGAGAAACAAAAATACATACATGGAGGAATAAATTCCTCAATGACACCAAATGTTTCATCACAAACAATGGAAAAAAAATACAGTGGAGAAATACCTAAAAGTACTTGCAAAATAGTCAACTTAGAATTATATATCTGGAGAAAAAAAATTAACTGTATGGTAAATTTAAGACTATTTTTAGACATTCACCATCACTACCACAAAGTTAAATGAAATTTTCCAAGAAGAAAAAAACATGAACCAGAAGTATTTACTATAAAAAGAAAGTAAAAGAAGTAGCATCCACAACTACATAGGTTAATATGCAAGAATCTACATAATTAACTTTTAAAATGATAACAGTTTTTCAACAAAAATAACATTTTATTTTGGGGGTTAATTATATGTAAATTAAAGTATTAGAAAAAGGTAAAGTTGAAGAAAATAATAGAAATGTGAAATGTTATAAGGGTCTTTACTGTGGGTGAATTAATATCATACAAATTCAGACTCTAATAAACTAAGTATTATGAGAGGGATAAAAGCATAGTGTCAATATACCAAAAGAGGACATAAATACTAGTAATGAATACCATGAAATGCACAATATATACAGAAGTCAGGACATCTGTTCTTCAGTTCAGTACATAACAAGCTTAGCAGCCACCAATCTATCATAATAAGTAAAGAGCTGAACAAGGTTTAAAATCAATGATGTTAGATTTATCAAAGAATTCATGGACAACCTGGTACCCTGGAAATTGAAAAGACACACACACACACACACGTACACACAAAGAATCATGATTTTTATGGAATAGAAACACGCGAGCAGAAACCTCAGCAAGGACTAATTTTGCAAAGGAAAATCTGAACTGTAACTGACAAATTTCTGGAGGTTTCAAGTAGAGAAGTTACAACTGAGAGGGACTCAATTTTCTGGGTTTATTCAAAACTTATCCTACACCATGGAAGAGCTAGCTTTCTCTAGTCATCCTGTCCCACCTACAGGGGAAATACTGAGAAGCTCTGATGAGGTTTATAGTCCATGTAGATGAGATAACAGAAGACTAAGACCTAATGGTGATGCTATGAAGTACCTCCATTTTTCAATACATTGGTAAAGCCTATTTACCATAGTACCTTCTACCCAGTGTATAATGTCAGTTTAAAAAAATACAAGGAACACTAAAGCCAAATCAAAATAAATACATGCATATACACAGTTTGAATATACTGAACATGTATCAGAAAAAGAATAAGATATAGAAAGAACATTTTTTATTATCATACCAGGAATAATCAAGCCTAAGGGCTTCAACAGAAAAGCTAGACAACATCCAAGAACAGATGGATAATGTAAACATAATGAAGAAAAGTGTAACATGGAATAAAAAAAATATTGGAGAACCAAATAATTGCAACAAAAATGAAAAACACCATTGATGGACTCTTTGGAAGAATGGATATGTGGAAGGTGAAAAAGATAATTTAACTTGAATATATGCCAATATAGCATTCCAAAACAAAATTCAAAGATTAAAACTACTGGAAAATAAACAAAATCAGAAGGCAATACCAAGACCTTTGGAATAACTACAAAAGATATTAATATATGAATAATGGAAAAACAAGAAGCAATAAATGACTAAAAATTTCCCCCATGTTAACGTAAGTACTCCAAACTGCAAATCTAGGAAGCGTATAGAATATCCAGGTAAATACAAACAAAAATGTAAATGAAATAAACCTAACCCAAAACACAAACCACAAAAAGCAAACAAACCAAAGAGAGAGAGAGAGAGAGAGAGAGAGAGAGAGAGAGAGAAAGAGAAAGAACAAACAAGAAAAAACTTACAAACTTACACTTGCACCTAGGCATATCATAGTCAACTTTCAGAATATCAAATAAAAGTTAATATTTTGGTAAAAACCAGTGTGAGGAGTAACTTAACTATACAGAATCCAAGATAATAATTACATCAGACTTATTTGAAACCAGAAAACAATGAAGTAAAATATTTAAATAGCCAGAAGAGAAAAATCTCTACTAACCTAGAATTCTGTACTCCACTAAATTAAAAACAGAAGAAAGAATGAAGCCCTTCTCAGACAAATGGAAATTGAGGGAGTTTGTTGTTAGTAAAACTGTCTTGGAAGAAATGTTAAAAGTTTTTTAGCTGGAAGAAAAATTATGTACGTCAGCAGATTTATTTAGATCTACATGAAAAAAGAACATCAGAAATAAAATAAATGAAGAAAAAAATTCCATTTTTCCTATTCATAATTGGTCTAACAGAATTTTGTTCAAAATAACAATAGTAAAAATATGTTCCTTTTTATATGATTATATGTGTATACATACATATGTAAGTTTATGTGTGCCTATATATAAAGGAAATGAATTATAACAAAGCCACAATATGGGAAGGAGCAATTAGTTTTTTGTTAAGTTTTAATATTATAAGATACCTTTCTATAAAGTGGAGCAGTGTTATATAAAATTGTTAGTGAAGAAGTTGTAAATATATATAACAAAGTCTAGGGCAAGAACTAAAATGATCTTAATATAAGTGTGATTAATGTATTAAAAAACAACCAGAATATATATATAATATAATTATTCAATTACAACTACAAAAGACAAAATATGTAGAAGGAATAAATGGGTAAAAAAAGCCTATTAATACAAAACAGTAGAATTATGGCATAAACTATATCAATAACCAATTTAAATGTTAATGGTGTAAATACAGCAATTAAAAGAAAAAGACTATCGGAGTACATCAAAACACAAAATCCAACCATATGTTATCTACAAAAAGAACTCATTTTAAAAATAAAGACACATATATATTAAAAGTATAGAGACATTACATAATGATGAAGAGGTCAGTATTTCAGGAATATTGAATTAATTAATCCTTAATGTAAATGCACCTAACCATGGAGATCAAACTATGTGTTACAAAAACTCATGAAATGAAAGAAGAAATAGATGAATTCACTATTGTTGTTGGAAACATTAATAGCTTTTATCGTAAATAGACAGTTCCACCAGACCATTAAGGACATATTAAACTCAACAGCAGTTTCAGTCAATTGGATATCATTGACATCTGTAGACTAGTTCATCTAACAACAGCCAATTATACATTATTCTTTTTTTTTAAATTGTACATTTATTTGCTAATAATATGGTTTTTACATAGATTATACATTATTCTTAAGCTAACATTATAACTATATTCTGTGTAGCAAAATATTCTGTAACAATTTACTGGAATGGAAATTATAAAATACCAGCTCTTTGACCACAGTTTTAACCTAGAAGTAATTAAGAGGAAGATAGTTTGGTGAATTCCCAAACATGTGGACATTAAATAACACATTTTAAAATATGTCAGTGAAATAGGAGTCTCAAGAGAAAATTTGAAACTTGGAGTAAATAAAAATGGAAATACAATTTATCAAAATTGTAGGAGTGCAGCAAAAACAGTGCTTAAAGAAAAGTTTGTAGTGTTATATAGATATGTTAGAAAAGAAGAAATATCTAAAAACAATAAACTAAACTTCCATCTGAAAAATAGGAAAAAGATCATATTAAAAGTGACAAAAGATGAAATAATAAAAATTAGAGCACAAATTAAATAAATTGAAAACATAAAATAAACATATAAATTAACAAAAAAGCTGGTTCATTAAAAATGTAATAAAATCAATAGGTCTTCAGCCAGGATAACTAAAGAGGAGAGAGAGAAAGAGGATTAGGGATATGATACAAATTATGAATATCAAGGATAAACCAAGAGTAACCTTGTTTTAGTCAGCTTCTTTGCTGATGGCACTAGAGGACCCAACTAACACAACTGTAGAGAAGGGAAAGTTTATTTGAGGGCTCACTGTTTTAGATATCTGAGTCTATAGAAGGCCAGCTCCATTCCTTGGGGCTTGAGGTGAAACAGAACATCATGGTAGAAGAATGTGGCAGAGTGAAGCAGCTCACATGGTGACCAGAAAGCAGAAAAAGAGTCTCCATTCTCCAGGTACCAAATGTATACACTAAAGCCATGTTTCAATTGCCACCTCTTCCAGTCATACCCTACCACTTTAATTACCATTCAGTTAATCTCTATCAGTCAATTAATTTACTGATTCGGTTAACACTCTTGTGACCCAATTATTTCTCCTCTGAACCTTCTTGCATGTCTCATATGTGAGCTTTAGGGGGACAACTTATATCCAAACCATAACAAATCGCTATGAATTTCTTGAATATTAAGAAAAAAATAGTAGCATTATGAAAATTATATGTCCCAAAATTTGATAATCTACATGAAATGGACTAAATTTTATAGAAGATATAATCTGCCAAAACATACTAGAAGAAATAGACAATCTGAATAAGTTAAGACTATAATCTTTAAAGAAACTGAATATACAATTAATAATATTCTATAAAGAAAGAACCAAATGCTTCCTGGTCAATTCCACCAATCATTTAAGAAAAAAAAAATTATACTAATTTTTACATCGTTTTTTTCTAAGAGATACATGCAGAAAGAATAATTCCTAACTCATTCAATAAGACATTATCAAGTCTAATGCCAAAGAAAAGACTTTACAAGAAAAGAACATTATAGTCTAATTTTCTCATGAAAATATATGTAAAATTTGTGAAAAAAAATATTGGCAGATTAAATCCAATTACATATATAAAGAATTGAATATCATAGTTATGTGAGATTTTTTTTCATGTGTAATGCTTGCCCAACGTTTCAATGCAGTTACTATACTCAATTACTTAAGCATGCTAAAGAAGAAAAAATACATTATTGTATTAATAAATGCAGAAAAGACATTTAACAATATAGAACAACCATTCAGCAAACTAGTAATACAGAGGAGCTTCTTCCATCTGAAAGGAATATTACTATAAACCCTCACTATGGTTAACATTATACTTCTTTAATGGGAAAAAGTTTCCCCATTATGATTAGGAAAGAGATGAAGATGTCCCCCTTACCACTGCTTCTCAATATACTACTGTAAGTCTTAACTAATGCAACAAGACAAGAAAATAAAATAATGCAAATTATTACATTTTATTACTAATGCACATTAGGGAGAAAGAGATAAAACTGACATCATTCACAGATACAATTATTATTCATGTAGATAATACAAACAAACAAAAACCCAGAAAATTTCTGGAATTAGTAAATAATTATTACAAGTTGGCAGAGTTAACACATTGGGAATGGTTAACCAGAAAGTTAACTATTGTCTTTTATGCTATCCATGAACAATTGGAACCTGAAATTAGAGAACATAACACCATTTACATTAGCAGCTAAAGAAAAAAGTTCAGTTATAAATATAACAAAATATTTATACAAAATACATAAGAGAAACTACAAAATGTTAACAAAGAAATCAAAGATAATCTCAATACATTGAGGAAATATAATCATGTTCATGAATAAAAAGATTGAGTATCAAATAAAATGTCAGCTCTTCCCAACATTTTCTTTAGATTTAATGAAAGATGAATGAAAATTCTTTGGGATATAAGAAAACTAACCCTCAAGTTTTTAAAGAAAAGCAAAACACTCACAGTAGCAAAGATCAAACTGAAGGAAAACAAAGTCAGAAGAATTGTATTTCCTGTCATCAAGACTTACTATACAGATAAAAATAATTAATACTGTGTGACATGAATGAAATTATAGACAAGTAATGGAACAGTTTGTAGAGTCCAAAAGTAGACCACCAATGTAGATATGATAAACTCATATTTGATAAAGGAGCAAAGACAGTGTAATACAGCAAATTATCTTCTTAAAAAATGACACTAGGACAACTAGATATCCATATGCAAATAAAAGGATAGAAAAATAGACCTGACTACCATTTTAAATATTAATTTAAAGTTATTCCTAGATCTAAATTGAAATGCAAAAAAACTATAATGTTCTTAAAATTAGCATAGGAAAAAACCTACACAACCTTGGATACGATAATGACTTTTTACATATAACATCAAAGGCACAATGCAGGAATGAAATAATTGATAAGCTATAATTTATTAAAATTAAAACTTCTGATTTGTCAAAGAGAAGGCAGGACAAGAGAACAAGAAGATAAATTTCAGGCTGGGAGAATGTATTTTCAAAAGACATATCTGATATTGAACAATTATTGAAATCATTTATGGAACACTTAAAAATAATATCAAAATAGACTACCTCATTGTAAAACATCTTAAAAGATAACTTCCCTAAGAAAATTTACAAATGACTAGTAAGCATATAAAAAGATATTCAGTTTAATATGCCATTAGGGAATTGCAAATTAAACCAACAATGATATAATACTTTACATCTGTTAGAAAGTCCAAAATTTGAAACCTTGATAATAAGAAATGCTGATGATAGTGTGAAATAAAACTCTTATTCATTGATGGCTGAAATTCAAAATGGTGTGATCACTTTTCAAGATAGTTCAGCAATTCCTTATGAAAGTAAATATATCTTCTCATAGAACCTTAAAAAATTACTTTCTGGTATTTACTCAAATGAATTGAAAAATTACATCCATGCAAAAGCCTGCCTATGAATATTTATGGCATCTTTAATTCATAATTGCCAAAACTTGGAAGCAACCAAGATGTCCTTCAGTAGATGAGCAGGTAAGAACACTGATGAATTTAGACAACATAATATTATTTACTGCTAAAAAGAAATGAGCTATTTAGGCATAAAAAGACATGGAGAAACCAAAATGCATACTACTATGTGAAAGAAGACAACCTGGAAAAGCTCAACATGGTGAGTCCACCTACAGAATGTTCTTGAAAAGGCAAAACTGTGAAGAAAAGGATAAATTTGCAGAACACAGAGAAACTTTAAGGCAATTTTTAAAAATTGTTCTTTTAAGTTATGCATGACAGTAGAGTATATTTTGACATATTTATACATACATGGAGGACATCTTATTCTAATTAGAATCCCGGTCTTGTGCTTTTACATGATGTAGAGATTCACTATGTTGTTTTCTATATGTACTTAGGAGAGTTAAATCAGATACATTCCATTGTCTTTCCTATTTCCTGTTTCCCTCTCCCTTCTTTTCATTTCCCTGTGTTTAATGTGAGCTTAAAACTGCTGTTCAAAGAAAGTTTTTTGATTAAAAAAAAAAGAAAACAAACAAGAGGAAGAAAACAAAGAATAGAAAGAACAAAGAAAAATCAAGGTGATAGATTTAAACCAAAAATATTCATATCCCATTAATTTAAAGTTTTAAATATCTCCTATTAAAAGTCATAGATTGGCACATGTCTGTAATCCCAGCTGCCCAGGAAGCTGAGATAAGAGGAACTCAAATTCAAGGCCAGCTTCAACAATTTAATGAGGCCACAAGTGAGACCCTATCTCTAAATAAAATATAAAAAGGACTGTTGATGTGCCTGAGTGGTTAAGCACTCTTCAGTTCAATCCCCAGTACAAAAAAAAAAAAAAAAACCTCATAGATTATTAGATAGTTACCTAAGATGTAACTGCATGTTCCCTACAGAAAATTTATTTTATGTATAAAGAAACAAATAGGTTAAAAGTTAAAGGATGGAAAAAGATACAACATGCTATCAATAATCAATGTAAATTAGAAATGACTGTACCTTTATCAGACAAATTAGATTTCATAATACCAAATAACATGCCATAATCACAAAGAACATAATAAACACATATTTTTGTTACATAATATTATTAAGTAAAAACTGATATAATTCAAAAGAGAAACACACAAATCCACAATTTTAGTAAGAGATTCTAATACTCCTCTTTTAATAATTAATGTAAAAGGGAGATAGAAAATTCCTAAAGAATAGTAGAATTGAAGTTAAAAAAATCAACTAACTTTGCCCAATTGACATTAGAATAATCCATCAACTACAAAATATACATTCTTTTCAAGTCCATGAAAGATTTACAAAAGAGAACACATTGTGGACCATAGGATGTCACTAAAACAGGGGACACTGAAATGTCAAGTGCTAAACACTATCCACTAAACACTATGCAAGAGACTCTTAAAAAACTGTATATTTTTTTAAGCAATAGAGTGTTTCCAATACAATTAAATTGTAATGTTAATAAAAATTTAACAAGGGAGATATTTAAAAAATGTGTAGTTCAAAACGTTTAAAAATATCTTCAAAATACAGTAAAATTTGAGAGAAGTATAAACTAACAGGAAAGATTTATTGATATATGATTGAACAATACCATTAGCATGGAATTAACAATTTCTTACTTAAGCTCATAAGAAAAATTTACAAAAATTAGAAGAAGTAACATAAAAATAGTTTAATTTTTCAGCATCATTAAGTTATAATTTTCATGCTTTAAATTTATTAATTTCAAGGATAAAATTAATTAGTTTTTAGAAAAATTGTAGGATTGTAGAAGTATCAGCAAATCTAAACTTAAAATATTTCTGTCACTGCAAATCAAAACAAAACAAAAAACAAACTTTTAGCTGACTTTCAGTCATTCTTCTTTCCACATCTGGCTCCAGGCACATCTGATTATGTTTTCTGTCTGTGCACGTTTGTCTTTACACAAATTATATGAAGTGGTAACACAATATATAATCTTTTATGCCAAAATTCTTTTATTTGATGTAATGATTTTGAGGTTCTGTTAGAGAATGTATCAGTGTTTTGTTTTCTTCTGTCTCTTTTACCTATTATGGATAATGTTGCTCTGAACATCTCTATATAGTTATTTCTATGAAAATATAATTTCTTTCTTCTTGGAAATATATATATATATATATATATATATATATATATATATATATATATATATATATATGTATGTATAATACTTGGTCTTCTGGTGAACTTATGTTTAACTTTAAGAGCAATTATCAATTTTTTCCCAAAGCATTTACATCATTGTGCATAACAAATAGCAACACCTGAGCGTTCTGATTTCTCTATGGATGCAACTAAGCTTTTTATTGTCTCCTTTGGATTTCAGTCCTTCTTGTGCATATGAAATGGTATTTCATTGTGAGTTTAAGTTTTAATGACTAAAGACGTTAAGTTGGGCATCTTATGTGCATTAGCTATTCATGTATAAAATTTGGATAAATATTAATTCAAATATCCATTGATATTTAATGAAACTTGTGTCTTGTTGAGTCAGGTTGCATATGGATATATGTAAATGCACATACACACATGTGTGTATGTGTTGTGTACATATATATATATATATATATATATATATATATTCTGCATACAAATATCTTATCTGATATTCATTTCCAATTATTTTTTTCTCATTTTGTAGCTTGTGTATGCACTACTAAATGGTATTTTGAAATGAAAATTAAGGGACTGCAGTTATACCTCCATGGTAGAGTGCTTGCATAGAATGTGTGAAGCACTGGGTTCTGTCCTCAGCACCACATATAAGCTAAATAAATAAATAAACAAATAAATAAATAAATAGATAAATAGATAAATAAATAAACAAACAAACAAATAAAGTATTGTGTCTAGCTAAAACTATTTTTTAAATGAAAATTAGTTTTGGTGTAGTTCAAACAACAATTTTTTTATTCTTTGGGATTTTGGTGTCATATATGAGAAATCTTTGACAATCTCAAGATCATGAAGATTTTATCTGGGTGACTGACCTCACAAAACTCCGCATTAAGTCACACACTCAGTTAAGATTTAGGACAGAGAAATATAACAAATTAAAGTCTGTAAAGGGGAAAGTTGCATTGGATGAAAGTCATGGAAAACCTGGTGCAATCTTCAAAGACTTAGGTACTGAAAAGGCGCATAATCCCTCCAGTATCAAATTATATCTTGTGCAGTTTTGTCTATTTGGAAAGTTCATTAGAGAATGGTTAACTATGGTTTCTGCTAAGGGCTAGTCACACAGATATGCTTTGCTTCCATACCCCAAAGTCCAGATTATCAGAAGGAAAACAAATATTCAGCATAAATCATATTATTTTTTACAAACCACATAGGATCATTAAGCCACTCTTATTTAGGTCATAGTAGACATACTCCTAAAATCCATTCCCAGGTTTTAACCAATGACTCAGTTTATCAAGTATGCCTATTCAAGGACAGCTATTTCAGTCCTGCTATGTTTACTCTTGTCTTCACAATAGCCCATTTGGAGTTAATTTTTATACATACTTTGAGATAAAGTTCTAAATCAGTCCTTTTGCATGTGAACATGCAAATGTTTTAAAATCGTTTGCTGAAAAAAATCCTTTTTTAGTGAATTGGCACATTAAAAAAATAAATTAACCATAAATTTAAGGGTTTATTTCTGGATTGCAAGTTGGTGTCATTGAAGTATAACTTATCATGTATCACTTATTATGTATTAATGATATGTATATTTATTATATACTATATAGTTTACATTTATGCTATGATCTCATATGATCACTGCAGAGTGATAAGTTTTGAAATTGAAGTGTTAATTTATCAAGTTTTCTTCTTCTTTATCGAGATTGTTGTTGCTACTTGGGGATCTTAAAATTTAATATGAACTTTGGATGAACTTATTATTTTTTTCTGAAGACACAGTTTAGCTTTTGATAAGGATTGTGTTTAATCAAAAAATAAATTTGTGGGCTGGGGATATAGCTCAGATGGTAGAATGCTTGCCTTGCATGCATAAGGCCTGGATTCCATCCCCAGGTACACACACACACACATACACCAAATGTGGAGAATTAACAGCTCTCACCAAACATTACTTTTGCCATTTCATGAAAATATTTCTACATTTATTTAGTATTCCATAATTTCTTTCAACAATGTTTCATAATTTTTTCATGTTCAATTTTTTTACTTCTGGCACATTTATTTATAAATAATTCACTATTTTGATGTTATTTTAACTGAAATAACTTCAATGGGATTTTGTTTATTGTAATATATAAAAACATAATTTAAAAAATATTGTTCTTGTACCCTGAGACAATGCTGGCCTGCAAATTCTGCAGAATTTTCTATTAACAAAATCTTATTGTCTGCCAATATAGAGAGGATTTTAAAAAATTTCTTTATATACACACAAAGTTATCTTTATTTCACTGCTTGCTCTCTGACCTCCAGAGTAAAATTGAATGAATGAGATGGTAGTGGTCATGCTTGACTGAATCCTGATTTTAGGATAGGAACACTGTCTTTCACTATTACACATGAGGATGAGCTTAGCTGTGGGGATTTGTTTTTATTGTTGCTGTTGTTGATACCCTTTTATCTGATGTAATGATTTTGAGGTTCTGTTAGAGAATGTATATTATTAAGTAAAAACTGATAGAATTCAGTTATTGACCTGATTGAGAAAATTTCTTTTATTTTGCTTGTTGATAGTTTTTATCATGAAGAGTGTTGTATTATCAAATGCTTTTACCATTCTATTGAGATGATCATGTGGCTTTTGTTTGAATTCCACTAATACAGTGTATTATATTAATTTATTTCAAGTATTTCTAATTGCATTTTTTGATAAAGAACAAAATTCTTCAGTTGGCCTGAAGAGTTTAGCCTTGGACATTCCATGTGTCTCACCAGTTCCTCTTGACCTTTTGTTCTCTGTTCTTCAACCGTATTGGCCTTCTTTTAGTAGGCCAAGGTGGTTTTTCTCTTTCTTCCTTTGGAATCTTTTGATATACTTTTATTTCTAGCTAGGAGTAACCTACCATTTCTCTCTATCTTTCCTACATGAGCCTGTTAACTGAAATTTGTCCTTCACATCTTTTCTTAATCATATCAATTTTAAGGAACTTAGTTTCCATATTACAATTCAGTATGCCCCAGGTTGTTTATCATACTATTTGCTTCCACTTAACAATTCTACAATTTTGGTGTAATTAATTTAAACATGACTTTGTTATCACCCTATATTGCATCGCCAATATGTAGTAAAATATTCAGGATAGGGTGGGCATTTAATAAACTTTATAGAATATAAGTACGCCTAAGTCATAAAACAAACAAACAAACAAAAAATATTGGCCTTTCAGCAATATTTTGAGGCATTTTATAAATTTAAATGTATCTTATATAGCATATTCTGGAAACTTTAAGTAGTGCTTCATGACTCACCCACTGAGTTTACTCTGGACAGTTACTGGAAATGAGGCTATGGTTATAGACAGCTATGCCATAATAAACCTATTATGAAACTATTATGAAACTATTTTTCTTTGTTATTTCCAATTATTTAGATTTGGATATTTGAGTCATTACTATTTTTTTACCCTCACGTCTCACAATGAACTACATGGCCGTCTCTGAGATGTATTTTTTCCTTTGCAATGTCATATATAAACTATTACTGTATATAAACTATTACTGTATATAAACTATTACTGTAGTTTATATTTGTGTTATTATAATATCTTCTGTTGATATTTCAAAACTCACTTTCTTTGCATCTATACACTGTATGTGTAAAGTCAGAATGATAAAAAGAACAAACTCTTGCAGAAAAATTAGGTATTTGGCATTTTTGTATTTTACCATAAACTCTATTCAATATAAAGTGTGAGACTTGACAGAGATTCCAAATGAGAAAGCTTAACGCTCTGCTGAGAAGTTTCTATGCATCATACAAACTATGGAAGAAAAGTTGAAATATTTTGGGCAAAATAATTATAGCTCAGAATTCAAAGAAGATAAATATTTCAATAGTACAGAGGACTTACTTGTAATACTAAAAATAACAGAGAATCCAGAAGGGCAGTTATTGATACCTACCTCAAATTTCTCATCTTCTCTATTTAATGTGTATGGAAGTGTTTAAACAGTCTGATTCTAAGGAAAACTTTGAAAATATGTCTGTTGGTTTTCCTATGTGGTACTTATGAGCACCACTAAAATATAATATAAATTTCTTATTTTCTCCCTCAACACACAATGAATTATTATTAGTATTAGTTAATGCCTATGTGACTTTAGCTGCAATATAAGAGAGTTTGAAAAACAATAAAATAATTTTATAATTTATTTCATGGCCAAATCTGACCTAACTGAATGTGTGACCCTTTCTATTCTTTACTTGCCCCATATAAGTGTGACTATTCCTATGCTTCACTTTAGAAACAAATTTTATTTTGATAAAGGTTACCATACCAGATTCTATTGGGCATGTTGGATAATGTATCTTTATGCATATATATTTAAATTAATCCTGAATTCCCAAATATATTTAGTTTCAAAGACTTCAGACAAGGGATTTTTGGGAATAGAATATGCTTTAAATAAATATTTGTGAATTATTTAAAAAAAACAAATCAAGTATAACATTATAGATGAAAACTAAGTTTATAACTTGGGGAATTTTAATGCTCATCTTTTCTGTGCCACTAATTGCTTGAATAACATAGACCTATTCCTTTATATTATGATTTTCAGTCTTTGTCTCTTGAAAAAAAGTTAATCCAAGTTATTATGAAGATTCATTTTGGTTCTCAATTAAATAACTTAATATTAAGCTTAGGAGAATTTTACCAAGTAATTGGGTACCAAACACACACACACACACACACACACACACACACACACATTTAAATTTAAATGCAAAAAGAACTTTTTCATTTTGATGGAAAATAATTTTCTATTTTTTAACGTTGGAAATTGTGAGAGCAAACTTGTTATTAATGAATAAAATATAGAAGCCCAAACATATACTTTTTCTAACAAAAGTTATATTTTACTGAAATCACACATAAGTAATTATTTTTTAAAATGTTGATGGTTCATATATGATATGAGACTGGTTTAACAAAAATGTGAGTATCTACACTTAGTCTGAAAGTAAATGGAGGCAAGGAAGTCTGAGGGAAGTCAACCACCCACTGTCATCTGTGCTTTTGGCTATGTAGTATTCTATGAGGAGAACAACCATATCCAACTTTTTCAGATTTGTCTACATGTTAACATGCTAATAACTCTCACTATGTCAAAAGTACCTAATTATTCACAAATTTGAGTACTCTAAAAAATAACAACACACTATGTTTTTTTTTAATTCCTATGCACTATAATGAACATTTGATCTAAGGAATTCTCAGCAGAAAGCTATGACTTAAGTACAATAATAATTGATCATTTTTACAGATGAGGAAAGAGATTTAAAGGGAAATCTTATTTTCTGAACAATAATCATTTAGTGTATAGGGCCACCACTCTGAACTCATATATCTCTGACATCAAATCCTGTACTCTTAATGAATGTATTTTATAACCTGTGTCTGTACCAGTATCTCAAGAAACCTCAACACTTTTAGAATACGTTTAGAACTTTTGTTCATAGTACTTTATTTTGAAAATCACATGTGCTACTCCAATTTACTTTTTGTAGTTTGAAAACCTAGTTATTCTGTTTTGCCTGGTAATCAAAATTATAGTATCTAATGTAGAATTTTTGATACAGTGAATTTAATGTTTAAATATTTACAAAATGTGCTTTAAACATTTTGCTGAGACAAATATATCAGATCACACCAGGAGATGAACCCTGGTGGAAGTAAATAATGTATGCTAATCATCACTTTTATATTTCTCACAGATGGTGTCACATTATCTGTCAAACTAAACTCATGATTGTGCTTTGATTTTTAATTATGTATATAAACTATATCTTTAGAAAAACAGTATTTTCTTTTTGTTATTTTAAGTTACTTTTTTCTTCTTTTCCATAATATCTTCCACAATATATTAAAAATTATGTTCAGTATAAAGTTTCTAAGTTTATCACCATGAAAATGAAATATGCATTAAACATATCAGCTAACAGAAATAGACTTAAAAGCATTGCTGCAGTTTTGGTTTCAGTGCAAGGATTTTGGATGATGTCTCTAAACATGTAGTGCTTTGATTAAAAAGTCAATAAACACAGTCCCTTATTCTATAAAGTACAGGCAAATAGATGATGATATATTCATTAATATCAGTGATCTTTCTAGGGAACAAAATACAAATAGTTAATAGATTTATAATCTTTTGTTCATAATATGAGATAATTCTTATCTAATAAGCAATAAAACATGTTAGCTTTTATATGACTATGAAATATCATGTTATATATTCCCAGAAAAATGGTTCTATTTCCCTGCCTAAGCTCAGAAGACTACCCTGATTTTATTACTTACTTTTTTTAGTCTATTTTATATGATCCTTGTTCACTTCCCAGCATCAAAGAAGCATTAATTTTATGACAACTTCTCTCAATGAAGTTCTTCTGCTCAATTATTTTTAAAGTGCACACAATGCTCTCCATTTTTTCAAAAAGTAAGAAAACTAGTTCATTGATACCATGTTTACCTCAAGTCACCCCACCTGTACTTCACAGTCAACATTCTCAATTGAGTTATATATAACAAATATTCTCCATTTCGTGCCCTAAAACCAAACATATTTCAATCATATTTCTAAACCAACCTTTCCACCTTCCTTCCTTCCTTCCTTCCTTCCTTCCTTCCTTCCTTCCTTCCTTTCTTTCTTGGATTGAACTCAGGGGCTCTCGATCAATGAGCCACATCCTCAGCCCTATTTTATATTTTATGTAGAGACAGGGTCTCACTGAGTTGCTAAGCACCTTGCTTTTGTTGGGGCTGGCTTTGAACTCACCATCCCTCTGCCTCAGTGCGATTGCCCAGCTCAAATCCTACTTTCTTTTAAAAGTAGATTTATAATGATTCCATACTGCTAACTCCAAAAGGCAAGACTAAGTTTTTGTCCCAACTTGAAGTCTAATCAGAAGTCAATATTTTTACTACTCTTCTTTCATTGGATCGCTCATTCTTCTAGGAATCAATCCTCAGATCCTGGTTTCCCTCCTACCTTAGATTTATTCTACCTAAATAGTTTTGATATTGCCAGTGCTTCTAACATTTATAACTCTGTGCTCCCTCAATTACCTCATCCATTCTTATATTTCAATACTATTTATTGTTTCTTAAATCATATCTATAGTTCATATTTACTTCTCAGTTGACATCTGTGTATTCCACTAAATTATTTTCATTCCTATTTGTATATTTTACAGAAGAGTTGACCTTAATAATTCACATTCACATTTCTATTTCTGTGAAAAGATGTATCTGATATATCAACTGAGCCCTTCCTTGATTTTTCAGTTGAAACTTAGACATCTTCTTTTAAAAAATTTCAGTGACAAATAAAATTTAATTGTGTAAGTTTGTGTGTGCATGTCACATTTAATTTGAACTAATCAAGAATATAACACAAGCAATATTTCCATCTACAACAAAAACATGCATTTAAAATTTACTGTAATACTATGTAATATTTCTGATGATATTAAAGTCTAAATTCATTGAATTAATGTGTATTGTAGCCAATTTCCATACATCTAATCATAATGAAAAGCTCTTATTTTTTGCATATTTCAATACTCTCCCCTCCTCATACATATCATTCCAACAGCATATTGCAATACCCCTCATCAAGGATACTAACAAAACCTTCCCTCCCCTTCTTTCTTCATGTCCATCCAGTATCTTCACCTTCAATCTGATTAAGTCTCTCATGCCAAGATCATTGATGGCTTTCATATATGAGATCCACAGAGATATGTATGTTTCATCTGGATGATATTCATGGTATACATACCCAATGGAATATGACTTAGTATTAAAGGAGAATAAAATTATGGCATTTGCAGGTAAATGGATGGAGTTGGAGAATATCATGCTAAGTGAAGTAAGCCAATCCCCCAAAATCAAAAGACAAATGTTCTCTCTGATAAGTGGATGCTATAGATATAATTAGAACAAATAAATTTATTAATTAAAAAAATTCTCCTGTACTATTTCATCCTACTTGGTTATTGCAGACAGATGTTGGCACCTCAGTTGAGAATAGTGGTAAGAAAAGTGGGAAGATGTAGATAGTTTTGATACAAATTGTAATGACCAAATATAAATCACTTACTGAGGGAAATATTCCATTTCAAAAAGAGGTGCCATGTAATATCTGCTGGAATAATTTAATCATGTCTTTCTCTCAGTTTTAAATACATTTTGTAGAACCTGGAAAAAAGCCATTTAATAAATGTTGAATGGTTGAATGGATGGATGAATGAAGCAATGAGATATATGGATGGATGCGTACATCTATGCATGCATCAGTGAGTTAGACTCATTTAACTAATGAGAAACTATACTGTTTTTATATTACTCTATTGCTTATAACATTTACAGCACTAGAAACATATGTACATTTGTTTACTAAAAATTTTTCCAGTTATTCCCTTTTGAAACCTGTAGATTTTTAAAGAGATTTTTCTCTTCTCATACAAAGGCCCTTGGGAAACATTAAAAATTAAGAAAAAAATCAATCACCTGCAAAATAAGCATCCATATTTTCACTTCAGAAAACTTTCAAGCTATTCAGCTCCTGAAAATTGATTTTTATTTTCATATGTGTTATACTTATGGTCACTCTTTATTCAAACACTGTTGAATAGCAAGTCCTTTCCTAAAAGCCATTTGTGCCTAATTTTTATAAAAAAATGTTATTAAGATTCCTCTCTCTATTCTCCCAGAAACAATATAATTTTCTCATTCTAGCATTTACTTTAATGTTTGTGAAAATTAAAATGATGATCCATTTTTAAAAGATAGATTTGATTTGCATAAAAGACAAGTTTGTTATCAAGCTATTGAAAGTACTCTTGTGAATACTTAAAGCAGAGTATATTTCCCTGCTCATCATATATATGGTAGTGAACTGTGTCTGGTGATATATATTTTTTATCAGAGTTCCCCTATTCCTCTGCTGATTTACTAATGAACTTCTTTTCCCTCCACTGTGATTTCATTGTTTCTACACCTCTTTTCTCCCTGTTCATGTTTGTGAGGAAAACCATGGTATGGTGACAGATGAGAGAGGAGAGAGAGAGTGAGAATATTTGAGTCAATTTTCATCACATGTTCTATGATGACTAGGAGAGAAAAGGAGCTGGAGAGAGGGACAATGGAGGGGCAGAACATAAATAGATAGATATATAGATAGATTGATAGATAGAATATACAAAGATAGCATCTATCCAATCAGGCCTGGCCATGCTTAGCTTCTGAGATCAGAAATGTAAAATAGGACAGCCATTATGGAAAACAGTATGGAGCTTCTTCAATAAATTACAAGTAGTACTATCATCTGATCCAGCAATCCTATAGGGTATATCCAAAGAAAATATATTAGACTTCTACACTCAAATGTTTACCACAGCACTATTCTTAATAGCCAATGGAATCAACTTAAGTGTCTATCCATGGATGAATGGATAAAGAAAATGCAGTACACACACATTATGGAATACTATTCATTCATAAAGAGAATGAAACCTTGTCTCTTGCAACAATATAGGTGGATCTCAAAATCATTTTGTTAAGTTAGATAAACCAATACAGAAAGACATATTCCGCATGATCTCATGTCAAATATAAAAAGGTTGAGCCCATTAAAAATGGAGAGTGAAGTGATGGCTGCCAGATTCTGGGGGTGAGTAGAGAGTTGCTAAAATATGACATCAGTTAGACAGGAAGAATAAATTTTGAGATTTATTGTGCAGCAGTGTGACTACAGGCAATAATAATGTAGATTTCAGTTGATTTCCAATATCTCACTACATAACATTAAAAGTTATATAATGGCTATATCAAATTTACTCATTCCTCATTGTACACATATCTCAAAATATCACAATATATCCCATACCTGTATATAATTATGATTTTTCAGTTGGAATAATATGAACAAAGCTACATTTTTTAAACAGTGGATGTACTATTTTGTATTCCCATCAATAAAGAATGACAATCCCTCTTGTTCCATAGCGTTTGGTGTCAAATTTTTGATAATTGTTTATAGTAGATATGCAGTACTCTTTCATTATTTTAATTCACAATTCCTTATATATCTTCCTTGTTGAAGTTCCACTTCTTGGACTTTGTCCTTGCTTTTTTTCATTTATTTTGAAATTCTGAAATCATTCTAATTAGATTGTGAGAAAACAATTTAGTTAGAAAAATCACAAGGAAATTATTTTTATGAATGTGTAATGATTCATATTTTAAAATGTTAGTATTTACTCCACACTGTAATGTTTTGATTCCTTGTTCATAAGTGATATGAATGCTCCATTTCCATGTTCAACATTACCATTATCCATGAAGAGAAGCAAAATTGCTGAAGTAATTTACATAGCTTATCTGCTTTATCTCTTCATAGTCTCCTATGATAGTTCTTTTTGGTATATTTTATATATGATTCTGAGAAATTCAAGAAAAACACTTCTGTAGCATGGTTGCAGTTGTATTTAGAGCAACAAAGATGGTAGAAGAGCCTTCATAAATCAGAAACATACAAAAGATGTGTTTAGTGCTGTTGTGTAGATTGCTCTGACTTACTAAAACAAATCTTGCATATGCCAAGGAAATCTTATTCACAGGAACTCCCTTCTGCATATTTTATTGTATATTTTATACTTCAAGCTGTTTTACTTCTATTTTTTAAACATAACATCTTATAGGCACTTGGAACATACTTAGCACTTGTTTAAAATGACAGAGGCATTCAGTGGAATAGTCTATAAATACAGTGAGTAATTTGTATGAAAGCATTTGGATATTGTAATGTATTCTACTTTGTACTAGATACCATAGAAAATTAAAATGAAATGTCCTGATCTTGTCCTACAGTCTCATGATTAATTGCTTTGCTAGATAATCAATCATTGTTATGGATTATCAAATATTAAAAGGCCAGTAGAAATTCTCATACTTACCTTAAAGTCAACACTTTCAGACCTGTTTTCATTAGCTCATGATAAGCTGCACCCACAGCAGTCTCCATCCTGGTTAAAGGAAATCCTGTTTTATCATTTTTCTGGTCTTGGAGTCATCCTTGATTGTTCTCTCTCATACTCCTTATTCAAACCTTCAGAAAATTATGATGACTTTTAAAACACATTCATAATCAGATGTTCATGACTTGTGCTATTCCAGCAAATTCGTGCAATAGCTTTCTAGATGGTTTCTTCTTTCCTAACTTTGTCCTGCCTTTTGCTATAAAATTCTATTATCTTCTACCCAGATATCATCCAGAACAAATATCTTAATGCCTGCATCAAAAAGTGTCATTCAACTCTGATCAGAGCACCACACCAATGGCCTTGCATTTTAAAAAGCAAGAATCTTCACACAGCCTAGAAGGAGGTGTGTGTCCTGACCTGCTCTCTTCCACTGCTCAGCTATTCACTTAGCTCCTGAAAGCTTTTCTAACATTCTAAGCATGCCCTTGCCCTAGTGACATTGCTCAGGTCTTCTATTTACAGCTACTTTGTTTTTTTTTTTAATTTTTTATTGTTGGCTGTTCAAAACATTACATAGTTCTTGATATATCATATTTCACACTTTGATTCAAGTGGGTTATGAGTTTTATAGCTACTTTGTATGCTTTGTACACAGTTTGGGGGTATGTTTAGCTCAATTATTTCTAAGCTTTCCTCAATCTCTTTTTCCCAAATACATTTGACTACCCTAATTAATATCACCACTGGTACCCCTTATGGCTATTCATCTCATCACATCTCATCTATCACTCATAATACATTTCACTATGTTCTTTTCTTTATGTTTGTTCTAACTGCTTGAAAATCAAACAATTTCTATAATTCATCTCTCTTATTTATCATGGGCAACTAAAGGAAGCTGTAAATCTTGAATTGGAATCTCAGTAACAGGAGAACAAGGTTCATTAATTACCACGTTTATTCCCTATATTATTGGGGGTTACAATTTAAGTAAGACCTATGACTATACAACTTGCTGTCTTGCTCAGGGAAGAGGAATTACAAAGAAAGCATGGTAGTCTAAGTAAAATGTGAAATGGCTAGATGGCTGGAATGTGTGGAGAAGAGTATGAAGAGTACAGAAAAGGTGCTACAGAAAAGAAAGGAGTACAGAAAAGGTGCTAGAGAAAGAATACTAGAAACTACAAAAAATTGTCACCAAGAGGATATAGTCCTCTTTCAATTTTTCCCTGAATAACAAGATTCCTACCTTCTCCTATCCAGTATAAAATTGTATATTTCCCATATAAATTATCACAATTACTTATATGTATAGGTATTTATGCTAAGACTCTACATACATCAGCAAAATTTTTGAGAGCAGGTGATCATGCTTAGATTTTATCCCCAGTAGCACAAATAAATATTTGTTGAATAACAAAACTGATTAAAATCTTGAGTATATATTAAATAAATAAGCTGCTCATTTTCTCTTTTTTATTTCAAAGTAAATAGGATCATTCAAACTTTCATATTATAAATATGTATGTAACATGCTAAATATACTATGCTATTTATTTTAGTAACACTCATTTATTGTCAAATTTCTCTTAAAATTATTAATACTATATGTTTAAAATACAATTAATTTCCATTTGTTGCACCTTTCTTTTAACAGTGAAAAGCTGGTACTAGTCATATTCTTTACACTTAATTTTAATATTAAGCTACTTTGAGGCATAATACTTTTATTTTTTAAAGAGAAAGGCTAGTTTTCAGGTCTAAGCCATGTGTCTAATATTATAGACTTTATCCTATCTCCAGAACATAATATAAAAGAAAGACATTTACTAAAAAAAAGTTTTTAGTTTTAAATAAGTTATCCAAATTAGCTTAGTTCTACCAGTATTTCATTTACTGTTTACATAAAAATAGGATGATTACCTAGGCAGAATGTAACCGTCATCCATTACTTTCCTTTGGCATTCACTGGAAATGGAAAATGACCATTCTAACAAGCTTGTAAATGTGATGTTTTCTAGAACTCACTATGGTTTCTTCCTAAAAACCCATATTATATTCCACAACTCTATAACATTTTTGACTATTTTACTTTATAGAAATCTAAGATTAAGAAATAAGAAGGAAGTACCTCTCCTGAGATGAAAATTATAGTCCACTGGTTACTTGAAAATCTTTTTCAAATGGATTGGGCCTAATGCCAATATTTAGTTATGAAATTGCATTTCAGATTCAAGATTTCATTATCTTCTCAGTCTAATGTGCACTGAGTATTTTATTTATTTTTATTTTTTAACTTTTTTTTGACAGAGAGAGAGAGAGAGAGAGAGAGAGAGAGAGAGAGAGAGAGAGAGAATTTTAATATTTATTTTTTTAGTTTTTGGAGGACACAACATCTTTGTTTGTATGTGGTGCTGAGGATCAAACCCGGGCCGCACGCATGCCAGGCGAGCGCGCTACCGCTTGAGCCACATCCCCAGCCCCTGAATATTTTACACTAAGGTATTTTATTGAAATTATGTTGCTATATCTTTAAAAACTGTATGATGAAAATTTGCTTAATTATTTAAAAATATTTTAAGATAATCATTCAAACAAAAAACATATTGAACACCTTTTCCTACTACACTTCTAATTTTAACTTAAAAAGTAATAAGGCTTGTTTTCCAATTTAATTTTTCTTATATAGTACTGTTCATTAACCAAAGAGCCCCCATTTATTATTGAACAAAAAGGGAAAAGCTTTTACCAATTTTATGCAATATAGTAATTTATTAAATATTAAAAGGACAAGTACTCTTTAAGCATTTTGAATAGTTCAATTTAATCTTGTTGGGTAAAATATTCATTGCACTTGAATCTATTTTTCTTAAATGCTACTTCTTTTTCTTTATTAAATTTTTAAATATATGATTGTTGCAGACTGAATAGTAGCTCCCCAAAGATAATCATGCCTTAAAATTTATGTAAATTATGAATATAATTTTATGTGGTCAAACATTGTATTAAGTTGATTTTGTTTGGGGGGAGTATCTTGTTTTATCCAGGTAGGCTGGAATGGTAATCACTTCATAAGAGGGAGCAACTCTTTATAAGAGAGAGATCTGACACACAAACAAAAGACAATATGGTAAGGAAAGCAAATCCTGTCCTAATATGGATACAAGTCAAAGAATGCTGGAAGTCAAGAAACAGATGATCCATTCCTCATCAACATCTGAAGGAAGATGACTCTACTCACATCTTGATGTTACCCAGAAAAACTAGGCTTACCCTTCTGTCCTCCAGAATTGGGAAATAATAAATTTTATGTTTATAGTACTTTGTTACAATAGTCAACAGATATTAACATAATGCTATTCAAAGTTTAACCATAGAATAAAATGAGATTTGTTTAGAATAAGGTGTTGGGATTATTTTGTATTTATTTGTTTAGTATTTTAAAAAAAATAAACCTCTATAGTATTTGGAGAAGACCATTACTTTTTTTCTCTCTGTTATGTTCCCATCTATATTCTGCTTTTCCTGGAAAAAGGATAGTAATAGGCATTGACAAGGACCAGAATTTCAGGGCCTGTCATTTCCCTTTTGAAAAACTCAGTTACTTTCTTTTTTTCAGAGGAGAATAATAATCAGGTTTCTGATAGCTTCCATTCCTGTACTTTCTCTTTCCATAGTCTTTTACAATCTTTTTTTTTTCTTTTAGTTGGATTCAAAGCTTGAAGTAAGGGTAAGTAAGGTAGTCCTGGAATGGATCCTATTCCACCAAACAACCTGTCCTCTGGCTGAGTGTGCATCAGAGGGCATCACACCAAGTCATGTTGACATTTAAACTTGAAGAATTCAGGACTATACAACATCAGAGAACTTTCAATGTGCTAACATTCCATTTTGGTTTGTATAAAAAAATATTCTGAGTTTATAAAAGTGTATTCATGTGTTCCAGTTTTGCTATTTTTTAAGAAACGGGAAAACAATATTTCCAATAACTGCTGTTAAGAATAGTTGAATAGATTCACTTCAATCTCTGAGGATCAAAAAAAATACTGTTAGTCACAAATTTTTGCATTTTTCCCCCATCGTGAATTTCCAGAGATTTTCTACCTGTGCTTAAATAAATTGTTAGCTTTAATCTCTTTACATAGCTGCTTTTTTCCATTTGTAGCCACTTATATCAAAATCTCTCCCTGAGATTCAGGATTATTCATCTCATAACCAAAATGGAAGTAAACAAAATATTGGCCAAACTTCTATCCAAATAATGACTCATATATTTACAGATTGTTTTTAGATGACCTTACTCATATGGTAAAATGTTCTGAGATTTCAGTGTTTTCTGATACACCCAATTATCTTACATTTTGATATTCTGTTTCTCTTTCGGGACACCACTGATTTCCTCACAAATGATTGTCTGCATCAAATTGAGCCAAATGTAGTTTTGAAATGAATATTTTTGGTAACCTTGTGATAGTATAATTGAATTTTCTATCAACAGATTGTTATTTCTTTCTGATTTCATGAGTGAAGCATCTTTGTTGGAAATGAAATAGTAAGGCTTATTATATTACTGCTATTTTTCTCTGGATATTTTTTTGCATTGGTAGATATTTATTACATGAATACAGAAATTAAAATCTTAATATTTTATTCATCTAGATAACTGAAATAACTGATTTTTTTTGTTAGTCTTCTTGTTTCAGCTTGATGTACACACAGATTTAGATAGTGTTCAGAATCCAATAGTGTCAATCTATTTAAAATCCTAAATTAAGCATATTTTGACATTGAGAACTAAGTTAGAACTTTCTCTTTTTTTTGAAAGATTTAACATAATCTTCAATAGTAATTGTGATGATGGCCAATATACTAAAATGAGTAATATTCCATTGAAAAAAATATATATATATCACATTTTCTTTATCCATTCATCTGTTAAAGGGCACCTAGGTTGGTTCCATAATTTAGCTTCTGTGAATTGAGCTGCTAGAAATATTGATGTGACGGGAATGGTGGGAGACTAGGGAAGAATACAGTTGCTTTAGGTAGAGGAGAGTGAAGGGAGGGGAAGGGATATGGGGATAGGGAGAATTGTAGAATAAAACAGACATTATTACCTTATGTACATATATGACTGCATGACTGATGTAATTCTACAATGTGTACAATCAGGAAAATGAGAAATTATACTCCATTTATGTGTGATATATCAAAGTGCATAAATGCATTCTACTATCATGCATAACTAATTAAAACAAATTTAAAAATATACTAAAATGAGATAAACAAAACAAAGAAATCCTTGGATTTAATATCCTAACAATGATACTCCTGACTGTTGCATTGCTATTTTCTGATTCAAATGCCTACTCTTCAGTGGAATGTTCTCTGAATTGGGTAATATGATTCTCTAAGTTAAATTCCATATCCTCTTTAATAATTATTTCTAAAATCACCTAAAACTACAAATCCATATTTGTGACTTTCTCCTCATTACTTTCCTAGATACTTTAACTAGCATATTTAATTGGCATTTGGGCTATCTCCTTCAACATTGTTATGTTCATTTCAACTGACTGAAGAACACATTTGCATAAGATACACTGTGCAAATGACATTAAAGGTGACAATTTATAAATGCCTTTATAAAACCATAAGAGAGAAGAACAAAGGAAGTAGACAAAGAACATAGAGATGAGTGTGGAAAAGGCAGAAAGAAAGTAAGAAACAAAAATTGAGGTAACTAATAGTGTCCTAATCATAGTTACTGCTTCTGATGTTAATTCTCTCACCAGGATAATTTTTGGAAGACTTATATAATATCTTTTGTTTCTACTTTTTCTTCCATTTATGCTACATAGGTTTATTTTATTAATGGGGTTATACAAATTAGAAATCATTCAGTTCACCCTCTTATTCTTTCACAAGTGGGAAGATGAAAGTCTAGAACCTAGCCCCAAATCTCCTAGCTAGCACAACAGTGAAAGAACCCAATATTTTGCCCCCTCATGAACAGCTTTTTATTACCCTCCCATCTTACTGCATTTAAGTCTTTCTTTTTGTATTTTCCCCCTACCCTTTCCTTTAGGCAATATTTAAAGGTGGTGTACCTTGAAAATGGACAGGGCAGGATGCCTTTTGTCAGTAAATGGGTAGGAAGGTGAAATCACTGGGTGCTGTAATGCTTTATTGCTGTGAAAGCCAGACATTTGATTGTGTTCAGATGGCACTTAGTATTTCCTTGAAACAATGTATGGTTTTGTGTACTAGGTTTTATTATAGTCATAAATCATAAGGACCAGAATGGAAGGAAGATTCCATTTCCCAGCTTTCTTTTGTTCCCTTAAGGAAAGACCATGATTCAAAAGCCTTTCATATCTTACTTCAGTTCTAATAAAGGAAATTCTAGATATGTATTTAATCTACCATCTCTGACTCAGAATTACACAACAATTATCTCAGGCTCAGCTTTAATGGATGATATTTGCTCCCTTCATTATATTACACATATCATCATAAAGAAGGTAAATGGTGAATCTGAGTAGAAATCTTTAATGCTCTATATTTACTAAGACTGTATTACTTTTTTACAAACCTGTAGATCAAAGGCAGCAAGATCAAACAAAAGTCCTATGTCGATCTATTGTTCACACTTTTAAAAATGTCATTCTTATTTAGCCTGTTTGATATAATCTTTTTTTTTTTTTTAAAGAGAGAGTGAGAGAGATAGAGGTAGAGAGAGAGAGAATTTTTTAATATTTATTTTTTAGTATTTGGCGGACACAACATCTTTGTTTGTATGTGGTGCTGAGGATCGAACCCGGGCCGCACGCATGCCAGGCGAGCGCGCTACCGCCTGAGCCACATCCCCAGCCCCCTGATATAATCTTGATGAGAACACTATTTTGGTTGATATTTTTCTCCTTTTCAAAATACAAAAAATGATGCAACAGTAAGTTAAACAATTATAACAGCAATAACAAATTGTCTGTATAACTATATTAGAAATATGCTTACATAGAAACCATGATAAAAAAAGAAAAAAGAAGTTATCTATCTATCTATTATTTACTTTGTAATATTTCATTTACAATGCTGTGAACTAATGGTATAATCTCCATTTCATTGATAGGGAAACTGAATTTCTGACAAGTTATTTTTATAAAGTTGCAGAGTAAAATTCATTGTTATATGCTAATTTTATATATATATATATATATATATATATATATATATATATATATATATATATTCATTCCATTTTCCTTAACTTTATCTAACCTAGAAAAAGACATGTAATGATTTATTTTCAGAAACATGACATTTTTAATTTTGAATATAAAGCATTAATTAATTGTACCAGCCTAATGACACTTCCTAACATTAAAGACCTATAGGCAGATTTTAACATTTCTAAAATAACAAATAACCCAATCAACAAGTGGGCCAAAGATCTAAACAGACATTTCACAGAGAGGATATACAATCAATCAACAAGTACACAAAAAAAATGCTCACCATCTCTAGCAGTCAGAGAAATGAAAATTAAAACCACTCTAAGATACCATCTCACTCCAGTAAGAAAGGCAGCCATTATGAAGTCAAACAATAACAAGTGCTGGCAAGGATGTGGGGAAAAGGGTACACTTGTACATTGCTGGTGGGACTGCAAATTGGCACAGCCAATTTGGAAAGCATTATGGAGATTTCTTGGAAAGCTGGGAATGGAACCACCATTTGACCCAGCTATTCCCCTTCTCAGACTATACCCAAAAGCCCTAAAAAGAGCATACTACAGGGACACAGCTACATCAATGTTCATAGCAGCACAATTCACAATAGTTAGACTGTGGAACCAACCCAGATGCCCTTCAACAGATGAATGGATTAAAAAATGTGGTATTTATACACAATGGAATATTACTCAGCATTAAAAAATAACAAAATCATGGCATTTGCAGGGAAATGGATGGCACTAGAGCAGATTATGCTAAGCAAAGTTAGCCAATCCCTAAAAAACAAATGCTGAATGTCTTCTCTGATATAAGGGAGATGACTCAAAACAGAGTAGGAAGAAAGAGTATAAGGAGAAGATTACCATGAAACAAGGAAAATAGGAGGGAGGGAAAGGGAGGGAGAAGGGGAATTGCACGGTAGATGGAAGGAGACCCTCATGGGTTCACAAAATACATATAGGATGGTGTGAGGGGGAAGGGAAGAAAACAAAGAGAGAGATAAGTGTCACAGTAGAATGGGTAGAGAATAGTGATGGGAGGGGAGGGGAGGGCATATAGGGAGGGCAGCAGAATACAACTGACACTAGTTTTGCTGTATGTATACACATGGATGTATAAACAATGTGATCCTGCAATCTGTACACGTGGAAAAATGAGAATTCATACCCTATTTGAATCAAATGTATGATATGTCAAGATCATTGTATTGTCTTGAGAAACTAATAAAAAAATATTTAATTTAATTCAAACATCTATTAAAAAACATACCATTATAAACATATCTTAATCAATTTAAAAGAAAAAAATTATTTGTGTTCTAACATATTAATTATTATATTACTTATAATAGAAAAAATCTTGGAACATAAATGTTCATCAGTAGAGAAATGAATTATGACATATCTCTATGTGTAGGATATTAGCCAGTATAACAGCAGTTCTGAAAACTATGTTGGTATCATAGATAATGAATATGCTATAATATTTGGTAAAATAAGAATAGTGAATGGATAAATATTGAATAAACAAAGTTTACATGCCACATGATCTCCACTATGTGAACACAAATGTGCAAACGCAGAGAAAAAATATGGAGACAAATATACCAAGAAGCTGAGAGTGGCAGTCACCAGGTAATGGAATCATAGAATTTTTTGTGTAGAACTTTGTGTTTTTAAATTTTTATAATTTTAATTTTTTATACATAATAGTGATATTTACTTAAAATATTATTTATTCCTTGCTTATTCTTAGAAGACTTGTTATTTTATTTATAATTAAATTTCAGTAGTAAATGCAATGAAGCTTTATTAAAAATGTATTTATCTTATACTCAAGATACTTGTTTTTTGATTTCTAGATCCTGTATGAAATAAGGATTTCTTTAGAAAATAATGTTTAAGATCACTTCCAGATCTAATGTTTAAATAAAATTGACCTATAGTTATTAATTAGAAAAAGTAAAACATTTAATTTTGATTTAATTAAAAATGTTTAATTTAGTTTAATTTTTGGAAAAGTTTTTGTTACAGATTTTCTTAGATATAGAACATTTAAAATACATATATAGAAGTAATGGGAAAGTTGATTAATTACACAATTTATAAAATTTCCTTCACTTTTGAAATAAAGGATGTCATGTGAATAAGAATTCATATAGGCAGTTTGGGGTATGTTAGTCATGCTCTAGGGAGTAATTCAAAGTAGTTGTTCATTCATTTTTGCTTATTAAACAGTCTGTAGCTGTCTAACTTTACAATGAGATTAATAGTGAGAATGATGCTTATGAAGTATGTCAACATACAAAGTTACTCAGGAAATATGCAAATACATTTCATTTAGTGGTGACTATCATATTTTAGAAAGATTTTCTGGAATTATTTTAAAAGATTTTTTTTTCATATAGCATAACAAATAAATGATATTCTCTAGATAATGACATTCAACTGAAGGTTCATGTCAAGGCATATTTTAACTAGTTAAAATTTTCCTAAACTTGCATAAGGCACATGACTTACAAAGAAGGGAAACATTTCAAACTTATTTCTCCTTTCTGGTAAAATTGCTCAGGCACCCAGAATCTCAAGATACAAATAGGTTGCTAACTGACTGGCTAAGCCCAGGTATCATAGCAAAAGTTCACAGCTTATTTAAAGTAAAATTTATGTATATGTAAAATATAGTTTACATGATGAAATTTGTGAATTGGTTTGCTTTACTCACCTCCTTTTTTTCCCCTTTATACAACTGACCACCCAGTAGATAATACCTTATTTGGTTTATTGATGTAAACCAATTAATTAATTGGTTAATTGATACATTAATGCCTACATGAACACACAAATTTGGTTCTGCAAGAAGAGAAAAGTTCTAGTTCCATAGTTATTTATTAGCTATTGGGAGTTTTTTTTTAAATAATTTATCAGTGTTTTGATAATTTAATTAAGTTCCATTTAAGACAGAAAGTTAACTGGCCCTTGTAAAACTAAATGAAATCCTTTTATACAACCGTGGGAATCAAATCACATACAAGTAATGTCTACACTGGCCATGAAGTCCAAAATCCCTATTAAAATGTTTATTTCATTTAGTTATTTATGAACTCTCTTTAGTACATTGTTGTTTCCTTGAAGGAGGGAAAGGGATTTGATCTTTATAACCTCAATGCATATCATAAAGGGAAAGCTATTGATGGTCAATTAATAATTTGTGAATAAAGAATTTGAATAGAGTGCTTTTGTAATGGACACTGATTAGATGCATTTTAATTTGCAGAGAGTATTTTTTGTTATAGCCTCAAATTGTAATTGAACACTTAAGGCTGCAATGCTAGTAAATATGTTTGGGATAACTGCCTTGACCCAAATCAAGTACAACAGTCTTTTTTGTGATAAACATTTATTTATATTGTAATCTCAAACTTAGGCTCCAAGATCAGGATTACTGTAAACCAGGTAAAATGTAGAAAAGAAAAAAACAAAATACCTCACCATATACTGTAGAAAATAATATAAGACTGTAAACACTTATGAAAAATTTCATATTGAAATATTTATTTGAATAAGGATATTCATGTGAATCCAGCTAGATGGATATTTTGTCCAATGAAATGGTATTAATTACCAAACAAAGCTTCTTACCTCATACTAGGTAAGAAGGTAGGCTTTAAGGAGAACATTACTTAGGAAGAATAAACCCCAGAAATATTATGCAGATAGCCCAAAATAGGAGTAATGAGTCAGGCTTGCGTGTAGGATGCATCTGTACAAAGAAAGCAAAGAATGATGTTGAGACATTTATTTAGACAGTTTATTAAAGAAAAAAAGAGAAATCTTCTGGTTATAATAATCTGGATTTGAGCCCCTTTATTTATATTTTGGTTCAACATCCTACATAACCCACATGAACTATGTAAGGGCCCTGGACTCTTAGCACTCTCAGTTATTCCCGACAGTGTCCTGCATGGGCAGTGGGAATGGAGTTCCCCTAGGTGGAATGGGATGGCTTAGAAATAAAAACTAAGAGAAATGAAAAGGCAACAAACCCCACAGGACACAGAAAGTAATTTCAAAAGCGGGGGCAGAATGGGCAAGCTGATTGCATGGATCAAGCTTCTAGATTCTGGCAAAACGGAGCCTGTGTCTGCTTTATTTATATCCCCAAACATCAAAGAGATTCTGTTGAAAGATTAAAAGGGTTAAAGTTGGGCTGTTTAGTTCCTAACAGGTTAAGCCCATCTCTGGAGCTACTAGGAGGAAACTTCCTAGTAGAGCAGAGAGAAAGGTCATGTGCATTGGGCAACTTATTGTTGTGGATAGTTTGCAGTGCCAGACACAACTCTCCCTGGCTTTGTGCGAGAGAGGATCCTCATGTATTTCACGGATGTCTTCCTGCAATTAATGACAGGCAGATTTACCTGGTAAACATTAAATTTGAATTCTGATTTTAGTATAGGCACAGGATAATGCAGCGTGCCGACGAGGCTCTGTAATTGCTTCCTAATATGTTTATTCCTCTAATTATGCAACAAATGTTTATTAAGTGCCCATCATAAGCAAGAAGCAGAACACGATTTATTATGCCGAAACAAAATAACATCAACTTCACTGACTAAATATGTATTCCTGAACTCTGCTGTGTGTTGTAGTTATTTTGGTAGGTAAAACCTGAATCCCTTTGATCTCCCTGGAGAAAATTCAGATCACAAAATTTAAGAATGAAAAAAAAAAGTATGGATAGCATACATGTATAGCAAAATAAAACTGACCAAATGATGGTAAAATTCATCCAGTCTTGGCAAACACTAGCAATAAACTGGAAAACACTGTTATTTCTCACACTGTTGTAATATTCACATGGGAACAGTTTGTATCACTCCTACAGGATTCCTAAGTACTTACACAATTTTGAAAAAAAATATCTAATTGATCTGTTCTTCAATTAGTTTTATTATTTACTTTTTTAATTGGTGCATTATATTTGTAGATATTGGTGGAATTTCTTGTTACACATTTATACATGCATGCAATAAAACAATATAATTTGGCCAGTATCACTCCCAAGCAATTTTACCCTTTCTCTCTGTTTCCCAACCTTTAGTCTCTCTCCTTTACTGATCTCCATTTAATTTTTAGGAGATCCACCTCCACCTTTGTTTTCCTTTTTCCTTCCTAGCTTCCACATATGAGAGAAAACACATTAACTGATCTTCTGAGTCTGACTTAATTCATTTAACATGATGGTCACTAGTTCCATTCATTTTCCTGAAAGTGCTAAATTTCATTTTTCTTTATGGTTGAATAAAACTCCATTGTGTGTATATACCACATTTTCTTTATCTATTCATCTGTTCATAGACAGGTAGGTTGAGTACATAGTTTGGCTATTGTGAATTTTTCTATTTTAAACATGGGTATGCATGCATCACTGTACTAAGATGACCTTAATTATTCAGGATAAACACTAAGAAGTGATATAGCTGGGTCATATGGTGTTTCCATGCATTGCCTTTTGAGAATCATCCATACTGATTACTGTAGTAGTTATGTGCTGGGACCTGCTCTGCCCTTAATTCAAGAAACTGGGTAGGGTGATGAGGGGATGAAGAAAAGACACACCAATAGAGAAAGCTGGGGCTCGGTGGATCACTAAACCCTGGTGGGGAGATAGTGACCCAGAACCCGCTCAGCTTGTTTATTATATAAGTTTTAACATCAAAAGAGTTATTGTGAGAAAGTTTCTTCAAAACAAGCAGAACCAAGGTCACAGTTATGAGCAGCCCACCTATAATTATCATCTTGAGGCCCAGAATTTTCTACCCCTGGGGCAGCTGGTGTCTAAACTTCAAGGTCAAAAAATGATAGTCCTGTGGCTAGCATAGAACTTCCTTTTAAACAAGGCATCAGCATAGTGACTGACAGGGTAGTCTCCACTGGCACCTTCTAACCACGAGTTCCCAGAAGAGGCATCACATCTCTTGCAGGACAGCTCAAGGACCAAAATTCAGTCACTGCTTCCAAGAGTTATACTAATTTGCCTTCTAAGTTAATTTTCTCTTAATTAATAAATTGATATTAACAATTATTTCACTTAAGTTTTATATGGAACTGATTTTTAAAAAGAAAATAAAACTTCTTGGCACTTACAAAATTTGAATTCCCTTCACTTCTTATAAGGGGTTTTCATATTGAAAAAGCAATTACATATTCGAACTTTCACTCTGGTGCCTTATTTATTAATGTTCAATTCAGTCATTACTTCTATTAAAATTTTTGGTTTTGTCTATTGTTAGCAAAAATCACATGGCTCTTCACTAAGAACTGAACAAATGAACAACAAGAAACCCTAATGGTGTTTAGTTTAGCCCTACCATTTTATTTTTAGGTGAGGAAAGGAAAAATAGAGTTTAAATAACTTGACCAATATCACTAAATTAGCTCACGTTATAATCAGCACTTATTTCTGATTTCAAATTCTTACCCTTTATGCTTTATAATGTAGTCATTTTTACTAGTGAAACTACTGCCTGAGGTAGGCTATTTGTTCTTACTCATTCTTTGACATGTCAATAGCACTTATCTCCATAGTGTCAAAACAATGGAGAATGGTCCATTAGTCATGTTGAACATTTGTTTGACTAAATCTCATCAGAGACATAAATGCAATAAAATATCTAGGGCTTCACATGAAAAAAGATAGTCCTAAGAAAAGTTATAAAACTTAACTTCTTAAGTACCACTTTAAATCTGATGAGAGAGTGTTTAGGGGTCTAACTTTTTAACTAAATCTTTTGAAGCAAGAAAACTAATATATATATAAGGGAGAAATTGGTGACTATATAATTGAAATCATGATTGATCTTATGTTTTTAGGGCATATGTCTTTTATGTGAAGTCTGGAGTATCTTTGAGACTATATGAAAAGCTTGCCCAGAGACAAATGACTGAGAGAATTCCTAATAAATCATCCCGATTCTTTTTGAATAATTTTACTGTTTAACATCTTAAAATGTGATTTTTTTCCTTGTAATTTCTTTGTACTTTAATTCTTTATAATTTATGCACTTCAGTCACAGTTACATTTAGATTAAAGGACATACACATTAAAACATGTTTGTTGTATCCACAAAACCTGCACAACCAATTCTTCTTTTCTGGTCCTTTATATCTTTCTTCAGTTTCCAGTTTACATTTGTTTACTTTAAATCATCTGGTCCACTGCATCCCAGAGGATTAACCAAGTTTAGACAACAATCAGGACAGGAAGGATATGTTGATTTCTCTTCAGAACTTTACATTTCTTTTTCCCATTTCAGAGATAGATGATATAGATATCATTAGGACTTTTCTTCCATCTTGGTATATATCTTTTAGAGACAAACCAACTAATAAGCCAGGAAAACCACCCAACCAAACCAAAAGTGATGACAAAAACACTGCACAGTCATCTCAATATGTAGGTGAAATAATACCAATGTATTGCCTCTGTTCAGCTTCCTCACAGGGTTTACAGACACTAACTTAGAGGCCTAGAGCAGATATGGTGGCACATGCCTCTAATCCCAGTGACTTGAGAGGCTGAGTCAGGAGAATCCCAAATTTCAGGCCAGCTTCATCAACTTAGTGAGACACTATTTTAAGATAAAATATAAAAAATGCTGGTGATGTGGATCAGTGGTACAGTGTTCCAGAGTTCAACGCCCAGTCACCTGTACACACACAAAGTCCGCGGGTGGTCACCTCACAGTGTGTGTACATCTGTATGATGCATTACCACTTTCCTCTAAAAACACTGTTGTTCCTTGTTCATAGGAAAATTATCTGTCTGAAAATATTGAGAATGTAGCCTCTCTACAGAATGTGTTCATCTAATCTTTTATTTGATGTCAAGAGCCAAATGAAACATGCTTTCCTATATTCTGGATAAAATGTTTAAGGCATAGTTCATTTTGATTCCTGTCTATTACCAATCACAATAAATTCAAATTTCACCTTTCTTTCATACACCTGGTTCTGATACCTCCTCACAAAAGAGATGGATAGCTGTTATTTCTACTCTTTTGAAAAAAATATTTTTAATATGTTATATTTAGACAATAATGGGTATAATGTTGACATATTCATTGATGTATATAACATAAGTTGCTTTATTCCAATCCCTAATATTTCCCCTTTTCCCTCCCCTCCTCCTTCTCCTTGACTCCTTCCCTTACTCTACCAGTCTTCCTTCTATTTATTTGTTTTTTTAAATTGTAGCAGTTATGTGCTGCGATCTGCTCTGCTCTTAATTCAAGAAACCGGGCAGTGTGATGAGGGGATGAAGAAAAGACACCCAGACACACCAATAGAGAAAGCTGGGGCTCGGTGGATTACTAAATCCTGGTGGGGAGATAGTGACCCAGAACCCGCTCAGCTTATTTGTTATATAAGTTTTAACATCAAAAGAGTTATTGTGAGAAAGTTTCTTCAAAACATGTTATACTTACATATTAAAATGGAATTCATTGTGATATATTTATGCGTACACATAGCAGAACTAATGCCAATTTTCCTTAAACTATTTCATGATTTACAAATGGAAGGAACCCTCCCAAATTCATTGTATGATGCCAATTTCACTGTGACACCCAAAACAGGCAGACACATCAAGGAGAGACAACTACAGATCTGATAAACATAGATGTAAAAATATTTAATAAGGTATCAGCAATCTGCATTAAAAACACATTAAGAAGTTGTATACCATTATCAAGTTGGTTTCACCCCATGGATCTAAGTTTATTTTGACATACACACAAATCAATCAAATTCCTCACATTAACATACATAAGGACAAAAATCACATGATCATCACAATGGATACAGAGAAAAAAAACAAAATCCATCACCTAAGAAACTCAGGATAGTGGGAACTTACCTAAATTTTATAAAGGCTCTATATGACAAATCCAAAGTCAATGTCATTCTGAGTGGAGAAAAACTCAAAGCATTGCCTCTAAAATGAGGAACAAGAAAAGGACATTTACTTTTACCACTTGTATTCAATATAGTTCTTGAAACTCTAGCCAGATGAATGAGGCAAGAGAAGGAAAATAAGAAAAAGAAGATGTCAAAGTTGCTTTTTTTGCTTATGACAAAATCTTATACTTAGAAGAGCTTAGAAATCTCTACCAGAATTCTAGAGAGTATAAATAAACTAAGCAAAGTTGCAGAATCAACATATGGAAATTAATATCTCCTATCCTTCAGTGATGAATCTGCTGAGAAAGAAATTAAAAATTATTTTATTAACAATAAATGCGAAAATACACACAAACATGCATACATAAATATGTATATTTGTTAGAATAAATCTAACAAAGGAGATGAACCTCTAAGGTAAAAATTATAGAAAACCAAGGAAAGAAATTGAGGAAGATCTATCAAGATGGAAAACCTCTCATGTTCTTGGATAGGCAGAATTAATATTATTAAAATGTCCATACTACCAAAAGCAATATACAGATTCAATGCAATTCCCATCAAATTACCAATGACATTCTTCACAAACCTAGAAAAAATAGTGTTAAAATTTACATCAAAAAATAAGAGAACCAGAATAGTCAAAGCAACACTGAACAATGGCAGTGATGCTGGCAGTATCACCACACCTTATCTCAAATTATATGACAGAGGTATAGTACCAAAAATAGCATGATATTTTCATCAAAATAAACACAAAGAACAATGGAGTAGAATGGAAGATATAGAGACAAACTGACATATAGTCATCTGATACTTGGCAAGGATGCCAGAAACATACAATACAGAAAAGACAGCCTTTTAAACAAATGATGCTGGGGAAACTGTATATCCATATGTAGAAGAATAAAACTAGATCCCTATCTTACCCTACATGAATTCAACTCAAAGTGGATCAAAGACCTAGGAATTAGAACAGAAACATGGGTACTGCTAGAAGGAAACATTGGGTCAAGCTGCAACATATTTCTCCCTTTTATGTCCTGTTCGTTCAGTGCTCAGATTCTTTATGCCTTTTGATTATCTTGCTAGATGTAGAAATTAATGACTGGAGCTTGAGTAACTCCTGATGTGAACTGCTGTCCTCTTCCCAGGCATGTAGCTTAGTTCTTAGTTACACTTTCTGAGTTATTTATGTGGTGTGTGTGTGTGTGTGTGTGTGTGTGTGTGTAGAGATTAAATATACAGTAAATGGCCAAATAAATATAAAAACAAAGCTTTAACATGCAACCACCTGTTCAGGAAAGAAACCCCCTTATCTACAACAAACAACCCAGGAAACAGTCTGCTATATATCAACAATAGCCATGTTGCTATCTCTAGTGACAATCAAGAAAGCTAAACAATTACTTATGTCACAATTGACCACAAATGTCAAGGACTTGATTAATAACTGAACAAATTTTCCAATTTTTATCTCTGTTTCCAACTTAGAATCGATCATGTAAGACATCGTGCTTCTAATTAGCCAGCCTCCAATGTCCCTGTGCCAGCAACCTCCAGTCAGGGCACATCTGAAACCTCCTTCATTCTTCCATTGTAGAGCATTTCCATCCTCCTCCCTGCCTTGAGTCTTGCCCACCACATGCGATAGTGACTCCCTTGTTACCACAAGCTCAGAATTAATGATCTTTGCTATTCTCATGTAGTTGGTCTTTGCTTGTTTCCAGCATTGTGTATGCTTGTGCTCATTTGTGGATTACACAAAGAATATCAGAATGAAATGAATAAATGTAATCAGAGTGGAGATCTACTTTTATAGGAACAAAAACTTAGCTGCCTACTTGAGATTTAAAGTCTAGGAAATTTCAAAATGTCTTTTGTCCCCTTATCTCCACTTGAAAACAAAACAGATGCAGAAATTATCTATAGGTTTGATTTCTGGAGCCTGTGGCAATTGTAGACCTAGTTACAAGTTTCAATAATCATGATAACTTGGGCAGATATATAAGAAGTTTGTCTTCTCTGACACACCCCTAGTGCTGTTAGCAAATTATAACAGCTGCGTCACTTAAGGTAGACTCCATAACTGCTATAGTATGGATATTGTAACTTCTTTTAAACTATAGAGTGTGGTACCTACTTGACCTTCAATGCTTCTTTTGTCCTACTGAGTTTGGTTAATTGACTAGGATGTAACTTCTTTATTTGTTTTAACCATGCAACAAATATTAGGAAATTGGGTGAATTAAACTTATATTTTCAGCATTTGGCCCACAGGAATTTTTATTCTGATTGTGTATTTGATATCTACATATGAAAAATTAAGTAACAGGATAAGGCAATTATATGCCAGATGTCACAGGCAGTATGTGATTAAGCCTCAAATTAAAACAAAATGCTGGCTAGGCTTCTTAATTGCTATAAAATATATCACAATCTCAGTGTGTTCACAAACCTGACTTTACTCTAAAGTGCAGGTACAAGCACTTCAGGCCTTGTCATAGAACATACCTGAGTGCTCTTATCACATATTAACCCAGAGAAGGTCTGTTTGTAGGAAATATTGGAAATACATGTTTCAACCCCTTTGACAGATATTCCTATTTCAAGCCACACCACTACAATAACATACTTCACTAACTCAAAGAACCCATGTTCCATGAGTTACAGTTTAATAATAAGATATGCCTTTAGCCAAGAGCACTATAAGGAATGACCAAACAAAACCCACTAAAGTATTAGCCATAGGATGTTACTCAGGCATATGTTCAAAATATTTCTCATTTGTTTATTTATTAAGTCTCACAAAATAAATTATTTTAAAGACATATCACAAAAATCTTTCATTGAGAATTGTGAGGATTTTTTCCCAATAATCTCATAAAGAATACCACTCTCCTCTGTTTATTTTAAGGAATTAAATTCAAAAAATTAAACTTGTATCAGTAAGCATGCTAATTAAAATGCTACCTGAAATGGAGTATGATCAAAAGATAAGGAAAGGGACAAAGAAAGCAGGGAAGAAATAAAGTGAAGAAGGGAAAAGAATGTCTGGTTTCTATTTGGCTCCTGTTACTCACCTTTGGTCTTTAGTATTCCAAGTCCATTTTGAAAATGTTTCTCTGCTTCTGTATTGGCAATCATTTTTGGTACAGTAATTGAATTTTTAAGAATTAGATTATATTTCACTGTATTGTTTCTTTGAACAAAAGTTATTCCTTTTGCTTTCTTGTGCTTAGTTTACACACAAAATAATTATAGAAGCTCACTAACTGGGAATAAGTGTTCAAGAACCAATGCAATTAAAATTGGTATGAAAACATGCATAAGGTTGAGCATATAGGTCAATAATTATCAATGGTGCCAGCTATGAATGATTGATATGGCATATGGTGAAAAATCACTGAACCAGAAGAATACAAAATGTATGCTGAATGGATCAATCTTTCTTTGTAGCAACTTTGGAATTATTTAAATATCACAATATAAATACTTTTACAGTTTTCTTTAGTAAGCACGTTTCATTATCATATTTTTGCAAAGTTCCATTCTATTGAGTGATAGAAAACAGGTCATATTGAGTACTAAGTGGTTACAGTTTGTGTACAAACTGGGGAGAGGGCAGCAGGTATCACCGTATTAGGAAAATAATATATTTTTTCATTTTAAAATTATGGAAACTATGACAAAGATATTTTCTCAATAATTAATGGCAGTAATAAGATTCAAATGCAAGTTTATGTGATTAAAAATTCATATTGTGTCATGCCTACTGTTTTGCATCCTTGTTACTTGGTGTTCTTTTAACAAAGACAGCTGATTGTTTCTTCACTCATTAACTCATTATTTCAAGAGAAAAAAATTGAGTCTTCAATCATTAATTCATTCTTTCAAGAAGAAACTTTTGAATGTCTCTTATGTTCTGTATACTGAGCAGGGCAATTGGAAGTATCAATCAAAGCAGTTGAACTAATTTTGACTTAAATGATTCCATTTTCATAAGTTTAAATCTTTCTTCTTGGGAAGAGAAGTGACTAAACATGACAATTTCATTTTCCTTTTCTGCAGTGATGCTGTTATTGTGTACCCTCTTAGAGATGTATCTACTTCAGAGAAGATGAACTGATGTGAGCACTTTGTAGGTCCTCAAATATTTACCAACAATTTATGAATTACTTTGGGATTAAAATGGGAAGTTGAAACTCCCTTGGGTTCTTAGTTGTTGATTAAAAAAAAAAAGAAACTATTGTCTTCAGATAGACAACTTTATAATGCAAAAGCAGAATTTTTAATTCCTTCTACTTCCAAAGCATTTTGAAATCTAAATTGATTCATGGCTATTCTGTAGATATTTAGGTTAGTTCATCAGCCTGTGATTTTTGACATTTAGCTGAAATTTTTAGTGCTGTCATAGAATGGTTTTTATCAAAATGTGTAGAAGATAATGTATTTCATGGTTTCAAAATAAGTAACATCAATTATCTCATAAGTACTTTTTGGCTACCTTCTTTTCTGATAGGTGTCAATTATACAGAACCCAATATTTTAATTTTAGATTTATAGTTTGAAGCATCTAATAGTATTAAAAGATGAAAAGTTATATGGTTCAGCTTTGTTGAATATATTTACTTAATATGAAAGTCACAATACATATTTTCAATGAGAGAAAATACACATATTTAAGTAAAATTATGATTAAACTTCAAAAAATTAATCAAATAATTAGTATGAACAATTTTGTTTAAATTCAGGTTGATGATTATCAACCAGTGGAAGCATAATTTTGGGATTTTTATGAATTCCCACATAAAAGTAAAACTATAGGATAATAAAAACAAACAAACAAACAAACAAAAAAACAGAACAACAACAACAAAACACACACAAAATTACATCTGAAACATGGTGGAATTAGAAAGTTCCTGACTGCCCCTCCTCCCAAGACGGAGCAAATAAATGCATATGCATATATTCTCTGTGAGTGAAAGCTAAAATATAGGTGAAAGTATACATGAAAGTCTTCTATGTACCAGATGAGAAAATATTACCATCAAAATAGTAACATACATTTGTTTGTTTAATAAGTCCATCCTGGGTACAATGACTTAAAATTTTACAAATACCCAGTTCTTGGCATATTTCTAAAGGATGAGAGGCATTTACCATCTATAGTACCAAATATTTACAGTCCCTATTGATAGGTTTAACTTTTAAAAACTTTGATTGAGGATTGGCAGAGACTGCCAATCACTGGATGATTTCCCTTAATCACAGAGTGAAGGGAAGTTTTTTTAAATGATGCACATATTCTCAAGAGTTATAACCCTTGGGATCAATCTTGCCTCCAACTTTTCCCTGAAAGTGGTATCTCTGCAAACTTTCTCAGAAGTTTCCTGTGGTTCTGGCTTTAACTATTCTGCACCTGGGAAAACACAGCAAATAATGCATAAGCCTCTTCAAGCTTTAATGGGACAATTGGTACTCCATATACCTTCTTTCCTTGGTTTATCAAGACAAAGAACTAAAATCTCCCTTCGAAGAAGAATGGGAGACTTTTTCATATACAAATCTGAAAGTAGAAAAATAGTTAATGTAAGTATGTCTAACAAGAGATTGAATCAGTAATGAGAAACCTCCCAACAAAAACACGGCATCAACAGTGGTGAATTCTACCAAATACTTAAAGAATAATTAGTACACATTTTTTAAAATAAACAGAGGAAAAGATGCTCAAAAATCATTACTCATCAGGCAAATGCAACTAAAATTCATAATTAGATATCACTTTACATCCACCAGGATGGATATGAAAAATAATGGTAATTATTGTTGGCAAAGAAATGGAGAAACTGGAATCCTCATAGATTGCTAGTGGGAATATAAAATATTGCTGCACTGTAGTAAGCAATTTGGCATTTCCTCAAAAAATTAAATATAGAGTTACCATAAGGCCTAGAAATTTCAATTCTAGTTACATAATACCTGGGTATTGAAAACTATTGTTCATTCAAAACTGTGTAGGTCAAAGGTTACAAATTAGAAGTTAAGTGGGATGAATAAATCCAGAGATTTAATGTATGGGAGAAGGACTGAAGTTAATGATTATATTTTATACTGAAAACTTTGTAATAGAGTAGATTTTAGGATCCTTGTGATAAAACTTTTCTCTATGTCTATTCAAGTGGTAGTTACAGGAATGTAGAGTAAGATGAAGTAGCCTAGAATGAAACAATCATACACACAGCATGTGTGAATACACACAAATTTATACACCTGACTGGTATTTGTAAAGCTAGTGGACCTGAAAAACATCAAATAACTTTTACAAATGCTAATAATTTTGTGATTTATAGAATAGTTAATTAAGAAAGTTGCTTCCACTTTGGGAAAAAATGAAGAATAGAGTGATCTCACTGTGTTATTTCTCATAAGTTTACACATCTGTTAGTAAACTTTCCACATATAGAAGAAAATACATAAGAAAAACAACTTAGAGTAGAAAAGATTCTGACTCAAAATTTCAGGGGCTTTCACCCAGGTCCGTTCGGTTTTTTGTTTCTGGGTCTATGGTGAAGCAGGGCATACCTTACAGTGAGCCGGGAATCAGGAGGAGAGAGCAAGAGACAAGGAGAGAAAGAGGGGTTGGGTAGAACTGCAGTCTTGGGACAAGATAAAATCCCTAAGTGTGCACCTCCACGGATCTATTCCCTTTAATCAGGTCCCACCTTCAACAGTTTCTGCTATCTCCTAAGAGTCCAATTGGCTATGACTCCATCTATGGATGACTTCACTGAAGAGGTTAGAGACTTTGATACAATCTCTTCCAAAAAGTCCCTGAATACGTCTGCACTGGAAACTAAGCTTTCAGCATATGTGTCTTTTGGAGACATTCCAATTCCTAACTATAAGAATGTGACTCTATAGCTATCTCAAAATATAAAGCTAATAAATTAGAAAAATAATGGAAACAAAATATTTAATTAGTTAACATTATTTAGGGATAATAAGAACATATAAAAATGACACCTGCATAGCATTATGAAATCGATTTTTTCAAAAGTTACATATTTCTTTAATCACATGGGCATATATATATATATATATATATATATATATATATATACATGTATATATATATATGTGTATATATATATATATATATGTATGTATATATATATATATATATATATATGTATATATATATATATATATATTTTCTATTTCAACCAATGCAGGCTTGATTGTTAAGAGCATTGTTCTATAGAAGTAATTTTTTTTCTGAAGAGGAATGAATATTCCTTGTATAATTCATTCCCATTTGCAGAAAATGCTACAGGTGCTCTATCTGAATCATAGTACTTAAAAACAACAATATCTCTATTAGTGCCTGACATCTTGATTCCTTAGTACTCAAATTGGACTGCTTGAAAATTAAGGTTTCATTTAAATTCTTAAAATGCACCAGTTTGCACCTGCATGAAGTATATTTATTTTTAAGACATCCTATTCACAGTGTGAGGTACTTACTCATCATTAAGTGGCCATATGGTTCTCTCTCCCTTTACCTTTACACTGATGGTTGATCTGAAAAGATTCTGAAATGATTTGTTGAAAATCATACAAACTTGGTTTTCTAACCAATGCCAAACTCTTTCTGTATCTGAAATACATGCAAGCACATGGTCACTAGTATATTTACTATATCCGTCTACCCAGTCTAGAAACTCTGAGGCACCATTGTAAGAATGTTATTTTGTCATTTCATTTTTTATTCCAAATATTTGAGATTTAGAAATATTTTTCCATTACCAATGCTTTTTGATAAGAGGTGTCTTTAGTATGCAAAGCCATGAATAAGGCTGTACTTTATTATGTAGCATATGACAATCACATGATAACCTCTTTGAGGATAATTTGTTAGCTTGAATACATAATAAGCACATCAAATTCCACACCCTAAGTGGAATACTTTTGTGTGAAAGAGTAACCCAGTCTCCTCTCCATCCTCTTAAGCATAAATTTTAATCTTTAATTAGTTTAATTATGATGCATTTGTTATATAATTTTTACAAGCCAGACATTGTGCTAGGGACACAAATAAATAGTAAAGATAGAAAAGTCTTTTAATCTCAATATATTTAGAAACTAACCAAGAATAAAGCCCTCTGCATGAGTATTTGCAATTGTTCATGATAAAAGCTATTAGAGGAGGGGATCTCTTTCTTTATATCTATTGGTCTTGTGCCAAACCTGGATCTCAAATTTGTAATTTGTAAATATTACCATATAGAATGTGTATGCCTGTTATACACAACCTATTGAGAATCCACATGATGTCCTATGAAATTTTATTTAGAGAAAAAGAACAATGACACTTTAAATTCTTAGTTTAATAATCCATCTCTTTTTATGGATTATTTTGTGATCTGTGTTGAAAATGAAATTAAAGTCCAAAGCAATAGGTACAGTTACTTATTCTAAAAGTTTAATTGTTAACCTCCCTATCAATACTCAGTGGAAATATGCATCTACATTCTTTGCTGCCTCATTGTGTTTCTTGGATAGACCTTCTGGATAAATTATTTGCTTGGAGGAGCACAATCCTCCATTTTGTATCATGAAGTCACATGTCAATTTTTAGGAATACCAGTTTTAGAATACTTGGTGTTTGTAAAGGACAAAGATGATGATGAGGTAAGAAATTAGGAAATAACATTTATATATTGCATTATCTAATTATATTGTATTAGTCTTCTGCTGTTTAATCCTCTTGATAGCACCAAGTTTTGATATTTTCCCTGTTCCCCATGACAAAATTAAAGCAATATTACTTAGTTTAAAACACAGCACAATATGATACAGTGTACTACATGAACAGAGTAAATGTAGTTGTTTTCTAGCCTAAAAAGTGAATCTTTTCAGACTGGGGTTGTGGCTCAGTGGTACAGCACTTACATAGCATGTGTGAGTCACTGGTTTTGATCCTTAGCACCACATAAAAATAAATATATGAAATAAAGATTAAAAAAGAATGATTTAATAATAATAAAAAGGTCACTCTTTCAACAAATGACAAATCTGGGCATCAGTAGAGAGTACTGTTGGATAACCAATCTCCTTGGTCAATTGAAACAATGACAGTTTTCTGGTTACTTAGAGCAAAAATGTGTGTTTTGAAATATGAGCTATCTGAAATACAGTTAATGTATATTTCCTGAAATTTCAAAATCATTGGAAAATGAACACTTTGAGACTCAGATAAAGATATTTTCTATAATTTTATAGCCCAACAGCTAGCTACACCAAGGTAAGTAGATTATTGCCACTTGGGGCAAAATGACTTATACAAAGACAGAATTCATTTGATGTTTCATGACTAACACATAAGCCAACTTATTAAGAAAAATGTAAATGGTGAGGGATTTTTTTTTTATTTTTCTTGTTAAAGTTTGAGTGATTTTTGTAAATTATGTTAATTCTGGCCTCTTCCAGGAAGTAATATGTGAACAGTAGATAAATTTAGGACATTATTCCTTGGTAATTAGATTCTCTCTCTCTCTCTCTCTCTCTCTCTCTCTCTCTCTCTCTCTGTGTGTGTGTGTGTGTGTGTGTGCACATCTGTATCTATGTGTGTGTTTGCATTTCTTTCACTTATTCATTAAAATGTTTAGTGTGAAAGTGATGAATCCGTTTTAACAAGTTCTTCTAATCATTATATGTAATTGTGAAGAACTTACAGACCTTCTGATTATAAATTAGAAGAATAATGTGATGACATATCCTGATATTTCTCCCTGAATTCCTTCATGAAACTTAAAAATACTCCAACAATACCAGAGTATCTTAAATTCCTCATTCTGCCTCTCTTCCTAAGACCTAGATGTCATGATTTATGTAATTCATTCACTTAACATTTGTTTTTCTCTTCATATACAATATGCTGGGAGGGGTTCTGCAGATCCATTTATGCTCCTCCCTTTCATGCCATGTTTTTACAATCTGAAGCAAAATGATTTTCATAGTATTTTCTTTCTTATGGCACATGACTATAACTTCTGTGCCACAGCATCTTATTCCTTTGACGACAGGGTAGAATGTTTTCATATTGACAACTGTCTAAGCAATCAAGTGTGGTTTTATGTAGATTTTGGAAGTTACAGTGTACTGAAAAGAAAATTTAACACCAATCTTACTAGGTGGACATTGCTCCAGCAGGAACTGAAAAGGATCTTTGGGGAAAGCAGGAACTGATGGATTAAGGTCTTCTGAAATCACTTGTGGCTGTAAAAGATGCTGCTCTAATAATCAGGATGTTAGCCCCAGTGTTCTGGAGAAGTTCCAGTTCTGTAATTAGTTCTGCCTACCTACTTCCCTCCCTGTAGTTTTAATGAAATTATTTTCTTTTTTTGGAAAGAAAAACAAACTAACACAGCCATTTCCAGTTAAAGCAAAATTCCAATTATTTAATATATATATATGCACTGCAATTTTAATAATAAAGTGACTATATATACAATATTTTTACAAAATATTGAATTATATGCTTCAAGTAGACATTTGTTCATATAAACACAAAAAACAGAGATATTTCAACTGTTTTGTAGTACATGTGGGAATTTGGAATTTCAGAAATGTTCTGTTTACAATATAATTTAAGGAAATAATTATTAAATAACATGCTTTTAACTTTTTTTAGACAGAAGCCTTTATTCTAAATGGTGTTAAATTAATGTGTTATATTTAAGTGTGACATTATGACTGACATCTCTGGATTAACACATTTTTTAGAATTGATTATTGGTATCTATTAAAAATCTCTTTGATGCTATGGACAAAGTTTTCATTTATTTGTTTATTTTTTGTTTTAATTAGCTATATATATGATGGTAGACTGCATTCATGTACTTTGATATATCATAAATATATGGGATATAACAACTCATTTTTCTGAGTATATATGTTGTAGAATCACATGGGTCATGCAATCACATATATACATAAAGCAGTAATGTCTGTTTGTTCTACTATCCTTCCTATCTCTGCATCCTCTTTCCTCCTCTCCCTTCACTTCCCTCTACCTAGTTTAAGATAACTCTATTCTTCTCTAGTGCCACCTCCCCCCTTATTATGGATCAGCATCTACGTATTAGAGAAACCATTCAACCTTTGATTTTGGGGGGATTGGCTTCTTTCACTTAGCATGGTATTCTCCAACTCCATCCATTACTGGCAAATGCCATAATTTCATTCTTCTTTAAAGCTGAGTAATAAGACCACAGTTTTTTTATCCATTCATCTATTGAAGGACACCTAGGTTGGTTCCATAGTTTAGCAATTGTGAATTGAGCTGCTATAGACATTAATGTGGCTGCATCACTGTAGTATGCTAATTTCAAGTCGTTTGGGTATAAACCGAGGAATGGGATAGCTGGGTCAAATGGTTTTCCATTCCACGTTTTCAGAGGAATCTCCATACTGCTTTGTATAGTGGTTGTACCAATTTGCAGTCCTATCAGCAATGTTTGAGCATGTCTTTCTCCCCATATCCTCACCAACATTTATTGTTGCCTGTATTCTTGATGATTGCCATTCTGACTGGAGTGAGATGAAATCTTAGTATAGTTTTGATTTGCATTTCTCGAATTGTTAGAGATGTTGAACACTTTTTTATATATTTGTTGATCAATTGTATTTCTTCTTCTGTGAAGTGTCTGTTCAGTACCTTAGCCCATTTATTGGATTATTTGTTTTTTTGTGTTAACTTTTTTGAGTTTTTCATATATCTTAGAAATTAATACTTTATCAGAGATGCATGAGGTAAAGATTTTCTCCCAATCTGTAGGCTCTCTTATTGATTGTTTCCTTTGCGGAGAAGAAGCTTTCTAGTTTGAATCCATCCCATTTATTGATTACTGATTTTACTTCTTTTGCTTTAGGTGTCTTGTCAAGGAAGTCAGATCCTAAGCCGACATGGTGAAGATTTGGGCCTACTTTTTCTTCCATTAGATGCAGGGTCTCTGTTCTAGTGCCTAAGGGTCTGATCCACTTTGAATTGATTTTTGTGCAGGGTGAGAGATAGGGGTTTAATTTCATTTTGTTGAATATGGATTTTCAGTTTTCCCAGTACCATTTGTTGAAAAGACTATCTTTTCTCCAATGTATATTTTTGGTGCCTTTGTCTAATATAAGGTAACTGTAGTTAAGTAGGTTTGTCTCTATTATATTATGTGTGTCCTCATTCTGTTCATTGGTGTACAAGTCTGTTTTGGTGCTAATACCATGCCATTTTTGTTACTACAGCTTTGTAGAAATCAATAAACATAATTCACATATTAATATACTTAAAAACAAGAATCATATGATCATATCAATAGATGCAGAAAAAGCATTTGACAAAATACAGCACACCTTCATGTTCAAAACACTAGAAATACTAGAGATGGTAGGAACATACATCAACATTGTAAAAGCTATCTATGCTAAACCCAAGGCCAACATCTAAATTTTCTAAATGGAGAAAAATTGAAAGTAATCTCTCTAAAAATGGAACAAGAGAGGGATGTCCTCATTCACCACTTCTATTTAACATAATCCTGAACCTCTAGCCAAATAATTAGATAGCTGAAAGAAATTAAAGTGATATGGATAGGAAAAGAAGAACTCAAACTATCACTATATGCTGATAACAAGATTCTATATCTAGAAGAATTAAAAAATTCCACCAGAGGACTTCTAGAATTAATAAATGAATTCAGTAAAGTATCAAGATGTAAAACTAACACCCATAAATCAAATGCATTTCTAAACATCAGCAATGAATCTGCCCAAAGAGAAATTAGGAAAACTATCCCAGTCACAATAGCCTCAAACAAACAATTGATCATCATCATCATCATCATCATCATCATGGAAATCAATCTAACAAAAAGGTGAAAGACCTCTACAATGAAAACTATAGAACACTAAAGAAAGAAATTGAAGAAAACCTGAAAAGATGGAGAGAGCCCCCATGCTCCTGGATTGGCATAATTAATATTTTCAAAATAGCCATACTACCAAAAGAGTTATACAGGTTTAATACAATTCCTATTAAAATTCCAGTGACATTCTTCATAGAAATAGAAAAAGCAATCATGAAATTTATTTGGAAAAAAAATACACCCAGAATATCCAAAGCAATACTTGGTAAGAAAAGTTAAGCAGGAGGTATCACAATATCAGACCTTAAACTGTGCTACAGAGATATAAGGACAAAGTTTTAATAGTTAGAAGATAAAATTAAAATTTTAAAAATTATGCCAATATGGTTAATTCATTTTATTTCTCATATAAAAAGAAACCAGAGTTTCAAAGACAGCTTTAATCTTGCCCTTGCTTATTTCTTAGAGGAACTGAAAATTTTCCTTAATAATTGAGCCATAATACAGTTAAAAAAGAGAATAATTGTTCAGCAATATAAAACATTTTGTATTTTGAGTTATTATTAATTTTAAAATTCAAGAACCACAGTAGTTTAGCAATCAAACCTATGCTTATTCTATGTGTATTATATTTTTGATTCTATGCGTATTTAATCTTTTGCATTATCATTATTAGATGTACTTTTATCATTCTTCTTATGGTCACATCTTGACTACATGAGATTTATATCACAATAAAACTTTGCTAATTTTTTTTCTCTCATTTAAACAGAAATGTGGTCTTTTAGAGATGGAAGCATTTTCTTATGCTAAATTCTTATTCTTTTGCTATTCTGCAAAATATATTTCTTGCTATCAAACTTCTCAGCAATGTGGCAAATGCACTCTTGAAATCACAGGCTAGAGAGTAATTTGGGAATCATTGAAATGGGACTCCCTAAAGATCAGCTGGAGGGCCTTTAGCCAGAAAGGTCAGAGCCGTAGGAGAGTCACTTTGTCACAGACAGTATCTATCACTCTTGAGGGAAATGATTAACAAGGTTTGGTGGCTGATGTGTATGACATTACCTTTCTTCTACCAATGATAGTAGCACAGAGAGATACTATTAAAGGGATTACTTATTTTTACAGCATGTTTTCTCAAAGGACCCTTCAAATAGTACATTAAAAAGCAATGGCCTTTTATGAAGTTAATAAACCACAAATGAACAAAAGATGTATTTGAGCATTAACATGCCATTGGCCCATGAGTGTGACATCTTAATCCCCAGGACAAAAACTATTTTAATCAGTCGTTCTCTGAGGAATAGTTTTGCTTCATCATAGGTTAGAAAATTTGTTCCCAATGCAGAAGACTACATACTATCGTCTCTTATTTTCTTGCATAGAAAACTTTAAATAGGAAGTGAAATATCTTATGGATATCTGTTTCTCTCATTTACCTTGACAGTGTCCTTTTTCCCCAGGCTCAGTCATTCCTCTCTTATTTCTGAGCCAAAGTTTCTAGATTTTTAATACTTACATTACTTAAAAAGTTTTTGAATACTTCATATCCCTCCCTAGATTCAAAAATGTAAAAGTTATTACAGAGTTTAAAATTTTGGGTACTAATACATACCATAATAACTAATGATGTCATTTTCAAATATGGACATTAAAATCCTGGGTAAAATGATTTAGCCAAATTCAGAGTGAAAGAGAGTCTTTCAAAGAATATTGAGTAAATTTCTCAGAATTTAAGATTAATAATTTTATAACATGGTGGTGTGGAATATCGCATTCTGACAGAAGATCAAAAGCACATTAGATTTCCATTACATATCTGTCATACAAAGAGATATATTGTCTTGCATAAGGTGAAATATACTGCTGATAATAACTTGTGCATTTAATTATTTAATAAAGTCTATTTTAATAAATGAAGGTTAGAGTGTCAATTGAGCATAATGTAAAATATACAGGCCAATGCTCATGTGGTATATAAAGCTTAATGTTGCCTACTGTAAATATAATCCTGTGCTAGTATCCTGAGTTCACTAGAATTTATGAGGGAGTTGACTTTGATCATTATTTCCAACTCTAAGATAATCTTTCTCTAAAAGAAAAAATCTACATTTATTGAAAATGCATATACCTTCTAGATACAAAAGACCATTTTAATGCATTTATTATGTCAATTGAACTGCAAGTAATTTGAAATACCTTTGGATTTTAAGAAGTTATTTGAAATAAGTATTCTTATTTGTTGACATTTTATTTTATACTTTGCATGTACCTAAGATATTAGATACATATTATATCTAGTTAATCTTCACTCATTAATTCATTAAGTAAAATTAATCACACACTTAACCTTAAATTTATATGGAAAAATAGAGGATCTAGACTATCCAAGATATTAAGTTAAAGAGGGACAAAGCAAGAGAACTAACACAATTTCAAGATATAATTCAATGGAAGAGCAATCAAGACTGTGTGGGATTGGTATAAAAAGGGCCAAATCAGTGGAAGAAGAGAGAATGAAAAATGTGGAAACATTCCCTTACATATATGGACAATTTTTGACAAAAAATATGCAAAGACAACTCAGTATATTTAATAATTAAACTCCATTTGCAAAAAATAAACAAATAAAATCCTATACTCATAAACATATTTTATACCATGTACAACAATTAATTCAAAATGATTCACAGATGAAAATGTTAAATCTGCAATAATAAATCTTCAGAATAAGACACAGGAGAAAATCTTTGTATCCTATGTTACCAACATATTTTAAGATATGATACCAAAAGCAAGGTCCATAAGAACAAATCAATAAATTGGACTGTTTTAAAATAAATACAGGAGCAGGCCCAGCGGCCTGCTGAGGGGCAGAACCGCCCCCCACCCCCCGCGCCTGCCAGGTAGGTGGAACTGTGACCACGGACAGAAAAGGACCAGTGGCCCGCGGTGGGACAGAGCTTCCAATCACTCCTGCAAGGTAGGCGGGCCTGCGACCCACCGGCAGAAGAGGAGCAGCGACCTGCTGAGAGGCAGAGCTGCCCCCTCCCCCTGCACCGGCAAGGTAGAGGGAACTGTGACCACGCACAGAGCAGGCCCAGCGGCCTGCTGAGGGGCAGAGCCACCCCCCACCCCCCGCGCCTGCCAGGTGACCACGGACAGAAAAGGCCCAGTGGCCCGCAGTGGGACAGAGCTTCCAATCACTCCTGCAAGGTAGGCGGGCCTGCGACCCACCGGCAGAATAGGAGCAGCGTCCTGCTGAGAGGCTGAGCCGCCCCCTCCCCCTGCGCCGGCAAAGTAGAGGGAACTGTGACCACGCACAGAGCAGGCCCAGCGGCCTGCTGAGGGGCAGAGCTGCCCCCCACCACCCGCGCCTGCCAGGTAGGTGGAACTGTGACCACGGACAGAAAAGGCCCAGGGGCCCGCGGCGGGACAGAGCTTCCAATCACTCCTGCAAGGTAGGCGGGCCTGCGACCCTCTGGCAGAAGAGGAGCAGCGGCCTGCTGAGAGGCTGAGCCGCCCCCTCCCCCTGCGCCAGCAAGGTAGAGGGAACTGTGACCACGCACAGAGCAGGCCCAGGGGCCTGCTGAGGGGCAGAGCCGCCCCCCACCCCCCGCGCCTCCCAGGTAGGTGGAACGGTGACCACCGACAGAAAAGGCCCAGTGGCCCGCGGCGGGACAGAGCTTCCAATCACTCCTGCAAGGTAGGCGGGCCTGTGACCCTCTGGCAGAAGAGGAGCAGCGGCCTGCTGAGAGGCTGAGCCTCCCCCTCCCCCTGTGCCGGCAAAGTAGAGGGAACTGTGACCATGCACGGAGCAGGCCCAGCGGCCTGCTGAGGGGCAGAGCCGCCCCACACCCCCCGCGTCTGCCAGGTAGGGGAACTGTGACCACCGACAGAAAAGGCCCAGTGGCCTGCGGCGGGACAGAGCTTCCAATCACTCCTGCAAGGTAGGCGGGCCTGCAACCCACCGGCAGAAGAGGAGCAGCGACCTGCTGAGAGGCAGAGCCGCCCCCTCCCCCCAGCGCCTGCAAGGTAGACAGAACTGTGACCACCATCAGAGCAGGCCAGACCTGCAACCAAGAGACAGAACAGGCCCAGTGGCCTGAGGAAGGGTAGAGCCGCCCCCACCCGCGCCTGCAAGGTAGGCGCACCTGCGACCCATTGGCAGTACAGCCCCAGAGGCCTGCAGAGGGGCAGTGCCGCTGCCTGCACCTGCAGAGTAGACAGAACTGTGACCACCGACAGAACAAGCCTAGCGGCCCGCAGAGGGACAGAGCCGCCGCCCGCTCCTGCGAGGGAGACTTTGCAACTATACGAGACCAATATAAATATATAGGGGGAAAATTCCATAGCACAACAGTTTCACCAAGTAGAAAGGAACGCGAACAGTATGAAGAGACAAGGAAAGAAAGGACCACAAGCATTGCAGGTCAACTCAATGTTAGAAGAGGTAATAGCTGCAGCAGATGGAATGTCAGATAAAGAATTCAGGATATACATGCTTCAGATGATCTGGAGTCTCAAGGAAGACATCAGACAGCAAAATCAGACAATGAAAGATCACTTCAACAATGAATTACATAAACAAATCCAAGAAGCAAAAGATCAACTATACAGGGAAATAGAGGTTATAAAAAACAAACAAACAGAAATCCTAGAAATGCAGGAAGCAATAAGCCAACTTAAAAACTCAATTGAGAATACTACCAGCAGAGTAGAACACTTAGAAGACAGAACATCAGACAATGAAGATAAAGTATTTCAACTTGAAAAGAACATAGACAGCTCAGCAAGACTGTTAAGAAACCATGAGCAGAACATCCAAGAAATATGGGATAACATCAAGAGACCAAATTTAAGAGTCATTGGGATACAGGAAAGGACAGAGTTTCAAACCAAAGGAATGAGCAATCTATTCAATGAAATAATACGAGAAAACTTCCCAGACTTGAAGAATGAGACAGAACCCCAAATCCTAGAAGCCTACAGGACGCCGAATGTGCAACATCATAAGAGACCCACACCTAGACACATTAAAATGAAGATGCCCAACATACAGAATAAGGAGAGAATTTTAAAAGCTACAAGAGAAAGGAAGCAGATCACATTTAGGGGTAAGCCAATCAGGATAACAGCTGATCTTTCAACACAGACTCTGAAAGCTAGAAGATCCTGGAATAACATATTTCAAACACTGAAAGAAAATGGGTTCCAACCAAGAATTGTGTTTCCAGCGAAATTAAGCTTCAGGATGGAAGATGAAATTAAAACCTTCCACGATAAACAAAAGTTAAAAGAATTTGCAGCTAGAAAACCATCTCTTCAAAACATCCTCGGCAAAACATTACAGGAAGAGGAAATGGAAAATAACAATGAAAACCAACAGTGGGAGGTAGGACACTAAAGGGGGGAAAATAATCAAAGAGGAAAACAAACCATGTTTAGTAACATAAATAAACAAATATGGCTGGAAGAACAACCCATATCTCAATAATAACCCTAAATGTTAATGGCTTAAACTCACCAATCAAGAGACACAGGCTAGTAGAATGGATCACAAAACAAGACCCAACAATATGCTGCCTACAGGAGACGCATTTGATAGGAAAAGACATACATAGGCTGAGGGTGAAATGTTGGGAAAAATCATATCACTCATATGGACTTCGGAAACAAGCAGGAGTATCCATACTCATATCAAATAAAATAGATTTCAAGCCAAAGTTAATCAAAAGGGATAAAGAGGGACACTACATACTGCTCAAGGGAACCATACACCAACAAGACATAACAATCATAAATATATATGCCCCAAACAATGGTGCAGCTATGTTCATCAAACAAACTCTTCTCAAGTTCACGAGTCTAATAGACCACCATACAATAATCATGGGAGACTTCAACACACCTCTATCACCACTGGACAGATCTTCCAAACAAAAGTTGAATAAGGAAACTATAGAACTCAATAACACAATTAATAACCTAGACTTAATTGACATATATAGAATATACCACCCAACATCAAGCAGTTACACTTTTTTCTCAGCAGCACATGGATCCTTCTCAAAAATAGATCATATATTATGTCACAGGGAAACTCTTAGACAATATAAAGGAGTAGAGATAATACCATGCATCCTATCTGATCATAATGGAATGGAACTGAAAATCAATGATAAAAGAAGGAAGGGAAAAGAATACATCACTTGGAGAATGAACAATAGGTTACTGAACGATCAATGGGTTATAGAAGATATCAAGGAAGAAATTAAAAAATTCTTAGAGATTAATGAAAACACAGACACAACATATCGGAATCTATGGGACACATTGAAAGCAGTTCTAAGAGGAAAATTCATTGCTTGGAGTTCATTCCTTAAAAAAAGAAAAAACCAACAAATAAATGATCTCATACTTCATCTCAAAATCCTAGAAAAAGAAGAGCAAAACAACAGCAAAAGAAGTAGAAGGCAAGAAATAATTAAAATCAGAGCTGAAATTAATGAAATCGAAACAAAAGAAACAATTGAAAAAATTGACAAAACTAAAAGTTGGTTCTTTGAAAAAATAAACAAAATCGACAGACCCTTAGCCATGCTAGCGAAGAGAAGAAGAGAGAGAACTCAAATTACTAACATACGGGATGAAAGAGGCAATATCACAACAGACACTTCAGAAATACAGAAGATAATCAAAAATTATTTTGAATCCTTATACTCCAATAAATTAGAAGATAGTGAAGGCATAGATAAATTTCTTAAGTCATATGATCTGCCCAGATTGAGTCAGGAGGATATAGACAACCTAAACAGACCAATATCAATTGAGGAAATAGAAGAAACCATCAAAAGACTACCAACTAAGAAAAGCCCAGGACCGGATGGGTATACAGCAGAGTTTTACAAAACCTTTAAAGAGGAACTAATACCAATACTTTTCAAGCTACTTCGGGAAATAGAAAAAGAGGGAGAACTTCCAAATTCATTCTACGAGGCCAACATCACCCTGATACCTAAACCAGACAAAGACACTTCAAAGAAAGAAAACTACAGACCAATATCTCTAATGAACCTAGATGCAAAAATCCTCAATAAAATTCTGGCCACTCGGATACAAAAACTTATCAAAAAAATTGTGCACCATGATCAAGTAGGATTCATCCCTGGGATGCAAGGCTGGTTCAATATACAGAAATCAATAAATGTTATTCACCACATCAATAGACTTAAAAATAAGAATCATATGATCATCTCGATAGATGCGGAAAAAGCATTTGACAAAGTACAGCATCCCTTTATGTTCAAAACTCTAGAAAAACTAGGGATAACAGGAACATACCTCAATATTGTAAAAGCAATCTATGCTAAGCCTCAGGCTAGCATCATTCTGAATGCAGAAAAATTGAAGGCATTCCCTCTAAAATCTGGAACAAGACAGGGATGCCCTCTCTCACCACTTCTGTTCAACATAGTTCTCGAAACACTGGCCAGAGCAATTAGACGAAAGAAATTAAAGGCATCAAATATAGGAAAAGAAGAACTTAAATTATCACTATTTGCAGATGACATGATTCTATACCTAGCAGACCCAAAAGGGTCTACAAAGAAACTATTAGAGCTAATAAATGAATTCAGCAAAGTGGCAGGATATAAAATCAACACGCATAAATCAAAGGCATTCCTGTATATCAGCGACAAATCCTCTGAAATGGAAATGAGGACAACCACTCCATTCACAATATCTTCAAAAAAAATAAAATACTTGGGAATCAACCTAACAAAAGAGGTGAAAGACTTATACAATGAAAACTACAGAACCCTAAAGAGAGAAATAGAAGAAGATCTTAGAAGATGGAAAAATATACCCTGTTCATGGATAGGCAGAACTAACATCATCAAAATGGCGATATTACCAAAAGTTCTCTATAGGTTTAATGCAATGCCAATCAAAATCCCAACGGCATTTCTTGTAGAAATAGAGAAAGCAATCATGAAATTCATATGGAAAAACAAAAGACCCAGAATAGCAAAAACAATGCTAAGCAGGAAGTGTGAATCAGGCGGTATAGCGATACCAGACTTCAAACTATACTACAGAGCAATAGTAAGAAAAACAGCATGGTACTGGTACCAAAACAGGCGGGTGGACCAATGGTACAGAATAGAGGACACAGAAACCAATCCACAAAACTACAACTACCTTATATTTGATAAAGGGGCTAAAAGCATGCAATGGAGGAAGGATAGCATCTTCAACAAATGGTGCTGGGAAAACTGGAAATCCATATGCAACAAAATGAAACTGAATCCCTTTCTCTCGCCATGCACAAAAGTTAAGTCAAAATGGATCAAGGAGCTTGATATCAAATCAGAGACACGCCGTCTGATAGAAGAAAAAGTTGGCTACGATCTACATACTGTGGGGTCGGGCTCCAAATTCCTCAATAGGACACCCATAGCACAAAAGTTAATAACTAGAATCAACAAATGGGACTTACTCAAACTAAAAAGTTTTTTCTCAGCAAAAGATACAATAAGAGAGGTAAATAGAGAGCCTACATCCTGGGAACAAATCTTTACTCCTCACACTTCAGATAGAGCCCTAATATCCAGAGTATACAAAGAACTCAAAAAATTAGACAATAAGAGAACAAACAACCCAATCAACAAATGGGCCAAGGACCTGAACAGACACTTCTCAGAGGAGGACATACAATCAATCAACAAGTACATGAAAAAATGCTCACCATCTCTAGCAGTCAGAGAAATGCAAATCAAAACCACCCTAAGATACCATCTCACTCCAGTTAGATTGGCAGCCATTATGAAGTCAAACAACAACAAGTGCTGGCGAGGATGTGGGGAAAAGGGTACACTTGTACATTGCTGGTGGGACTGCAAATTGGTGCAGCCAATTTGGAAAGCAGTATGGAGATTTCTTGGAAAGCTGGGAATGGAACCACCATTTGACCCAGCTATTCCCCTTCTCGGTCTATTCCCTAAAGACCTAAAAAGAGCATGCTACAGGGACACTGCTACATCGATGTTCATAGCAGCACAATTCACAATAGCTAGACTGTGGAACCAACCTAGATGCCCTTCAATGGATGAATGGATAAAAAAAATGTGGTATTTATACACAATGGAGTATTACTCTGCATTAAAAAATGACAAAATCATAGAATTTACAGGGAAATGGATGGCATTAGAGCAGATTATGCTAAGTGAAGCTAGCCAATCCCTAAAAAACAAATGCCAAATGTCTTCTTTGATATAAGGAGAGTAACTAAGAACAGAGTAGGGTCGAAGAGCATGAGAAGAAGATTAACATTAAACAGGGATGAGAGGTGGGAGGGAAAGGGAGAGAGAAGGGAAAATGCATGGAAATGGAAGGAGACCCTCAGAGTTATACAAAAGTACATACAAGAGGAAGTGAGGGGAAGGGGAAAAATAATATAAGGGGGACAAATGAATGTCAGTAGAGGGAGCAGAGAGAGAAGAGGGGAGGGGAGGGGAGGGGAGGGGAAGGGGGATAGTAGAGGATAGGAAAGGCAGCAGAATACAACAGACACTAGTATGGCAATATGTAAATCAATGGATGTGTAACTGATGTGATTCTGCAATCTGTATATGGGGTAAAAATGGGAGCTCATAACCCACTTGAATCAAATTGTGAAATATGATATATCAAGAACTATGTAATGTTTTGAACAGCCAACAATAAAAAAATTTAAAAAAAAAATAAATAAAATAAAATAAATACATATGCTCTTAGAAATATCTATCTGCATATATAAAATATGAAATAATGAATCTCACTGCCATGTATAATTACAGTGCATCAATAAAATAATAATAATTTTAAAAGAAATATATTATGAAAAGAATCAAGAGACAAGTTATGTATGGGGAGAATGTATTTCCAAATAATTTCTTTTCTGAAAAAGACTTGTACTCAAAATTCTCAAAATCAACCAATTTAGCGAAAATCAGTAAAATATTTCACAAACACCAAAGAAAATATGCAGTCAAGAATCACATCAGAAGATGCATATTATCAGTTGTTATTAGAGAAATAAATATTGAAATTTTTAATATCACAATGGCAAACATTGAAGAGACTGGCTATTCTAAACATTGTCAAGGATAGGAGGAATTGGAATTCTGACATACTGATGGTGGAGATGTAAATTGATATAACCACCTTGCAAAATGTTGGTTTCTTAAGAAATTAAGTATATTACTTCCATAGATCTATCCAATCCACTTATAGGTATTCATTAAAGTTAAATGGAAATATATTCATACAATACAACTTTTACATGATTGATTAAAAGAAGTTTACTTGTAACAACTAGGTCACATACGCAACTCAAATATTAATCGATGAATAAATAGATTTTTTTAAAAAATTGTGGCATGTCTATAATGTGACCCATTATTTAGTAATAAGAAGGAAGGTAAGAATAACAACACATATCACAGCTTTGATAAATTTTAAAATAATAATACAAAGTGAAACAACTCATGAGTGTAATATGATTTCATTTACATAAAACACTAGGAATAGAAAATTCAAATGAATCTTTTGAGCCTGTTTATAAAGCTGATAATTTGTTTATCTGGAAAAGAGGTAAGGGAGTTGGTGATTAAAGGGAGGAATGGAAGTTTTATAAAGAAACATATGGAAAAAAGTGATGTAATAGTTTCTTGGACATATACATATCCCAAACCTATCAAATTGTATATTTTGAATGTGTCCCAATAAAGCTGTTTAAAATATGTGAAAAATACTTTAAGCTTAATACCTACATAAAAGTTCATTACAATATGATTAATGTAAAATACATATTGATTAATAAAATACAGAAAACAATAGTATTATATAAAAACTTATATATATATATATATATATATATATACATATATATATATGTATATATATATATATATATATATATATATAGAGAGAGAGAGAGAGAGAGAGAGAGAGAGAGAGGAAATATATTGCAAAGTGAAAGAAATAAATTGAGTCATAAAAGACAATATAAATTTCGGGCAAAATGATGATAGAATGGGAAAGAGAAAAAAGTAAAAATAAACATATTTGATTATCATTTGCTTTATTATGAATTTGTAAAAAGCAAATCCATTTTGTTAACCTCTTACTTGTTTTATCATAATTTGGTTGGTGAATATTGTAACTGCAGCCCACACAAGGTCAAATAATACTGCTTATGGTCTCTAGAGTTCAGGCTGTTTTAATTGCACATTGGAAAACAAATATGTTTATGCTTTGCAGTGTGTGTAGTGTTTAAATGGAGGAGAAGGGAACATCTGGGGTATCATAAAATTAAAGGCATGACTACAAAAAATTAATCAGCTGCCACTTTTCATTATCATAGGGCTGAATGACTTTCAAAAGACCACAGTGTCTGTGCTCATTTGGACACTGACATTAAAATGTTTTAGGCACAAAATAGCATCACTTTGACACATTTTGTCTTCTTATAAAATAACATGATATTACAAAGAATACTGAAGTTAGAACGCCAGAGGCTAATTTGTAACCTTCCTGTCTTTCTGCCAGTGATTATTTTATTCTAGTTGTGACAAATAAATGTTACTGATGAAAACGTTTTCCAAACTCTTTTTTAAAACATCATATCATATCATATCATAACATATATCCCATTATATTATTTCTTTAACTAGGACATTCATTTTGAAGCTTTGGTTTCTGGTAATTTCCCCTCATTCCTTGTTGTGTGTTTAAATCCTATACACTGTTCAGTACACAATATAAGCACTGTTATTTTAAGAACAGTCTCAAATCTACAGACTTGCTTTAGTACTTCACATGTTTTCTAAATATGTCATCTTGTGTTTATTACCTTAATAGCATTTAGTCCATGGGTTATCTTTTATCTTTCTTGTCTCCTCCACTGGGTCATCTTGTATTAATTACCATTAGTTCTACATGCCTAGAGACTCCTAACATTGAACACCTATTAGATTGGAAGCACTAGGTTCAATGCCTTTTTTTCTGAACTGTTACTAAAAAACTGCACTGAAAAGATAAAACTTAAATAATTATATAACATACCAAGTAATTGGAAAAACCAACTAGTCATATTGAAGAATTTATAGAAACTGAAGAGCTCTTTTGTACAAATCAACAACAAAACTAAAGATGGTCATGCAAATAAGTAACTGGATATAGAAGGGTTAATGAAGAAATGAATATTGACAAGAAATTCCAAGAAACCATTAGTCAGCAGCAACTGTTTGGTGTTGTAAGGGGTGACTAACTAGATTAATGCGCTGTCTTCCAATCAAAGCATCATTATAGAGAATACATGTATGATGATGTGAGGGAAAAAAAAAGAAGTGTGTCCCATTTGATTGGGTAGAGAGAAGTGATGGGGGGGGGGGAGGGAAGGGAAGGGGGGAAAGGAAGGACAGCAGAATAAAATAGACATTATTATTGCTGTGGGTATATACGTGACTGTATGACCAAAGTGATTCTGCAACCTGTACAATCAGAAAAATGAGAAATTATACCCCATCTGATTCAAATGTATGCTATGTCAAGATCATTGTACTGTCATGTGTAACTAATTAAAACAAATAAAAAATTAAAAAAAAACAGTTCTATCATGCTTTGTTCTTAAATTAAGGATAGCTAGAAAAACCAACTCTCTAAGCACAAATGAGTTGTTTGTCTATGATAGTCTATATACAAAGCATGTCAGAAAGAAAAGTAAAATAGTATTGTTGGTGACTTCAATTTTTCTCAAATGATCTGTATAGCTCACGCATTTTAAGCATAGCTGACTCATATATCTCCAGTAGGTTTTAGTCATTAGTAGTTACATTTCATGACAATGACCTGTATAAGGAAACGGAGTAGTTTTCTATACAAATCATTCAGTATTACTAATCATTATTGATCACTCTGATCAATAATTATTTATATGAATTGACAATTAATTTTCACCAGATATGTGAGGCAAACGGAGACAAGGAAATAGAATTATCAAGTCAACAAATAAATCAACTTTTAAGAAAATACAAAAATATATTGTAAAGAATATATCTAATTTATATTGTCAGAAATTTAAGCAGAGTTCACATCCTTAAAACAAGAATTGATAGCTTTGGCTAAAGGAACAACAAGATTAAGCAAATAATTCAAATTTAATTTTAAAAAAGTCAATTTATTAAATAAATAACAACAAACGTGAATAACTAGAATATTTGTATGTGGAATACATACTTACTCAAATTTTTCATGAAAACCAGCTTAAATTAATAAAGGAGCCAATTTGTAAAAACTAATTTAATTAACCTAAATTCCATTTGTCTTAAATACCAACATTAATGAAAATACTTATTAAATCTTTTATTCCCATCACTAATGACAATAAATACATCTGCACATCAAACACACACACACACACATCACAGAGGCAAGAAATATATGATGCCTCTGTGTAAAGAAAATATCATTCCTGAAAAATGCCTATACTTTATCTCTGGAACCTGTGAACAGCTACCTTATAAGGTAAAATGTTACATTTATGAATGTAATTAAGACTATTAAGATGGAAATATTATTTTGGAATATTTGGATAGACACTACGCAATCACATTATAAGGCTCTTAATAAGGGGAAGACAAGAGGTTCAATGTCAGAACAACAGTATACATTGAAGAACACAGAGTTTATCCTGGTGCATATTCAAGGTTGAAGAAGGGGTCACAAGCCAAGGACTCAAACTGACCTCTAGAATTTGGACAAAGCCAAGAAATGTGTTTTCTCTGGAGTCTCCAGGAGAAATACAACAGTGGTGAAAACATGGCTTCCATCCTGTATTCTCTTTTCAGAATTGAAACCTCCAGAACCATAAGGTAACATATTTGTGATGTTTTAAGGGATACATTTGTAGTAATTTGTCACAACAGCAACAAGATACAAATATAAACTTTGATAAGTCAAAATTCTAAAACTGTTACGTAAAATAAAAGGAAACTTGCATACATATTGTAAATATATGAATAACCCCCCAATTAATCCAAAAATTCAAAATTACAAAATTCATATTTTGTATTGTTTAAAACTCATGAAATTCATTCATTATTTTTGTCATTGACAAAATTAGTTCTTAATTACCGAATATGTTATAGACATTCATTTAAATTTAAAACATTATTATAAGCAAAAATGAAAGTTGTATTGCCAATTAAGGTTATAGTTCGTAAAGGAGATAGAAATAAACTTTATAATGATACATACATATATATGTGTAGAGTGTGTGAGTGTGTGTGTGTATGTGTGTGTGTGTGTGTGTGTGTAAGCTTCTGACAAGCTCAAGAAAAAAGAGGATATGGAGTTACATAAGAAAATACAGTAGAAGAATTGAACAAGAACATCAGGAAGCAATACTGGAGACATGATCTTCAGACTGAGTTGAAGCAGCCTGCTAGGGGGAAAGATGGTACGGCACGTGTAGGAACATTTCAATGAAAAGATTCCTTAAGCTGTGTTCATGGATCATAGATAGAAAGGTCATTATATGTTAAATCTTATTTTTTGGCATAGGTCAAATTAAGAATTTTGTTTTTTCCAAATAACACAAGTGTTGCTCGGGTGCACAAGATATGTGTAAGAATGCTTACCACGAAGTTTTTATAATATCATAATAATGGAGGACAAACTTAAGTGTTTATGAATGAATAGATGAGTAAGATATATCCATATACACAAAAATACACAAAATGTAAAATTACCCACATAGCCCAATGAAGATAAAAAGGTAGTAATGCCACAGTCTGGCTGGGCACAAATGCCTCAGTCTGGCTGGGCACACAATCACGAGCCACCACACAGCTTGTAGATTCAAACAGCAACTCTTTATTCCCGAACTCACACCAGCCGTCTACAAACACGTTCTGGGGAAATCCACGTTCTCTGCCCAAATTCACCTCCACTGGGCTTCTATCTCCAAAATATACTGTCTGAATCCCGTGAGAACTCAAGGGGAACTCAGGCAGCAGGATATGCCCTATTCCCAGCAGGAATAATCTTAAACCTTAAACCTGGAACCTAAACCAGGAACGCCCTAATCCGCCTTGGTCCTTGAGCAAGGTCACCTACATTCAATGTCACTGCAACATGGGGTACGCTGGCAAGGAAATTGTCATACCTACTTGGCTAATGGCTCCCAGCATAGTAACATTTGAAAAAATCCATAATACATTATAATGTCAAGTACTTTATCAATATCTGTATAATAGCAGTTTTCATTTTAAAACATGTACATGTATAAATTTACAAAATTATATATACATTCACATATGCTTATTTCCTTATGTTTTATAGTGTAAATAATACATACCAAACATTTAATAGTAGTTTCATTCAGAATGTGGGGTTGGGCAAATAGTATTTTTGTACTACTTGAGCTGATTTTAAAAAAAAAGAGAGAGAGAGAGAATTTACATATTTGTTGTAAATATACATGAATAAATGTTGAACTGAAGTGAAACAAACTTGATGTGAATGGAAAACATTGGCAAGGTTTTGTGTTTTAAACATATGTGATAATCGATCACCCACTGCTTATTGAGTATTCATTACACTTAAGTGATTAAAAGTCTGGGTCTTAAACTTATTATTATTTAAATTTTCTAAAAGTAAATACATGGATGGTCAAAACCATGTGGAAATTATTTACTGTTTCATCCTTGATGGTTGTATTATACTACCAATGCTCATATTTAAAATCCTCTTATAAGCAGCCCCTAGTTTAAGCTAATTCCAGAAACAAATTCAAGTAACAAATTTGTTCATAACTTTTTCTACGTGATGAATCATCCAAAGATATCTTGAGTGGTATAACTGAAAAAAATCTGTGTTATACCTTCTGATTTAAAATTTGACATAAAAAATGCAGATGAACAAGTGGATCTCAACAGTGAAAACAAACTGCCCTAAGGCTATCAGCCCTGATTACTGCTATCTTTAGAGTTTGTTTCCATCAGAAAGAAAATCAAACTTTCTGAACATTAAAAAATGACACAGAAACACTTTAGTGTAAATTTCTTAAATGTAAAAATCAAAATTTAACATTTTCAAGCAAAAATAAATTCATATAATTTTGAAATAATATTATGTTAATTCAATAAATAATAAAAACATATTTATAACTTTTAAACTCTGCCTCCATTATTAGTTTAAGTTGGGGAAATTTCAGCTTTCGGAGGTAGGCATTTTATTTGAAATATAGATGATGAAATTGAGATACAGTATGGCTACTACTTTCCTAAATTTTCTCTCAGCAATTCAAAATCAGGGACAGCTTCCTTTTTCCACTTTAAATAGTACAATTTTAAGGTTCTTCTATGGATAAAGAAATATGTAGTTTGACATTCAACCTACACAACACATGGATTTACCCTGAATGCAAATCTTCATTTAGTTTGTCTACTTTGATATAGGGAATTGTCATGAATATATAACTTACCATTCTGTTGCTAACCCTCCTTCACACTATTCACACTCTGTGAACTCATATCCAACAATTTCAATTCTACGGAATACGCTATGACAGTTATATTCTGTATTGTGTACATTTGCATATTTTACTGTGTGCTTCTATGTGTTAGCTTTCTTTCTTCAACTAAACTGTCATATTCTTAAATTCAGGCAGCATGTTCAGCACTTATTGGTTGAACTGACATTCACAATACATATGGTATATTTGACTAATTTATTGCTAATTAGAGAATGGTGTGGGTTGACATAACTTTCAAGCAGGATTGTGGAGAAGTTTTGCATGATTTGTGGAGAAGTTTTGAAGCTGATATTAAATGAAGCAGTCAATGTAACTTTGAAGATTTTTAAACATTATTTTTTGCCTTTGTATTGTGTACTTTCTCATGATTTGATGTATAGCAGGTTTGTGTACAGATGCTTGAAGGTAACTTCACAATAAAGACAACTAATTGTGGTGAGCCGCTTCTGCCGTTTCTGCAGACTATGGTCGCCATTACAAGATGACGCTGGCTCCGCTGTGGTCTGTGACAAACAACTCCTTATCTGGGAAAGTTGGCACATGATTTTTCACCACCCTGTGAGAAAGCTCCACGCGGCAGCTTTGCATTGGGGCTTGGGATGCTTTATTAAGGCTGGGAGGGGCATCCAAGAAAGAAGAAGAAATATCAAGGGCCTGAATAAACTGTTGAAAGAAGATTCCCGAGTTGCATCTTCCTTGCGGGCAAGGGGTCGCGACAAGTGGTGCCGAAACCCGGGAACCAGAACTTTCAGCAGTCAGGGGTGGTGCACCGGTTAGTCCCAGGTAAGTGGGATCCGCGACCAAAGCGGGGCAGCTCCTCTGTAAAGAAAGAGAGAGCATTACATTTTATTGCAGCTGCACTGTGTACTTTCGCTTTTGTTTTCTGTGTTTCTTTTGTTGTGTCATTTCGCTTTTGTTTTTTGTGCTTCTTTTGTTGTTGTGACGACAGGGACGCTCCCCTGTAAAAGGAAGAGAGCGGGGACTTTTGTACTTTCACTTTCTTTATAGCTCTAAAAACATTATGGGCGTTGCTTCTTCAAGCCCAATTTTGTTGGCCCTAGATGTGTTGTTACATTCAAAAGGACTTAAGATAAAGCAGAGTACTTTGCAGATGTTTTTAAGAGAAGCTGGTATAGCGGCTCCTTGGTTTGCTTTTTCAGGGAGTCTTACGGTTCCCAGCTGGGACAAATTAGGGAAAGATCTAGATTTCGCTCATGAGCAAGGTACCTTGCAGGGTGGCATTATACCACTTTGGAAGTTAGTTAGAGGATGTATAACAGATGGTAAATGCCAGGAAGCTGTGAGTGAGGGTCAAGCTATTCTTGAGCAGCTGCATGAGGAAAAATCTGAAGGATCATGTAGTGAAGTGGCAGAGAGTATTAAAAGTAACAGTAGTGAGAAGGCAAAAGAGCCTGAAGATAAAAATAGGAGAAGGCTCTACCCAGACTTGACCGAATTAAAAACGCCTGAGAACACAAGCGACTCAGAGAGTTCTGAGGACCTTGATATATTGTTACAACAACTACATAAGATAAAAATGAAAAAGAAGAAAAAGGAGACACAGGGCACACAGGCCTACTGTAAGAAGGGGAAGGGAGTTAACATCGGTCAACAAAACTCTGAGGAGGAGGAGGTAGAATATCTAGAAGAAGATATGGTGCCGATTGCCCCACCTCCGTATGTGGGGGGGAGCCAAGGTTCCGGGAGATCTTTTCATGCACAAGTTTGGAGGACAGTTAATACAGATATGGGACTTGCATACCCTGTATTTCAGGACAATAACAGGGGAAGATATCATGAGCCTTTAGACTTTAAGATAATTAAAACCTTGGCAGAATCTGTCCGCACTTATGGCATAGATGCCGCTTTCACTCTCACTCAGGTGGAGGGACTTACTAGATTTTGCATGACTCCCTCAGATTGGGCTAGTCTAGTCCACGCTTGTGTTTCCCCAGGGAAATATTAGGAGTCCAAAGTTGGCTGTTTAATGTTTCTGGCAGTACCCAAGACTCGGAGCGAGGTAGGAGGCTTAAAATTTCTGCAAATAATTCACAATTATCTAATGCTACATTACCCTCCGCAGCAGTCTGTCTCCAATCTCCGTTCCTGTTTCTTTTGGCTAATGTTACATTACAGGGGATGCTTAATTGTTCTAATATTACCTGTTATTTGTCTGAGTGTTGGAATGGATCCTGGACTACGGCAATGGTTATGAAAATTCCAACTTTTGTCCCTATCCCGGTTACTGCAGATCCAGAGTCATTTCCTATTGTTGAACTGATTAGAGCCCGTAGAGATTTTGGAATTACGGCAGCCATAGTGACAGCTGTGGTGGTATCTGCTGCTGCAGCAGTTATAGCTGGAGTAGCCATGGCCAGCCAGGTACAAACTGCTGCCACTATTAATCAGGTTATTCAACAAACATCCACCATACTTGAATCTCAAAGTAGAATTAATCAACACATTTTATCTGGGATTCTGGCTGCTAATCAAAGGATAGATCTGCTTCAAGCTCAAGTTGAGGAATTGTCTGACCTAGTACATTTGGGTTGTGTTGATCAACGTGCACATTTATGTATAACCTCTGTCAGATTTTATGATTCCAGAAATGCCTCCCACATCATCGGGGAGTATCCATCCGGAACCTGGTCCATGGAAGCAGAAAACATGATCCAGTCTCAACTAACCCAGATAGCTGTCTTGAACAGTACCCGTGTCGATCCCGTGACTTTGGGTCAATTCACCGATTGGATATCTTCCGCTTTTTCCTTCTTCAAAGAGTGGGTGGGAGTAGGCATTTTTGGTGCAATGTGTTGCTTCGGTGTTGTACTTTGTTTGTGACTTCTCTGTCGCCTTAAAACTCGCCATGCACAAGAAAAGGCTATGATCATACAAGCTCTTGCAGCTTTAGAAAATGGCAACTCGCCTCAAGTCTGGCTTGCGCATCTTAAGCAGTAAACCTTTGTCATGGTCGTTACACCCCAAGTTATTATAACATTGCACTGGGATCGACATGACTTTCCTTGTTATTCTCTTAGTGTTGGAAAGCCCTTGCACTCTGCCAGTATTACTGCCATTGCACGCAGATGGGTTTCCACACTAGTGCTTTTCTATCGCCTTAAAGTCCGTGCCTTTCTTTCAGGGTGCTGTCAACTTGTTTGTCATTATAAACAGCCACAGTTCAGCCTCAGCTATCCCCCTTCGTCCACCATCATCACGATACAGGATGCAAGGCAAGGCACTGCACTTGAGTGATCCTTGACGTGGACCTCAAGGAGAGCATGTCCTATTGCATGAGGGTTAGACTCGTTCACGCCCCGCCCCACGAAAAAAGGCGTCGGCTGATATGGCTTCAGATCTGGGGAAGGCGCCTCCTTAGGACTGAGTCATACTATGCAGCCACTTCTGCACAGTGGGATAGGACCTCTACTCTCGCCTGTATTGTTTTAAGAAAACAGAAAGGGGGAACTGTGGTGAGCCGCTTCTGCCGTTTCTGCAGACTATGGTCGCCATTACAAGATGACGCTGGCTCCGCTGTGGTCTGTGACAAACAACTCCTTATCTGGGAAAGTTGGCACATGATTTTTCACCACCCTGTGAGAAAGCTCCACGCGGCAGCTTTGCATTGGGGCTTGGGATGCTTTATTAAGGCTGGGAGGGGCATCCAAGAAAGAAGAAGAAATATCAAGGGCCTGAATAAACTGTTGAAAGAAGATTCCCGAGTTGCATCTTCCTTGCGGGCAAGGGGTCGCGACAACTAATGTACACTAATTCCAGTCTATTGACACATATGGGGTTCATTCAATTGTTATGGGTGATTTCTTTTTTCTGAGTACCCTCAGCATTTGGAATAGCCTCTTATTTTGCTAGTGTGGTAGCCTCAATTTGTATCTTTGCAGAATTTGGTATGCCTTTGCACTTTGAAGACAGTCTTTGGGAGACACTACAACTATTGCATATCCTTTTGCAGATGAATTGGGCCTTAATTTATAGTATAATTCCCATTGTGCCAGGACATTCATACCTCTGCTCTTTCCATACTTCTAATGGACCTCCATTTGGGTTTTGCTTTGTGGCATGATTTTGTGGTCTCCTGGACTGTTAAGCTCAAGTTTGTCTATTAAACATACCATATTTAATCCACTAACAGTTTAGTAAAAACAATCCTATTGCCTATAGATTATTCTTCCTTCAGCTTGTACTGCAAATTTGCCTAGATATTAAGACATTAGAGTATAAGGTTGTAAAGAAACATCTGTGAGGGGAGACTTGTGGAGGAGGCTCACAAAGGACAGACACAGCACACAGGGAAGGTGCAGACAGACAGAAGGATGACAGACAAAATGGGTGTCTACCCCTCTATGCTGTGGTCTTTAATAACCCCCAAAATTATTACCCACCACCAATGACGACACTTTAGCCAGTATTTTTTTTTTTAATCCTGAGTACTAGCTAATTGAGATACGGTCCAGGTTAATGCAAACACAGAGCCTCTCTCCTTCAAAGAATGTCACTATGTAAACCAGGAAGTGCATCCGCAGAATTATCTTCATAGCCTCAATGGGGAATTGTTGGGCATTCCAATCCTGGGAATCAGGGAACCAGTTACCCTTCTGGAGTGAACTCAACAGGGGAAGAGTTTCCTGTCTATTTCCATGGTCAGAAAACGTACAGCAGGCTCAAGTTTTTGTGTGTGATGCTGGGGGATAGAACACAGGGCCTTGTGCATGCTAGGCAAGCACTCTATCACTGGGTTACATCCCCATGCTAGGCCCAAGCTTTCAGAGGGGATAAGTATAAGAAATAATCATCATGATGTTTCTGGAATCTGATCCATTGTTGATGATACCTCCCTCACTTTTTATATATTTTCTTTAAGAAATAAAATCATTTGTTCATTGTTTTTATAAAGTCTTTCCATCCTCATCTAATGTACCAAAAAATACATGTGCATGTTTAAGGCCTTAAACATCAATATCATTGATTTGTTTTCCCATGAATCCTCTCAAATAAGTCTAAGAAAATAGTAATATGCTCAAATTTCTATTAAATTGAGATCAAACTACCTATCATAAAGGAGCAAAATGTTATCTTTTTCCTTGTAAAGTTTTTTTAATAGGAATTACAAAATTCAGTCACTATGTCTGTTTTCAATACTACGCATTTGAAAATAATTATGTTACCATTTAGGGAGACAAGATTTATATCCATATCTACCTTATTGTGTTAGATGAGAAGAAGGGATAAATTATTGATCAGGTGACTTAGTTTTCCCCGATCTTTGGAAACTATTTTGGAACCATAAATTCTTATTCACATAGGGCTTCCCATTTTAGTGAGGAATAGGGGAAAAAAATATGAGGAAATTAGACAGCTTCTTCTAAACCTGTAGACACAACACAATAGAAAACACAGTAGGATTCTTAATATTACATACTTTCTTAAGGGCATCTAGAGGGTTGTAATCAACTGCCATAAACTAGAATATGTTAAATAACAGAATTTTATTTCTGGCAGTTTGAAAGGGTGGACAGTCCATGATCAAGGCATTAACAGATTTAGTACCTGATGAGGGCTAGCTTCCTTGCTCAAGATGGCTGTCTTTCTGTGTCCTTACATGACTTAAGGGGGAAAGAGTTTCTCTTAGGTTTCTTAAATAAAGGAAATAATTTTGTTCATGAGGACAGTGTCCTCCTGGTTAACAGGACTACTCCTACTCACTAGAGCAGGAACATGATCACCTCCCAAAGGCCCACATTTAAATTAGATCACATTGGATTTAAGTTTCAATTGAGACATTTGTGGAGACATACGCAGTCAGTCAGTGCATGGGGAAGAAGCAATGCCCTCCGTTGCTGTTCGTCTCCATCTATGTTATCTTCACTAGTTCTTGCTACTCTCTCTATGCCTGTACAAGCACCTGAGGAAGCACATACTAAGTTTTTCTGATAATCTGTGTTCTTGAAATGCAAATAGTTAAAGTGATTAAGAAATATAATACTGAATATCTCTGTTGATACAAAGTAGTGGAAACTAAGGATTCATATTCAACAAAGTAATCTATTCAACAAATATTTACTAATCATCCATTTTGTGTCAAACATTTCTCTAGATTTGGAGAATGTACCAACTGGGATAAAGAGATAAATTATTATCTTCATGGAAATTACATTGTAGTGAGAGAAAACTGAAATTATGAGACTGTGATAAGTTCAAAGAACAATAAAGTAGATAATGGGAAAAAGAGGGGGTATGGAGTGACTTACTGGTGTGTGTGTGTGTGTGTGTGTGTGTGTGTTTTCCCCACTGTGCATGTCTACTAGAAGAAGACTTTCCTCAAAAAATTTTATTTATCAGCTTGAAGAAAAAGAGTTTGTGAATCATGGGGAAAGAGGTTTCAAAGCACAAGGGAGAGTAAATATAAATACGCAGACAAGAATCATGTTCTTGAAATGTTCAGAGAATAAGGAGCTAAAGTGGGTGATGGGGACTTCAGGCAAGAGCTGATGGAGCAGCCACTGGGGATGGATTGTGTACAAATCTCTAGCTCTTGCCTTTGACAATCCTTTGTTAGTGGGATCAGATTGGATACAGGGAAAATAGTGAGAAAGTCATTGTAATATTTTGAAACGTGGTGATCAGATTGTGAATATACTTTGAAAGGAAAGTATGAACTCGTAAGAGAGCAGATAAAGATTAATTTATGTGCTGGTCATTCTTTAAGGAACTTGCTAACTCGAATCAGACAAATGGACATACACTGTCTCACAGACATAATTTAATGGTGATATTTCTCACTCTTTGTTCTGGGTTTTCTTTAAGAAGTATAAACTGAACACAAATAATAAATTCCTAATTATTTATGACACAGCAGTTTACAGCTGTACTTTTGTTTAAAACCCCAAGAATGACTTTTGAATATTGAAACCTGGGGGAACTACTGCTGAATTTTTCAAACTGTGAATTGACCTATTTATAACTTATGACAGAGTAGTGGGTCACAAGTTCCAGTAAGACAGCTGGTAACAAATATATTTAAAAAAAAATAGAATAAGACATACCAAAACAGCAAAATCAGAGTAAAGAGCATATAGTAAGTGCAAATATGTCTCTTGATCATTTGTTTCTTTTATGTCTGCATGTGTGCATGTAGTATTTGAAGAATAATAGTTATTTTAAAAGTTTGTAAGTCACGTGTAAAAACCTAAGGTTCCACTTCACAGATTTTTATGTGCCCCAGAAATGGTATTCAAAATTCTTCATATATGCATTTTTTTCCTGGAGAAAATTGTTATGGCTTTTATCTGATGCTTATAAAATATTTTTTAAAAACAGATCAAGAGACATACTAATTTTAAAGCAAAATTAAATTATTGTATTTCTGGTTTGGTAATAAGTCTACTTTAAAATATAATATAACAAGTATAGTAATTTCTCTTGACATATTTCTCTATTTTGTAAACAGATGCACCATAATTAATTACTTATTTGCTCCTAACTTAAATTCAATTTCCAATCAACTAACATACTAAATTTACTTATATTCCTAAAAATAAAATGCATTTAGAATTATAACAATGTGAAAAACATACCATATTTCTTACTAAAGTATTTCATTTTCCTTAAAACAACTATATGTGTTAAAATTTATCAAAATATTCTATTCATAGGCTTATGATAATAAATAATATATTAAGCAAATAATGAGGACTGTGGTCATGGAGGTATAGATATGTGGGCATGTAGATGAAAGACTACAGAAGACCTATTAGTAAAATAGAGGAACAAAGCAAAAATTATGCATCCCGGTCAGTAATTATGTGCCTCCCACAGTGCCACAGATCTCTATCATCACTATGGTTTTCAGCATATAAACACCGAGTTGGACTCCATTTATATATATCAAAATACACCTTACTGTCATGTATATCTAAAAACAACAATTAAAAACAACAACAACAAAAACCACCCTGTGAAGAAGATGATGCTACCCAGAATTTGAAAATAAAGAAAATGAAAGCAAGAACTTTTGCCATGCAACACAAAAATCAGGGAGGGATGGGACTTGGACATTAATCCACCTGTGTCATACTGTACAGGATAATGAACGAGAAAGCAAGAATTCTCAATTCTGGTTCTCTAATGCATGTAATTCACGGATATAAAGTACTGACTTCCCCCTTACTACCCAATTATGGGGACAACCTGAAAGTAGAATTATTGTGGAAAACAGCACCCCATACAAAGGGTATTACATTCTTTAGCTCCACACAATTTATTCCAGTCCATTAAGGCTGAAATGAGACAGAACTGATTTGGCAGCATTTGTTAACAGAAGGAATAAAATGGATCTGGAGAAGGTATATGTAAACAAAAAGCACATAATTGTGGGCATTGGTGTTATGAGGGAGTTGGACAAACACTAGGACTGGAGAAAGAGGAAAAAAAACATATTATAAGAAGATATGTGGACAAGGTCAGAGGTGAGTAGTGGATACTGTGTTGAGTTTCCCAGGTCCCCACTGAGAAATGGATGGACCTATCTTCTGTGAGTGTGCTGCAAAGTGGCTCTCTGCTGCCATCTCTCCCTGGAAGTTGCTCTGGGTTTGAGATTGCCTCACTTCCTGATGAGCAGCCTGAATCCAATGACTGGTAACTTCCATAGCTTAAAGGACTGGTCCTCAGAGCAACACAGGACTACCTAAAGAAATGTTTTGTATTCAGAAAAACCTTCACCAATGAACCATCAGTTGATGCTATTTTTTATTAGTTCATTTATTTATACATAATATTAGGGTTTATTTTGACATAATAATACAAGTATGGAATATAATTTGGTTCAATTAAGTCCCCAGTACTTCTCTTTTTCCTCCCTTTCTGCCTCCCCTCGTTCCTTTTTCTCTAATCTAGTGATACTTATTCTATTTATATGTCTTTTTAAATAGACATATATATTCATATATGTACATAGGAAAGTTTGGTCAGATTCATTCCACTCTTCTCTTTTCCTGTCCCTCCTCCCTCTCCATCAATCCTCCCTGTGCCCCACTGATATATCTTCTATTTTCATGCAATTCTCCTAACTTTTTCCCTTCCTTCCTTCCTTCCTTTTTCTTTATTTTTGACTAGACTCTGCATATCAGAGAAAACATTCAACCCTTAACTCTCTTGAACCTGGATTACTTCATTTATCATCGTGTTCTTTAATTCCACCTGCTTACCAGTAAATCCCATAATTTCATTCTTCTTTATGGATAAATAATACTCCACTGTGTATATATGCCACATTAAAAAAAATCCATTCATCTGTGCTGGTTCCATAGGTTGACTATTGTGAATTGAGCTACTAAAAAACATTGATTTGGCTGCATTCCTCTAATATGATGCTTTTAGATTTTTGGGTATATATGGAGGAGAGGGACAACTGGGTCATATGGTATTTCCATTTGTACTTTTTGTGAGGAGTCATGATACTGCTTTAGAGTGGTTGTACTAATTTGTAGTCCTACCAACAACAATGTATAACTTTTCCCTCACATCCTTGCAAAATTTCTTAATATTTGTATTCTTGATAATTGTCATTCTGAATGGAATTTTCATTTGTATTTTCCTGATTTCTAGAGATGCTGAACATTTTTTTCATATATTTATTGGCAATTTGAATTTATTCTTTTGAGACGTGTCTATTTAGTCTAGCTCTTTTGCCCATTTATTAATTGGGTTCTTTATTTTTTTTAGTTTTTTTTTTCAGTTCTTTATTCTGGATATTAGTTCCCTGTTAGAGTAGCAGCTAGCAAAGGTCTTCCATTCTGTAGGCTCTTTATTTGATAGCAGCCTTTTCTCTTCCTTTTTCTAATTCTTCTCTTGTTTCCCTCTTCTTCTATAATGATAATTCCTAAAGCATACCCTAAATATGTACAGGGAGATGGAAATGCTAAATTATCCTAGCTTGATCACTACACATTGTTTATATGTCCTACAATTGATTCTCCACCCCATAGTCTGTTTTCAAAGAGAACCCCCCTTCAAGAGGAGCCACAAAAAATCTGAGAACACATCCATTATCAGCTGCCAGAATATCCACAGGTATTGCATACGATCCACAGGTACGGGTAGACAAAGATTTTTTTTTTTTTTTATTGTTGGTTTGGGATAGCAAACACTCAAAGGGGAAACAAAGGAAAGGTTCTTGGTAGTGATCATATATGTTCAAACTGTAAGCATGTTACCATACATGGCAAAAGGAACTTTGCTTATGTGATCAATGTTAAAGACCTTTATATAAAGATGGTGTCCTATATTATTCATGTGGACCCAATCTAAATATACAGTTCCTTAAAAGCAGATAACTTTTCCAAGCATTTCTCAGAATGGTAGATGATCATGGGAAAATGTGTCAGAGAGCTATAAGGTTGCTGGTTTTAAAACAGAGAAAAAAGGTAAAGATTTGAGTACTGAAATCCCCTCCCCCATTAAAAACTGGGAAAGTTGAAGAAACAAGTTCAGCCTAGAACTTTCCAGTAAAGAGCACAGCTGTGCTGGCATATTGATGGTAGCTTGATGAGTCCTATCTTGAGGATCTCACGTTTCTAAGAAAATATATTTGTTTTTTTTTTTCCCAAAAACTAATTTTGTAATAATCTACTATAGAAGTAAAAGAAATATAGCATTTTTCAATAAAACTAACTATAGTACTTGAGACACTTGTGAGAGGCCAATATGGCAACTATAAGTGTTCTGAGGAGCAAGGGATGAGACTTAATGTGTACTATCCAAAAGTGACAAACAGATCCAATACAATCCCCATCAAAATGGCAAGGATATTCTTCACAGAAATAAAAAAAAACAAACTTAGAATTTATGTGCTATCCCAAGAAAGCCTAGATAGCCAAGGAAATCTTGAGTATAAAGAACAAAGCTGAAAGCACCACAATACCTGATCTCATAATATACTGCAAAGTTATATTAACCAAAACACTGACTGACACACATAAACCAATGGAACAGAATAGAGAACCTAAACATAAATCTTTGAATGTATAGCCAACTAATCTTTGAAAATGATGCCCCAAACATAAATTGGAGAAAATATAGTCTTCTTAAGAAATGGCACTGGGAAAACTGGCTATTCACATGCCAAAGAATGAAACTAGATTCCTTTCACTTAGTATATAAAAATCAGGTCAAAATTGATCAAAACTTAAGTGTAATATCTCAAACTATGAAAAACATTGGGTAACAAGAAAAATAAGTAAAATACTTCAAGTAATTGTTATGTGTAATGTTTAGGAGGATTAGTCCTAACGTTCTACGTCACGGTAGGGAGACTACAGTTCACAACAAGGTATTATATATTTTATAAAGAGAATTTCAAAGGAAGAGTTTGAAGTTTCCTAACACAAGTAATTGATAAATGTATAGACAGATGGAAATGCTAAATTACCTACTTTGATCATTATACATTGTTGACAGGTATTGAATTGTCATATTATGTCCTATAAATGTATACAACTACTAATGTTAAGAAGAATTTTTTTTTGAAAAATCACTATAATCTCTTTTTTGAGATATCTTCTAATATTTTAAATTAAAAAATCCATATTCAAGAAAATGATAATTAATATTTATATGTTGATAATCCTAAATTCAAAACTTCCAGTAAGCATTCTGAATGCCCCTTCTCACATGAGATCTAAAATTATAACAAGTAAATTTATGAAACTTCTTTGCAGAGACAAATAACATATTCTCTTTTATTATATCATATTTTTTCTATATATGAAGCATGAGTGGATTATCTTGTCCTTTCATAGTAACAGTTACTTCATTGACTAGAATTATAAAATATTTTTTCTTCTTGAATGTTTACTTTCCACTGAATTCAAAAGACATAGCTTCTTTTATCTCATCTGACATGACTGAAATACTTATACTGAAAAATTCTGACAGACATGTTCTCTCAAGAGACCACTGTTACACCTCCTTTCCCCCCATTTTTTTGGAAAAGTACATATGGAAAATGGGGTTTCAGTCTTGAAAAATTAATTGTTCTGAAGTAACTAAACAGACAGAATTAGCATTAACTTTTGAAACTGCCATAAAATTTATACATGAGTCTAGATTGCTAGAAATATTTCATGCAGACACTAAGTTTGTAAGGCAATTTAAAGGCATTCTTTAAATAGTAATTCAGAAAAAAATACTGTGTTTTATCTATGGGAAAGTAAGTAAAACCCCTATGTTAATAAACTTGCTATTTGAAGAATTTTCCAAGCTTCAAGGTAAAATGTTACTTCTTTTAATTCTTTTCATGACTTTTGAAGCCTCATTGTCTTTCTACACCTACAGCTTTTAAATTTTTCTGAGCTATTTCATATTGATTGAATTTTGCTCTTGTCTTCCAGTCTTGTGCAGTAAGATATTCAGCACTTTTTCCCCCAATACAGAAAATATAGGTTCACTTTACTGGGCACACATTCATTTATTAGTTTTTGGCTGCTAGTTTAACTAGATAGATACAAAAATAATTTTCTCAGAATTTTAAAGGAAATTGCACATTATCTTTTATCTCTGGATGTTGATGTTAGAAGTTACACCAATGACTTGTATTCATTTGTACATAAAAATTTCATCTTTCTTCAAATAGCATCATGATCAATGAAGTTCTGACTTAGAGAGCATATTGCTTTCCATTCATTCTGTTTTGGAGGAATATTTGTGCACACTGAAAATATTGCATTTTTAAGTTCAGGAAAATATGTTTTGTCATACCATAGTGTTGATAATTGCTTTGTTCACTTTCTAGAATCCTCTTAGATGGATTAATTATCCGCATTTCTTATGGTTTTATATTTTCCATCATTTTCTTCCTGCTCTGGATTTTAGTCTTAACTAAATTTGTAATTACTAATTACACATATTGCTCCCTTCAATCTGTTACTTAACCATCCTATTTAAAAATTGACTTGGTTAAGATCATATAATCCTTAATAAATCTTTCTTGTGTTTCTTCACCCAACACTTTTTTACTTGTTGGCTATTTACATTTTCTGAGACTATTGACAAGAATTTAAAAAAATCTTCTCTTAAGTTTCTAAGTCAGTTTCCTCCTTGCACATGTGTGTGCATATGTGTGTGCATATGCTATACGTAACCATAAAGTCATGATGAACATCACCAGTAATAAAACTTATCAACATTATCGACATTTTGATGCAATGCATTGAGAAGGACACATTGTCTTGTCTGTGGTGTTTATGCAAAACATTTTTAAGTTCAGTCCAATCATGAGAAAATGTAAGACCAAATCAACTTAATAGCATTCTACAAAACAAATTGATAGAACTACTCATAAACAACAAGGTCATAATAAGTCAAAAAAAAGACTAAGGAACTGTTTCAAGATTGGAAGAGAGTAGGAAAAAATAACAGAAATTCAGCATGACACCCCATATTAGATCTTTAAAACAAGAGTCTATTAGCAGAATACATGGTGAACTTTGAATATAATCTGTGTTTTGATTATGAGTACGTTAATGTAAATTTCCTGATGTTGGTTCTTTTACTTATAGGATAAAATCGTTAATACTACTGATGAGAGATAAAAGGGAACTGTTAAGTTATCTTTGAAACATTTTAGTAAGTCAAATATTTGAAAAATAAAAGTTATTAAGGTGATTTTTCCATGAAATCTACTTTCTTTCCCCACATTTAAATGTCATTGAGAGAAAATAGACTAATTTGTAGCCGCTGCCTAGTTCAGAAAAATATTAATGTTTGCATGAGGAAGAAAAGAAGGCCTATATGGGGATGCTAAGGGAGACCTGGGAAGGCTTCAAGCAAATGAATTCTGTCCATGTTTGTTCGCCATTCTTCATTGGAAGTAAAAGTTGGAGTCCTGGAAAAATGCATGGAGCTCCCAGGCCTGCAAATAGAGAAGGCAGGTTCTGAAATAAAGATAATGGGTTTCAGAGGCATACCAATCCCCTATCAAAACCCAAATATTCTGCTTGGCACCTGTGTGACCAATCTATCCATCCCAGACTATTTATTATTCTGTGCCTTTGCCTTCATGTTCAGTAGAGAGAACAATACTTATTTTGCTAGATTTACTGAAATAAAGAATGAACAAGATCTATTAACCCCATTTCTCTTTAAAGCCATATTTTTTTATTAAACAAAAACATCATAACATAAAGTTTAAAGGAAGGATGAAAAGATACATGTGCTCTTTTGTTAATAGTTTTGTGTAATGCTTTTAAATTCTATGATGGTATCTTTTAACATGGTTGTAATTTTGGTAAATGTTTTTTCTTGCATTTTCTCATATTTTTATTATATATAAATTTTATCATGCTGCTACAGTATATTTTAAATGATAATTCTACTTACTATTGAGCATGTAGGCTGATTATAATATTTTCACTACTGTATACATATACATATATCACATTGAATATATTTCCTGTTCTTGGATTTTAATAAAGGACTGTGGATTAACATTCATAGTTGTTCTTTTCTTCAATTCAATAGTTTAAATTTGACCATTTTCATATATATAATTTAACTTGCAGTTTTCAAATTATATGGGGAAGTCCATTGTAGTCTTTTCCACTTACCTGCAATTTATATTAGTTTTTTGAATTTGACCAGTGAGAGTTTTCATCACCTTATGACCATTCTTCTTGATTCTTTGGCTTTATATCTGCTTGTGATTATTTACATAGACCTCAAACAAAATTATGAATTACAATTTTATATTTTCTTGATTTTGCTTGTTTATGTGATCTCCACTTATTATAGTTCTTTCATGATTTGCCCTCATATTGCTTCCTTATTTAACTCTTACAACACAGAGTCATCCTTATCCAGTAAAAAAAAAAAAAAAAAATCAAAGGTTATAGGGATAATGAGAATTAAGTATTTTAACTGTATTGAAAAATATCAGACAACTTTTAAATTTTAGAGAGAAAAGAAAAAAGATTCAGAAAATATGGCAAGTGCAATGATTTTTTCCTACACAGAGAAGGAAAAATTAGATAACAAATTTCAAGTTAGAACACGTGCTATTCATTTTGAAACTTTTAGAAACCACCAAACTAATAGCACAGTGGTTTTAAAAGCAATGTAGTTTTTTTTTTTGTTATTCTATAAAAATATAGAGAACATAAAATTTACTATTATAACCATTTTAATGTAGAGTCCATTGGCACTCTCATTATCCATCTCTGGATCTTTTATATCTTCCCAAACTGAAACTTTGCACCTATTAAGGAGGACTTTACATCCTCACATCTTCTAGACCTTGGCAACCAAAATTTTACCTTATGTATCTACAAATTTGATTAGTAGAGATATCTGGAACCCACACTTTATTTATTTATTTATCTATCTATCTATTTATTTATTTACATGTTTGTTTACTTATTTTTTTATTCTGAATACCTTTCCTCACTTTGCCTGATATCTTCAAGGTTCAGTCATGTTATTCATGTATCAAAACCCCCCTCATTTTAAAGATAAATAACATTCCACTATAAGTATATAATATTTATACATTTTCTTATAGATGAACACTTGACTTGCTTCTACTCTTTTTACAAATAAAGCTGCTATGAACATATGTGTACAACTATCTGAGTGTCGGCTGTCAATTTTTTTAGATATATATCTAGTGAGAAAAAAAGAAGAAGGACTTGATGTTCTCCAAGAGGTACATTTTCTTCTTTTGCTTTCTTTCATTTCTGATAGTGCAAATGCCTTATTGTCCTTGGAGATTATTGATTATTGATTTGGCTACAACAACTTGGGTCACTTGGGTCCATCTCAAATGACTCTGTCTTGCTGGATTCCACCCTTCTGCAGCCTCTTCAGATTTCCCCAACCCAGTCTTCAAGGAAACCCTCCCCTCCCTATGGCTAAGCAGAAAATGTGTGGTTAGCTGTCAGGATACTGCATATGCTTGAGCCTGCCTTCCTCCCCCCCCCCCCGCTCCTCCCACCGTGGTTCAGAGGACTGAGTGAACCCAGGGCCTCACACATTCTCAGCAAGTGCTTTACCACTGAGCTAATTTCTCAGTCCCTACCTCTTTTGTCTATATCAGCACCCTTCCCCATATGCTTATCAGACTGTCTCTATACTATTTCCCCTTATGCTGCAGCATAAATCTTAATAAAATCTCTTTTTGGATGGTTATGTTTTGCCTATTTGTCATGAGAAAGTATATGGTTTGAATATGAGGTCTCATCCCTATCTCCTATGCTAATCAGGAGGTGAAAGGATTAGATTATGAGAGTGGTAAAACAACCCAGTCTAGTTTGAATGGACCAACTGGGTGGTAATTGTAGGCAGGTGGGGCATGGCAGGAGGATGTGGGCATGTATTTGGGGCATGCCCTAGAAGGGTGCATTTTCCTTGTACCCCCTTCTCCTCTCTTTTTCTTTGCTTCTCAGCTTCTGTAAGCTGAGTAGCTTTACTCTGCAGCATTCTTCAGCCATGATATTCTGCTTCATTTTTGGCCCAGAAAGATTGGATTCACAGAGCCTCTGAAACCATGATCTGAAATAAACTTTTATTCCTGCCAGTTGTTCTCATCAGGCATTTTGGTCATGGTGTAAAAAAGCTGACCAACACAGAAAACTATATCATTAACATTGACCAAACATGTTTTTTAAACTCTTGAGAAGTTATTTAATAAGAAGAAATTCACAAGCTACACCACTTACACTTTTGTTAATTCACTGAATACTTGTGGGTCAGCTGATACTCAGAAGCCAGGAAATCATGTTTCTTTTTCCATTCAATTTTAATTTCAAATATCTATAACTCTCAAGTCGTAAACCATACTTTACACAATGATATGTATATACACACATATATTTACATGTTATATGTTATATATATATATATATATTTAGATCATATAAGGATTAAGGTGGCCACAGGGTTATAGGCTTCAATGCCAAGAGCGGATAAGGTAGAGAATGATATAAATGTAAAGTCAAAGAGTCACTGTAGATGGTCAGATAAGGGCTTTAATGAACCAGTTCCATAGAGTTGTCAATGCAAAGGGTCCAAGTGAATGGCAGTTTCAGTTTCAGAATATCAGCTTGAAGTGTCAATTTGAGATATCAACTTGGAATGGGCTATACATTTTTGTCACAGGCAGGAGAAATAGCACTGTCCAGAAACCCAAAGGAACAGAAAAATTAGTTATTTACTGTGCTAAAATAAAGTTTTCCTGGGAAATATTCATGACAAGGGATTAGGTAGCAGGGTCAGATTGTTACAACCATTTCCAGCCTTGGAGGGCTTTTTGTTTGGGGTCTTAGGTGAGGGGATTGCATCTGGTGTGGCTGATAAGCTCCTGTGTCTAGTGATCCTGATATAATTAAGGATGTTCATGTGTCCAGGTACTCCTAATTTCATTCGTTGGTTTAGCACACCTAAATTATTTATCATTTTGTTCCTTATGGTTGCACTAGAAAGATGGTGGTTGTTTCATTGTATAAACAAGATTTAGAGTCATCTTAGTTTAGCACTAGTACTCAAAATATAGTAGCTTATGGCAATCTACTTCTCTACAAACTGGAATAACTCAGGGTTGGGCACAATCTGAAAATTATTATTCTATACATTATTGAATAACTCATAGCAGGGAACAGGCTTCTCTTCACACTATTCATGATTTCTCTTTCAAGTATAGCACCCTGAACTGGTTTCATTAAGAACTGGTAGCGCCAAAGCTACAGATGTCTTTTTAATGCTAGCAGCCAGGGCTGGTAACACTGAGGATGGCTAGCAGCTAGAGAATAGTGGGGAGTGACAGAGAGCAATAGAGAGTTGGTGGAAGCTGCTATTTCTGGTAAATGCAAGAATTCCAAAGAATCGCTGGTAGCTGCTGACTTCATTGTCAGAATGGTAAGGAAGGCTGCTAACACTAAGAGCTGAAAGCTGCTGGCATCCAAAGTTCAAAACTGCTGAACACTAAGAGCTGAACCTTGTCTATTCTTGATTTTTAAAGGAATTGAACAAAAGAGATCCCAGTAGAGTGGTAAAATAATGGTGGGATTTCTGGATTATATAATAATCCTCTTTTTAAGTTTTTGAGGAGTCACCATAGTATTACCTTAGCAGCCATACAATTTTACAAATCCATCCACAATGTACAAGGCTTCCAAATTCTCCATAACTTTGCTACCTTCTAACACTTGCTATTTTAGAAGTTTCATTTTATTTTGTCTTTTTCATACTTGCTCGCTTAAGTTATATGGTGGTAGCTCACTGTGATTTTGTTTTGCACTTCCCTAATGATTAATGATGCTGAGTATCTTTTCATGTGCTTATTAACAATTTATATATTTTCTTTGGATAAATGTATATTTAAATCATTGACCATTTTAAATTTTTCCACTGTAATTTAATGAGAGTTTTAAACTTTGAACCAAAAGGTGGGGATGTCATTGGCCTCAATCCAATATACTAGGCTGTAAATGAATATTGTACATGTGTTAGTCAGGAGGATAAGGTAAACCAGCTGTTATTCCCTAGGAAGTACTATATTATAGCTGAAATAATGGATAGCAAAGACTCTACAGGTTATAGGGAAATAGCAACATCTGGAAGCACCAGACCCTTAATCAGAGCAGATGGTTCTTCCCCAGGGGATGTTAAAGTAACTACTTTCCTTAAATAAGCCATCTGTCTGAATAATCATTTTTACCAATTAATAAAAAAGTTAGTTGAAGGGCTGAGAAATTTGTTAGTTCAAAAACAGGAAGGAGAAATGAACTGTGATTTACCCAATTATACAAAGACACTATTTCAAGACATAAATGTTGAATATGAAACAGGATCTATTTTTATTTCCCTTTCTGAAATATTCTATGGGGATAGCTAAATTGGTTGAAAAAAATAGAAGAAGAAAAAGAAGGAAAAAAATTAATTGATGAATCTAGTCTGTGATGACAAATTTGACTTACTTGACCACAATGTGTGATCCTTGATCTCCACAATCAAACCAGGTGAACAAAGCAATCACAAGTGCTTGTGCTAAAATAAAGATCCAACTCCTGATATGAAACTAGTGGTAAATTTAGGAAGGTAGATAACTTTACCACATTAATAAGCCAATATAGATTCTGATATCAGCTGCTGTGCCCTCTGTTTTGCCAAATTGGTAAACCCTTCTCATTCTTCAGATTCTATCTTGATCATCTTTGTGAAGGATTATCACCTAAGAAAACTGATGAGCCCATCTCAGACTATTCCTTGATTCCAAAGTGCATAGCTATGTAGCGTTTTTCTCATTGAACTAATTCAATGTAGAAGGTTGCCTCTTATTTTAGCACATGTCTACATAAGGAAGCAGACTTTCTCTCACATCTGCCTTCCTGAGTCCCAGAAATAAAACATTAAAACAAAACATTTGTTAATGAGGAAGAAAATAGGAAATACTGTTAAGAAAAATGAGTTTGCTTTACAAAAATCATACCATTGATTATTTGTTAAACCTTTAATTCTTCATTGTTTAAATAAAAAGCTATGAGTAAAATTTTTCAAGCAGAAAGAAAAAATAAATTTTATTTTTACAAACATTTAATTTTCTAGACATAAAGCTGTTGAGATCTACAACACTGATTATTTGTGTTTAGAGTGAGGACTTATTAAATAGGATTTTCTGTTATCTGTAATTTAATTGTGAACCTGGAAAACTGTGGGATTCAAAATTGTTCCTTTATCTGTCCCCTATAGATTTATGTGTAATAGTAATAAAAATGCTGCTTTGTGATCAAAGACACTGTTTTAATTTCTTAGTTTTATTAACTGTTCTTAATTATAAAAAATCAAAAAATCTAATATTTATTTCCTCTGGTCTGTTTGCAGTACAACTGCAGGCTTAAAATGTCTCTTCTTCCTAACAAAATATTTTGGGGCTACACACATAAAGTGGAATGATATCATATAGGCCAGATTTGCACATCACAGCAAAGGTAACAATGGTGTATATTCACAGCAAAACTCACACACCTTTCCTCCATAACAACAAAGAAAGCTAGCTTTGATGAGGCTATCCATCTGATCCTGCAAATCTAGCTAGATACACCAAGGTTACTCACTGCTGGTATGTTCTCCTCTCTCTTTTCCTCTCTTTACATATATGTAAATTATATATAGTTTTTAAATTTGTTACATGTTGATAGCTTCCTTTGCCACAACAGTAAAGAATAACTTTCATTTTTTCATACATTATTTTAAATTTTTACCCATCAGTCTCAATATTTTCATACTTAACTTCATTTTTCTTCTCTATAATTTTCTGAGTAGTAAGCCTTTGCTTTTGGCAGTCCTTAAAGATGTTGCTTAACCAAGGCAGTGCTTAGAATGAATTTTATGTCTGTTGTTTTATCCAAGTAGAAAAACACTTTTGCATCCTATTCCTTGCCCGGTTTCCTTAGTGCTGCATTCTTCCTGGATTAATGGATTCTGTTCTGTCTGTAATCACTAACCACAGTGTCATTCTATTCAGCCTGGGTTTTTGCACTTTAACTCAAGGCTTCTCATTGCCCTGTCCTCTTAATTTAAATGCTTGTCTCCTTGGCTCTCAGTCTAATAGCTTGATTCTTCTACTCTCCTATTACACACTATTGTTTCTTCATCATATCACTTGCAATTTCCAGGATGACATATTTTACTTCAGATCATAGCTCATTTAGTCTTTTCTCCTGCTGGTATGCTAATAGCATCTCAAGCTAATCATTAATTTCCACCCTGTGGTTTTAGTAATTCCTTCCACACTAAATCTTGCATGGAAAAATTGTTTTAGATTTGGCACCTTAACTTAGTCTAAGGGAAAAATGAGCCAGGATAGGCTGAATTACCACCACAGGCAACTTCTGGTCAATGTGAGCATTATTGCTCACATAGTTTAAAGTTTCCTAAGGGATGAAAAAATAGAAGGCTCTGACATTACTTGAAGTCTGCTATTTTATGGATACCTAATCAATCATCTTTTGGAAATGAATAGAAAATATTTTACAAAATCATTGTTTATTTGTCCCTGCAAATAAATATGTTATTGGGCATAAAATGTAAAGCATCAAAAGAGAAGAAAAAAAATTATAAGATAGCCATGATTGAACCATTTAAAAGATCAAAATCAAGCTCTTCATTCCTTTTATATGAAAAAACTGAAACCTATGGAATTTAACATATTACCATAGATTACACATTCAAGTACATGAGGTTGGTTAAAAGGAAGTTCAGGACCATGACTAACTTATGTGCAATACTTGAGGTAAGAGAACAACAAAGAGATAGCTCCAAATTCCTGCACATATCCACTTCTCTATTCCATCCTGAATTTATCTAGAACATAAACTGTATAGCAAAGTTTCTTACACACTGAACTTATCCTATTCTCAGTTATCTATGGCTACTCTGGCATGATCTGCCTTCAGGAAAACAATCCACAAAAGAAAATGGCAGAACATGAAACCTGTCTCCAGGTCATTTGGGAATTCTCAAGCACTGAAAGAGACAGCAAAAGTCTCTCATTTTTTTTTTCTATTTCCTCCATATTGTTGCTGCTCACAAATCTGTACTCCAGTCCTTACAAGTTTAAAACACTAAGTGTATGTGTAAGCTATGTGTTGGGTTGAAGAAGAAGACTGTCAACGAGTGGTTTTCCAGGTAGAAAGCTAACATGGGCAGTCCAGAAGACTCATCCTTTTAGTTGAAGACCTGTAAAAATCAGTATCTATACATCTCTTCTATTGAGCCACTCAGTGTTTTTCTAGCATAATCAGCTTATCTGATACCTGTATGATGTACATCTGATTGCTCGCATTCTAAAAGTTTTGAGGAAAGCTAGAAGTCTCAACATTCCAGGCCTGGAATTTTACTTAATATTTCCTGTTTTTTTAGGAGTGAAGTTGTCTTATTCTGCAGTGACCACCGTCTCTGAGTCTGATGCATCTGTGGCTGAATTTTCCCAGTTCTTTGGTAAATAATCAAACTTTGGGAGTAGTCACTGTGTTACATGGAAAGAGAAAGCCATCTGGGATACATCTTCTCCATATCATACCTTTTACCAATTTCTCCAATTTGAGCCCCCACACATAATTCACAGCCAGCCCATCGACCTTAACCCAGTAAATTAGTGCCTTTTACTTCTAAGTCTTTTCAAGTTTCAGCAGTATAAGTTATCTTGCCATCCATTTGCATTATCCTCTGCAGGTGCTTGACAATCAGCTTTGTGAATCTGCTAATGTGTCATCCACTTTCCCTCATTAAAAACTTATTAGCATCTTTTATCCAACATAGTTTCCTTTCTTATTCTCTTCAAAACTAAATTCACAATTTGAAAATCCCTTTTTTATTTTATAGAAATTTCAGAAGGCAGCAGGGAGTTAGTGTGGAATCAACTGCTGACTAGCAGATACCTTTTAAGTAGGGTAAGGAGAGGAGGATTTATTATTTATTATCCATTATGTCTTGACTTAGAATAATCATCAAAAGGATTTGATCAGCATCTCTTGAAGAACTTGCTGAATGACAATGATAAACCAGACCACCAATGCAGATCCCCACCCTGTGAGATATGAGATGCTATAGAATTAAAAACAATCATTATTGCTTACCCTAGGACCAATCTGTGTATGCCATGTACTAGGAAAATAATTTTTTTAACCTTTGTTTACCTCATGTTTCTCCACAATGATAAAATTAGGTTCCTGAATGTGGATTTCTGACACAGCTCATGTAGATCAAATATAAATAAGGTCATACTTGCTGGCAGGAGCTGCATTGCATCTCTGTTTCATGATGTCTTCTGTTCTTTCAATATCAAATGCTGTCATTTTGACTTGGTTTTATGTAGATGACATACATGTTTGGAATTGCAGTGACATTTTAGAAATGTGAATTTTAACTTTTTATCCACTAATATGTAATAAAGAATATTGCAGGGGAATTGGAATGGAGTCAGGTAAGCTTCTTAAAAGTATTTTCCACATCAATAACTGAAATTCATTTATAATATATATTCTATTAGTTCATATATATATATATATATATATATATATATATATATACATACACACATATGAATTCATAGATATATATGTACATGTGTATATACATATAAACATATATGGATTATATTATAGATAGATAGATAGATAGATAGATAGATAGATAGATAGATACATATCAGTGGTTCTCAACTGGGGGTGATTATCCCTCAGAGAAATTTGGTCATCTCATTTTTGAGTGTCACAACTGAGATCTTGATGGCTTCTAAGAGACGGAGGTAAAGAATATTGCTAAAAAAATCTACAATGTACAGGACAGCAACTAGTAATAAATAACCTGGTCCAAAGTATGAATAGTAGTAAAGTTACCAATGTTAAAACCAGAAAACTGGTTTCTTTCTGCCATTTATAAAGGTAAAGAATATATTATGAAAAAAAAAGAAAACTTGAGATGTTAAAGATCTTCACATTTTGCAAACTATAGAACACTGATGAAAGAAATTAAAGACACACACACACACACACACACACACAAAAGGAAAGACATCCAATGTTCATAGATTGGGGAACTGATATTGTTAAAATGTTCCTACTAACCAAAACAACTCACAGATGCTGTGCAATTCCTATAAAAATAACCATAACGTTCTTCACAGAACCAAGAATCAATCCAAAAATCTGTATAGTTGCAAAAGCAAAACAAAGCCAAACAAAGCCAAACAGCCAAAGCCATCCGGATAAAAAAAGAACAAAGCAGCAGGCATTGCACTACCTGATTTCAAAATACACTAGAAAGCTTTAATCAAAAGGGTATAAGATAGGCATAAAAACAAAAACATAGATCAACCAAGCAGATGAGAGAGTCTAAAAGTGAACCTATGCATCACAGTCAACTAACTTGTTTTTTTTTTTTTTTTTTTAGACGTTGATTGTCCTTTATTTTGTTCATTTATTTCTATGTGGTGCTAAGAAACAAACATGTGCCTCACACATGCTAGGCAAGCACTCTACCACTGAGTCACAACCCTGCTCTGGTCAACTGACTTTTGACAAAGTTGTTAAGAATACACACTGGAGTAAGGACATTCTTTTCAGAAAATGATCTTTGGAAAATCAGATATTTATTTATATCTGTGATAAAGAAACAGGGCCCCTACCTCTCAACAGTAAAAAAAAAAACAAAAAAAAAACAACAAACCCATTGTGGATTAAAGATTAAATGTAAGGCTGGAAACTATGAAACTAATAGAATAAAATAGGGAGAATATTTTTGGCATTGGAATGGGCAATGATTTTTTATAAGACCCTAGAAGTATAGGAAACAAAAGAAAAATAGATAAATGAGACTACATCAACTAAATAATCTTCTACACAGTAAATAATCATTAGAGTGAAGAGAAAACCTACAGAATGTAATAGAATTTTGAAAACCATACATCTAAAAAGGAATTAATATACAGAATATATGAAGAACTGAATATAAAAAAACTGAATAAAGGGGCTGGGGATGTGGTCCAAGCGGTAACGTGCTCGCCTGGCATGCACAGGGCGCTGGGTTCGATCCTCAGCACCACATAAAATAAAATAAAGATGTGTCCACCCAAAACTGAAAAATAAATATAAAAAAATCTCTCTCTCTCTTCTCTATCTTTAAAAAAACTGAATAAAAACTGAGTAGAGAAATAAACAAGTAATCCAATTAAAAATGGGCAATAGATCTAAGTAAACATATTAACATATCTCAATATAAAACACACATATGGCCAACATGTATATAAAAAGATTGTCAAAAATCACATTTTATTTGTAAATCAAAATTTAAATTGCAGATCAAAACCATAAGACACCACAATTATACTACTGTAACATTTTTCTTAACAAAAAAAATAAGAAAATATTTTTCCACTGATAATACAAAAATAAAACTTGTACATAGTAATAAGGTACCATGTTATGTTCTCATACATGTATTATTGTGCAATGTTTTAATCAGAATAAACTTCATATTTTCAAACATTTATTTATTTTTTAGGTGAAACATTCAAAATTCTTTTGGTAAGAATTCCTATTATCAAAAAGCAAAAGATAATGAGGATATGAAGGAAACCCTGGCGCACTGTAGATAGAAATATAAATTAGTGAAATTATTATTAAAAACAGTATGGAATTCTTCAATATCACAATATCTAAGAATTGGAAACAATCAAAATGTGCATTGACTAATGAATGAGTAAAGGAAATATGATGGACATATACAATGTGATAGTACTCAGCCACAAAAATGAAATTCCATCATTTGTGACAACATGGATGAGACTTGAGATTATCATGTTAAATGAAATAAGAAAGGTACAAAAAGACAAGTACTGCATAACCTCACTTATAAGTGGGATCTAAAATATTTGGTCTTATATAACTTGAAAGTAGAATAGTGGTCACCAGAGGGTAAGGAGAGTAGTGAGGGAGGGAAGGATAGAGGACGTTGATCAATGGGGACTGAGTCATAGGTAGATAAATAGAAAGATATTTTGCTGTGTTACTGTACTGAAGGGTTATGACTTTGTGCCTCTAAAATCTAGAAAAATAATTCTGAATATTTTCACATTAATAAATGGTAAATGTTTTAAAACTAAACAAGTTCAATCTTATTGAATATTATACAATTTATACATATATCAAAATATCACCTTATGCCCTATTAGTGTGAACAAGTTACATATTTGTGTATTAGTGAAATAAAAATTAATTTAATACCTGATATCTAGGTAGTACTAATAAATATTTAATTCAGAACTTCAGGGATTATTATCTAGGTATTAATTTTTTATTAACTTAATTGATTACATACCTTAATAAGTCATATACCAAAATATCCCTGGATTTAAAGTACTTACTTTGGTGTATACAATCAGGAATCCAGTTAAGCTATAGGACATTTCTGTCATACCAGAAAATCTTATCTGGCTCCTGAAGGGTTCTGGTAATTTGTACACTTAATAATAATTTTGGGTCCATATAGCACTTGAAACACCTATGTGTGCAACAAAGTCTTATTATATAAAGGTATGAGAATATAATACTACCACTAGAGACTGTACACAGCCATTTAAGTAATGTAAAATTTACAATACACATTTGTGCCATTTTAAGTAATTCATTTCCTCCCTCACTTATTTTCCTTTTCATTCTCTGTCTCTTTTCTTCCTGATCCCTTTCATTTCTTACTTTTGCTCATATAAGTTGGGTTATTAACTATTTCATGTTATCATTATTTTTACTTAAAAAAAAGAATCCTTGTCTTTTGACCCCTATAAGTCTACTGAGTTTAATGTGCATTTAAACTGGAAAATAAATAAAGCAAATTAGACATTTTTGAGGAGGAGGGGGTTTAGTTTAATGGATAAATTATATGATATTTATATTTGATATTATGATATGTCTCACTTCCCTATGTGATATTTAGATTCGATATTATGCCATGAAGTCTCACTTCCCTGAATACAGTATTCAACCTGGGGATACACTATTTTGTTCTGCTTTATATAGTTGCAGGATTATTCCATCTTTATCGTGAATTTCATAATCCTCCTAATCTGTTACCCCCTTGGCTAGGAAGTACCCCAAAGACTTGCATATTGAAGACTTTCCCCCCATTGCAGCAATGCTCAGAGGTAGGAGTTTTAGGAAATTATTGTATCATGAGACTATGATCTCATCAGTGTATTAATCCATTTGATGGATTCATAATCTGAATGGAAGGGGCCTCATATCGAGAGTTAAAAGCTCAGTTATGTATTTAGCTCCACTAGTAACTCATTATGTAAATTTGTGTATCTTTTATAATCTGTGTAAGATTTGGTTTCTCAGTTGGAAAAGGAGTGCTTTGGACTGAATGATTATTAAGGCTTCTGTTATGGTTTAGATATGAGGAGTCGCCCAAAAGCTCACATTAGAATTTTCACAGGTAAAATGATTAGTTTATGAGAGGTATAACCTGATCAGTGTATTAATTCACTGATAAGGATTCACTGAGTAGTAACTGTAGGAAGATAGGATGTAGCAGGAGGAGGTAGATTATTTGGAGCATATTTTGAGGGTCTGTATTTTGTCCTTGGTTAGCTGAGCTCTCTGCTTACAGGCCATCTTGTCCAGAGCTGCTTTTCTCTGTCACACTATTCTGCCTTGATAGTCTGCCTCATCTTGTGCCCACAGCAATGAAATCTGCTATCTATGGACTAAGACCTCTGAAACTGTGAGACCAAATAAACTTTTCTTCCTCTACATTGTTCTTTGCAAGTTGCTTTTTGGTCATAGAAATGTAAAGTTGACTAAAACAGGTTTCGCCAAGTCTGATAGCCTATGATACTCTAAGTACGCTTCTCTGTGTATACTTCTCAAAGCAGCATGAACCTGAGTACTGGCTAATTCTGGTTTTAGAAGTTTGTGTGTATTCATCTTCAGTAAACAATTTTGTAATCAATAACTTAACATAAAAAGTATGTTGTGTAAAAAAGTTTTATATCTTGTTACATAGTATCACAGAGATAAATCTAACAAATTTAATTGCAATTAAAAAAGAAATAACAGTATATATTAGTGTTTATTTGCTTTTATCTTATAATAGTTTCACAATTTCACTCCAGTCTCTCTTTGCTTAAATTTTTTAAGGAAATGTTCTAAATAAATCTTGAATTTGTTTTTGATATAGATATGATGTGGGTTTTTTTGTTTGTTTCTTTTACTATTTTTTCTTGAGCTATGAATATAAATATGGCATTTTGAATATCTTATATTTTTGTGTAGGATTTTTCCCCCTGTTTATACTACCTGATTTTTCTGTGAGCTTCCTGTATCTGTTGTTTGTTGTGTTATTTAAATTTGAGGAAATTCTTAGTTGTTATTGCTTCAAATATTGCTTCTCTTCTTCTAGGATTCCCAATACACACATTAATATGTTTAGTAATTGTCTCAATGTTGTTGGATATTCTTGTCCATAATTTCAGTCTTTTTTCTCTTTCCTTTGCAGATTTGGAATTGTTTTTTTTTTTTTAATTGTCATATACTCTAGATCAGAGGGACTTTCCTCAAATATGTCCAGTCTACTAATGAGGCCATCAAAGATATTCTTTATTTCTATTATAAGATTTTTTTTGTATCACCTATTTCTTTTTTATTTGTTTTTACAATTTCCATTACCCTGTGCTATGGTTTCGATTAGGTGTCTCCCCAAAACACGTGTGAAACAATGCAAGAAGGCTTAGAGGTGAAATAATTGTATTATGACAGCCATAACCCAATCAGTGAATTTATCCACTGATAGGGATTATTGAGCAGTAACTAAAGGCAGGTAGGGTGTGGCTGAAGGAGGTGGGCTGTGGGCTGCCTTTCCGGTCTATATTTTGTCCCTGGCAAGTGGAGTCTGTGCCCCCCACACACCCTTCTCTCTCTCTCTCTCTCTCTCTCTCTCTCTCTCTCTCTCTCTCCCCCCCCTTCCTGGCCATGTCCTAAGTCACTTTTCTCCACTATACTCTTCCACCTCCTGTCCTGTATAATGGAGCCAGCCAGCTATCTATGGACTGACACCTCTGACACCTTGAGCTTCAATGTAAACTTTTACTCCTCAAAAATTGTTCTTGTCTGGCCTTTTTGGTCATAGCAGTGATAAAGCTGAGTAAAACACTCTACTTAATTCCTTCTCTCCTTGTATGTTGTTTACTTTTTCCAATAAAGTCTGCAGATATATTAGTAATAGATTTTTGGGTTTTTGTTGATATATTTACATTCCTTGTCTGATAATTCCAATATTCCTGTCATATCTTAGTCTAGTTTTGATTCTTATTTATTCTCCTCCAACTATATTTTTGTCTTTTAAGCATGACTTTTTATTTCGGTTGATGTTGTGTTTGAAATCCAGACAAAATGTATGGGCTAAAAGGAACTACAGTGAATAGGTCTTTAGTGTTATGGTGGCAAGGGGTGGGAGGAGGGAAGCATTCCATAGTCTCATGATTAGGTTTCAGTCTTTTGGTGAATCTGCATCTTTGGGCTGTGAACCTTTTCAGTACTTCTGACTTCTTCTACCTTTATTTGGTGGGACAGGGAGGCTAGAAGGAACTGATTTTGTGTATTTCCTTTTCTTCTGGTAGCTTATCCTTTAATAAATTCCCAGAAGGATAATGGATGGTGAAGTAATTTGTTATAAGGGAAGATTGTGTTAAGAAAAACAGAATGTGGCCAGGCGCTGTGGTGCCTGCCTGTAATACTAGTGACTTGGGAGGCTGGAGGATCACAAGTTCAAAACCAGTATTAGCAATTTAGCAATGCCCTAGGTAACTTAGTGAGACCCTGTCTCAAGATAAAACAAAATTTTAAAAAGGGATGGAATATGGTTCAGTGGTTAGGTGTCCCTGGGTTCAATCTCTGGTACCACAGACAAACAAACAAACAAGAAAACATAATTAACAGGAACAAACTCTCATGGAAAAATATAAGAGGCAAGGAGACAAAAGAGAAAGAGAGCTATTCAAAACAGATGTCTGCCTTTTTTATATAGACTCTTCTTTTATATTTTAATCAATATAACAGCCAATACTATAGTTTTAGTGATACACTTAAGTGCCTTTCTGAAGTACCATTTCTTGCTCGTCCTGCGAATTTTTTTTCAGTTTTGAACTTCAAACCTTTCCAGTGTTAAAAAGTTAATTCATCTTTCCCTCTTCATCTTCACTGATCATTATTCATTCATCTTTTTTTAAAAAAAATGATTTTGGTCTGAACTATGGTAAAAGTTTTATTAATAGTCTCTTCACCTTCGATTTCCTGAACCCTAGTAGTTTGGGGATTTTTTTAGATCAGAGATGATTGAGTCAAAATTGAAGCAATGATCTTAGTTCCCACATTCATGGTGGTTATCTCTGGTCATGGGTAGTATTTCTGGCTGAAAAATTATGATCACAGACTTCCTATTAAAGTTATGATCCATGTGGACACAGAAAATTGATTGGGTTTTATGTGAAAACAAAACCTAATGTCCTTTCTTTCATCAAATAACTGTTGCATTTCTAATAGATATTTATGTCTCTCAGTAGTCATTTCTAAATTGAGGAATAAAAGTTAGAAATTATTTGAAACTTTAAAAAAGGAGTTAGAAATATAGAAATAGCTCATAACTGACTGTTCTCTTAGATACTTTACTCTGATTGTAAAAATATAGGAGCCCAATTCACAATACATCACCAGTAACTGACTGTTTATGATTTGTTTTTCTTACTTTCCTGAAATAGAGTTTGTTGGAAGCTGACATTTAATTGTACCAGACTTGAAAGGACTATTATTATTGAATCACAGAATCTTACCTAACTGTAAGCAGACATTGTCTTAATGGAAAAGAGAAAAACAGATACTCTCAGAATATAGCAGTCAGGAGAAAAATTAAGGAATAGCAAAAAATGAATAGAAAAAAAACGATAAAGAACTTTAATACTGGAGAGGTTTAAAAGAAAAAGAAGCCAAGTCAATGTGAAGGAGATTATTTTCAAATAAGTCAAACCAATTCAGAAAATAAGCTACAGGTAGTCATAGGAGCTGGTTAATAAATTGGGGTTTTAACATGTATACAAAATTGTCATTAAGCTGGGCTGGAGATGTGGCTCAAGTGGTAGCGCACTCGCCTGGCATGCGCAGGGGCGCAGGATTCGATCCTCAGCACCACATAAAAATAAAATAAAGATGTTGTGTCCACTGAAAACTAAAAAATAAATATTAAAAAATGTTCTCTCTCTCTTTAAAATAATTATCATTAAGCAGTATGAATAGCAAGACAGAATACAAAGATATGAAGGAAAAAAGTATAATATTGAGTTAGCATTTTAATAGGAACTTAATTTCTAAGCACAAGATAGAAAAAATGAACAAGAAATATGAAGAGACAATGTGCTTAGAGGAAGATTTTATGAGGAAATAAACATCAGAGAGACTAAAAAGAGAACATTTGGTATTATGGAGAAATGATTCAATACTTTTGACAGATGAATCTTCAAAGTGAAGATTTTTTTCAATGATATATTTTAAATTTATTTTTATTTTGGGAATGGGAAATACTGGGGATTGAATCCAGGATGATTTACAACTGAACTACATCCTCAGACATTTCTATTTTTCATTTTGAGACAGGGCCTCACTAAGTTGCTTAGGATCAAGCTAAACTGCAGAGGCTGGTCTTGAACTTGTGATCCTCCTGCCTCAGCCTCCTGAGTCTCTGATATTATAGGTGTGTGCTACAAATTCAACTTAAATTGATTTTTGTGTGGTTCAATCTCTATTTTTTTTCCCATGTTATATCTTTGGAACATTTTTTTCTTTTTTCCTTTTTTAATTAATTAATTAACTAATTATAATTAGGTATATATGACAGCAGAATGGATTTTATTGTACACATTTCAGGACAACTTTTCATTTCTCTGGTTTTCCACGATGTAGCATCATGCCATATTTGCAGTCATATATGTACCTAGGGTAATGATGTCCATCTCATTCCACCATCTTTCCTGCCCCTATGCCTCCCTCCTCTTTGCCTCATCAAAGTTCTTTTTCCCATTTTCACCCCCATTATGGATCAGCATCAACTTATCAGATAAAATATCTGGCCTTTGGTTTTTGGGGATTGGCTTACTTTGCTTAGCATGATATTCTCTGGCTCCATCCATTTATCTGAAAATGCCATAATTTTATTCTCTTTTAATGCTGAGTAATATTCCATTGTGTATATATACCACAGTTTCTTTATCCATTCATCTATTGAAGGGCATCTAAGTTGCTTCCACAGTTTATAGTAATGCAGACACATCAATGTTTATAGTAATTTCTAAATATTTTTTTGAGGCTAAGGAAAACATTCTCTGATGTGAATATCATTGTTTTAGAGAAAAAAATCTTCATCATGCTTTGAATAATAATGTATTAATTAGAGTAATTTTAAAATAATAATAATGAATACTGTTTTATTTTATCATGAAATTAATAAGAAGGAGTTTTCATTCCAAAAAGTGTACATATAACATTTGAACCTAAACTAACTGCCATTCATCAATGCCATAGCTGGACGCAGAATCTGTACATTGTGGTAGTATCTTCTGAATCATGTTCCTATGTTCACCTTTCACAAGGTTAATCCCTCATTTCTCACGGGGTTCTTGAGCTACTAGCCTTGAAATTCATTGAACTGGCACATCTTTTATTATTTCTGTTAATATTTCATTTGAGAAATGCACTGAAAAATAACTAGGTAGAAAATCTGGATGGCCTAAAATTTTACCTGAAAAACTAAAACAAAGAACACACAAGGAAAAAAAAAAGCTATTTCTATGAAGCAGTTATATCTTTAAATTTTTAGTGCTTTCATATAATCACATAAAAAGGATAATGTAGGAGGAAATGAGATTAAGCATAAAACCAATAGGGTTAGTAAGGTTAGATCCTTCAAATATTGAGATTGATTTTTTTAAAGCACAGGTTCATTGTACTACCACTGCTCCTTTACATACGAAATTTTTGAAATTCAGCTGACCTTTCAATTAACAAAAAAGTTGTGAAAGAAAAGAATGTAATGAAAAGTCAAAAGCACCACAGCATAATGATTTTGAAAACATTGTATTCTGTGAGATGACAGCTCAAAGTTTGGGTTCAATTAACATAATTGGAGACTGTTTGTTCCTTCCAATAAATTCAGAAGAAATTGTACATATGAGTAAGTGTATCTATATACAATATAGTCCCTTCTAACACTTCACAATATGTGTGTACATGGTTCCATTTTCAATTCTTTATGGAAATTTTTAGCAATATAAGAGAAGATAAACAAAAAAACAAGAGTGATTACTCTTCTTCCCAAAGATGGTACATCCTAAAATGTATACTTATGTTAAAATAATGGTGAGCTTATGAAATGAATAAATTTTAAAAAATCATAGACTATACTTCAAAAATAAAGAAGGTTTAGATACTACCTGACTGAAATTAGTATTGGGTATAGCATAGAAATCTATATGCTTTACATAGAAAAATGAGAAAAATAATAGGTAATGTAAAAGAGAAGTAATTACTTTCAATGAAATAATGGGCCCTGATGAAGGAGTACAAGAATATGAAAGCTGGGGCGTAAGGCATGAAATTAACTGGGTTTCCAGCACTCTCTCCTTGACAGCCAATTCTGTTTGATTTTAATAGTGCCTGCAGTCAAAATAAATTTATATAAGAAAATACAACTTATTCTTCTGTAGCAGTTTGGATAATTAATTTAGTTTTTCATTATAAAAGAATAAACACCCTGACTGGATTTCCAAAGTTGACCATATATTTTGTTTTGGAGAGTGGGTATGTTAGAAGGTAAGAATCATAATTATATCTTTGAATGGCAGGTAGTTTGGATATGTATTTACATTTTAAAGATTAAAATACCATATATACACATGAAAAGATAAAATGAACAAAGAAAATGCATACAATGACACAAGGAATATTTTCCTAAAACTTCATCATAATATGAAAAATCTAGGCATCATTATGTTTTGTTTTGTTTTTTAGTGCTGGGGGTCACACCCAGGGATTTCCAGACTCCTCTTTGCATCATTTTTTACATCAAATATTGTGCCATATGTTTGATACTATTCATAATATTTATTTTTTGAAGATATTGTGATAGTGTCATTCAACCAGAACTATCAAAATTTAATTGTAAAATAAGTATTAAATCTATCTAATTCTCTTCATGTTCAACATCCTGGGATAAACCACCATGTGAACTGATAAAATACCTCATGAAGTTATTAAACTGCTTCCATGCTTACCATTTCTCAATTTATTTTTCACATTGAAAAAAGGGTAAGCTTCAAATTGAATCTCTGCTTCAGATTCTCCAGTGATTCTTTACAGCAACTAATATGAAACTGAAAGTTGGTCAAGATCTAATGTTTCCCATGTGGTCCAGCCAAATCTTAAGGCCATTCCTCCTTCCCCTCTGAAATTAGATTAATATTCAGGTCCTATCACCCAAACCCTTTTATTTTTTCCTATTTTCTAAATCCCAGTGTCATTGTTTCACTGTTTTCTCCTCCTTGATCACATGTATTTTTCTCCCTGTTCTTTTTTTCTAAGAGACATTTTAAAGCATGAAAAAAATGAGATATTGTTAAAAGATAACTAGGAAAGATAGAGGAAAGCTAACTTGATCTGAATAGGAGAACTAGAGAACAATGCAATAACAGAGCATTTTATAAATCCCACCTAACAGAAAAAGATGGCACAGGCCTGGCACTTCCAGTGCCCAACCTTGCAACAGAATGTAGTATTATGTGATTCTACTCTTTAATTCACTGAAAATTGAGTCCTGATAAAAATGTCCAGTAAATCCAGCAGCATATGCAATAGCCAACGCATAGCCTAGAAAGCCTCTTTGTCCTTTAATGTGAGAATCTTCTCTTGTCACTGAGTGATACTGGCATGGATGGGCAGCAGTGCCAAACTGTATTCCACTCCAACTCACTTGGGTTAAAATCCTCTTTGTCTCCATGGACTGGGTGTTCGGGTAGAACCTGAAAGAGGAATTGGGCTACAAAAAGTGGCTTGGTGTATGAAACCTCTTCATCTTTCAGGGTCTGAGACTATCCTCTTTAATTGAAAGAAATCTAGTGGCAATGAGCAGCAGGATTCCATGAATATAAGTGGCCCAGCTCAAAACCACACTATTGCTGGATCCCTGAAACCCCTAATATCCACTCAGAGACACCAGGTAGCTAGAAGGCACCCAGAAGATGAATCCCAAAACAAGGCACATTCAACCCTGAAAACATTCTCCTTCTTCCAATGGCAGGAGGTATGGTCCTACCACAAGTTCCAAACCCTGAAGTACAATTCTGAGTTTGTGTAAGAATCTACCACTATACTATGACATCCATCAACCTAGAGAAAATGAAAATGGTAGACTGCCACAGCAGCCTAGCATAGGTTGCCTCTTTATCCCCAAAGGACTGAGGCATTCCTTCTCCACCTAGAGACACCATATTAGGGGGTGGAGATTGACTAGAATAAGACCAAGAATCTCTTAACACAGTAGATAAAAATCCCATGTTACAATAGGAAGTAAATTGCATACCAAGAACCAGGAAATTAGCAATTTGAATAAGTAAAGATAATTATTGGATCAGGGCCCAGTGGCACATGCCTGTAATCCTACCAGCTTGGGAGGCTGAAGCAAGAAGGATCATGAGTTCAAAACCAGCCTCAGCAGAAGCAAGGCACTAAGCAACTCATTGAGACCTTGTTTTTAAATAAAATACAAAAGAGGTCTAGGAATGTGACTCAGTGGTTGAGTGCCAATGAGTTAAATCCCAGGTATCCACCCCTATCCCCCCAAAATACAATTATTTGATGCCAACAATGACATGAATCTGATGAAAATGAATAAGATCTAGAAAATTTATTCAGAGAAATGATTGCTAAAAATATCTTGGGAAAGATATGAACATCCTGATCTTGGAAGCTCAAGGAAATCCTAATAGACTTGGTCTAAAAGTATATTCTGTGCAGTATATTATATTCAAACTGTCAAAAGCACAGGCAAAGAAAGAATTTCATAAAAATGCAAGAGAAAATCATCAAGTCACATAAAGGAATGCCAATTAGACTAAAGCAGATTTCTCTGCTGAAACCTTATAGGCAAAAAAGAAAGGGATTTTTATTCAAAGTCCTGAAAGAAAATTGCCAACAAATACTATACTCAGAAAAGCATTCTTCAGAAATCAAGAAGTAGTTTATTTGAAAACAATCAAAAACTGAATTCATTGCTACCAGACTTGCCCCACAAGAAATGCTTAAGGGAGTCATACACTTGAAGCAAAAAGAGGATCATAACCATCATGAGAACACACAAAAGTACACAACTCACTAGTAGAACAGATTACACATATGGGAAAGAGAAAGCTTATCAATATACTGAACAACTGAAACACAAGAAAAGAATAAAAACAACAAGAAGTACATCCAAAGAGGATAAAAAGAGTTCAAATTGTCCCATTTCACAGATTATATAATTTTTATGTAGAAAATCCTAAAGATACCAATAAATACCAAAAACTGATAAATTCAGGAAGGTTACAGAATCAACACACAAAAAACAGTAGTGTTTTACATACCAATGACAAAATAGCTGAGAGAGACATCATAAAAGGAGTATTTCCCAAAAAGTAAAATATCTACAAATAAGTTTAACAAAAGAGTTGACAGATCTCTACAATGAAAATTGCAAAACACTTAGAAAAGTAACTAAAGAGAACATTAAACAATGTTAAGATATCTCATGCTCATGTGCTGGAAGAATCGATATTATGTGCTGGAAGAATTGATATTATTAAAATGTCTATACTGTCCATAGAAATCTGCTGACTTGATTCAATTCTTAGCAAAATACTAATGACTTTCATTACAGAAATAGAAAAAAGCAAGTGGAGAACTTTCACCTAAACTTTGTATGGAATCAAAAAAGACCCAAAATAGCTAAAGAACAAAGAATCATTACAAAATCTGAGTTCAAACATAATAAAAAACAATATTATGCAAAGTAACATGGTACTGGAAAACACACACACACAAACAAACACACACACCAATGGATTGAAAAAAGAACCCAGAAATAAACTTATAATTATAGCCAACTGTGTTTGAACAAAGGCAATAAGACAATATATTGATTAATGAACATTTTTTTCAACAAATATTGCTAGAAAAACTAGATATCCATATTCTGAGGAAAGACATCAGACACTCTCTCTCTCATCAGTTATAAAAAGCATCCCAAGAGAATCAAAGACTTAACTGTTAGATATAATACTTAATAAATTATTAGCAGAAAACATAGGGGAAGTGCTTCAGAATATTGATCTAGAAAAATATAATTTGATAAAAGATAATTTGAAAAAAGTTAATTTGAAACACCAAAAGCACAGGCAATACAAGCAAAAAAAAAAAAAAAAAGAAAGAAAGAAAGAAAGAAAAAATGGCAAGTGGTTTGGATATGGTTTGAATTCTCTTAAGGGTCCATTGTGATTAACCATATGGTTCCTGTTATGGTTTGGATGTGAGGTGTCCCCGAAAACTCATGTGTAAGACAATGCAAGGTTCAGAGGAGAAATGATTGGATTGTAAGGGTCTCTTTCCAATCAATGAACTAATTCCCTGATAGGGATTAACTCAGTGGTAACTGAAGTAGAAGGGTATGCCTAGAGGATATGGGAATTGGAGTGTGGCTTTGGGATATGTATTTGTATCTGGAGAGTGGAGACCTCTCTCTCTCTGCTTCTTATCACCATGTGAGCTGCTTCCCTCTGCCATGTTTTTTCTGCCATGATGCTCTACCTCACCTTAAAACCCAAAGAATGGAGCTGGCCTTCTACGGACTAAGACCTCTGAAACTGTAAGCTCTTAAATAAATTTTTCCTCCTTTAAAATTGTTTTGGTCAGATCTTTTAGTCACAGCAGTGACAAAGCTGACTAAAACAGTTTCCATAGTGGTGCTGTTTAGTCATGGTGGAATCCTTAAAGGGTATATCCTAGTTAGAGCCTGAAGTCATTGGGGATATGAGGTATTTTTCAGGTGACACTTTTAACAATTATTATGTGCATTAGCAATTATTGTGTGCACCCTCAGTAGCTCTTACAAGATAGTTGGCACAAAAGGAGCAAATATGACCTTATCTATTTCTTTCACTCTCCTTCCTGTCTTGACTTATTACCACTCACTCCATCTAGCACTCCTGCCATTGTTCTCTGTGTTGGCATGTGATATAGCAAAGGGTTTGACCTTGCTATGCTTGTGCTATGCTGCTTGGATTTATCCTACCAAACTGTTAGGTAAATAAACCTCATCTTCTGTAAAAGTAAACTATGTCACATATTTTGGTTTACTGATAAAATGTTGGATTAAACAAAAGTAAAGGAAACAATCAGGAAGACACAAAGGTAACTGGTAGAATCGGGGAAAATATTTGCAAAATATTTGTTCAACAAATGATTAATTTGTAGGATATATAAGGAACTCAAGCAACTCTATAGCAAAACCAAACCATACCAGATATCCAAATAATCTGATTAAAAATAATGAATAAATGATCTGAACAGACATTTCTCAAAATAGGATATACAAATGGCAATTAAACATATGTAGAAATTATTATCATTGCTAATTATCATGGAAATGAACATCATAAATCAGCTATCATCTGATTGGCTATGATGAAAGAGACAAAAAACAAACAAACAAATGATGGTGAGGATGTGAGAAAGATGAAGTCTCACATACTGTCGGAGGAGATGTAAATTAACAACCATTATGGGAAAAAAAATGGATATTCTTCACTAAACTAAAATAGAGCTACCATAAGAACCAGCAATCCCACCACTGGGTATATATTCAAGGAAATTGAAATAAGTATGTCTTAACTATCTGTCCTTGCACGTTTATGGCAGCACTAATATAATAGCCAATACATGGGTCAACCTAGATGCCCATTGGCAAAAAAATGGATAAAGAAAACGTATATATAGGATGGAATATTATTCAGACTTAAAATGAAGGAAATTGTGTCATTTGCAGGAATGTGGATGGGGTTGAAGGACATTATGCTAAGTGAAATAAGTCAAGCACAGAAAAACAAACGTTACATACCTCACATATGTGTGAAAACAAAATTAACCTTAAAGAAGTAGAGAATAATAGTACACTTCTTACCAGAGCCTGGAGAGGCTGAGGGAGGGTGGTTGGAGATAGGATCATTAGTGGGGAGAGGCAGGTGCTGCTGGAAAGGAAACATAACTTTCTATTGTTCTACTGCACAGGACCATAACTCAGTTGGCAAAAAGTAATTGAATATTTTAGAATAGCTAGCAGAGAGGATTTTGGATGTTTCCAATACAAATCAATGATAAATATGAAGTGATACATTAGCCAAAGCCTTGAGCTGATCATCATACACTGAAATATCACATTTTGCTCATATATGTTTACAATTACAATGTGTCAATCAAAAAAATTTACAATATTCTAAAAAAGAAAATAGTAAGGACACAAACGTTGAATAGATTAAATGATGGCATAGTGGGCAATATTTTTGTTTGACATATCAGTTATTCTTTTCACACTGAGCTTTTGTAAAAGTTTATCTATCTAGGAGACTTGGTTATTACTTGCTATTCCTATAAATTAATAAACTTGCTTAGAATAAAATGCAGATGTCTTTTGTCACAGTATCTGATGTGCATAATTACTACACTTACCATGGAGTCATATTAATGATGATGTTGTTTTCTTATGGTTATGATTAGAACTTGGTTATTCAGTTCTTTTTAAGAATTATATTAAAATTATATTCATTAGTATATGGCTTTAGGTTATAAATGTTCTGTATGCTTATTTATACTTACAGGAATAGCAATTACCAGCTCAAGCATATACCCCTTCTTTGTGGAAGTATGAAAGAAATTAAATTTAAAACAAATGTATTATACAACACAATATCCCTTCAAGGTTTGCTGTTGTTGTTGGTTTACGTATTTTTAAAAAAATCTCATTTTCACTTTGCTTCTGCTTTTGAGACCTTCTCTAGGTAATTTTTATAGTAAACAATTTGTAGTCTCCTCCTCCTCCCTTTTATATCAGAGATTGATCCCATGGGCACTTAATCATGATCCACATCCCCAGCCCATTTTATGTTTTATTTTGAGACAGAGTCTAAGTCGTTTATGAGCTCCCTAAACTGCTGAGGCTGGTTTTGAACTTGTGATCCTCCTTCCTCAGCCTCCCATGTGGCTGGGATTATAGGCATGCACCACAGCACCCAGCTGTTATTCTTTTAAAGTCAGTTAAAATTGAAATTATTACCGACTCACATCTCAGAAAGTTAAGCAAGTTAGAAATATAAAATGAATGTTGCAAGGAGGGTTTCAATTATACAAAGTTAAGAAGAACAAATAAAGTAATGTTTTATGTGTCCATATTATGTTTGGTATCTTTAATATCCTTTTAAAAGCTCATATGTTAAGTAATGTAGCAATGTTCAAAGGTGAAAAGAATGGATTAGCCGAGTTGTAAAGTTATGAGTGTTCCTGATCCTCTCTCTTGCTCTGCTTCCTGACTGCAAGAGTGGAGTAAGCACCTTTCCTCCAATATGTTCATCTGCCATGATGCTCTGCCTCACCTCAGGTCCAGAGAAATGGAGTCAGCCAACTATGGACAAAAACCTCTGAAACCATGAGCCCTCCCAATTTTTTCCTTCTCCAATTTGTTATTGACAGATATTTGGTCAAAACGATGAGAAGGTGAACAATATAGTGAACTTGAGATAGCAAACATATTTCCCTAAACCATTGCTTGGACTTTTTGTACAAATGATAAAGTGATATTATATATTTTAATGCATCAATGTTTTCATTTTTTTTTTCCTAAGTGTGATGAGAATGAAAATTGAGATTGAATGCTAGCCTATTCAATTACTATCAATGGTAAAATATTAGCACACATTCTATTATTTGGACTAATCTTTGATTATTTTAATGGGTTTATAATGATCAATGTTTCATAGCTATTTCATATTTTTATTTTAGCAATATATTTTTTTAAATTTCAGTGACATTTCTGATACATTTTTCAGCATATCTTAAATCTTGTTAATTTGATTAAGTGAATAATATTTTCAAATACCCAAGTAAATACAATAGTGCAAATAATATTCTTCTATTATGGAGTTTAAAATAATGTCTGGATAAAATTAATTCTTTTACCAGATACGTAAATATAGGCAAGTAATATTCATTTTATTCATTTGGAGACATTGTATCTGCAAGCCTAAACCAATTTAATGGTAATGACTAACTTAATTGATCATCATTTTATTTTTATTTACTATTAGGACCATTAAAAATAATCAAACATCCTGGTGTTCTGGGAAGATTATTAAATATAGCTGGATAACAAGTCTATAAATATAATAGACCTCCATTTCCAAAATAAATTATTGAAACATTTTAATTTGTAAGGCCATTTTGCAATTTTAGAGAAGCTATATATGCTTTTACTATACACAATATTTAAGTCTTTGACATATCTCACTTAAAATAAAGTTAAAATATGCCTTGGGGCATGATAATCTCATAGTTTAGTAATAAGAGAATATTGAATGACAATAATAAGCAAGCTTGTCTATGTAAATAATAAGACATTTTCTATGTCTTTCTTCAATTGTTTCATATGAGGCTTCATCTGCAAGAAAAACATAAATCCAGGAAAAGAAAGTATTGGACTTATACTCAACTTCGTTTTTTTTTTGTTTTTATTTTTTCCACATTCCCCAACAGAGTGAGTAAAACACATTGACACATCATTGTCACTCAAAGAATACAATTTACATTAGGGTCCACTCTTGGTTTTGCAGAATCTATGAGTTTAGACTGATGTATAAAGACATTTTTTTCACCATTATAGTACAGGACTTTATTGCTCTAGAAGTCCTCTGTATTCTACTCATCCCCTTTTCTCTCCCCAACCCCTCAAAACCATCATCTTTTAATATCTCCTTATTTTTGTAATTTCCAGAATATCATGGAGTTCTAATCCTATTATAAACTTTCATATTTGCTTCTTTTGCTCAGTAATATGAATGTATTTTTTCTTTTTTATATTTTCAAAGTTTGATGTTTAATTTCTTTTAATGATGAATAATAATCTATCAGGTGGATTACCATAGTTTATTTATATACTTACCTCCTTATGACTATCTTGATTGCTTCCAATTTTTGGCAATTATGAATTAAGCCATTATAAACATCCATGTGTGGGGTATGAACATAGCTTTCAATTCCTTTGGGTAGACACCAAAGAGAACAATTGCTGTACCATACGCTAAGATTATATTTCATTTTATAAGAAACAGCCAAACTGTTTTCCTAAGTGGCTGCATTTTAAAATAAATACAGATATTCCTCTTAAAATGATGTTACATTTTGATAAACCCATTAGATTTATCAAAATTCTATCATATGGTAGAATCAAAATGTACTTAATACACCTAACCTACTGAAGATCATAGCTTAGCTTAGTCTACTAAATATGCTCAGAACACTTCCATTAGCCTGTAGTTGGGCGAAATCACCTACAAAAATCTATTGAGTGAAAAAGTATTGAATATCTTATGCAATTTCAAAGACATTATTAGATGTGAAAACTTAAAACAAATTTCCCCCAAAATGCTGGTAATACACTGTAGAGTACCGCTTGCTTGCCTCCATGATTGCATGATGAACTGGGAACTGCAATTTATTGCCACCATCCAGCATCTCCAGACTATCACATGGCATGTTGCTAGCCCAGGAGAAGACTGAAATTCAAAAACCCAAATATACCTTCTACTGAATTTGTACAACTTTTGTAACATTGCAAAGTTGAAAAATCAAGTTGAAACATCATAAATTGGGGGCCATCTGTATTTTAAATTTTAATGTTTTTAAAAGAGTAAAGAAAGTGGAATAGAAGAGAAAAGGGGAGGAAAATGGGGCCACCAGTGATGGCAATGGAGTAAATGAAATTCCATGCATGTATTATTTTTGTCAAAATGAACTTAATCATTTATTATAATGCACTAATACAAGAAAAAACATAAGAACACAAAATAAGAAGTTGGATTTGTACTAGCCATGATATAAGTTTAGTTTTGGGTTATGGTTAAAGTTAGTAAAGTTTTACCTAGTCAGGTTTATACACTGATCTCAACCTAAATATATACCATGTATGTGTAAAGGAGAATGATTTTATAAAAGATTATTATGGAATTTCATATTAGGAAATTTAAATATACAATAAGTCTTTTCAATTATAGAGCAGATATGATGTAAGGATTCTCACGGAAAATAGAATTCTGAAAGAATCACCACATTTTCAGATTGTGTAATTTTATTTTCTAGGAAAAAAACTGTAACATCCCGACTTAACACAATTTTCTATCTAGAACACTAGGGAAATACACTTTTTTATTAACATATATTATATATTTTTTCTACCAGTGTATCTGCCTCTCTCTTCCTCTGTCTCTCAATGTCAAGATTCTACAGCTCAATTTTTTAACTCTGAGTAAAATTGATTGATTCAACTAAAAGGCATTGCAATGGGACATGAAATCTATAAAAAAAGATTAAAGAAAGAAACAATTTGTTCACACAATGATTTTTAGTTTATGTTCATGATCTTTGCAATCAGTACTCATATGCCTTCTCCAAGATTCACTAGATGGCTTATTTCCTAAGATTGTTGGAATATTTTATAGGATTGTTCAGGGAGAAAGTATTTTCTCACTCTCAAATGCTTGCCATTTGTATATCACAGAACACAAAACTGTTTCTCCACCACCTTGTATAGTATATTGCACATTTTCTTGCATGAAGTTATTATCTTCACAATTAAGTGTTCAATATAAATTTCTCTTGCTAAATTGTGAGCATAGTGAATAACCAATTCTATTTTCACATATAAATTTTCACAAATGACTGAGCTGTTGCTTAATAATAAGAACATGAGCCATATTGTTAAGCTCATTCTTATTTCTAAGTATTCAAATGTAGACTAAGAGTTATGACAACTAAAATATTAACCTCAAAATCAGGCTTTATGTTAACCAATGACATCCATGTGATTTCAATGTTAGTGTATTTTCCTTTTTGCTTAGGACTGAAATGTGCTGGTTGGTTAAAATATCTTACTTTAAATTACATGGATTGAGTAAAGGCAACCAAATATTTTAATAACCGGAAAAAATTTATATGACTTCAACAGAGTTTTGAATGTTGAATAAATCTGTACTTAACCAATATTTTTGTTTCTTAAGCAGAAAAAAAAAACATTTATTTTATTGAATTAAAGCATTGCTTTGAAAACAACATCAGGTGTTACTATTATATAACAACAAAACAAAATACAAGAACTACTTTTTAGTGAATTAGAAATTATAAAAACAAGTTTCTTTGACTCACTTTTTTTAACTAATGTGTTCATACTTGGAATTTCATTGTACACATGAAATAGTATAAGTTTGAGAATTACAAAATCTTAGGCTTGTATTTCTACCTGCCTTAGATTTGTCAGCCTTGAGTATCAGCTTTGACTTTCAAAACCTCAGATTTCTCATCTATAAAATGTAAATTGAATGGATTCTATAAATATGAAATCAGACAGTACATACAACATGATCAGGAAAGGTAGAAACTGATTAGATGTTAAATACATTTCATTCATTTAGGTGTGAGCATGTAATTAGAATTCAAAAGCAATGGAATATAAGCATACAAATGCGAAGCTCTCTCCCAACATTCTACTTAATGCAATTTCTAGTATAACATTTACCCTTTCCTTCATCCTATCCCACTTCTGGTGAAGGGAAGCTATGGGAGCCACATGTTGAAAATGCCAATTCTCCTGGTATAGTAGGTCTCTGAATGACTCCCAGAGGCAGAGGTAAGAGATGGGATTTCAATGAAAGAAATACTGATTTCTATTTCTTTCTAAGTAAATGAAATTTCAAAGTATGTCTATTATATTGCTAATACTACTTTAACTTACAAAGTATCTGGAATTATAAATTTTAGAAGTGATTGTTTTTCATCTGCAGAGGAAGAGAACAGTATCTTCTAGGTACACAGACATAGGCATCCACTTTAAAAAAGAAGTTATTCACTATGCAAAATAAGAGCCCAAATGGCCAAAACACAGCCCAGTAGAAATGATACCACTGATTTATATTACATATGTCAGTGCTCAGAAGCAAAGAGCGTTGCATTTTTATGACATTTTCCTCTGCTTATAGGATCAAAGTCTTTCTGTTAACATTTTAACTTCAAAAGACCTTTGGGCAACAAAGACATTGGAATGTAAAGAGGAATGAATATTTGGCCATGGAGTAGTTTGTAAAAAGTAGAGATGATAGAAACTTAAAATTTTAATTTAACTGAGATATTAAATATGCTATATTTTCTACAAAACTTATTTATTCAGCTCCAAAAATTAAATAAATTTGGAGAAATATTGTTAGAAAAAAACTAGTAACTAAACTTAATATCATATTATAACCGGGGATTATGTGTGATTTCTATTTAAGTATTTTTATTCCAATTAGGAAAAAAGGGGATGATGTAGAAACACTAATATTAACTCATCTGCCTGTCAAGGGCCCAGGCTGGGTGGTGACAGTCTGATAATTCAGGTTTTTTTTTTTTTTAACCTAAAAATCTTACAGAATTGGGTGAATGAGGTAGGTGGATCAAAAGAATGGATTATATCAGGATAATTAATTGTTCCTTCAAAAATTATTTAAAACAGTGTTCTTCAACCTTTCCTTTGCATTTGAATTATAGTGAAAATATTTAAAGATCCCCATATCCAGGGAAACTAAAACTTTTATGTCAGGATATTTAGGGATATTATTATGATATTAGTAATTTTTAAAGGTTTCATATAATTCTTATTTTCACAGAAGATGAGAAAGAGAATCTTAATGACAGGTAAATATTTTTAAATTAAATTTATTCTAATTGATGCATAAAATCACCAAAATTACTCATATTATTGGGGTAACATGATGTTTCAATATATGTATATGTTGTGAAAATATTTAAATCAGGGAAACATATCTATGTCTCCTAATTTATCATTCCCTCATGGTAAACAAAAAAGATAATTAAAATAACTTCTTCCAGCTTTTAGAAACATGTAGTACCTCACTGTTCTATTTAGTCATCCTACTGTGAAATAGCACACCAAAATTTCTTACTCACATCTAACTGTACCTTAGTACTATTGGCCAACTTTTCCTTAACCCTAATTTCTCTTGGTCTCCTCTGCCTCAGGTAACCACCTTCGTATTCTCAACTTCTGTGAGAACAATTTTTCTAGGCTGTGTATATAAATGAGATTATGCAGTATTTTTCTTTCTGTGCTTGGAATATTTTGCTTAATATAAGCATATATGCTATATTTTCTTTATTCATTCATCAGTTTATGGACATCTAGGCTGGTTTTATTGTTTGGCTACTGGGAATTGTGCTGCTATAAACGTGGGTATGCATGTATCACTATAGTATGATGACTTTAATTCTTTGGGATTTTATACATTTTCTAAGTGAATTGTTTTCTTTTCAATGAATTTCAACAGTTTTTTATATATTTTAGATACTAGTCCTTTATCTGAAATGTGGTTTTGAAATGTTACATCACAGTTTGTAGCTGTTCTTTTTATCCTAACATACTAAAAACGTTTCCATGTAGAAAAAAAATGTCTTTTTTATTTTCATAGGTTATGATTTTGGTGTTAAGTCTAAGAACTCTTTAAATATTTTCTTCTATGTACTTTTCCAAAATTGTTTAATATATAAATCCATGATCCATTTTCATATTATTTTTGTATAAGTTGAGAGACAAGTCAAGGATTAATTTTCAGTCTATAGAAAATCTACTAGATTATCGTGTGTTGAAAACAAAATGGGTATATGTCTGTTGTTCTGTTTTGGGGTATTTGCACTGTGCCATTGATCTCCACATATACCCCACTGTCAATACCACAGCATCTTGGCTAATGGACTACAAAGTCTTATACTTCAGTGGAGAGATTTCTGACACTTTTTTCTTTCTTTCCAAAATTATGTTAGCTAATTAGCTTTTGTGCCTTTCCATACCTATTTTGTAATAATCTCTTCTACATATACACAAAAAAATCTTGTTGTTGTTGGGAGACTATATTAATATCCTACCTTGAGTACTCCAAATCATAAGCACATTATGTCTCTCCATTTATTTACTTTTCTCACCTCATTTTGCAGTATTGAACCTTTAACCTGCTGAATATAATTGGTAAGAGAATACATCCTTACCTTTTTCTCAATGTAGAAGGGAAAGCATTTCAATCTTTCGTCAAGTAAGTTAGCTGTAGGGTTTTGCTAGATGGTCCTAAGCAAATTTCCTTCTATTCCTGGCTTTTCTGTGAGTTTTTTTTTTTTTTTTCATCATGAATGGGTATTAATTTTTTTTTCAGATTAATAGGGTTTGATATAACCACATAGCTTTTATTTTTAAAGACTAATACAGTGAGTTATATTGATTGATTTTCAAATATTGGTTCCTTCCGTGTTGTTGCAGATTACAGGACAGGTAACTAATTTTTATGAGATTGTTTCACCCCAAAGATGGAAAGTAAAAAATAGAAAACAGAAACATTTCCTCTTCAAAGAAGATGGAGCTCATATACTTTTTTTCTATTTCCTCTCACTAAGTGTAGACCAAAACCCTTGATATAATATATAGAACAAACACAAGATGTTTCTGAAAGGTAGGGAGAATAAAGAAAATGTGCCATAGACTTTATGATATGTGGAACGACAGGATGGTGGATTCCTTGTATTCATTTTACTTTATTAACTTAGAATTTAGTGCTGGGGAAACTGACAACCTGAAAACACCAACAAAATAAATGAGAACTGAGAATAGATAAACGAACAACTATAGCTGTAGAGGCTGACATTCCTCCTCACCATTCATTAAACCAATTAGAGAATCAGTGGTACATAAAATAACTCAAAAACATCATCAGAATATAGGATTTTGATGACATTTATACAACATCCCATTCAACACCAATGGTCATGATTTTCAAGTGTTCACAGACCATGGGCTGGTTAGACTAAGAAATGATGCCCAGTTCAACCACAAAACAAACCTAAACAAATTCAAAAGAATTTAAATCACCCAGGATCTCTTCTCCAGTTACAATGCAATCAAAGCAAGATTGAAAGAAATTTTATCACAAGTAGGCACACACATTAGAAAAAGAGAAGTCTTGAATCAGTAATCTGAATTCCCATTTTAAGAACCTGGTAAAAAGAAGAACAAAATAAACTCAAAGCAAAAGAGAAAATAAATAGTCAACAAAATAAATTCATGGCAATGAAAGAAAATACTCAAAAACAAAATTAATTAAATGAAGAACTGTTTCAGTGAAAAGATCTAAACAGTTCACAAAGCTATAATGAGATCCATGAAAATGAAAAAAAAAATGTTACAGATCTTAGGAATGAGGCAAGGGACATTTCCACACATTTTGTAGATATCTGAGGGATAATAAGAGAACATTACAGAAAACTCTACATACAAAAATTTAGTAGCAACATAGACAAAATAGATCAATATCTCTGAAAAAATTAGCTATCATAAACTATATAATAGGAAATAATTTGAATTATCTTGTAAGTATTAAGGTCATTGAATTTATATTTTTAAAACTCTAAAAAGAGAAATAAACAGATCCATGTTTTCACTGAATTAACAGAATTAATGCTAATTCTACTCAATTTTTTCCAGAAAATATAAAATGAAGAAATGATGCCCAGTTCAATTTATGAATTTTCCTTCATAACAAAACCAGAAAAAAAAATTTAGAGGATGTAAAACTACATAAAACCAATAACTCCCATGAATACGGATGCGAACTTTCCTATGTTACTAAGTATAATTTATCAATATATAAAACAAATTATATACCTTGACCAATGGATAATTAATTTTCAGGATATAAGGCTTATTCAATATTTGAAAATCAATCAATATAACTCACTGTATTAGTCTTTAAAAATAAAAGCTATGTGGTTATATCAAACCCTATTAATCTGAAAAAAAATTTAATACCCATTCATGATGAAAAAAAAAAAACTCACAGAAAAGCCAGGAATAGAAGGAAATTTGCTTAGGACCATCTAGCAAAACCCTACAGCTAACTTACTTGATGAAAGATTGAAATGCTTTCCCTTCTACATTGAGAAAAAGGTAAGGATGTATTCTCTTACCAATTATATTCAGCAGGTTAAAGGTTCAATACTGCAAAATGAGGTGAGAAAAGTAAATAAATGGAGAGACATAATGTGCTTATGATTTGGAGTACTCAAGGTAGGATATTAATATAGTCTCCCAACAACAACAAGATTTTTTTGTGTATATGTAGAAGAGATTATTACAAAATAGGTATGGAAAGGCACAAAAGCTAATTAGCTAACATAATTTTGGAAAGAAAGAAAAAAGTGTCAGAAATCTCTCCACTGAAGTATAAGACTTTGTAGTCCATTAGCCAAGATGCTGTGGTATTGACAGTGGGGTATATGTGGAGATCAATGGCACAGTGCAAATACCCCAAAACAGAACAACAGACATATACCCATTTTTTTTTCAACACACGATAATCTAGTAGATTTTCTATAGACTGAAAATTAATCCTTGACTTGTCTCTCAACTTATACAAAAATAATATGAAAATGGATCATGGATTTATATATTAAACAATTTTGGAAAAGTACATAGAAGAAAATATTTAAAGAGTTCTTAGACTTAACACCAAAATCATAACCTATGAAAATAAAAAAGACATTTTTTTTCTACATGGAAACGTTTTTAGTATGTTAGGATAAAAAGAACAGCTACAAACTGTGATGTAACATTTCAAAACCACATTTCAGATAAAGGACTAGTATCTAAAATATATAAAAAACTGTTGAAATTCATTGAAAAGAAAACAATTCACTTAGAAAATGTATAAAATCCCAAAGAATTAAAGTCATCATACTATAGTGATACATGCATACCCACGTTTATAGCAGCACAATTCCCAGTAGCCAAACAATAAAACCAGCCTAGATGTCCATAAACTGATGAATGAATAAAGAAAATATAGCATATATACACAAGGGAAATTTATTCAGCCACAAAGAGAAATGAAGTCATGTAATTTTCAGGAAAATTAGTAGAATTTGAGACCATTATGTTAAGCAAAATAAGTCAGACTCAGAAAGTCAAAGGTCCTGTGTTTTCTCTCATTTGAAAGTTAGGAAAAGTTAGTGATGGGGTGAACTTAGGAAAATAAAAAGGGAGGTCAGTAGGGAAAAGGTGCCAGTGTTGAGAGGTGGGAGAGAGGGGGAAGTGCTAGAAGTGAGATTGGCCAAATTATATTGTTATAAATGTGCATGTATGGATATGTCACAAATAATCCCAACATTATATACAATTATAGTCCACCAATAAAAAATGTAGAAAGAACAAAAAAAGAAAATGGATAGAATATATTAACAGACTTGTATAAAATAAGCAAATAGCAAATAAACACAAAAAATATGTTGTACATTTTGGTTTTTAGGGAAATTCAAATTAAAACCCTAATTAGGCTGGGGATATAACTCAATGGTAGAGCACTTGCCTAGGATGCAGGAGACCCTGAGTTCAGTCCTGGGTACTACTGTACTACTGGGGATAACATGAACATAGAAGGGAGTCAAATGGAGTTGAGAGATGAGACCAGAGATAGGGAGGAAAAAAGGAAAAGAAACAATATTGAGAAATGCAATGGACCAAATAATTGTTATGGGCATGTACAAATAAGTAACAATAAAGTCCACTATTATATATTATTATTGTGCATTAATAAAAAATATTTAAAAAATAAAACCATAATGATATTAATACACATGTATCAATGTGGCAAAATATTTTTAAATAGTGAATTCATCATATATTAGTGAACATGCAGAGATACTGGATTATACTAGATATAAACACATTGAACCATTTAGAAATTCATGAAAAAAAAAAGAAAGCATGCAACTACCATATAACTCACTGATACAACAATTGTGCTCTTGGAAATTTTTCCCAGAGAAATATGTATGTTCATATAAAAATCTACTCACAAAAGTTTGTGTGCTACTGTACAGACACCCATATAGAAATAATCAAATTGTCACTAAAAAAGTTAAAGATTAAACAAACTGTTTAAATTGACACTGTGTAATATGATTAAGGAATTAAAAAAATAACACACACATTATTGGCACACATAAAAACCACAGTGACCCTTCAGAGAATCATGCTGCATGATGGAAAAAAGAGGATATAAACTATGTTACCTGAGATAATGTAAGATTCTTTGAATGACAAAATTATGGAAAGGTGGGAGGAATTAGTTGTTTTCTGGGTTTAAAAAGAGAGTAAAAATTGAAAGGAAGTAGTTGTGGCTCTTAAGAAGAAGCCGCAGGGATCTTTGTGATGGAAAGTTCTGTATCTTAACCTTATCAATATTAATATCTAGGTTGTAATATATTATTGAAAGAAACTACTACTGGGAAAACTGAGTGTAGAATGCAAGGAATGGATTTTTCATGTCTTTTTTCTTACAATTGCATCTAAAACTTTCTTATAATAAACAGTTTAATTAAAAACTATGATGGAAAAAACCTAAATATTGTGAAAACTTCATTAAAACAGAAAACTGGAACAATTCCAAGAAGACAACAATTAGGGTCAGCCTAATGCAGGGGAAAAGGTATAGAACATATCAGAACCTAAAATAGAAGTGTAAGAGGTTCTAATCAAAATGGAACTGAGGTTCAACAAATAAAACTCTGGGAGTGGCTGAGATTTAGGACAGCTGGTTCTTTTGACTGATTATTCTGGATCAGTTTGTACATCTAATACTGTTCTAAATCCTCAAGAACTTGTTTCACCATTTCCGAGTTTACCTGGCCATTTTTTCCATGATTCTCTCACATAAACTTAGACACAAATGTTTAATTATTTCCCTATTTATCTCCTCAAGCAGATGTGGAAACATCAAGAAAAGTGGTGGATTTGGGAAAAATAAATAAATGGTTAAATTAAGGGAGAAATCTTATATATTTTTTTTCAAAATTACATTTTTACTTGAAAAAACCTGATGTATTTTTCATTCATTCACATTTTTTATCTTTGAAAATATCCATAATTTTATTTCCTTAAATGTGAGAAAACATTTGGCAATTGATTTCTTGGGATTGGCTAACTTCACTTAGCATTATATTCTCTAACTCCATCCATTTACCTGCAAATGCCATGATTTTATTCTCTTTTAATGCTGAATAATATTCCATTTGTGTATATATACCACATTTTCTTTATCTATTCATCTACTGAAGGGCATCTGAGTTGGTTCCACAGTTCAGCTATTGTGAATTGTGTTGCTATACACATTGATATGGCTATGTCTCTGTAGTATGTTATTTTTAAGTCCTTTGGGTATAGACCAAGGAGTGGGATAGTTGAATCAAAAGATGATTTCATTCCCAGGTTTCCAAGGAATCTCCATACTGCTTTCCATATCATCTGCACCAATTTTCAATCCCACCAGCAATGTATAAGTGTGCCTTTCCCCCCCACATCTTCACCAACACTTATTGTTGTTTGTATTCTTAATAGCTCTGCCATTGTGATTGGAGTGAGATGGAATCTTAAAGTAGTTTTAGTTTGCATTTCTCTAATTGCTAGAGATGTTGAACATTTTTACATATATTTGTTGATTGATTATATATCATCTTCTGAGATGTGTCAGTTCAATTCTTTTGCCCATTTATTAATTTTTTTGGTGTTAAGATTTTTGAGTTCTTTATATATCCTAGAAATTAGTGATCTATCTGATGTGTGTGTGATAAAAATTGGTTCCCAAATTGTAGGCTCTTTATTCACCTAACTGATTGGTTCTTTTGCTGTGAAGAATCTTTTTAGTTTGAATTCATCCTATTCATTGATTCTTGATATTAATTCTTGTGCCATAGGAGTCTTATTAAGGAAGTTGAGGCCTAATCCAACATAATAGTGATTTGGGCCTACTTTTTCTTTTAATGGACACAGTGTCTCTAGTTTAATTCCTAGGTTCTTGATCCACTTTGAGTTGAGATTTGTGCATGGTGAGAGATCAGGGTTTAATTTCATTTTGTTGCATATAGATTTCAAATTTTCCCAGTAGAATTCGTTGAAGAAGCTATTTTTTCTTGATGTATGTTTTTGGTGACTTTGTCTAAGATAACTGTATTTAAATGCATTTGTCTCTGTGTCCTCCATTCTGTACTATTGGTCTACAAGTTTGTTTTGGTGCCAATAGGATGTTGTTTTTGTTACTATTGCTCTGTAATATCATTTAAGATCTGGTATATTGATGCCACCATCTTTCCCTTTAATTTCTTTTGTCTGTCTAATTGCTCTGGCCAGTCTTTCAAGAACAATGTTTAAATAGAAGTGGTGAAAGAGGGCATCCCTGTCTTGTTCTAGTTTTAAGAGGGAATAATTTCAACTATTCTCCATTTAGAATGATGTTGGCCTGGGGTTTAGCATAGATAGCCTTTACAATGTTGAGGTATGTTCCTGATATCCCTAGTTTTTCTAGAACATGGAGGAGATGCTTTTTCTGCATCTATTAAGATGATCACATGGTTCTTATCTTTATGTCCATTGATGTGATAAATTATATTTATTGAATTCTGTATGTTGAACCATGCTTGCATCCACTTGATCTTGGTGCATTATCATTTTGATATATTTTTGTATTTGATTTTCCAGAATTTTATTGAGAATTTTTTGCGTCTATGTTCATTAGAGATATTGGTCTGAAGTTTTCTTTCTTTAATGTGATTTGCTCCATTTTGTAATCAAGGTTAATTGGTCTCATAGAATGAGTTTGGAAGAGCTCCCTCTTTTTTCTCTTTCCTGAAATAAATTGAAGATTATTGGTATTAGTTCTTCTTTAATGGTCTTGTAGGATGCAGCTAAGTATGCATCTGGTCCTGTGCTTTTCTTTGTTGATAGTTTTCTGATGGTGTCTTCTATTTCATCAATTGAAATTGATCTGTTTAAATTGTGTATGTTATCCTGATTCAATTTGGGCAAATCATATGACTCTAGAAATTTTTTGATCCCTTCAATATTTTCTATTGTATTGGAGTACAAATTTTCAAAATAAGTTCTAATCATCTTCTGTATTTCTGTAGTGTCTGTAGTGATATTTCCTTTTTCATCACCTATGTTAGTAATGTGAGTTTTCTCTCTCCTTCTCTTCATTTGCATGGATAAGGGTTTGCCAATTTTATTCATTTTTTCAAAGAACAACCTTTTTGTTTTGTCAATTTTTAATTGTTTCTTTTGTTTCAATTTCATTGATTTCAGCTCCGATTTTAATTATTTCCTGCCTTCTACTACTTTTGATGTTGTCTTGTTCTTATTTTTCTAGGGCTTTGAGATGTAATGTCAAGTCATTTATTTGTTGTCCTTTTCTTCTTTTAAGGAATGAACTCCATGCAGTTAACTTTCCTCTCAATAATGCCTTCCTAGTGTTCCAGAGATTTCAATATGTTATACTTGTGTTCTCATTCACATTTAAGAATTTTTTAATCTCCTCCTTGATCTCTTTTGCAACCCATTTTTTCTTTCAGTAGCATATTATTTAGTCTCCAGTTGTTGGAGTAGCTTTTAATTTTTATTTTTCATTGATTTCTAATTTTATTCCATTATGATCTGATAGAATGCAGGACAGTATCTCTACTTTTTTGTATTTGCTAAGAGTTGCTTTGTGATATAGCATATGGTCTATTTCATGGAAGGATCCATGTGCTACTGAGAAGAAAGTGTATTCTCTCATTGAAGGATGAAATATTCTATATATGTCAGTTAAGTGTAAGTTATTGATTGTATTATTGAGTTCTATAGTTTCTTTGTTCAGCTTTTGTTTGGAAGATCTATCCAGGAGTGAAAGAGATGTGTTCAAGTGACTTAGAATTATTGTGTTTTGGCCTATTAGACTCTTGAACTTGAGAAGAGTTTGTTTGGTGAACGTAGATGCTCCAATGTTTGTGGCATATATATTTATTATTGTTATGTCTTGTTGATTAATTGATCTCTTAAGCAGTATGAAATATACATTGTTATCCCTTTTGATTAACTTTAGCTTGAAGTCTACTTTATTTGATATGAGGATGGAAACCCCTGCTTGCTTTCACAGTCCATGTGAGTGATATAAGTTTTCCCAAACTTTCACCTTTAGTCTTTGGATGTCTTTCCCTATGAGATGAGTTTCTTGAAAGCACCATATTGTTGTGTCTTTTTTTTAATACAATCTTTCAGTCTAGGTCTTTTGGTTGGTGAATTTAGGCCATTAACTTTTAGGGTTATTATTGCGACATGATTTGTATTCCCAGCCATTTTTGTTTATTTTTGGAATTTAACTTGACTTGGTTTCTCCTTTGACTAGTTTTTCCTTTAGTGTAAACCTCCCTTTGCTGTTTTTCATTGTTGTTTTTCAATTCCTCTTCATGGAATATTTCGCCAAAAATGCTCTGTAGTGCAGGCTTTCTAGGTGTAAATTCTTTCAACTTTTCTTTGTCATGCAAGGTTTTTATTTCATTAACAAATATAAAGCTTAATTTTGCTTGATATAAGATTTTTGGTTGGCATCCATTTTCTTTCAGGGCTGGGTGTATTTTGTCGCAGGATCTCATGGTTTTGAGGGTCTGAGTTTAAAAAATTTCTGAGATATGAATTGGTCTTCCCCTACATGTGATCTGATTTCTATCTTGTGGCCTTAAAGATTCTATCATTTTTACTGTATGCTAGGCATTTTTATTATAATGTGACTTGTTGTAGATCTGTTATAAATTTTACATTTGGTGTCCTATAAGTCTCTTGTATTTGATTTTCCAATTCATTCTTCATGTTTGAGAAGTTTTCCTACATTATCTCACTGAAGAGATTGTGTATTTCTTTGGTTTGAAACTCTGTGCCTTCTTCTATCCCAATGACTCTTAGACTTGGTCTTTCGATGCTATCCCATAATTCCTGGATGTTCTATTCATGGTTTCTTACCATCTTCACTGTGAAGTTAAGTATTTACTTTGTTGTTACATTTATTTTTTTCATTTTTCCTTTCCTTGTTTGTTCAAATATATTAAAATTTCCCTTATCTCTGTTTTTCTCTAGTCAATAATAAAGCTTAAATTCTATATATTTTTATCAATATCAGTAACAAATTATGGCAGGGGACAGAAATATAGTATCTCATATTTGAGTTTGTTAATTTCTCCTGGTATTCCTAATCTGATTTTCATGACTTCTGTCTTTCATGTGAATTATATTTCTTCCTTTCTTTTAAAATTTTTTATAGACTTTCAGAAGGATTCTGTACAAGAGATCATAGACTAGTCATTTCATTCCACAATAATTAATGAAAATTCCAGATGATTCTGGAAGATTTGTAAAATCTGACTAAGCATACTAGATGTGGCTTCTGGGCTTTGGAAGAATTAACTGAATCCTGAATATGGTATACTGTCCTCCAGGTAGGCCAGAGTATTTTAGATATAGGGAGCAGCATTAACAAAGACCTGGACTCTAGAAATAACAGCTTTTCAGAAATTGAATACTATAATCTACCTTGATTAGAGCAAAATGGAGAGTGTTAGAACATTAGAATGTATTACCACTAGTACTTTTTCTAGTGTTTTATCCATATCTTAATCTTTACAATAGACTTTTGAAGCAGTTCCTGTTAAAATTACTGCCATTTCATGAAAGCAAGACATAGAAAATTTTAATAACTTATCCAAAGTTACACAATGTTTGTTTTTAATCCAAAATCAAATGTTGTTGCCTGAAAATCTAACTTAAGATTGCAGTATTTAAAAAAATTCTATACCTTTAGAAAAGCTGGTAAACTTTGTGTTTTCACAATTTGGTAATTTTCTTACACAGGTTTTTCATCTATAAATGTACAGTGCATTTCAATGGTTAGTTTTATCTTGTCACAGGTATTTCATCTCTGTCTTAATCTGTATTCCTAACATGAGTATGGGCTTTCCACAATCAAACAGAACTCTATAGATCAAAAGCTCCATAAACCCTGGCTTTGTCGTAAACTAACACATTGCTAGAGAAGATGGATCAAGTGAAGTTTAAGTGACCTTGTTTTCTAAGCAAGACAAAAATGACAAGATATAAAAAAATAAAAGCAAGAAATGTATTCTAAGATGGTACTTTTGTAATTCTGAGAAATATAAGCCATGTTTCAGACTTTTATTTAAAAATACCTAACTTATGGACTCTGATGTGACAGCTTTATACATTTTACAATGAAACAACATTTTTATTCCTCTTAATTTGGTTTTAATCTGTTCTATCACTTTCAGTATTCAGAAAGATCATTCATAGCTAATACTTTCATGATAATCTTAAGCAGAAATTGGCAAAAAGTAGAATATACCTCTGGTTCTAACAGTGGGTTAAATAGACATTACCCATAGATTTAAATACCTACTAGAAAATTCATATTTTTGTTTACAAGGATTCTACATTTGGAAAAAAAACTTACTTCAATAACTGTAGAATTGTTTTCAAGCAATTAAGAGACAGCACCTGATAAGTGGTTGGGGTTGTGGCTCAGTGGTAGAGTGCTCACCAAGAAAATGTAAAGCACTGATTTTGATCCACGGCACCACATAAAAATAAATAAATAAAATAAAAGTATTTTGTCCAACTACAACTATACACACACACACACACACACACACACACACACACATGGCTAAAATACCTAGTAAGTTCTAAGTCTCACATTTAGTGCATAGTTCAAATTGCATCACACTCTGAGACATGAATATCTGATTAATCATTCATTTTAATGATTCTGAATAAGTTAATTGCATTGTGATTTTTGACATTCTCACCTCTCCATTACCATTTTGTTTACCAACTTGTGTTTATAAAAATAATGTGTAGAGTATTATTTTGGCATCCTATGAATGTTATCTTTTACTTTCACCATATACTAAATTCTTTTAATGCACCATCAATGACCTTCATCTCAATAAATTTATCGAATCAGTGTCACAGTTTAGTAAGTTTCTATTTCAATCAAATGGTTTATCATCATTGGAATATTTGTCTCTGCTAGAAAAACTGAAATTGTTGAAATCTTACAGAATTTTAAAAAGTGGTGATTTGTGTAGCTTCCCAAAAGCATACAATGGATTGCTTTCCTAACAATTTATTTTAAAAGTAAATGATGTACTGTTTGTATGCATTGATTCCATGTGTTTCAATTTTCTTAAAAATAATTTCTGATATTTATGTTTTTTACACCTTGGCTTATTAGGCACAACTTCAAGCTGGCATTTGTAAATTCTTTTGTTTCATGATTAAAAAAATAAGGCTTTTGTGATGGTTTTAATATTTATGTCCCTTCCAAAATTGATGTTGAAACTTAATCAACAATATCAAGAGGAAGGGCATTTTGGGTGATTAGTTTAGGAGGCCTTGTGAATAATGAATTGCATTAAGGCCTTCATGAAAGAGATTTCATACTTTTAAAAATTTTATTGCCATTACACTTCCCCACATGTGAGCACACAATATTTTTACTTTCCAAGGGATTCAGAAAACACTTGCCATCTTGCAGTCAGAGATAGCAGCCCTCACCAGATGCTGAATGCTGGTATAGTGATCCTGGACTCCCTGGCCTCTGGAACTGTTAGAAAATAAATTTCTGTTCTTTATAAATTACCCAGTCTCTGATACTTTTTAAAAATAGCAGCACAAATGGATTTCCTCTTTCTGTTATCCTGGCCTACATCAGAATTATTTTGCATTTTCCCTGACAAGGATCTGGAATCAGGTATTTCTCTGAAAATCACAGGTTGTATTTAATAAGTAACTCTTTTAGAGACTTAAATATGCTACCAGCAAGGTTTGTTATTGAGATGTTATTTTAGGTTTATGTATAGACTGTGTATGTATGTGTATGTATGTGTATAATGTGTGTCTATATGCGTACAAACACACCATATATAAGTATATATAATTTCATAATGCTTTCAGTTTAATTTAACATAGTAATTTTCACTAATCTATTTGATTTTATAATTGCACCTTTTCTGTTTTATATTGAATACACTTATTACTAATAATTAACATGACTGTGTGATTGCTTTATTTTCCATTGTAAAATTTCAAAATAAAAATGCAGATATTACAACAAACATCAAAATAATGAAGTATTAAATTTTATTATTTTCTTCTAATTCTCAGAATACATTCAACTCAGTGAAATTAGAAGGCAAATTTGGTAGAAGTAGTCCATTCTGGGAGTAGGCAGTGAAGTAATACATTTTCTTTAGAGAAATTTAAAGCAATAATTACATTTACAAACACATAGTCTAATTTTATTCTCCCCATGTACCAGCAATTTTAGTATTGCTGTCAAGAAATTAATAGCCTCCCTAATCTTACTTAAATTATAAATAATTTTTACGTAATAACTGTAGTTATTATGAGTTTTAATTTATTATGTAGTTATTGTTGAGTCTTAATTACTTACAGACATATATGCTTCATATTAGCACATTCGTATTATTTATCATTAATAAACAATATTTTATAGCTGGAAGTTTCTTTATAGAACTCAGTTATAAAACTGAGCTAAAAACATGTAGACCCAGTACATATTCCTTTCAAGAGCAAGTTTGTTATGTTTTTTAAAATTCTTTCAGCTTTCCTCTGATTTAGTTTTTGTCTCTAGTCTCTATGATGTCATGTATTCTTGACTATAGACATAAAATTCAAATAAGCAAAAAATTCTGTGGTTGTAAAGCACAAGATGCTGAAACTAAATTATTGCATTTCTACTCTGCCATGTGATCATGCCATGGAATATTGATTGGAAAGTGGTAAGAACTTAGCACACAATGTGGATTCCTCCTAGTTGTCAAGTTGTGTACACAGATAAAAAATAAATTTTGAAAACTAATCTTAATCTTTGAAGTACTGTGTTATGTTGAGGGGGGATACAATACAAGAGAATATGCTCAAATACAAATATCTGTATGGGGTTTTGTGATTTTGAGTTATTTTTTTCCCCAGGGATACAATTTTAAAATATTTGCAAGCAGTTAAATGAGGATTTGATGGTAAAAAAACAAGACTTAAAACTGTTCTTTTAAGAATGAAAAATTAAAATTGTATAAATACCTTTAATTTCACAAAGAAAACAGTAACACAAACACAGAAAAGATGTGGCATTTGTATACTAAAATAAAAATCAATTTCCAAACAACAATACCAGAGATACAATGAAAGGTGTTGATCATAATTTTTTTTAAAATGGACATTATCCAAAGGAACAAATCAAATGATAATATCAATATTTTAAATTACATAGGCATTTTCCTGTTTGTGTGTGTATGTATTTTCAGGAAAAGAACAATTTCAAAAATTTAGAATTTATTATGAAAGGAAGTTTTAAGCATCATCATCAAATTATTTTTTAAGATAAATTACTTACATATTTATATGTTTATTGTTTTATGTAAAAGAACATTTCCAATATTAATGTACTGGAAATTAAAAGATTCTTTTATCAACTATGAGTGCAGATAGAATGGCATATAAAATAATTTCATAAAAATATGAATGTGTGAAGACCATGGAACAATTTATAGAAGTTAAGCCTTCAAAGAAGGAACTACAGACCACACAAAAGAAAACAATAGGTAGGAGTTTAAGTTTTACATGTTATGAAGACAAATGCAACAATACATTTTAAAAGTATTACTCTATTACTTTTATCTTTATTATTCATATTTAATTTTTAAATTTTTACTGGCATGATTATATATTCAAAGTTTAATAAAAGAAAATTTTCTCTGAATTAATTTTATGGTCATTAGTACTATTCAATTATTTCATCATTATTGTTTAAAATATATTTGTCGTGTAAACAAAAGATATGTTTAAAAAATGAGCTGCTGTAGGTATCTGAACTTTTTATTTCTGAGTTTCTTTATTTCAGTTTCTTGATATTGTTTCATAGTTTCAAAGGATATATCTATATATCTATATAGATACACACACACACACATATGATAAAGCAAATTATCCTAATTAATTTTTTTTCATTTTGGCCCGTTTTTGCTGAGAATTTCTCAATTCATTTTCAATCTTTAATAAATTGAAAACACCAGACTAAACTGAGTAAGAGAAACAATGATGTTTAACTGGCACTAGCTCTGTCCCCAAGCCAGCACAACTGAATTCTAAAGAAGGTGGCAACTTTGATCCAATTTACATGGCTCTGTAAGATTGAGGGGGAGTACATAACTCTGAGGCTTCTCCTAGGAGCAAGGAGATCTACAAGAGGGATAAAGAAGAGCAAAGAATGTGTAAAACATCCTGGTCTTTCCTCTAGAAAATTTTACTTAAAATAACATCCTCCAGTTTCATTTGTATATTGCAAATGGTACAATTTTTTCCTCTTTTTAAGACTATATTTATTTTTTTAATCCTAAAACTCTTATGATGGCTTAGCAGATCTGAAGAGCCAAAACAACTTGTAGGAACAAAGCCAGAAGCATCACACTTCTTTACTTAAAAATATACTGCAACTTTATAGTGACAAAAAGATCATGGTATTTGCTTAAAAAATAGAAATGTTGACTAATGGAGTAAAATGCAGAGCCCAGAAATAAACTCACATGTGTATGAGCAATAGGCATTTGACAATGGTGCCAAAATAGAAATGGTGAAGGACAGTCTCTTCAACAGTGAGTGCTGAAAAGTGTGTATTCACATAGCAAAGAATGAAATAAGACTTTAACAGTGAATAACGCAAAAAAAAATCTTAAAATAGAGTTTAATATGAGAATTTAAATATAATACCTGCAATTGTAAAAATCCTAGAATAAAATATCAGTATGGATGTTGCTTCTTGACATTGATTTCAGCAAGTGCTTCTTGGGTATGCTACCAAAAAGCAAAGGTAATGAAAATAAAACCAGACAAGCAAAACTATATCAAACCAAAAAGCTTCTGCACAGTAAAGGAAAAATCAACAAATGGAAAGTCATCCCACGGAATGGGAGAGAATATTTATGAGTCATTCATCAGTAAAGGGTTATGATACCGAATTTTAAGAAGTACAATTTAACAACAATGACAACCACAAAACAACCCAAATAATAAATGGGCAAAGGATTTGAATAAATGTTTCCACAAAAATAATTCAAATTTTCACCAGGTTTATAACTTAGTGATCAATATTTTGAACTGGAGAAATGCAAATCAATTCACAATTAAATTTCACTTCTTAGTCACCTGTTATATTGAGGATTACCAAAATAACAAAAGTTAAGGAGGTGGACAAAATAGAACACTTGTTCAGCATGGGCATATAAAATGGCATAACTATTATAAAAAGGAGCATGAACATTTTTTTTAATTATAATAAAAGTACCACATTATCCAATAATCCAATTTCTGGGTGTAGATAGTAAAGTATTGAAATCAGGATCTACTCATCTTAGTTTATTACAGGATTATTCACAATATTAAAAATAAAGAAATAATGTAAAATTCCATGAAAAGATCAATAATTGTGGCCTATGTACACAGTTACATAGTGTTCGGAAGAAAAAGTTTATTTTGCCACCTGCACTCACATGGAAAAACCTGGAGGATATTATTCTAAATAAAATAAAGGACTAATAGCAGAAGAAATTCCAGCTTTATGAGTCATAGAAGTGATTATGCTTTTAAGAAGTACCTAACATAGTCAAATTCATAGAAGCAGAGTGGAATTGTGTTTTCTAGGGCCCTGGTGGAGGTGGAATGAAAAGGTGAAATTCAATGGATGTTTCACTAGTGTAAAATGACTATGTTTGAAATAAATGCCATATAGCATAGGGCTTATAATTAACAACAGTGTATTACACACCTAAATGTTAAGTAGGTAGAACTAACATTAAGTGTTTCATATTGTGGCATCCTTGGAGAAAAAAAGGACAGTAAAAGTACTATTCCTTAAAATCTAGCCAAGTGAAGGGGACAATAATTGCAAGTTTGGACACAATTATACCGATATATATTATCTTGAAAGACACTGGCTTTCTCTAATGTATTATAGTAATTAGTGCAAGTTAGTATGATCTGGAGAAAGCTGCTTTCTTCCATGTATGCCAAGCTCCTTGGGGTGCCGATCATATAATGGGACAAAGCTAGATAAATTGATGTTATTTCTGTAACCTAATCTACAAACCCCCATTCGCTGCAGTAACTGCTATAGATTAGAGCATTGCGGAGAGGGAAGTGCTCATTCAGCTAGCTACTGCTGAACAAAGCATCATAGGGGAATGGGGGCACTATTTTCTATTACAGCCCTGGAGGCATTGTGTGAAACAGAAGTGCACCTGTTCAGCTCATCACCACTGGAGCCACTGCAAGGCACCTGCCCAGCAATTATCAAGAATACAAGTAACAATAAATGTCCATAAGGATGTGGGGAAAAGGGTTCATTCATACATTGTTAGTGGAATTGTTAGTGGTGCAACCACTCAGGAAAGTAACATGGAGATTCCTCAAAAAAAGAAGTAGGTATTGAACCACTATTTGACTCAGTTATCCCATTCCTCGGTATATATCCAAAGTATTTAAAATCAGCATACTACAGAGACACTGCCATATCAATGTTTATAACAGTACAATTTACAATAACTAAGTTATGGAACCAATCATGGTGCCCTTCAACACATGAATAGATGAAGAAAATGTGGTATATGTTCACAATGGAGTACTAATCACCCGTAAAGAAGAATGACTTTATGACATTTACCAGTAAATGGATGGAATTGGAGAATCAAGCTAAGTGAAATAAAACTAAAATTTATTTAGCATTTCTGAGAAAATAGCTGAAAGTCCAAACTGAAGAACATAGTTTCCTGTGGTAAACATGTGTGGGTGTAAGGAGTGTTGGAATTAGACTCTTTCAATTTTTTTTATATAAAGTATTATTTCCTATCCTTATTTGACCATGTGCCTGTGTTGCTATATTCTGTTCTTTCTTTCTCTCTCTCTCTCTCTCCCTCTCCCACTCTCTTCTCTTTTTCTCTGTCTCCTTTCTCCCCTTTCTCTCCTTTTTGGGTCTCTGTCACTTTTTTCTTCTCCCTCTCTCTGGTCATCACTCCCAGGGATTTGTTTGTTGTAACTCTGACCCATTCTATTTTCTAATACTAGGAAATTTACACCTTAAAGTAGGAAAATACAAAGTCTAGGCTCACATGTAGTTGAGGAGGATGTTTCATGACTGTCATGATGCTCTGATGGATACTATGTAAGACAAGGCCATGGACAAATTATTCTAAATTTAAATGCCACACTTTTACTTCAAACATATTATTAATTACTGAAAATACTTCAAAAGGATTTTCTGGTGATTGCTAAATAAAAGTACTGATTTTATTTCTCCCAATTTGTGGGAGAAAATATTTGCAAACCATATGTCTAATAAGAGACTACTATATGAAATATTAAGGAACTCAACTTAATAGCAAGAAATCAAATAATTAAATTAATTAATGGACATTCAAACTGAGAAGATATTTTTCAAAAGAGACAGGCAAATGAGCAAAAACTCATACCTGAACAATTCATCACATCATGACAAATCATTAGAGAAATAAAAATTAAAACTGCAATATGGTATCATCCCACACTTGTTAACATAACAATTAACTCCCCCCCCGCCAAAAAAAATAATAAGTATTGAACGATATGTGGAGAAAAGGCAGCCTTACTATACCATTAGTGGGACTGTAAATTTGCATAGCCATTTTGGAAAACAATATGGAGTTTCCTCAATAAATACGAAAAGGACTTATATATGACAAAGAAATCCCACTATGGGTATAAATGCAAAGTAATTGAAATTGGTATGTTGACTAGATATCTATGTTCCCTTATTTCAACATTATTCAAATAGCAAAAATTAGGAAGTATTTTGAATGGATAAACAAAATCTATCTTTCTCTCCCTCTCTCTCTCTCTCTCTCTCTCTCTCTCTCTCTCTCTTTCTCTCTCTCTCTCCCTCTGGAGGAATTCCAGTCTCAAAAAAGAAGAAAATCAGTAGAACATCCCTTGTTTGAAGTCTGTATTTTCTATTTAATTCCATATAATTATTGTATGTAATTTATCTATTATAATGCAAGTCAATAACCATTCAAAATAGCACATAAATTGTATGTCAGTGTAAATCCCTCCAGGGCAGTCATTTTTTCTATATTATTCTGTGATTCTAGACATCATCTAGCATGTAATAAAAACAATACATGTTTGTTCTATGAGGAAATGTCTTTTTGTAAATGTATTGTCACTTAAATATTGACAATTAAAATGATTCAAATATATCTGCTATAGTTTTAAGAGTTTTTTCTGACCCTGATATTAAAATCAATTTTATATCAAAATATTTTGAAAGATGTATTCAATTTTGAATATCTTCAATATCTGGTGATTAAAAAGTATACTGACAACTTTCATCTTACCAATATATTTTTCACAAAAAACGTGTATATACAGTAAAAGCTTATTCACCTAGCATATATTAACTGCACATCTCCATGCAGTTGGTTCATCTACCCATCTATAGAAAATTTTGTTAATACTAATAATGTTAAATTTAAGACTGTCTAAATTCTAGAGTAACTTCCAATAATCAAAAACATTTTTACATTGTGTTTATTAGATTTAAAATGATAGTGATAACAGTGTATGCTGTAGTGGTTGATGTATGAGACACAAATACTATTTTATTTGTTTCATCAGAATTACAAAATATTGGTATTAGTATCCTCGTTTTGCAAACTAACACACCTCCAATGTTGAACAGCTGGAAAGTGACAGTATTAACAATCAAACTCAGATTTGTTTGATTACATAGTCCAGGCTCCAAAAAACCACTTCAAGTGCCTAGTCATCGGAATTGGAAAGATTAAAAATATGAGATTAAAAATATGACTCTCTCAGGGTATCTGTGCCATATTTGGGTCAAAGATCTAGTTTTCAGCATTTTAGGATTAGAAAAAGTATTGATTAAGTCAGTTCTCTGTGGAAAGAGTTGATAAAATAAAACTTATAACAGACTTATTTATAGACATAATGGACAATTTCTGGGGCTGGGATTGGGGTTCAGTGGTAAAGCACTCACCTGGTACTCATGAGGCATTGGGTTCAATTCTTAGCACCACATAAAAATAAAATAAAGTTATTGTGTCCACCTACAACACACACACACACACATTGCAAACTTATAAAAATAGATAATTTCTTATTCTACCCCAAGAAATGTTATTGTCAAGCTGGCTTCGATACCCATGCTTAGTTTTTTGTATATCTGACATATTCTGTACTAGGCTATAAAAGTGAAATCCTTTGAGAACTGTGGCTGTTAACTAGGAGTAATTGGGAGAAACTGACATTCAAACAGTTGTCTCATTGTGCTATTCTGAATGGTGTTGATAAGAAATATTTCCCTAGCTAGCATTTATATTTACACATCATTGTACAGTATATCACTATGTTATTACTCCTCTCTTGCCAACATTTGAGATGAAAAAAATGTTTTTTTTCTATACTTAAATGGTTATCCATCAATCTTGCAGATTTTAAATTTAGCAATTTCTTCAGGTCTTTGAAGGCAGCTACATCCTGCAGGGTCAAATACCTACTAACCAAACTCATTGGACAAATAAATACATTTGGCATATCACTTTATCTAGTGTTTTAAAATGTGCATACAATACCTAAAGGAACAACCTGTTCTTAACATACTCTGTGACTAGTGCATTCTTTTATCAGTGGAAGAAAAACATAAACAAATCAAAATCATAAATAGGCTCCATGATCATGTAGTAAGAACAGAAGGCTTTAGTGAGATGTGTTAAAAGTTTAGTGGCACCAGAAGAAAATAGACTACTTTGCCCTAAGAACTTGGGATGACCTTAACAATGACGCTAATTTAGAAGAACTCTGGACACCCAGGGTTGGACATTGTTCATTGTCATGGGTTCCTTCATTACTCCTTTTCTCTTCTACTAGATGGGACACTGTTTGTTTTTTAGATGTAAAATATTTATTTACATATAATTTTTCTTGACAAATAGCAGTTACACATTTTTATGGGCTTCAGTGAGATATTTTAGTATATGTATACAATGCATAATCAGATCAGTTCAACTGGTATATTGACCACCTCAAATATTCTGTTTTCAAATATAATTTCTTTTGGTTGGGGACAGTCAGAATTTTCCCATTTTGAAATATGTATCAACTGTTGTTAACCATAGTAATTCTAGTTTGCTATAGAACATTAGAAGTTATTTCTTTTATCCCACTATACCTCTATACCTGTTAACTCTCCCCTTTCTCTCACTTGAAGCTGTGGTCACTACTTTCTGCTCTATCTTCCTATGAGATCACCATTGGCTCCCATGTGTAAGTCAGAATGTGTGGTATTTGTCCTTCTGTGACTGATTTCTCCTCCTTCTCCTCCTCCTTCTCCTCCCCCCTCCTCTTCTCCTCCTCCCTCCTCTTTTCCTCCTCCTCCTCCTCCTCCTCCTCCTCTTCCTCCTCTTCTTCTTCTTCTTCTTCTTCTTCTTCTTCTTTTGTCTTTGGAAAAATATTTGCAATACATATACGTGTTTACAAAACATACAAAGACTAGAAAATTCAACAATCAGCAAATAATACAATTAAAAATTAACAACAACAAATATATATATACACACACACACACATATATATATACACATGCATGCATATATATGTATATTTTATTTTTATTTGCAAAATAAAAGTGTTAACAATAAAATAAATCTGTTGCTGTGTACCATATGATAAATGACAGAATGAACAATTAAAACAAAAACACTCCAACAATCTTCTCTCTGACCCTGATAGTAGGCCTATTCAACCCATTTTACAAAAAAATCACATCTTCACACCTATCATTTACCCAATTTTCCACTAAAGTTAATGTTAGGTGATCTTTTTTTGACAATATCAATAATGAATTTAAATATAAATGAACTTAGATATTATAAAAAGGAAACAATGTTACATGTTCTATACATATGTCAACTTTAAACATCAATATGTTAAAAGGAAAAGAAGGGAAAAATAAGCATGAGAAATCTGAAGTAGAGCTATAAATATAAAATAAATTTTAGGAAAAAATATTTGCAGAGATAAAGGGGAATATTTCATAACCATATAGGGTAACTTCTTCAAGAAAGTATAACAATCCTAAAATAACAAAATTTCAAAATACATGAAGTACAAAATTAATAAAACAAAAAAGAGCCAGGCACAGTGGTACAAACTTGTAATCCCAGCAGCTTGGGAGGCTGAGACTGGAGGATCTAGAGTTTAAAACCAACCTCACCAAAATGGAGGCACTAAGCAACTCAGTGAGACCCTGTCTCTAAATAAAATACAAATAGGGTTGGGGATGTGATTCAGTGGTCAAGTACAATCCCCAGTTACCCACGTACCACTACTAGAAAGACAAATCCATAATCATATTTGGAGATTTTAAACCCCCTCACTTTGCTGGAAGGAATAATGATATAGAAGACTTAACAACATTATCAGTCACCTTGAACTTCTTATTATTTATAGAGAATTATACACAAAAATGACAAGTAGAAAATAATAAGGAGAGAATATGATCTGTCATCAAATAAGCTTTGAAATTTGTTAAAATTTGGAAATCATGCAGACTGTGTTTCCTGCATGATTTATTACATTATCAATCAATCACCTTAAGATAGATAGAACCCTCAATGTCATAACTACTTCAAAATTAAATGGCACACTTATAAATATCTCAAAGACCAAAGAAGAAAGCACAATAAAAGTAACTAAAAAGTGCTTTGAACTAAGTAATAATAAAAGGTTACACTATCAAAATCTCTGAGATAAAAGAGTACTCAGATGAACACTTATAACTTAAAATATTTGTTCTGAAAGGAGCTAGATTAACACATTATTTTCAAATTAGGTTTAGGAAGGAAAAACTAAGAGTAGGAAATGAAATAGAAGAAATAATACAGCTAAAAGTTGATAAAACTCTAACAAATCTAATCAGGAAAAAATATCAATGGAAATGGAGCTATCAAAACAACATTAGATATGCTGAACATGTATTAAGGTTACATTACAATTGTATAATTACAGTTATATAGCTTACATAACTTGGTTTACTTTAGAGAATAGAAACCCCAGTTTGTTTACTTGATCCATGTGAATGATATGTTTTTTCCTATCCTTTCACCTTCAGTCTGTGGATGTCTTGGGCTAGGAGTTGAGTCTCTTGGAGACAGCATATTGTTGGGTCTGTTTTTATTATTATTATTTATTTATTCTAACTTGTTACACATGATGGCAGAATGCAATTCATTTCATATTACACATATAGAGCACAATTTTTCAAGTCACTGATTGTACAGAAACTATTCTCACACCATTCATGTCTTCATACATGTACTTAGGTACATGATGTCTAACTCATTCCACCATCATTCCTACCCCCTTGCCCATTCCCTTCTCTTCTCTCCGCTTTGCCCTATCTAAAGTTCCTCCATTCATCCCATGCTCCCCCTCTATTCCCATTATGAGTCAGCATGCTCATATCAAAGAAAACATTCTGCCTTTGATTTTGGGGGGATTGGCTTACTTCACTTAACATTATATTCTCCAACTCCACCTATTTACCTGCAAATGGCATGATTTTATTCTCGGTTAATGCTGAGTAATGTTCCCTTGTGTATGTAACCAAAGTTTCCCTATCCATTCATCTACTGAAGGGCATCTTGGTTGGTTCCATGAGTTAGCTATTGTGAATTGTGCTGCTATAAACATTGATATGGCTGTGTCCCTATGGTATGCTGTTTTTAAGTCCTTTGGGTATCATCTAAGGATTGGGATAGCTGGGTCAAATGGTGGTTCCATTCCCAGTTTTCCAAGGAATCTCCATACTGCTTTTCATATGGGCTGCACCAATTTGCAGTCCCACCAGCAATGTATGAGTCTACTTTTTTCCCCCACATTCTCACCAACACTTATTGTTGTTTGCATTCTTCATAGCTGCTATTCTGACTGGAGTGAGATGAAATCTTAGAGTAGTTTTGATTTGCATTTCTCTAATTGCTAGAGATGTTGAACATTTTTTCATATATTTGTTGATTTATTGTATATCCTCTTGTGAGAAGTGTCTGTTCAGTTCCTTAGGCAATTATTGATTGGGTTATTTGGACTTTTGCTGTTAAGGTTTTCGAGTGCTTTATATAGCCTACAGATTAGTGCTCAATCTGATATGCAAGTGGTAAAGATTTGCTCCCACTCTGTAGGCTCTCTATTCACCTCACTGATTGTTTCTTTTGCTGAGAAGAAGCTTTTTTAGTGTTAATCCATCCCATATTGATTCTTGGTTTTAATTCTTGTGATATAGGAGTTTTATTAAGGAAGTCAGGGCCTAACTTGACATGATGGAGATTTGGACCTACTTTTTCTTCCATTAGGTGCAAGGTCTCTGGTTTAATTCCTAGGTCCTTGATCCACTTTCAGTTGAGTTTTGTGCATGGTGAGAGATAGAGTTTTAATTTCATTTTATTACATGTGAATTTCCAGTTTTCCCAGCACCATTTGTTGAACAGGTTATCTTTTCTTCAACGTACTTTTTTGGCACTTTTGTCTAATATAACTGTAGTTATGTGGGTTAGTCTCTGTGTCCTCTATTCTGTACCATTGGTCTACCAGTCTATTTCGGTGCCAATGCCATGCTGTTTTTGTTACTACTGCTGTGTAGTATGGTTTAAGATTTAGAATAGTAATGCCACCAGCTTCACTCTTCCTGCTAAGGATTGCTTTGGCTATTCTAGGTCTCTTAATTTTCCAGATGAATTTCATGATTGATGTTTCTATTTTTATGAGAAGTGTCATTGGGATTTTTATTGGGATTGCATTGAATCTGTATAGTGCTTTTGGTAGTATGGTCATTTTGACAATATTAATTCTGCCTATCCAATAACAAGGTAGATCTTTCCAACTTTGATTTGAATTTGTAAAAGGTGAGAGATAGAAATCAAATTTCTTCTACAAATCAACAGCCAGTTTACCAAGCACCATTTGTTAAAATGTCTCTCTTTTCTTCAACATGTATTTCTGCACATTTGCCAAATAGCAAATGGTTATAAATACATGGAATTCTTTGTGTCTTCTGTTCTCTTTCATCAGTCTTCACATCGATATTTTTTATTTGTTTGGTTTTTGTTTTTTGCTTTCTGGATATTTAACCCAGGGTGATTTACTACTGAGCCACATCCTGACATCCCCCACCTTCCTTTTTTTTTGTTTTTATTGAGAAGGTCTCACTTAGTTACTTAGAGCCTCCTTAAGTTCTTGAAGCTGACCTTTTACTTGGGATCCTCCAGCCTCAGCGTCCTGAGTTGCTGGGATTACAGACATGTGCCACCATACATAGTTTCATGTCTATTTGGATGGCAATATCATGCTGTGTTTTTACTATAGCTGTGTAGCATAATTTGAGATCAGGTATTGTTCCCCAAGTATTTTATTTGCTTTTTGAAGTTATTGTGAATGGGATGGTTTTCATAATTTCTTTCCTAGCAGAATCACTATTGGAGTATATAAAATCTACTGATTTATGGATGTTGATCTTTTATTCTGCTACTTTTCTGACTTTATTTTTCAGGTCTAGAAATCTTCTCGTGGAGTATTTTAGTTCTTCTTGTTAAAAGACCATGTCATCAGCAAACAGAGACAATTTTACTTCTTCTTTTCCCGTTTGTATACCTTTAACTTTCTTCTCCAACCTGATTGCTCCCAATAAAATTGTAAGTACTGTGTTGAATAGAGGAGTGGGGAGAATGGGCATCCTTTTCTTGTTACTAAGGAAATGCTTTCAGTTTTTCTCCATTCTCTGTGATTCTGGCTTTGTTTTTGTCATATATAGTATTTATAAAGTTGAAGTAACTTTTTTCTATTTCTACTTTCTAATATATTTCATGTTTTTAATGAAAATGAATACTGGGTTGTGTCAAAGGCCTCATCTGCTTCTATTGAGATAATCATGTGATTCTGGTCCCTATTTCTATTTATGATTTGAAGTACATTTATTGGTTTGTATATGTTGAACTAACCTTGCATTCCTGGAATAAAACCCACTTATTCATGGCACACTATCTATTTAATGTGTTTTCTAATAAAGTTTGCTAATACATTGTTAAGGATTTTTGCTTTTATGTTCATCAGGGATATGGTTCTATAGTTTTCTTTCCTTGATGTGTCTTTGTCTGGTTTTGTTATAGGCGTTATACTGCATGATAGAATGTATTTGCTAGTGTTCTCTCCCTTTCAATATCATGAAACAATTTGAGGAAGACAGATGTTAGCTCTTCTTTAAAAGTCTGATGGAATTTGGCTCAGAATCCATCTGGTCATAGGCTTTTCTTTGTTGTAGGCTTTTAATTGCTGTTTCAATGTCATTACTTGTTATTGATCTATTTAAATTTTCTATATCTTCCTGGATCAATATGGGCAAGGTAATATGTTTCTCTAAATTTGTCAATGTCTTCCAGACACTCCAGTTTATTTAAGTATTAATTTCAAAATAGCTTGCATAATACTCTGGATTTCAGAACTCTCTCCTGTGACATCTCCTTTTCTTTTCTCTAATTATATTTATTTTATTTTTCTCTCCTTTTCTTCTGGTCACTTTGGATAGTGTTTTGTCAATCCTGTTCATCTTTTCAAAGATCTAACCTTTTGTTGACTTATCCTGTCTATTTTTTGGTTGCTCTTAATCTCATTAAATTTGTCTCTAATCTTGATTATTTACTGTCTTCTATTGATTTTAGCATTTAAAAAAAAATCTTCTTTTTTCTAAGACTTTCACATGTAGAATTAGATGATTTATTTGGAATTTTTGTTTTTATTCTTTTTATCAGTTTTTTTTAGTTATATGCAACATTAGGATTCATTCTGACAAAATTATAAAAGCATGAAATATAAATTGTTCTAATTCATCCCCCACTAAGTCCCCCTTTCAATCACTCTATAAAGCAATATGGAAATTCCTCAAAAATTAGGAATGGAACCACCATGTGTCCCACCATCACACTCCTCAGTATATATCCAAAGGATTTTAAATCACCATACAACAGTGCTGGGAGCCATTAGCCAAGAAGGTATGACAATTTCCTTGCCAGCGTACCCCATATTTCTTAGTGGAAGGACTCGTGGAAATAGGACATTTTGTAGTGACATTGCATGTAGGTGACCTTGCTCAAGGACCAGGGCGGATTCCCGGTTTAGGGCATTCCAGGTTTAGGGCGTTCCAGGTTTAAGATTATTCCTGCTGGGAATAGGTCATATCCTGCTGCCTGAGTTCCCCTTGAGTTCTCACAGGATTCAGACAGTATTTTTTGGGAGACAGAAGCCCAGTGGGTGTGGATTTGGGCAGAGAACGTGGATTTCCCCAGAACGTGATTGTAGATGGCTGGTGTGAGTTCAGGAATAAAGAGTTGCTGTTTGAATCTACAAGCTGTGTGGTGGCTCCTGATTTTGTGCCCAGCCAGACTGCGGCATTTGTGCCCAGCCAGAATGCGGCATTTGGCGGCTCGTACGGGGAACGTCTGAAGCTAGGAGGTAAGTGAAATTGCTCGACCCTGAGGAAGAGCAAAAGAATGGGTGACCAATTCAAAAAACAATGTGTTATTGTTTTGATTTATTTTGTTTTTATCTCAAGTTGCCTGTCCCTAGAAATTTCTCAGGCAAACTGGAAAAAATGGTTGACTAAAGGTTTGAAGTTTGTCGGCCCTGAGGAAGAGAAAATTGATACAACGATTTTTTATTCCGTTTTTGTTTCATTCAGTTTCGGTTTTGTTTTGTGTTATCTTATTGGGTTGTGTTATCTTTATAGTAGATTAGAAATTAGTAAAAAACAAACTGAAAGATGTTAAGTAAATTGTTAGAGGTTTAGACCATGGAGAAAGACATTTTAGATCAAGCAAAAGAGAAGGTCTCTCGAGCTAGTCAGACAGAGGAAGAAAATTTAAAGGAAAAGGGGTTGTTAGGAAAAAGGCCACAACAGGAGGCTGTTACTAACTCCGTTTTATCACAAGAGGGCGTAATTCAACCAACAGCCGCACCGATGGAGACAGCTGAGTGGCCCTCAAACCCCGTAGTTGATAAATGGGATCCTGAGACAGGACCTCAAAGGTTAGCATGCCCTGTACTTGAACAGGTAGGAGGGCAGCGAATTCACCGTGCTTTAGATTTTAAAACAGTGAAGCAGTTAAAGGAGGCTGTAACAACCTATGGTCCCCAAGCTCCCTTCACGGTAAGCATGGTCGAGTCCATTACTAACTTGGACATGACGCCAGCAGATTGGGCTAGCATGTGTAAATCTGTACTAAATGGAGGACAATATTTGTTATGGAAGGTTGCCAATGAGGAATTTTGCGCGGAGACAGCTAGCGAAATGCAGCAGCCGGTTACCCTCAAAGAAATCTAGATACGTTGTTAGGAAAAGGACCTTATGAGGGTCAACGGCAACAAATTGAATATGATCCTGCTATATATGCACAAATTGCTGCAGATGAAGTTAGGGCATGGAAGACTTTACAAGGACATGGAGATTTACAAGGTCAGCTATCTAAGGTAATACAGAGAGCTAATGAACCTTACGCTGACTTTGTAGATAGGCTAATTCAAACGGCTGCCAAAATTTTGGGGGATACAGAACAAGCAATGCCATTAATAAAACAACTGGCTTATGACCAAGCAAATCGTTGCTGCAGAGAGGTTATTAGACCATGGAGACATGAAGATTTAAACACATATATTAAATTATGTAGAGATATTAATGAACAAGGGCAAGTCTTGGCAGCTGCAGTACAACAGGCTTTAGATGCCAGGCCAAAAACATGCTATGATTGTGAACAAACAGGACATTTTAAAAGGAATTGCCCCATAAGAGGAGGGTTTAACAAAAGTAGGTATCAAAGGAATAGAATACCAGGTATTTGCCCACAATGCCATAGAGGGAGACATTGGGCTAATGAATGCCGTTCTCAAACCCCCATAGAGGGTACTCCCTTATCAAAAAACGGACAAAGACCAGGTATTTATCCACGATATCGTGGAGAAAGGCATCAGGCTCCATTGCCAAAAAACGGACAGGGGGGCCCAATGCTCCGGGGCCCACAACCACAAATCTACGGAGGAACCCAGCAACACCATCAGGGTAGTGGCCAGGACACATTGTCCATTAAATCCCTCATCAGACAAACCCGAGGGAGCGCAGGGTTGGACATCTGCGCCTCTGCCAGAGCAGTATTAACTCCAGAGATGGGAGTTCAAATCATTCCCACAGGAGTAAAAGGACCTCTTCCCCAAGGAACAGTAGGCTTATTATTGGGACGTAGTTCATCTACATTAAAAGGACTTATGATAAGTCCTGGGGTAATTGATCCTGATTATGTAGGTGAAATAAAAATTATAGCTAGTTCTCCAAGAGGTATATCAGTAATTTCACCTGGAGATAGAATAGCACAGTTGTTAATAATACCCAGCCTACATAATAAATTTCCTAGTTGTAGTGTAGAAAGAGGTTCCAGGGGATTAGGCTCCACAGGTGTAGATTGGGCTATGTTGTCTTTAAATTTAGATTCTCTCCCAATGCTAAAATTAAATATTCAAGGTCATGAGTTTAATGGGCTACTGGACACAGGAGCTGACCTTAGCATCATATCTCGTCAAGAATGGCCAAAACATTGGCCATTACAACAAGCCACTCAAATGCTTCGAGGCCTAGGAGTGGCGACTAATCCCCATAGAAGTTCTATGATATTAGATTGGAAGGATCCTGAAGGATGTGAAGGAACTATACAGCCATATGTATTGGATCATCTTCCTATAAATTTATGGGGACGAGATGTCCTAGATCAATTAGGTTTGACGTTAACAAATAACATCAATCCTAATGCGCCCACTACTAGGGCTAGACAAGGCTTTAGGAAAGAAAAAAGATTAGGAAAACAAGGGCAAGGTATAGCAGCACCAACACAAATAGATCAAGGAACAGACAGACATGGGTTGGATTTTCAGAAAGGGCCACTGAGACAATCAAAATTACTTGGAAATCAGGAAGACCAGTGTGGGTTCCTCAGTGGCCCCTGACTAAAGAAAAGATACAAGTAGCCCATTATCTGGTCAAACAATAATTAGCGGAAGGACATATACAACCTTCCATATCTCCCCATAATACTCCCATTTTTGTCATCAAAAAGAAATCTGGTAAATGGAGATTATTGCAAGATTTAAGAGCCATTAATAATGAGATGGTTTTTATGGGACCTGCTCAATCAGGGATTCCTCAATTGTCTGCTTTGCCAAAAACCTGGCATGTTTTAGCTATAGATATTAAAGATTGTTTTTTTTTTTCAATTCCTATTCATCCCGAGGATAGTCCACGTTTTGCATTTACTATCCCTGCATTAAATCATGAAGGTCCTGATCAGAGATATGAATGGAAAATACTCCCTCAAGGGATGGCTAACAGTCCAACTATGTGTCAAATATATGTTAACAAAGCAATCCAGCCACTTAGAAATCAAAATCCTGAACTACAAATATTTCACTATATGGATGATGTATTATTGGCACATAAAGATAAAAACATATTGCTGGAATGTTATGCCACACTTACAAACTTATTAAAAAATTATAATCTAGAGATATCAATAGATAAAGTACAATTAAAGTTTCCAATTAATTATTTAGGAGTTCTATTATCCTCAACCATGGTCTGTCCACCAAAAATTCAAATACGAGTAGATCAACTCAAATCACTTAACGACTTTCAAAAGTTATTGGGAGACATAAATTGGATAAGGCCTTATCTAGGTATACCAACAGGAGAGTTGGGACCTTTATTTGATATTCTAAAAGGTCCATCAGATCCAAATTCACCCCGCATGTTAACTCCTAAAGCAAGAAAGGCATTAAAAATTATTGAAACATATATGGAAAATATACATTTGGATAGAATTGATATAAGTTTGCCTTTATTATTTATTGTACTACCAACAAAAAATATTCCTACAGGAGTATTTTGGCAAGAAGGTCCATTATTGTGGATACATTTATCTTATTCTCCTAACACTATTCTTACTAGGTATCCTGAGGCTGTAGGACAATTAATACTCAAAGGAATAAAAGCAGCAAAGGGAGTGTTTGGAATTTCTCCCAATAAAATTATTACTCCATATACTATGGATCAAATTGATGAGTTAGCTAATGAGTTAAATACTTGGGCAATAATCATGTGTAAATCTAATGTTACATTTGATAATCATTTACCATCTAATCCTTTGTTGTCTTTTTGGTCTAAGCATCCTGTAGTTTTTCCTAAAATGACAAGAAAAACACCTATCATGAATGCTCCAAATATATTCACTGATGGGTCTAATAATGGTACAGCAGCAGTAGTTACCCCAGATGAAACTTTTACATTTTTAGTACCCAAACAATCAGCTCAAAAGGTAGAGCTTAATGCAGTTTTACAAGCTTTTTTGATGTTTAAAGATTCTGTATTTAATTTATTTTCTGATAGTCAGTATGTAGTTAATGCTATAGTATCCCTTGAAGATGCTGGTAGGATTTCCCCTTCTTCTACTGTTTTCTCTTTGTTTTCCACTATACAAAGTCTAATCTGGGACAGAAAAGATCCATTCTTCATAGGACATATTAGGGCACATACAGGATTGCCTGGAGCCCTTAGTTTAGGCAATGATTTAGCAGATAAAACTACACATGACATACATATTTTCTCTACATTTGAAGAAGCTACAAATTTTCATAAAAGGTTTCATGTTAATGCTAATACTTTACAAAAGCGTTTTAAAATAACTAAGGAACAAGCCAGATATATAATAAAACAATGTCAAAATTGTGTGACATTTTTACCACAAGTTAATCTTGGAGTCAATCCTAGAGGACTGATACCTAACCATATTTGGCAGATGGACGTCACACACTTGCCAGAATTTGGAAAATTGAAATATTTACACTTTACAGTTGATACTTCTTCTGGATTTTTGATGGGCTCCCTTCATGCCGGAGAAAAAACTAAAGATGTTATAGCTCATTGCTTACAAAATTTTGCCACTGTGGGCGTTCCTAAACAGTTAAAAACCGATAATGGTCCTGGCTATACCTCTACCTCTTTTAAACAATTTTGCTCATCATTTGGTATTACTCATATAACAGGAATCCCATACAATCCACAGGGACAAGGCATAGTTGAAAGAGCTCATCTAACTATTAAAACGTACTTATTAAAGCAAAAAGAGGGAATTGGAAGGGGGTATATATCCCCCAAAGATAAACTTAAAATAACCCTTTTTACTCTAAACTTTTAAAATTTGGATTCATCAGGACTTAGTGCTGCTGAAAGGCATATGTATCCAAAAAATGTACATAAGCCTAAAGTACTTTGGAAAGATATTCTAAGAGGACAATGGAAAGGTCCTGACCCAGTGATTGTCTGGAGTCAGGGGTCTTTTTGTGTTTTTCCACAGGGAGAACAGCAACCAATTTGGATTCCAGAGAGATTAACTAAAACAATTTCTACAGATCGAAAAGAAGATGATTTGACTCAAATCCATAACAGCTGATATCCAGAACTCCAGCTTGGCCATTCTTACATCTGCGACAGTGATTAACCAGGATGCTTTTTTCAATATCTATTTTATTATTGCTTTTTCCCATAACATAAAGTTCTATTTTATTTTTTGAGCTCATACAAACCTAGGTTAATGTTTTTCTGATCAGTTTTATTTTTTGACTGTGGAGTTTTTAAACATTGCAATGGAGATTTCACCTAGGTAAAGCTACAAGGCCTTTACTATTTTCTTATGTGTTGTATGTTTGTGTGCACATTTGTGTTTTCTGTTGTATGTCTGTATGTGCGTATGTCCATATTTCTTATATGAGGAGCACTAATGAAAAAATGGATCCGAATTATTATTATTATTTTTTATTCACGTGATTTAAATGGTTTAATTTAAATTAGGTAAACAGCTGTTAAGGAGTGTTTTTAAAGGTGGTTAACAGATCTGTTTGTTTACTAATTTAAATTAGGTAAACAGCTGTTAAGGATTGTTTTTAAAGTAGGTTAACAGAACTGTTTGTTTACTTTCACCTTTCCTTTTCATCATATTTAATAATTCTGTTCAGGATAATGTCTCTTTAGCATCATTGCCAGAATTCCTATCTTCATCCCAGTGCCGGTGAAGACAAAGATAAAACCAAACTACAGCTTCTATGATAGCTATCACAGTAAACTGTATAAACTGATGCATCAATGAATATAACTCAGCAAGTAATGCTCAATCAAGGACTCGATTTACTTTGGGAGGAAATGGACATATTGATAGATTCCTCCGCTTTGAACTGCTTGCAGAACTTGCCTAGACTATGTAACTATCGTTTGGTGCAGCGAATTGTTGTAATGCTGGCATATCTTTGCTGATGGTGTCACCAGTGATGCAATTTTTATTTCCTTGCCAGTGCACCCCATGTTAATTGTGGTAATGCTGGCATATCTTTGCTGATGGTGTCACCAGTGATGCAATTTTTCCCAAGGAGCCGTCAATTGGCTTGGTGTTGTGGCATTTCTGTATCCTCCTCCCTTCTGCTGGTGATGGTCTAAAATTTGGGGGCCAATGGCTATATGCTGGACCAGTAGTCAGTGACGGGTATGATCCAATTGCAGTGGTATCAACCTAAGACAGGAGGCTGACGCCTAAAGGTCGGTTTTCCGATGACGGGTAAGAACCATATGTTGAATTGGACAACCTACCAGGCATGGTCCTTAAGCCACATTGCTTGTTGTTTAATTAATCAGAAGGGGGGAGATGCTGGGAGCCATTAGCCAAGTAGGTATGACAATTTCCTTGCCAGCATACCCCATGTTGCTTAGTGGAAGGACTCGTGGAAATAGGACATTTTGCAGTGACATTGCATGTAGGTGACCTTGCTCAAGGACCAGGGCGGATTCCCGGTTTAGGGCGTTCCAGGTTTAGGGCGTTCCAGGTTTAAGATTATTCCTGCTGGGAATAGGGCGTATCCTGCTGCCTGAGTTCCCCTTGAGTTCTCACGGGATTCAGACAGTATTTTTTGGGAGACAGAAGCCCAGTGGGTGTGGACTTGGGCAGAGAACGTGGATTTCCCCAGAACGTGATTGTAGATGGCTGGTGTGAGTTCAGGAATAAAGAGTTGCTGTTTGAATCTACAAGCTGTGTGGTGGCTCCTGATTTTGTGCCCAGCCAGACTGCGGCACAACAGCAATGAGGTCACCTCAATATTCATAGCAGCAGAATTTACAAGAGCTAAGGTATGAAATAAAATGACTTCTTTTTCAACAGTTGAATTGATAAAGAAAATGTATAAATTTGGAGTCTTTCTTTTAATGTGGGCCCTCAAATCTATAAACTTTCTTCTTATAATTGCTTTTACATATTTATAAAATATATAAAAGTATTTATATATTTTATGTTGTATTTCCGTTAACTTTATTTCTAAGAATTTCTTGATGTTTTCTCTTATTTTCTTGTATGACTCATTCCTCATTTAAAAGAACCATTCAATCTCCTTGTATTTATATGGTTCCTATAAATTTTCCATTAGATTATATGAGTTTTTATGAATTTCCTAAGTCTTACATCATGTGTATTTTGAAAAAGCTTCCATGAGATGCTGAGAAAAAAATGAGTTCAATTTTTTTTTGTATGAAATATTCTGTAGACGTCTGTTATGTCCATTTAATTTATAGAACTCTTTAGGTCAGAAATATTGTTATTCATTTTTGACCTGTCTATTGGTGATGGGGGTGTGTTGAAAACTTTAGGGTCTATTTGACATTTATTTTCAAGAATTGTTTTTTATATAATTAGGTGAACTTACATTTGGGGCATAAATATTGATTATTGTTATTTTCTTCTTGTTGTATTGTTCATTTTAGTGTCCTTCTTTATTTCTTCTACTTAATTTATACTTGAAATTTGCTTTGTCATGTATAAAATAGCTACTCCTATATGTTTTTAGACTCTATTTACTATGAAATATTTTCCTATTATTTATCAGCATTTGCTGATATTCTTTTCTTATTTTATATGTTAGGAATTTTGATTATGGTGTGTCTTAGAGAGCTTCTTTTTGGATATTCTTTATTTTGGGGTATGATATGCATCCTTTACCTAGCTACCTCATTTTAAGGTGAAGAAAAATTTTTGCTATTATCTCTCTGAAGAGGTTATTTATCACTTTAGCCTCTATCATCATGTTGTCTTCCATTCCAGTGACTCTCAGGTTTATTTTCTTGATGCTGTCTGAGAATTTCTATATATTCTAATTATGGTTTTTTTCTTTATTTCTTATTGGGTATCCAAGTGAATATACCCCATTTTTAAGACCTGAAGTTCTATTTTCTATGCACTCTAGTCTATTTGTGATACTTCTTATTGAATTTTTAATTTGATTAATTGTGCCTTTTATTTGCAGGAGTTCTGATTAGTTTATTTTTAATCTCTATTGTTTATTAAAATTGTCTTTCACCTCCGGCATTTGTTCTCTGAATATGTTCCTCTGTAATCTTTTAATTCATAGATTATACTAATAACCAATTTTTTATAGTCTTTCTCTGGAATTTTGTTCATTTCCGTATCTGTGACTTCCTTTGTTGGAGAATTGTGAATTTCAGGGGACAATTTGTTTTCCTATTCCCTCATATCTTCAGTGTTCTTGGACTTACACATCAATTGAGATGGGTTCCTCTTTCTCTTTTATAAATGTGTCCTTTCGTGTATAGTTTTCTTTTTTTGTTCTAATATCTTTCCTCTATTTTGCTGAATGAGTAGATGTCCAGGAATGGAACTAAGGTTCTCCCTTAGTTATTTCTGCTTGGGGACTGGTTGTTGGGTTAGGGTTTTTCTCTCCCTTAATCTATGTATTGAAGTATTGTTGAGACTAAAGTGGGGTTAGTTCATGTGTAATGTGAGGAACTGAGTTGTGAGGTTCACTTAGCATCAGGATCTCTACTCTGTGAACTTGAAGTGTCTCAATAGCATCCCAACCCTTGCATTCTGCCTTGTACTGTATCTTACTGCTTTCATAGATCTTTTAAAATATCATCTCAAATAATTATGTGAACAGATCCTGAGGTTTATTTTATATTACTCTCATTGCTCATATAATAAGAAATAATTTGTAAAGACTAAAATAACTATGTCAAGCTGTTGAGTGACAAAATCAGAATTTGAACACCATTATTGTGTGTTAATTCAGGGGACAATAGCCATGTGTGTCACATCTACTCTTCTCAGTGACTTGGTGGCTGAGGCAGGAGAATTGCTAGTTCAAGGCCAGCCTCAGCAATTTATTGAGACCCTGTTTCAAAACATTAAAAAGAAATGGAGATGGAGCTCAGTAGCAGAGCACCCCTGGGTTTCATCCCCAATACAAAACAAATACAAAAGCACTATTCATAGTCTAAATTGGATTTATTTAATTAAATAATTTATAAACATTCTAGGAAATCTAACTATAATTTTAAGGATGTGATACATTCTATAATTCTAAAGGTCTTCAGGTTAAATGTTGGTTTCCTGAGCCACAGTATGCCATTTCATCACCATTACTTCTCAAATTATTTACAAAAGAGATCATCATTGCATTTAATGCTGCACACAAATCACGGACCTACAAATGAAGTACTTCACATTTTAAAATTATCATTTACTGTTTCAAATTTTCCACAATATTGTTGATCTTATTTTGTTAAAAAACTCCTTTAGTCGGGACTTAATTTAACTTTTTTAAGACTCTACACATTCCAGTCCAAGAATAATAAAAGTTTTATCAATCTATAAAATTTAATTTTTAACCAGAGTTAAAAAGAGCAGAAGACATTATGTAAACAAACTGAACATTGTAAAAATGTTATGTTAATTTAGTACATATATTTCTTTTCTCTTTGGATTATTTTTTATACTGAATGGAATGTGTTTTGGAAAGGCAAAAGTGGTTTTTTTTAAATTAAAAAGAAAATCCATATTTATAAGAATATTAAAATGAACTGTGGCCCTGTACCTTGTTTTTAATAGTTAATTAATAAACACTTCAGAGAGCAGATGCAACAGAACATGAATTACTTGTCTTCTGGGAATATTGTTTTTATTCTTTAGCATATATTAGACAACTACAAGGGTGCATAGTGCTGTATATAATGAATAAAACCTATGGTGATTATTATGCTATAGTATATAGTGCTCATTCACAGTAGTTACCCATAAAATAAGTCAGTGGGCCACCTATTTCTTTGCTAATGGGTAAGGGGGGTCAAAATGTTTGAGGAGGATCATGAAAATAAACCCTAGATAATTGTGATTCACAATTTTTTTTTGCCATAAACCTCATTATTCTCAAAGCATTAAAAATGGCATTGCCAGACTAAATTTAAAGCCACAAGTTACTTCATTAAACGTTTTATTTTGGTACTTTTCCCTAATATAGGCAAATTCCCATTGATTCATATGAAAGCTGTAGATCTCTCTCAGTAGTGGGGCACAATAGAGCACTACCTTTATGTGGCATTATGTGTCCATAAGGACTATGAACTAGTGGCATCGTCATTGGTATCGCAATCAATCACTTTGTAATTTTGGTCCATGTTTCTTTGAGCATCTTATTTAAATTCTAATAATCATTTGCATATTTAAATTCAAATTTCCATTTGTAAATGAATGTTTTTTACTGATTTAAAACAAAAATGACAGTGGAATGCATTACAATTCTTATTACACATATATAGCACAATTTTTCATAGCTCTGTTTGTATATAAAGTATGTTGACATCCAATTTGTGTCTTCATACATGTGCTTTGGATAATGATGTTTATCACATTTCACCATCCTTGCTAATCCTCTGCCCCTTCCCTTTCCCTCCTACCCCTCTTCCCTCTCTAGAATTCATCTATTCCTCCCATGTTTCCCCTCCCCACTCCACTATGAGTCAGCCTCCTTATATCAGAGAAAACATTTGGCATTTGTTTTTTTAGGATTGGCTAACTTCACTTAGCATTATCTTCTCCTATGCCATCCATTTACCTAGAAATGCCATGATTTTATTCTATTTTATTGCTGAGTAAAACTCCATTGTGTATATATGCCACATACTTTTTATCCATTTATCCACTTAAGGGCATCTAGGTTGGCTCCACAGTTTAGCTATTGTGAATTGTGCTACTGTAAACATTGATGTGGCTGTGTCCCTGTAGTATGCTGTTTTTAAGTCCTTTGGGTATAATCTGAGGAGAGGAATAGCTGGGTCAAATGGTGGTTGCATTACCAGATTTCCAAGGAATCTCCATATTGCTTTCCAGATTGGGTGCACCAATTTGTAGTCTCACCAGCAATGTAAGAGTGTACCTTTTTCCGCACATCCTCACCAACACTTATTGTTGTCTCCATAATAGCTGCCATTCTGACTGGAGTGAGATGATATCTTAGAGTAGTTTTGATTTGCATTTCTCTAATTGCTAGAGATGATGAGCATTTTTTCATATATTTGTTGATTGATTGTATCTCCTCTTCTGAGTAGTGTCTGTTCAGGTCCTTGACACATTTGTTGATTGGGCTATTTATTTATTTATTTATTTTTGGTGCTTAGCTTTTTGAGTTCTTTATATACCCTAGAGATTAGTCCTCTATCTGATGTGTGAGGGGTAAAAATTTGCTCCCAGGATGTAAGCTCTCTATTCACCTCACAGATTGTTTCTTTTGCTGAGAAGAAGATTTTTAGTTTAATCCCATCCCTTTTATTGATTCTTAGTTTTAATTCTTGTGCTAAAGGAGTCTTATTAAGGAAGTTGGGGCCTAATTCCACATTATAAAGATAAGAACCTACTTTTTCTTCTATTAGACGCAGAATCTCTGGTTTAATTCCTAGGTTCTTTATCCATTTTGAGTTAAGTTTTGTGCATTGTGAGAGATAGGGGTTTAATTTCTTTTTGTTACATATGGACTTCTAGTTTTCCCAGCACCATTTGTTGAAGATGCTATCTTTTCTACAATGTATGTTTTTGGTACCTTTGTCTAATATAAGACAGTTGCAATTTTGTGGGTTAGTATCTGTGTCCTCTATTCTGTTCCATTGGTCTATCAGTCATTTTTGTGTGTGTCTGCCAGTACCATGCTGTTTTTATTACCATTGCTCTGTACTAGTTTGAGGTCTGATACAGTGATGCCACCTGCTTCACTCTTCCTGCTAAGGATTGCTTTAGCTATTCTGGGTCTCTTATTTTTCCAGATGAATTTAATGATTGATTTTCTATTTCTATTTGGTATGCCATTGGGATATTGATTGGAATTGCATTAAATCTGTATAGTACTTTTGGTAGTATGGTCATTTTGATAATATTAATTCTGCCTATCCAAGAGCAAGGTAGATCTTTCCATCTTCTTTGATTTCTCTATTATAAGTTCTGTCATTTTCATTGTATAGATGTTTCACCTCTTTTGTTAAGTTAATTCCCAAGTATCATTTTTTTTTTTTGTGATTGGGGTAGTTTTCCTCATTTCCTTCTCAGAGGATTTGTCATTGATATACAGAAATGCCTTTGACCTATGGGTGTTGATTTTATACCATGCTACTTTGCTGAATTTATTTACTAGTTCTAGAAGTTTCCTGGTTGAATTTTTTGAGTCTTTTATGTATAGAATCATATCATCAGCAAATAGTTCTAATGTAAGTTCTTTTCCTATACATATCCCTTTAATAATAACTGACTTAGAGAAGATTGAATAATTAAATTAGATTATATATGGGATTGTATCTTATGAACTATGAAAGTATGTGCTCAATGTTGAAAAAAACAGTCCTAAAATGAAGAATAAAGTCTTAAGAGAAAGTTCATCACATAAATGACCTTTTGTGATATTCCTCACCTTTGATGAAATGAACCATGCTTTATTTGCACATTTTATTCTCACATTTTAATCAAGGTATCATTTACACAGCATGTATCCATCCATTTTAAGTGTAACTCTGGACAAATTATGAAGCTGTGAAATCATTATAATCAATGTGTCTAATATTTTAATTATGCTAAGAAGTTCACTCATGACTGTGCAAATCATCACCACCACCCCTGACCACATGTCACACCTGATGTGCTTTCTGTCACTACAGTTGGAATGTTATTTCTCTATAGTTTCACGTAAATGAAATAATGAGTCATGCAAGCTTTCTTAACATTGCATATATTTTAAATGCCTCCATGGTTTTACATATACCAGTGGTAGCTTCCTTTCCTTTAATATTTTCCATTTTAAAAATAACCATGATTTGGGGCTGGGGTTGTGGCTCAGCAATAGAGCTCTTGTCTCACACTTGTGAGGCCCTGGGTTTGATACTCAGCATCACATTGATAAATAAAATAAAGATATTGTGTTCAACTACAACTAAAAAATAAATATTAAAAAACATAATTTATTAATTAATCTGAAGTTGGAAATTGTAATAGTTTTAAGTATATCTGCCTGTGAATAAAGCTGCTATCAAGATTCTTATATGTCTTTGATGAGATATGTTTGCATATTTCTTGAGTTAATACTTAAGAGTGGAATGTCAGTGTCTTCTGATATTTGGTGAACTTATTTAAGTAGCAATAAATTTGTTTTCTAATTAGTCCAAACCCTTTACACTTCTATTAGGAATTCATGAGAGTTTTTGTTGATGCATTTTAACACTAACACTTGATATGGCCCAACATTTCAGCCAATGTAATGCATGTGAAGTGATATCTCATCATCCTTTTACTTTGCACATTCCTGATGATAAATAAAATTTTATGTATTTAAGGTGCATATAGAAAATTTAAATTTCTATTCCTTTATCAGTCAACTGTACTCTTTTCTATTCTTTTATTTACTGGGGCACTTAACTAATAAGTCACATGACCAAAACTTTTGATTTTTTAATTTAGAGACAAGTCTTAAACTCCTCAGCCACCTGACCTGCTGGAATTACAGGCATGAGTCATTGTGCCTGACTTAGTCAACTGTATCCTTATATACATTTTTAAATTTTTCTTGAATAGATATCTATGGGTAGCATTACCAACTTTTAGGTACCTATTTAGATTTTTGAGAAATCCCCAAGGTCTTTTATAAGTTGGCTACATTCTTCATTCTCAACCATAAATATGTGTTTTCATCTTTTCATATATTTAAGAATATTTGTTATTGTCTTATTCATTATAGTTATACTATAACTACGTGAAATAATATCTCATGGAAGTTTCAGTATTTCTTTTTAATTTTTTTCTTCTGATTTTTTTTAGTTGTCAGTGGACTTCTGTTGTATTTATTTATATAAGGTGCTGAGAATTAAACCCAGGGTTTCACACGTGCTAGGCAAACTCCCTACCACTAAGCCACAACTCCAGTCCCCAATATTTGTTTCTTTACTGAAAATTATGTTCAGCAAGTTGTCTTATGCCATTTCACTACTTCTTTGGTGAAATGTCGTGATATTTGAACTCCCTTTTTAATGAGTTCTTCAATTATTAAGTAAATTTGCAAATTCTGGGTACAAGTCCTAATATGGGTGTTACATATGTTTTTATTTTCTTTATGGTTCTTGTAATACCAAAAATTTTGAACTTTGGTAAAGCTTAATTTTTACTTTTTTTCTTTTAAGGAGTAAGCTCTTGGATTCTTAGCTATTACGGTAGAAAAAAAGAACTGTAAGTCCCCTATACCCACCCCACCTCAAAGCATTTTAAACTTAAAATTACCATTGACCTCATCCCATCTGCATCCTGGGCTCTGCTATGTCATAATACTTTTAATTACATACTCTATTTATGTATTTGTTTTTATTCTATTCTGAGTTTTTATTTATTTTAGAGTCAGTTTTAGAAGAAGCAGTATATTAGGGATTTGGCAATTTCATCCTTGTTACTGACTTTTTGGCAGAATATTTAGATTAATATTTTCTTATTATGTGTATTAATAATGCTTATAATAATTAGCATTGATCTACTAATTACCACCTTATCCACTGTCTTATGTTTCCTCTTAATCTCCACTCTAGTACATATAATTCCATTTCTACTGCTTGTCTTATTTTGATTGCCTTTAATTTTCAAGATTTTAGACAAAATTTTAAAAATTATTTATTAGAATTTTTTCTTGTTTTCTAATTTATATATTTAAGTACATAAATTTTCTTTAAGTCCCAATTTAGTTACATCCCATAAAGTCTAGTATGCTATTTTTCCATCCAGAAAAAAATATTTTTTTTTTAGTTTTCCTTTAAAACATTTCTTTATCTCAGGGGTATGTAAGCATTTTTAAATTTTTAAATGTTATATTTAAAGTTGAAATTAATTAATTTCCAAATACTTGCACATTCTCCAAATTTCATTATTGTCAGAGGATAAATTTCCTATGATTTCAGTGTTGTAAATTTGTGAGTACTTTCCTTTGTGGCTTGGTATATTCCTTATCTTATAGAATATTCATGTGAGCAAGAAAACATTCTGTTAGGTGGACCTCTGAAGTCAAAGATTCTCCTAAGATTACTCATTATGCCTATATTCCCTTTGTCCACCAATGTGTTTGTGCGTGTCATAGTTTGAATCTGAAATGTCCCCCAAAACCTAATGAGTTGAGGCCTTGGCAACAATTTTCAGAGGTAGGGATTTGGGGAAGTGTTAGACCATGAGGGCTTTTATCTCCTGTGTGGATTAATCCATTGGTAGCTGAAAGGACTACTACTACAATAAAACTCTAGGTAGGTGGAGCATTGTTGGAAAAAGCATGTCACTGTAAGTGTGCTCTTGGTGACGATATCTTGTCTCTGCATAGCTCCTTCCCTGCTTTTTTGCTACAGTGAATTGAACACTCACTTTTGCCAAGCCCTATTGCCATGGTGTTCTGCCTCATGTCAGGCCTAAGGCATTGGAGACAGTCAACCATTGACTAAAACCCCCCAGACCTGTGATCCTCCTTTAAGTTGTTTATGTCAGATATTGTGATTACAGGGACAAAAATTGACTAATACAGTGGGGTTTATTAAAAATTCTTTCTTCTCAAAGATCATGAATCAGAATTAAATAAAATTTATAAATGAAAACAATAGAACATTTAAAACATTCCTATTTATATCTCAATACCAGGACACCTGGCTGAACCATAATATTTGAGGGATTCACTAGTTAAAAGGATATCAGATTTTCTCATTAGTTGAATTCTAAATGATATCTAGTGATGCCATATTCACAGCAAGCAATTTTATATATTCAGTGGGCTAAAAAAGTACCCAGGAAATAAAATTTTATCACTGTTTCTATGAATCAAATGGCATTTTTTTAAAATGTAGATTGCTCTTCCACCTGAGTAAACTTTACGACTCTGTTCAAAAGAAAATAAAATGTGTCCTTCACACAGAAAACTAGAATAGTTTCAAACAATACTGCATAAATGTTAAATAATCATCTTTGTTATTAATTTCTAGAGTTCAAAATCAATCTCCGCTTCTCACAAGATGTTTGGTAATACAAGTTATCAGGGCCACATATTCTTAACAAATGGGAATTATCATAGTATAAATCTTTGGGGAAGATGAATCTAAAAGTTCCAAATGGTGAAAACTTCCCCTAAATTAGCTACTTCCATTATTGTGATACTTTATTATTGTAACACTACTATTGTTATGTTACCTTTTTATGACTTGATCATTAAAGGAATACATAAGTGATCTATTCAGAGACTCAAAATCATAGAACAAAAATCACATAACAGAAATGGTCAGCTTCAAGGAAATTTTAATCATAGCTTTTTGATGAAGTATGAAATCTGACATCAAATTGAATTCTAATGTCTCAGTAACCATCTTTATAGATAAAATTTAGCTGGTTGTAGGTCTTCCATAGCATGTAAACAATCTTCCCTCTTGACTATTTCAACTCTTTTATATCTTTCAATATTGTTATGATTTTCCAGTTGGAAACTTTGAAAGATAAGCACTTAAGAAATCAGCAATGTTATTCAGAGACGAACAGCCTCTTGAGGTTGATCTTGTCTATTTTACTATTGATTTGAGTCCAGCACATCAATCTTATTTTTAATACTTTTTTTTAAAAGCAAAAGAAGTAATTGTTTACAAATGGCATCCTAGTGTTGAGTTCTTAAAACATAAGCATTAGTTATAGAATTGTGTATCCATTACTTTTTTTGTCTCTTGAAAACAATTTTGTCTGTACCAAGGACACAATAAGAGGCTTTATCATGGACTAAGGAGTTCCTTAGAAATATCAAAACATTCTAAGCACATCTTAAATGCTTGGTGCTATGCTAAGCAGAGGTAATACATCACTGGGAAAAAAAGAAAAAAAAAATAATTGATAAATAATTATAATGCAATGATGTGACAGAGTCAGAAAGTGGTAGGCTGAATAATGGACACAAAAGATATCCACATCATAATTATCAGAACTTGTAAATGTTACCTTATATGGAAAGACATGAGTTTGTAAATGTGATTAAGTATATGAGCTTTACTATCCATGTTAGCCTTATGTCACCATAAATGAGAAACAGGCAGAGGCAGATTGGAAAGGCAGAATGAAATGTGTTCACTGAATCAAGATGCTGCTCTGCTGATTTCAAATACGGAGGAAGGATCTCTGTGCAAAGAAAAGTAAGGAATAAAGGTTGAAAAACAATAAGCCCCCACCCCCAGAATTTCTACAGGGAAAAAATCCTAATGCCAACTTCATTTTTTATTCATTAAAACGAATTTTAGTCTTTGACCTCTATAAATGTGACAGGATGAATTTGTGTCAGTTTAAGCCACCAATTTGTAGTAATTTATTATGGTAGTCATAAAAATCTTATACATATGACTAGAACATTTTTTGTTCTTTTTCTTTGTTTTATAATTTATTTATTTAGTTCTACTAGGGATTGACCCCCCGAGGTGCTCTACCACTGAGCTACATTCTCAGATCTTTTTATTTTATCTATCTATCTATCTATCTATCTATATATCTATCTATTTATTTATTGTTTTGAGACAGGACCTCACTAAGTTACCCAGTCTGGCCTTGAAATTGTGATCTTCCTATCTCAGCCTCCCCAGTCACTGGGATTACAGGTATGTACCACCACTCCCAACCATATTTTTTTTTCAATGAAACATTTCCTTTGAATCCCTATTCCACTGTTCCTTTACTGTATTTGTCTCTGTAGTAGTTTTAGACAAGAATAGAAAGGTAAGGGTTTTGGCCATCTGCCTCATTGAGCATTTTGACTAAGGTTTAACATGGTGCTAGGAAAGCCATTTTCACAGTTTACCTCACAATCATAGGAAAATGGTGTTTTATCATGCAAAAGCAAACTGCAACTGGAAAATGATTTTAAACACAGACTTTATGGAATGACCATGGTATCCTGATTGGCATTTCTGACACATTTGGAAACTGAATACAATTCCTGCAGTTTCTTGTCCCTTTATTCTCACAGTTAAAGTACTTGTGTAAATGTTTGATGTGTCAGACTTTTAATAATCTACAGTTTTATTTGAGGAAAATGGAAACTTTGTTCCCAAAGTGTCCATTTAATGATTGAAGGAACTGGGTTTTAGAGATAAATTGTTCTATGAATAGTGGATAGCAGGAGTGGGCCTGGAACACAAACTTATGATGAACATTTTATAAAATTAACTGCCATTAAGGTATGAACCTAACTTTTAACTAAATGTAAGAAAAGAAAAAAATGCCTAAAAGCTTCACAGATGAAACTTTCAAACAAAAATAATAATAACTAATATGACTTCTTTACATTACAAATAAAATTTGAAACCATCAATAATTACATTATATATAAAAAAGAGACTTTTTTGTTTGAAGATTAAATCCACAGGTATTTTAACACTGATTTACATCCCCAGTTCTTTTCATTTATTTTGAAAAAGGTTTAAAAGAGACTCTTCTAGCCAAGGACAAACTATTTCAGATGATGGAATCATACAGTAGAGCTCATATCAAGATGGAAACAACAGACTGAGAAACCTCAGAAAGGACCATATTTAGTTTCTGATTCAAATATCCTTATGACATGGCTCATACACTGCTGCACAGAGTGGAGTATTAGGGATCATAAAGTAACAATCATGTCACTTAAACTCATTTTCAATTACTTCTTGCTAATTAGTATATTGTATTAGTCAAAAGGCAAGGGGGTTATGAATTTCAGAAGAAAAAAGTGTGAATGGGTTGGTGTTAATTTAGTGGAAACCTTATAAAAATTCTCATTTCTATTCTACAGGGTTATAAAACAAATGCTGTAATGAGCTTTATGGATAAAATACTGTGCAATACTAGCTCAGTGTTTTCTTCCTAATATTTAATATAGGAATCGCAATGTTTCTTCTGGAATGATTTCAATAATTACCCCTTAACACAGAATATTTGGTATTATGTATATGATTTTCATGAATTCTAAGTAAAATATAAATATGATAGCTAATTTGAATACATACAGTTTAAGAATATTTTATTTATGGTACTTCTTAGAATAATATGATTTAGAGTTACCCAATTTTCTATTTTATTTCCAAAAAAAAACTGCATTTAGAAATATAATGTATACACATTAAAATTTCAAATAATATTCCTACACTAATATTACCACCTTAGGTGATACTCTGTGCCTAGTAGATACAAAATAAATAGGCATTGGATTAAAACATAATAATCTTAATGCATATTTCTTACTGTAAGTAATTGACAAGGAATTCACTGTTAGTCATTGCCAACTCTACATTTATTATGAATTTGTTTGCCACTCCAAGTGACTGCTGAATGATGAATTGGAGAGTATATTCCCAGGGGGAAATTAAAAATACACTTGTTAAGCACTGAGACATGTTTAAAATCACCTCACATTTTTTTACCTCACATTTTTATAGTAAAATGTCTCATATAATTCCACAGCAATTGTCAATATAACATTTAAATTGTTTTAAAGTATGTACAATTATTTGAATGAAACACTTTAATTTTAATCTAGCAGTTGTTGTAAACTAAAATTATAGAATTTAATTGAATTTTTGTACAATGTATTTTTTTAATTAGGATTTTCAGGTAATTCAGCCAATAGTTTTCTTTAATGTTGAATATAGAAAGGGTTGCTATGGATGCAGCAGTTAAGAAAACTGACTTTAACTTGTATCAAGCTGTTGGGAGTTCAAATCTGTGCTTGTGGATTTCATAAGTGTGACAGCCTTCCAACTTGGGGAAGGAAAGTAGAATTTTCATAGTGATTTAACAAGAGAAAATGAGCAGAGTTCAGCTTATTTCAGAAATAGTTGGTTAAGGATAGTTCTAAAGAGGCAAGGAGAAATTTTCTCAAATTCTCAGGAGTTATTTTTACAACTTGAATTTTCTCAACAGGGGAGGAGAAGAAGTCAGTGACTGAAGTCATGTGCATGAGTGGATGTATACACAGCCAAAAAAATAGATAAATTTTATAAAAAAATAAAAGCTTCTGTGTATCACAGGACTTGATGGACCTATGGAGTAGGAGAAAATACTTGAAACATGTAGCTGATAAAGAAGTTAGTATCTACAATAGATAAAGAGATTTTTTAACTCATATCCCCAAATAACTGAATTAAAAAATAAACAAAAGACTTGAAATTATATTTCTCTGGAAACAATATACAAACTCTCAACAATCACAGGAAAATATGTTCAACATTGACAGCTATGCAAATGCAAATAATAACCACAATGATATACCATTAGATTTATTAAGATGGCTAATACTTAAAAACAAAACAAAACAGAAAATAAAAATTTGGGAGGATAGTATGAGAAACTAGAACATTTGTGCATTTTCAGTGGGAATACAAAATGATATGTTCATTGTGGAAAGCAGTACAGCAGTTCATCAAAACCTTAAAAAGTAATTATCATATGATTCGGCAATCCCACTTCTGGGTATATAACCTAAAATATCAAAAGCTGGGTCTTGAAAATATATTTTTACACCCATGCTTATAACTGCATTATTCACTAGTCAAATGGTGGAAGCTACCCAAGTATTTACTGATTAGATGAAAGGATAAATAAAGTGTAATACATCCAAAAGTGGAGGTATTATTTAGCCTTCAAAAGGAGAGAAATTATGACACATGCCATATCTTGGTTGAAACTTGAAGATATTATGCTCAGTGAAATAAATATTGTATGATTCCACTTACAGGAAATACTGTGAGTAGTCAAACTCAGAAACAGAAAGTAACCTAATGGTTGCTGGAAGCTAGGAGAAGGTTAGAAAGAATTGTTTTTTCAATAGCTGTGGAGTTTTAGTTTTGCACGATGAAAGATATTCTGAAAGTCTGTTGCACAAAACATGAATGTGCTAAGCTTTAAGTAACTGAATATTTTAAGTTACAAAATTTTTTGTTTCATGAACTTTAGCAAAATAAAATAAAAAGGTAAAGAGAAGGGAAATATTTGGAAACAGGCTTCCAATTGATTCAGTAAAAATTCCTTAAACCATCATTCTCCTATGAAAATATTGGCAAGTTCTTTAACTCCATCTGTCTCAGTTTTCTTCACATGAAAATAATAGCTCCTCCCTTGTTGAGAAGATTAATGAATTTATACTTTGACATACATAGAACACTTCCTGGGACATAACAGCACTATAAAACTGCTAATAATTATGGTTTCTATTAAAGAGGAATTATTCCTACCGGCAAGAGAAAGGGGGTGAGGTGGGGGTTGCCTACACAGGCTGCAAGGGCAGAGAAAACCATCAAACATTGAATCATCATTTCAATAGTATAAAAATTTTACACCTTGAAGTAGCCTCTATCGATTTACTTTAAGTGCATTTTTTTAAAACTAATTGCCCTGATTTTCAAAATGCTTACAAACATATACTGAGCGGTTATTTAATTCAACCTCTAAATTTATGCTTAAAATTATAATTCATTGTTTTAAATGAACTTTACAGAGTTTAATTTCTGTTAATTTCTACTTTGGATAGAATTGTCTATGTGTTTGGTTTGCAAATTGGTTGACTTGCGAAAAAAGAAGGATGTCAACAATACTTTTCGAAAAGATAAGCTTGGCAAAGTAGTATCACTGTAATAGAAATTCGGTACAAGGTAATTAGTTGTAGAGGCATAAGATTGCCCAGAAAAAAATCCATGTCATTAATGGTGGGCATAATTTATAAGAGGTTAACATTATGAGTCTTGATACATATACAAATGTTTTTAAAATGTAGAAACATAGTCACTGTAAATTACCTAAAGCCTTAATGTGTAACATACAGTTTTATACTATTTGTATAAATACGAACATATTTACTAAAAATACAAGTATTATAAAATTCACATTAATCTGTTTTTAATATCTTTTATTAATATTTATTAATATTAATATTTTGCAGTAAAAATACCAACAATCATAAGTGAATATTGGATTTCATGTGACTTCAGAAACAGTGATTAACACTTTTGCATTTGATTCAAATATAGTGGGGTTGAATGTATATTATTTCACATATTATTTATAGTATTTATATTAAAAAACAGCCACTCATTACTTTGTCCTTTTTGTATTTTCTTTTTGTTTGTTTTTATGTTAAATTTATATTTTAGCAAATACATAAAAACATAAGAATTGTACATATTAATGGTATTACATATGATGTTTCAATATGTGTATATAATTTGAAAGGAAATAAGTTTTGAAAAACAGGCATTTACTTTTATCCATCCTATAAAAGTCAGCATCCTCTTTCATTAAATGTTTTTATGAGTCCATAAGAAGGGCTGAATTGGACTGTTTGATCTTCTTTTATTTCCTGTATTTACCCTTTGACAGAGGTGCTAATGAGCTACAAATCAGAGTTAAAGACAAGCCTCAGGAGGGAGGTAGCAGGAATCAGACTGGCCTGGAAAATTTATCAACAGAGCAATCTGTCCCTAATAAAGAAAGGATGTTGTTAATTTTAATGCAAAGTAAAGGTGGAGATGAAATTACAAATCAAAGGTCTTGGTGGCCAGAGTCAGACTTTTAAAAATGTTTTGGGGGGTTGGCAATCAATGAAATAATCTCTCAGGAGAAAAAGGTGATTTTTTTTTATATAGGATTTTTCTAGAAGAGGAACTTTAACATTATCTGCTATTAACATACCCAAAAATGTCCCATATGGCTTCAGATGATGTTATTTTTGTTATACAAACTTACTATTGGAATATGTAATCAACAGGAATTTTCTAAACAACAAGATCATCATTAGGGAAATTTTGTCATCAAGTTATATTTAGTGGTCCAATCTCCTTTCAATTTTATAAATTGCAGGAGACTCTTCTACTTCTAGAGGATTAGAATCCTTGTGGGTTTTTTTCTTTTTTCATTCTTCCATTTTTTTCTTTCCCTGTACATACTTTCAAATCCTATCCTCCCAAGTAGATCTTCTCAGTAGTCATATAAATCTAATGAGGCCAATTTATTAAATTTCCAGGGATTATTACCATTTTGTTTCTAATGGAAACAGAGTTCAATAAAATATTTATACTCATAAAAGTGTATGTAACAGATATTTTGGACTGATGCTTTTATGGTTTCATTTTGCCCCTTTCTGTTGAAGTCCTAACCTTCAGTATCTCAGAATGCTTTTAAAGATAGAGTCCTAATGAACATGTTTAAGTTAAAATCAGGTCCTTAGGATGGGCTTTAATCCAATATTAGTGGTACCCTTAAAAGTGACATTTAGAGACAGAAACAAACAAACAAGACAAGAAAATGTAAAGAAAGAGGGAAAAGACAACCCAAGAAGGGAGACTTGGAACACACCCTCTAACCCTTGTTCTGAGCACAAGCCAAGCCTGCTGACACCTTGATTGTGAAACTCTCAACTCCATAATTTAAATAATAAATTTCTGTGACAACTCTAATTTTGTGGTACATTATTATGGTAGTTGAACAAACTAATTCAGGTACCTGCTTTTTCAATTAGTTTTCTACATCGTACATATTTATGCATATCTACCATCTGATGTTTCAATACATATGTATATTGTATAATGTTCAAATAAGGGTAAACGTACCTGTTTCCTCCAACATTCACCATTTCTTTATTGTGAAAACATTCCAAATACTTTTGTGTAGCTTTTTAAAAATATACTCTAAATTTAAATTTATCTATAGTCACCCTACTATCCAACATAACACAAGAATTTTTATCCTATCAAACTGTAACTTATTACAACTAGCCCTAGATTCTGTTCTCGGCCTCTTCTAACCACTATTATTCTTGATTTCTGTGAGTTCAGTTTTTGTCAGATTGCGTGTATAAGTGAGATCCTGTGGTACTTATCTTTCTGTGCTTGGCTTCCTTTCTCTTAACATAAAGATCTCCATTCCATTCATGTTGCAAATTACAGGATTTCGTCTTTTTATGGCTCTATAGTATTCCATTGTATATACATACTGCATTGTCTTTTTCCATTTACCATTTGATAGAGACTTAGGTTGTTCCCTTTTCTAGTCTATTGTGAATAGTGCTATAAATATGAAATTTCAGATGTCTCTTTCACATACCAATTTCATTCATTTTCTAATTGCCAGAGATGCTGAACATTTTTTCATATATTTATTGATTGATTGTATATTACCTTTTGAGACAAGTGTCTGTGTAGTTCCCTGACCCACATATTGATTGGGTTATTTGGTTTTTTTTTTGTGTGTGTATGTGTGTGTGTTAAGATTTTGGAGTTCTTTATATACCCTAGAGATGAGTGCTCTATCTGATGTGCAAGTGGTAAAAATTTGCTTCCAATATGTAGGCTTTCTATTCACCTCACTGATTGTTTCTTTTGCTGAAAAGAAGCTTTTTAGTTTGAATCCATCCCATTTATTTAATTCTTGATTTTAATTCTTGTGCTATAGGAGTCTTATTTTTTTCTTGTAAAGATCTTTCTTCTCTGGTTAAATTCATTCCTAGGTTTGGATTTTTCTTTTGGACGTTGTTGTTTTTTTGTAGCTATTGGCAATGGAATTACTATCTTGTTATATTTTTTAGATAAGTGAAATGCTACTGATTTTTTGGTATGTTAATTTCCCAAAATTGCTAAATTCAATCATTAGTACTTTTAGTAGAATCTTTGGGATATGTTTATATGTAAAATCTGCATAATTTGACTTTTTCCTTTCCAATTTAGATATCCTTTATTTTTTATTTTTCTTGTTTGAGTGATCTGATTAGGACTTTCAGTATTATGTTAAATAAGAGTGGGCATTTGTGATTTGTTCCAGATCTCAGAGAGGAGGCATTCAGCTTTCCCACATTCAGTTTGGTTTTATGGGGTTGTTATATATGGCTTCAGTTAAGTTTAAGAACATTTCTTATACACAGAATTTGTTCAGTCTTTTGGTCATGCAGAGGTGTTGAATTTTACCAAACACCTTTGTTTTGTATTTAATGAAATAATGATATGAATTGTTTTTGCCCTTCATTCTTCATTGTTGGAGTTTATTTTTGTTTACTGATTTTTGTATGTAAAATAATTCTTTCATTTCTGAATTAACTTGATTATGGTGAGTAATATTTTAATGCCCTGTTGAATTTGGTTTGGTTGTATTTTATGAGGAATTTGTATCACTGTTAATCAAGGATATTGATCTGTAGTTTTCTTTTTTGATGTGTTCTTATCTGGTTTTGGTATCAAGTTAAGGCTAGTTTCCTAAAATGCTTTTGGAAAAATCACATCTTATTCAAATTTTTGGAATGATTAGAAAAATTGCATTAGTTTTTCTAAAATATTTGGTAGAGTTTTTCAGTGAATCTATATAGTTCTGGGCTTTTCTTTAATGGGAGTCCTCCATGCAGATTCAATCTCATTATTCATAATTGGCATGTGCAGGTTTTCATTTTTCTTCATGAATCAATTTTATTCTAGGTTATCAAATTTGTTGGTATATAGTTTTTCATAATAATTTCTGATGATTTTTTTTCTGTTGTGAGTTTTAACGTTTCCTTTTTCATCTCTAATTTTACTCTCATTTCATCATTTGTTTTCATAGTTTCCTTAAGGTTTTGTCAATTTCACTGATCTTTTTGAATCATAAATTTCTTTCATTGATTGTATTATTTTTAGTCCCTATTGCATTTATTTCTTCTTTGATCTTTATTCTTTTTACTTATTTATCTAATTCTTAAGGTACAATGACAGGTTGTTGACTTGAGATATTTCTGATCTATGAATTTCCGTCTTAGTACTGCTTTTGATGTTTCTCATTTATTCTGGTACTTGTATTTCCAATTTCTTCTAAGAATTTTTACATTTGTCTATGTAATTTTTTTCTTGGTTCATTGCTTGCCCAGGAGTAAGTGGTTTAATTTTCCTGTATTTGTATATTTTACATTTTTATTGATTTCTGGTTTTATTACTTTGTAGTTTAAAAAGTTGTTCAATGTGATTTCAATTCATTAACTTGTTGAGACTTGTTTTATGTTCTGCCAGATGACATAGCCTGGAGAATATTTCACATGCTGTTGAGAAGGTATATTCTGCTGCTGTGGGAGAGAAAGTACTTTTGCTGTCCATGGGAACCATCTGGTCTAATGTATGGTTTGACTTTGCTGTTGCTATGCTGATTCAGTGCCCACTTGTACATACCCTAGAACACATCACACCATTCATTGCCTAGTGTACATATGAGTACAGCTGAATCTCTTCAAGTAGTAGGTGCACAGTCTTCTTCTCTTAGGTAAGTCAAATAAACATATTTATCTAATTATTTTACATAATGTAAAATAATTAGATAAATATGTTTATACAGTGTCTACCATGTAAATAATTTTAAACACCATTATGGTCTCCCATAAAAAAAAGTCCCAGCTCTCAGAAACTGAAACACAAAAGAAAAGCTAGTAATAGATTGCACATAACACGGTATATTCAAGGAACAAACTAGTGACAGTCATATTGAGGAAACAATAAACAAAGAATCAAAGACTTCTGTAAATTTAGAATAACTAAATAATAAAATTGGATACAATTTAGGAAAAAGAAAGTGTATAGAACAATGTATAACATACTAGAAAGATGAAGCACTGTTTAGTATTAGATACTAAGGAATAATTTCTTATTGACAACAAATGGTTTCTTATTTTTTTACTGTTGCACTTTTTTTAAAAAAATCTATGGATCGAATCTAGATCTTGCAAATGTGAACATATGGTTCACCACTGAGATACACGCCCAGAACCTCATGTAATTATTTATAAAAGCAACTTTCTGAAAACTTTTACATAAAAAACAAACTTTAAATAAAAGTAATCTACTTGTAAAATTTTAAGTGTTTGAAAAAATAATCTACTTGTTTTGTAATGCATTGACAAGGCAGGTTCTTCTAAGTCAAGTTTGGAAGTCTCCTGTAGAGAAACTCTGTTTCTGGTATCAGATAAAGCAAGAGGGTTTGTAGTAAAATGTTTACCAGAGGTTTTATTTGCTTTAATATATTTTTGTATATTTTTTCATTGTACCTTCAGTGACTTTAAGAGAATCTTTCAATTATCTTCATTTTAAAATTCACCTGATGGGGATATTTCTAATTTTAGTAAAATCATTTATTTTTGTTACTTAAATACCCCTAGTTGAGACCTTGGTAAAAAACAAAACACGTTTAATAAGTCAAAGCTTTGACCAAGGCTGGTTTGGTCATCTAATATTTGGCATGTATTATGCTGAGCAAGCTTAAAACCTAGGTATTCAGACTCAGAGTACTAAATCATGGGATCATGAAAATACTGTCATTATAGATATCTGCAATATTGACTGACTTCATGATTTAAAAAAAAAAATGCTTTACTCATTCCTGACCTAATAAATCAGATACATATTTTTTTACTATAAAATCATTTCTTGAAAAATAAATGAGAGCAAAACTAATGACTTATTCTCTACTTCATTCAAAAAATGATGTAAAATTTAAGTGATTTATGTGATTGGAGAAAGAAGACCTTCACTAAATTTAATTAGAGTCACTCTCATTCTTTCTCATTTTTTAAATACAAATATTTGTCTTACTAAAGAGCTTAATAGAGATACAAATGTCAATAAGAAAATAAAACTACAGCCAAGTAGATAATTAAAAAATGAGCCCTGGGTCACAAAAAGTAACTTTTTTTTTTTTAATGTAGGGGGTTGGGGATGTGGCTCAAGCGGTAGCATGCTTGCCTGGCATGTGTGTGGCCTGGGTTCTATCCTCAGCACCACATACAAATAAAGATGTTGTGTCTGCCGAAAACTAAAACATAAATATTTTTAAAATTCTCTCTTTCTTTCTCTCTCTCTCTTCTAAAAAAAATGTAGTTCCAAGTCTTCTGGGTACATTTGATTCAAATTATGTCTGCAACCTAAGCAAGTGGTCTTAGAGCACTATCATTGTCAAATATGGAAATTAAGAAATTTATACCTTGAAAATTTTATAATGTGATAGTATAAAGAGATCATCAGACCACTTCTGCAGTCAAATGTTTTTGAGAATTATTTTTTAAAGAAAATCATTAATTAAAAATATCCGGAGATAATTCTAATGGACAAAAGAAAATGAAGAAGCATCTATTCAATAAATTTTTTTAAAAGTAGGTGGGAAAATTGGGAGTCTGTGGTGTCTAAACCCCATCTTCCAGTTTCCAATGATATGGTCATCATTCCTTTCTGAACCTCAGTGGTGTCACCATTAACATATGTATTTCCTCTCAGCATCTATGGAGGCAATCTGGGTGTTTCCTATCATGCTTCTCAATAATTAATCTCTGCTCATGGCTCAATTTCAAAGTCACTTAAATGTTTTTTGAGGTTTACTAAAAGACCACAATATGTCCAGGTACAAAAATCTCTATCAATCACATTTCACCCAAGGAAACAGAACAAATTATAATCTATGTTAAAAAACTTCCTGTAAGAAATGGCAGACATGATGATAGATTGCCTGCACAGGTAAGTCTGAAGTTCATAGGCAGCCATCATAGAGACTCTATCTAGGCTATAGTTCTCAGGTTTTCAATAAAACACTTTCCTCATTGCTGCTATAAAGATATTTTTAGATGTAGTTATAGTTCAGAATTAATAAAGGAAGGTTAACTTAAATAATCTTGGTAGTCCTGTGTCCCTGAGTTGAAAGGCCTCCAGGGGCAGAATTAAGGATTCCTGAAGAATTTCTGCCTCTGAAATCCAGTTTCAACCACATCTGAAATCTCTATCCTGACTGTCCTTCTGGGCAGTCATCCTATGGATTTCAGGTTTCCAAGCCAGCTCCCAAAACTGCATGTGTCAATTCCTTGTAGTAAATCCATTAATATTGCTCTTCTACTGTCTCTATTTCTCCAGTTGAATGAATACACCTGGATTTACATTATATTTGTTTTTATAAACTAGCAAAAATCAAAATAATTAGATGGCATCTATTTTTAATAACCAGCATCACTAAACATGATATATAATAGTTTAGTTTTGAAAACATAAAATACCTGCTTGTAAAACTAGGAGATTAATTATTAATATTAGACATAAAGGGGCATAATCAACCTCTGAATGGTTTGGTTTGGTTTTCTCATAAAAAATAATCATCAGAAAATGTTGTAAATGCCCTTGCATGTAGTAAAGAGCATATATGTTTGTCTTATATGGATTTATTTTATTTCAACTGAAAGAGTCACAGAAAAAGATCAATTCGATTCTTCAACATAAGTGATCTAGATGCCTTTTAAGATGATCTTATAAAGATCACCTTAGATTGATTATTTTCAGAAGTGTTTAGATCCTGTTTGATTTCATGATCTTAATGAAGTAAACTAAATGACCTTTTCAACTATTAACATTTTTCACTGCCGTAGGCAAAAAAAGCTTCTTGATGAACTGCAACACAGACAAAAGAGAAAGAAACAGACTTTTTTCTTTTTTCTTATTAGGAGAAATTTTTATTTTATCTGTAATGAACTTAATTTAGAGAAGAACCATTAGGTCCCCAAATGTAAACAGTTAAATTACTATTCTTATGCTTTAGGCTGTATTTTTTATGTGCAGCTAGATTAAAAAATACACAATTGTCAAAAATTGAAAGCAATAATAATAAGGAATAATAATGTTTAGATATTTCCATCAAAAACTTACTAAGATGTTAATGGACTTAGGCTATTCATTGGAGAATTATAATGATTCCAAGAGCTTTTTGAGCAAAGATTTCCAAAGGGTTTGTTATTCTATGCAACTAGTGTGTTATTTTAGATAGAAGTCTTCTACTTCCAGGATTGTCCAGAAATAAGAACTAGACTTGCTTTCCCAGGAAAAATCCACTTCTACACTAGATAAAACATATAAGCTAACTATGAACAGTGAGCAAAATAGGAATATAATTACTGCAAAAAGCAAATCATGGAAGGCAAGACCTAGGTGAACCGTTTTTACCTTATCCAAGGAGTTGCCTTCCTGAGATGAACTAAGAAGAAACGTACTGAATCTAAGAAGGAAGATATTGGAGTTCCTTTTCACTAAAATGACAGGATTCCGGGGAAAGATGGATAGAATGTAGTAGTACATCAATGAGAATTCACCACAATCAATACACTGAAGGCTATCTTGCCTGTGTTACAGGCAAATTCTCCGAGACCTAGCGTGTTTCACCTGCTTCAGGGCTGTGGAATAACTGACTCTTATGGGGCGATATCATACTGGTGAATAGCCAGTGCACTATGATTAAACTCCAAAATAAAGAAATGCTTAAGAGTATGGAACATACCCTAACATAATGGCCATTTTCTAGGAATGACCCACAAATCATTGTATACCTGCTTTAACAAAGAATTTGGGAAAACCAAAAATATCTCCCAGTAATTTAACCACTGATCAGAACTGCTCACCAGAGAAAGATATACTTTTCATCACAAACAAGAATTGCTTGAGACTCATTTATAATTAAGTATCAGAGCAGATAACAAAACAAAGTAAGAGTTTCCCCAGGTGTTTACCTTAGGGATGCTGATTTCAAAGCAACTTTATAATAAAATATTCAAGAATATGAGCATAAATGAAAAGAAAAAAAGATGAGCATAATGAGTGAACAGTGAGAATTTAAATAGAGAAATATAAATATAAAAAGCCAAAAGCAGTATGGAAATAAAATATTCAATTTCTGATTTAAAAGAATCATTAATAGTGGGGCTGGGGTTGTGGCTCAGCAGTAGAATGCTCTCCTCACACATGCAAGGCCCTGGGTTCGATCCTCAGCACCACATAAAAATAAATTTTAAAAAAGTATATAAAAATGAATATACTCTTTAAAAAGATTCATTGATAGTGTTTAATAGCAATAAAGCACATAAGATTTACTTAATGTAAAGACATCTATACAAAGTACCCAGTTTGAAGAACAGAGAGCAAGAAGATTGAAAAATTGTCTCAGTGAATTGTGATGTATTATCAAGTTAAATATATGTGTAATCTGATTCAAAGATAACTATAATAGAGAAAGGGCAAAATAATTATGGAGAAGACATTCTAGGAATGCATTGAAAAGGTTGTTTTAGTTTTCCCAACATTAGATGTTTTACATTGGATGGATTGGTCAAATTATCTAGTCTGTCATACTGCCTCAAGTAGAAGTCCAAGATATTAAGTTTTAAATTGATGTTAATTCATTGGTTTGAATATTCTGTGTACCTATTCACTACTACACTTCTGATAGTGGCAGACAATATGGATATTTAAATGAATTAGTGTGTTTTCCTGATATGCCAACAGAGGATAAAGTAGATGCTTGATGAATCAAATGTATTTGAGCAGTAAGTGGTATTCTAATTTCAATAATTTTCCTGTATAATAATATTAGGCAGTAATCATGCCATGCAATTCACTGTGGATGGCCAAGCACAATAATGGAATTTACAACCTAGATTTAGAACAGACGTCAAGGGAAAGTCTGTTTGAAAAATCTATTTGAATCAATTTTCCAGAAGGAAGCAAAGGAATTTTGTTGATATGTCAAACAAATTGTTATAAAAGTCACAAATACTGTTTCAGAACAACTTTTGATTTTATCCATATAATGCTGAATGGCCCAGATCTCCACTTTTAAATGCAATATTAATAGTATAAAAAATACACATAATTTATAATTTGATTTGCTTCTGCCTGTCATAGAATTACTTGCAAATAATTAACAAAATTATATATATATATATATATATATATATATATATATATATATATATTATTTGCCTCTAGTCATTTCCAACACTAGTTTTTTTTTTTTCCCTTGCCCACATTGCTGAGTGTCTAAGACATCCTCAGATTGTGATCCTACTATTATCTCTTGGTGCATGTTAAAAGTACTTAATACTCAAAGAATGACTATATACATTGGCCCATCCCCCTTGGGAATATAAAATAATTGAAAAATTAATCTTACACTAAATAGTATCTAATATGAATTGAATGAAGTATAAATTTTGTCTGTATTTCTAAAATTAAACAATGTTTTCAAATTCTTTACTTGAAGCAGAAACTTGAAACTACACTTTTCAATAGTCAGAGCAAGCATAAACTGGGCTTTTAGAACTACTTCCAACTGAAACATTTTAAAAGTGCTAGTTTGAAAGCAGCATAATCCACAATAGCTAAACTGTGGAACCAACCTAGATTCCCTTCAATAGATGAATGGATAAAAAAAATGTGGCATATATACACAATGGCATATTACTCAGCAATAAAAGAGAATAAAATCATGACTTTGCAGGTCAATGTATAGAGTTAGAGAAAATAATGCTAAGTGAAGTTAGCCAATCCTAAAAAAACAAATCCTGAATGTTTTCCTTGACATAAGAAGGCTGATTCATAGTGGGATAGGGAGTGAGAGCATGAGAGCATGGGAGAAATAGATGAACTCTAGATAGGGCAGAGGGTTTGGAAGGTAAGAGACGGGACATGGGGTTATTAATGATGGTGGAATGTGATGATCAATATTATCCAAAGTACAGGTATGAAGACATGAATTGATGTGAATGTACTATGTAGATGACCAGAGATTTGAAAAACTGTGCTCTATATGTGTAAAGAATTGTAATGCATTCTTCTGTCATATATAAATAAAAAAATATAAAAAAGAGAGAACATCTCTCAAAAGAAATAAAAATAAGAGTGTATTTTAAATTGTTAAATTATTTCTTAACTGTTTGAAATTGAGATGCCTTATAAACATAAGTTTATTATTAGTTTATTATGACTAATAAACACAGATTTAGAAATTTAAAAATAGAAATAAGATTTAAAAAATTATGACAAATACATATACTTATTGAAACATAATAAAATATAATTTTAAGTATCAAATATTGAATTAGGACAAAATAATAGTCCACTATACCATAGCACATGAACAAGCATGGTTTTAGCTTAGGGAAAAAGTAGAATAAGAATTGCTTGTTTAACTATAAGACAAGTTCAAAATTATCCCCAAGGAATGCCTGATTTTGAATAGGACCTGCAATCTGACCTCAGTCAACAGGTAGAACTAGATTTCATTAAATTATTCATTTCTGATTGTAGTTGCTTTGTTTTTTTTCTCTGATACTAGCTAAAGCAGTTACATCATTAAACCTTTTCCTTTTTGTGGAAATAAATCATGGAGAATTTTCCTATTTCATAGGACAATGGTCTTTTATTAATTAAAAGTTACTAAAAGCAAAATTAAGCATAACAGTAGCATGATTAAGTCATTAAAATAAAATTTAAGATGATGAGCTCATTGGATGTACACTGATTGTACATGAGTCAAGATTATATTTCATTTTTCAAGCATGTTGTGCTTGCCCATACTGATTACCCTAGTAGTTTCTTAGTTTTTGACTCTTCAGTGCTAAAGATCAAACTCAAATACATAAAAATAAAAGTATAATATAAGACAATTCAGGCCTTGAAAACTCTAACATTAGTCATGCAAATTTTAAAAATTAATATTTTTAATTGAACAGGTATTTCTATTTCCATCATTAGAAATAAAATGCTTTGTATGAAATGCTATGTTGAACTTCTGAGATGAAAATGAAAATAAATACAGAATTATAGCTTTTAAAATATTTATTGATTTCAATGCATCACTAAGGTTTGAAAAAAAATCACTAAAACAATTTTTAGGTATTGATATTTATATTAAGAGATGATTTAAGGGATTTGCAGGTAAGATAGTTTACCTTAGAGTTAGATGATAACTGTGTACATTAGCTCTTAAAACAGAGACTATTTTAACACCTAACAACACCTGAAAAATTATACAGCTTTTCCAATAACTATTAGAAAAGTGTACTTTCAGAATTTTCCTTGTTGAAAAATGCTATGCTCTTACCCATGACTTGTTCCGGAATCTCCCATAGAGAATAGGATTAAATTTTACTTACTAATGATATAATGGAATAGAATGTGTCTAAAAAGATTTGAAGTTCAATCACTGATTCTGTTCTTTCCTCCAAGTGTATTTTGAGCAACTACTCTGTACCAGGTGCTGTTTTAGGCATTAAGCATAGTGCAATAAGCACTATTTATTTAAAAATGCCAATCAAAAATGTTAGGGTCTGTAAACAAGTCAGGATGGCACCTGGCAGTTTGCCAGAGGGAGTGGTTTGTGAAGTAATGCCAGGAAGCCATTAAGTGTGGAGATTCCTTATTGGTTGACTGCTGTATCTAGTTTATGTTAATTAAGATAAGTTGTGTGTAATGTATATATACCCCTCCTGTCCTACAATAAACGGCTCCCACTCCTGCTGTATCAATGTACACAAGTTGCTCGTCACCCCCCGGTTATTTTGCTGCAGCCGGACTCAAATTTGCTGCAGCGGCACAAATATACACTGAGATTTCATCTCACTCCAATAGGAATGACAGTTATCAAGAATACACATAATATTAAATGCAGATATGGGTATGGGCAAAAGGATACACTCATATTGTTGTGGGATTCATGCACAGAGAGGCAGAACACCCAGAAATTCAACAGAAAGCAGTGTTTATTTTGTGCCAGCACAGACAGAGGGTTATGTTATCCAAAGGTTGAGCCCGGGAGCAGGGAGGAGCATTATTATATACCTTACATACCTCTTGTAATTCTTTGTCTCCAATATAAGGTAATATATATTTTGATTGTATATTCTTATGCTATGAGTTGCAACAGAGTTGCAATAGTATCACCCATAACTGAGTTACAGGAGTCGCAACAGATATATGGCAGAGTTGGCATGTACACTAAGTGACATATTGCATTTTATTTGCTCTGAGAGAGTTACTACCACAATATATTGTCAGTAAAAATTAATACATCCACTCTGGAAACAACAATGAAGATTTATGAAAAAAAAACTATAAATGAACCATCATATGACCCAGCTATCTCATTTCTTGGTATTTATATAAAAGAACTAAAATCAGCATACTATAGTGATATCATCATATAAATGTTCATAGCACCATAACTCACAATAGCCATGTTATACAACCACCCCTGGTGCCTAGCAACAGATGAATGGACCAAGAATATGTATCACATATACACAAGGGAGTTTTAGCTATATAGAAGAATGAAATTATACCATTTTCCAGTAATGAATGGAAATGAGGATCATGCTAAATAAAATAAACTAGACTCATAAAGATTATTTGTATATTTATTCATTCAGTGAAAAAATATTTTATTCACTGAAAAATTATTCAGTGGATATGGTGTGCTGAGTAGACCCTATCCTCTCAGGATATGGCAGGAATCAAAGCAAATAAAATCCTGCACCCATCCAACCTGCCTTTAGAATTCAGTAGAGACCAGCACAAGTGACTCAGCTATGCTTTCCAAATCTGCTCTACTTGGTAGCTAAAAACAAATAAACCAACCTCTTAGGATAAGGAAAATAAATTCTTCAAGTCAGGATCTTACATAGTTCCCACACCCTCCAATAATCAGCAGATCATGTCTTTTCCTTTGTGGCTATATCTCTGATCATTAGTTATTAGAATGAAATTTTTAGGGACCATGTAATGTCATGGAAAATTCATATACTTCAAGATAGAGATTACACGAATCCTTATCTTGGTGAAAATAGCAGAACAGATTCTGGCCAATGTGGCAAAGTACAAACTTGTTGGAAAAATTAGAGACTCACAGTTGATAGGGTTGAAAAATTGAGCTGAGAAGCAGATTCTATCAGCAGAGCACTAGAGGTCTAAAGAGGAAGGAGTAAAACAATTATTTTATTGAATGATCAACCTTGTCTGCATGCCAACGTTGCCAAGAATGATGCTCAGATTTAACTTCTTTTAATTTTGAGACAGAGCATCTAATTAACTGAGATTATTCAAATGTCTTCCTCTGGCTTCTAGGACTCAGAGAATCAGAATCTATTTCCTTTGGGTTTTGCATTGGAAGATAGACAACTTGATTTGCTCTTCCATCAAAACCACACACAAGAAGTGATGATTTCTCAAAAGGAAGTAGGGACGAAGTTAGGACTGTCGCCTGGAAGGGGGTCTGACTAAAGAAACAAAACATACATAGAGGGCAGGTTTATATTTGACTGCAATTTGTTACTGAAGTCCCACAACTAAAATTCATTACATTTCATTAATCCATCTAATTTAAGCTATAGAAAAGTCAGCAAAAGTCACAGGGTGAGAATACATATTTCTTACCAGACTGAATCATGTAGAGCAAAGAGGGACTGAATTTTCAAGAGTGAATTTCTTTTGAGTCTCAGAAATGCTATCCAAACATCCTCAACCAAGAAAAAGTTGGGTTAACTTTGCCCAAACATAATCTTCTATTTATGTAACTCCTTTTTGGGAAATTGAATGTGATCACTTCTAACGGAAATACAAAAAAGGGGAAATAAATGTACTTGAGTTACATATATAATTGTCCTCTTTCAAAGAAAACTAAGATGGGTGGTGAAAGAAAGAAGAGCTGAAAGATATTTCATTTCCTTAAATATTTTTAGCTGATACTCCTTAGGTTTTGCCTTAAGCATATGTCTCTAGCAGAAACCAAGTAAGTATGTATGTTTCCTGAGTTAATGCAGAGTTGTAAAGGGGCTCATAAAGGCTGTAAAAAATGTGCTGGCTGCAGGAGAAAGGAAAACACTAAATAAAATTTATCATAAGAGATTAAGATAATGTTCACTAACTTATCTAGTGCCAAAAAATTAGACTTTATTTTAATAATAACACTAAGTAAATACCATTGATTACATAGTTTAAAAATCGAGCCAAGGCAAATGTAATATCATATCCTAGGATTAAAAATTCATGTTAAATGGCATGATTTTAAAAGTCACAAGTTGATAGATTGTTTTGACTTCATGAATTTCATTAGTTCCCAAGCTAATCAGTTATATCAGTTGTTTCAATATAGACATTCACTTTGGCCATTATCTGATGAATCATTATCAATGGAGCTAAAAACTGAAATTTTTTTCTACTATATATTTAAATATACATATAGGAAATAAACCGATCCCCCATTTAAAAATAGTTATCTATAATCAATATCAATGTAAATCTACACATACTATGGAGACTAGGTATAGAAATTACTGTATGTTAACTTTAATTTTTAATATTATATTTTTAAATTTAAATCCTAAATTGACCCATTCTCTATTTGTGGCTTATTCAAATATATATATATATATATATATATATATATATATATATATATATATATATATATACACACACACACACACACACACACACACACACATACACACACACACAACATGCTATTTAGCTAATTTCTCCTGGATAGTGATATCTTGCTCTAAATTAGTCTTAAAAATTCTTAGTTTCACCTCAGGCTCCAAAAAAGTGAAGGACACTCCATAGAGGATATCTTAACTACTTAATCTTCTCCTTTGATTTCAGTTACTCAAGGGTATCCGATCCTTGCTTTTCAGTAAATTTTCTACTTTACCCCAGGATTGTCACAAATAGCAGTAATCAGAAAGGATTCATGTACTTATCAGTATCAGGAGAAAGATTAATATGAGCACAACTAGTCTGTGACCAATCCAATTTCAATTGAATTGTACAATATAAAGGCATCATTTGTTTCCTGTGTCTGTGCCTTTTATGGAGGGGAAAATGGTGGAAAAAGGGGAAATTTTAAATCTTTTTTTTTTCACTTGTGCATTGAAATGAGATTAATCTTTGCAACTACATTAACATTTTCTTTCCAACTGTAGTAGTAGTGTCAGAAGAGGGCACAATGAATGCACATGAGATAACTTCCATCTTTTCCAAACCAAAAGCAATCAATTCTATAGCCAACTATCCTCACACAGCTCCAACATGTGTTTGTCCCTCTAGTATCCTTAAATAATAAAAATGAAAAAATATTCTAATATTAATGCATACAACTGGGATGATTTCAAAATTTAAAATTTGTTTTTGACATATTTGTTTTCCTAATTATATTCGGTTAAGTGAATAAAAAAAATCTGCTTACATAACAAGTCACCTTATTTACTGCAAATATTACTGCACTATAGGAATTTGGCATATTATTATAATTAATAAACATCTAAATTAATCCGAAGAGTTTGGAGTAATTGATCAAAAACTGCTCAGTGTAGCTCATGTAAAATGCATACACACAATTAGGAATTAATGTCTTTATGGAAAAAATATCATTTTTAAATTTTCATCATTTCCAATATCTGTGGAAGTAAAGGTCTGTCAGATCTCCAAGAGATGAGATGAGATCTTGGTAATTTCTTTATCTCCATTTCTTCTTAGTACTGAGCAGTTGCATACTTCATCATTTCAAAATGTGAATTTTTAATAATTTATCATCTCTAAAGTTAGAGAACATTTTGTAATCATTGACACATGATTGTTTAAGTCATACTTTTTATCTTCATAATGGATCATACATATTGGTACATCTTACATCTTATAATCAATAGTGTTTGGTTGTTTTGTTTTGTTTTGTACCAGGTATTAAACCCAGAGGTGTTTAACGACTGACACTGAGCAATATCCACAGCTGTTTTTTTTTTTTTTAATTTTTTATTTTGAGACAGAATCTTGCTAAGTTACTTAGTAACTTGTAAGTTTCTGAGACTGGCTTTGAATTTGAGATACTCCTGCATCAGCCTCTGGAGCTTCAGGGATTGCAGGTATGCACGACCACACCCAGATCAATGGTGCTTTTGATTCAATTGAACATTGGAAAAAAGCATTATTCACATTGATAAGCAACATAGTATAATGGAAAAATAGAAACTTCTAGGATCATGCCTAGATGTTTTTCAAAATATGAATTGAAACAATAGAATTGGTAGAAAAAGTTTGACTTGAGGCCAAAAGTAGGTGGCATTTTTCTTAAGTTTAAAAAAATCAGTCGTATTCAAATAATCAAATTTGTATGTATTCAAGATGTACAACAGGATGTATGATATACTTACAAAATGTGAAGTGATTCTCACATTTGAGCTAATTAACTATTGGGTGACTTTTATAGATGGGACAAGTTCTATAAAATGAGATAGGATAGATTCAAGGACAAAATAGAAATTTTGCTGATGGGTGAAATGAACACATACTCCTCAGATATGGAGAAGATGCTTGAGAATTGAAGAAGCATAGATTTCAACAGGGAGGGCCAGGATTGATTGGGAAACAGAACTCATAACCTTTTTGTTATTAGTAAATTGAAACAACCATCAACTGAGAGCCAAACCAGCTCTAGGCATAAAGCTGGGAAAGACTATTTAATAATATTGTGCTCCTGCTACTCAAAAATTGAGATTCTCAAAAAAATTTTCTGTCAGCCCTAGTGTGACCATTCTAAAGAAGAGGTGTGACAGTCCTCTTGGTGAGAGGTTGAAGAGATCTTCCAGGGGATTTATGTTCATGACCTGGATCATTTCCTTTAGTCCATTTCATGTCCCGTTCAACAAAACAAAGATCCTGAGATTGGGAGTGAGTTTGGAACAAAATATTGGTCTGAGAATATTTCTAAATGTGTCTGCAATTCACCTCATTGAATTATGCCTCTACAAAGGAATGATGACCAGCAAGATGCAATAGAAATGGGAAATATAGTTTGTACATTAGAAAAAGTTTATAAGAAAAAGTAAAAGGAGAAAGATCATTTGATTTAAAGTTAAATGACAACTTAGACTGTCCCATTGGGGATTCTACAGATGAATCCAGGTGAGATTAGAGAAAAGATGATAAGATTTAAATTCTGTCCAAATATGTAATTCTAAACTATTAGTGTTTAAATTCTTATGTACTATAGTATATTGTTTTTGTCTTATCAGATTTATCATGTAATAAATTATGTATTTTTATTTCACATAGCAGTATTTTCTGTATTAGTTTGTTTTCATATCACTCCTTAGAAGGAAACTTAAAATCATGGAATGTGAAAGCATTCTGATGCTGGCATTCTTGGTTTTGGATGCAGTATTCTGGCATATATTCTTAATGACCTGTGGTTTTTACCACTTTCCATTTTGACTCCTAATATTCATGCTCAAAGTCCAAATAAACAGCAGCTTTTCCATTGATTACAGCTTTTATTTATGTGGATCTATACACATTGTTCACCTATTCCTCTATGTGGTTCTATCAGAATTCATTAGGAACCATCAGCTCTCCACTTCAATTCTGATGCCCAGAAATCATTGATTTTCTAAAAATGGCAATAATAATTTGAGATCTCACAGTAACCCATGCATATAATATAAATTCCATTAACAATTTTATATATCCATTTAAGACAAATGGAAGCAATATTTTGACTGTGTTGGACATTGTGTGAATTGAATATTTTTCTTGTTTGTTTTCCCTAATCCACTGGTAAATTTACTTAAAATGGTCAATTCAGCTCTATAATTATGCAAAACTAATGGATTTCTTGGACTAAGTTATTAGATAATTCTATTTAATAATTTTATTTTGCTTGCTAGCAATGAAAGCTGACTCCCTCCCTTAGCTCAAACAAAAGAGGAATCTTAGTGGAAAGACAGTGAAATCCTTTACATCATCAAAGGAACAATTGAGCTAATAAAACCAAGAAAAGGATTGAACCAAGGCAGCTTGAAATTCTTTTTGATCCATTCTCTTAACTAGATCAGAATTAAGCAAACTTTCTTTTTTTTTTTCCCACAAAGAGCCATACAGTGTACAATTAGAGCTTTGTGAATGGTCTGGTCTGTGCCATGCTATTGTTCTTTTCTATTGCAGTGTGATACAACCTGTGCACTGAGTCAAAGGAGCATGACCATGCTCCAATAACATTCTACGTACACTGAAATGTAAATATGTTAAAATTTTTGTGTGCTACAGAATTTGTTATTCTTTAGATTTTTTTTCATTAACCTCTTAAAAATGCAAATTTTTTTCTTTCCTGCAAATCACAATCACACAAAACAGTCAGCAGGCTGGATTGGACTGATTTGACCCCAAGCCTTCATCTGAATATTTTTTCACTGCTCAGTTTTTCTAAGAACTCTCAGGGACATTCAATCTCCCTATACAAAGTTTAAAATTCTGAGGAAGATAATCTTATTGTTTTATTTTTAGTTGATTTTCAGCTCCTCAATCAACTGCTCTCTGCCAGGAGGATAGGATTGCCTTAGGCAGAAATGGTGTCTGGAAACTTATCCTTGTACTATGTGCAGTTACTAGAAAAAATGAGGCAGCATATTGTTATGAGCTAAGAAGACCCATAAACAAAAACCTACTATGATAATATTATGTTTTTTTTTTTTATAAATAAGTAAATGTACATAGCAGGTAGGAACTTTGCTATTCAGTGCAACCACATTTGAACTTTTTTTACTCTTTTTCTCTCTGTTTTTTTTTTTTTTTTTTTTGAGGAAAGAATGGGACTCTAAGGCCTCCAAATATCAGTGCAATTTGTTTTGACCTGTTCAAAGTTCCATGAAATCTTATCTGAAAAAGTTTCAGAGGCTGAAAAGGTTGTCTCTATAGATTCCCTGTCTTACAGAAGTTTTCATCTACAAGCCACATTTTTCTCCTTCTTTTTCTTAAGAACTCCTGTTTGGCATTCATAACCCACACAGGGTTAATTCAACATGTCTCCGTGCTTTTTAAATGCTCTACTTTAAACATCTGTTAATCCTTATTATAGATTTATCACAGCTATCTACTTTTTCATTCAAACATTGAAATACCGCTATGCATTGGGCTTTTATTGTTTGTTTCTTCCTTGTTCTTTTCCATGCACGTCGTGCCATCTGTATATCCTCATCCCTCTATCTTAATCTAAGTTATACACCCCATAAATCATTACTGATAACAGTTTGGATTTGAACTATGCTTGAAATATGTTATTTTTCTCTTACTGCATGTTTCAAGCTCAATATACCATTAGGTTAATTATCTTATTTTTATAGCCTATAGTTCTAGACATAATTCTAAAACTACCTCCAAGATTCTACCTCTTGAAATATACATTATCAATATTATCTCCTTCTTATGAGTGTGGGAGGGCATGTGAATATGATGGGCTATCACACTCATGATTGTGTTATATTAAAAAATGAATTTGGAGATGTACCTAAGATCCATGATTAGATGACTCTAACATAATCAAATTGGTGATATTGCCACCAATGGGCTTAGCCTAAGTAGGTGTCTTTTAAAAGAAAATGAAACTTCAAAGAAATGCTCTTGAGATGGACTTGAAGTTGACACAAATTGCCATGATTCCTGGCTTATAGATAGGACTTTTTGGGAGAAATTAGATGGAGAAAAACTGTGCCCCAAAGAATAACTTAAAGAATCATATACAGGAGCTTTGCCCACACCTGCTTTAGAATTATTTAAATTATGAGGAAACTTTAGATTTTGAACTGATATTTAGATATTTTGGATATTAAGTTTAAAGGTATGAAAAGATTTAGCTTAGATTATGGAATTTGAGTAAAAACTGTGATAGAATGAAACTCAGACATTTGGAAAGAGTGAATTAATATATATTCTTCACATACTCAAGCAGGGAAGTAAACTATATATGCATGTAGTAGATTTTACTTCCCTTGAGTATGGACAGAATTCATTAATATGATAAAGTATCATTCTCACAATAAGGACACCTTACAGGGCAAAGATAAAGACATTTTCTCATGTCATTAATCAGTTAGCTTTGAGGGATTTGAAGGAGATTATCCTTATTGGAATTGAACTGGGAAGGTGAGTTTTAGAAAGAGGAACTCTCTTCCTTGCCTGAAGGTAAAAAGTGAGGAAACACCAGTGTAAAGAAAGAAAAAGGAGACAGAAGCTATGTGCATAGGCAAAGTGGCAGAATAGAAGGTTGGCAGGATGGCAGAAAGGCTCCTTGTCCAAGCTGTTAGCTTTATTTATATCAATAGGTTACATTAGGTCACTGGCATCAGTAGTAAATTATTATTCATTGTATCATTAGGCAGGTTACAGAGTTAGCAACTTTATGCAGCTTATTCCTCAATTGTATATAATAGTTGCTATGTGCAATGTTAGGAGTTTTGTGTAGCTCTCAAGAAAGTCCATTGTTTAAAGTTACTCTCATATGGACAGGTTCAAGTTCAGGGGGCTTGGGTGAAACATTGTGGTTGTCTAACAAGAGAGTTCCTTTATTCCCAGGAACTGAGTGCTTGTGATCAATGTTGAGATGATAAGACTCTAACACAAACCCTCCTCATGAAGAGCATTGCCATAGCAGCTAGGCACTGCACATATATTAGTTATCCTACTAGTTCCTAGGAAAACTGCAAATTATTCCAACCATGGGAAACAGGGCACCTGTTACTCCAGGGGACTTCACTCACCAGAGAAATGCTGTGCTGTGTATTTCCACAGTCAGAACCCTTACATACCATACTGTGAACTACCTATGGGAAGGGGCATTTGGTTAGTATCAGAGGTATGGCTCATTAAAAGAAAGTGGTCCCTAGATGACGGGAATCAAAAGGAGTGTCAGACCTGCAGGAGCAAAGAATTGCATTCTACTAATAAGCATTTGAGCTTGGAAATGGACCCTGATCACTAAAAGCAACAAAGACCAGGTTACCACCTTGACTTCAATCTAGTAGGGTCTGAACAGAAGATCTAGCGAACCTGTACCTCAACCTCTGATCTACAGAAACTGTGAGATAATAAATGGGTGTTGTATTAAACATATTAGTTTGTGATAATGTTTAATACAGTAAGAGAAAGACTAATACATCTGTGTTTTTATCATCAGTATGAATTACCTGAAGTTAGCTTGGTATGATGAACTATAACTTATAATCTATATCTGAGTGGAAATCTTTCCAAAAAAATTTAGTTCATATTTGTATAACTCTTCACTAGTAATTTAAATCTGTTGTTTCTCTTAGTGGAAAGCTCAAGTATTTCTATATTTATTGTCTATTCTTTGTTTCTATCCTTGTGCTGAAATTAGTACTATTTTTATTTATTTTTCTGTCAATTTTTTCTTCACAATTTGATAAATGTTTATGCTTGCTTTACTGGTAATCCTCCTCCCTAAAAAGAATTATTAAAACGTTTATCTGTATTTTAGAAAATGAGGCTATTTTATGTCCTGTTGTATAGAGTAACTAACTACATTTCCTCAGCAGGAAAAAGATCCAGAAACATGAGCAATTTCGATTTCATTATGTACTTGGCTTCTATTAGTTGTCTTTAGTATCTTGAATTCACACTATGCATAAGTTCATTTTACCAACTATTCCTTTAGCCAAGAGTCAGGAACTAATATTCACAAGTTCTCATTATTTTAGAAATTATTTTATACAAAAACCTAATTTAAATACTTAAAAGAACATTAAATAATAAATTAATCACAAAAATAAATAGATGAAGTAGGAAAAATTATAGTTATAATTCATTCTTTCATAAATTTTAGGTAAAACTCATCCTAAAATTTTAGAAAATAATTTAAAGATTTTGATGTCATTTTTTAAAGCATTGTACATAATTTCCAGAGAACATATAATTTCAATTACCTTAAAATCAATAATGGGTATTAAAATAGTCAAAAGACAGAAATGTGAATAAAAATTATGGATTCAAAATTTCAATTTCTACCTGAAAATAGAAGGGAGAGAATATTGTGTTTTGTTTGTTTTCTATTTGTAAGATGGCTAAGAGAATGCAAATAGCTCAGAGGATTTTCTGCCCCTCACGTTGGAATTTGGTGTGGTTGGAGCCATATAAAGGAGAGTTTTAAGGTATAGAATTTTTCCCATGTCCAAGAAGGTCAATAGTGAGCTTTGTCAATAATGGCATCCTTGCTTTCCAAAGCAGTCTGACAGTTGTCTCTTTCTTCCCTCGTGTGCTATGATTTTATGTCAATTTACATTCACTTTTACTTTGGTCCTGGATATTAAACCCCATTTTATATCACAGCACTTTGGAGCTGCAAACACACTCTTTTATACTCCTCACCATATCCACATTTTCCTTTCAATCTTTCCCAGGTTTCACAAACACAGTTTGATACATAGAGAAAAGTCTGATTAAATAAATGGGAGCTTAGGAAGAATTTCAAATAATGAAAAAATACCAGAACCCAATTCTAAGACTTTTCCTTTGTCTTAGGTTAGATTTCCTTGCAAAGTTACTACTACTTTGTTTCTGAAGGTAAATTTCCATATCCTTGACCTATTTTTTAATATTCTGTATCCAGTCATAATCTACGTAATTTATTTATTAATCCAGTAATGAGTTTGGCTGACATTATATAAAAATAAAATAAAATAAATTATTTCCGGATCATTCTCCAAAGCTTTCAAACTATCACAACAAAAAATAACCCCCCCAAAAAATCAAGGTTTTTTTCCTCAAGCATCAAAGCCATCTATCATCAAACATCATCTATCTCTGAAAGAATTCTATCTAGTCCCTGAACTTAGAATATTAAAACATCAGTTATTTATTATGACCAGTGTATTTCTTGTCATTCTCTTAAGCTGCCAGTGTCACTGGACACTCTGTTATTCTTACTGCTGCTGTCACTAGTACTACTACCACTGCTATACCTACTATGACCTTTGTGATTACTCTGAATAGGTAGAATGACATTATTATGACTGATTTCATATTTAAACTAAGGATTTTATTGCTCTATTCTTATAAATTCATTATTAACATCTGTATTAGGTAGCTTCTAGAATGGTTCCCAATGTCTCCTGTGTTCTGGCATTACAGCTTCATGTCACTCTCTCCCCTAATGTTTGGGCTAGATTATTGACTCACTTTGATCAAACCAAATGGGACAAAAGAGAACCACCATCACTTCCAAGTTTCAGTTACCAAAAGACTGGCTCCTGTCTTACTGCTCCTCCCTTACCTCTTATTTGCTGGTACTCATGGAAGACAGATGTCATGTTTTAAGATGTGCTGTCCCCAACCAGCATGGGCAGCTAAACTAAAGGCTGCTTGAGTTAATTTCCTAAAGTATCAAATAAAACATGACACACAATTTACCTGTAATTTAAGCCCCATTATGGCTCCTCTCTCCTTGACCTCCCTCTCCCCAAATGGGAGAGCGAGGAATATCACAAGAGGCTGGAGAGAGTTGGGAGACTTTCATTCTTTAGAAATTTCCATCCATTAAAGATCAAGAGGAGCAGGGTTACAAGGACAGGCAAGGTAACTGGACCCCAGGGGCTGTAGGAAGGCACTCCCAGGCATGAAGACACACTTGGAAATATTGTTTTACGACTTTCAAGATCAGGGCCACTATCTATGGCCACTTTGATATGGCCAGATCACTGGAAGTGACTGACAGAACATCACCAATCAGGAAAGGAAAATGCTCGTCACAGGACATGGCAGCCTCCCACAGAGATGACCATCTTTACATAAGCACAAAAGCAAAGATAGAAGACCTCATACCAACAGCCCACAAGAACCAAATCCTAACAGGAACCATGTGAGCGAACTTGGATGCACCTGCTCCCTGAATTGAGCTGGAGTTGGTGATTATCATAGCTTACATTAATTGCAGCCTTGGGAGAGTTTTTTGAGCTGGACTACTCAAGTAGCATATTTGTTTTTGAAGCTCTGACGCTCAGTTGTGTTGATGTGCTATGTTTGGGGGGGTTATTTTGTTTACATGACAAAAGAAAACTAATAGAGCACTTTCTATAATTGAGTTTACTGCCTCTTTTATGGTTCTGTAGCTCCCTAGGTATCCCATCTTTGGTACTCTTCAGATGATTTAGGGATTGCTTGTTTATTTCTCTGCCTGACTTAATAGACAGTAAGCAGAATAGGATCTGCCCCTTTCTGGTCACTGCCCCTCCTTTGGTCAGCATTGGGCAACATTCTCTCATTGTTCTCTTCTTAGTGTATTACAGAGGATACCTATAAGTTAACAGCACACAACAAATATTGGGAAAAAAAATGAAGTCCCATAGGGCATATCAGCTATTATGACAGTACTTTTCGACTCAGAAATAGTACAGTGTACAAACAGAAAGATTTTCTATTGTTACATATTTTGAAGATTAAGGAAAAAGATGGTAAAGAGAATGTCTCTCAGAGAAGAGACTGAGAAAAATTCAGTCAGGAAAAAAAAGAGAGAGTGTCTAATTTATTAATTCTCTAAAGAAAAAAGTGAGAAAAGCAAGTTAAACCATATGAATTTTACTAATATTAAGATTTCTGGAGTTTTTATTTGGGGGGGGGGTGGTTGTTTAAGACAACTACTCTTATAATGCTCTTGGATTTGAGTAAAGTACTTGTTGAACACCTGGCTTTTTATATCCCTGATATTCTGGTGGGATTCGGATTATTCTCTTCTCAGGGAGGCGAACCTTTAAGGACCTGTTGTTACTATCTTCATAATCACCTCATTTCCATCCTCTTTCATTCATTTACACATTAGATTTTAGAAGTGATTAATAGTGACAAAGAGGAGGAGGGGATCTTCAAGCAACTTGATTGCCACAGGGTGCATCCCCTTCTGCTTCCAGTAGAACTGGTCTCTGGTAGATTTCAGGAGATCCATCAGCTTATTCTTCTAATGAATACTGCCAAGAATTCTATGATTGTGTTGCTTGAGGCAGTGTTCACAGACATTTCTCATAATCTCCTACTTCTTCCTTAATTCCTGGACGTTTTCACTTCAGATTTTATTTCATTGCACAATTTAATACTTCTCTCTAGCACTACTCTACAATTTCTGCTAACTTCTGTGATAAGAATCACCTTGGCTATGTTCAAATCTGATATTACCAAATCTTTCTGTTAATATTCTGATTCTGCAAAATCTGTGTGTTTGACCAGTGTCCAAGGTGATACTCATCCGTGGGGTTATTTCAAAATCATAGGAAGACAACTTACATGAGACCAGTGGTAAATACTGGCTACAAATAACCATTTACCCTAAGTTATTTAATGGCTTTAATTTCACATATTTTACAACTATTACTGTACCTTTACCTAAAAATAATATTTTATTTTAATATTTTCTTACATAAAATTTAAAACATCTATGCTAAGAACACTTTGCACTTTGGAATATAGAACAATCAGACCTCTTTCCTATCCTTGAGAAGCTCATGTTCTGATAGTATAGTGAAACACAGGTTAAAAGGGAGATAAACCCTTCCAAAAAATAGAATTAGAAATACCAAGGCTCTCATGCCAGAGAATGAATTCCATACCACATGTAAACATGGTAATTAAATCACTCTTAAATTACCAGGCTAAAAGAAAACACATCAATTCATATGCTTCTGTCAATGGGAAATGGAGGAAACAGATATATGGAGGCAACTCAACACTACCAGGAATTAATTACTTAGCTTTTCTTAGAAGAGGAATATTAAATATTTATCAATGTAATGGATTGTACATTCATTGCTGATGATTTTGACTCTTACCCAGAACAACAGGTAAGACAGGAGAGGGGATAGTTGTTTGGAGAAGTGGAAGAAAAGGAAAATCAATACTGTGCTGTGGGATTTATTTAAAAGGTGCTAAAAACTGCTGTGTCTGTGACTCAGCAAGCAAGCACACTTATTACATGCTAATAAGCTTGTCAATAATGGAAGTCAATATGATCAGAGTCTTTATTTTCAAGTGTGTGACCTTGAACACTGAAAAGCATCTTTGACATCATCTTTAACCATACAATTTGCCACATGACATGTAACTATAATCATTACAAGATTGCCATATGTCACTGTCTCCATTTAAGACTTAGGGAGTATGGATTCTCTTTACCATTAATTGTGGGAGTCTGGCAGTACGACACCTGTTGACTGCTGGATACAGCTGTGCCCTTCACATGAGGTCCTTATCAAGAGGCTCCATTTCAGTACCTAATGAAGATTCAATGGTGACTCTCTACCAACAGTTTATGAAATCTAAATCTTGGAGTTGCACAGGTATAGCATTTCCATAGAGTACTTTGTAGAAAATGGATTGGAATCTGCTATGGTCTTACATCTCCTTGACAGTCAATTTTGTGCCTTATTCGCAAATGTAGCACTTTGTGTGAAGCAGTTTGCCATCGATGTTACAAATCCTAATGAAGTGCTTTACCTCCTGCCAGATTTCAGTGGGGAAGGCTTTCAAATGTATTTCCATTTATACATGCCTGTTTTTTTTGCCCTTAGTGCACAATGAAATCCTACTGAATAATGTGCTTTACTTTCCATTTCCTTTCTCTGGGATGTATGTTGAAAGACAGGAAGTAGATTGGTGTTATAAATGCAAAGAGAGGAAAGCAATTAAGTCATAAAAAATGGGTGTGATTTGCCTAACATAGATGTATTGTTATAAATAAGAGATGCATAGAAGTCTGTATGTAGACTTTGGGATTTCCTTCCCCATGCCACTGCTTCCAGTTTTCTATCAGTGGTGAGACAGCTGTGATTATATTTTTGTTTCTCCCAGTGGTTGCTAGATCTCCAAAACAGTACATTCTATCTTGCAGCTTCAGAGTTTTAGAGATCTTGTTCTGAATTTCTTTTCATTTTTAGCCCAGAGCCACCAAGAGCAATAAATTTCAGACACAAAGGGAAACTGTCACACATGACGACAATGAATGAAGATAAATATATGTCAAGTAAATAAAGAAAAGTCACAGAAAGAATTTAAAAATTTACTCTTGCTTTGCTTCAGACCACTCAATACCGGTTAATTATTATAGTTATAAAAGCAAGTCTGATTATATTGGGAGATGAGGTTTGGTAAATTGACAACAAAGCCTCTAACAATTGTATACTGGTTTCAATCTTCTAATATTATACAATTGAAAGACATGATATCTTGACTGAGCATGAACAAAGTGTTCACTTAAACCCTATATTGAGTTACTGGATTCAAAATTATTTTATCACCCAGTGCTAGGAAAGTTTAAAGCAATGCTATATTAATAAATTCCAGTATTTATAACTGATCTGTTTTACAACTACCAGTGTCATATGAAAACTTCTTGAGAGATGTATATTTAATTTCTTTGCCAGGAGTTAATCAAAGTGAAATTAAAAAATGCTAAATGTGGATTTCAAAGAAATTTGTTTAATATTTTATTCCTGATCTTTAATAATACTAATATGTAGTACTTCAATAATACTAATATTAGTCCTACAGTGTCATTCTGGGTCAGATGTCTGGCAAGTGCCTCCTAACTTCATTTCTTCTTCTCAATGGTGTTGTTAGACAGATGAAGAAACTAAGGCTCAGATAATGTAAGAAACATGCCCCTGGTCCCCGCTGTTGACCATCTAGTAAAGAAGTGTACTGGAATGTCAATCTAGACAGCTTGCTTCGTAACATCAGGTTTTTAAATTGCTATAATCAGCCACACATTTCCAGTTACCTCTAATCCTTGGTTAAGGATTCTGCAACCAAGGTGAGAGAGAAAAAGAAAACTAGAAGCTGGGAATAGAGCTTGCTCTATTACTACTACCTCCTTTCCCCAGCAATGACAAATCAGCAAGAAAAACTATTTTTAAGAGGTGTTGGACAAGCAACTCATTATAAGCCCCTGCCAACTTTACATTAAATTATCAGCAGGCACAAAAAAGTGTGAAAATACACAGCAGCATTTTAAAAATTAGATATGGTAGGCCATTTATTGCCATAACCTGTGAGAAATCTCAGCTATAGAAAAAGGAGTTGAACACATGTGAACTTCATATCATAGGATTATTCTAGTAAGGAGAGGAAATACATTCATATGTTGAAGGTGGTATGATTTCTTAATCATTCACTCAAGTTTCATTTTCCCTAGGCATTGTCAGCATAGTGTGTAGTCCTTTAAATTCCAAAGGCCTGGAATAATTTTTAAAAAGACTTTAAAAAGTATAAACTTCAAAGTACAAAATGTTAAAAAAACATGAAAAGTTTAAAAATACATTATTAAAATGTTTATAGAATATTATATATACAACTAATGACTTGCAATTTCACACACACACACACACACACGAAATGCATGAGCTGTATTTACATGGGTAGTAGGTGCCATAGAGGCCTGTACATTCCTGAAAATGTCCTTGCTTTGAATAAGCCTTTGCCAGATTTATAGCTCCGTTCTGTGCCTGCTCCAGTATGTCAATCCCATGAATCTTTCCTTCTGGTTTGATACAACTTGGTTTCCCAGGCCAAACGGGAATTGCAAAAGCAGAAACAAAGGTAGCCTTAATCAACCCCAAAATTGGCAGGAATGTTAAACTATTCTGATAAAGGGTTAGCATAGCATAAGTGTGCAGGTAACTGCTGGTTCTTACATTGTTCTCGGATTTAAAAAAAAAAAAAAATATATATATATATATATATATATATATATATATATATATATATATATATATATATATTTATCTCTTACTCTTGACCACATCTATATGTCTGGTATTTAGCATTGCATTTCTTTTTATTTGTTCTAATTAGTTGTACATGACAGTAGAATGCACTTTGATACATCATACATAGATGCAGTATAATTTCTCATTCTTCTGGTTGTACATGATGTAGAATCCCACTGGTCACATAATTATATATGTATATAGAGTAATAATGTCTGATTCATTCTACTATCCTTCCTACCTCCATACCCCCTCCCCTCACTTCACTCCGCTCTATCTAATCTAAAGTAACTGTATTCTTTCTGAACCTCCTCCCTGCATTGTGAATTAGCATCTGCATGTCAAAGAAAACCTTCAGCCTTTGATTTTGGAGTGTTGGCTTATTTCACTTAGCATATTCTCCAGGTACATTCATTTACTGAAAAATACCATAAATTCATTCTTATTTAAGGCTGAGTAATATATATATATATATATATATATATATATATGTATGTATATATATATATATATATATATGAATAGATAGATAGATATCTCCAATATATATGTATAACATTTTCTTTGTCCATTCATCAGTTGAAGGACCCCTAGGTTGGTTCCATAGTTTTGCTATTCTGAGTTGATATGCTATAGACATTGATGTTGCTGCATCACAAAGGATTTAAAATTAGCATTGTATTTCAACCATGTTCAACAGTCTAATTTAAGTTTTAGTAGCCAGTCCTTAGTAACATAGATTTGTCTGCAAAGCTGAGGTCTAACATGCCTCTTGAACTCCAGGTCCCAGAGTGTGTCCAAATTCATTGTCAGAACTAAGCTGCTCTTTCAATGGCCTTTCTACCACCACAATCGCTTTCTTCTTAAATAAACCCCCTTTTCTCCTCTAAATTCAGAACATTGTCTATGATATCTGTGCCATATCCATCCATGGATTCCTCTAAGTTTCAGCTATTGCTTCTCTGATCTCTGGAGATCCCTATATGTCCAATACATGGTGGAAGAAGATGGCCATCTTTGTCCATTTAGATTTCTGACCAGTCATATCTAAAGACATCCTTTGGGATAACATCAAATTTTAAGATTTCTTCCTGATATAACTTTTCATAGCTAAAAATGTATGCTTTATTGACACCTCCAAGAGTCAGGTAATCTAAACTCTTCTCTGTTTTGATACTTTTCTTCTGAAAATGATTTTTTACATCCTGTTTTGGAAACACAGCAGGCATTTTTTTTTATGAAGTGAGAGGTGTATTCTAATATCCCAGTAGTAAGATGAAAACAAATTTGAAGCACTCCTACCTAAAACATTTTTTGGCAGTATGGTAAAATAAAATAACTCAAAGTCTATTAAAGCTCTTCAGACTTGGAATTCTAGCACTACTTCAAGATCAATGATTAGTGACTTAAGAAAGAAGCAGTATTTTTAAACCCTTGGAGTAATGAATTACCACAACTGGGAAGGGTTTAGGGAATATTGTGATAAAGAAATTTTCAAAGACAACTTATTAGCTAATCAGAAGGATTAAAGCATGGGCTTTGGGTGAATAAGTTATTTCTCTTATCTTTTCTCAATTGGACTTCGCTACCCTTCTTCATTTCTCACATAATAGTTACCAGATAGTTTACCCTTTTTATTAGGGACTCCAAAGTGATTGATTGGCAGAAAGGGCTTCAAGTATGAGGTGTTTATTTTAGCAAAAATTTGCATAGACCTACATTCATAGAAAAATTGAATGCTTTATTGTTCATTTTTTATTGTCTTAGCATATCAATAAAAATGAATAACTAATAAAATGTGAGTAGAATGTCACAGAATGTGGATTGCTGTTCATCTAAGGTGCAAAAAAATGTACTTTCATAAAAATCCTGACTCGATGGTCTATTTTCTTCTGTGTCCTTTTTTCTTTTCCTTTCTTCTTCTTCTTTTTCTTAAATTTCTTTAAAGTACAAAATATTATTAGTGGGTATGAATGTCAGGAATGCTGGCCTCTGAAAAGAGAAAAATTTCTGAGTTTGCACAGGTGTAACAACTATGCCCTACATAAATACATCTACCCTCTTTAACATGTCTCTATGTTCCCCAGGAACTGGGTTAATCTATTGATTCATTTAATCCCATGTATGTATATTTTTTATAAACTCTTAAGACCACTGCAAAAACTTGCAAACATACTTATATTTATTTTCTAGGCAGCATTATTTTCAAAAATCAAAAAACAAATTTTTATAAGTAAGTCTACAGCCAATACACTTTCTTTCTACAAATTCTCTGACCAAATTTTAGATGGGTTCAGAAGAAATATGGGCAGATGATTTCATAAGATAAATAAAAAAACAAACAAGCAAATAAATAAATATGACCACAGCAAAATCTTCTTTAGAATTAACAAATCATTTGGCAACTTATGCATTGCACAAAAGGAAAGCAACATATATTATTTCTGTGTGATTAAAAGTTTTATTTTTGTTCTTTTGGAGATAAATCTTCAGGCCAAATCTTTCTTTATTAATAAAACAGACACCAAAGATCGGAAAGGAAAAAAGGATTTCAGGTGTACTAAAAATTTAGGAAACACCTTAAGAGAATTTTTATCTTAAAGAAAATTTTTGTTATAGTAACTTTTGAACCACATTTGCAAATATTGTGTCAATTGTATATCACTTTAAACTTTTACTTGACAAACTCCTAAAAAAGTTCCTAGGTGTTTGTAAGTCTAAGAACTACCTACAACAGAATCTGCCATTAGCCACATTTCAGAAACAAATCAGATAATTTGATATCTATACTGACAATTCTGAGCAAAATTATACCAATTTTTAATTATTTTTGAAATAATCAAATGTCATTTTCTCTTTCTGTTCTTTATTTTAGTTTATTTCCACTTTTTTTTTCATTACTTAGATTGACAGAAAATTCAGTGAATGACAAGCTAAAGGATCTCTTAGAAAAACCATTGTCAAGATCAGTTACCACAAGGAAGAAAACATATTTTTTATAATTGACTATAAATGACACCATGGAAAATGGTCTCAGTTTGTTTGATGTTTTGTAGCCATACATTTGGAGAAGAAACAGATTTCATTCTCTATTTGTTTCATTTCTCTTTTGAGCCTATTTGTTCTTAGCTCAGTGTGGAACTTAGTGAGATTCACAGTATCTATTAATTGAGAGAAGGACCAAAGCCATATTTTCTAATAAATGACTAAGCAAATGATATTTTAGATGTTAGCTTATTATAGAAGGAAGAAGAGAATTATACTAATTCTAATTTAGAGTCATATGTAAGATGAGAATTATACCAACAAGAGAGAATGGTACATTAATTAACTTAAAATGAATACTGGGGAAGAAGTTGGAGACAGTAGTGATGGTAGGGAAAAAATAGAAAAATATATGATGAGGTACAGGAGAAGAGATATCAGAGAAATTGGTCACAGTACAATAAAAAGAAGCTCGGGATCCTGCTGCTTTTAATTCAGATGTTCACAAGAAGAGGGTTATTCTCAGTGTCTAGGTGTTTTGTAAAAGAACAATTCCTATTGTGAAAAACACTAAGATATAATATAGTTTTTGGCCAGTGCAAATTCTAATACACACACACACACACACACACACACATGTGTGTGTGTATTTCATTGTAGCTAGTCACCATACCTTTATTTTATTTATCTTTATGTGGTGCTGAGGACCGAACCCAGGGCTTCACATGTGCTAGAGAAGCACTGTAGTAGTGAACCACAACCCCAGCCTGGCCAGTGCAAATTATGACATCCCCTTGTAAATGTATGAGTGAAATACAGTTTTATTTTGCCTATCAATACAAGAAACTTCATTATAGAGTGAATATTTCAGAACTTTGTTAACTTTAATTTGTGCAACTGAGAAAACAATGTGAACCGTTGAAGGAAAACTTTAAAGGAATAAGTTTAAAAGCAGATATGTTGAGAACCTAACTATGTTGATGTACAGATATATACCAAATATTTAGAAAGGAGTATGGAAGATGGAAACAAATTTGCAAGAAATTCAGTTCTACATTATATTTATAAGGAGAGCTGATCACTCTGTACATTTCTGTGCAACTCTCTAGCAATTTGTCATTATTTCAAAAGTTTTAAGAAAACAAGGTAGGCTGTTATTTTCTTTATATAAAACTTACCTTGAAGGTCAGAAACTTCCTCAATGACAGTGTATGCCAAGACAACACTACAACATATAACGGGAGAGTTCAAGCTACTGAATAGGTTGTGAAGAAAGAAGGCTTTAACTCATGCAAAGAAATTACAGGAAAGTCAGAAAAATGTCTATAAGACATGTAGACCAATAGTACCAAGTAGAAGACACAGAGACAAACCCACATAAACACAGTTATCTCATATTAGACAAAGAACCATATATACATTGGAGAAAAGATAGCCTCTTTAACAAATGGTGCTAGAAAAACTGGAAATCCATATGTAGCAAAATGAAGTTATACACCTATTTCTTACCCTGAACAAAAATCAGCTTAAAGTGGATCAAGGATCTAGGCATTAGAACAGAGACCTTGTGTCTACTAGAAGAAAACTTAGGCCCAACTCTCCATCATGTCAGCTTAGGAACTGAACTCCTCAACAAGATACCTAAAGTTCAAGAAGTAAAATCAACAATCAACAACTGTGGTGGTATCAAACAAAAAATCATCTTTGCAGCAAAAGAAACAATTAAAAACATGAAGAGAAAGCCTACAGAATGGGAAAAAATTGTTGCTACCTGCATCTCAAATAGAGTATTAATCTCCAAAATATATAAATAACTCAAAAAAGTTAACACCACAGCAAAACAAAATTCTAGATAGGGAAGAGGGGTGTGAGGGAAAGGGAGGAGGCAGGGGATTAGCAAGGATGGTGGAATGTGATGGACATCATTATCCAAAATACATGTATGATGACATGAATTGGGTGTCAACCTACTTTATATACAAAGATATGAAAAACTGTGGTATATATGTGTAATAAGAATTATAATGTAAAAAAAACAGAGTACATATAAAAAGACATGAATTGGCGTGAACATACTTTATATACAAAGACATGAAAAATTGTGCTCCATATGTATAATAAGAATTGTAATGCATTCTGCTGTGATGTATTTTAAAAAATAAAATCAATTTAATAAAAAAACAAAACAAGAAAACAACAAACAAACAAACAAAAAAGAGAATAAAATCATGGCATTTGCAGGTAAATGAATGGCATTGGAGAAAATAATGCTAAGTGAAGTTAGTCCCCAAAAAACAAATGCCAAATATTATCTCTGATATAAGGTGACTGACCCATAATGGGGTAGGGAGGGGAGCATGGGAGGAATAGATGAACTCTAGATAGGGCAGAGGGGTGGGAGGGGAAGGGAGGGTGCAAGGGGTTAGCAATGATGGTGGAATGTGATAGACATCATAATCCAAAGCACACATATGAAGACATGAATTAGTGTGAACATACTTTATATACAAACAGAGATATGAAAAAATGCTCTATATGTGTAATAAGAATTGTAATGAGTTCCACTGTCATGTATTAAAAAAATGAAATCAATAAACAAAACAAAAGAAAAAAAACAAACAAAAACAAAAACAAATAACCCTGGACAACAGTACTTTCCAGCTGTTCCTGACTACTTTCCTCTGGAGTGATTCCTTCCCAGACCATAGCTTATCGGCCTGAGTTGGAAAATGACTAGTGTAACCTCAATAAATACATCAAAGGTGCCACAAGTCATGAGTACACACCAACCAAAGATAAGGAAGTCAACAAAAATGACATCAGAGTTCCTGCACCCAAGATTGAACTTCTGCCCTACTACTCCACTGTGACATTGATAGAGAAGACCACCCAAGTGGAAGACCCCTGGGAGTGGCCTTCACTCCAGGATACTATAATCAAGTGGTTAGAGAGAGGCACCAAATGGAAAATCCCCTGTGTCTTCCAAGAAATTGGGAAATTCACTCTGCTCTTGGGATTCTTCTATTTGTTTGTGTGCTCCTTGGAGGTCCTCAGAGTGCCTTCTAGCTGGTTGGAAGAAAGATGGCCAGGCAATTCTTCAGAAACAATTCCATCATGTCCAACCCTGTGGTGGAACTGGTAATCCGGGTGCTGGCTGCAGCATCATGTCAGCATATCACTGTCAGGATAGTAGCCTCCTCACTGTTGACTGTGTGGGCTGCCATTCTTATTGTCATGGGGATCAACATTGGGATCTCCATCACCAATACCATCAAGGCAGTCATGCCTGTAGGATTCCAGAGTGAGTTCAGAAGGGCTTTCACAAGCCACCATCTATGACTCCTTCAATTTGCTGTCTATACTGGTGATTTTGCACCTAGAGGCTGTCACCCACTACCTAAAGATTTTGACCAACTTGGTGGTGGACACCTTACACTTATGAAATGGAGAAGATCCCCAGCACTTCTCAAAGTCTTCCCAGATACTTACACTAAGCTCATTGTTCAGCTGGACTAAACCTCATCCAGCAAATTGAATGAATGGTAAACTAGCCAAAAACAAGAATCTGATCAAGATTTGGTGCAAAACTTTTAAAAACAGGATTCAGATGAATGTCTCTGTCCTCTGGGCTGATAACTGCACTTCCCCTTTCCTTTGTTGGAGGGATGACATCTATACCTGGACCATCAAAAATGGGACCTACAAAGAAAACACTGCCAACACATCTTTGTGAATTTCAACCTCCCATATCTTGCTGTGGGCCTCATCCTACTGGTTCTCTGTGGCTGCCTGATCATGAGTGTCAAGCTCCTGAGCTTCATGCTGAAGGGGCATATTGCAGTTGTCATCAAGAAAACCCTCAACACTGATTTCCCCCTTTCCCTTTGCCTGGGTAACAGGCTACCTGGCCATCCTCCTCGGGGCAGGCATGATCTTCATTATGCAGAGCAGCTCTGGATTCTTGTCTGTCTTGACCCCATTGATCAGTATTGGCGTGATAACTATTTAGAGGACTCTGGCCTCCACAATTGACCAACACAGCCATCCCTGGCCACCTTAGTCAGCCCAAACAACACTCTCAAGAGTTCCATCCAGATCACACTGTGACACTTTTTCTTCAGCATCAGCATGATCTTACTTTGGTACCCAATATAGTTCACCCACCTGCCAATCCAACTGGCCAAGGGGCTGGGCAACATCTCCACCAAATACTGCTGGTTTGCTGTGGTCTACCTGATTTTCTTCCTCTTCCTGACCCCGCTAATAGTCTATAGCCTCTCACTGGCTGGTTGGCTGGTTCTGGTGAGTGTGGGGATGCCCATCATACTCCTACTATGAGTGGTCTGCCTCTGGCTGCTACAGTCCCACTGCCTACTTGTACTGCCCATGAGGCTCCGCAATTGGAATTCCCTGTCCTTGTGGATGCATTCCCTGAAGCCTTGGGAACACCTCATCTCCCTGGCCATCAGCTGCCAACAGAGGTATTGCTGTTGATATTGAGGTGAGTGCTGCCAGGTGTGCTGCCAAATATGCAGGGCTGCAGCGAGTTCTGGATGACCTGGACTAGGATGGGCAGGGCATCCCCATCAAGGCCCCCAAGACCTTCGATAACACAGCCATGAGCAAAGAGGCCAGGATGAGTTTGAGGCCAAGCCAATGTCCCCAAGCGCTAAAGCCGTTTCCAATAGCATGGCCTTCTGGCGACTGCCCCGAGTTTGGGGAGGACCTCAGATCCTGCATGGTTCACCCTTCCTGCTTCTCCACACCTTCTACTGTCTCACAGGGATTTGTTCCCCAATGGGAAATAGTTGGCTTCAGTCCTAGCTCTCCTTCCCTTTACATAGGATGTAAGCTTGCAGAGCAGTTTCATGTCAGCCCCTGTGCCCTTGGTTCCCCCTCCCAGAAGGCACAGGGCAACACTGAAGGTCAAGTGGGAAATGGAGCTGACTAGACAGGTAATCACATCCACTCCTGCACACAGGTGCAATAGGATCTACTTTCAGATTGAACCCACTCTTCAGAAGGAAAAGGCCCCCAGGAGGGTTTATGGAAGGTTCGTGAAGGTACCTAAGTAACAGTGTGTATATACACATGTACAAAACTGTACTCAGTTGTGATAAAGCCCAGGTGCCTCTTTCTTAGCAAAGACTGACTTCCCTTGTCCCCACAGGCATCCCTACCCCAGAACAGCCCTATTGAGGGCAAATACCCATTGTTGGAGACTTGGATAAGACTATGGGTCATGGATTCCCATTTCTCAGTACTCCCCTACCCCCTGTCAGAAGTTCCTTACTTGGGCAGGTGTGGATGGTTCAAGCAGTTTACCTGCAGTGTCTTCATCCTCAAGTTTATAGGGAGCCACACCTGAGTTACAGAGAAAGGGTCAGGATACATTTGGCTCACTTAAAGAAAGCAGGGAGGGGAGACAGAGAGAGAGAGAGAGAGAGAGAGAGAGAGAGAGAGAGAGAGAGAGAGAGAGAGAGATTGACTTTGATTCTGTTCCTGAAGACCTGGGCTGATGGAGAGAGGGTCAGAGCAGGGAATGGTTAGCATTTGGGGAGATTTTGATCTGCCAGGGGACCTCAGGCTAATTAGAAGTCAAATTGACAAGCATTGATACTACATTCTTGGCCAGATAGAAATTAGTTCTTGTTGGAAATTAGCATATGCAAGTCCTCTAAGCTCACCACTGCCACTGCTGCCACCTCCAATGCCAGGAATCCCCTGCTCTTGGGACAGGCCTGTTCCCTCTGCTTCCAGAATGATGACTTTCTTGGCAGTGCTCAAATTCCATCCATCCATCCTCTCACCCACACATGGATCCACTGTAGTCTCTTTCCAAACATTTCCCACGGATAACATCTGATTTCCCACCCTCTCCATGCCTGCCAAGCTCCAAACTTTTTTAGAAGGAGGAAACCTGAGTGCAGCTAGACTTCCCCAGGAACCACGACTGTGTGACTGAGGGGAAAGAAGTGTGAACCCCATGTCCCAGGTGCCTTCTTTTGGCCTTCCAGAGCCCCCTGTTTTATCTACACCACTTGTGCTCAAAACAACAATCACAATTATCCCCTGGCAGGTGAGCTTCAGCCTTTTCTGGGACTGAGGAGTCAGTTTAGCTGTGCTCCAAGACCTTGTCCTCCCCCATCTCAGCATCTCTGTCTTAGCAGTTCGGGATACCAAGATGAGCCCTCTCTGACATTCCTCCCCTGCATGTAGATAAAGAGAGCCATTTATGCTTTATATTTATAGTCACTCACCTGTAGAACATTTTCCATAAGTCATATAGTAAATAGTCTCTGATTTCTTTTATAGTGTCTCATTTGGAAATGCGGCAGGGTTCTAGGAAACATAAAGCACAAAAGACCACCTTTTTATATTTTGTAATACTGCCTTCAACCATGGCTCCATGGCCCCACCACCTTACACACTGTAAACATACAAGTTAAACCTGGGCAGTGGCCATGGCTGTCAATGCATTCTGATTTTTAAAAATGGAATGCTTGTACCTGAATTGATGGCATTTTTTTCTTAAATTTTTTGCTGGCTATGGGAAGGGAGAAATAAAACAGATGATCAAACAAACCTACCATCCCCCAAAACAAACAAACAAACAAACAACCCAACCAATAAATGGGCAAAGGAACTGAATAGGCACTTCACAGAAGAAGGAATATAATTGATTAATAAATATATAAAAAAGTTCTACATCTCTAGCAAGTAGAGAAATGCAAACTAAAACAAAACTGATATTTCATCTCATTCCGGTCAGAATGGCAATTATCAAGAACACAAGTAATGATAAATGTTGGCGAGGATGTGGGGGAAAGGTACACTCATACATTGCTGGTGGGACTGCAAATTGATATAACTCTAGAAAGCAGTATGAATATACCTCAGAAAGCTTGGAATGGAACTCCCATTTGACCCAGATATTCCACTCCTGGGCATATTTGAAGTACTTACAATCAGCATACTGTAGTGACACAGCCACATCAATGTTTATAGGAGCACAATTCACAATAGCCAAGATATGGAACCAACCTAGATGCCCTTCAACAGATGAATGGATAAACAAAATGTGGTATATATACATAATGGAATATCACTCATCCTTAAAGAAGAATGAAATGATGGCATTTGGTCATAAAGAATGAAACTTGAGACTATTATGCTACGTGAAATAAGCCAATCCTGAAAAACCAAAGGCTGAATGTTCTTTCTGATAAGTGGGTGCTAACACATAATAAGGGGGCAATGGGCAGGGGAATAGCAGTTCATTGAATTGGACAAAAGGGAATGAAGGGAAGGGAAAGAGGATGGGAATAGAAAAGACAGTAGAATGAATAGGACATAACTTTTCTATGTTCATATGTGAATAAACAACCAATGTAACTCTCCATCATGTACAACCACATAAATGGAAAGTTTTACTTCATTATGTATAATATGTCAAAATATACTCTACTGTTATGTACATCTGAAAAGAACAAGTAAAAAAAATGAACATTAATTTGTTAAAGAAAAGAAAAAGCTCTGTAAGAAAATGTGATTCAAATAAAAATTTTATACTTATGCCATACTGAAGTCATACACATATTGTTGTGCCTGTTTCAGATAGATTTTGAGAAAATAAACATTTTGGATTGAGGTCATCACAAAAAAATTATCTGGAAATTTCTTCCTGCGTACAACATAAATAATAATAACTACATTATTAACAATGTTCAAATAAATTAGAGTAACATGAAGTAAAATAGTACAGTCCCAATAAAAGGAGACAGTCTCCATGAAGTTTAAAAGCACAGAAATAATCTGGGGATGCAATGGTGAGGCACTTAGGAGGTAGATCCTTTAAGGGAGCAGGGATCAAAAGAACTGGCGAGTGACAGAGGTCCACAGCAGGCATGACAACTTCAACCAAGGAGGCCGAAATAAGTTGAGACTTCTGCCTGGGGCTACAGTATATAAAAATCATCATGCCACTGGTTACAGGGGAAATCATTGCAGACAAGACTTGGGTCAAGTCCCTCTTTGGTTGAATAACTAGAATTGGATTATCACCAAATTTACTGAAATAGAAGCATTTAGCCATTGACAAAATATCTGAGTGTAGATTGGGAGTCCGCTGGGAATGCTCACAAAGTCTCTGATGAGAATGAGTAGGTGAAGATGACAGAGTAGAAGATTTTCTAAGAAAATATTCCCACAAAATTAGACCCTATCCTTTAAATTCAAGCCTCCCCACTGCTCCCCAAAATACTAAAACAGATACCGAAATTTATCAGCAATTATGATATACTAGACTTAATTCAAAATGACAAAAATAAATTAAACACTTAAACTCTAAAATGAAGAAATAATAGGCATGGGAACAAAATAAGATATAAAATAAATATCTATACATGAGAAATGCACAGACATCTGTTTGCAGTGCTGAGTTCAATAGACACCATACTTTTTTTTTTTTTTTTTTAACATGAGTCTGGGTAGAACATGCAAAACAGATGAATACAAACTGGGTCACATGGGATGTTGTTCTGATTACAAGGAGTTGGGATAGATTTTTTTTAATTACAACACAACAATATATTTTAATACTTAAAAAAATATTTAATATTTGTGGATTAAACAGGAAAATTACAGAATATTTAAAACTGAATGCCCATCCTAGTGGATGCCCAAAGGATTTTGTCACTGTTATGCATTGCCTGGCCTCCCAGGCTTTACTTTACGATCTTAATGGACACCTCAAGACCCTGTAACTCTTGCTTTCTATATGCATACAAAATAAGCACCACGTGGAAGAGGCCAGGGTTCGCCACCAGTGGAAGCAGAAGCTGGGCTCACTTAAGACATAGGTGTGGCAACCTTTGAGAGCTGGAATAACAGGAAAGAAACCCTTGGGAAATAATTCCCTAGGTAAATCTGGGCCAGCAGTTTTCTCGGGGACTTTTCTCAAAACTCTCTTATGAATGAGTTTACACTTTTACACTCTTGATCCTGGAATGGGTGGAATATGGGCAGTTCCTTAGAAGTCCCCAAAACATCTTTCTTATTATCCCCACGCTAATTACTTGCCTTTTAAAATACTGACCCTGATCTCTTCAGCATCTACACCTTCTTCGCTTCCAAATTTATACTTTCTGCTTTCCTTACCAAACTGCAAGTTTTAAAAATCTTTGTGCTTTGATTTTTGCTCTGTTCTCCTTATCAGTCTGGCTAACACAAGCAACAATGCCTACAGCAAACCGTGCACACTGTACTATTTTGAAATTTCACCTCCACCAGATTAATTATTCTGTCACCTTTAAACTCAGCCTCAAAGTTTCAGGGAATGGACAAAACATAGGAAATTTCCTTGCCAGAATGTAACATGATTGCATTCTAGTCCAATTCCCAATAGAGTCCTCATTTCCATTAGAAATCACTTCAGCACAGTCTTTACTCTTGCATTCCTATCATTATCAAAGAAATAATGCTATTTCTTGGTATCAATTTTCTGTCAGTTTTCTGTTGTTGTGACAAAATACCTGAGGAAAATTATTTTAAAGGAATAAATTATTTGGCTCAGAATTTCAGAGTCTTCAGTCTATGATCACTTGGCCCTATCAATTGGTGCCTCTGAAAAGGCAGAACATCATGGTGGGTACTGTGTGGTAGTAGAAAGAAGCTCACCTTAGGGTTGTCAGAGAGAGAGAGAGAGAGAGAGAGAGAGAGAGAGAGAGAGAGAGAGAGAGAATGAATATGAATGAATATGAATATGTGCCAAATAAAAAATATACTCTTTAAGGACATGGCTCTAATGACCTGTTTCCTCTAACTCGACCCTATCTTCTGAAGTTTCCACCATCTTCCAATGAACCATCAAGCTATGAATCCATCAATGGATGAATCCATTTATGAGCTTACAGTCCTCATGATCCCATCAGCTACTGCCACAGTCTGGCTGGGCACCAAATAACCGGCAGGTCACGAGCCACTTGTAGGTTCAAACAGAAACTACTTTATTGCCAGAACCCCATGGGAACTCACCCGGAACTCAACCAAAACTCCGCAAGAACCAACTGGAACTCAACGGGAATTCTACGAGAACTCAACAGGAACTCAACGGGAACTCAAAAGTAGCGGGCACCTGAGGTAGCAGGAGCCGCCTTATTGCCAGACAGCAGAGATTTATATACACAACTGAATACACAGCTTGTTTCAATTTAGCATTATCCAGTTACAACAATCAGTCATTATCTTAATAATTATACACAGCTTAACTTAATTATCATCATCTTAATGGCTTGCTGGTGTTACTTCGCAACCACTCCTTCTGGCAAAATGCCAGGTGCCATCTTGACTTGGTTGTGGCTCTCAACATCTCCCCCCTTCTGTTTAATTAAACAACAAGTATGTGGATTAGGGACCGTGCCTGTTTTAGGTTGTCCAATACTACATATGGTCCTTACCCATCATCTGATGAGCGGACCTCAAGGCATCAGCCTCCTGTCTTAGGTTGGTACCATTGCAATTGGATCTTACCCATCATTGGTTACCAGCCCAGCATTTAGCCATACTTGTGGATAGTGGTTTTTACACAAACACCATAACCAACCTGCTACAAGCAGAAAGGGGAGGATACAAAATGCCATGATATCAAGCCATTGATTGCTCCAAGTGAGAAACCCCTGGAAAAACTGTACCACAGATGACACCATCAGCAAAGATACCCTGGTACTACCAAATAAATTAAATACAGAATCTTTAAACATCACAAAAGCTTGTAATACTGCATTAAGCTCTACCTTTTGAGCTGATTGTTTGGGTATTAAAAATGTAAAAGTTTGATCAGGGGTAACTACTGCTGCTGTACCATTATTTGACCCATCAGTGAATATATTTGGAGCATTCATGATAGGTGTTTTTCTTGTCATTTTTGGAAAAACTACAGGATTCGAAGACAAAAAAGACAACAAAGGATTAGATGGTAAGTGGTTATCAAATGAAACATTAGATTTGCACATGATTATTGCCCAAGTATTTAACTCATTAGCTAACTCATCAATTTGATCCATAATATATGGAGTAATAATTTTATTGGGAGAAATTCCAAACACCCCCTTTGCTGCTTTATTCCTTTGAGTATTAATTGTCCTACAGCTTCAGGATACCTAGTAAGAATAGTGTTAGGAGAATAAGATAATTGTATCCATAATAATGGAACTTCTTGCCAAAATACTCCTGTAGGAATATTTTTGTTGGTAGTACAATAAATAATAAAGGCAAACTTATATCAATTCTATCCAAATGCATATTTTCCATATATGTTTCAATGATTTTTAATGTCTTTTTAAATGTAAAAGTTTGATCAGGGTTAATTACTGCTGCTGTATCATTATTTGACCCATCAGTGAATATATTTGGAGCATTCATGATAGGTGTTTTTCTTGTCATTTTTGGAAAAACTACAGGATGCAAAAACCAAAAAGACTGAACAAAGGATTAGATGGTAAGTGGATATCAAATGAAACATTCTTGACATGTGTAGCCATGGTCTATCTCTATCTCTTCCTCAGGGGCAAACAACTTCAAACCTTGAGCCAACCACTTTCCCCAGTTTGCCTGAGAAAGTTCTAGGGACAGGCAGCTTGAAACAAAAACAAAACAAATCAAAACAAGAACACATTGTTTTTTGAAATGGTCACCCATTCTCTTGCCCTGCTCTCAGGGGCGAGCAGTTTCACTTACCCCCAAGCTTGAGGCGTTCCCTGTACAGGCCACCAAATGCCGCAGTCTGGCTGGGCTCCAAATAACCAGCAGGTTAGGAGTCACTTGTAGGTTCAAACACGAACTACTTTATTGCCTCACCCGGAACTCAACCGAAACTCCGCAAGAACCAACGGGAACTCAACGGAACTCAAAATTAGTGGGCACCCGAGGTAGCAGGAGCTGCCTTATTGCCAGACAGCAGAGGTTTATATACACAACTGAATACACAGCTTGTTTCTATTTAGCATCATCCAGTTAAAGCAATCAGTCATTATCTTAATAATTATACACAGCTTAATTATCATCATCTTAATGGCTCGCTGGCATTACTTCTCAACCACTTCTTCTGGCAAAATGCCAGGCGCCATGTTGACTTGGTTGTGGCTCTCAACAAGCTAACAATGACAACACCCATGAACACTGATGCATTTGGAACCAAGTCTTCAACACAAAAGCTTTTAAGGAACACTTAAGATCCCAATCATAACAAGAGGCATGCAGGCATTGTTCCTTACTGTTGAATTGGTGCAGGCACTAAGGTGAAAAGCTTGTAAATTCAAATCCCTTCTCCTCCAGTTACCCTTCCTTGAACACCTACTGTGTGTCCTTGTGTTAACCATGAAGAGCACACAAACCAATGAAATGTAGTGAATTTCTTCTCTATGACAAAACAGAGAAAGATTTCAGCCTTGAAACCAATGAATTAATTAAGTGAGTCATATCATGGATCAGTATGTGACAGAGTGACATTCAATTATTAATTCACTTTATTCTCCTTTCCTTTCTTTCTCCCCACCACAGTCTCTGGAAACTCAGCTCCTCGAATGCCAAGAGATGCTCTGAGGAAGCTTCTCCTGTTGTCTTGAACAGGAAATGCTAATTCTATTTTGGCTCTCTTGCATGATTACTTCTCTACCTCTCAAACTCTGAAGGGCTTCTAGGGCATTTTTGACTTTCAGAGCCTGTCTTCCATTTTCACATCTTCTTATTTAATCTGTGGTGAATCCTGAGCAGTTTTCTCAGGATGATCTTCCAGTTCACTAATACTCCCTTTGGCTTTATCCAGTCTACTCTGTTGTCCCTTATGCTCTTAAGATTTCGCTTAGTGTTTATTCAGCCTGATTCTGGAGTATCCTTTGTCCTTTCCTTACATAGGAAGTAGAAAAAGCTTTTCTGGGTCAGAACCAAGTCATGTTCAAGAGGACAAAAACATCCAACTGACTGGGTGCTTTAGGAAAAAAATCCTCTGTTGACTGTTTAGTATTTGAACCAGTGATATTTAGGGGAGCCAGAAGCTGATGTACTTGTTGGAGAAATGGACTAAATTACTAAATATATCTAATCAACCTGTCTCCATATGCATGTTCATTGAAACCACAAGTACATACCTAGGTGGTAAGTAACTCAACACACGTGTCAGTGTGACACACGTACCATGTTTGGAGGGAGTGAAGACTTTGAAACTAGGTTATGAGGAAAGAAACTTAGCAGAGTGACTCAACCTCTCCTACCTTCAGTATCCTCATCTGCAAAATGGAAATCAGAATACTCAGCTCTCAGTCTGATCTTGATCTAGTCCATAGGGGGCTATCCATTTGCTTCTGCTTCATCACTGGGATCACACATATAGGCCTTCTTATCCTTCCAACCCTCTGCCTAGAAAATTCTTTCCAAGATCCTACAAGGGCTGGGTGCTCTTCTTCAGTTAGTTTTTATATAAATAAAATTGGGTCATATTTTCTCTTCCTTCTACTACTGCCTGTCTTTATATTGGAGTGTTTAATGTATTGTCACTTAAAGCAATTCTTAATAAGGGAGGAGTGCCTTCTGTCATTTTGTTGCTTGTTTCCTATAGGTCTGTCAGCTTTTTTGAACCTCAATTCCTGCATCATTAAGTCCTTTCCTATTTATTTATTTTTGGTAAAACATTTGAATTCCCATTGCTTTCTTTGGGGGTATGTATTATAGCTATTACTTAATAGTTTTCATGGGTGTTACATGTAACATGTGAAAGTGATACCACTCTGATATGAATCTAGAGTAGTCTAATTTTAATAATGTACAAAATACTTATTATATACAGCTCCAATTCTATCCCTCCTTAGTTACTGAGGTCACATATTTACATGTGTATGCATTGTTTGTTTAATAATATGGACTAATTAGATATTATTTTTCTAAATTAGTTTCTTAAATAATATAGACTATCATGAATACTAGTTTTAAAAATTTTCATGAATTTCTCTTTCCAGAGATCTTTCTGTCTTTATCCAACTCTGAATTTTTTCCCAGTGTTCTGAAGCTTAACCTGAAGAACTCCCTTCACACAAGACACATCTAGTAGTGACCAACTCCCTCAACACTTATTTACCTGCTACTATGGTTTGAATATGTGTGTCCCTCCAAAATTCCTCTTAAAACTTGAACCCTAATGCAGCAGTATTAAGAGATGAGGTCTTTAGGAGATAGGTCATGAGGTAGCCTCTTAAGTCATGAGTCTTCAACCTCCTGGAAGGATGTGTGTCTTTAACAAGATGGCTTTTCTAGCATGCACAAGGCACTGATTCAGTACACACACACACAAACAAACAAACACACACAAACACACACACAGAAGCAAGAGGACCAATGTTTGAGGCCAGCCTGGACAACTTAGTAAGATCTGTGTCGAAATAAAGTCAAAAGGGCTAGAAATGTAGCTCAGTGGTAATGTGCTTACCTATCACATGTGAGGTTCTGGCTTCAACAGCCAGTACAAGATGAAAGAGAAATAGAAAGAGAGAAAGGAAGGAAGGAAGGAAGGGAGAGAAGGAAGGAGAGAGGGAGGGAGAAAAGAACAGAACAGAATTTGAAGGAGTTAGATTCTAGATTCTTCTGCTATTTTCAACATGTGAGGACACAGCGATAAATTGCCATGATAGAAGAAGAAAGAGTAGGCAAGCCTTCTTCACACTCTGAATCTCCTTGCATATTGTCCTACTTCAGAACTATGAGAAGTCAATTCCTGCTGTGAAAAATTGCCCAGCCTAAGGTGTTTTAAAACAACAGCATTAAGGAACTGGGTTATCTAGGAATGCCTCCATTTCTCTCTCCTATGGGAAGGACACTTTTGCTGGCCATAGGATTCATGGATGACAGGCTGTCCTTCATCACTTTGAATATATCAACCAATTGCCTTTTGGGTTCCAAAATTTCTGATGAGAAATTTGATGAAAACCTTATGGGGAAATTTTGATAAAAGCCTCATTCCTCTTAGCTCCATGCATGTTAAAAAATGTCCTACAGTGTCTTAGTAACAGAGCATTTTGTTATAGTATCACAATGTGACTAAAATGTTATCATCTTTTTGACACCAACCTTTCTGAGTGGAAAGATAAAGGAATTGAATACTTTGAGTGGATATATGATGAAATCTTTTATTCCCCACGATCTTTAATTTTTAAGTTTTTATTTATTTTTATGTTATTGTTCTTTTTAGTTATACATGACTATAGAATGCATTTTGGCATATTATATATATATATGGAGTATGACTTTTTCTAATTAGGATGCTATTCTTGTGGTTGTATATGATACAGAGTTACCCTGTTTTTGTATTCAAATACAAGGTTAGGAAAGTTATGTTTGATTAATTCTCTGTCCTTACCATTCTCCTCCCCTTCCTTCCCTTGGCTTCCCTCTGTCTAATCCAATGGACTTCTATTTTTACCCTCCAGACCCTCCCTTGCTGTGGGTTAGCATCCACATATAGATGCTGAAATCTTTAAGAGCCAAAGTTATTACCGGTTTTCAGATTTTAAAAGGCCATTGAAGTGTCCTATGGATTTTTATTTCTGCACAAGTAAATATCATTCTTTATAGCCCACTGAAGCAAGTTTCTGGAGTCCTTTCTTATTATTAAGCTGGAAATAGTCCTGGAGGCCAAAAATGAGACAATTGTGGGTTATACTTAACCATGACTGGGCCAAGCTGTGACCTCACAAGAAACCAATTTGTTGGTGTTCTAACAACACCTCTGTAAGACCATGGCAGTGACTGGGCTTTTGTATGTAAGCACAGGGAGATCATGGTTGTAATCTGTGAGGCTCACAGATTATTAGCTTAATTGGTTGTTTGCTGGTTCTGGTTTTGGTCTTTAGATATTGGGTATTTGACTATTTTAAATATTGATTATTTTGTTTTTGTTTTGTTTGTTTATTGTTTATAATGGCATTCTTAGTTGGTGTTGCTACTTAGGATGTGTAGTGAGAGTAAAGCAAGTCCTCCTAGTGTATCTCATTTCTCTACTGAGCCACCCCATGGTGGGACATGAGTCTGTACTTTGTGAAAACAGCAAGGGCTAGAAGCAGGTGACTGGGAGGATTGCTGCCTGAATTCTGAAATTTTCTTGCTGTGTGCCATGTTGATTTCTGCTTACGCTAAAGATAGAGAAACAATGTGACTCCAATGAAAGAAAGGCAGACACAACCTAGACTTTGAAAAAAAAAGTTGTTCCAACGAAAGTGGTCAGCTGAGACACAGACAAAATCAAGAAGAATGACAGATCACACCATACCTCACTTATGTGGAACAGCTGCTGGACGGGGTCTGTGAACTGCTTTGGACTTCTCCACAGGAATGCATTAGAGCTGCCTAGGGACCAAGGGGCCACATTGACCCTCCTGGATGAAACATTAGAGACCGTTTTACCTGAGAGATGTCCCCTGGCCCTGCTCTTCTCTGTCATTTCTCTTTTCTGAGATCACAAAGATAGCTTTTAATAAATTTCTGTTTCTCACTAATCTTAAAGTAATATTGATGCTACCAAGATGAAAAGGTGTTGACAACTGTAATTAATTCTATATTGATATATTATTCTATATTGATATAATTATACTAATTACATTTCTTTTATGCTATTGACTGTACCACTAATACCCTGAAACAGCAACAGGCCCAAATGACTTTAAATGCACATTTTGATTGGTAAATGCCAAGGAAAATCAGATAGTTCTGGCCCAACAAAAGAAAATTATAGATAATTTCCATCTATGACAACAATTTTTTAAAAAATCTACATCAAATAATTATTTATAGATTAAACTACTTACACTAAATATATATTAAATATATTAGTCATGAACAATTAAAAATCATTCTAAGAATGAAAAGTATAGAATTATACTAAAATTCCTATCAATACAATCTATTGTATCACCTTAAAAGGTATAACATGTACTTTTCAGCAAATACATTAAAAATCCAATGCAATTTAACATTCATTCATGATTAAGGTAAACAAAACTGAACAAATCTTCTTAGCCATATCAGAATACAAGAAAAGAAAACCTTAATTTCTTATTATGATGAATATGTATCTACTATAAAAAGTTTACCACTAAAGTCAACTATATGGCATAGTGTTGTAGTCAGCATTGTAGTGAGATATATAAACTGGAAAAGAAGAAACAATCTCTTTTTTTATTTGAAGTTAATGTGAGCATCTTCATGGGAAACTAATCTTTTAATAATAATCAAACATGGGAATTCCATTGTGATTGTGGGAGACATTAGAAGCATTTGATAATTAGTACTTTATGAGATGCCATCTATAACAAATTGGATAGTATAATAAAATGCATTGCCTTCACACCTACCCCAAATTCCTTACAGAACCTTAAAATCTAACAGATGTTTAATACCTTAATTTTTTTCAAGGACATAAAAATTGACCTGAATAAATGGAGAGAACTACTGCATTTGGGGATAAGAAGACTCAGTATAGTAAAAATATCATTTTTAATGGTCAGAAAACCATTAAAAGTATTTGAAAAGCTAAGTTAATTGTGAAAAACCCAAGACTTTATGTGTTATTAAATATTATACACCCATATTAAGGAACACAATGCAGCAAGTTTAATTTTATCAATGGGAATAGATTAATAAAAAGTATTACAGCTGAGCTTGCAGGAGGCAGAGACAGTACCATGGCATGTGATAGAAGAGTTATCCAAAGACAGGGAGGAAGAATGGGCTGTTATTCAAATTGTGACAGAGCAACTGTCTTTTCTTGTATTCAGAGTGAAGAAACAGAAATGTGTGAGTGGGGCATAGGAGGTGATAACATTTGCCATAGTAAAAAGTAAAAGTTTCATAACTTGGCTGTTGTGAAATGCACTGCTGTAAACCCTGATGTGCCTGTATCATTATAGTGTTCTGATTTTAGTTCTTTTGGATAAATACTAAGGAGGGGGACCCACCCCACTTGCCAATTAAAAGATGAATGAATAAAGAAAATGTGGGGTATATACACAATGGAGTTTTACTCAATCATAAGGAAGAGTGAAATTATGGCATTTAGAGGTAAATGGATATAACTAAAGAATATCATGATAAGTGAAATATGGCTAGACTCAGAAAGTCAAGGTTCAAATATTTTCTCTCACATCTTGAAGCTAGACAAATGTAAGGGGAAAAAGTAAGAAAATCCCATGAAAATGGAAACAAGATCAATGGAGTAGAGGAGCGGGATTGAGAGGGAGTAAGGTTGGCAAAAGAAAGGAACTAAGGAACAGAATTGACCAAATTATGCTATGCACATATAGGAATGTACCATAGCAAATTTCATCTTTATGTATAGCTCTACAGAATCAATTAAAAAAAAAACAATAAATACATGTAAGTAAGACAGGTCATGTAGAAGAGAGGGAGGAGGAAAATGTAAGAAGCACTGGGGACTGAAATGGAGCAAGTTATATTCCATACATGCATAATTATGTAAAAACAAAATCCACTATTATGTATCACTATAATGAACAAATAAAAACATTTTTTAAAAAAGTAAACATGGCTAAAATCAAACAACTTTGCAAAAGTAAAAATATTTGGTTTTGATTGTGGAAATAGGGATGAGAAGGAATTCAGTCAACTGATGGCATAGTGTTGTAGTCAGCATTGTAGTGAGATGTGTAAACTGGAAAAGAAGAAACAATCTCTTTTTTTTTATTTGACGTTTCTGTGAGTGTCTTCATGGGAAACCAATCTTTCAATAAGAATCAAACAAGGGAATTCCATTGTGGTTGTGGGAGACATTAGAAGCATTTGATATTTAGCACTTTATGTGATTTTTATTTTTTTTATAATTTGAATTTCAGACTATATACATATTTTTTGAATATGAATATTAAATTAATAAGTTAAGAAAGAGGCTCTGTTGTCTATTTGGATTTTTAAATGACATTTAATTTCCTATAAATGTCATTTAGAAATGTCAATATACATTTTGATATCTAAAATTTCAGTAGCACTGAGCATATGACACAACTCATTAGAAAAAATACTGTTTAACCTGAATTTTTGTCAGATTACTTAATATTTAAAAAGTTAACAAAAATTACATATGTAAAATGAGAGATTAATTGTCACTTAAACCTTGGTTGATAATGGCTACAAATTTTGTCCCACACATTAAGAAACAATCCTATGTTACTATTAACAATCCAGAAATAATACTAGGGGTTGAGAGTCTATGTTTGATGGGCACTATCTTTTCAGCTTCCTGATTTCGTGTGGTCCACAAGCTGCGAATGACTTTACATTTATAAATGACTATATTGGTGCCTCTATAGTATTTTCAATTGTTGCCTCTTAGCCTACAAATTGCAAATATTTACAATCTGACTCTAGAGAAAATTTTGCCAAACTCTGGTCTACAGAATGATAAAGTGTGCATGAGTTTGGTCAATTAAGAGGAAAAAAAATATCAAAACTCATGTTTAACAAGATTTCCAACTGTTCTCAACAGTAGAGTTAATTACAAGTAGTTGATCCAGGTGTTCCAAGTAAGCATGATCTGTAATTTATCCCTGAAGGTCTGAACTAAGGAACTCTGTTACTCAAACTATGTTAAAAAATTGGACCATTACCAACTTAGTGAATGTATCAGCAAATTTATTTGGGGCAAGGACTAAATAGATTCCTTCAGAAGCAAAGTAAATATCTGCTCACTTGATACAAAGTCTATGTACTTGGCAAGTTCAGAAAATCAACTTTGCTAACACAGTTGTCATAAATGTTAACTTCAGGGAGCTTATTGATTCTGTTTTACTTGGCAAACATCAACTGTATAATGGTTAATAGTTAACATTTAAAGAATTATTAGCATTAAAATTCTGGCCTCTATAGTGCCATAAGCAATATTTCTGAAGGAACAACTCCAGTTCTATTGCAAATTTTTTAGCCATGGAATCTACAGAAAATATAATTTATTTTATTCACTAATTAAACCAAATCTGAGGAATATGATATAGAACTATATTGTTCAATATGACAGCTAATAGCCATGTGGCTATGTAAGTTAGAATTAACTAAAGTAAACTTAAATTTAAAAAAATAAATTGAAATAAATAAATTCTTCTGTTCCTCAATTGTACTAGCCATATTTCAAGTGCCAAGGTGGGTGGGGGTCACTATTTGGAACAGTAATGAGTTATAACATTTTCATCATTATGACAGAGCAGATACAGAAGATAAACTGAAGTTCAGACTGAACTTGATCATGTCTAGAAGCAGTGAAAAAGAAAAAAAAATGGAAAACAAACTTCTTTGACTTTATGAAATACATTTGATTTTCACTGTGAACTAGTGAATACAGTGTTTTTGTTTTGACAAGATAGCTTTGTTTATATTTAATTTGAGTATCTATGGTACATATGCATTGAAGATATCCAAAATGCCACCCTTTACTAGATTTTAATTCTTTGACCATACTCTCATTAGAGAACAAACCACAACCTGAGATATTCTAAGGCTAGATGATTTATGGTTTAGGAAGTAATTGAAGAAAGTTATATTGAATGTCTACCATGTGTAAGATACATTTTAGCTGATACTTCATACATTTTGGTTAATTAAATTTTTACAATAACTCTGAGAGTTTTCATACTGTTATTATAATCATGTAGATATGGCACCATGGGCTGGATTGAATTCCCCTAATATTCCACTGTTGAAGCCCTTACCCCCAGCACTTCAGAATGGGACTACATTGGGAGGTTGAGCCTTTAAACCTTTGATTAACATAAAATGAAGATGTTAGGGTTAACCTTAATCCAATATGACTGGTGTTCTTAACAAGCAAGGAAATTTTGACATACAGAGAGACAAGGAGGCACACTCACTGAGAAGAGACCATGTTAGGACACAGGGAAAAGGCTGCCATTTGGAAGTTAAGGAATCAGACCTCAGAAAAAGCTAAACCTATGAACATCTTGATGGCCGAGGCATATAATCTCCAGACCCATGGGGAAATATTATTCTGTTGTTAAAACCAGTCTGTGTGATTTTGTTATGAAGGTCCAAGAAAGCTAATGCCAATTGTAATGGTCCATTTTCATGAATTCATCAATATAAACGAATTGGTCACTTTATAATGAATAATTATCCATTTAACTCACACATTTATAGGCTGCAAGTAAAAACAGCACTATAAAGGCTCTAGTGAAAGACCATGGGCTACATCCTAACATGGCAGGAACTTTCATTTGTCTCCATGTCTATGTGGTCTCTCTCTCTCTCCTTTCAAAACCACCAGGATTCAGTCATGTGGGCTCCACCTTATTCACCTAACCTATTTTAATTACTTTCCAAAGGCCTCACCTAAAAATGCCATAGTAGATTAAGTTTTTTCCCTGTTAATATCATTAACATATCACTTTGGGGATTAAATTTCTGCTTCAGTTAGGGGATGACAAATCATTTTTAAATAATAGCAGATAAAACTAAAGCTCAGAGTGTATGTCCTCTATCTTAGGTCAACCAACTCAGGTAGAAGGGGGAACATGACTCAAATTTAGATCTGTTTAAATAATTTTTTTATATTGCATCATGCAGACTTCCATATATAGTGGTAGTAATATCATCAGGTTATTATAAGTAACATTTTGCTAACAGTGAAAGGTTTGAGATATTCTCAAAGGAGATCATGACATTTTCTGTATAGAATTTAATCTGTTGAAGTTGAGTAATGGTGAAGGAATTGACAAAATATCCTGCCATCCAAGATCCATTCTGTATTGTGGGTCTGAGGTTCAGCCTTTCCTCTAATGTCTCTTGGCCATGCAGACTCCTTTTTCGCTTTATTTTATATTATGGGATTTCTTGTCAGTGAATAAAAGGAACAACTAGTTTTTAACCATTATTATATCTGGCTTTATTTCATTAAAATGCAGAAGCATAGCCCATATCTTCTCTATGATCTGGACCACAATTTTTACCTGCTAGTTTTCAATCCCCAAAAGCAGTCACTCTGTCCATAGTCTAAGTTGAGAAGCAATTACCAATAGGAGATTTTTTTTTTATTACCGCTCATCTAACCTTTACTATGTAAGAAAAACTCAGCTCTAATATCTTTTTTTCTTTTGCAATATTTCTTGGGCTTGTAGAAAAGTCCTGGAGCTGAGTCTACTTTTGTGGGTGTCAGCATTTTCAGAAAAATGACTCACTTTCAAAGAGAATGACATTCTGAGTCCACAGCCTCATAATGTTAAGGTGAAGAAAATGAGTAAGGAAAGATCTCTTATATCTATAATGAATTTCAAAAGGCATATGATAAAAAAGAAAGAATTTTATGCACTTATTACATAAGCTTACATTTTTCCATTTGAGTACATAATCAAAATAATGAAGGTGAAACCTTCTATTAGAAAATGATACATTCTTTAAATTGAAACACTGAACTGCATCTGACTATAAAAACAGAACGTCCTAATGAAGCTAAAGTCGTGAGATTAATTGCTCTCTTATATTCATTTTTAATGAAGAGTAACAATTGACTTGACAGGCTAATTATTATAACATCCTGGGTCCACAGTATGTAATAAAAGTTATAATGTACCAGTCAATCAAAATCTTTCACTTCTGTTACTGTGCTTGAAATCCTCAACTTCTTTGTTTGTCATGTTAACTGGATGACATATGGAAATTACAAAAGGTGTTATCCTCAAGAGAGAAGAGAAACATGAAATATTCAGCACATATTTCTATTGTAATTGGTATGAAGTGGCTTTGGGTACACTGAGCATGCATGCTTTCCAATTTTATAATTATTATTATCACCATGAAGCATAATGAAATGGAAATTTTGATAAGATGCACTAAGATGCATTAAATCTTAGTGCATTCTTATTTTTTGCATAGTATAGGTTCTTATAGAATGGAAGGAGATTAAATTTAAAATACCAGCATTTAATGAAAGGTATACAGATACTATGATATGTAGAAGTCATTTCTGATGTTGCTGAATTGTCTTAATATAAATTAAGTTGCTCTATGCTCTCTTTACAAAACATAGAGAAGATGTTTTCTAGGGAATTTCCTGCTTTAAGAGCATGTGTTTGTAATTTGTTACCTGACTGTGTATGATTCTTATTTCACTTGTATTTCCATTTTCTAATGTACTTGCCCAATTGTGTTTGTACAGCACCTTCACATTTATATTAAGAGCTCCTGTGAACAAAACACAGAAAGGAAACTACAATGAAAAGAAGGAACATAGTAAAATCAGTCCAGCAGTCCAGCATCCAAAAAGGTGGAAATTGAAAATCCTGTTTAGCAATATAGTATGGATAAAAAAATAATAAAAAATCTAAGATGCTAATAAGGATCACTGTAGGAAAACAATGCTGATGCATTTTTAAGAGATGTTTCAGCATCATCCCAATTGTAAGAACAAATTTTGTGCATCTTCTAATCTAAGAGACTGTCCATTTCAGAGCTATCATGACCTATTTTACTGATGTAAAGTTTCTCATCATTTGGAAATTTTCTTTAATAATTATCAAAATAGCAGTTTTATCATATTTTGACAAAGGTATTGTATATTGTTATTGATCATATATAAAAATTAAAATATAAAAAACTAATTGAACTAATAATTCCTATATTTTTTGCTATTCAAGTTTTCTGAAGCATTATTTGACTTGACTTAAATAATATTTATATTTTCTGCACAATATTGTCCTCTGGGATATCAAGAGAATTGATAATACAGCATTTTTTTACGTGTTTTCTATTGTCTCCTAAGCTGCTGGCAACTCTTAATATGTTGGTACTGTTGCTTTCTTCTCACTAAAGCATGTCAGCAGAAGGTTATCAGATGACAAATAGAATTCATAGCTTCCTCAAATTTGTGAGTGGAGGATGTAGTCTGCTAAAATAACCAGAAAAAAGTAACAAAGTTTTTGCATATGTAGAGAATAACTACATCACACCTGTCTCCACACTAAGAGTAAAGTATGCCATTGCATTGGATGAAACAGCCCAATTTTAAATATATTAAAATATGAATAGCAATATCTCTTAAAATTAAATGTATATATTAGTTTCCACTAGGTTATTCCATATCAATTTGACTTCTAAGACATCCATATTCTAGAAAGACACACATAATGGAAATTTTTGGTAATCTATTTTACTTATGACTGAAATTTCTACTTAAATAAAGAAGTGAAAAAAATGATGGGCTCTGTCCTTGGGCACTGTGTAAGATGTCACTTACTGCAGCTTATGCAGTTCAAGTCAGTTTCCTACAGGGAAAGAATATGCTTATGCTTTCAAATTTGGGCTCTTTTAATTGATCTTTCCAATCAATATACTACCTGAAAATGAACAAATCACATTACTGGTTATGTATCATTATGTTTTCGTCAGCTTTATTGACACTGTGATCAGAAGACCTGAAAAGAACAATGTAGAGGAAGAAAGGTTTATTTCTGCTCATTGTTTCAGACGTTCAGTCCATAGTTAGCTGGGCCCCAGGTGAGGTAACACATCATGGCAGAAGGGCTTGGAAGCGGAAAGCAGTTCAGAACATGGTAACAAGGAAGGAGAGGATTCTGTGACCAGGGACAAAATACAAGCTCCCAAAGTATTTCCCCAGTGACCCACCTCCTCCAGCCATACTCACTCACCTAAAATTACCAATCCAGTTAATCCATATCAGTAGATTAGTGCACTGATCCAGATAAGGTTCCTACAACCGAACTATCACATTTGAATATCCCTGCATGGTCTCACCTTAACTTTTAGGGGACACCTCACATCCAAACCATTACAAACTAGGTATCCACTAAATAAAGCAAAAATTTCAAAATAAGAATGGAAAATAAATTTGTTTGATTCTGGTCCTGTAACACTAATCCTTCATTAGTGTATTGCTAAAACCACACCAATAATAAAATGATGTCAATATCTCAAACTTAAGTCTTGAGCCTCCTTGTTTTCAACTTTTGCCCATGTGTGACTTTTTGTAGACCCTTGAGGGGAAAACACTCTCAGTTTACAATACATCTTATTTTGAGGTCTTTCCAATATTAAATATATATATAAAAAACATTGATTTAATCCTGCTCTTGATACAGTGTTTCTTTTTAACTAGAGACTGGATTACCTATTTACTTTCAATTTCTCTCTCACTATGTCTCATCATTTGTCTTCTATATTTTGCCATATTGAGGTGATTTCTCTGTTTGCTTCAAGGGGTTAATTGACAGAGTCCTTTCCATTTCTTCTCTCCCATCCCACTGGCTAACCTCTGGATGTGTCTTCATTAAAGCATTTTATCTTTATCTTCTTCTTTATCTGTATTATTATTTGCTTACATTTGCATTCCATTTTGTGAAGGAAAGGGTAAATGTGGTCAAAATAAGACAAGATAATCTGTCTTTTTATTTGGGTTTTATGACTTGTGATGTGCCAGGAAACTGAAAGAAACTAAATGTAAATACCTACTGAAGCTCTGAGTTCTATGTTTTTCTTACTCTACTGAGAATTCCTCTAGTCAACTGAGGGGGCATTAGGTGTCAAGCCTTCTTTTAATTGTAGATGAATCGTCACTTCTTCAGTACATATAAATAGACATATAGATGTTTACATTTTATTTTCTTTCCACATTTCAGTGGATGTTCTCACACAGTCTCTAAAACGCGCTGGCTCCACTTGGAGTTCACTGCTGCACTACAAAACTCTTGATCTTGTCCCATAGTCAAAGATGTGAAAGGTGACATCTTTGATCTTCTGCTTGTGCTGACCTCTCTCTACCAGCAAGGAGTTTACTAGTTGGGAAAACTTCGCATCTTGCAAAGACTAAACCAAAGGGCAGTAAAGAAAATGTTGTTTCTGTGTAATTTCTTCCTTGTCACTGACTTTGAGAAAGTTCCCGCCCAGGTAAGAAGCAAGAAAAAACTAAATGATCAAAATATGCCCACTTGCTTTGAAATGTTGCCGCTGATAATAGAAAGTAGTCACTTTGGCTCTTTTTTTGTCCATTATTAATAAACTGTGTAGGCAAATATTTCATTTTCTTCCATTTTCACTAGGAGATAGATAACGTTGGTGAATAGAGGCTAAATCTTTCCTCATATTTATTCTTTTTTGCCTCATAGCTTGTATGAACCCCTACAATATTACATATTTCCTAAATAATTTTGGCTCTTTTTCTTTGATGAGACATAAGCAAATTCTCAAATGTCAATTACATTATCAACTACTACTGACCATCTACAGTGTGAATAGCATATGGTAGTGACCAGAGTTAAAAAAAATATGGTCCAAAAACCTTAATGAAACTCAGTCTAGCAAGCAAGACAAAAGCACAACCATATAATACTAATAAAATTTGATATAATTATCTTGTTGTAAGAATTAAAAAAAAGAAATAATTAATTTTGCCTAAAGAACAGAGAGTGGAATTTGGCCTTGAAGGGTGAATAATTATCAGCCAGAAAGAGCAGAATTTTATAGAAAGAATAGAAAACAGAAGGAAAAACAAAAACAAAACAAAACAACAACAACAACAACAACAAAACTCGAGAGTCTAAAAAAAAAAAAATGCTTGTTTCTTCCTGGTGTGGTGGCACATGCCTATAATTCCAGTGGTTTGGGAGGCTGAGGCAGGAGGGTCACAAGTTCAAAGCCAGCTTCAGCAATTTAGGGAGGCCCTGAGCAATTTGGTGAGACTCTGTCTCAAAATAAAAGAATTTTAAAAAGCTTGAGGATGTGGTTCAGTGGTTCAGGTTGAACACCTTTGGGTTCAATACCTACTACCAAAAAAAAAAAGGGGGAGGGGGGCTTGTTTCTTCCTCATGTTATAAGAAAGAATGAGTAGACAGTTTGGTTTTTTTTTTTAGAATTTTTGTGCAAATGTTAAAAATGTCTCAAACATCATTTATGTTAAGATGTTTTATAAACTTTATTTTATACATAAGTCATTTATTTTCATATTTGGGAAATGTAATTCATACGTTAAATTACAGGTGTTTTTTTCTAATAAACAAAATAAGATATTTCTGAATATAAGATGATCATATTTGAAGACAACTGGTAACTGAGGAAAATTATGATAAAATATAGGAAAAGGCAGAAAGCAGAGCAGGCTGAGGACTTAATAGAAGAAACTCATGTGCACTTTTCAGTCTGCTTTTATTAGAATAGTTTACTTTGTAGCATTTTATACTTTTTGCCTTTCTCATAAAGTTTAACTTTTAGGAGAGTCTATTTAATTAGTTTGGGCCATGGGTCTACTGTTTTACATGGTAGAAAAAAAGGCAGCACACATAAACTGGGCAGAATACTTTTTTTTTTCTTTTTTTGGTACTGGGGATTGATCTAGGGGCACTTTACCACTGAGCCACATTCCCAGCCCTTTTTAAAATATTTTTTTAGACAGGTCTCACTGAGTTGCTTAGGGCCTCACTGAATTACTTAAACCAAGCTTTGAACTCACCACTGTGCTAGGTTGGCAGGATACTTTTCTAATGCGGATTATTAACAAAAAAAGATTGGAAGTGAAAGTAGGCTTGGAAAAACAACAGCTGCTCATTCATTGCATCCCTTGGCTTCTCCTCATACACACAGAATCATTTTATTTGATATTAACAATTTAACAAACCCAGCATCCTTTGCTATATATACTTCACACTATCAGATGCTTTTATTCTATCATGTGATATGTACAGATCTTATTTAGATTAATATCTAAATCTATGACATGCATAAGCCTCTCTGTCTCCCCAAAAGGAAGCCTTTCCTAAACTCTGGTTACAGAAGCAACTATAGAATCTGTGAGTTTCATTCTTCTCCTGTTCATTGTTGTTAGTGTTGTTACCTTTCTTCTGGATATCTTATAATCTTTGTTGTGTATGACCACAAGCAATATGACCTTTATTAGATGAAAAAAAAGAAGAAAGATATGACTTTTTAAATGTAATCCAGTCAGCAAAGACCATAATACTTGCTTCTCCAATTATTCAGGTCTATAATTTATAATTATGGTGCTCCTTCTTGTGACTATTTTCCCTTCCTGTGTCTAAAAACTTAGCTATTTGGAGTACTTTCCCTAAACCTTAATTTAAAGCATCTGATTTCCTGTGATTCTTCTTAAATAACTCCTAAGTAGTAGTAGTCTTTGTATAAAATTTACCATGACACATTAGTGAAAGTAGTGTCCTCCAAAGAGACTATATTCCTCTGTACAATATTTATTTGATAAAGTCTACTTACCAATGATTTGCATATTTTTGTCTGTCAATCTGCTAGTATAAATTGTCTATCACAGTTATTGCCATTGCAATATTATATGACCATTTTTTGTACACCAGAGTGAAAACTGAACCGAGAGGGAAAAACATAGGATTTATTGTAGAGAAGAGCAGATCATGTATTTTACAGTCATCATTTCTTGGTTCCTGGACTTCTGCATTCTAGCTCTAAGAGAAACAGTACCATATGGCAAATGGTTCAGAAATACAATGCATCCTCCATAACAGTGCCTTGAAACAAAAGGTGCTAAGAGCAGTATCTTAATGTCACACAGGTTAAATTTTCCTAAGAGTCTAACAGCATGTAAACAAGTACTCCTCTGAGATTGACTACCAAAGCCAGGACTTTAATCCCCCATGCAGGATATTACTCTCCAATTGTGAGGATAATGCTTCCCAAATGCTCTATCCAATTTCTCACAGATTTGGGAATCACTGCCACTGCTGTGTCTTCAAACTAGTTTTAAGAGTCATTAACAATGTACCCTGGTATTGCTTAGTCTTGGTATGGGACTCATCCAAATTTCACCAGTTTTAATTTCATTTGATAAATGTATCATAACAGGACACCTTCACATTTTCAGAACTCTAAGTAGCTTTTCAAATATTGTTTTTCCTAATTAGTTGTAGCAGAACAAAGCTGAACAGCATTTCATTTATCATACAGGTTATGTCCTGATATTCCTCCAGACTATTCAAACTCCAGAAATTTTCATGAAGTAAAATTTGATAAATCTTCCGTTTTGTTGGGTTATTTTCCATCCTATGAAAGTTTCCTTTAAACACCTACATATCACACAAGCAAACTCTTACTATCTGAACATTAGCATCATGATATTCTCATTGTTATTCGATGGCCCCTTGGAAGAATGTATAATCATGAACTGAATTGTGATTAAAAAAAAAAGAAAGAAAAAAAAAGAAAAAGACATTTGTGGTAGGTAGATATTTTACATAATCCCTAGGACCTTCAAATAAATTTATTTACATGGTAAGAGGTGATTAAATAAAGGATCTTGAGTGGGACAGATTATGCTGGATTATCCAGGTAGGCCCAAGGTCATCACAAATGTCCTTAAGAAACTGATATTGGAATATCAAGGCAGGACAAGAAGTGTGAAGAGGAAAGCAGAGATCACAGTGATTTGTAGTCATAAGATAAAGAATTCACATAACTTTAAGAGAAAAGGCAAGGACATAGATTCTCCTCAGAAAGAATACAGCTTCACTTAACCATTTTAGACTTAAACATCCAAGTCTTTTAGATAATACATTTTTGTTTGTCTAAGCACCAAGTTTTCTGGTAATTTGTTGCAGTGGCAGTAAAAAAACTAACAACACTCTTACAAGGACTAAGGGGATATTTGGGGTTGTATTGGGGGAAAAAAACACTTCAATAGCTGAAATGAATAACCAGAAACTATATTACTTTATTGTAGTAAGGCAATAATATCAGGAATAGTGCATATAGTCAGGCTTCATTAAATTTAATAATTCCATAACTTTCTAAGACTCATCAGGGGTGTTACAAGTCAAATTAAATATCTGAATGGGGATAGTTTGGGAATTTCTATCCCTCACTTACATTTTAGGTCTTTTATTGGGCACTAATATCTGAATTTCTCAAGGATGAGTCATTGTTTTTCATAGGAAAAAATGTCCCTGATGGTTTCTGCTTGATCATTTCTTCAAAAATAAACCTTACAGAGTAGTCAGTGGAGGATTCTGCCATTTCCTATGAAAATAAAATTTTCACTCTCAGGAATGTGAGAAAAACAAAACAAAATATAGGATGGAATTTTGGTTCAAAATGAGACATCCTTTGTCATCAGAACTCCACAGGGCCCCAATTTTACCTGAAATCCACAGTGGTATTCTACACTTTTATATCTCCCAGACTCTCCAAAGGTTGAAGGTGTTTTTCATTATCTACATGTTAAGTTGTTCTAGATATTGATCCAGTCTCTGGTAGAAGGTTAGTAAGAGGTTCACAGTTTCAATTTGTGGTTGTGAAAGTGTATAGTTTCCTTTTTCTTCAACAAATCACATTTGTCTTTCATTTCCAGTAGCTTTTGGCCCATTGTCAGATATGTATAAAGAATTTGACTTTTCATGTGATGGGCTTCTCTTTCAATCCATACCCTCATATGATAACCTCAACAAATGAAAAGATGCACAGATCCCACCCCACATTTGCAATAGATAGGGACAGAGATTTTAGTTCTTTCAATGTCAATTAGCAAATTGAACCCAAGTTTGCTTTATCTAAACTATAATAGTAGCTTACTTCTTGAACCTGATGAATGAAAAAAACTATGTAGAGAGTAACTCTTTTGATAAATCCAGCCTGATCCAGAATGATGTTTCTCAATGCCCCCATTGGCTAAATGTTGTCAAAATCCAATCTTATAAATAATTTCTAGATTTTGACCACATAAATTAGTAAATTTTCGTAAATCCCTCTGGGACCAACACTTAGCTTCAGTATTCAAATTCTGCATTTTACTCTCTTCATATTTTTTCATGATTCTGGTGACTAAGTTCTAAATCAAACAAGGAGTTGTTTGATTTCTCCTACATAAGAAACATGGATTCTTTCCATAAAAGGGTGTTTAATTGAGTTTAAGCAATCAGAGTTCTTAAACATTTTTATACTCCCATATACTTTAATTGCACCAACTGTTGAATCTATGTTAGTTCTAGTTCTTCGATTAAACAAGATAAATGAAAATTTGTAAGTTTGACTTTTAACACAGCAACCTCCAGAATTAATCTCTGAGGTCCAGTTTTGGCAATCTCAGCCCTAGGGCTGTAAAACAGAAGAACTTTCAGCACATCACAGAAAGACCCTGAATTTTAGTCCATGCCTTGAGGCAAGAATTTTAAGATTTGAGCTTGTCATTCTTTTGCTTTTAAAATATCTAACATTGTCAGAAATAACTTTCCTCCCCCTTGGTTGTAAAATTACTTGACCTTTCTAAACTTTTCTATGGCAGCTCTTTGTTACCCAAATCATTGCATTCTTTTTTTTTTTTTTTTTTTTTTGGATACATAGTTCTGGGGAACCACAGAGAGATACTTAATTAGCTATTTCACTGATGATTACTTCGGGGTACTAACTATCCAGTTCTGGAATATCAATGGGAATCTCAATGTCATTTCTTGCATTTCAATGCCATAACTCATTATAAATACTCTACATTTCATTGTGGTTCTGTTGACTGAAATCCATTGAGAATTGTTGTGCCAGTACTCTGGGTACTTTCTCCGGATATATTTATCTTGGATAACTTAAACTTTAATAATTGAAAATTAAACAAATGGGCTTCAGAGGAACCAATGTTTGGGAGGCTTTTAGAATTTAGGTAGAAAGAACTAATTGGTATTCTATTTACTATAAGGACATTAACATTTTATAAATCTCTTTTTCATTCATGGACAACATGTCTTTGAATTCACACATCTTGGTAAACTTTGATTAGTTTGTGTCACTGACTCTCATCATGATTATGTGTTGGTGATGGTATGTGAAAACTTGATTTATAATCACATGGAGAACATGTGAAGTGGAAAAGCAGTGTGATATGGGCATTGGTTACAGGGGTGTGGAAGGAAGAAATACTGATTAGACAAAGGCAATAGATAGCCAATGAAATCCTGGGTACTTTTGCAAATTTTTTGAATTTTCAACACAGTTCCTAATAGCTCTCAGTGAATACTCCTTTTAAATATTGGGGAAATCATTATTTCTTTTAGGGCTATTAGTGTATATACAATACTCAGGATACATAAAAGCTAAAAATACTCTGTAAGGCTATTAACAAATAGTTATATATATATATATAAAATTGGCACTTTATTTAAATGTTATCACAGAAATATCATATTACATGCGATGATATAATTATGGTGCATGCAAATATATAATTTAATTTGCATACGCCAATTTAAAGTGAACAAATCTTCTGTTCTGTGTGGTTTTAATCTGAAATAAATATGAAGATGATGGATTATAACGAAAAGAATAAAATCTAGAAATTAAGGACTTAGAATCAGTATGTTGCTTCTTCACTTATTACAAAAGTTTGTACAAATCTTTAAAATAAGTTTTAACTTAAATACTTCCTTCCAAATATGACAAAAACCAACTTATTTTCTTATCTACTGATTGGAGGTTGATAATAGCTCCCGACAAAGAAGGTGCTACAACTGATATTAAGAATTATCATCCTTAGTTCTTTGGTGTGTACAATGCCTAATTAACAGGGTGGATTGGCCAAATCTGGCTGAATAGGATCCATTCCTCACCCTATCATTTTATGGTTGTATAATTTTAACACATTTTGTCATATTGTTCCAGCAAGTAGAAAACATATCAAAAGTTGAATATACTATATATTATATAATTACATAATAATACTAAGAATATAATTGCATTAAAATATGACAACTATAACATAACAATATTAAATTAAGGATACATATAAGCTCTAGATCATGCTTTCTACCTGTGTCAATTTTGGTAAAATATTCACAGAATTGAAAACTTGGAGAATATACCTCTTTACATTTCAGGAATTTTTTTTTAATCTCTAAAGTGGTGAATATGGTACTGCAGAAAGTAGTTGGGAGATTTCAATAAACTATTGCAGTTAGCATTAAGACTAACCCAAATTAAATCTGTTCAAAACAGTCAAGATGACCTATCTACTGACAAATATTTGCCTATGGATATGTAGCCAACAAACTATATAACTAAACAGATTTGTATTCTATACCTCCATGGTAACCTCTAGTTTAAATTTACTGTATTGACAAGTGAACATGAGAGGATTGAATAATTTAAGAGAAATTTTAAAACTGTTATTAACTTTCTTATGATTTCTCAACTAACTAGAAGTGAAAAGGAGCGGCTGATAAACTCAGTAATTCTAAGAAGAATTGGGTTATTTTTAAGTAATTCTTTTGTTCTTTCTTCTTATGTAGTTTCTCTCTTACTAAACTGTAAACAGATGCATACATGGGTCGTGAGTCTGATCTATAAAGGAAAGGCAGAATTTACCCTCTTTCCTCCAGCATTTTTTCTATAATGTAGATTAACAGTTGTTCTCATTTTATTTTTCCACTAGTAAAGAACTGGAGGACCAATAGGAATTGAGGAACTAAATTATGTTCTGTAAAAATCAGCATATTAGAGACAGAACACATAAAAGTAAGGTATTTTTTATTTATCTTTCCAAGTACCAAGTGACAAGGTGATTAGCTTCCACTTGCTTGCTGACTTTTCTGACAAAATGATTTTAAAAGTCTCACACAAAGACCATCCTCCTGAAAAGGGGGAAGGAAAGGCAAAAGTCCCCAAAGTTAAAAAAAAAAAAAGATGAGATGTAATTCAACAATAGGCCCAGGATGATAAATCAAAAATCCCAACCTACTCTTAAACCCACAAATATAACATTAGACACAATTAGATCATACATGATAGCTCCCTTTAGTCATTCACTTACCACTTGATTTTCTCAGGATGCTTTTAGTGGCTAGTGATAGAAAACCTGAGTGAAAATTGATTAAACCATAAGGATTTTTATGACTTTGGACATTACAAGACACATGGTTCAAATGTTTGTTCAGCGACTTGAGAACACCAGCAAGGACTTGAGCTTTTCTGATACTTTTACTTAAGCATAATCTGTTGATGATGATGTCTCTTCAAACATCCTGTTTGTGGGGCTGTGTAACAAAGAGGGAAGAAAGATGGGCTTGGAACCTCTGGTAAAGATCTTCCTTGTTCAGCCCTAGATAATTTCAACTACAGGTCAGCATCATAGCTGGTCTTAGTTAAGAAAGAGCCTTAGAAAGCTGGCATCTTTTATCTTTGCTGTAGGAGGTGGTGGACAACAGAGAAAATTTATTTGGAAATGATTGTGTGGTAAATAATCACAGCATTTACCACGGAATTGTTTGTAGATGACTTTTTGTTTTTAAAAAGAAATCCTGGCAAGAGAATATATTAGATATACCAGGTTGCCACAAAATATACACAAAATGAATGGCTTAAACAAACAAAAAAAAAACTTTGAGTTTTGGAGGCTAGAAGCCCAAGATCAAGGTTTCAGCTAGTTTGGTTACTGGAGAGTGCTATCTTTCTGGCTTGTTAAGGCCACTTTCTTGCCACATTCTTACATGTCCTTTCCAGGGTGTGAATGTGTTGGAGGGACTAAGGGGAGCTCTCTGGTGTCTCTTTATACATAAATACTGATTCCTTCAGATCTTATGACCTCATTTAACCTTAATTATTCTCTTAGAGTACCCATCTCCAAATACAGTCAAACCAGAAGTTATGAATCTAACATGTCAATTGATGGGAGTCTCTGAAGGCATGTACCAAGTGACCTACTTCCTCCATCCATGCCTGTCCCCACCTATTTTCTCTATCACCTCCCAGTAGTCCATTCAGCTATGGATGCACTAATCCACAGGTGAAGTTGGAGCCCTCATGATCCAAACACTTGCCAAAAGCCTCACTTCTGAACTATGCTAAATTGCGGACCAAGACTTTAAAACATGAGCATTTAGGAGACTGCTGCAGTCTGGCTGGGATAACGCCAAGGTCATGGGTTTGATTCCCCATATGGGCCACCAAATGCCGCAGTCTGGCTGGTCACAATTCAGGAGCCACTTGTCAAAAGAAACAAACTTTATTTTTAGAACACACACACCACACCACACAGCTCCTCAGGAAAAACCCTCAGAGCCCAACTGCCACCACCAGCTTCCCACAAGCCTCTCAACCTCCCCCACTCCTCCTGCTCTTGGGGCCAATTGGCTGGGTCGCGTGGGCGGAACCAAAAAGAGTCCCCCAATGAGCAGCTCCGTGGTCTGAAAGGGCGGGGAAACAGCCCAATGAGCATCATCGCAGAGGAGCCAATCAGTTGGCAGCTAGAAGTTTGCTGGGGCCACTGTGAGCCAATCATCAGCTGGCAGCGGGAAGTTTGGTGGCAGCTGGAAGTTTGGTGGCAGCTGGAAGTTTGCTGGGGCCCCTTCGGCTGTGGCTCTCAACAGGAGACATTTCAGATCCAATTCAAAATAATAATTTCATGCATTAAAGTACAATATTTTAACATGTAATAAAATAAGCTAAGACATAAATGAATGAAAAAGAGGGGTTTATTAATTTATTCATTTCTTTATTTTTATTTACCAACTATGTCTTGAATTTCTTCTTATAGTCTGGAAAAATATGCTGTGTTCTGGTATTTTAATTTAATTAAAATCAACTGTTGTCTTAAAAAAATCCATAGACTCTCAGAGTAGAGAGACATGTGGACCAATTAAAGCTGGCTACTATAAAATTACACAATGAATATTATGATAGAAGTATACCCACCAAGTTAGTAAAACAAGGAAAAGTACATCAAACAAGTTGCCTGGGGTCATGAATGCTCCACAGGAAAAACAAGTAAGTTAATGAACAAAACAAACAAAACATGGATTTAAATTGAGTTTTATCAAATGAGTAGCTGTACTATTAAATAGAATTTAATAAGTAATTAAATGGCCAGGTGGACTTAAGCTGCTGAGAAAAGAAGGAATGGAAGAAATTTCGGTTGGTATCTTTGTTTCGACTTGGTTGAATTTGAAACACAATCAGATGGAGATGTACATTTGGAATTTGATATATTTGGAACTGAGTTTGGGAAGACGTTTTTTGAATAAAATATATATTTTTAGCATTAAGTGTGCATGACTAATAAATTAAATGACAAGAATAAAGAAGCCACACCCTCCAGGAAAAGGGTATTACTCAAGAAAAGAGCAGTATCTCATGGAATTGCAATATTAAGGAGTTGAGATAAGGTTGTGAAGACTAAAAGGTAGTCTAGAATAACCAAATTTTATTCCTTTGAGAAATACTTTGAATAACAGATGAACATCCAACTTTGATTTTGAGACATTTCTGTTGACAAGGTAGAAAGTAATGACTTTAGAAAATTTGTTAACATTTTTATTCCTATAGGAGCTGTAAGTAGATAAGACAATTTTTGGTTTATACATGAGGTTTTAATAGAGAGTCTTAAAAATGTGCACTATAGTAGCTAAAGTATACTACCATATCCTCAAACTTAATCCTTTCACACTGTACCACTCACCAGCTTCAATTATAAATTTGAGGAAAGACAATGCATATGGCACTCTTACCTACAAGTTTGATGGATTTAAGTTGTTTAAGAACCAGGTACTAATTCTAGAAACAATGAGACTTCATTTTCCTTAAACATTTGGAAAACTCATCACGACCCTGTCCATAAATTGCATTAGGAAACATCACTTAGATTACATAAAATAAATGAGGTAATGACAGTAGGATAAGAAACATACTCCTTTGACAAGATAAATGGAATTGTCTCAAGCTTGCTAAACCAATTTCTCAGATACTCCTCAGTGCATAATGTCCCTGTTGAGCACAGATATATTTTAAATCTCAAACATATTTTGATGCAACTAAATAAATTTAAAAGCATTCCAATGTCCACCTTGTCCTCCAATCACACTGTATGATTGCATAGCCTAATTAATTTTTTTATACTCAAAAGTTTTCATTTTGACATATTCCATCCAACAACACTAACATTATATTCAAGCTGCCTCTTCATGAGAAAGGGATAAGGAATAAAACAATTGTGCTTTATTCTACCAAGCTGAAGTCTGATCTACCAAGAGAACTTTTCCCTTCTACTTTAATGTCTCAATTTTTCAAATGATATACTAGGTAAAGATTACTAATATATAATATTTACATATATATAAATATCATGTAATACAAATGCAGCAATGGTGACCCAGAATGAAGTGATCATTTTTGTTCTATTATCTAGTTGCAAATCTTTAGACCAAAAAAAAACCAACCAAGATTGAAGCTCCAATTATTTATCTTCCTTTTTTCCACATTCATCTTCTTTACTTTTCTAATTGTCCCATATATACAGAGGATATATTTTATGAATAGCTGTTCAAATTTAGAGGGATATTGCTATGGTATTTTACAGACAAAATATTATTTTAACTGATTTATTAATTTGCACTTTTATTAGTGCATTATAGCTATATATTTAGTGGGGTCCATTTTGACATAATCATACATACATGAATTAAAATTTGCTCCATATCAGTCCCCAGTACTTCCTATTTGACTCCTCCTATTTTCCCTCTTATACTCTATTGGTCTTCTTTCTATTTACTTACATGTTGTTTCATTTGATTGATGTTTTATAGGTATACATAAAGGTGGAATTCATTGTGGCAATTTATGTATGCACATAGCACAATTTGGTCAATTTGATTTCACAGTTCCTCCCTTTCTAATCCCTCTTCCCTCCCCTTCAGTCCCTTTCCTCAACTCCATTGATCTACCTTTTATTTTCATGATGTTCCCCCCTTTGTTTTCCTTATTTTGTTTCTGTTTCTATATATGAGAAATCACATTTGACCCTTAGTTTTCTGAATCTGGTTTATTTTGCATACCATGTTGTTCTCCACTGGCATCCATATATCTCAAAATGTCGAAATTTCATTCTCCATTTTCTATAGATACCACAGTTTCTTTATCCATTCATCTGTTAATGGATACCCTGGCCAAAGCAATCAGGAAAGAGAAGGAAATTAAGAGAAAACAGATATGAAAAGAAGTCAAATTATCTGCTTGCTAATGACATAATCTTATATGTAACCCCCTTAAAAAAAAACTCCCCCAGAAGACATAGAGCTCATAAATTTAGCATACTGGTAGGATACAAGATCAACAGACAAAAATCAATAGCTTTCCTCTATTCCAATAATAAACCTGCTGAGAAAGAGATTAGGAAAACAATTCCATTCCGTTCAAAATAACCTAATAAAATAAAATAAAACACTTGAGAATTAATCTAACCAAGGAAGTGAAAGATCTCTACAGAGAAAACTATAGAACACTGAAGAAAGAAATTGAAGAAGACCTTAAAAAATGGAAGAGGCTTTTGGATAGGCAGAATTAATATTGTCAAAGTTGCCATACTACTAAAAATATTACACATATTCAATGCAATCCCCATTAAAATATTGATGATATTCTTCATAATATCAAAACAAAATTTATTTTAAAATTTAAAATTTATTTGGAAAAATTAACTTTCCAGAATAGCCAAATCAATCTTTGGCAGGAAAAGGAATGCTAGAAATATCACAATACCTAATCTGAAATATACTAGAGAGTTTTAGTAACAAAAACGGTATGTTATTGGCATCAAAACACACATGAATACCAATGAAATAAAATACAAGACACCGAGACAAATCCACATGTATACAGTCATATGATACTTGGCAAAAGTGCCACAAAACATATGTTGGAGAAAAAAATAGCCTCTTTAACAAATGATCATGGGAAAACTGGATGTCCATAGAAGAATAAAATTAGATTTCTATCTTTTGCCCTAAAGAAAAGTGAACCCAAAGGGTATCAAAATCCCAAGATGTAGACCAGAAACTTTACAACTGTTACAAGACAACATACTGTCAACATCTCAACATATTGGCATAGGCATTGACCCCCTTTATAAGACCTGTAAAGCTGAAGAAAGAAAACCAAGAATCAATAAGTGGCATGGCATCAAATTAAAAAGGTTCGGCACAGCAAAGGAAACAATTAGGAAAATGAAAAAAGAACCTGCAGAATGGGAAAAAGTCTTCATCAGCTGCTCTTCTGACAGGGAAATTATATCCAGAATATATAAAGAGCTCAAAAAACTTAACACACAGACTCTCTCTCTCTCTCTCTCTCTCTCTCTCTCTCTCTCTCTCTCTCTTTCCACAAATAACCCAATCAATAAATGGGCAAAAGAACTAAACAATCATTTCTCAAAGAAGTACAAATGGCCAAGAAATATTTTCTTTTTAAGCAGAACTCTTTGTCATTTAACTTTTCACCTTAAAGAATAAGTTCCTTCAGTTTGGATTTTATTTGACATTCATTGAACATATAGTAATATAATATAGATAATCTTTCAATTACACTATTAAAACATTTTTTCTCAGTCTGTCATGTTTGACTTGTTGGCAGCTACTTATTACTTAGGTACTTGAAATTCGTAGTAGAAATCCTAGGATCTCAGGAATTTATTTAAGATAAAATAAATACATGATTTTAAATCAAAACCTTTATAACTTATGCAGTATGCTTTTTCATAAGGGTGCTTACTTTCGTACTCATTTTTCTTTTAATAAATATTCAGGCCACTGGTTTGCTGAAGTATATCTTTTGAAGGCAACTTTGTTTCTGAATTTTAGGTGAAGAAACTCTCCATCTTGTGTAAAATCTTTCCCTGGGGGAAAGAAGACATTTGATGTGCACCAAAATGTATTATTAAATTACTCTCAGAGGAATAGTTGAAGGAAATACAAAGTGCTATATATTCTAGTAGTGCCCTGGGCTAGTGCAATATTTTCTCTTATTCTCTCAAAAGATTTCTATATTTGATATAACAGAGGTGAGAGTAGCAAACACAGGAAGTTACCATCAAGGTATATAGTGGTCAAAGTCCATGAGTGTCATATCTAATCTGAACACTGCAAGTCTCCTTCTGCCTCTAGCTTCAGGACCCAGCCACATTCCTGCTGTCTTTGGACAAACAGGATATTGACCAGAACCACACCAAACTTCTTAAGTGCAGATTGACATGAGATATGACCATTATTTCTAACTTAAGAAAACAGAATAGACTAATCTTCAGTACCGCCTGGCCCCCAGAAATGCTAGGGATCAAACCTAGGGCTTTGTACATGCTAGGCAAGTGCTCTACCACTGCATTACATCTTCAGCCCTGGTGAGGTTTTTCAAACAAAATATGGTATAAGGAAGGTCATATGAGTTTTATTTGTGACTCTCCAAATTAAACTTCTATGTTGAAAGCAAGTTCTAGGTGTACCTAATTCCAGACCAAAACCAGGTCAGACTTGGAAATTTTCTCCTGACAGGCTTTAGTGAATACACTTACTCACCAAATGAAACACCTTATGAATGGAAACTTGAATGAATTAATGAATGGAATCTTGAATGAATTAATGAATGAAAGTTGACATACCCTTTTCATTCTATGTTCTATAATTGTGACTATAGGAAATTTACTTTCAAAGTTTTATTTATTTTTGTTTAATTAGTCTCTTAGAGATTTCAAAATAAGTATATATTCCATACTAACTCATTTTTTAAAATTTGTTTCTTATTCCTTAGTTATTGTCTTGGTGAATGACAACATCACTTATGCAATCATCTAAAACAGAAACAGATTAATTTCATTTTTAATTAGTTCAATAACAGAGTCCTCTTTGATGATTGCTTTTCAACATGTTTTGTAAGTATTATTTAGTACTTCATCCTATCTGCTCCTACTAAAAGATAGGATCACATTACATTTTACTGGAACACTAGAAATGGCATCTTTAAATTTGTTTTTTCTCCAATCCTAAAGTTCTCCAACACTTTCATCACAATGTCTAATTAAAACAAAATAAAATGTGACTCTGATCTTATATCTTTCTTCATTTAGTTTGATAATAAGTCAAAAATCTCTGCTCATGAGATAAAACCCAGATTTATTTGTGTTTTGAATATCTGCCATTTTTCAGAAAATGTGTCAGGTTCTCACCTCTTTATGGGCACATTTTCTACTGTTAGTCACAAGTAGGCCTACCATTGCCTTATCTGCATTAAAATGCTCCAAAATATAAGAGATATTCAATAAATGACAGGTAAACAAATGAAAAATATATAAACTCTAATGCTTTATTTTTTTTATTCTTGATAACTTTCCAATAGTTTAAGGACATTCCTTCATATATCAACCTTAACTGAAAATCATGATTTTCTATGCTGATCTTTTCTAATTCTTCATTATCTTTTTTAAAATCATATCTTTACTTTTTAATTTCCTTCTTTATAAAACTATTTGAAATCATGGAAAAGAAAAGGGAATGATATATTGAAACTCATACAGCTGGATTCAACAATTAACAGTGGTTGACTGCTTTGCTCCTTTAATGTCATCCCCACCAAGTTTAATTTTTATGAAGCAAATTGGAGATTTGATATAATTTAATCAGTAATGTTTGGTATTTGTCACTTTTTTAGTCAGCTTTTTAATTTCTGTGACTAAAACCCCTTACTTAGCATTCAGGACTAGGGTTGTGGCTCAGTGGTAGAGCACTTGCCTAGCACATGTAAGGCACTGGGTTAGAGTCTCAGCACCACATAAAAAATAAACAAAGGCAAGATGTCCATCTACAACTTTTTTAAAAAAAGAAAAAGAACAGCTTAGAGAATGTAAAGTTTATTTGGAGCTCATAGTTTCAGACGTCTCAGTCCATAAATGGCTGACTCCATTGCTCTGGGTCCACAGTGACATGATACAGAAACAACACAGTGAAGGAAAAATTGCTCAGCTCATGAGAGAGAGGAAGGGGCCACCTGGAAGATGCAGCCTTCCAGGGCATGCCCCAAATGACCCACCTCCCCCAGCCATATGCTACCTGCCTATAGTTACCATGCCATCCATTGAAACTGGGTTGAACTGATTGGGTTACAACGTTCACAATCTTATCACTTTACCTCTCAATGTTCTTGTATTAACACAGAAGTTTTCCAGGAGACACCTAAAATTCAAGCCATATAATCACCAAAAGATAAATTTCTCACCATAATATACATTCATGAGCCCTCATCATTCTGTTCACTCTCTTCTAGACATATTTTAGTCTCTTTTTGTGTGAGGTTCAGAGCTGTTCTCCAATAACTAGAAGCTAATAAGTAGAGAAAGATTGTCACCACCACCCTTACTCCACATAAACAATTCTAAATAATTACAATTTTATTTGTAGAATAAAACAGAAACTATTTCTTCTTTAAAAATGATATTTGTATGGTATTTCATTTTAATTTACCAACCAGAATATTTTTTATGTCTTTTCATGTTATTTATGTTCTTGGAGCCTCTGTTCATAAAATTTTACACATAAATTTCACATCGATTCATATTTATTTTAGAGAATTTTTAAAAAGAATCACATGAAAGTGTGAATGACATTGGTGTCTTAAATGGCTTATAATGTTTTGCTAAGTATATGGTAAATGGGATGAAACTAAGGAAACAGGACAAGTTAAACAGGAAGAGGTAGTTGAAAGGGGAAAATTAGTACTTTCAAAGTTCCTAAGTACTCAGAAAATATTTAAATTATGGCTACAGTATAATTTGCTTTCAAAATTGATACAATTTCAGTTGTGAAGGTTAAATAAATCCACTTCAAACCACTCTGTAAAAACTAAATTCTACAGGAGTGAGACATATCAACCCCAGCAAAAACTCCAAGATACAGGAAATTTTATCCCAATATGACATACAACCTAATATACAATCAAGTCTCATATAATAAAATAAATGCCCATAGACATACATTTAGTTTGTTGGTGAAGCCATTTTTCAATCCAGACCATGTTTCCTCTACAACTCATGTTTTTCCCTTTATCCAGTTGATGGAAAAACCCTCCAGTATAAGTGCACATTTACGACACACAACACAGAAGGTAATACCACTAATTTTTCCTGTCCTTCCTAGTCACACTAATTCTAGAGACGTTATATATGAAATTTCTTCTAGGATGTCAATCCAACTGCCCTTCTCCAATTTTGCTGTTCTTTTCATAATGTCAACATGACATTAATAATATTACTTATTTTATAATTTTCTGATTACCTTCTATGTTTTAACTTCATTTAAATGAATGATCTGCCATATAAGTCATTATTTAGTATTCAAATTTTTGGTCATGATGTTCGAATATTCACACCAGTCACCTTTATATATTTTATTTATGCTCTTGGAAAATGAAGATGATAAAGCTATTTTGATGTTTCTAATATATAAGTGCTCTTAAACAGAGAAAACTACGCTTTAAAAATCAAGGAAATTCCTAAAACTGTTATCAGTTACTATGATTACTGTGGCATCAATATTTCTAAAGCAATAATAGATAGCAGCTACATTGTGTGGGAAAGAAACATAAAAGCTGAGGAAGCAAAGGAATAAATTCAAACAACTATGGATAATAATCTCAATAGAATTTTTGCAACATATTGAGTGAATTAATTTAGCAGCAAAAATAGCAGTAAGAAAGAAAAACTAATGCAAATGTGTCTAATAAATCTGTTCAAGATTAGCTCACTTATGAGGAAATAGGTGTTTTTACCAAAGGGCAATCAGATCTGAGATAGAAATAAAAATCATATATGATATATAGTGTCAAATTACCTAATTAAATTTCCTGGAAAATTGCATGCTCATTTTAAAAAAAAACATTTATAAATGGACACAATACTTTTTAAAATTTTTTGTTTATTTTTTATGTGGTGCTGAGACTCTAAGCCAGTGCCTTACATGTGCTAGGTAAATGCTCTACCACTGAGCCACAACCCCAGCCCTGAATGCTAATTTTTTAGACTGTGATTCTGCTACACTTGGATGCATTAATAAAGTATCTCAAAGATTTTCATGTAATTCAAGTTAACATCATTAATTAGTTTGATCAGTTGAAGATTAATTATTGGAATATGAGTTATATTTAGAAAATAATAGGTTATCTTAAAATGACAGCCATAAATTAGCTTATACATTTTGTGACTATTTGAATGAAAAATACTTTGGATATCACATGCAAATATTATGTAGTCCTAATCATATACATTGATTTCAAATCATTTATTTTTAATTAGTATGTGGGCAGAACTTTATAAGTAAAATTTTTATTTCTTCTTCAAACTAATTTAGAGTCATCATACTGTGTCATTTAGGGCAACTTTCTTAAATTTTCTGGGCCTAAAATTATTTTTCTTTAAAATAATGAGTTTATATGTAGTTTTTTAAAAATTATATCTGTTTAATGGCTAACAACCATACACAAAGAAAAATTAATCAAATAACACAAAAATACTTCTTACTTTTTTCCTTTAACTTTTGGTTGCTCTATTTACTTTCCATGTCACAAGAAATCTCTATATCAACATTATGCTAATAGAAAGAAACAAATAAAAAAACCCATTCATTGCTAAAGATATTCCTTAAAACCTATTGCCTAAGAACAAAAAATAGTGTCATGCTATAGCAGTTCTATAGACTGATGAATATGTATTTCCAACAAAAATCTCAAATTATATTCATTGACAAGGAAAATCTTTGCATGATTGCAGCACATATTTTGAGAGACTATGTACTGTATAAAATTCTTCCCTAAGAATCTGAAATTATGTAATAATGTCTTAAAAATAAAAAAAACATTAAATAGTATAATCATGTAAGTTGGAAATTGGTAGAGATACATGTGGCACTAACTTGTGAAGTTAATATAAACTTATAGAAAAAGATCACAAAGTTTAAATGATCTCCTTATTAGTATAATGAAGACTGATGGCAACTAATTTTCATTGTTGTTTAAGAACATTAATATTGTAGTGAGATTCCCAAATTTTCTCTAATTTTATTCTTAGATTTTTTACTCTATATGTTTTTATCTATCAGATAGTTCCTCTTGATCATACTTAAAATGAAATATCTATTCAAAGCTACAATCTTCCTAATTGATGATCTAGATTATGTAGTAAATTCGCATAAATCCTTATTTTCCTATTTCAGTAGCTGAAATAAATTTAATCATGATTCACTTAAGTGAATTCATCTAAATTTGGGGTAGTCAGAATAAAAATGAATTATTACTAAAAAAAATGATACACATACACACATATACAAACACACACACATACAAACACACACACAAACACACACACACAAACACACACACATGCAATACTATTCAGCCATAAATAAGGAAAGAAGTCCTGTCATTCACAACAACATGGATGAACTAGAAGGACACTACAGTATGTGTAATAAACCAGACCCAGAAAGACAAATAACACAGGGTCTCACTTATATGTGGATCCCAAAATAACTGATGGCTTGGAGGTAGAGAGTAAAATAGAGGTTACCAGGGATAGAGATGGTTGGAGATGTGGTATTGGGCAGATGTTGATCAAGAGATAAAAAAAAATTCAGTTACATAGGAGGAATAAGTTTAAAATGTACAGCTAGGCACAGTGGTTTATGCCTCCAATTCCAGTGAATTGCTTTATTCCAAGTTCATGTCCAGTCTGAGAAATTTAGCAAGTTTCTGTCTGAAAATAAAAAATAAAAATAAAAAAGAACTGGGGATGTATCTCAGTGGTAGAGTGTAGCTTTGTTCCATTCGTAGTACTGCAAAACAAACAAAAAAAAGAGTTTAAGATATTTATTGTGGTACATGGTGACAATAGCTAACAATACATAGTAGCTTCAAAGAATCCTGAGAGTGAATGCAATTTGTTTTTACCTAAAAAGTTATAATTATGTGATGTATGTGTTAATTAGCAAGATTTAATCATTTTACTTTGTATATACTTCAAAATAATGTGTTGTACACAGTAAATACACATAATTTTTCCTATCAATCTAAAAAATAAACTTTGAAAAGTAGACTTTTCAATGCAGTAAACTACATGGTTGTTACCAACTGGCTGTACATCTTCTATAAAAATCTATTCTCTTCCCTATCATAATGAAGTGTGCAATGATATGAATGAACCTAAAATCATAATGTAAAGTGAATATCTCAGGTACAAAAGAGCATATACTCCGTGATTCCATGTATATAAAATTCTCAAAAGTAACTATGGTGACATGGTGGTTAAAAAATAGATCTATGGTTGCCTGTTTCCTCCACAGGGGAAGCAAACCCCAAAGGAGGCATCAGAAAACTTTTGAGGTGATAGAAATGTTCTTTTATCTTTGACTGTAGTGGTCTTTTTAAGCGAACTCATTGAATTACATATTTCATATGAAAAGTTTATTGTAGTAAGTTACACCACAGTGAAGATACAGAGAGGGAGAAGGAGAAGAGAGGGAGGGAAAAAAACAGAGATGAAACATAAAAACAAGGGTTAAGAAATAAGCCAAAGTATACTACAATGAAGTTTGCTGGGGTAAGGTGGGAAAGTAGGTGAGCTACCCTGTGCTACCAGTGCTGAATATGGGGATATGTATGCATATCCCAAACAGATGAACTAGATGCAGGAAAGTTTCCTGACCTTGGCATGGAAATAGCAATGATTCTTATCCCATATAAATAAATACCCAGAGCTAGGCTTAAATTAATATTAAAAGGACATTTCTTGCCATATTAGAATCCAGTTATTTCTACAACTGAGGAGTAGATCAATTTTACGGGAAACACAAATGAAACAATATTATGGTAAGAACTAAGACCAAATATTATATTAAAACAATAGGGCCTCAGTGGGTCAATATATAGCTTCTTCAGCATCCTAAAGGACCAGATGAACTTTTATGTCAGAAGAGTAATGTTCGACTAACTTTATTGTTCAGTCACAAGCCTAATTATTGCCAAGGGTAACAAATGTAGACCCCACTTCTTCATGGAGAAAATGTCAGATATTTTGTGTGATATTTTAAAATTACCCAATCATCCTTATAAGAAAAAAAGTATTAAAAACATAGAAATGAATCTGAGTTAAGTATCAAATTGTGGCATATTTTTGGAGGTTTACCTATCTTATTTTCTGTTTATCTTAAAAATGTTTAGTATAGAATTAATTTTCATTATTGTAAGAACTGACATTTATTTGAATTCACCAATACTTAATCCAATTTCTGACCCACATGGAAATAATAAAAATGGGCTTAAGTGTAAGAAATTCTTTATTAATTGTTCTTTGTCAAAAGAAAGGAAAGACCACAGTAAAACAGTGTCATACAATGTTCACTTTTTTTGTTCTTCATAGTCTCCTGGTATGTAAAGAGAACTTATTGCTTTAAATACATAAAACAAAAATTGTTAGCCTCTACCTTGGCTTGTGTTACTATAGAAGCATAAATTTTATAAGGATAACTATTATTAAAGTCACTGCTTAAATCATACAAACATATTTGGGATATTTTTGTTATTTTTTAAGACTTTCCTGCAAATGTATTTTTAATATACACATATAGTTCTTAATGTCTATGTTAGTTGGCTTTCCATCACCAAGGCCAAAATTAGGGGTGGGGGTGTTTTGGCACATGATTTCAGAGGTTCAGTCCATGGTTGGACAACTCCATTGCTCTGGCCCTGGGGTGAGTTAGAACATCACAGCAGGAGATATGGTAGAAGAAAACTGGTGCACTTAGGCAGCCAGGAAGCAAATAGAGAGTGAAGTGGGCAGGGGGCACGGGAGCAAGGCTCAAAATACAATCCCCAAGGTCATGCCCTGCTAGCAAACCACCTCCTGCCACATCCTGCAGCGATGCCCCACCTGCCCAGTGTTACTACACAACAGTAGGCCTTTCAAATTAGGATGGACTGATTAGGTTATAGCTATCATAATCAAATCATTTTATCTCTGAACATTCCTGCATTGGCAAAGGAGATATGGGGACACAGCTCATATTCAAAACACATCAGTGTGTTGTTCTGTAAATATGAATAGACTCCTAGATTTATACCAAGACAGGTAAAAAAAATATGTAAACATTAAAAAGTAAGTGCAAGGGGAAAGGGTGTAGTGGAGTGGTTGCCTAGAATGCTGGAGGCTGTGAGTTCCATCTTTGCCACATAAAATGAAAACAAAAATAAGTATATATCAAATAATCTGTTCATCTACCAATTATTACTGAAAGAGAACCCTATTGTTTAGAATTAATAGGGTTATAAAAACAGGTTAGTAGCTGTTATGGTTTGTATGTGAGGTGTCCCCTCACAAAAGCTCATGTGCAAGACAATACAAGAAGGTCCACAGGAGAAATGATTGCATTGTGAGAGTCTTAACCCGATGACTGAATTAATCCCCTGATATGGATTAACTGAGGGGTAACTGAAGATGGTTAGGGTATGGCTGGAGGAGGTGGGCATTGGGGGCATGCCCTTGGGATACATACTATGTATCTGACAAGTGGATTCTCTCTCTGCTTCCTGATAATCATGTGAGCTGCTTCCCTCTGCTACACTTGTCTGCCATAATGTTCTGCCTCAACCTGAGCCCCAAGGAATGAAGCCAGCTTTCTATGGGCTAAGAAACCATGAGCCCTCAAATAAACTCTTCCTCCCCTCCAATTGCTCTGGTCAGATCTTTTACTCACAGTTGTAAAAAAGCTGATAGTAGTTTAGCTCCTAGTTTTGCAGAAGAAATTGTAAAAAAAAAAAAAAAATCAAATACATACATATGATATATGCCAGGTGTGGTGGTGCACACTTGCCATCCCAGCAACTTGGAAGGTTAAGGCAGGAGGATTGTAAGTTCTAGTCTAGTCTCATTAATTTCATAATAATAAAAAAAATTAAAGGGGCTGGTGATGTAGTTCAGTGATACAGAAGTCCTAAATTCAATCCCTAGTACTGCCAAAAAAAGAAACAAAGAAAGAAAGAGAGAGAGAGAGAGAGAGAGAGAGAGAGAGAGAGAGAGAGATTTGATGTACAATGCGTAAGTCAAATACCATAGGCAATCTTTTAAAAAATTTAATTGTTGATAGACCTTTATTTTATTTATTTTTATATGTGGTGCTGAGAATTGAACCCAGTGTCTCACACATCCTCATTTTTATACTGAACATGTACAGAAAAGGTTCTTTTAGTCAAATATGTAAGAATGATTTACTCTAATTCTTAGTGGCAGATAGTACAAATATGTAGAAAATTTCTTCTAGAACTACACAGACCATGTATTTGTACTTTCATGTAGAAAAGCCCTTCATCTACTAGAGCAGAAGTTAAAATAGACACTGCCTTAATGGTATTAGCTGTGGCATATACATTTTTGAGTTGGGGGGTTTATAAGATCTTTGCAAACAACACATTACCTACCACAGCCCTAGTTATTGCTTAGTGGTTGTTGGAGAAGTATTGGAGGCAAAGGTCTTGTTTGCTCAGCTAAATTTTAGAATGTTCCATTTACCATGTGACACAAGTTTGCTTGAACATCAGCCCAAGAAACAACACTATTGCCATTCGTTTTATGATGGCAGTCTCATTATCATAATAACCTTGAAGGTCAAACCATTGTGACAAACAGCATTTCTACATACTGTCAATTTTTTTTGTAATATTGTGAGTTAGATAATGAATACTGTTTCCCAAATTCCTATATGTTCGGTTGTTTATTGTAATACTGACACCATGTCCTTTGGATATATTTAGTGGTACTAGGATTTCTCTCCCACACTTTGTTGTTATTCATTATTTGTTGTTGTTGTTTTATACTGGGGATTAAACCCAGGGGAAATGTACACTAATCCATATTCCCAGGTATTTTTAATTTTCATTTATTTATTTGTTTTTGATACAGGGTCTTGCTAAGTTGCTGAGAGCCTCAATAAATTGTCAATATTAGCCTTGAAATTGCAATCCTCCAAAGTCATTGGGATTACAGGCATGTGCCACAGCCCCTTGCTTTATTTTCATTTTTTTAACTGTTTATTTGTATTTAGACTGAGTACTAAAATGAGAGTACATAAGGAGAAGAGCTATGGCCTGGAAAACTCTACCAGCAAATGACATACACAATATTTGTTCAAAAAATTTCCTCAGACAATTTAATAACTTGAATGAGCTATTTGCTGCACGGACTTAACTTGAATGCAGAATAGGTAAGCAGAAACATAATGAGGGTTTGTCCTTCATAATCTTAAAAGCAGAAGGGAATTGAATAAATATCTTTTATGTCAACTATATCATTACTTTCCTAAGGAAGTTTTAGGATATTTATGAAATCAACCAATGTTGACTAGGACCATATGAACTGTCTTCCAGATTTCAAAAAAGAACAACACTATTGTTTCCTATTTTAATGAATCTAGAATTTACTTTTTATGATTTAGCCAATATTTCAGATATTACTTTTTTCTAGAATTTGCTAGTTTTAATATTTTGCTTATATTTCCCAGATTTTCACTTATTATAGGCACTTTTCCCTTTATGAAATTAAAAATAGAGTAGCTATTTTAAAATACTTGCCAGTCTTTCTAACATGAAGGTTACTTAAAATTTGGTTTCTGTTGATTGTTTTTTTTTTTTTTCCTGGTGTTGTGCTTCCTGCCTAGGCTAGTCCATGCCCACCACTTAGTAGACACTGAATTAATACTGTTGATAAACAGATGAATTAATGTAATGTTGTGACTATGTTTCATAACATGAAAAGTTTTTTATGATCTCTTGCTATATATCATAAAAGGCTAGAGAAGAGTTAAGAATGATCCCATTTCATTTCAGCCAGGCGTGGTGATACACGCTTGTAATCCTGGTGACTCAGGAGGCTGAGGCAGGAGAATTGCAAGTTCAAAGCCAGCTGCAGCAACTTAGCAAGGCCCTCAGCAACTTAGTGAGAACCTGTCTCAATTTTTTCAAAAATTAAAATAAAATAAAAAGATCTGGGGATGTAATGCAGTGGTAAGCATCCCTGGGATTAAGGGGGAAAAATGGTCCCTATGTTTTTGTAAATATTTGTGTTCATTTTTTAATATGTTTTTGATCTTGAAAATGGGTCATGCTTTCCTGAATTTTGAACACTTGGGTCTGCTCTTAGTCTGAAAGCCATGAAAAATGAGAAACACATAGTTTCATTCTCTTCATCTAAGAATTAACCAACTCTGGCTTCTGTCTGCTTTTCTTTTTCTTTTCTTTTATATTTGTCTCTAGTTGCTTCAAATAGGCCTGCTGTCCCCAAATTTATAATTGCTATCTTCAGTAAGTTTGTTTTGATAGAAGCTACTCAGCCAAACCAGAGCAAAATTTTTCGATTATGTTTGTAATGCAGATGCAGGTTTGTTATCTACAATTAATACCCATAATTGAATCAAAAGCCTATTTTTAATCATATTGAATATATTTTTCCTCATTATTCACTCTTCTCACACTCCATTGATTGACTTTCAAAGATTATTTTAAACAAAATACTCTTTATAAACTAATTTCCAGAGCATTAATTAAAAGATAATATTCATAGTTGTACTTTAAATGATTCATGATCAATTCCATTTGTAGTCTACAGAGTACAAAAAAAAATAAATCCTTCAAAGTATTACTTTATAGGCATTGAATTCTTTTGTGACATTTTTTATATACCTCCTTTCTTAAGAAGTTATATTTTAAAATGGCATTTAAAAAGTATTAATAAAAAGAGTCACATATACAAGAAGAAAGTAAAGTAGGAAAAGAAGCATAGCATTTTAATAGTAATTAGTTATTGATAAGCATTTTATATAGGTTACACAAGTCTACTAACATTGTTCATAGAAAAATTCTGATGTTTTACATAAATATTTGATATAAGATAGCTTTATATTTCAGTGTTCATCACAAATAATCAGAACAGATTTTAATGCCAAACTTAAATATTGAAAAATATAGCTGCTCTGCTTCTCTTCCAGACTAATAAAGTCTTTGCATAAAGCAAGCATACTCCGGTAAGTCGATATGACAAATAAATTGAATTCATGCTCAAACTAATAAATTGCATACATTTACAAAACATGAATGTACTGTTTCATTTCTCTTGATACATAATCACTATAAATATGGGCTATTTTCAGTACAAAGCATAAGTTATCTAGAAACCCATTACTTACTCTTATATCATTTATATGAAAGATATTCTGTACAGTTAGAACCAGGCCAATTTATTCTTATATATAGAAAAGCTAGCCATAAATCCTATCTGCTTTGCTTTCATGTTGAATTTTATATTTATTGTGCTCCCTAATTTAAGTCAAGTTTATTCACAAAAAACATTTTGTGGCATACATTATTATCTTATTTACTATCCTGTTGATATGAAATAAAGCATCCTCATGTCCTTGTATTAACAAACATCACATAAAGCCAATGAAAAGACAATGTAAAAGACAATCAACAACAATGTTTTTATTTATTTATTCCAATAGTCTCTTTAATACAATAAATATATTCATATGTTAAATTTACATATTTTTGCATATAGTTTAACTGTATGTGTATAGTTTTAATGAATTTAGAGTTGAAATGAAATTAAAGTCATGGTTAGTTTCCTTACATGAGAACATAAGATTCTGAATATATTTTTGTTCATACAGCTTTCCAAAACTTCATTTTCATGTTTACATTTTAACATAGTTGTAGATCCACATACACTGTTACAATAACACGTACAATATTTGAGTATTTTTGTACTAGATATTGCAACCAGTGGCAGTTTACCATCAGCTACATTCCCAGTCCTTTTCTAGTGTTCATTTTGAGATAGGGTCTCACTAAATTGCTTAGGACCTCATTTGGTTCTTGATTCTGGTCTTGAACTTCCAATCTTCTTGCCTCAGCCTCCTGAATCTCTGGACAAAAGATTAATTTGCACAAATTGTAAGTCAAGGGGTTATTGAAAACTAGGAGAGAACCAAATCTAACCATTCACTTTTTGTTGCATGATAGCTACTTTTTGTGATTGATTGTATCTAAAATAACTATATAGAAGACTTATACATATAAATAATGACCTTAGGGTTTTCTAGAACATTTATCAATAAACTACAATTTTTATATAGACCATAAGACAAAGATCATACCTTTTACCATTTGTAAGGTATATGTAGTAACTATATATGTAGTAACTAATCATGTACATTTCCATTTTACATTCTAATCATCTATATCTCCTTGAGTTTAACAAGAATTCTAAGATTGCATTTTGAAAGAAAGGTATAACAAACCACAATTTATTTATTTGTTTGTTTGTTTATTCTTGCAGAATTTATTTTAAATAGTAGAAGAAAAGACAATGTCAAATGGTTTTTACTCTCACCTAATTATCCCTAAATAATTCTGGACGCTGGCTACCATTTTCTCTCCTTTCTCTTAACTAACATTACTCATGCTTACTACACTTGCAGATAGGTAATATTCTACTACTTCCAACCCCATCTCACTAAAATCAGGTAATGGTCACAAAATTATGTTGTACAAATACAACACATTTCTTGACTTTTTAATTTTTATTTATTTATTTATTTATTGGTACTGAGGATTGAATTCAGAATCACTCAACCACTGAGTCATGTTTCCAACCCGATTTTGTATTTTATTTAGAAACAGGGTCTTACTGAATTGCTTAGCACCTCATTGTTGCTAAGGCTGGCTTTGAACTTGTGATCTTCCTGCCTCAGCCTCCTGAGTCACTGGGATTACAGGTGTGCTCCATCCCACCCAACTACACATTTCTTAACTTTAATAAAGAAAATCTTATAATATGATTTATGTTAAGGTGTCATTTTTTTGGAAATGCAAATCAAAATTACTCTAAGATTTCAACTCACTCCAGTCAGAATGGCAATTATCAAGAATACTAGCAACAATAAGTTTTGGTGAGGAAGTGGGGGAAATGGTACACTCATATATCACTGGTGGGACTTCACATGGTGCAACCACTCTAGAAAGTAGTATGTAGATACCTTAGAAAGCTTGAAATGGAACCACCATTTGACTCAGCTATCCCACTCCTTGGTCTATATGCAAAGGATTTAAAATCTGCAGACTATAATGATGCAGCCACATCAATATTTATAGCAGCTCAATACACAATAGCTAAACTGTTGAATGCCCCTCAATGGATGAATAGATAAAATAGTGTGGTATATACAAACAATGGAATATTACTCATCTTTAAAGAAGAATGAGATTACGGCATTTTCAGGTAAATGGATGGAGCTGGAGAATATCATGCTAAGTGAAATAAGCCAGTTCCCAAAAACCAAAAGCCAACTGTTTTCTCTGATATGTGGATATTGATTCATAATGGAGGGAGCAAGCAAAGAATGAAAGAACTTTGGAATGGGCAGAGGGGAGAGAGGGAGAAAAGAGGGTGTGGGCATGAGAAGGATGTGAGATGAGATGGTAATTATTACCCTATGTACATGTATGATTGCACAAATGGTGTAACTACATTGTGTGCAACCAGAGAAATGAAAAGTTTTGCTCCATTTGTGTATAATGAGTCGAAATGCATTTTGCTGTCATGTATAACTAATTGGAACAAATTATATAAAAACTGATTTTATTCTTTGGAATGAGAAAAACAGCCATAGAGAAAATATCTGTTTGGTTTCTTCTTTACTTGAATGAGCCATTGATAGCTCATTTTGGTACATTCTATCAGAAACTTTGCATATTAAACATATATGTTAAACTATATTTTTAAATAATACAAAAGGCATTAACTGGGCTATCATCCCATATATTTTAAAACAAAATCTATAAAACAATAACAAAACTGAAGTGGGATGAATCCTATAATTTTCAAACTTAAAGGCAGTTTTATACTTCAACTGCATAAGGGGAAACTCAAAAGACTAACGAAGGATCCCACTAAGTTAAAGTCTGAAAATAAGAAATTGTGGAGGCCTAGAAGGCAAGAACATGTGGGGCAGAATATCAAAAGAAGAGAACTATATGTACAGAGTTTCAGAAATCAACAAAAGTGATTACAAATATTTGACTAAAAACTGCTCTGGATAGGAAAATAAAAGATTGCATGAGGCTGAAATTCAGTAGGCTAAACAATTCCTAGATTCATTAAGAGAAAGGATCAGTTTGTGTTGCCATCAGCCAGAGTGGATACATTACATGGACTAAATGGTAGATTCCTCAAAGGGGTTTTACCAAATAGTAGGACTAAATTAGCCCTAAACTAATGGTAACTCTATAATTAACCTAGGAAAATTTAAAAGCAACTATGTAGTGGATGTGAAAGGACTCAAATAACTTATTAACATGATATTCGCAGTATCAGAAATTCCTCTTCATAATTCCCCTCTTCTACTCAAGAGAATATCCAGAGTTTCTGATGTCTATTTTCAGAAACAGAAATTATTTGGAACCTCTTTCTTTTAGTCTTTGTGGAAAACTATTGTCATTGAATATATCAAGCTAAGTGAATCACAAACAAAAGCAGCAAAAGAGAATATTTGAGACAAAAAGAAAAAAAAAAGAGAGACAATTTCCTCTGAGATTAGCAAAGCACATTGAAACATAGGTCATTAAGGAGTAAGCCACACATACTATAGTATGGCAATGTCTTAGAGATGAGGAACAGCCTCAGAGGGGATGGCATTGGAGGACCTTAGCCCTGGAGATTGCATCTCAGCCTCTACTATCACTCTCATTTTCTGAGAATGGCACTTAGTAGCAGTTCTACCCAGTTCAAGAAGATATCAGAAGACATGATGAAAGGATAACTTTAGAATGACTTTCCATAGTTTGGAGAATGTGCCCTTGCAGCATTTTGTGAAGCACTATAGAGAAAGGACTTCCTCACCTTCTACCACCACTTCTGTAAGGATAAATGTTGAATTTCCACCCAACCTATTAAGAAGGAGGCTAAGAGTTTTGTGTAATTAAAAAAACAATAAATAAATAGAACCTTCATCATAAATCTTTCTCTGCAAGGAAGATATTATTGCTCTTCTTAATTTGGACAATTATGTACAACATAAGGTAATTGTGACTGTAGTCAGTAGGAAAATTAAGAACTTTGAGAGTAGAATTCAGAGAAAAATAAACAAAATATGTGAAAGAAATACCTAACAAATGTAATGCAGAAATGTTCAGAAAGTGGACTAAAATAGCTGGACTTTGGAAAAGCAGAGAATATTTTTGAAAGTTTGGTTAAGCATGGGTTGTAGAGATGGACAATCTTTTTCTTTATTATGTAATTTTTGTTGTTGTTGCTGTAGATGGACACAATAGCTTTATTTTACATATTTATTTTCATGTGGTTCTGAGGATTAAACCCAGTGCCTCTCACATACTAGTCTTGAGGGAAGCCATTAAACCTCTGATATGTAGAGAATGAATGCAGCATGAAAACAGCATTATCAAAGATTTGCCTTCTCTGGGAAGATAGCAAAAATGATGATGGAGAGGTATTTGGAATTGAGGAGTTAGAGGAACTCTACCTGTGATTATGAGAACCTGAGGTATTATGAATATATAAAAAATACTTAGGAGACATTTTGAAACAATACTTGGCAGAACTTACTGACTACTTAACAATAAAAGATGAGAAGAGGTAGGTGATAGAAATAGTCAAGTGTTCTGAGCTCAAAATAATAAAAAAATTTTGAGGGTCAAAACAAATTAATGCTTCCAAAAAGTGAAGCTATTCAGAAGCCAAGATTATAAAATTGCTTTTAATCACATCAATATTCCTTGATTGAAAGTAAACTAAGGTAAATAATATTTTTAAATACTTAGGAAAATATTTGAGCAATTGATTCTAATCTATAAAGATTACTATCTTATGAAATTAGGGTCATCAATGTTTAAAACACTATCTAGAATGTAACTTAGCAAAACAATTTTTTTGTGACATTAGGAAGGGCCTGAGAATGCATATTTTGATACAAGAAACATTCCCAAGATGATTCTAATGCATAAGAACAATTAGCATTACCTAAATTATCTTAATGTTACAAAAATTAATCAGAGGTAAAATATCAATTGCAATATTTTCACCAGCTTATAATTTCTTTAAATATATAGTCTTTAAAAATATATACTTCTTTGAAAAATAAACATACATATGGAGTCATTAGTAGACAGCTAAATATCAAGTTGATCCCTAAGTTGAGTGATAGTGAAATACTCTACATACCAGCCAGTTCCAAAGTAAAACTAAAACATCTTTTTCTGGTTCAAACTATTGTTTTTCCATAGTGAGCTTCTGTGGGTACACGTAGGTTAAGACTTGAGAATAGGTTATGTAAAGCAGTTATTTTGAACAAGTAACAAAGTAATAGTATTTATAATAATACCACACCAAACCAAGTAATAATATCATTAAAAATTCAATTTACCAGTTCTTAAAAATTGAAGTATCTCGGAGATTGGCATATGTAATTTTGTAAAAAAAAAAAAAAGACAAGAACAAACTAGTAATGGAAATGGGAAGGGCACACTAACACTACTCAGTGTTTTGGTAGAAAACAAAAAGCAAAGAAGTTTGACTTTACCAAAAATAATTGAAATAAGGAAAAGAAAAACAGAGTTTAAATATTTTTATTTAAATGGCCTGTGAGAGGCCATCCTCTCAAGTGATTTGAGTTACCTCCCTGGCTGGGTGAGAGGCGCTTAGACACAGCTGTGTCAGAGCCATTCCCCATCCTTTCCCAGGTCTGAGGGCTTGTCCGCGCAGAGGCGTGTCTGGCCACTGCCCTGAAGACCCAATCGTGGCCCTTGACCTTGGGATGCTGCCCCCCTTAACCTTCATTGGATGGAATTTTCCCTGGAATTTTTTGTTCCCCAATAAAAGCTCACTCCCTGGCGTGTTCTCCCTCTCTCGCTAAAGTCTCTTCTGTAAACCTCGCCACTGCATTAGGTGGCTGGAGGTGGGAGCTAGGAGAAGCCATCTTGGAGCTGGTGTTAAAGGTAATGAGAGTCTTGTCTTTTTAATTTAAAACTCACTAGTAATTTCTTATGAACCGAACCTTCTTTCATGAAACCAGCGCTGGTTGTTTGGCAATGGCCATTACATATCTTTATAACATATATCCAATTGATGATAATCAGTTTTGAAAAAATTTCTAAGGAGATAAGTTAACATTCCCTTATGGTATGATTTCTAGGTTTTTATTTATTTACATTTTGTGATTTACTTATTTTCCTAAAGTTATATTTACCCAATAAATGTACAGGCAGGCAGGGAATTAAGTGAATATAATAAAATCTAGAAGCATGCATAAGTCTACAGTGAGCAAAGAAGTGTGCTTTTTCCTAGTATATTAATAACTATCTTTGCATTGTGAAAACTTGAGATATAGTAAGCAAACATTTAATATCTGATGAAGTGCTAAATGAAGGTAAATGGAAAAGTGAGATTAATAGAGAAGCATTATTACTTTAACCCAGATAAACAAAACAAAAATGATCATAAATAACAGATTAGCAAATAAATGTAACCAGGCATGGTAGCACAGACCTATAATCCCAGCAACTCTGGAGGCTGAGGCAGGAGGATCTCATGTTTAAGGTCAGCCTCAAAACTTAGTGAGGCCTTAAGCAACTTCATGAGGCCCTGTTTCAAAATTAAAAAATAAAAATGGGAACATGCTTTGTGAAAGTCCACTAAAGTAATTAAATTTGTACATCTTTGTGCACATTCTGTCTCAAATTAAAAAGTAGAAGATGATCCTATCTAGGAGGATAAACAACAAAAAGAGATGATATGTGCATTTTAGGTATATTTTAAAGGACAAATTAGAGAACCTGGGACAGACTGAACACAGGAAGAAAAAGAGAAGAAAGATGCTGTTGATTCCATCTATCATAATCTGTTTTAATTTAAAGTGCTCCACAAAAATTAGTTTTCTCAAAAAACAAAGTTTCCAGCCCTGGAAACTTAAGTAGACAGGTAGAATAGCTCTTCTCCTTACTGCAAGCTGATATAGCTTCAGTATTTGGTTCTTTTTTAGAAATATTTTCTATTTAATATCACTAGTGATGCAAAAATTTGAAATGAAAGTATATTCATAGAATACATTTATGCTGTACCTATATTAAGAATCTAAGCAATGATTTACAGAAAACTCTAACTTGCATTTAAGTAATTACTGGAGTGCTCCCCAGTATGTGAGAGTGCTCTGGTGGTAATGAGAGAAGAATTCCCAATCTATATCCATACGAATAGTGAGGATAGATGTATCATTAACATGTGAATATTGAGTTGCTTAGGGGCCTAGACAGTAACAAAATTGAGTTGATTTTTTCCACTATAGTTTGTCAACATTAGTAGCCAATTTTGCTGCTCTTTATGTGACATGGATGGCCAGAGAAACTCTTATACTGAAGATTCAGGGGGGAAAACATATTATAAAAATATGGAGAAGTTTCCAGGTGGAATTTTTTGGGTCTTCTAGGTATGGAATCATATCATCGGCAAATAGTGCTAATTTGAGTCATTTTTTTTCCTATCTGTATCCTGTTAATTTCATTCATCTGTCTAATGGCTCTGGCCAGTGTTTCAAGATCTATGTTAAATGGAAGTGGTAAAAGAGAGCATCCCTGTCTTGTTTCAATTTTTAGAGGGAATGCCTTCAATTTTTCTCCATTTAGAATGATGTTGGCCTGGGGCTTAGCATAGATAGCCTTTGTGATATTTAGATAGGTTCCTATTGTCCCTAGTTTTTCTAGTGTTTTGAACATAAAGAGGTGCTGTATTTTGTCAAATGTCTTTTCTGCATCTATTGAGATGATCATATGGTTCTTATCTTAAATCTATTGGTGTGATGAATTACATCTATTGATTTTCCTATGTTGAACCAACCTTGCATCCCTGGGATGAACCCCACTTGATCCTGGTGCATAATCTTTTTGATATGCTTTTGTATTCAATTTGCCAGAATGTTATTGAGAATTGTTGCATCTATATTCATTAGAGATATTGGTCAGAAGTTTTCTTTTTTTTGATGTCTTTTCCTGGTTTTGGAATCAGGGTGATACTGGCCTCATAGAATGAGTTTGGAAGTTCTCCCTCTTTTTCTGTTTCACAAGATAATTTGAAGAGTATTTGTATTAAGTTCTTCATTTAAGGTCTTGAAGAATTTAGCTGTGTATCCATTTGGTCTTGGGCTTTTCTTTGTTGGTAACCTTCTGAAGGCATCTTCTATTTCATTGCTTGAAACTGATCTATTTAAATTATGTATATCATCCTAATTCAATTTGGGCAAATCATATGACAATAGAAATTTGTTGATGCCTTTGATATTTTCTATTTTATTGGAGTACAAGTTTTCAAATTAAGTTCTAATCATCTTCTGTATTTTTGTAGTGTCTGTCTTGATATTTCCTTTTTCATCACGTATGTTAGTAATTTGAGTTTTCTCTGTCCTTCTCTTCATTAGCATGGCTAAGGGTTTGTCAATTTTATTTATTTTTTAAAGAACTAACTCTTTGAAAAAATGTTCAATTGTTTCTTTCGTTTCAATTTTATTGATTTCAGCTCTGATTTTAATTATTTCCTGCCTTCTACTGCTTTTGGTGTTGATTTGTTCTTCTTTTTCTAGGGCTTTGAGATGTAATGTTAGGTCATTTATTTGTTGACTTTTTCTTCTTTTAAGGAATGAACTCCATGCTATGAATTTTCCTCTTAGTATTACCTTCATAGTATCCCAGAGATTTCTATATGTGGTATCAGTGTTCTCATTCACCTCTAAGAATTTTTTAATCTCATCCTTGATATTTTGTAACCCATTGTTCATTCAGTAGATATTATTTAGTCTCCAGGTATTGGAGTAGTTTTATTTTTTATTTTATCATTGATTTCTAATTTTATTTCATTATGATCTGATAGAATATAGGGTAGTATCTCTACTTTTTTGTATTTACTAAGAGATGCTTTGTGGCATAATACATGGTCTATTGTAGAGAAGGATCCATGTGCTGCTGAGAAGAAAGTGTATTCACTGATTGAAGGATGAAATATTCTATATATGAAAGTTAAGTCTAAGTTATTGATTCTGTTATTGAGTTTTACAGTTTATTTTTCAGCTTTTCTTTGGAAGATCTATCAAGTGGTGAAAGTGGTGTTTTAAAGTCACCCAGAATTATTGTGTTGTGGTGTATTTGACTCTCTAACTTGAGAAGAGTTTGTTTTGTAAATATAGACACTTCATTGTTTGTGGCATACATATTTATTATTGTTATGTCTTGTTGAAGAATGGTTCCCTTAAGCAGTATGAAATATCCTTCTTTTTCCATTTTGGTTAACTTTAGCTTCAAGTCTATTTTATTTGATGAAAGGATGGAAAACCCTACTTTTTTCCATAGTTCATGTGAGTGGTATGATTTTTCCCAAAGTTTCACCTTCAGTCTGTGGATGTCTTTTCCTACAAGATGAATATCTTGGAAGCAGAATATTGTTGGTCTTTTATTTTAATCAATTTGCTATTCTATGTCTTTTGAGTGGCGAGTTTATTTCATTAACATGCAGCGTTATTGTTGAGATATGATTTGTATTCCCAGGCATTTTTGGTATTTAACTTGGCTTGGTTTCTCCTTTGATTAGTTTTTCCTTTAGTGTAACACCTCCCTCTGATGATTTCCATTTTCTCATGGAATATTTTGCTGAGGATATTCTGTAGTGTAGGCTTTCTAGTTGTAAATTCTTTTAACATTTTTTTTTAATTTTTTTATAATGGAATTCATCTAGTAAAATAAGGGACCCAAATAGCTAAAGGAATCCTTAGAAAGAAGAGTGAAGTGTGTGACATCACTATACCAGAACTTAAACTATTATACAGAGCAGTAGTAACAAAAACAGCATGGTATTAGCACCAAAATAGACTTATAGACCAATGTTACTAAATAGAGGACAAAGAGACAAACCCACTAAACTACAGTTATCTTATATTAGACAAAGGCACCAAAAACATAACACTGGTGATTGATAGCCTTTTTAATAAATGGTGCTGGGAAAACTGGAAATGCACATGCAACAAAATGAAATTAAACCCCTATCTCTCACCATGCACAAAACTCAACTCAAAGTGCATCAAGGACCTAGGAATTAAACCAGAGACACTGCACCTATTAGAAGAAAAAGCAGGCCCAAATCTCCATCATGTTGGATATGGCCCCGACTTCCTTAATAAGACTCCTATCGTGCAAGAATTAAAATCAAAAGTCAATAAGTGGAATGGTTTCAAACTAAAGAGCTTCTTCTCAGAAAAAGCAGCAATCAGTAAGGTGAATAGAGAACCTATAGAATGGGAGAAAATTTGTACCAATTGCACATAAGGTCCAGCACTAATCTCTAGGATATATAAAGCACTCAAAAAATCTTAACACCAAAAACCCAAATAACCCAATTAATAAAGGGACCAAGGAACTGAACAGAGACTTCTTAGAAGATGATATACAATCAATCAATCAATATATGAAAAAATGTTCAACATCTTTATCAATTAGAGAAATGCAAATCAAAACTACTCTAAGATTTCATCTCACTCCAATCAGAATGGCAGCAATTATGATTACAAACAACAATAAATGTTGGCAGGGATGGAGGGGAAAAGGCACACTCGTACATTGCTGGTGGGATTACAAATTGGTGCAGATGATATGGAAAGCAGTAGGGGGATTCCTTGGAAACCTGGGAATGAAATTGCCTTTTGATCCAGCTATCTGACTTTTTGGTCTATACCCAAAGGACTTAAAAACAGCATACTATAGGGACATAGACACATCAGTGTTTGTAGCAGGACAATTCACAATAGCTAAATGTGGAACCACCTTGATGCCCTTCAGGTGATAAATGGATAGAGAAACTGTGGGATATATGCACAGTGGAATAGTATTCAGCATCAAAAAAGAATAAAATCATGGCATTTACAGGTAAGTGGATGGAGTTGGAGAATATGATGCTAAGTGAAATTAGTCAATTTCAAAAAAGCAAATGCCAAATGTTTTCTCTGATATAAGGATGCTGATTCATAATGGGGTTTGTGGGGGAGCATGGAAAATTAGAGGAACTCCAGATAGGGCAAAGTGGAGGGAGGGGTAGGGAGGTGGCATTGGGGTAGGCAATATGGTGGAATGAAATGGACAATATTACCCTAAGTATATGTATGAAGATGCAGATGGTGTGACTCTAATTTTAGTGTCCAACCAGAGATATGAAAAATTGTTTTATATATATATATATATATATATATATATATATATATATATATATGTATTATGAATTGTAATGCATTCTGTTGTCATATATAACAAATTGGAATAAAAATAATAAAAAAAATGGAAAGAAAGTATTTCAGAAATGGTTTGGAAATTGCCAGGCATGTGGTGGTGCATACCTGTAATGCCAGCTACTCATGAAGCAGAGGAAGGAGGATCACAAGTTTGAGGCTGACCTGGGCAATTTAGGGACACCATGTCTCAAAACAATAAAACAAATACAAAAATATTCACATATAGCTAATCATGGTTGCATTCCCGGGAATCAAATAAAATGGCAAATCTTCACTTAGCCATTTTGAAAATGTGTGTTTACAAACATGTATTTTTTGCATAGAGAAAAACAAACATACAATTCTGATCTATCATCATAAGCAAGGGAGACCTACAAACATTGAAATACATGACTAAAGAAAACAAAACAAAATAAAAGCCTGTCTACTTAAAGCAGAATGATGGTTGAAAATTACATTTTTTGATAAACTAAAGTTGAGAAAATTTATTCTCAGTCGATTGCCATACAAGCAATGGTTAAACAATACTTTTGGGGCTGAAAGGTAAGGATAACAGATGAAAACTCAAATGTAGAGGAAGGTTTCCAAATGTCCACAAATGATAATCATTTGCATAACAAGACCAATTTGTTCATTTCATAATTTTCTTTTTTTTTCAATCTATTGAAAAATATTTTATTTATTTTTTTTCTTTTTTTTTATATTTTTAATTTTTTATTTTGGGTTGTTCAAAACATTACAAATTTCTTGACATATCATATTCCACACTTTGATTCAAGTGGGTTATGAACTCCCACCTTCACCCCATACACAGATTGCAGAATCACATCAGTTACACATCCATTGATTTACATATTGCCATACTAGTGTCTGTTGTGCTCCGCTGCCTTTCCCATCCTCCCCCCTCCCCCCTCCCCACCTCTCCCCTCCCCTCCCCTCCTCTCTCTCTACCCCCTCCACTGTATAACCCTGAGGGTCTCCTTCCATTACCATGCATTTTCCCTTCTCTCTCCCTTTCCCTCCCACCTCTCATCCCTGTTAAATGTTAATCTTCCTCTCCTGCTCTTCGTCCCTACTCTGATCTTAGTTACTCTCCTTATATCAAAGAAGACATTTGGCATTTGTTTTTTAGGGATTGGCTAGCTTCACTTAGCATAATCTGCTCTAATGCCATCCATTTCCCTGTAAATTCTATGATTTTGTCATTTTTTAATGCAGAGTAATACTCCATTGTGTATAAATGCCACATTTTTTTTATCCATTCATCCATTGAAGGGCATCTAGGTTGGTTCCACAGTCTTGCTATTGTGAACTGTGCTGCTATGAACATCGATGTAGCAGTGTCCCTGTAGCATGCTCTTTTTAGGTCTTTAGGGAATAGACCAAGAAGGGGAATAGCTGGGTCAAATGGTGGCTCCATTCCCAGCTTTCCCAGAAATCTCCATACTGCTTTCCAAATTGGCTGCACCAATTTGCAGTCCCACCAGCAATGAGCAAGTGTACCCTTTTCCCCACATCCTCGCCAGCACTTGTTGTTGTTTGACTTCATAATGGCTGCCAATCTTACTGGAGTGAGATGGTATCTTATGGTGGTTTTGATTTGCATTTCTCTGACTGCTAGAGATGGTGAGCATTTTTTCATGTACTTGTTGATTGACTGTATGTCCTCCTCTGAGAAGTGTCTGTTCAGGTCCTTGGCCCATTTGTTGATTGGGTTGTTTGTTCTCTTATTGTCTAATTTTTTGAGTTCTTTGTATACTCTGGATATTAGGGCTCTATCTGAAGTGTGAGGAGTAAAGATTTGTTCCCAGGGTGTAGGCTCCCTATTTACCTCTCTTATTGTTTCTTTTGCTGAGAAAAAACTTTTTAGTTTGAGTAAGTCCCATTTGTTGATTCTAGTTATTAACTTTTGTGCTATGGGTGTCCTATTGAGGAATTTGGAGCCCAACCCCACCGACTGTAGATCGTAGCCAACTTTTTCTTCTATCAGACGGCGTGTCTCTGATTTGATATCAAGCTCCTTGATCCATTTTGAATTCACTTTTGTGCATGGCGAGAGAAAGGGATTCAGTTTCATTTTGTTGCATATGGATTTCCAGTTTTCCCAGCACCATTTGTTGAAGATGCTATCCTTCCTCCATTGTATGCTTTTAGCCCCTTTATCAAATATAAGATAGTTGTAGTTTTGTGGATTGGTTTCTGTGTCCTCTTGTTGCGACCCCTTGCCCGCAAGGAAGACGCAACTCAGGAATCTTCTTTCAGCAGTTTATTCAGGCCCTTGATATTTCTTCTTCTGCCTCTCGGATGCCCCTCCCAGCCTTAATAAAGCATCTCAAGCCCCAATGCGAAGCTGCCACGTGGAGCTTTCTCATAGGGTGGTGAAAAACCATGCGCCAACTCTCCCAAATAAGGAGTTGTTTGTCACAGACCACAGCGGAGCCAGCGCCATCTTGTAATGGCGACCATAGTCTGCAGAAATGGCAGAAGCGGCTCACCACAGTTCCCCCTTTCTGTTTTCTTAAAACAATACAGGCGAGAGTAGAGGTCCTATCCCACTGTGCAGAAGTGGCTGCATAGTATGGCTCAGTCCTAAGGAGGGCCCTTCCCCAGATCTGAGGCCATATCAGCCGACGCCTTTTTTCGTGGGGCGGGGCGTGGATGCGTCTAACCCGCATGCAATAGGACATGCTCTCCTTGAGGTCCACGTCAAGGATCACTCAAGTGCAGTGCCTTGCCTCGCATCCTGTATCGTGACAATGGTGGACGAAGGGGGATAGCTGAGGCTGAACTGTGGCTGTTTATAACGACAAACAAGTTGACAGCACCCTGAAAGAAAGGCATGGACTTTAAGGCGATAGAAAAGCACTAGTGTGGAAACCCATCTGTGTGCAATGGCAGTAAGACCGGCAGAGTGCAAGGGCTTTCCAACACTAAGAGAATAACAAGGAAAGTCATGTGGATCCCAGTGCAATGTTATAATAACTTGGGGTGTAACGACCATGTCAAAAGTTTACTGTTTAAGATGCGCAAGCCAGACTTGAGGTGAGTTGCCATTTTCTAAAGCTGCAAGAGCTTGTATGATCATAGCCTTATCGTGAGCACTGCGGGCCTTAAGGCGACAGAGAAACCACAAACAGAGGAACATACCGAAGCAACACATTGCACCAAAAATGCCTACCCCCACCCACTCTTTGAAGAAGGAAAAAGCAGAAGATATCCAATCGGTGAATTGACCCAAAGTCACAGGATCGACACGAGTACTGTTCAAGACAGCTATCTGGGTTAGTTGAGACTGGATCATGTCTTCCGCTGCCATGGACTAATTTCCGGCCAAATATTCGCCAATGATGCGGGAGGCATTCCTGGAATCATTAAATCTGACAGAGGTTATGCATAAATGTGCACGTTGGTCAACACAACCCAAAAGCACCAAGTCAGCCAATTCTTCTACCTGAGCTTGGAGTAAATCTATTCTTTGGTTAGCAGCCAAAATCCCTGACAAAATATGTTGATTAATTGTATTTTGGGATTCAAGTATGGTGGAAGTTTGTTGAACAACTTGATTAATGGTGGCAGCAGTTTGTACTTGACTGGCCATGGCCACTCCGGCCGTAACCGCTGCAGCAGCAGACACTGCCACAGCTGTCACTATAGCTGCCGTAATTCCAAAATCCCTGCGGACTCTAAGTAGCTCAACAGTGGGGAATTTATCTGGGTCCGCAGTGACTGGGATTGGGACAAAATTTGGAATTTTCATAACCACTGCTACAGTCCAAGAACCATTCCAACACTCAGATAAGAGACAGGTAACATTAGAACAATCCAGCATCCCCGACGAGGTGTCATTAGCCAAAAGGAGCAAGAACGGGGATTGGACACAGACCATTGCAGGGGGCAATGTGGCATTATATAGCAGAGAGTTGAACGAAACAGATGTAAGTCTATTACCTCGTTCACTCTCCCTAACAGTGCCAGAAACATTAGCCAGCCAGCTTTTGGCTCCCAGCAATTGAGCCAATGCAGAAATATCGGCTGAAGTCCCCTTCTCATTGGAAATCAGCCATTGAAACCAGGACCAACCTACTCCTGTAGAGGAGTTGGCACTGTTGTTAAAGTTATAAACATGCCTCTTAAGAGAGGGGGAAAGGGAGAAACCTTTAGCAACTTGATGTTTCTCCCAAGAATGATCCTGACAAGGCGTAAATGTTGGGGGGAAACCAAGATTAGGGGTACAGTAAGGGGAGGCCTTGAAATGAGTGGCATTGTAAGTACTATTAGAAGAAGGAGGCACTGGGATTAGTACCTTGGAGATAATAGCCAAGGTAGCTATGTTAAAAGCAGAGCTATTTGCGGGGGTCCCTGAGCCTGATTGCTTCCCCGAAACTACTTGGCTCAGTACGGCACTGATAATGCTCCCTGAGACCTGACTGGACCGCAATGGGTCCTCCCAGTTAGTCAAATTTTTGGTCTTAAGGCTGATGCAATTAGCATTTCCAAGGCTGAAACAAAAAACTCCTGTGAGATTAACTTGAGATTGATTAAAAATGCTCTCCATATCCCCTCTAGGAGAGGCACAGGGAGCAGACATCTCACATGAGGTAGAGAAAAGAGTGGGGAGGACACTAGAATTACCATGAACCGGCATCGGCATTGGCCAAGCCCGTGCCATTGCCCACCACTGCATTGGTGTCGTCTGTGCCATCGGCACCAGCACCAGAACCAGAGCACGTAGCAGAGTGAAGATCCTCATTACGGGATTGCTGTGGTATCTCTTGTTGCTGATCGGTTGATGTCAAGACTCTTCTTGTCAGGCGTTCAGGGACCCACAACGGTTCCGTGCGATCCTGGGACTAACTGGTGCACCACCCCTGACTGCTGAAAGTTCTGGTTCCCGGGTCTCGGCACCACTTGTCGCGACCCCTTGCCCGCAAGGAAGACGCAACTCAGGAATCTTCTTTCAGCAGTTTATTCAGGCCCTTGATATTTCTTCTTCTCCCTCTCGGATGCCCCTCCCAGCCTTAATAAAGCATCTCAAGCCCCAATGCGAAGCTGCCACGTGGAGCTTTCTCATAGGGTGGTGAAAAACCATGCGCCAACTCTCCCAAATAAGGAGTTGTTTGTCACAGACCACAGCGGAGCCAGCGCCATCTTGTAATGGCGACCATAGTCTGCAGAAACGGCAGAAGCGGCTCACCACATCCTCTATTCTGTACCATTGGTCCACCCGCCTGTTTTGGTACCAGTACCATGCTGTTTTTGTTACTATTGCTCTGTAGTATAGTTTGAAGTCTGGTATCGCTATACCGCCTGATTCACACTTCCTGCTTAGCATTGTTTTTGCTATTCTGGGTCGTTTATTTTTCCATATGAATTTCATGATTGCTTTCTCTATTTCTACAAGAAATGCCGTTGGGATTTTGATTGGCATTGCATTAAACCTATAGAGAACTTTTGGTAATATCGCCATTTTGATGATGTTAGTTCTGCCTATCCATGAACAGGGTATATTTTTCCATCTTCTAAGATCTTCTTCTATTTCTCTCTTTAGGGTTCTGTAGTTTTCATTGTATAAGTCTTTCACCTCTTTTGTTAGGTTGATTCCCAAGTATTTTATTTTTTTTTGAAGATATTGTGAATGGAGTGGTTGTCCTCATTTCCATTTCAGAGGATTTGTCGCTGATATACAGGAATGCCTTTGATTTATGCGTGTTGATTTTATATCCTGCCACTTTGCTGAATTCATTTATTAGCTCTAATAGTTTCTTTGTAGAGCCTTTTGGGTCTGCTAGGTATAGAATCATATCATCTGCAAATAGTGATAATTTAAGTTCTTCTTTTCCTATTTTTATGCCTTTAATTTCTTTCGTCTAATTGCTCTGGCCAGTGTTTCGAGAACTATGTTGAACAGAAGTGGAGAGAGAGGGCATCCCTGTCTTGTTCCAGATTTTAGAGGGAATGCCTTCAGTTTTTCTCCATTCAGAATGATGCTAGCCTGAGGCTTAGCATAGATTGCTTTTACAATATTGAGGTATGTTCCTGTTAGCCCTAGTTTTTCTAGAGTTTTGAACATAAAGGGATGCTGTCCTTTGTCGAATGCTTTTTCCGCATCTATCGAGATGATCATATGGTTCTTATTTTTAAGTCTATTGATGTGGTGAATAACATTTATTGATTTCCGTATATTGAACCAGCCTTGCATCCCAGGGATGAATCCTACTTGATCATGGTGTACAATTTTTTTGATATGTTTTTGTATCTGATTCGCCAGAATTTTATTGAGGATTTTTGCATCTAGGTTCACTAGAGATATTGGTCTGTAGTTTTCTTTCCTTTAAAGAAGAACTAATACCAATACTTTTCAAGCTACTTCAGGAAATAGAAAAGGAGGGAGAACTTCCAAATTCATTCTATGAGGCCAACATCACCCTGATACCTAAACCATAATTTTCTTAAAAGAAAATGTCTGGTTAAAGAAAAATATAATAATATCCTAAATGTTTTCATTTTTTGTTGTTTTTCATTTTTTAAAAAAATATCTCCTGTTTTATGCATTATCACTACTTTCTACTTTTACCATTTGATTCACTACCCCAAATGAACTCTGAAAGCATTAAGCAATAACTCTTCTTTACTCCCACCCCACAGGTCCTAGCAAACTCTGATTAACTGTTTGCTTACCAGAATTTACCTATTCTGAATATTTCATGTAAGTGGAATCATACATTTTTTTCCTGTGGTATATTCAATTAGCATAATTTTTTCCTGGTTCATCAGTATGAAGTATGCATCACAACTTCATTCCATTTTATAACTGAATCATATTTCATTCTGTGTTTATTCTACATTGAATTTACTCATTCATCTATTAAAGAACACTTGAATATTTTTTTCCATCTTTTGGTCTACTGGAATAATGCCACAATGAACATTGTTATATAAATATATATTTTGAGTCCTTGAATTTAATTATTTTAATATATGATATCTAGGATTGAAATTGATGGGTCATGTGATAATTACATAGTTAGCTTTTTGAGTAATTGTGTTTTTTTTTCCACCATGACTACACCATTTTGATAATCCCATTAATGATGCAGGGAGATTTCACTTTCTCTACCTAGAGCCCAACATTATTTTTCATTTTGTAAATTTTAAGAATCTAGTGAACATGCTGTAGAATCCCTGTGTGATTCTGATTTGCAATTCCCTAATGACTCATGATATTAAGCATCTTTTAATATTAGCCATTTGTATGTCATTTTTCAGAAATGGAGTTGAAGTAAAATTTTAATACAGGTAGAAATTTAATAATAATAACACAAAGGATCAGTAGCAGGTAATTAAAATTATACTGTTGTAAGGTTTCTACCAAGTATGAAGTGAGAAATGTGGAATAAGAAGTGGTAAATAAATGTTGGCTATGAAGTGTGAGTAGAAAATTAACTTTAGTCTACTAAATCAAGAATTCATATTTTTAGTACACACAAAATAATAAATAATAAACAGTTGCTGAAGATTTTATCATCTAATCTTAGAAATAGACAAAATAATCATAAACAGTATAAAAAATTCTATTGATCAACTTGAGTTATTAGACATGTATAAAATTATATGACCCAAAATGACTGTCAACAGCACAAGAAGTGTTACCAAGATGAACCATAATTGGAGGAAGAGTAATTTGGAATACATTTTTAAGAGATAAAATTATGGTGGGGTAATTTCTTTGATAACAATTGGTTTACAGAAATGCATAAAGAGTATCTTTTATAATCTTTGAATTCCAAAGAATGTCATTGATGTTTATATTATTCTAAACATGTCTTTCAATAACTCACTCCAACTATATGATGTGCAAAACACAAAAATGCTTCTGGAGTTTTTGAGCAAAGTTTGTTTTGTAGAGCATTATCTTTACTAACCATATTAACATGGCAGTTACAAACTTGCCTTAACAATATTAAAACAATGAATAAAAGTAGAAGAACCTTGTTCAAGACATTAAAAAAATAAAAAAATAATTTGATAATGTATTTTAAAAAAGAGTATTTCAATTTACTTTTTTCTTGTTATTGGCATATCAAAAGCCTACATAATAAATATGAGGTGTTCAATATGACCTCTGTAACAAGTATAATTTACTACATCTACTAAGAGTCATTTTTAAGTTTCATTTGTGATACTTGTTTCACTTTATTTTCTATTTAAGTTTGTAAAACTTATTTTTAATCTTTATATATGTTGTAATCATATGTTTATATTTTTATTAATTAATGAGTTTTATAGATATCTAACTGGTCATTGCAGAATCAAATTTCAGTCACCTGTACTTAGATTATAAAGTTTTATAATGTCTATTTGTGTAAAATTTCTACAAATGTGTTCTTGGTGTCAAAGGAAATGTTATTATTGTCTAAATGCTGAAAACTAATTTTTTATGAACATCGTGTCAATTTCTGTATCAGTTCTAACTTATGTTTGTTGAATTTTTCATTATTTTTTATTCTACATTTCTAGAAATTATGTGTGTGTGTGAGTGTGTGTATGTTTGAATTTGGCCACTTTCTTTGTTATTCAGTTTTCAAAAACTTAAGTGATGACTTCTTGGGTAGTCTTTTATTTCTTGTTCGATTTCATTTTCTTCAGCTCACTCTTTATATTTACTATTTGTTTTATTCTCCAAAGTGCATCTGCTGAAACAAGGTCTCCCAGAGGAAACTTAACCAAGGCTATACGCAAGTGTTTTGTGTGTGGAATAGTCAGGGGACACTTGAAGCAGAATTCTATGGGAGCAGTTCCTATTATCCTGGATTAAGTGTGATATTGTTATTTAGAACAGAGCCCTCTGGTGATAATCCATTAGTCTTAATACAAAATATTCTTAGTATCCTTTTTATTATAAGTATTTTGTTAAATTTCTGAGTTAGGAAGTTACATATTTATATGATGTTCATAATATTTAGACACAGGAGAGGATCATGAAGATAATTGGGGTCTTTGGAATACTGATATATTCTTAGAACAAATAAATTGATCACAAATATGACAAATCTCAATATCTTACAAGAGATGAGCAAAATTAATGGAGAGGACTCTAAGGTCAAACAAATACAGCAACTGAAGATGTATCTCCTTCTTAATAAGCCAACAATATATTGTGAATTTTAAATCTTAAAATGACTGAAAAGAAAAACTAAAGCCAGGTATGGTGACATATGCCTGTAACCCCAATTACTCAGAAGGATGAGGCAGGAGGAATACAAGTTGGAAGCCAGCCTAGACAATAGCAAAACTCTGTCTTAAAATTCAAAACATGCAAAAGAGTCGGAATATGGAGGTTCTTCAAAAGACTAGGAATTAAATCACCATATGACAAGAGAACTAAAATAGCATACTATTCTGATACATGTAAGCCAACTTTTACAGCAGCACAATTCACAATAGTTAAGTCTTGGAAATAGCCTAGGTACTTGTCAACAGAGTGATAGGTAAAGAAAATTTGGTATATAGACACAATGGAGTTTCACTCAGCCATAAAGCAGAATGAAATTATGTCAATTGCTGGCCAATGCATGAAACTGGAGTACATTATACTAAGTGAAACCAGACTCAGAGAGTCAAGGGTCAAATGATATGTGTCATATGTGTAAGCTAGAAAGAAATAAGGAATAGAACTGGGGATCTCCTGAAAACAGAAGGAAGAACAATAGAATGGAGGAAGTGGATCAAGGTAGTAGATAGAAAAGAGGAGGAATCATGGAATGAAATTTACCAAATTATGCTATGTGCAAGCATAAATATGTCTCAACAAATTCCACTTTTATATATAACTAAAATGCACATATTGAAAAATAAGTAAATAGGAGGAAGACCAGTAGAGTGGAGGAATGGGATCAAGGAGAAGAAAGAAGACAGGAAAACGGGAAGTACAGGGAATTGAAATGGACCAAATTATAATATGTGCATTTTTAATATGTCAAAATGAACAACACCATTATTGTATGACTGTAATGCACTAACATAAATAAATAAAAGCCAAAAAGTGCTGGGGATGTAAAAGTGGTACAGCACTTGCCTAGCATGCTTGAGGCCCTGGGTTCAACCTCAGCACCACAATAAATAAAGGAATACAAGACTGATTTCCTTTAAAATCAAAACTATTTTGAATTAACATTATTTTTCATATTATTATTTAGTAAGTCATTTCATTTTCTCTCTAATTGCAAGGTGGGAGTAAAAAACTGCAATGAGATAGCTCTGAGAATATGATTGAGAGAAGGTGGAAAGAATACAAGGACACTCTACATAAAAACAATCCTTTTACTTACTGGCAGAGACATGATGAATAATTTTTTAAAAAATTATTAAGGCGTGATCTTGTGTGTATATAAGCAGTTCATCTTGAATCATTTAGATTCCAGGAACAGCAAAACGGATTTGACATTTTTAAATAATATATCGTAGCAGAGATGAAGGGGCTTTCAAACATGCCCCAGTGTATACCAGAGCTTCCTGACAGAGAATGAGTCAAAAGAAGCCTCAACAAGTGAATCAATGTGACTTCTCTGTGTTCCGGTTAGAAAACGCCATTCAAAATTTATGATAAGATTTCTGACCAAAATCTATTTTGGACTAGCTTTTGTCATAAAGCTCTCTGACCTCACACGCAACGGCTCTTTGACCTCTGTTCCAGACATCTGAAATTAAAGATGAAATGTTAATTACTGAGCTACACACACAGGATCTCTATTCATTCTAGTCACTGTAGGTGACTCCAGGAAAAATAGCTGTCTCTTGGAAAAGGAGCACTGAAAAATATAAACTCAGTGGGAGTAGTCCATTTTTAAACGATGACTTATTTCCTGAATTCCTCTATTTCCTACATTTCTTAAGATCATCAGAAAGATATTAATTATAGTCATAGGGCATTGATGATTAGAACTAGCTAGTCATATTTTAGAAAGTGAATACTTGACCTTAAAAGTTGTTTTTTTTTTCCCCTACTCACTACACATAACAGAGTGTGAAATTCATGGTTTTTTAACTGGAAAAGTGTTTTCTCTCAAATACTTCTGTCTTTTATTATTTCAGTAAGAAAAAATAGAGTTGATTAATAAATGTCTTAGAAAAAGCACTATTACTGTTATATCTTGGACAATTTGTGCTTAAGGAAATACACAGAAGTATTGTTGGAGTCCTTCAGCAAAAACCCTGATCCCAGCATACCAGGCTCAGCCAATTGTTACAACATGTCAATCAAAGAGACAGGCACTGGTTAAAGGTAAGAATAACATTTAATCAGCATGGCCACACCAGGAAGAATAGATGCAGGGTTTCAGTGACCAAAGATCTGTCTTCATGTGGCTGACAGAAGCTTTGAGAATTCGTAGTAAAGAAAAGGCTCAGAAGCTTGCAGAACTGGCAGATTAAATCATTCTAGTCAGGCCATGGTCTGGTTGATCATTATATCTGGATTGGGTCTATGAAGCACTAAGGTCATCATCACTTGAGGAGGCAATTGGTCCCATTGTGAGATGGCAGGAGCATAGCCACAGGTCTGACTTGTGGTAATTGCACCTGCTTAGGGGCAGTCTCATTATGGGGTAATCTGTTCTGTAAGGCTTGTATGAGATTAGTTTTGGTTCTTTATCATAAAGATGCTTATCAACCAGGCCTGCTATCCCTGGAATCCAGGGCAACTTCACAAGAAAGTGTCTTAGAAAAGAGATAAAAGGTAAATGGAGTGAAAAAGGGGGACAAAATGGAGTGGTTAGGTCAGTGACTGGGCCTTCCTTCAGAATCAAGGACAATCCGTGAATATGAATAATCACATACAAGGCCGAGGATATATTACTAAATAACTTAGTGAATTATCAAGGCAATTTATATATTAGACTAATTCAGATGCTCACATATACCAAAATTAGGTCAAAACATTTTCATACAACAAAAACACACTCATCTGTTCCTAGTCATTTTCTTTAAATACTTTCATATTAACATCATATTAGCTTAGTGTTATAACAGAAATAAATAAGAAATCTTTTTTTAAAAAATTTTAAAAATATTTTTAATTTGTTTAAATTAGTTATACATGACAGTAGAATACATTTATGTACTTTGATATATCATACATAGATGGGATATAATTTCTCATTTTTCTGAGTATACATGTTGCAGAATCATATTGGTCATGTATTCAAATATATACATACAGTAATAATGTCTGTTTCACTCTACTATCTTTCCTATCCCCGCATCCCCTACCTTCCCCTCCCATTACTTCCCTCTACCTAATCTAAGGTAACTCTATTCTTCTCTAGTGTCCCCTCCTGCCTTATTGTGATTAGCATTCACATATTAGAGAAAACATTCAGCCTTTGATTTTGGGGGGATTGGCTTATTTCGCTTAGCATGATATTCTCCAACTCCATCCATTTACTGGCAAATGCTATAACTTCACTCTTCTTTAAAGCTGAGTAATATTTCACTGAGTATATATACCGCAGTTTATCCATTCATCTATGAAAGGACATGAAAATCCATATAGAGCAAAATGAAATTAGACCTCTATCTCTCACCCTGCATAAGAAAATATTTTTTTTAATTCAAATCAACTTAATAATGCTACCTGAATCAAATGTCTGGGTCATATATGACTTAGTACAAATACTTAGAAAATGAGATTTGAAGGGAAGGAAATAGGCTTATTGAAAGCTGGACCTTGAAATGACAGAGAGGCTAGTTCTTTAGAACTCTGTCTCCCAGGTCTCAGGGCAGGGAGAGTTTTTATGGTGGAGCAAAATGAAGCAGTGAGGCTATATCATGGGTGAGTCCTTGTGTTTTCTCTAGGACCTCATTCTGAACCTTGAGCTTCTAGAGACAGCTCATGCATTTTCTTTTCAAGAAGACACATTACTCTTCTGTAAGTTAATTCATATGCTTTGTGTTAGTTGATGACTCAATAAATGCTATTTACTATAGAAGCATCTAGGTGGAGTTTTTCTTCATTCAAAAGATTAGGGTGGAATGATGGGAAAAATGGAGTGGGGGCAAAGGACAATTTCAAGGCAGCCCCTTTCACACTAATGTCTGACCACATGTGGTGAAAATACACCTCCTTTGTTTAGAATCATGACATCATTTGATTTTACTGTCATAACTCTTACTTCACTTTTTTTTTTGCTGTATTTTAAGGAGAACAGTCTATACCCTGCTCTGAGTCATTCCATAATATATAGAACAGCAGCTTTTAGGCTTTGCCTAGTCCTGAGTTACTCCATTTTTTAAAGCAGTAGTTTGCCAGCAGTTAGTCTATTTGGAGTACATTAACCAAGACAGAATGAGTCTGCATCTTTTTGGTGAAAGTAAGTAAGTACCATCTCCATCACACAAACATAAGGCACACACTGATAAATAAATTGTGCTAATAAAAATGACTATCTGTGAACTCAGCAAATTAAATCAGAAGCACATGGATGCATATGCATATCAAATCCATGTCAGAAAAATCAGACCCATGTGCTTATTAAATACACCACATCATTGAATGAAGAAACCCTCTCACCTGAGATACGTAAGAGACGGAGCACCCTAATACTTGTTGCAATCTAACACACCAACATTTCATAAGACCATCTGGTGAGCTTGTTATGAGAACTTGTTGACAGCTAACAAACATCTGACTGTCCCAGGCTTTAGCTCAGCTCCATTTCCCAGCTTGGCATGGCCCATTTTGAAACTGCCTGGCACCTGGACCTTACCTTAGAATAAGCCTGATCTCTGACAGCTCTGCATCCTGAACAGGTTTTTTGATTGATTTATAATCTTATCTGACCACCTATAACTACCCTTTTTCAGTTATATCTGCTCTCTGCCTTTGCTTAGTTTAGCTTCCTGGATCCTGTGGCCACTTTAGCCATCTTTTGACCTTCCTTGTATAGACTGTGATGTGTGCTAAGAGTATTTTAAATATTAGTAATTGAGTTGGAATAAAAGAATCTGTGACTGCCTAGCTTATGAGTACCAAGTGACCCCTTTGATGAATTGTGACCAATGAAAGTAATGTAGTCTGTGAATTCATTGTTATCCAATAAATTCTAACATTGTAGAAGGACACAAACATGTTTGGTATATATTAATGGCTCTGCCCTGGCTTGAGTCAATAGGATATGTTACATTCTTTACCACTTGTTATCTGAAACAGACATGCAGGCCCAAAAGGATCCTTCCTGCAGATAAGAACACAAGTTAACCTGAAGGAGGACTTTTGTGACATTTATGCAGATCAGATTCCAGGAGTTAGGGTATACTGGATAATGACAAGCAAAGCCCCTAATCATAAAATCTCTAAGAACAAGTTGCAATTAGAACTGGTCACCATGATCCAAGGTGACTCAGAGTTACCTTGACTCTTTAGCATGTCATTATAAAAGTAAAATCTCCCCTGGATGAGGCAAGATCATGCAGAGTGGGGAATTGAAAGTCTGATGCAATCTGGCTGTCAGTCTGAAATTAAGAGGAGGACCTTGGTGAGACTCTGGAAACTTTCCTGGGATCCCAGGAAAGAGGTGTGCTGCCCCTCTCCCTCTGTGAGAGAAAACATTCTCTTCCTTGAGACTCTTCCCTTTTCCATTTTCCTATCCCTTCTAATAAACTCATGCCTGCTACTCCCACTGACTCCTATGAAACTTTCCAGCAAGGTTGTAAGAATTACTGAGCTAGTGCTGTCTACAGTTGATTTTGTTATGCAGATGGCCTTGTTCTGCAGAAACAGGCATAAGTAGCATAGGTATGCTATTTCACAAAAAACGATAAGGCTTTGTACATTTCAAAAGCTATCAGAAGGCTCTTGGAAGTTCTTACCATAAAGAAAAGAAATATTTGAGAAGATAGATATGTTTAACCTGCTTTTAACATTACACATGTATACTTGCATCAAAATCTCATGTCACTCCATTAATAAGTACAATTTTTATGTTATTATATATCAGTTAAAAAACTAAGTTAGCTAAAAATATAATATTTTAATCAAACATGTAAAACACATTTATGTATACTCCAATTGCTGGGAATTATCAGGGACAATGAACTCAATTGTTTTATTTGCTTGATGACTTGATATGTTAGATTATACTGATAAGTATAATATTGTTGAAACATATACAGCAGTTTTTAATAAGTATGTGCAAATGTTAAAACATATAACTTGGTCAGACCCTTTTCTCTCAGGCTTCTCCCTAGGGCCACTAGTCTAATTTCTTTTTATGCCTCTTATCCTGTTTTCCAATCTGCCTATACTCAGATGTATTGTCCCCATAAGATACAAGATGCCCTTTGCAATTGAAGATTTTGTCTACTCTTACCTTTCATTGCACCCAGGCTCTTTTCTAATTGTCCTAATTTTCTAATTGTCCTAATTCAAATGCCATAGGAAAGTATGGTTATAAAAATTTTACTCCAAGGAAAACTAAAAAAAAAAAAAAATAGATGAACCTGGGTTTACAATTGCCCTTTTCTTTCCTTCTTTTCTGGACACAAACCTTACTTGGAATTTTCTACTGGCTGTAGTTGCCTGAGCTCTGCTTGCTGACAAGCCCAAGTAAGCACTAAAAAGAAGAATGTAAGCCAAGCATGGTGGTGCATGCCTATATTAACAGCTACTCAGGAAGCTGAGACAGAAGGATCAAAAATTTAAAGCCATCCTTAGCAATTTATCTAGATCCTGTCTCAATTTTTTTTTTTTTAATATCAGGATACAGTCCCATGATAGTGTACATGCAAGCACAGGGCCCTGGATTTATTCATTCCCTTGTACCACACTAAACAAACCACCAATAAAGTAGAATGTGTCATTTCATCAGTTTATTCTAAGAATCAGCTAACTATAGCAACTCTTTCTTTTTGAAGTCTCTCCCATCCTTTTCCTTTGTTCAGCTTACTTGCTCAGAAAAGTTTCTTTATCTATAAAATAAGTCTTTTCTGTTTATTTTTAAAATACTTGCAGATTTCTGATATCAAACTGTTGGGTTTCAATAGTCTTACTTTGATTTTTGCATTACTGGGGATTAAATCCAGGGCCTTGCACTTGCATGCATTCTACCACTGAGCTACATCCCCAATCCTTTTTTGGAAATTATTTTACTTTGAGGCACTATCTGTATAAATTGCTCAGCTGGCCTTGAACTTTTCATCATTCTGCCTAAGCTTCTGGAGTAGCTAGGATTACAGGTATGTACCAGTATACAGCACAATAGTTTCACTTAAAAAAAAAAAAAAGACTCTCCTTATCTATGTTCAGAGTTTTTTTTTTTAATTTAACAACACAAATTTTTCAAAAAATTCAAATAATATCATAAAATAAGTACTTATTTTGAAAGTAAAATTTTATAAAACCAGATTTGGGAGTTGGTTACATGTAATGGGAGACTAGATAATTTAGACCAATCTTCTTGCTACAAACATTCACAAAAGTTGAAAGAGAAATCTAAACTCCTAAAATTTCCAATGATGACATTTTTTGTGAGAATTTTTTAAAAATTAGAAATAGATAGATATCCCATTTTTCTATTCAGGAGGACTTAATAAGGTAAAGCTGTTGATTTTCCCCACTTTATAAAGATCTCAAAGGTTGTGAGGGTGTGAATATATATTTTGATAAGCTGATTCTAAAATTTGAATTTAAATGTAAGATTTCAAGAATACCCAGACACTCTTCAAAATGAATAAAAAAAGATAATTTCCTCTATTGCCTATGAAAACTTAGCATAAAGTGACAATTAATAAGACATAATATATTGGACCAAGAGTTGAAAAAATGATCAATGGAACAGAAAAGAGTAAGTAGGATGAAACACACATATTTGTGGGATTCATCACAAAAACTGGAACTGCACAAATGTGGAGAAGTGAATGAGAGATGGTGAGTGATTGACTTTTTCCAAATTAAATATTCCATGAGAATATATCTAGCCTTTTAAAATTACATTAGAATAGTTTCTAGGAAAAAAAATAGTTTCTAGGAAAAAATATTTCTGAGCAAAGTGTAGAAAGAAATGTGTGTTGTTAAATGAAAACAAACCTGAACATAGATAAGGAGAGTCTTTAAAAAAAAGCAGATTAAAAAATACACCGATCACAAGAAGAACATTCATAAATATGACTATACTGAGATCATAAATTACATTCAAGTAAAGATATAACAGGCAAATTCAACCTTGAGAATTGGCAAATGTATTTGAAATATGTAAAACTAATAGAGAATTTATGTCCAGAATATCCAATTAAGGTCTACAAATCAATTTTAAAAAAGATAAAATTTCTGAAAAAAAAAAACTTAAACTTCCACGAAGTCAGAAACGAGAATATCCAAGTAGTAATTAAATAGGCAAAATGTTGTTTGACTTCATAGGAAAATATAAATTATCACCACAGCATGATACCTCCATGAATTAACCAGAATAAAAAAAATTAATAGTCAAAAAATAAAAAAGAGAGATAAAAATCAAAATTGGATATGTGAAATGACAGACTCATGAACATATTGTGGGAGGGTGATTGGGTTGTTTTGTTGTTGTTGTTGCTGCTGTTGTTGTGGCAGTACTGAGGATTGAAGCCAGGGGTGGTGCTGTACCATTTAGCCACATCCTCAGCACTTTTTATGTTTTACTCACTTATTTATTTTTATTTTGATACTGAGTTCTGTTAAATTGCTGAGGCTGACTTGAATTTGCTATCCTCCTGACTCAGTCTCCCGAGTAGCTGGGAATACAGATGTGCACCTATCACCTTGCCTGGCTGGTTAATCACTTTGAATACCAGCTTCATACTGTTTATGATATGTATAGTAGATGTTGCATAATGCAGAGCTGTCCTTTGTTCTTAATTCCTGGCACAGAGCTTCTAATTTTCTTAGAATCTCTCAAGTGTTAGGAGCACCTTTACTATACTTGAGCCCTTGAATTATGCCTGTGTTTATGGAAACTAGACAATTTAGGATGTGTACTTTTGGTCTCCTGAAAGACCAAAAAGAAGATTAGTGGATTGGGGCTTTGAGCCAGTCCAACAAGGACTTCTACAAGGGGATAGGAATTTGAGATTGAGTTCAAACACATGGCTAATGATTACATCAATCATGTTTCTGAGGTACGAAGGATTGGTGGGCTTTCTAGCTGGTGAACATATCAGTGTGCTACCAAGTGATGCATCTTGAGAATTGCACCTGGAGAAGGCACAGAAAGTCTGCATTTGTAAACCTCCTATACCTTGCTAGATATTTCTTAGGATAAATTAATAAAACTATAAATATAAGGATAGAAGTTTCCTGAGTTCTGTGAGTCGTTCTAGGGAATTTTCAAACCTGAGTGGGGTCATGGGGATCCCTCTGAATTTGTAGCTCATTGATTAGAAATGTGAAAGATGAGGGACACCTGAATTTATGACTGATGTCTAAAGTGGTAATACTCTTACTGTGGATCACACCATTAACTCTGGGTAATTAGAAGTAAAATTTCATTGTATTATGAGATGCATACGATAACCTAGCAATTATTCTCCTAGGGGTATTCCCTAGAGAAATGTATTCATACGTGCACCAGAAGACATGTACAAGAGGTAATTTTAGCATGATTATTCATAAGTTAAAGCATGCAGAAAGTAATCCAAATGCCTTGGAGCTGTGCAAGGAATAAAATGCTTTATATTAATAAAAGGAACATCAGGCAATAAAAATTAATGAACAACCACATACAAACATGTCAGTTTAAAAACATAATTTTGAATGACAGCAGCTTATCACAAAAGAATCTAGTATTATAATTCCCTTTATGTATAATACAGTTATAAGTGAACCTAAACCAGATTGTTTATGAAAGCTTAGAAAAGTAATTAAAATATGCAGAAAATAAGGCACTGATAAAAGAAAAATTCTGATATACCCTAAATTTAATTACAGGAGGATGGAAGGGGGAAAGAGATAAGGGAAGTTAATCCATTAAGAACTGTGGACAAACCCAACAAAAATCTTTTTCATATTTCAGAATGTGTGTTGAAACCTTGACCTAAATCCCCTCCCTGCTGACCCCCAGTGCCCTGTTTACATAGAAACTTTCCAACTGTTAATCCAAACCAGGGCAGAAACAGCAAATACTTCTCCTTATGGACTGTCCTCCTGTTTCAGAACTCCTCCTGTTCCCCCATTATCCCACCTCACTTATTGTTAGCATAAAGGATTCTTGCTTTCCTTTTCCAAATTTTCATTATAAAAATATTCTCAGTTCTGGTTCTAACCAATATCCTTCCAATTGCTACCTAGCCTTACTGCTGGTAGTTGTTGAAACTTGCCCCAGAACCTGGTCCATTTGGGGGCTAGCATCTATAGTGGCTCAATAAACACATTTATGTCAGATATATCTCATTATCAATAATTTTGGTTTAACAGAACAGACATGGTTATCATAAAATTCATAATATTGATTATCTTTAGAGGAGAAAGAGAACATTATTACTGTGATGAGGCAGTTAGAGAACGCAAAATACTGACAAATGTTCCTTTTGTTGTCTCAGATGGTTGCCACATGAGTGCACATACTGTGGGATTATTTTGTTAAATGTTTACTTAATTCACATTTCTATATGCAATCTATATTTTGCTATCCAAAAGAATCAGAATTACTATATTTTAGTAATAAAAACTTTTGCCTTTCAACTTTCTTTTAACCAATACTGATAGAGTCCATCATGTCTTTTCACATTAAGTTTGCTTTTGAAAACAACTGAATCAGTTCTTGTGTAAGGGAGAGGATTTGTTTCAGAATATTATCTTCCCGATTTATTTGATAAGTATATAAGTAATTCTTTGGCAAAGCTGAATTAGGCTTCACTTAAGCTCCTTATAAAATGTAAATGAATCATTAGAAAGCAGAGTCCAAATAAATAGGATTTTAGAAGTGCAAATTTTTCTATTATTATAAAGGAATGTGATCTCATTTTCACTTAAGCTAGGGTCTGGGAAATTAACTAATGTTATAGAAATCAAGGTTAAAACTGCCAAAGGAGTACATAATATAAAAACTCTAGAACATTTAAAGTCAGAAAAAATCAATTTTTTTTCCAAATAGAATGAAGTAATTTAAATAAATAGTGTAAGCATTAGTTTTGATTCAGTGCTAAAAGGTGAAAATAAGTGAATGGCGACTCTTCAAAACAACTTCTTATTTATCTTATCACTCATTTTGTAAAATTTAATATTTTTAGCTTCATTTGATTTCATTGCTCCTCCAAAACCTCCCCAACATATATTTTAAAACTTACTCTTCTTTCAAACTATAACAATAATCTGAATATCATAGCAAAATCATTTCTGATTATTTTCATCTATTTTGTATTCCTATTCTTCTAATTGTTGTAAAATGAATGCATTAAGATGATATATTTTGTATTACAAATAAAAAGGCTGTACTTCAAAGCTTAGAGTAGTAGTTTTGTAGAGCATTTGCACATGATAATTAATAGAAGATGATGAGCCAGGCACAGTAGTACATGCCTATAATCCCGAGCTACTTTGGAGGCCGAAGCAGGAGGATTATAAATTCCAAGCCAACATAGATAATTTAGCAAGACCCTGTCTCAAAACAGAAACAGAAAATAAAATGGTTAGAAATGAAGCTCAGTGGTAGAACACCCAGGTAAAACACCAACAATCCTCAGTAACACACACACAAGGGAGATGGAAATTCTGATTTAGTAGGTTGAGAGTGTCGCCCAAATATCTGTTTTGGAAAAGGTCTATGAAAATTTTTTTTTGATACGCAGAAGAGTTAGGAAAGAAAAGTTAGGAAATTCCAATTTATTACCATCATTTTCTCCTCTGAGAAGTGTTTGTAATTATCTCCAAAATGAAATAATTCCACTCTTATAAAACTTGTCCCTATTTCTTAATGTGTAGGATGATTCCAACTTCTTTTTTCCCAACTTCTTATAATAATACAGAAACTGAGCCAAGCATGGTGATACATGCCTGTCATACCAGTGACTTGAGAGACTGAGACAGGATTGCAAGTTCTAGATCAGCATCGGCAATTTAGTCAAAACTTCAGTAACTTAGTGAGATCCTGCTCAAAATAAAATAAAATAATAAAAATGGCTAGGGATGTAGCCCAGGACCAAAAACAAAACAAATTAAAAAAACCCAGAAACTGAGGTACTATATTTTTCTTTATTGATTCAAGGACAATAATTAAAGTATTTTTATTCCATTCCCATATATTTTGTGAGGGACCACTTGAAAATTATACCTAACTTTCCTCATTAATAAAAAAAAAAAACTTTAATTAAACTGAGTCTAGTTTTACCTTTTTATTAAAACACAAACTACTTTTATAAACCTATGTCCATCTGAACAATTTACATCAACTTCCCTTCCCATTATTCACAAGCAAAGAGGAGGACAAATGTTTATCAACCTTGTTTGCAATACCATTGTCTGAGAAGGAGTTGACTCTAGGAAAGGCTTCAAGGATGAGGTCTTTGGAGACATACTGATCCAGCATATGAGCTGTCTGGCATGCACAGAGATGGTACATCCCTCTACCTGTTTTCTCTGGAGTGAGAACAGCAGAGCCTTTTGTAACCATGTATGGACAACTTTGGAAGTGATGAAAAGCACAAAATCCTAATAAGCCCACGTTCTTATTTACAAATATACTTGCTGTCTCAGAGTCTTATATTTTCATTAGTAGGATCACTTGTTCTGTTTAGGTGCAAAGAGTTGATCACAGCAGGAATTACTTGTATAAGAAGAAGGGAAAGGCATAAAGAATCACTAGAAGAAATAGATCATGTTAATCTATAAATTCAGGAGAAATGGGAAGGGAAACAAGATTATGGAAGAGAAAAAAGTAGTTTATGGAAAAAAAAAAACCTTCATAAGAAAGATAGCAAACATTCAGAGAAAAATCCAGGGAGAATCATGAAATCATGAATTTTTTTTTCCATTAACCAGAATAATGAGAACAGCCAAAACCAAAGCAGGAATCTAACCAGGTAAATCTAAGAACATTCTGAAAATTGTCCTATAAATTTCTAATTTCAGCAGGTACCCAGGTACATCTGTCTTACAGTAAAACATTATATCAGAGAAAAAAGATTTAAATGAACATTTTTTTTTTTTTTTTTTAGTGGAGGAGGTAACAAACATGTACCCAGTCTCATCCTGGGGAGGCCACGTGGAGGGAGGATGGAGCTGACAGAAAGTATACTTCATAGTGTAATATTTGGTATTCACTAAACACATTTCATGTGAGATAAAGCTCTAGGTTATTTGTATATCTAAACTCTTTTAATTCTCATAAAAGCCTAATGAGATTATATACTTGAAATATCCATTCTTCAGATGAGAAATCTGACAAAAAGAAAGATCCATCAAATTGTCCAAGATTACATACCCTGTGTACAGATACTGAGCATTTGAATAAAATAATACAATAATTGAATATAAAATAACATTGTTTTTTGCATTGTGAACTTTTCTAAAGCATTCTGGGTTGTTTCATTTTAGTTCCCTTATGGGGAAAAAACAATAAAATCATGAAAGATTATCTCTATGAGAAAATGGAAATATCTCTGATTATTAAATTTTTAAATAATTACATTGACAGATGAATTCATAATGTAGTGACAGTAAACAGCTTTTCAATCCAAACTTAAACACAAACTGGTAGAATATTTTGTTCTTTAAAACTAATAGTCAACATCATTTTACCATCTAAATAAATCAATCTTTATACTTGAATTCTTTTCAGGTTAAAAAACACTTTTGAACTTTGTGATCCTAACTGGTATGTGTTATCTGGCTGTCTTCCTCTTTCTTTTCTCTTTTCCCTTTCTGTTTTCACAGAATAGTCTAGGATGGCAATCATAGTAAGCATGCTGATATTGCTATCAAACAAGACTATAAACCATAAGGTGAACAGACACTCTTTTTCTTTAACCAATTAGCTGAGATTTTTAAGATTTTCAACTTGTTACAATGTGTAAAAGGGGCACTAATTTACTGAGCTTTCTATTTATAGATTTTATATATCAGCACATTATAGAACATTACTACAGATATAGACACCCTGCAGATGGGGTTCCATCTGTTCAGGCTGACTTTGTAGCATGCTTATGAACAAAGCCCAGACATCAACCTTTTGAATTGCTGCTGACTTAAAAGTGCACTGCATTTCAATGTTTTGTTTGCCTTGAGTATCATTTTCCTTTACTTGCAAAAGAATTGTTTTGTTGGAAGGTATACCTCCACATACAATGTGTTTTATTTTGGATGGCTATTGCCAGTTACTTTTTTTTACACCAATTCTAAATGTAAATTTATTCATTAAATGTTTGCATTAACATTTTTTAAAACAGTATATTTTAAATCAACACAATGGAAGCATACATGTTGTCTTACTAATACTTTTATATTTTAATTAAAACTGTCTTTTTTACTAACAGCCTTTTAGTACCAACTAAATTGACACAGCATTGCATTAAAAATACGATGGCAAAAAGGTGGTTTAAATCCCCACAACACATTAGCACAAACATATGCAAAGTCAGAAGCATTATGTCAGGTTCTGTTGTCCTGAGAAGCAGAAGTTAAATCAGGATGGATGACATCTAGACTCCCTCCTCAATCTTTTTTGCACTTCCTTTTCGAAGTAGATTAAAACAACAACAAACAAAACCAACAAAGATGAAATTGAGAAAACCTCATCTTTTGCCTCTCCCAGAGGGCCTACCTGTTTGGAGGGCCATCTCATAATTCAGAAAGGAAGCTTTTCTATCATGTCCCTTACATGTAATGAATCTATAGCAACATGCTTGCTTTTGTGGGATGCAATAAGGTATACTGAATTGAATGAGAGAGAGTATAAGAGCACACATTATATGAATAGACAACTGTTTCCACATAGAATGAGGTTTTGAACTTTTCCAGCTCAGAGATTTCTTGCTTTATCATTAATAATTCTACAGAATCACTTTCCTCCATCTGAGAATAATCTTTTTAAAAGTATTCTTTACCTGAGTGGATAAGAATTGCATCTCTTTCAATCTTTTCTTCTGTCTTTCTACCTCAATTTTTTTATAATACATAGTATTTTTCTCAGGAGTTCATAAAAAGATTTCTCAGTCTCACTGCCCTGCCAATGAAGAAATAGTATCTGATATTCCTGGATATTCCTGACCATACAAATAATATCACCTCCTACATGTCCTTGCCAAATACACAAACATTATTCTCTGAGCTTTTTGTTCAATCACCTAGAAAAATTTTGGTATTATTGAATTTCCTTCCTTTTTTCCCTGCCAGGTTTACTAAAAGTTCTGAGCTTAAGGGCATCCATAAAGAGAGATTTGATTTTGAGAGAGACAGTTGAAGGTCTGTGAAGGGAAGGAGCCAACTGACAAGAAACTGTAAAAAATTAGCATTACAGTGATGAGCTTCCTACCTAGACTTCCAGGTATAATTGGTCACTGTCCTAACAGAAACAGCTTTCTAAGCATATTCTATTTCTGTTCCTCAATTTCAATCCAGTGGTAGAGGGCAATAGAAACAGAAGGAAGTTTGAAATCATAGAATCCTGTTTTGAATCCAGGTATTTGTTTTTTCTTTTAACTGTCTTAACTTCTTACACATGTAAGCCCTGTGTGTGCTCCTGTGTGAACTGAATTCCTTTACTTTCTGCAACACCATTCCTGTTTATTGTCCTTGCACCTTTATTTCCAGCCCCTTAAATCTTATTTTCATGGAATGTTTTATAAATTAGTACTGTTGGCCTTTCATATCAGTGGGTTCTACATCTATAAATTCAACCAGCTTTGGATCAAAAGTATCTGGAAAAATAAATCCTCACTAAATGCTTACACATTATTTTTTTTCTTGTCATTATTCCCTAAACTACATAGTAAAACAGATATTTACATATCATTACATTGAAGTAGGTAATATAAGTAATCTATAGATGATTTAAAATGTATAGGAGGAGGTAAGTAGGTTACATATAAATACCAGGCCATTTTCTATAAAGGATTTGAGCATCTTCAGATATTGGTATCCATGGTGATTCTGCAACCAGTCCTCCATGGGGACCAAGTGATGATAGTATATGCACAAACACATGATATATTTATATTTAACAACTTCATTATAAATTAATTTTGATATGCAGTGGGTGCTATTTCTAAATTCTCTATTATGGTCTCCTGATATATGCTTTTCCTTTATCAATAATAAAGTGATATAGGTTTCAATAGCTCACAGTTTAATAAAAATAATAAATGATATATGAAATCAAGACTGTATGCAAATTCTCTTATTTTATTTTAATATAAATATATTTGCTTTACTGTTAATTATGAAATATATGAATAAAACAACTGTAACTAATTAAGGAGAATGAATTTATTGTGTAAAATAAACAAGGTTATAATAGTAAAGGCCTTTAATGGAGAAATTAAACATACTTAAATAAGGATGCTTCTATTTTGAATGTAGCAAGTAGCAAAGAAATGTTTCTCCATTCTAATGAGAAAAACATGAAAATATTAGTTTGATATAAATTTATAAGAGCTCTAAGAATTTATGCAAAGTTAAATGAATTTAAAGCCCAGAAATGATGCCCTTCTAGAAGGGAAGAGTATAGCTGTTGCTCTTTTCTTTGGCAGAACAGTAAGAAAGAAAGAAGCCAGCATTATTGGGGATAAGATGAAATCAGATAAATGTTTTACAACCTTTGAAGCCTGAGTGCTAAGATTCTCTACCTAGGAGAGAAGTCCATTACTTATATAATTTATATAAACACATACACACATATGTACTTAGAATTTTGTGAGTGTATGTGTGTCTTTATATAAAATGACAAAGAATGTTCTAATCACAAGCAACTCAATTTCTTAAAGCAAATTCTGAAGGGAACTAGAAAAGTTATTTTAATTCTAGTAGTATTAATAAGCATAGTATTCTGATACTAGAATAACAAACACAACCATCATACATTGATGAGGGAAATTTAAAAATACCCTATCTCCTATAAAACAACAACAACAACAAAAAAAAAAAAACTTTTAAAAATTCAGACATTCAGTCCTAACTTCTTTTTGTTCCTTTAACCTGTTATTAAAGGTATTTCTCTATCTCAGTATCTTGTGAGCAATGATCTCATGATGAGAACAGAAGATAGAGACTTCTTCCAACCCCTGGCCAACTGAACCCATCCATAAAACCAGATGTGTAACCCACATAACCTGACCAGACTGCAAACACATATGCATAGCTCTCAGCTTTTGTTCTTCCTCTATATAATCTTGAGCTGTTGTCAATACATGGAATACATATTTCTAGTCTAGCTGTTTTCCTTGTTTGGGTCAAACAAAAAATAAATTCACTTTTTTTTGAAATTTCACTATTTCTCTCTTAAATTTTTCATGTGCCAGGTGATCAAATGTGTTTTGTTAGGACTACTGAAGTCAAGCCTGTAGCTGGGGCCCCCAGTAACAATACCTTCATAGTTTGAGAGACATGCATGTGGAGCAGAAAAAAATATTAAGTTGCCAATTCCCCAAACTGATATATTAATTGCACATAATCTCAATAAAAACAGAGGTACATGTTTGTTTGTTTTTTGTTTTTTATTTGCTTGTTTGCTTTCTTTTTGGTATTGAAGATTCCAGTTGTTTAAAAAAAAATTGTTTATTTCAAAATAGATATGGCGTCCATGTCCAGCCTAAAGTAGGCTTTCTTGAAGAAAAAAATGACCCTAAAAATATGTGTTTGCAGTCCCCCACATCAATGTTTATAGCAGCTGAATTCACAATAGTTAAACTGTGGTAGCAACCTAGATGCCCTTCAACAGATGAACAGATAAACAAACTGTGGTATGTATACACAATGGAATATTACTCAGCATTAAAAGAGAATAACATTATGGCAAATTAAGCCAATCCCAAAAAAGCAAAGGCCCGATGTTCTCTCTGATAAGTGGATGCTAATCCATAATAGAGGGGGTGGAGCATGGGAAAAGTGTAGAAATTTTTATGGGGCAGGGGAAGGGGAGGATGGGTACAGGAAAGATGGTGGAATGAGATGGACATCATAGGTACATGTGTGAGTGCACATGCGGTGAGACATTACATTGGGTACAACCAGAGAAATGAAAAGTTTTACTGCATTTGTGCACAGTGAATCAAAATGCATTCAGCTGCCTATATACCTAATTAAAATAAATTAATTAGTTACTTAAAAATATATATTTGTGAGTGCTTGAGAATTCAATGAAATTTTGAAAACGAAGAATAAAGTTTCAAACCAAGAAGAATATTTCAAAATACATATTTGCAGCAGTGGTTCAACATGGCATCAAAAAAAAAAAATGATGTACAGTAGTTAAACCAGTACAGTAAAATTAGTATACTATATCTCCTGTTCTAGAAGAACATTCAGTGTGCACACTTATATTTTCTAGAGGAGTAAGGCAGTAAAAGATGACTGAGGCAAGGTCTGATCAGTGTTTCTCAAACTTATTTGAATACAGAACATCTTTTGTATTTACTTAATTTCTATTAATACCCTTTAAGTATAGAAGTTAATAGAATGTTCTTTAAGGAGCATTGCTATATATCCTAGTAAACTGAGAAAAATAAAACCAAGATAATTATAAGGGAAATATCCATGTTGAAGTATTTCATAATGCTACAATGTCTACAATATCCTTTTCTTCAATGCCATCACTGTAGACTTTTACTTTTATTTATGAAAAGTATTTTATTAAATTTAATGAAAAGAGTAGTTGCTGAAAATCCACTTTCGACTTATTGGCTACAAAGCTAGACTAAAAATGTGCTTAAGTCATATTGATTCTCAACCTCAAAAATTGTCTTTTTTATTTTTAGGTATGGAGATTGAACCCAGGAACTTCTGAGCCACACTCCCTTTTTTATCTATCTATCTATCTATTTAATTTTTAAATTTGAGACAGGTTTTCATTAAGTTGCTGAGGGTCTTGCTAAGTTTCTCAGGCTGTCTTTAAACTTGAGAACCTCCTGCCTCAGCCTCCTGAGCCTCTGTGATTATAGGCATGCACCACTGTGCCTGGCAAGCATTATTTTCATAAAAGAAATAATTCTGAAATATCTGCATCCTAGGAAAGAAATTGCTTTAGAAACTATGATCAGTGTATTTCTTGGTATCCACTGAGAGAGGTTAGTAAGAAAGAGGTGGTAGGGTGATAGACCAACTGGTCTGGGCTACTTTACTCTGATATTTGGCCGAAGACATCTGGATTTTGCTTTGAGGATATTTGAGGGTAATACTATAGAATTTAAGTGACTGGACTTTTTGTTTGTTTGTTTCACAGTGCTGGGTATTGAACTGAGGGTTTCAAGTGCTCTAAGTAAGTACAATACCATTGAGCTACAAATGCAATCATTTTTAAATTTTATTTTGATACAGGGTCTCTCTAAATTGTCCAGAGGAGCCTCAAACTTTGCAATCCTTCTGCCTCCACCTACCAATTAGCTGGGATGACAGGTGCTATAAACTTAGAGCATCTGCTTTAAATCAATAGACTTAGAGTAAACTAGTTTACTATTCATGATGTATAAAAGTCTCCTCATATAATCAGTTGAAAGCCTCAATAGAAAAGGACTGATTTTGCCTGAAGAGGGAATTCTGCCAATTAGCTCTGGATTATATATTATGGATAGATTGATAGATAGACTGGGTTTCACCAGGTTGCCCCACTTGCCTGGAATTTATGATCATCCAGACTCAACTCCTTAAATAGCTAGAATTACAGGTTTGTACCTGGCTTATATCTGGAATTATTTATTGATTGATTCATTCATTCATTTTTGTGTATCTTTTTTATTTATTCTAATTTGTTATATATTATATATAATTTGTTATATATGATATCAGAATGCATTACAATTCATATTACACATATAGAGCACAATTTTTCATATCTGGTTGTATGTAATATATATAAAGAATATTCACACCATTCGTGTCTTCATACATATATTTAGGGTAATGATGTCCATCTTGTTCCACCATTTTTTTTAACCCCCTGCCCGCTCCCTTCCCCTTCCACCTCTTTGCCCCATCTAGAGTTTATCTAATCCTCTCATACTCCCTGTCCCAAGCCCACTATGAATCAGCCTCCTTATATCAGAGAAAACATTTGGCCTTTGGCTTTTGGGGATTGGCTAACTTCACTTTGCATTATCTTCTCTAGCTCCATTGTGAACTGTATTGTGAACTGTACTGCTATAAACATTGATGTGGCTATGTCTCTGTCATTAATTCATGTTTTATGGCACTGGGAATTTATTCAGTGCAGCAAGTATGCAAAATAAATATCAAACCCTTGAGTTACTCCCCCAACCCTTTTAAAATTTGTTTTGAGACAGTGTCTCACTAAATTGCCCAGGCTGGCCTTGAACTCATGATCATTTCTCAGCTCCTCGACCCCAAGTAGTTGTGCACCACCACACCTAACTTTCCTCTGAATTTGAATCACAATTCTTTCCTAGATCTCTAGTCTTCTGTTCTATCCTGTAAATATTTGATTTGTCAATCTTCACTATCATGTGAGCCAATTTCTTAAAATCAATTAATCAATCTATCTATCTATCTATCTATTTAATCAACAACTTATTTGTTCTGTTTCTCTGGAGAATTCTGTCTGCTGCAACATACTTTCCTACTCTTATTTCTCAAATCTATCTTTTTCTTAAATTTATAAGATGTAAGATTCCTTTGAACATATTATGTAAAGAAATGCTGTTCATCACTTCCCTAGTCACTTTATGATTCAGCTCTGAGATCCAAGATGATGTACTTCTTGGTACTAATAAAAAATAGGAAGCATGTATTAAATAATGTTTCTAAATGTGACCATTCATAAAAGCATGTCATTGTGATACTAGACAATAGATATTTCATCAAGCAATTGCATTTTGAAATTCTTCTAACTTGGGACAACAATTTATGCCTCACCATGAAAGAGCAGCAGCACATTTTAAAGTGTTCTTTCTTTCTTTCTTTCTTTCTTTCTTTCTTTCTTTCTTTCTTTCTTTCTTTCTTTCTTTCTTTCTTAATAGATAAAGGGCTCTGCAGCCTTTGGGTAAATGTCTTTGATGAATGAGCTGAAGGTATTGGACACTGTATTGTATTCTCTAAGCATCTGGTCAATCTGTGATGCAGAGTGACTCATTACAGTAGGTCAAGAATCAAAACTTTGTAAACTTTCTAAACATTTATTTGACTAATTAGTCTGACTCACAAGTGGTATTTACAAGAAAGAGTGTTCAAATTCATATGGTATTCTTAAACCATATTAAAAAAACATACATACTAAACAGCAATTTCTCCCCCCCCCCTTTCTTTATCTTCTTTTTTTGTTTTTCCTTTTTTGGATATTGGTTTGAGTTCTCTACAAATTTTGGATATTTACTTCTTACCAAATATATGGTTTATAAATATTTTATCTTATACTTTTTTGTTTATTGTTTCTTTTGCTGTTTAGAGGCTTTTTAGTTCGATACAGATATATATATATATATATATATATATATATATAAAATCAGTGAAGTGGATCAATGTATCAAGTCATCATTATGTAATAAATTTTCAATTATAATGTGTACACAACTCCATTGTCTCAGTCGTCTTCTGTGTTATCACTACATAAATAAAATAAGCAGACAATGATTGGTCTGCTAGAAGCTGGTAGATAATCAGGTCAAAATTTGAAAATGTTTTATAAGGGATGTTACTAAAAACTTCAGTGTCAAAAGAGTACATTTTCATAGGAAAAAGAAAGACATTAGTTTATATAAGTATAAAACACCTATTAAATGTTAGAGTGACTTTTAAGAAGATAATTTCTGTTGCCACACATATCAGTTCAATATCTGGGGTGAAGATAAGGTTTTGTAATAACTCTTCCAAGGACAGAAACTCAAATTCATTCTACTTAATGAATTTATAAAATATTTGTGATGTACATGGTAGAGGGTCCATTCTCAATCCAGAAATTAATATCAATCTTTATTAAGCATCTATTATGCAGTACCAGGTATATAATGTATATATATTACCCTAAATGTTCTAGAAATCCAAAGATGTAAGCTAATATATTATTATTTCAAACCAGATTTGAGGCAGGTAATATTATTACTTCCAGTTTATTTATAAGGAAACTGAAGTACAAAGAAGAGATTTATTAATGACTTTTTAAGGTAGTAAAAACAGATCAAAAATTAAATGAATTTCTTGGCAGCCACATTTTCTAAACTATCTTAAAACAATATTTATCCTTAATAAATATTGCACTAAATTGAATTCAATTCACTATGTTTACAATGTTAAATTTTGTTTTTGACTCTTACGTATATTTTATTTGAATCATAGAGAAAAATGAACTGCAAAGTAAAATTCCATTATTTAGCAAAATATTTCAAGCCCAAATTGCTGAGAATGGCAATTAAAAATCTTTAAGAGAATTTAGAAACCAAAAACCTATTAAGCTGCTCATGCAATTATTTAAAAGTATATTTCAGAAAGAACTAAGAAGGTGTTTCCATTTTCAGTTTTTTTCATTTGTTTAAAAAATAATTTCTTATGCACTTAGAAATTATATTATGTTTTCATGTGACTTTATAAGCTACAGAAAATCTAACATTTCAGAAATCTAACATTTAAGTGCTGGAATTATTGGCTGTTTCCAAGATATACAAAATATTAAGATTTTGTAATAATAGTAGCCAGATAAAAATCTAATTCCTTTCAATTATATTTTCACTTTTTTGTTTTCAACTCCTTAAAATTAAATTCTAAAGTTTAATTTATTTTCCACATTTACAAAATCACAGTGGTAGTAATCTTAAACCAAAAAAATGTCCATTTCAAAAGCTGCTCTTATTAATTTCTATTTACTTAAATGTGTACTTATGAATCATTGCCATGAGAAAATAAAATTCCACATTTAATGTAGATTTTCACAATGGGTTAATTTTATTTCTGGAATGTCATATCATGAGTTCAATAAAAACATACTCCCTCAACAAAATTATGAGCAAAATCATTAAAGTCTCACATCCCAGAATTCTGGAAATTAATTAAGGAAACAGAACATACTGAAAATCCAAAATAAGCTGTGAAGCCTCAGTAAAGTTAGCAAGATCTGAAATGCTTTGACATGTGACTAATATCATGCCTCCTCCCTCTGCAGCTTAGTGGTGACATAGTCAAAAACCTGAAACCTTGAATCATACTCAGAGGATGGACTTAGCTGAGGTAAAAGCACCCTACTGAGTTAATATTCTGTTTTTTGTTGTTGTTGTTGTTGTTGTTTTGTCCAGTCTTGAGGTTTCATGTATAATCTCCAGTCTAACAATACATGGATATATGCTTTGATTCAGAATCAGTTCAACAGAAACAGCCCTGCCCTAGGACATCATTGAAACAATAACAACATGCTGGCAGCATTGATGTTGCCTATGATTGTGATTTCAGTTTCAGCAAACAAGAACCTGGAGAACTAGACCACTCTTAGGGACTCCAAAAAACTATGACCTTTTTCCTGGAGATCTAACAAAATGCCACATGCCTAAGAAAGCCTTGGAAAAGGAGAGGGCCCTATTCAATCACCATGGCTGATCCTGAAGCCCTAAGCAGAGGAAATTAAAGCTAAGGCTGTTTTGCAAGCTTCCTGAAGTCTAAATATGAAGATCCTCTTGACTAAAAGCATAGGACAAACAGGTGAGGAATTTAGAAAAATCTTCTGACCAATCTCTCTGCTGATACAGAGGTGACAATGAGGGACTCAGGCTTAAAAATAAACACAAACTTAAAAAAAAAATGCTAGCAAATAATTCAATGCACACATAGTATGGGAATAAAGAATCTAGAAAATTAGCCCAGGAAAGCTGCTGAACAAATCACTAGAAACAAGACAAACAAGATCAATGCCTAATTTAAAAAGAAGAAAACAAAGACAGATTTTCAGTAAGATGACATTGTTATCAGATATGCTACAATATGGTACCTACAATGTTCAGTTTTTAAAAACAAATTATAAGAAGTATAAAGACATAGTAAAATATTCTAAAAACACAGAGGGGTGAAAAGCAGCTAATAGAAAAGATCCCAAAGCAGATTGCTATTATGGTATTCCTTTTCTTGGAAATATTTCAACTATCCTACTAAAACAGGCATGCTGATCAGTTTTTATTTTGCCTTTAGGAGGTTAAAATCATGACAGATTGACAAAACAACAGATTTGAGATCACAGATGAATTAAAATGTGTAATTTGAAACTAAGTCAATAGAAATTATCAAGTTTAAGAAGCAGAACAAAATATGAGCAGAGTCCCAGAGAATTGTGGCTTCATATCAAGTGCACCTGTATACACACAGAATGTCAGAGAAAAGGATGGGGAAATAACTGAAACATAATCATCAAAACTCTTCCAAATTAGATGAACAATATCAATATTCATATTCAAGAAGCCCCGCAAAATTATTTAAGTCGGAGAAAAGAACTTACATTTAAGTTTTTTTGGAACGATTAAAAACTGAATTTCCATCAAAAACCATGGAGACTAGAAGATGATGGGATAACACAGTTGAAGTTTTAGAATACTGTAAACTGAGAATTCTATATCCAGCTAAACTCGCCTTCAATGATTAAGGGAAAAAAAAACTGAAAGAATTCCTTGTTTGCAGACCTGCTTTGCAGGAAAGGTAAAAGGTAGTTTTTCAGGCTGAAATAAATAACAAACAAACAAGAAAAAAACTGCATAATAACTCAAATTCATAACAAGAAATAAATCACATCCATGGGCAAAAAACCCCAAAAACCCCAAATACATAAAATGGAACTGTTCTGTTTGGGGAGCCCTAACACGTTTTTACATGAGAAAGAGGGATCTCATGTCAGCATTTAAAATTATTGCAATTTTAAAAATACAGAAATTATACCGTTAAAGTAATAACATAGGCAAATATCAAAGTCAGTATAATACATTTTTATTTGTATTTTTTAATTATCCTATTTGAAAAAAACAACAGCAAAAGCAATAAGTATGAAACTGTACTGAAAGGATTATAATGTAAAGAACATATAGTTTGTACATAAGTAGTATAAAACAAAGGAAAACAGATATAGGGCAACACGATTTTGTGTACTACCTAACTTTGGTGTTAGACTATTTTAGATTTTCTGAAATTACAATGCTTTTTCTTAAGAAACACTAAGAAAATAGTAAAAATGTGAATGAATTTTTCATGGGCCCAAAGCCCATGAAGTAACTAAAATGATATATAGAAAAACATCTATTTAACATGAAAGAAAGTGGTACTAGAGGAAAAAAAAGATAAAAAGCATAATAAATATGGAAAACAGAAAAATAGATCTAAACTCCACCATGTCCAATCAAAAAGAATACATTTAAAAAATTATAATTACACTTTATGATGGCTACAAGACATTCTTGTTATTCAAATAAGAAAGGGTTAAAAGTAAAATGGGGAAGAAAGTACATCACACAATTACTAAACTATAGAGCTCTAGTGTCTATACTAACATCAGTCAAAATAGATGTAAATAAAAAATGTTACTATTGACGAGGTCCATAATTCTGAAATGATAAATGGATCAATATATTTGGAAGATAGAACAATTGTAAATTATTCATCAAAGTCCCAAAACTCTGTCAGCAAAACCTGATAGAACTGATGGAAAGAGAGACAATTGGATAAAACTATCTGGAGGCCTCAATACTCATTTTCAATAGCAGATGGAATAAGTACGCAGAAGATCAACACAGAAATAGAAGACTTTAACGAATATGGTGGGTCATTCTCCATAAGATAAAAGACTCTCACACACCCATATTTGTTTCTGATGAGGAGACTGTAAATAGCTGTGTGCAAAAAGTGAGCATAAAAAAAAAAAAAAAAAAAAACTTTTCTGGATGTATGTTTTCTTTTCTTTTTCTTCTTTGTTTATTCTACTGGTTTTTTTTTTTTTGTTATTTTCAATTATTTCGTGTGACTTTGCTATAAATGTAGGAAATTGAAAACTGCATTATTTATTTCAAGTCTCCTCTTTTTCTTTTTTTCCTCTGATGGTATTAACCATAAAGAAATAGCTCATTTTTTTATAGTTAAATTTATCAACATTTTCATTTAAGGGGTCTGGCTTAAATTTGTCTATCTAGCCATTTCTCCCAGGTTCACAGGTAATTAACTGCCTATTTGATATCTACAATTGGATATGACACAGATTCTTCTAGTGTGTCATCTCATATCACATCAGCCTTACCTTGGTAAATTGTCTACTTTCATGCTGTTTAACAAGTGAGTTTGATCTTAGCCCAGCCAATGGCTGAGGCACAAATTGTACAAGGGTTTGACTAGAGAGTGGTCTCCTACCCCACAGAGTCCCTTCTTTCACTGAACATAAACTAAACTGACATGGTCTTGATGTCAATAAATGCAAACTTTGGATATGTAGAGTAATATTGCCCTTGAGGTCAATCTGTGATAAGACACATGGAATTGGTGGATAAATGCTTTTCCCTTCTTCCTTCTCATCTGTGATGCTTTATTCTACAAAACCTCTTGGGAGTGCTTGATCCAAGAGCTGGCCAGCTCAGTGATGCACCAGACACCACTTCTTGCTCCTTTTTTACTTTATTCCTCTTTCTTTCACATTTCTTTCTCAATGAAGGCATTCCCTAGCATCACATTCACACACATTTTGTTTCGGACTCTGACTTAGGGAGTTTTTTTACTAGATATTTACTGAGATAAATATCTAATAAAATCTCATTAACATACAAAAAACTATTAATTCCCCCAAAGCTAATTTTTCCAGTACCTTTCCCTTGTTACTAAAAATCAATTTTATTTTTCAAGGGCCCAAAGTCCATGATTTTGAAGTAATCCTTACCTTTTCTCTTCAATTCATACTCTACTTAATGCATTAGCAAGTTCTGTGTACCTTTGAAATACATTTTGAAAAAAAAAAAATCTCTGTCAATACCACAGTTTTCCACATTCAAACCACCATCAAGACTCATTGAGATTTTTTTTTTCAGTATCCTTCTGTTTGATCTACTTGTTTCTATTATTAGTAACCACATTCTAATTTTCCGGCAACAGAAGAAAGATCCTTTTAAAAGACAGGTTATAATCTGTCACTACTCTTTATACAACCCTTCAAAGACTTCACACTTGCTCATAGTGAAGCAAAGATCTTACAATATCTTACAGCAAGGACCTACTTATTGTAAACCTTCTTATTTCTCTAACCTCTTTTCCCTGCTACATACCCTGTCTTCACTTCCAGTTGCAGACATCATTAAAGACATGTCAAACATGCTCTTCTTCTTTTATAAAAAAGTATTTTTAGTTGTTGATGGACCTTTAAAAGACATCTATTTTAAAAGACATCTATCTTACTTATTTGTATGTGGTGCTGAGAATTGAACCCAGTGTGTCACACTTGCTAGGCAAGCGTGCTACCACTGAGCCACAACCCCAGCCCCCATGCTCTTCTTTTATAGCTCTTTCATCTACTAGTTCATTAAATAGATGATGCACTATTTTTTTTGCATAGTGCTTGACACAGAGTAAAACACAATTATAGCATTATGTGATAGCATTTTTAAAATAGAAAACATATTATTGCTCATATCTCAGACTTAGCATCTCAGTATAATGAATACACGTTTTCCTTTGGATTTTATGTAAGGATAATATTAGAGACCACCATGTTACAGTGGTCAATTACCTGGAAAACATTAGAAAAATTCTGATAATTATTTAAATGTTTAAAGTAATAGTTGCACTAGTAGTCATTTTTTTCGACTTTTAAAAAAGATTGTCATCATGTGTTTGGATCAAAGAGTGTGTCCTAGTTATGTATTTTTGGATATGTTACTATACTCTTCCTTTCTCCCCTTTCATTCTTTCCATTATCTAACTGTTATATGCATGCTTTGTCCCTTCTGTTTCTTTCTTTCCTCTAGCATTTATTCTATTGATTCTTTAAAAAACCTCTATCACCATTCTTTTTCAGTGCTACTTTTCTCTTTCTAAGGCTTTCTTCCATTTCCTATTTTCTTCTGAGAATACAATCTTGGGGGTTTCTCAGTGTTTGATGTCAGGGTTTGGAGTTGCCTGTTGCCATGGGGACTATTTTAGCTACTTGCCCACAGGAGGGAGCCCTCTACCTTTTAAAAGGTAGGCTGGTGGCATCGACCTTGTTCTGGAAGAGGACAGTGGAGAAGGAACCAATTAGCAATAGAGAGGTGGAGATGATTCAATTTCTCACATTTGTGCAACTATGGCATTTGGCAAACCATCTAGACTTGAAGAACACAGTAAAATAAGTTACTTATGTGACACAAAAAGAAACACATCTAGAAATTCATTGGCCTAATAGTTCTTCTCATTTTCTTTTACCAGCCCTGTTGCTTTGCTTTGATGGTTCTACACAAATAGGACCAGACCTTGACTAGGATAGGGGTAGTTACCATAGGACAGGAAAAAAGTCACAATGAGTGGTCCTAGAAAGGACAAGGAATAAAAGAAGCAAGGCGATGGAATTCCTAGATAATTGTGACAATTTTAAAATATTTTGTCTCCTTAGAAGAGTAGAGTTCTTGAAATGAAACCTCAAAGCAATCCACATTCATAATTTTCTTGGGGGCAGTAAACAATTTCAAACAGGTTCAAAGAGTGACTTCTAAATCAGGAGACTAGGAAAGATTATTTTTAGGTGTCTGGCACTGCAGGTCCCACAGATAATATACTTAATCTGGGTTCTTGAAGTTCCTGAAGACAGACTAGATATGATTGCCTTTTCAGGAAGTAGTTTCTGCTCACTCACGCATCCCTGCTGAGTATAACTAATTTTGTGTTTAAGGTCTAGAATTATTTCCTTGGCATGCACCTTTAATTGCTGGTTAGAGAGGTAATTTATACTAATAGGTTATACTAGTAGGCAAAAATAAAGGAAAGGTACTAAAATATATATTTAAAATATTTAACTCCAATAAGAGGACATTGTTTGGCAAAGTTGGAAGTTGGTTTGGGCAAGAAGCACAATTTTCTTAAAAAAAAAAAAAAAAAAAAAAAAAAAAAACTAGGTGTGATAGTGTACATCTGTAATTCCAGATACTCTGAGGATGAGGCAGGAGGGGAGAATTCTAGGCCTAACTGAGCAACTTAGTGAGAACGTCTCAAAGGAAAACTAAAAGTATTAGGAATGTCCTCAGTGGTAAAGCACCTTGACTTCCATCCCCAGTAACACCAAAAGAATAAAGAAAGAAAAATTAAGGGGTGAAACACTGGAAAGTGATTTTGGCCACATTGCATCATGTAAATGTATGACTAGGTAACAACAAATCCTAGCAGTCTGTAAAACTATGATGAACCAATCAAAAAATGTGGAAAGAAAGAAAAAGGAAGAAAAATTAAACTCAATGTTCAGTATTTGTTAAAGAACAAAATAGATCTGTCTTGTCCAAATTAATTTTGGGGGTAAAGTTGACATCAAATAAAAAGACAGAAATTAAAATTACATCTCATGTTATGTTTTCATATCTCCAATCATAGATATGGATTTATCGTAAAGAGCATTAATGAAAGGCAAATTATTACTCATATAAGTAAAATCAAAGATTTATGATTGTAAAAAATATTCTAACTATAGATATTTATGTGAACAGATCCTTTTCATCAATTTTAAGTTGAGTACCACATTTAATTATAAGATATATACTAATGGCAAGGAAATACTTTCAAATGCAAATGAAGCACAACAAAGTAAATCTGATGGACTGTCTTTTTTGTTCATTCTTATTTTTGCTCATTTTCCCTTTAGTAGGATCCTCAACTCTCACATTGTATGTCTAGGAACATCTGTTTTAAAATGCTTCAATTTTGTTTATGTTCAGGCTGGAAATTTATTTTAGTCAAATGTCTGAAAGTAATTTAAGATCCAGAAATTAACAATGGAGGCAAAATTCCTCAAAGATTGTTATAAATAGAAGAGATCTCTTCTATGAACAAACAAGTAAATAACAGCCACTTATTTTCTATTACAACAGGACTAAGGGAAGAATCTCTCATAAAATGATTTGAAACTCCTGTATAAGTTAATGAAGGATTCACAGATTGATTTTTTAAATTTTTATTTGGCACTGGCAGTCAAGGAAAAATAGATGTTTTAAAATATTACAATAATAATGAGAGCATAAATTTACATAACAGAATCTTTATTAATCCAATAAGATCACCATGCAGCTAACATCTGCATATGGTTGTTAAATGAACCTGCATATGCACTATTTGTGGGTGAATTTCTTTAGGAGGGGAGTAGAGGAGGTATTGGAGGCTCATTGCAACTTCCTAATAATTTACCCACACATGCTAACCACAGACAGTGAATGGAGCCTAAAACATTGCATTTGAATGCTATATGTGTATGAATTATGGCAGAATTAAAACCAAAGGAAACAAACAAGAGGGGAAAAGTAGCTGAAGGGTGACAGTCACCAGACAACTTTCCCATGTCCCTGTAAAGGAGCAAGAATGCCACTAGTAGCATTATTAATACAACTAATAAATTTGGAGTATTATTGAGGGAAAAAGACTGTTTAAATATTCTCACTAAGATGTTATAGCTTCTCCTGAGCAAACCATCAATCCATTGCTCAGAGATGATTGAGATGATTGCACCACAATGCTTAAATCCTGTGGACACAGTGTTGTTTAGGAAAAAAACATATATGTACATAATCTATATGTATATTCTTTGTTTAATCTGTGGCTGTTTAATATTATTTTTATTCAAACCTATTTAAATAATTTAGGATGCTAGACAACATTTTGCTTCTAACTTTGAACTACTTAAAACTAATTTTAAATTATTATTATTAGTAGTAGTAACTCTAGTATCAGTAGTAGTAGTAGTAGTAGAAGTAGTAGTAATAGGAATAGTAATGGGCACTGGACTTGGGCACTCAACCACTGAGCTACATTCCCAGCCCCACTTATTAAAAATTATCCTTCTTATTTTAAAAGGTCTCACTAAGTGGCAGAGACTGTCCTGAAACTTGTGATCCTCCTGCCTCAGCTTCCCAAGAGGTTAGGATTAAAGATGTATACCACTACACCTTTGATTTACCTATTTAACATGAGAGTTAAAATCCAGTCTTAAGAACTTTTTGCATGATATTGAATTCCAAGCTGCACAACATAATTTTCTTTAAAGCATGAAAAAAAAAAAAGTTAAGTGGTCGTTTAGAAAGTCTTGGCTTTGGACCAGTGAGTAATTGGCTTGATCTTTTTGTCCTTTCTTATACAAATCATCAATTACATATTTGGCTTTTGAAAACTAAGGTGGGTCTCTAAATTACAGCAGGTTTCTCACTTGACCTCTTACTTTGCTTTTAGGCTTTAGAAAGATAATTACTCATTTACATCAAAATGCTTTTGCTAGGTTATTTTTAAAACAAGTCTGTTTACTTCTCTTTACAAATAGAAATGATCCAGATTTGTTGGCCTGAAACATAAAATTGCTAAATGAATAAGGTCCCTGCAAACTCTAGGGACTCTTAGCAAAGCGTCTCCCATGATCCAAAAGACAGGCCTAAATGAAAGAACTTTATATTACAAATTATTGACACTTCATGGTAACGCAATTTATAGTTTTTGTTTTTCAAAAATGTATCTCAAAATCTCTTCCTCAGAGGCCTCACTGTTGCACATCTGTGTGGTGTGTGTGTGTGTGTGCATGTGTGCACGTGTGTGTGTGTGTGTGCGTGTATCTAGGAGTGAGGTGATCTTTACTCTGAATCTTGTTACTTGCTCTCAGTTGCCAGCCCTTCACTTTGGTCCTTCTTTCCTATTATCTTTGAATTGGAACTTGGGCCACCTTCTACAGACCTCTTTCTTCTGGCCAGTCTTTACATAAATATTGGCATCAAGTCCTCTTTGTTCCATGTTCCACTGAATGAATGCCATGACTGGATTACCATTGTTAGAAGATCTATCTTCATCCCTTTGCCAAACTGTGGAGCAAACTTTAGCCATAATAACACTGACTACCATTTGCATATACAGCGATGATTCAGCAGATTCCGAAGTTTAGGCCTTTATTCTTTTTTTTTTTAATTTTTATTGTTGGTTGTTCAAAACATTACATAGTTCTTGATATATCATATTTCACACTTTGATTCAAGTGGGTTATGAACTCCCATTTTTACCCCGTATACAGTTTGCAGAATCACATCAGTTACACATCCATTGATTTACATATTGCCATACTAGTGTCTGTTGTGTTCGGCTGCCTTTCCTATCCTCTACTATCCCCCCTCCCCTCCCCTCCCCTCCTCTCTCCTCTCTCTACACCCTCTACTGTCATTCATTTCTCCCCCTTGTATTATTTTTCCCTTTCCCCTCACTTCCTCTTGTATGTAATTTTGTATAACCCTGAGGGTCTCCTTCCATTTCCATGCAATTTCCCTTCTCTCTCCCTTTCCCTCCCACCTCTCATCCCTGTTTAATGTTAATCTTCTTCTCATGCTCTTCATCCCTACTCTGTTCTTAGTTACTCTCCTTATATCAAAGAAGACATTTGGCATTTGTTTTTTAGGGATTGGCTAGCTTCACTTAGCATAATCTGCTCTAATGCCATCCATTTCCCTGCAAATTCTATGATTTTGTCATTTTTTAATGCAGAGTAATACTCCATTGTGTATAAATGCCACATTTTTTTTTATCCATTCGTCTATTGAAGGGCATCTAGGTTGGTTCCACAGTCTTGCTATTGTGGATTGTGCTGCTATGAACATCGATATAGCAGTGTCCCTGTAGCATGCTCTTTTTAGGTCTTTAGGGAATAGACCAAGAAGGGGAATAGCTGGGTCAAATGGTGGTTCCATTCCCAGCTTTCCAAGAAATCTCCATACTGCTTTCCAAATTGGCTACACCAATTTTCAGTCCCACCAGCAATGTACAAGTGTACCCTTTTCCTCACATCCTCGCCAGCACTTGTTGTTGTTTGACTTCATAATGGCTGCCAATCTTACTGGAGTGAGATGATATCTTAGGGTGGTTTTGATTTGCATTTCTCTGACTGCTAGAGATGGTGAGCATTTTTTCATGTACTTGTTGATTGATTGTATGTCCTCCTCTGAGAAGTGTCTGTTCAGGTCCTTGGCCCATTTGTTGATTGGGTTATTTGTTAATTTATTGTCTAATTTTTTGAGTTCTTTGTATACTCTGGATATTAGGGCTCTATCTGAAGTGTGAGGAGTAAGATTTGTTCCCAGGATGTAGGCTCCCTATTTACCTCTCTTATTGTTTCTTTTGCTGAGAAAAAACTTTTTAGTTTGAGTAAGTCCCATTTGTTGATTCTAGTTATTAACTCTTGTGCTATGGGTGTCTTATTGAGGAATTTGGAGCCCAACCCCACAGTATGTAGATCGTAGCCAACTTTTTCTTCTATCAGACGGCGTGTCTCTGATTTGATATCAAGATCCTTGATCCATTTTGAGTTGACTTTTGTGCATGGTGAGAGAAAGGGATTCAGTTTCATTTTGTTGCATATGGATTTCCAGTTTTCCCAGCACCATTTGTTGAAGATGCTATCCTTCCTCCATTGCATGCTTTTAGCCCCTTTATCAAATATAAGATAGTTGTAGTTTTGTGGATTGGTTTCTGTGTCCTCTATTCTGTACCATTGGTCCACCTGCCTGTTTTGGTACCAGTACCATGCTGTTTTTGTTACTATTGCTCTGTAGTATAGTTTGAAGTCTGGTATCGCTATACCGCCTTATTCACACTTCCTGCTGAGTAATTTGTCTGTGAGATGCAGGCGAATGGCAGCCTGAAATTACCTGTTCTATGGCTGAATCTAGGCCTTTATTCTTTGGTGGAAGCTGGGTCATTTGTGCAAAGCCAGTTTGGAGATACTTTGTGTATCTGCCGAAGCCTGTGTGTGTTATCTTTCACTGTGGTTAATACATTAGTCTGTGGTTTTGCTCACATTTGTCTTTCCTGCTGTGCTAGACTATAAACTCTTTGAAGGTCACATTCATTTGTATTTTACACATCCATTAGCTAGAACTCAAATAGGCATGTAATCGAGTCTTAATAAATAGGTATAGAATGAATAAATCCTCACAACCCAGCAATGTAGGTATTATTGGCACATTTTAAATTGAGCAACGCCTGACTGGGAGCTGTTAAGTAGAAGTTCCAAGCTTTTGCAGTAGATAAACAATAAAATAGAAATTCAAACCTCAGGTACATCTGAACTTCAGCTTGTACTTTTTTATATTTTGTTAAACCCTGTATGACCTCAGATTCTGTTTTCATGGAATTGTGTTTATATTGGTGGTGTTTTAGTTGTTTCTATTGTTTTCATTTTTACCCCACATGTAAACTCAAATTAGAAAATAGTTATTTTTTTTTAAAGTTAAATAGCAGAATTTTAATGGAATAAGAATGATTTTCTTTAGATTACCTGAGTGTGGAATATTATTATTGGTCAAATTTGACAAATGATAGTAAATATTGAGATTAAATTAGGAATGAAATAGAAAATACAGTATTTAAAGTCAGATTCTAATCACACTATTATGGAGAAGAGGAGAAAAGAGATGTTGAAATTAGCCTGGTAGCCAACATTATTTTTCCTAAGGGAAATACTCCTAAGGCATTTACTGTGACTCTGAATCTGTGGTTTCGCTTTGTTTTTATTGTTGCTCCTTTCCCCAACCCTTCAAAATGTGACTATTGGGAAATGATATTACAACTTATTCAGCTTTAGCTGGCCTTCATTAAAGTCTAATCGGCTCATGTAATCTATTTTATATGTTTTGGTACCACTTGCTGAATAACATCTCAAAATAACATTTTAATATCTTTATCAATAATAACCACAAGTAAACTTGTGAACTTAATAAAAAAAATTCCATGTCCATGTCCCCAAGTATTCATGAAAATAAGGGAAATTAAACTCCAAGGGAATACTGAATTGAGAGGGATTTTGTCTATGTTTTATGGGGCAGCAAGTTAGCCTGAAACAAACTGAAATAAGATGTCCACGCAAGGCACTGCATTCTGTGAAATGTTTTCCAGTTTCAGCCTTCTTTTTTTTTGGCAAATAAAGCTTCTTTCTTTCACAGAATATTTGCTATCATAACTCTTCCTTATGTGTACCCAATGTTTAGAAATATTGTTATTGTGCAAACAATGCCCCAAAGTGCTTAGTGGTAGAGATCTTGGAAGCAAAATGAATTTTTTTCAATCATAGAAAGTTGCAGAGAAATAAAGATGTTTGCATCATAGTATAATCATGAAGTTCTAACACAATGAACCCCTCTCTTACCCTTCCTAATGTCTCCATAAATAACAGTAAGTACATACAAAACTCATTAAGTACATTAGATAGTTTTATACACATTTTTAGTACAATTGAGGCAAGAAGAAAAAGGGGGTAGCACTGAATGTGTATGTGGAAAGTAAATGGATGAAGGATGAAAGTGAAGAAAAGGTTAAAGAAATGAGAGGTACCATTTCATCAAAAAGAAAATAAAATAAATAGTGGACATGAATATAAAATTCTAGTTTTCTTAAATCCTAGTTTTATCAAAAGCCACTTAGTTATAAATATTGCATTCATAATATATAGCAAATTTTTGATGCTGTATAATTTTCTTGGAATTTCTTTTAATGTACTAAAAGAGTTTTCTCTACTTTCTAATATTAATATGGGTTTTCAATCTAAAATGTTAAGTATGAAAATGCTGAAGTGCTTACCTTCTAATTTTCAACTGTTGAGGAACAAATACTGCTGTTTTCTTATGAAAAAAATAATACCTATGGGCTCAAAAAAGAGTATTTTGAAGTTCCTTTCAGTTTGTCTGTTAGTGGTATTTCCTTCTATGAAATATTTACAGCATCTTTCAATAGGTTATGTATTATTTTCTTGCTTTGTACACAGTTCAGTGGTCAGGATGTAATAATCACCAATCTCTACTTCCAAAGAAAAACTTACTAGAAATTTATGACCTATTTGTGCTTACTTTTCAGTATTTTCAACTTTATAAGAAAAACATTTGAGTCTATATTTGAATTTAATAATGATTCAAATCTATATTATCATAGATTAGGTTTTATTATGTATGTTAATCTATAGTAGCAGAAACCAGCCACATCTGTTTTGTGTTATGATACTGAAAATGCTGCTGTCCATTTTAACATGAACACAGAAAGTCTGTCTGCACATCAAACTTGACTCTAGATAGAGCTGAAAACCAAACTAAAAAGTAAAATTAAATTAATAATTCCTATTATGTCTGACTTAGAAACTATGCTAATGATTTTAAAATTATTTACATTCATTTGCTTTAGAAAGTAATACCATTTTAAGAAACTTGCCTTTTTCCTCTTAAGTTTAGGAAGTCTGTGTGCTTGAATTGACTGTCAATCAAATTTTCATCAGAGTTGCAAATAAGTTCCACATTCCAATCTGAAGTTATTTTAGTTCATTTTAATAATAAAAATTTTCAAAATTATAAATACTATTTATTAAGCAGTTTTCTTTTTTTATTGGTTGTTCAAATCATTACAAATCTCTTGACATATCATATTTCATATATTAAATTCAAGTGGGTTATGAACTCCCATTTTTACCCCAATTACAGATTGCAGAATCACAATGGTTACACATCCACATTTTTACATGATGCCAATTCTTAGAAAAATTAAGAGAAAATACAGTATTCTCTCACTCTTCTCCACAATTCCCCTTATTATTAACATCTGACATTAGTATGGTGTATTTGTTATAATATAATCCAAAATGTTGCACCACTATTTATGCATTATTATTAACTAATGAAGCATCCGTTTGTGCACTTACGGTGTCCCACTTTTCTTTCAGTCACTGTTCATTTTTTTCTGTATTTTACCCTCTGCTCTTCAGATTGCATAATAGGGATTTTACAGCCTGAATTAATAGGGATTCCTATTATCCAATCTTTATCTTATTCTTTGTTAGTTTCTAAGTCTTTCTTCAGCTCATCTCAAGAATTTTGCATTTTAGTACTTGCCCTTTTCAACTCCAGAGCTTCCATTTGGTTCTTTTTATCAGGTCTGCATCTTGATTGATATCCTCTCTTTAACTAAGTGATAACCTCATAACTTCCTTACTTCTTTCAGCAGGGTTGCCTTTGGTACTTTGGTGTATTTGTAATGGCTCTTTTGAGGTCTGTTAACTCTGACATATGCACCCTCAGGGAGGCCACTTTTGTTGCCTCCTATTTTGGTTTTCTGTGTCACACATCTCTTTCTCACAACATATCTCATAATTTTTTTGTTGAAAGCATAAATTATAAAAAATACAGAAACTCTGAGTCCTGACCCCTCTCCTTAGAGATTAATATATTGTTACACTTTTTTTGTTTTAATTAGTTACAGATGACAGTACAATGATCCTGACATATCTTACATTTGAATCAGATGGGGTATAATTTCTCATTTTTCTGAGTGTACAGGTTGCAGAATCACATTGGTCATACAGTCACGTATGACAGCAATAATAATGTCTACTTTATCCTGCTGTCCTTCCTATCCCCCACTTTTTCATTTTTAAGGGACTGGTTGAACACTTTCAGTGAGGTCTGTCTACCACAGTCCACTGCCACAGGGGTCAGAAGTCTCTGAAGTGGCTCCTCAGTAGGCACATCCTTTGGCATGCACACAATGTGCCTGATGGCAGTGGCCCCAGCAGGAGTCAGGCTCTATGAATTGCCAGGTGACTGCTCTGTATATTCTGAGCTATATCATGAATACAGTATTATTTACTACACCACTCTATAAACAAATTTGGTCTCTTTACAAAGGCATTTTTTTCTATCTTTAATGGATGAAAATATTAAAAAGATGTATATATGTATGGTGTATGACATGATGTTTCGATATACATTCTGAAATATTACCATCATACTTTATAGACTAAATATAGACATATTCTTAATATAGACTAAATATTTTAAGGTTTAATAGGGATATGTTTTGGTTTGGATGTGAAGTGTCCCCTAAAAGCTCACAAATGAAACAATGCAGGTAGGTTTGAACCAGAAATGATTGGGTATAGCCTTAGTTGGTGAATTAATGCCTGATGGGATTAACTGAGTGGTAACTGGAGGCAGGTGGGGTATGGCTGGAGGAAGTGGTTCATCAGGGAGTGTGGCTATGGGGTATATATTTTGTATTCAGAGAGTGGAATTTTTCAGTCTCTTTGCTTCTGTTCGTCATGTGAGCTGTTTCCCTTGTCCACACTCTTCCACCATGATGTTCTACCTCACTTGGAGCCCTGAAGAATGGATCTGGCTGTCCATGGACTGAGACCTCTGAAATTGTGAACCCTCAAATAAACATTTCCTTCTCTTAAATTGTTCTGGTCAGATCTTTTAGTCACAGGCATGAAATATCTGACTAAAACAGGAAGTAATCTGATCATGAATACACTGATTCCTCCACACAATATTCTTTCCTAGTTCCATTATTATTTCATAATTGCTGTTTTTTTTTTGTTTTATACGAAGGAAGTAATTTTTCATTATTTTAATTAATAAATAACAATTGTACCTATCATATATTTATTGAATCATATGGTATTTCAACATATATCTACATTGTGAAATAATTAAATTAAGCTGATTAAAAAATTAATTGTACATTATCACATTTTTATAATATTTGTGTATTTGTGTTGTAAGACATTTAAATCTATTAGCAATTTTGAAATATACTATGCATCATTATTTATTGTAGTTATTATAGTCACCATTCTGTGCAAAAGGGTATTAGAGCTTATTTTGTCTAAATGTAGTTTAGTACACTTGGATCAACACTGTCCCTTTTCCCAGTACCCTGGTGCCTCCTCTAGCTCTGGTACCACCATTCCATAATTCTACTCTCTATTTTTTTAGTTCAACCATTTCAGATTTCACATATCGGTGAAATCATATGATATTTGTCTTTCTACTTCTGGTTTTACACATAGTTTAATGTCCTTCAGCTCACTTATTTTGTTGAAAATGACAGTTTCATTTTTGTTTTTAAAGGTTGAATGTTTTTTCATTGTGTTTGCATATATACAAACATTTATTCATTCTTCTGATGGTGTTCACACCTATGTTGCTTCCATACTCGAGCTGTTGTGAATAATGTTGTGATGAACATGCAAGTGCAGATGTCTCACTTAATATCACCTCTGGAGATATTTATACACATATATATAATATCTCCAGAGGTGGGATTGCTGGATTACATGGTAGCTTTTTTTAAAAAAAAATTGAGGAAACACCATATTGTTTTCTGCAATGGCTGTATTCACTTTAATTCCACTGATAGAATATAAGTGTTTAAGAATTGAATAATTTAATTCTCTTGTTCCACAGAAAAGTATCATAAATTCTTCCTCAAATACACAAGTTTATGCATGGGCATGTTAAACAAAAAGGCTCTTCCATGCGCATTTAGCAAAAAATATCCAAAAAATTCTCTAGGTAGTATGTAAAAATATTACTTTTAAAAATAGTGATAATAGGAACTAGGGATAAAACTAGGGATAATAGGAACATATCTCAACATATCTTCATATCTTCTTATGAAGGCTGAAGCATTATCATGACTAGCAAAACACATAGCAGATATGAATTACTGGCTGTGTAAATGGATTCTGTACCAAGAAATAAAGATATTGATGCTGATTTTTGTATGGGTTTGCATTTCTCAATTAATTTTGTCTCCTGGGGGCATTTGGTAATTGAGCAATGAGCTAGAATGCTACTGACTATGCTACAGTGCCCAGGCCATCCTCCTACAATTTAAAAAAAAAAAAAAACTAACTCAAAATGTCAATTATGCCAAGGTTGAGAACAATATCACAGATAATTGTATCAATAGAGACCCATTACAAAACTGCTATTGATTTATACAGCTCATATTGCTTTTGCATATAGCCTGTATCAAGCACTGTCCTAGACTTTGGAGAATTAAGTATTGAATAAGATATACAAATTCCCCCTTAGAACTCAGTATTTAAGAAAGAATGTTGCCAGAAATCACCTAATCTAACACAATAGTACAAAGACTCTGATACATACATAGATGAATTCTTTCTGCTAGACTTTCTGTTTAATTTTATGATCATCTAGTTTGTGAAGTAAACTTCAATGTAAATTTTTAATGACATTAGAAAAGAAAGGGGTTCATCTCAGGGATGCAAGGTTGGTTCAACATACGGAAATCAATAATTGTAATTCATCACATCAATAGGTTTAAAGATAAGAATCATATGATCATCTCAATAGATGTATAAAAAGCATTTGAAAAAGTACAGCACCCCTTCATGTTCAAAACTAGGGATAATAGGAACATATCTCAACATTGCAAAAGCTATCTATGCTAAGCCCAAGGCCAACATCATTCTAAATGGAGAAAAATTAAAAGCCTTTCCTCTAAAAAGTGGAAAAAGACAGGGATGTCCTCTTTTACACTGCTGTTTAACATAGTCTTTGAAACTCTAGCCAGGGCAATTAGACAGACAAAAGAAATTAAGGAGATACAAATAGGAAGAGAAGAACACAATCACTAATTGCCAACAACATACTTAAAGTATCTGAAAATTTCCACCAGAAAACTTCTAGAAGTAACAAATTAATTCAGCAACATAGCAGGATATTAAATCAACACCCATAAATCAAATGCATTTTTGCACATCAGTGATGAATCCTCTGAAAGAGAAATTAGGAAAACTACACCAATTACAATAGCCTTAACATTAAAAAAAAAAAAACCTTGGGAATTAACAAAAGAGGTGAAAGACCTCTACAATGAAAACTACAGTGTGCTAAAGAAAACAATTAAAGGAGACCTTAGAAGATTAAAAGTTGTCACTTGTTTTTGGACAGGCAGAAATAATGTTGTCAAAATGACCATATTACCAAAAAGCATTATACGGATTTAATGGAATTACAATAAAAATCCCAATGACATTCCTCATAGAAGTAGAAAAAGCAATCATGAAATTCATTTGGAAAAATAACAGACCCAGAATAGTCAAAGCAATACTTAACACGTGGCATCAAATACCAGACCTTACACTATACTAGAGAGGAATAGTAACAAAAAGCATGGTATTGACACCAAAATAGACTTGTAGACCAATGATACAGAATAGAGGACACAGAGATAACCTCTCATAAATACACTTACCTCATACTAGACAAAAGTGCCAAAAACATAATGGAGAAAAGATAGTTTCTTCAACAAATGATGCTGGGAAAACTGGAAATTCATAAGCAGCAAAATGAAAGTAAGCCCTTATCTCTTACCATGCACAAAACTCGAAGTGGATCAAGGATCTAGGAATTAGAGCAGAGACCCTGCACAAAATTGAAGAAAAATGATGTCCAAAATCTTCATCATGTTGGATTCCATTCTTACTTCCTTAACCAAACTTCTAAAGCTCAAGAAAAGAAATCAAGAATTAGTAAATGGGATGGATTCAAACTAAAAAGATTCTTCTCAGCAAAAGGCACAATCAATGAGGTAAAGAGAGAGCCTACAAATGGGAGCATATTTTTACCATGCATACATCAGATAAAGCACTAATCTCCAGGAAATTTAAAGAACTCAAAAAACTTAACACCAAAAAATACATAATCCAATCAATAACTGGGCTAAGGAACTGAACAGAAACTTCTCAAAAGATGATGTACAATCAATCAACAAATATATAAAAAAAAATGCTCAACCTCACTAGTAATTAGATAAATGCAAATCAAACCAAGTCTGAGATTTAATTTCAGTGTTGGTGAGGATGTCGGGAAAAAGGCACTTTCATACATTGCTAGTGGGACTGTAAATTGGTGCAACCACTCTGGAAAGTAGTTGGAGATTCCTTAGAAAACTTGGAATGGAACCATCATTTGACCCAGCTATCCCACTCTTTGGTCTACACCCAATGGACTTAAAACCAGCATACTACATACCACATACATGTGTATAGCAGCCCAATTCACAATAGCTAAACTATGGAACCAACCGAAATGCCCTTCAATAGATGAAGAAACTGCATAAAGAAACTTCGGTACATATATACAATGGATTATTACTCAGCATTAAAAGAGAGTGAAATTATGGCATTTGCAGGTAAATGGGTGGAACTAGAGAATATTATGCTAAGTAAAATAAGCCAATCCCCAAAAACCAAAGGCTGAATGTTTTCTCTCATGAGTAGATGATGGTTCATAATGAGGGATAGGACATGGGAAAGGGGCAGTAATGATGGTGGTAATGCTATCAGTATCCTGGACACATATGTGACTACATATATGTTGCGACTCTACATTGTGTACAAACAGAAAAATGAAAATTATGCTCCATTTGTGTAGTATTAATTGAAATGCATTCTGCTGTCATGTATAACTAATTAGAACAAACTAATAATTTTTTTAAAAAAGCGAAAAGATGTAAAAAAAAACTTATTGTATTCTTGCTTTACTTCTTGATGTTACAATGTAAGAAATATTTATTTAAATAATTTAAATTTTTCACTTCTATATGTGTACCTAATAAATAAATATAGATACAGATATATATATTCATATTCTTTCCTTTACCAAATTCTCATTTGCAAAACATCATAAAATTTGAGCTAATAACACAAATGTGCTGTTGTATGCTTAAATCCACAATAGAAGTGTTCACACATATAGAAAATGGAGGTCTATGAACTCCCACATTATATCCAATGTAGCAGCAGAAATAATGTGTATAAAAGTAAAAAGCTCATCATTTGACTGCCTGATGCTGGAGATTAACAAAGGCATTCTTGTATTTTATGAGTTATTTCATCTTCAATATGGCTACTATATTTTTGATGTTTTTATTTAAAATTAAAAAGTTTCCTTCTCCCCAAACATAACAAAAGCCACATTCAATATTACCATCATGAATAGTACTACTGTGGACAGTAATTTTGTATTCTATCAGCATGATAGAAACCTAAAAATAAGATCACAAGATGAAAGATAACATGATAGACCTTGTTGCTTTATATTTTAATTTCTACCTAAGAATATAATAAAATAAAATAAGATGAATAAAATAAGAATACAAGAAATCACTAAATAATTAGCAGAAAGGAGTCATAACAGTAGATCACCATTTTGTCATTTGATTTAAATAAAGTAATTTTAGGAAACTGTAAAATTAACTTTTGAAATCACTGCCTAGAATCTTTATTCCTTTTTTTCTTTCCAATAATGTGCAAAATGGTGGGGTAGGGAAGAGAAAAAACATCGATTTTGACTTTTTAAAAAAAATTAAATATCAAATCAGAAGGTCTAAATTTATTATATTATTAGAGAATCTTGTTTGCTAAAGAGAAATGTGAGGAAAAAAATACACGTTTTGTTAACATAATGTAATAATAAACTTATTTTATTTTAATTCATATCCTATTATTCCCGTAATTAGCTAACTTGACTTTAAAAAATCAGTAAAACAAATAAAACACTAAGACATTATGAGGCAAGTCATATAAACTAAAGAATACTCTAAAAGAATTATCCCTGAGGATAAAACTTACTTCTGAGCAGTCTGACAGAACATACAAAAGAAGAAAAAAAAAGTAACCTTAAATTTTATTCATGAATGAAAAGTTGCCAACTTATTGAGATTTGTTTTTGCCTAAATTTTATCAGCAGTAAATTGTTGGCTAATTTGTCTTGTACATCTTCATATAAGGAGTTTTGAATAATTTGAAACATATCCTTTCATTGTTTTGTAAAAATTGAGTTATGGGTTTCATGTGTTATTTATTTATTTATTTATTTGATGAATGGTAAGAATAAAGTTAATCATGTCAACTCATGGCTTATGGAATACATTTCTAAGATGTACAAAAATGTATTTTGAGCCATGTATTTTCTAGTCTTTCATTTCCAGAGTAAAGTTGTCTGACAATTAAAATTGTAGACTATTAGCATAGTTTTGGACTTAAATATTAATATATTAGTTTACTGGGTGAATCTTTCATAGGATCAGTTTATGAAAAGATTTGGCATATTTGGTAATAGCCTGACAATCACTTATAATTTATTTGAAGTATTTAAATGTTTGGCTCCTAATTTTGTCAGGAATGCCAAGACCTTCTTTCCTAAACAGCTTTAGTTCAGCTCCAGTGCTCCAACACATATGTAGCTGAACTCTCCAAATTGTGAATTACAAAGCAAGGATGAGATTAATCTGTTCAGGAAGATTGTAAAGGATGTAGCCTCCTATTGATTGCTTAGGATTACTACTTAATGATTGATTTTGAGCCAGACTATATCGTTCTACACCAGTAGAAAATGTATCTTAGTTGGATTTCTCCTAAAATGGATCCTAAAACAAAGACTTAGGTGCCAAAGTAAGAAAGCAAGAGATGAGAGGGAGGGGAAAAGTCCAATGTCAGGGTGAATTATCAAGGTCATTGCTGTAGATCTTAACTCCAAATTCCACCTGCACTTTTGGGCAGCTGTAAAACTACACAGAATGGTTCATCTAAAATAAGAGAAGCTGCAATCTAACTTACAGCCTCTGTCTGCCAGTGTTTGAGGATTGTTCCTTTGGGGCATTATCACCATAGGACTTCTGGCTGCCCATTGGTCAAATCAAATTAGATTTTGCTAGGATATAATACAGGAAGATTCAAAAAGCTTAAGCATGGACAACAGATGATCAAACTGAATCTAACTGACATGAAAGTTTTCACCACAATTAAGGCTGAAATAAGTGGTAGAAGGAGAAAATATAACAGAGGTAGGAAGGGAGGTGTGTTCTGATAGAAAACACATTATAAGCTGAATTTTTTTTGTTAGCCCATCTTAATATTGATTAGTACTTTGTGGAAACAAAGACTTGATCTGATTATTGTTAATAAGATATTATTCTTTCCAACAGTGGCAGATGCTTTTGAAGTACTCCTGAAATGTGATACCAAGATGATGTCACCAGCAAATATTGTTATCTTATTGGATGTATATCCATTATATCTGAAAGCTTTTTCAAATGTGAATTTATACCAAACAAGCAAACTAACAAGTCATTGCCCCATTGCACATTATGATCACAACACCTATGTTTAACTCTGGAGCACAAAATCCTAAGGAACTTGTTCTTGCATTAGGTAAAATAGTAGATAAAACTTAGCTAAATTATTCAGCTGAGTTATTCAAGATACTAAATTAAGAGATCAAAATTTGGAGCTTTGCAATAAAAATTCACAGTGTAATAAGAAAAGACTTAGCAAATTGCTAGATTTATAATTCTGGAGAGAAAACAAACTGTAAATAATCATGATGAGCACAGCCTTATTCACATTTTTTTCATTATGGAGAATTATTACAAATCTGTATTATTTTTGAGACTGGGGTAAATATCAATTATTTTGTGCCATGAGGGAGTAAGTAAATTTTTTAGCTTTAAAATTAGCAGACAGAAAAGCTCAGCAGGTTAAGAATTAACAGTCAATGAAATGCCCAGGTTTCCAAAATTAAGTAGGTCCTTTGGCACACCCTTTTCATCTGTATAATTTTCCATTATTTAATATTTTACATTGAGGAAACTTTTCCTATAGCTTAATGATAAACAGATTTTAAAAATGGACTGCCATTTTTACATAAAAATAGCTATATTTAGCTATTAGATATTTTTCTACTCTTAAAAGACAATAAGTTAGTCTCTAACTTTGAGGCTATCACAAATTAAGTTGGGTAGACAGACAAAGGAACAAATTATTGTAATACAGTCTATTAAATGGTACAATACAAGGATGCCTGAGTTTCTATTGGCAGTTGAAGTAAAGCACATATAACTAAGTCATGCTAGTATTTCAGAAAAAGCTTCCCATTAGAGACTCTCTTGGTGGTCATTTGTGAAAAACAAATAAGAGGGATCCAGGTAAATAGAGTGAGTGACCATAAATGTAGAGGGAGCAGTAGATGCCAATATGTAGCACATGAAACATCACAACATTTCATAGGTCTCCAAGCACAATAGATTCTAATATTTGCCCAAGGCAGGCTGTGTTTTTTTCTTTCTTTTTTTTTTAAAATTTATTTCTTACATACATGACAATAGTGGAGTGCATTACATTTATAATTATCCATTCACAGCACAATTTTTTGTAACTCTGTATATAAAGTATGTTCACACCAAATTATGCCATTATATATGAGGTCTCTTTTTTGCATACAATTCTTAATACATCTTTATACACCATTTATCATATCTCTGTATATAAGGTATGTTGACACCAAATTCACATCTTTATACATGTATTTTGTATAATGATGAGGGTCTCCTTCCACCATCCTAGCTATTCCCCTTCTCCCTCCCTTTCCCTCCCACCCGTATTCCCTATCTTACTCAATACTACAAAAGAATAAGTTCATGGCATTTGCAGGGAAATGGATGGCATTAAAGAAGATTATGCTAAGTGAAGTTAGCCAATCCCCCCAAAACAGGCTGTGTTTTATAGATTCTGTGGTCTGAGTCTGAAAGCAAGGGACACTTTTTGAACCATAGCAGGAGATGTTTGTGGTAGTATTGTTAAGTGTAATTATTAGAATCGCCAGAATAAACCTGATTCAATGAATTCATCATTCTTAAATAAAACGACTTGCCTTCCAAAGCCTTCTTAATCTATGGTCATCAAAGTTGATAAGATATTATCCAGGTCTGGGATTATTGCTCAGAGATTTGGGGGAAGGAGTGGTCATAATGATAAATTCTTCTATTCAGTTTTCAACAAATGTATATATGTTAACTTATGGTATTGTTCTAGTCATATCTATTTTATAAAAGCAACCTCTTAAACTTTCTTCTAATAAAAGGCTTATCATGAACGCAAATGTACTTAAATAATGTTTACATTCTCTAGCATATATATATATATATATATATATATGTGTGTGTATATATATATATATATATATATACATATATATATGAAAATGGAATGAAATCTATATAGTGTTATCTATTAGTGTTATCTCAAAAGCATCTTAGACAAGTTATCATGGAATATTTAACATTTTTATAATTTCATTTTTATATTCTTCCATGTCAAAAATGTACAAATTATGAGATTTTAACCTAAAAATAAATAATATGACATTACAAGTACATACCATTCACAATGATCTAGAATCTAATGAGCTTTGTTGTAGATGAAATAAGAAAACAGTGAAAGCCAGGAACATCTAAAGCCATTAACTGCTGTTAATACCACAGTATCTGGTATGTTGTAGACTCTGTAAACACTGTTGAATTACCAACTTAGATAATAAAACAGAAAATGTAAAATTTGTAACAATTAAACACTAATAAAATCAGTACTTGTATATTTTATTAAAGGAAGAGAACTGAAAATAACATGATAAATTGTATTGCTATTAGAATGTAGAATAGCCTGTGCACTCATGAAAATAACTATTGTAGAGTTTTGTGGGAAAAGACAAGTTGATACTCCCTGATATTTTTCTGCTAAAAATGTGCATATTTAAATTTGTAGCACGTTTTCTTTTGCTCACCTAGCAGCTATATGCTCACCTTTATTCTCTAAGTGATACCTTTTTTAAGAAGGATATATATTATCACGTAACTGCAAATGGGATATTTTATTCAATACTCTCATCTTAATGTTAAATTCTAACACAAATACTTACTTGAGGCTTGGCTGGGTGCCAGATTCAACTTGTCCATTCTTCAAAAACTAAGCAAGCTCAAGTTTTTAAAGATCACAATTTTTCTTTAAAATTTTTACTTAAATTAAAAATAAACATGCTGAAAGCTTTTGCTTATGTTCGTTTTTGAGTGACATGCTGTTTTCTTTTTTGTTAATGATGATCTGACAAGGTGACTTTTTTTTTTTTTTACCAATGCTTCATTTAACATTTGGCTCTTTTATACTTCATAATTTTATACACAGTGCAATAAAGCACATGTTTATATTTTAGGATTTCACCATAATTTTAGAGGCTACACAACAAGATAAGATACCTCCCTGCTGTGTTTACAAATTAGATAATTTCTAGTTATTTTCACTTTATAATATTTATATATTTAGTACAATATTTGATTATAATACATACTTTACTGTGAAATATACAGAGATTTTTATCTATAGCAGCAAAAATAGATGCATACAGATAATCATTTCCCTATGACCAGAAGGATCATAGGAAAATATTTCCACAAATCTCAGTGTATTTCTTTTAAGTATAATATATTTAATATGTTATTGTTTTTCCTTATTCTTCTATTACTTGCATTTCATTCTTCTGGTTTATTTTAATAGCTCCTTTATATATTCCAGTAATTCTGCATTCTCCCGTGGTTTGTATCTACAAGGATATAATTTTCTATCCATAATTTATCCTCTTACATTTTAATTATTCATATGTCTTTAAGATCTAATATGAATAGTCTTAATATTTCTCAATACTCAGAAACCCATGAAAAAAATCTCTTTTTGGTGAATTATCTGTTTTGCAAAACAAATTTTCCAGAAACGGTCTTTTCCAGCATTTTCAGTGTCTAGCCTTGTGCCTGTTTACCAGAGATGCTCAATAACTTCAATATATTTGATTTACAAATTGTATTTGAGAGTTTTGAGGGGTCTCATATAACATTTTATTGGAATTATTATTAGGAGTAAATTAAGATTTTTAATTTTTTTATATTTTCTTTTGTTTTTGAAGAATGAGAATACTGTTTTGCATAATTATAATTATAATAAATATTAAGATTTTCAACAATGGAAAAGTAAAAAGTGAAAGCCACCCATAATTCCATTTGGGCTCCCATTTCTATAAAACATCAAGATCAACTGTTGGAAGTAAAATAACTTCCTGACATTTTTTTCCCATAGTGTCAAAACAAAACTTGTTTTCATAATTCTGAGGTGTGGGCTGAGTGAAGAATCCTTCATTTTGTGTGATAAGAACTGTCCCACCCTGAACCTGGCTGAAATTTAGGTACAAAAAGATAACATAGAAATGGAATTTAGTTGCTGACATGTGTTGGACATAGGTAGTCTGTTCTATATTATTGAGGCTTGAGTAAACATGGGTGGTATAATATTTTTGGATGCTACATCATACAAATGAAAATACATTTTTATTTGGAATTTTGGTTGCTCAAAAAGTATATGTACAATTATTAGTTGAAAATAAGAGCTTCCCATCCTGAAAGAAAATTCAAATGTTCTTATATATAGGCCACTTTTAGTATCTTATTTGTTAAGTGCATATTGTTCTCGTTGCTTTTCTCCTATTCTGTGGTCTTGATTTTAATGAAATGAGAATGCAGACATTGAATATCATGTAAATTTTTAACATATTACCCTTGTTACAAACCAATTGCTATTTTTATTAAATGATTTCAGCTAATTATACCGAAAGTATGCCAATCATTTAAAAAGTCATTATAACTCAAATATTAGCAATCATTAATTACCTTACACATACAGGCTGTACAATTTTATTTAATTTATATGCTTATTTGACTCACTAATATATTTAACACACTGAAGTTAATTTTTTATATAGAATGGGGAATTCCATAACTATAATAAAAAAATAGTCTTCAATATCTTCAAGAAATGCTTATACAGTATCCTCGTAGTAAGTCACTAAAAAAAGAAAGTTTTTTTACCCTCTACATTCAGTTTTCCACATCATAAATAATATAATTATAAATCCTATTCTGAATATAGTGATAAATTATCTGAATATGCACTGAAACTGTACATGCATTTTGAGCTATGGTCTCTCTGATGTTACATAATTGTGCTTTTACATGACTATATTGTTGCACACTGTATCCAAGTGTACAACAAATTCTTAAAAGAAATCTTTAAAATAACTTTAAAAATAAAGTTTAGAACAGTTTATGTAAAAAAAAAATTGAATAAATTTTGAAATGAAAAATTTTACCTTTACTAGTTAGTACCATTTCACTTGAATCCTCCCCACCTAAGACTATTGTGACTACTATATAATATTTTCTTACCTGGAGTTAAATGTTAATAAATGTTTAAATTTATATAATGAGAACATAATATACCTTCCCCAAAATAAAATATAGAATGTGTCATTAAATATCATTGAAAAGTTATATAATAACTCTCTAATTGAGAAAATCCCTATATTAATCATGAGAAAGTTATTTTTGCAACATGTAAGCTATAATATTTCTTGACCATTTTTTAAAACTGTTCACCACATTTCTAAGGTCCAAGAACTGATTATTAATTTTTTTTATATTTACTTTTCTGTTGTATTTCTCAAACTTTCTTTTATTCCTATTTAGTCATATCTAATGAGACAGGGTACAGTTCCTGCTTCATCTGCCATACTGAATTCTGTTTCATTTCGGAGGTTGACTGGACTTCTAAACTGGAGGCCCACCTAACATATCTCACAAGATCTTTAGCTTTGTTCAATGCTTATGAAGGATCCACTTTGGAAATCAATAGAAAGAATCATAATCACTAGTGTTTATTTACAAAATAAAATAAAATATTTCCTTTGTCAAAAACTTGATATGTATTGACTTATATTTTTGAAAATATGAGTTATATATTTACTTTATTTTACAGAAAGGAAAAAGAAACTTGAATCTAACAACTATGAATGAATCATTCAAAATCACTTGACTACCTTGATGCAGACAATGAATTTAAATCCTAGGTTAGTGTAATTTCAAAACATTTATTCTTTTTGAGATACTATGCTGTCTTCTAAATATGAGTCTGATTGTTTACCTAAAGACTTGATATAGCACATGCATTTTATATGACAATAAAATTTTTGATATTTGCCTTTTAATCCCCAAACTTTCTCACCTTCTGTGCTTACTCTGCAGAGGCTGTTAAGAAAGGCTACACATAATTCCTACTTTGGAGTCAGGAAAAAAATTAAACCTTACAAATATCTAGCCTGTGAATAACAACTTTTCCCTAGTTACACTCATAGCAACTACAAGTACAGTCCCTCTGCCCAAACCATCTCCCACATGTTTGAATGAATGGATTTACTTAGGCATTTCTTGTGTGAGTAGTAAACAGTCTCTTGTTTTTTGGAGAGTCATTAACCTCACTATCTGCACCAAATGTTAGGTGGGTGTCCATCCTATTTCTGTGGCAGGAGGAGGGGTGTTCACAAAAAATTGGTACCATAAACAGGTTGTTTTAGGCTATGACTACTTCTGATTTAAGATCATTCTTATGACTTTGGTTTACAAATTGGGCAGATGCTTTTTTACATAGCATATGAGATGGTATCACTGTTTCACAGTGAGTTTAAGCTTTGAGTTGTACTACATCACACTGCTTTGTATATTTTATTGAGCTGGACAGATTTAGCCTATGTAAGATAGAAATCTCACTAATAAAGAGGCCCTGGGTTTTGTCTTTGAATTTGTTAGAATGAATCATTTATTATGATTTCAGTATAAGCTGTGATTGATGCTAGGATCAAGTGGGCAACTCTTATCCTGTGGTCAACTGTGTTTCTCAACCAGAACTTGGACACCATTATATAGAATGTTCAAGGGAAAGACACTCTGTGTGATATACAGTTCCAGCAGATCAACACTCAAGAACAAATGGAGAGAAGGAGAAAGAGAAAGGAAGAGGGAGTGGGAGAGAGGGAGAGAGGGAGAGAGAGAGGAGAAGCAGCAGATGGTTAACAGAAACCTCTTTTCTCTGCTATCTGTACCTTGATTTTAGTAAAGATCCTGATCTTTAGGATTACAGAGATGTTATGTTTTGGATATGAGGTGACTTCAAAAGATCATGTGTAAAATAATGCAAGAAAGTTCAGAGGTGAAATGATTATCATAAAAATTATAACATAATCAGAGAACTAATCCACAGGAATGAATTAATGAGGGGTCAATAGAGGCAGATATGGTAAGAAATAGGTCACTGGGGGCATATCTTTGGGATTTATATTTTGTCCCTGATGATTAGAATGTCTGCCTCCTGATTGCCACGTCCTCAACTGTTCATCTGTCTGTTACACCCTCTTGTTTGGAAATTGTCTCTTATCTTGGGCTCAGAGGTATGGAGTCAGTTGACCATAGACTGAGTCTCTGAAAGCTGGGCCAAAATAACTTTTCCTTCCTCTATGTTGTTCTTGTAAGATATATTGGTCACTGTGGTGCCAAAGGTAACTAAAACAGAAATGGGGTTGTTGCAGTGACTAACCTGACCATGTGGTTTGGAAACATTTGCAGCTGGTTTGCAGGAGAAATTTAGAAAACTTTGGAGATACAGGCTTGTGAAGCTCTAAAATGTCGTAAACAGAGCTTAATGGGCCAATCTGGTGGGAGTTCAGAAGACCAGAATGCCCATTGGACTGGGGACAGTAAAGAGTGGATTCATGAAGCTTCAGAGGGGAAGGAGGACTCCATTGGAAATTAAACTAGAGGCCATTCATACTACATTCTGGCAAAGAAGTTGTCTAGGTTTTGCCCATGTCCTCAGATTTTTTTTCCTGAGGCTGAATTTAAAGGTGATGGATTAATTAGTACAGTGAAAGAAATTTCAATGTAGAGCAACATTCAGGCAGTGACGTGTGTGTTGCTGGAAAATTTTAACCAAGTTATTAATGTTGATAATCATGGGCAGAAAGCAGAGGAGAAAAATTTGAAAAACTTGCAGTTTGGCCAGAAAAATGCATGGAAAACTGGGGTGAAGAAAGTTGTGGTTGTTGAAGACATTACAGTCACTGAAGAGATACTAAGTACTTTCCAGAAAGATAGTAGAAAGGATGACTTGAGGGCATCTCAGGAATTGACAAGACCATGCCCATCACAAAGTACAGGGTGTACAAGTAAAAATTCCTTTGAGAAGAAAACCTGGGGACACCCTACTTTCACAAAGAAGGCTACAAAGTTGTTTCACTGATTCAATCACCCAGGCAAACAGAGGACTCTGCAGCTATGGTATTAGGGGCCCAGATACTGCGGACAGTAGACTTGGTATCATCCACATTGTGCTGATTCTGCAGGAATGCAGAGCACTGGAATTAGGGCATTATGTAGGTTTCCACCAAAAGTTTGAAGGAAGGTGTTGGAGGCCAGACAAAGTGTAGCAGGGTCGGCATCTCTGCAGCAAACTCTGAAAGGGTGATGCATAAAAATATAAGAAGTAAGCCAAAGCTGTAGTGGAGATGCCTGATATTAAGAGATGCCTGCAATGTGGAAGGCCTGCTGAGAAAAGCCATAGTAATCAAGCAGAAACAAGCTAAGAGAGGCCATGCTGACTGCAACCAGCAAGACCATAGGTGTGGAACTACACAAGTTCATTGCAGAGAATATCAAAATGCCCTGTGCCACAGACATAGGATGTGGAGCTACAGAACTTGCTTGCCTGACTTGATTTAGGTCTTGCTTTGGTCTCTTGTCCCTTCTTTCTATGTCCCAATTTCTCCCTTTTGGAATAGAAATGTTTATTCTTTTCCATCATATTGGATATATGTGACTTATTTTTGTTCCTAACAGGGACTCACCATCAAAAGTTTGCCTGAAACCTCAAATGATATTTTGTCCTTGAAATTTGTCAAGGTGGGAACTGTTGAAACTATGGGAACTCTTGGAGATGAAATGGAATTTTGTGTTGTGACATGGGCATGACCTTTTGGGAGTCAGGTGTAGGATATTATGGTTTAGATATGAGGTGTCCTCCAAAAAACATGTGTGAGACAAAGCAAGAATGTTCAGAGGTGGAATGATTAGATTATCAAACTGTAAATTAATAAGTTCACTGATGTGCTTGAATAGATTGATGGAGGGTAACTGTAGGCACATAGGGTGTGGTTGGGGGAAGTAGGTTCCTGGGAGTATGACTTTGGGGTTTATATTTGTCCCTGGCGAGTGGAGTTCTTTCCCTCTTTATGGTTGCTTTGTGTTCAGTTACTCTGCTATGACTTTCATCCCTGAAATTCTGCCTCACTTTACTCCAAGAGCTATGCAGTCAACCAACCATGGGCTGAATTTCCGAAGTCTGTGCCCAAACAAACTTTTTCTCCTCCAAGTTATTCTTGTCAGGTGTTTTGGTCATAGTGACACAAAAGCTGACTGAAATATAAGATAAAATATCTCTGATATCCAATGGCACAAATGCATATTGAAAGTGACCCTCTTCTAACTGACCATAGATCACTACATCTTTATTGGTTAACTATAAAAATTACTGAAAGTGAGCATGGGCCCACTTAAGTGATGTGGCATAGGAACATAATAAAGGGTGTTCAACTCAAAGACCTGGGATCCCAAAACCTGTATATGACAACCACAGGGAGTTCTCCTAGTGCTAAATTTCAATAATTTGTTTGGGAGGAAGAAGCTTAACAACATGAGTTGGGTAGAGAAGACTCCCCTGAAGTGTATCAATAACAATAAAAAAAATAATAGTATGAAGAGGGAAAATAAAACTGAAACAGAGGTCTGAAATTGACTCAATTGTAAATTCCAAATTTATTAAAAGATTTTATGCAATTAGCAGAAAATGGTATTATTTCTTGTGCTTATATAATGCTGGCTTTAAATTACCTTTAACTTCTGCCAAGACATATCAATTTTCTGGTATATCTCATGGTCATCAAATTAATAGCCTATTAAAGATCCATTAAATTACAGAGTGTACACACAATTCTGCATGGGCACAGCTCCCAGGTTTTCCTTACTCCGTTGGGAGTTAATAGTATGGAAAATAATGCACCATACTGTTGCTGTCATTAATACATATGCCTTCATATATTGAAATAGTTAAGAGGACAAAGGTCAATTTGTTAAGAAATATTTTTGCATGGTTCAAAATTTATATTACTTTTTCAAGCATGCCAATGAATGGAAAGTCCTCATATGTCCTGAAAAGGTTCATTTTTGTAAAACTTTCATTACTGGGGTTTGAACACAGGGTCATTATACCACTGAGCTGTATTCACAGCCCCTTTTACTTTTATTTTGAGACAAGGTCCAAGTTTTCCAGGCTGATCTCAAGTTTGCAATCCTCCTGCCTCATCCTGCCAAGTTGCTGGGATTATAGGTATGCACCACCTACACTAACTTTCTAAGTAGTTTTGTTTTTGACATTATATTTGGAACTTATTTCTTAGCCTTACTCTCCACAAATTATAGATTTTTCTTGCCTCTTTAGTCAATCATTTACTATTTATTAAAAGGTCATATATTACTTAGAGTCTTGGGTCATGAGAACCTGAGACTCTACACTTCACCTTCCAGAATAACAGACCCTATGTCCAATTTAAGAATTCCTGGAGTCATCCCCATCATGCAAAACTTTTACTAAGGCACTTATACTAATGATTGCATCATCTATGCTTTTCTAGTGATAAGATTTGGGAATACAACTTCAAGACTCTTACAATAAGCAATACAGAACATCACATCTCTTCCTTTTTTAAGGGCTCATCTATATCTAACATAATTGAAATGACAAGCCATTCAGCCTTATACTGCAAATATTTTACTCTTATACCTTTGACTAATAATTTCTATTCAGTGATAATTTTGATACCCCTTCGCCTCAGTTTACATTCAACTTCTAAGGGACATAATGCACCTAACTATTGCCCATGGGATAACTTGGTAACCCAACTGTCATCTTCAACCAGATATTAAACAGATCTAATTATTTCCAGGTCCCAAATATGGCACTACCTTAATGATATCATTTTTTTTAGGAAATTCACTAGATAGTTTGACACAGAACATATAAACACCATTGTACTTACCAATATAAATTTCAGGGGTCTGCCACCTCAATTAAATTCTTAAGCATCATTCTGTCCATTGAATACCATTTCATTCCTAATGTTAAAAAGGTAATTTCTAGTTTTGTCAGTCCCAAGTCTCAAGCAGACACATAGGAATCTATTAGGTCACTGTGTGACAAGTTATTCCTCTCTCTGATGCCTCAGTCACCCAGGGAATTCTATGGGATAAGTTGATGGAGCACTAAGAAAGGATTTTATAATTATTAATTACTTGGTGAAGGGTTGCACTTTTCATCTGTTAAACAGAACATCCCTGATAAAGTATTGGACCCCCAAATCAGCACAATTGTCCAAACTCCAGGGAATCTTAGTGGCATTAGAGGATGCCCTGGTCAACAATTGGCTGCAATTACACATCTCCAAGATTTTTAGCCATTGCCAATTATTTGCTTGTTTAGTCCAAAGGCAAGAATACTAATTCCAATAAATCTTTTGGAATGCAGACCTTTGGAATTTTCTTTCCTCTTAGATAACAAAGATAAGAAATAAGATCATACATGTCTCTGTCCTCCTCAAGGCCCAGGTGTCTGAGGACAAACTTAATGTACAATCTTTGAGTTACCATCCTACAGGATTCAGCCTATAGTCTCAAACAGATTTTATTCAGCCACTGACCTCCGCTGTTAATTCCATTCATTATGCCCAGACTAGTGTGCATTCCTACGCTGAAATTTATCTCATCCTCTCCACCAAACTTACTACCACTGAAGCCGCCACTTAGAAATTATTGACATTAACAAAACACTCACTTTACTTATAAAAATACACTAACTTGGACACTTTTTTGTTTGTTTATAAGAATCAGATCTAGGGCCTACAACATGGTAAACACACTTATTAACGCTAAGTTACACACAAGCCCCTACATTGGACTCCTAAACAAAGCATTCAGTTAAAATTTCTCCTCCTCTATTCGCTCCAGGCTTCAAACCTTTAGAACTCCACAAGGCTTGCTTTAACAAAACTTACAAAAATTATAAAATAATATGGTCTTCTAAAAGAGTCCTTTCCTGGTACTGGCTCTCATTTTAAATTCCTGGTCTTTGGGATCTTCTAGTCCATATGAAGTGCACCAAAAACTTCAAGTGACTTTCCTTACTCTATGTAGTGAGACTTTGCATATTAGGGTTTATGAAAAACCACTTCGAGGCAGGCATTTCTCCCTGACTATTCTCCCTTTTGTTGTCTTGAAATCATTTAGCTTGGGATGAAAGCCAGTCAGTGAAGGGTTTATAAATCATTATCCAATCACTATTAAAAGTCCTTCTGGCTATCTGCCAAAGCTATTCTGGAATTCTGATGCCAGAATGTAGCTGTAAAGGATATTTGCTTAATTATGTCAATTATAATATCATTTAGGAAATAGAAAATATTATTCTAGGTCTGGGACAACAGTGTGGATAGCAAGGCAGACCAAGAAAGATTAGAATTGGTCACAGATGGGAAGATCTGCTAAGAATGAAGACGTCTTCCAACCATATAGGCCTGGAACCAGGACATCAATTGGTCCACACTGTGCCTGAAGCATTCAGCAGTCCCCTCCCTCTAATGCCTCTAGTTAGAGCACCCACAATGAACAAATGTTATTTTTTGGTCTTCTAACTTTTTGTAACTTGGTACTGGCCATTTTGGATAATACTGAAACTGGAATGCCACAGGCCACATGGAGAATCCTACCTGGCAATGTCATAGGTAGAAGGTTTGATTTTGACCTACCTGCCAACTGTGCTTATTTGGGCTCCTCAAAACAACTGTTATAACCAAACACTAAATGCCAATATAATTTCATTCCCACCTTGTTGGCAAAATTTTTGGCAGTGTTTATTGGCTATTCTACAGTCACTAGGGTATCACACCATAGAGGAAGAAAGACATACACTTGCTACAAGTCAGTCCCTTTATTGAGCTTGAATTAATGCCCCTCAGCCTGATCTCACTAATTACAATACATGCCGGTCCATTATTGAAAGGGCAATGGGAAACCTCATGAGAGGATTTAAGCATGGGCTCCTCGGGAACTATTATGTACCCAATATTATTCCAGGATAGGGACCTCTTTTCCTGCCCATTGTGTCCTCCTTATCCAACTAAATTCACATATACTAGGATTCCCTGATAAATAAGGCCCTAAATTTGGTATAAAATTATTACAAACCAAGGGAGGTTCATTATCTCATCCTCGCCCAACTCTGTAACATCCTGAGGACCATTAGCTTACTCTAGTTTATACTTGGACTCATGCCTCATAATAATGTCATACCTGTAGCTAGCCTCATTCCAGACAGTGAATTAATTCCTATTAAAATCTTCTGTGACCTCAAACATTCATTGTAGGCCTTATTAAACTACTTTGCCATCCTCTATGCACCCTCTTCCTGGCCTCATCTCTCTTTTTGCCTAATTCAGTGTGTCTGCCACATGACTCCTTTCTCTTTTAATAATGTGGTTTTTGATCCCAATATATTAACTTTTCTAGTCCCATTCCCTAATGTGCATTACCACTTAAGAGGCTATTGCCAAATAATTCCCACTGAGCAAACTTCATGTTTTAAAAATGAAAATGAAACAATTGATGTCAATCTGTGTATGTCCAAACTGATATCCAAATGTATGCTTCAGATTGCTACAGTTCACAAGTCCTAGATGAGGGGTAAAACTCTCTGACAGCTACGGTTGCTGACAGTCATCTAGCCTTAAATTGTTTACTAGACATCCAAAGAGGATGACTGTTCCCCTGTGGCTACTTCCTGCTGCTCTGGGAACAGCATCAGCAAAGTCACTCACATGAACCAACAAATGAACCACAGGCCAAATTCATTAGGCATATCAGTTGAATAACTGAACAAATGTCCACAGAAATATGCTTTTATTTCTTTTTAATTATCTGTAGTGATTAGGAATGTACCCTCTTCCAAGCATGGCTTGTGTTCATTTCGCTTGGATGCATAGGTTTATGATTCTTAGAATTTATATAAAAATAAATCAGCTTAAATTAAATAAAATATTGACTGAGTCAGTATCAAAACCCAAAAGTGAATTCTGGTTGATTAAGACTGGTTTTGAGATTTAGCACTAACTTCATTTTTCTAGTTTTACTGAGGTAAATTGAAACAAAAATGTATATTTAAGGTGTACACAATGATGCTTTAATATCCACATGCATTGTTAAATGATTACCACAATCAAGCTAATTAAGAAGTTGAGTAGTTGATCACTTCACCTAGTTGTTTTTTTTTTTTTTTTTTTTTTTTTTAGTGCATGTGGTGAAAACATTTGAATTATACTGTCTCAGCAAATTTCAAGATATAAAATATTATTAACTATAGTCACCATGCTATTAGGTCTCCAAAACTTACTCCACTCAAAACTGAATGTGGGTGCCCTGTGATACACAGTCCACTCTCCTCATCCCAGGTAACCACCATTATACTCTTTGTTACATTGAGTTCAACGTTATTTTTTTTTAGAGTCCACATATAAATAAGAATACACAGTATTAACTTTCTATATCTGACTTATTTCACCTAGCATAAGGTCCTTCAGAATCACCCACATTTTCAGAAAAGGCAATATTTCCATCAACTTAAGACTGAAGAGTATTCCACTAGATGTGCCTGTGTTGATGTTTGTGTACACATATATACATATCACATTTTCTTAATCTATTTACCTGTGAGTAGACACATTATTTCTGTCCCTTAGTTATTGCAAATATACTTAACTCTCCCTTTCCCCATTTGTCTCACATCTTGATAATTGCTAAGAAAATCCATGAGATGCCTCCCCTTTAGGAACAGGTACAAAAGTTGAATACCTAGTCTGAGCCTGAGAATGCTTTCATTCATTTCTCACAGTTTCTATACAGATCCAAACCACTCTTGCTTTCCCCAAGCCTACACAGACCCTGCACTTCCCAGGAGTCCTTTGTGTTTGTAATATGCTTTATGTCAAATGCTCTTGAATTGACAAGTCTGTTTTAGTCAAGTTTGCATCACTGTGACCAAAATGCCTGAAAGGAACAGCTTACAGGAGGTAAAGTTTATTTTGGGCTCCTGGTTTCAGAGATGTAGTCCATGGTCAGCTGATTCCATTGCTCTGAACATAAACAAAAGAAGGAGGTGGTGAGAAAAAGCCACCCAGCCCATGATAGCCAGGAAGAAAAAGTGTGCAAGTAGCAAGGAACAAAACATAGAATGCTTAATATCCCACTTCCTCCAGCCATGCCCAACTTGCCTACAGTTACCTCTCAGTGTTCTATTCAAATTATTAATCCATCCAATGAATTAATCTATTAATTAGGTTACAGCTGCCATAATCTAATCATTCTACCTCCTGCAATAACGCAGGAGAATTTGGGGAGGATACCTCATATCCAAACCATAATAACATTAAGTGAGTCTTCCGAATCATCAGCCTCAATATCTGAACCAAATTTTGGTTAGAGATCCATCCTGTAAAACAACCAAATATGTATAGCACTACAAAGAAATTTTCAGTTCAATTTCAACCAAATTAAAAACATTATCCACTGAAAATACCTAAGATATAACTCGTTTGTTGCAGGTGGCTGAAATAATCAATATTTGCCAACAGTAAAACTTTACAAATGAAGTCTGGATCCTCAATCCATTTTATTGTTTCATAATTTTTTTGGTAATAGGCAGGAACTAAACATTATTCATTTTGTTATCATCTTTGTGTCTAACATGAAGTTTATTTGAATAAGTGAACAAACAAAATTAATTCCTGTACTTATATTTATTATGAGGAAATCTACATACTATTTTAGATGTCTATTTAAGTAAGAATCATTAAATCAGACTGATTATATCTATAGTGTTTGAAGTATTCATAACATATAATGAAAATAATACTTTATGAAGATAATAGAAAGAAAGATGTGTATTTTAACAATGTGGACGTCTATGTCCCTGTGCAGTTTTCATTAAAATTAATAACAAAATTGAAGAATCTCAAAGGGTTTCAGTCCAACAGAATTTCAATAATATTTTCAATGCTTCTAGATCAACGAGATTTAACTATGATTAGTATAGACTGTAATAGTCTGAATTTGAATGTCCCCCAAATGTTCATGTGTCAAAGACAGTCCCCAAGTGGTGATGCTGTTGAGAGGTGGGGTGAACTTTAGGAAATAGTCCTAGTTTGGAGGGAGTATATCACTGAGAAATGCACTTAGAGAGGCCCCTTGAGCTCGCTCCCTCTCTCCTTCTGTCCCCTCTCTCCCTCTGTCCCCCTTGGACACTAGGAGGTGCACAGCTTCCCTCTATCACCCACTTTGTCCAGGATGTCCTTCCTCAACACAAGTTCAGACACAATGGAGCCAGCTTACTGTGCACTGAAACCTACAAAACCATAAGCCAAAATGAATCTTTCCTCCTTTAAGTTGATTCTCTCCTGTGCATTGTCACACTGATTAGTTTTGTTCAACACATAGGATAAATCAGGTTTCGATCTCCCTAGTCAAAAGCATTAGTATCTTAATTAGTTATACTATTAATGAACTCTGATCCTCAATTTAAATTAATGACATTTTATTTGTATTCAAACTCCAAAAAAGAAAGCAAATGAATAATCTGGAAAACCGATGATTTTCTGTTAGTTCTTGAAAGTATTTCCTTTGATAGAAGTGAAAGTAAATAAACTGTTGTAATGCAGCTTGTTCCTTTGGATTTTCACACCTTTGCACATGGTTCTCTACTGAAGGGAAGGCAGCCTTTTAAGCTATCTCTGCTTTAAAGGATGATGCAGATGCTAATCAGTATAATCCCCTATTAAACCACCCTGTGGTAAAATAAAACTTGTACAAAATGTTTTCAAATTAACATACTAACGTTTAGTTAGCTAAGTAAAATGGTTTAAAAATCACAGATTTTCTGGTGATTTTCATAGTTCCTGCTCAAAATACATGCAATCTGCATGAAAAGAGCATTCACATAGATGTGGAAACTATCTTGCAATGTATTTAATTATAATCTTTACTGTATTAATATAAAAGTAGAGTTCTCATGCAATCAAAATACATTACAAAAATTTGGAGCACCAAAAAAATAAAATAGAGTATGACTTCCTAAATTATTTATTTTGAACCCCAAAATGTGTACAAAAGTATCTTTCTAGTTTGGTAGTGGATTTGCTAATGTAGAAGGCGTGAAACCAAAAAAAGACCATATTCATTTTTATTTTGCAATATGAAAATAACTCAAGAAAATGGAGTTGTACAATGGGGAAACAGAATTGAGGAGAAGATAAAGTGGATTTTAGTTGTTTTTTAATATGTTGCAATCATTGGTCCCTAGTATTTGGAATGCTGCTTCTAAAATATTTAACATTCCACTGATCAATTATAAATGTTGTTACTAGAATTTCTTTTCAGCATTGAAGCACTGAAAGTGTCTTTCTAATTAAGAGGCCTGACTCTACTGGTCAGTTCCTTAGATACTCTCACTACAGTGTCTATGTTAACACCATCTTCTTTTGGGGGAGCAGGGTGAGTACTGGGGATTGAACTCAGGGGCACTCAACCACGGAGCCACATCACCAGCCATATTTTGTATTTTATTTAGAGGCAGGATCTCACTGAGTTGCTGAGCACCTCACCTTTGCTGAGGCTGGCTTTGAATTTGAGATCCTCTGTCTCAGGCTCCTGAGTCGCTGGGATTCCAGGCATGAGCCACTGAACCTAGGTGTTAACACTTGTTTTAGAGTCATTTTTAATTCTTGGCTGTAGGTCACAAAAGGAGTCCTATATTTTATACTGGGAAAAAGTTGTTTTTGTACAAGTTAGTAATAAATTTAGCTATAATGCATTTTTGTATGAGTTAGTAATAAATTTAACTATAATAACACATTAACTAGCTATGAAGCCTTCTGGGGTAAATAGGAAAGTTTTTGGAAGTCATTTGTTTCCTCAGTTTTCATTGGTGAATGAGGAAGAGAAGGACAATAGAGATTTTAGATCAGATAAAATTTTAATACTTCTATCTATTTATATTTTTCTGAGAACAAACAGTAGATTTCTGTATTAAAATTGACTATTATCAATTACAGTAGTAAACACGTCTGTTTACTATGCCCCACTCTTCTCACATCATAAGAATAATATGATGAGAGGTAGGCTGTTATATATGCATGTACAAACGGTCTTTTTAAATATTATAATAGAGGAATCCAAAATTATAAATTTGTGAGTTACTATAGAAATGTATATACAGTTGTCTACCCCTCCAATTTGAGGCAGGAAGTAGAAGTGGTCTCTTCCTTGTGAAAATAAATCCCTAAGACAAGAAGTAGACTATCTTAGTCAAATATTGTTTGGAGTAGAAAAGAATGGCTCAGGGTTTGTTCCTCTTTGAAATATAAGTGCTTATCTCTCTGTGTGCAATATTTTTAAAATATGAAGAGCAGATACTTCTAGGAGATAGTCTTTATCTTTGTAGCATGCTAATTTCCATTGCTCAGAAGGCCAGAACCTGCAGGAATCCAGGAAGAGCTGCCTTCCCACATTGTCTTGTAAAGATTTTGCAAAATGTAAAATATAAATTGAACACCTTTGTTACTAGAAAACTTAGTAACCAACTTACTTAGAAGTATAGTCCTGAAGTTTTGTTTTGATTTCATGCTACTATTTAAGATTGTTGTATTTGTTCAAAAGAAAGCTTCAGTCATTCAGAAAATAAGGATAAATATAATAAAAATGCATTTATGTTCATTTGACTGATGCAATTGTAAAAAATCCACTTAGCAATGTTCAAATACATGTCTCAGATTTTAGATATTTGCCAAGATTATGAGACTGGCAGACAGGCCATATATCAGAGACATTCTCAGAAACTTTGAGTGAAATTGCCTTTTATAGACTGATTTAAGATTGCTGCCAACTTTTCTCAGTTACAGTGAAAAACTAGAAATTTTGGCCAGTGAGGAATTATATTAATTAGTTGATCAGAATGGAAGAGGGTGTTTGTTATCGTTGTTGTTCTATACCATGATGTCCCAATGTTAATGTTAAGTCCCTGACTAAATATTGGTCAATTTCCCTCTCTGAAGAGCTGTTTAAGTCCAAACGCCCAACTACTTACCACTTATCCTATTCGTCTCTGTGATCAATCAGACCTGATTGCACTGGAGTCCTATAATAGGGAACTAAGGGCAGCAACTCTGTCCCAGAGTCCCCCAAGTTATTCCCAATAGCCAATCCACAGCCTAGCCCAAGAAGTCTAGTGGATTCCATCCTATGTGTCATACACAAAGTGCCACTTAGCTCCAGCTTGCTGTTACCCTACTCCTGGTGCAGTCCTCTGCATGGCCCTGCCTGACAGTCTTTCTCATTCTGATCTATCTGGGTATCAGCATGTTGTGTCCAACCATCAGAAGAATGTTTAATTATAAAACAAGTGGCACTGTGGGCAGGATGTTGCAGCTGATGCTTGGGGTAGCTTCTTGAAGGAAGGACTAGGATTGTCTACTAATAATTGCTTCCAAACCACTCCAAAAGCAGCATTGACTCACACTGCCACCTGTTGACAAGTTTGTATCTAGCTTTGCTGCCTTCTGCTATGTCTGATGATGGCCGTCACATCTCTCCTTGGAGTCAGAATATTGAAAATGAACAGTGTAATTTGACTGAATTCCAGGGCTTAGAGACTAGCACAGGTGAGACCTTCCTTAGGGAAACAGGAGTGATAGGCCCTTACAGCTGCACTTCTGGGGTTGGGTGTCTAGTATTTCTGTCACAGCCTGTGTTTGACAGAAGTCTATCCCAGGAGCCTGTGGCTTCTCTGGCACTGAGAATTGTTTGATTTGAGGAACAACCCTGGTCTGTCTCTGTATTTCAGGCATCTTCTGTGGAAAAAGGCAATGGTTGGGCTCCTCCATGCTGAGAAATGGCACCACCATCTCTGTCAAGGTTGCTTATGTGGACATAATCAACTAACCTGTCTTCTGCTGCCACACAACTTGCTTTAGCCCCACCTCTCTTCATGTTCCCCAGAGCCTTTAGGGTGTGTTTATTCTAGGGCAAGGGAATAAAGACTTCTACCCTGTATTACCACTGAATTTATTCACAGAGCCCCATATAATTTTAGGACAATAACTAATTTTATAAAAAGAAGAAAATAAGACTATCCATTATTTTAACTACATCTTTGCCCAAAATTTTCATAAGCATAGTACCCATTTCCCTACAATGTCTTGTAGTGGGAATAGACACTCTGATGCAATAAGTAAAAAATTAAATTTAAGCTATCTTTGGCTCTAAAAATTGACTTGACAGAATAGCACCCCAGAGATCCTCAGTTAAAATACTTAATATGGCCAATATAAGTTAAAATAGAGCCTTTAATCCTTAGTATAAGACCTAACCAATAAATGGACAATTATAACCACTGCTGCCATACTCAATAGCCCTATTTTGCCTGTTCCTTAATATGAAAAAAAAATAGTCACCTTCTGGTAGGTTATTGCAACTTTAATATTGTAGTCCTATCAATTGAGACCCCTATATACAATATACAATATTTCTAAAATTACTAGCTCCATCCAATCAGCACGTGGTATTTTGTTATTATAAATTTAGCTAATATATCTTCTCAGTTTATTTTAATGGACTCCCAGCTGCAAATTGCCATAACCTTCCAAGGAACAGAGTACACATTTTCTAGGCTATTTGTGGGTACCATAGCAGGGTTGTTAGGGAACAACACCTTAGATAAGATTTTAACACATCCATCTCTCTCTAGGAGCATAGGTACCACATGATATGAATGACCTCCTCATTCTTTAACACAGTGATGAAGGACATACATGCCTAATATCTTTTGGAACTTTTTAGGTTCTTGAGGTAATGTATACCTCATTTACGAATTCTAATTAATCTTACTGATGCTACTACTTACAAATCAGCCCATCTTAAATAATACTTTGTCCAAAGAAAGGCTTTAAAATCTGTTCAGAATAAAACCAACAGGGACTCTTGTTAGTGCCTTCAGAGATTAATTTATCGTAAGTATCCTATTATCCTGCTTCCTGAGTCTTTGAACCACTGACAAAATAATGAGTGTCCCATGAGCTTCAGATATAAGAACTGGTCCTCAATAGAGACGCACACAGACCCTGAACCAGTGGCTCTCCACACCTGGATTACCACTATACCTTGGTTATAAAAGCTGTGCCTCATGAACTCAGCCTGGCTATGGACGCCTCCTCAATACAGGATGGAGTCCAATCTGGGCCTTCTAACATATTTTATCTGCAGGATCAGAGAGCCTCCCTCATCCTCTGTCCCTGTGCACAGAAAAACAAACAAAACTTGATTTATAACAAATTTGCATGTTAAGCACCCAGGCCGAACATTGTCTTCAACTTCTACCAGTAACACAATCTTGTTATAATACTACAGAACCTCAAAAATAATGAAATATATCAACCCAACTAGGTATTCACTTGGGAAAGATACTTCATTTGGATGTCTGCTATAATATCACTGTAGTATAGGAGCTCACTACCAGTGAATACTACTGATGTGTGCCAGAGATTATTCCAGACACTGAAACCACTACCTCAGTAACACAAGTGGGATGCCTTTCTCGGATGCTGACAAATTGGTTCTGGGACTTTCACTGCTTTTCTTTCTTGGACATTAGGTATTTGACTACATTTGAGCTCTCTATACATTTAGTCTTTGAGCTTGGTATGCTTGCTCTTTGGCAAAAGGTACACTCCTATACTCCCACACTTAAAGGTAAATATGGCAGAACTTACTGCTAATTGTGCCATTATAATCAATAATGGAAATAATTATATTTCTCAAGAGGCAAAATTATATGAAGAAAACCACCCTTTCCCCTGGTCTTGTAATATCCCTGCCCTTTCTGTAATAACTTCCAGTTCTGGAGCCCCCAAATATGAGCATTATCATTCCTTTTCTTTGGCAATAAGTACCACCAACCTTATCAAAGCCTTACTAATCTGTTATTTCATATTGTAAATCTTAATTGTTAGAACTTCTATCTTGATCCAAGAAATATGACAAAATATTGTAATAAAAATGGGCAAATAATACTTTTAAAACATAACTCCACTAAGATATTGTTGTTAGAGACTCTGAAAATTTCAGATCTGTTCTTGACCAATGTCATGTGTTTCAGTTACCTTCTTCACTACTGTGACTAAAAGACCCAACTAGCACAATTGTAGAGGAGGAAAAGTTTATTTGAGGACTCCTGGTTTCAGAGGTCTTAATCCATAGAAGGCTGAACATCATGGCGGGAGAGTGTAGTGGGCTGCTCACATCATGGTGTTCAAGAAGCAGAGAAACAGACTCCACTCTCCAGATACAAATATATACACCAAAGCCACACCACTATTTCCACCTCCAGCCACACCCTACCACTTCATTTACCACTCATTGAATCCCATCAAGGATTAAGTCACTGATTGGGTCAAGAATCTCACAGCCCAATCAATTCTCTTCTGAACCTTCATGCACTGTCTCACATGTGGGCTTTTGGGGGATACTTCACATTCAAACCCATAGAATCATGCAAATGAGATACTTGGTTACAGGTCATCCTACAAGGATGCCTTATATATATTTTCACTTGTTTTCCTCATTTTCATCCTCATGACAGAATGTTTTCTACATGCTTTAAAACAATTTATGTCCTCATTTCTAAGATTACTTCTTATTATTCATATCATTCAATTCAAATACCTAGTACTCAGCTCAAAACTGATGTCAAGACATCAAGGAGTCACCTTGTAATATGATCCCCTATTTTTATTTTTAATGTGACTTTACCCAGTTTGGAAGCCCAGTTCCCCTGTAAAAGATGATTGTTTAGTCTCCCACGCACTTTCTTTTGTCTCACTTCAGGCCTATCACTCTGGTCACCTTATGACCAGATACCACATAAGTAGGAATATTCTCTATGCCTCTATGGCCAGTATCCCAGAAAATTATTCAAATTACACAATCCATAGGGAGCTCTGAGAAACCTAGTTAATATCACTTCATGTGCCATACATAAGCTGTTTCCTACAGTGTCGGTTTGCTTTTTTCTGTCCACAGGTGCAATGTCCCAGGTGACACTGCCTGGAAGCCTTTTATCATTTGAAACTATTAGTAACCATAACTTCTGCTTTTCTTCTCTCCATATATCAATATGTGCTTTCCCACCTTGAAAAGTATCTTTAAGTTTCATAAAGCAGTAGGAAGAATACTCATTTTTGAAATGATGTACAATTAATTTATAAGGACACAGTCATTGATTATCTTGAGTGAAAACATATAAAAATGACAAATCTCTAAGACTTTTTGATTTATATCACCAGTTAATTAAATCAGACAACACGTATCGTAAGCTGATATAACATCAATTGGCACTTTTAATACATGATTGACAAATGTACTAAAATATGGAAACAACAATTAATTGTACATAGGAAACTTCTTAGTCTTGGAGCTTGAAAATAAGTGTTCTTAATTTAATTTTAAAAAGCTAACTGTGGATAATAAATCTATGATGATAAAACTTCCTGTTTGGTAAAAAATTCAATAATTATAAGTTAATAACAATTTGGAGAATGTTAAATAAACCTTGTTCCTTTCATTAATCATTTTTTTGTTACCTGGATCTTTGTGCTACTTGGATAATGTCTAAGAAATCCAAGGGCATTTTATAAATGAAGAACATATTAATAGTTTCATTACCATAAAGAGGTCCAGGCTCTTGACTATGTCACAAAAAATAACATATAGATTCATCAGGTTTTAGAGAATAGGAGGAGAGATTTATTAAGAAGCTAAAAGTGAAAAGTACATACTCTTAGAGTAGAATATGGGTTAGATTGAGAGGAAGACAAGCTATTAGGCCTTAAGGTCAGGATTTTTGTTAAGCTACATAATTGAGTAGAATGTGTATGATCCGCAAGGGCTGGATTTCCCTCTGGAATTGGAAAATATTGAGCAAGATTATGTTGCCCCATTAGGGAGTCTGGTCCAGTTTGCAGGCATCATCTTATGTCAATCTCTTGGTGGTAAAATGATGGTTCATCAAGTGATTGGGCCAGAATGTCATAGTCCAATCAAATGTTAGGCCTTGACTTCAAGAGTTAATGGTCTTTCTCCATTGAGCTCTTGATCCTGCTTTGCTGTATTCCAGAAAATTTATAGGGAGATGGAGAGTTACAAAATTTATGGGTTGTTTGGTGTACTCAGATATTTTGGTCCTTTTCTATCCTTTATATTCCTTTGGCTCACAAGTGACCCATAGGCCACTCATTCCACATTTCAACAGGGACATTTCTCCTTTAGAGACTCACTTTTCACACATTAGCCATCTTTTTATTGCTGTGATCAAAATACACGACATGAACAACTTAATGGAAGAAAGACTTATTCGACACACAATTCCAGAGCTTTCAGCCCATCATCAACTACTTCTAATTCTGCTTTTTTTTCAATATTCTTTTTACTTGTCAATGAACCTTTATTTTATTTATTTATATGCAGTGCTGAGAATCTAACCCAGTGCCTCACACATGCTAGACAAGTGCTCTATCATTGAGCTACAACCCCAGCCACAAATAGTTCTACTTCGTTAGGACTGAAGGGAGACAGAACATCATGGTGGCATAGGAAAGATGTTCACTTCTAGCATCCAGGAAAGAGAGAAAGACAGAGAGAGAGATAAAGAACACAAAGAGAGTGGGGGATGAAGAGGCCAGGGTCAAGAAATATCCTTCCAGGGCCAGTGACCTAATTCTTCTGAACATGCCCCACCTGCCTACAGTTTTAGCCACCTCCCAGTAAGCAGTCCATTCAGCTAACAATGTATCAATCCACTGATGATGTCAGAGCTCTCATGATAGAGTCACCTCCCCAAAGCCCCACTGCTGGACACTGGTGCATTGAGGACCAAGCCTTTCAACACATGAAGTATTTGGGGTATACTTCATGTCCAAACTATAATAGTTTTCTCTCCATATTCTTAAGTTTCTATCTCAATTTTATTATTTTATATTTGGGCCTGAATTATGGAAAAAACAAAAATCAAGAAAAATTGTGGAAAATAAAAGAGAAGCATAAATTTTCAAAGGTAAAAATCATTCAATAATATAGACAATTACTATGAGGAAGTTTAACCTTTTAAAATTTAAAGAAACTTTTATATGGGCAGAGAATTTTCTTCATCATATTATAGACAACAAAGTTTAATTTTCGTCTTTTTGTACATTATTCAGTGATATTATAGTGTAAAAGACTCAGAAACTTCTTTCCTTCCTTCCTTCCTTCCTTCCTTCCTTCCTTCCTTTCTTTTTTTCCTTTTGGTACTGGGGATTGAACCTAGGGGTGCTTAACCACGTCTTCATGACATGTTTATATTTTATTTAGAGACAGGGTAGTGCTAAGCTGCTTAAGACCTTGCTAAATTGCTGAGACTGGCTTTGAACTCACAGTCCTTCTGCCTCAGCCTCTCAAGCTGCTGGGATTACAAGTGTTCACCACACAGAAACTTCTTTCTTATGAATAAATCAACTTAAATTTTAAAGTATTTTGTATTTCATATTTTTGTTCATAGACTTTATAATTTTTATATATAAGTGTATTTAGATATATACAAATTAATATAAAAATTAAATTTTACTTTTAACTAAAATACATTTGAATTTATTAGATTTTTAAAAATGTATAATTTGAATTAAATTCCCTTATAAATAAACTGCAAAAATTTCCTTAAGAAACCTATACTTATTTTATGTAAATAATTATGATATTTTATAATTTCTATACTTAATACAACCTCAATCACTCACATTAACTTTTGTCTTAACCAATGTTTGGGATCCCCCAGTCGCAGCATGCTTCCTGCTAAAGTGAATGACAAATTTATAAACTACCTCTCCATAAGCAAATATTTTATATATTCTATTTTTGAAAAAAAATTGAAACATGTATCATCCAAAGGCATTTTATCATTCTATAATGTATGAAAATAAATGGAAACTAAAACTATGCCCATAGTAATACTGTCTATTCTTTTCTAATTTGAAATTATGCAAGTAACCACAGACTGTATAGTGACAAAATTCAATATTAGTCCAAGGATACAAATTCAGAAATGAAAATTAAAGTCAATACATTAATCCCTTCTCATTTATAACATTATTAAACTTTATGAGATTATACATTTTAAAAGATACCCCATTGTTATAAATTAATTTCCTTAAACTCTTTCATTTGAAATCCTAGACTATTGTCAGAATAGATAGTTTCTTTGATTCATAAATCAATCTTGTAACTTTGAAAAGTTTAAGTTATGAAATGTTTAGCCATATTTTGTATAAACTAGAATATTTGGAGATTAATTTACATAGAAAATATGAAAAGACATATACATTTCTTAATCTTTTATTTATTTAATTATCAGGAATATTATTTTTAATGCAATTTAAAGATTATGTGTCTAAAAATTAAACTTTAAAGATTGTTTAAATAATATTTAAGCCTTATTACTTGCTTTGTTAAACAAGAGTTCTCATTTTTTTCTCTCATAATGCAAGCAAACATATGACTCAGTTATATTCTCCAGTTTCAGTTTTTTTTTTTTTTTTCAAAATGTGGCCCACGTTTTTTTTTTTTTTTTTAATGTTATTTAGAAAGGGCATGTAGAGTTTATTTAGTAAGATGGAACTAAACTCTGAGATGTAAGGAGTGACCGCTGCCCAAAGCCAAAATAACCTATGTCTTCTTCATTGTGCATTCCATAGTTTTTAAAGCAATAAATCAATTTAATAATTTTTCTTCATTTTTTGGTAGAAGACCATTGCTATCTATTAAGACTAGAAGGCACATTGTTATGATTAGATAATCTCCAAAATTTTCAACAAAAGAGATAAAAGTGTAAGAGAAAAAAATGAAGTTTAAGGAGATAGCTACACTCAATGTAGTGAAATAACTTGATAATGATAATTTATTATTTATTTATTTCCTCTCCCTCTGCATATAATATTAGATGCAAGAAACCTATTTCAGTACACACACACAGACACATACACACATACATATGCACACATACACACACACACATGTGCACACACTGAGAAAATTATAGTCTTCTGAAAGTGAACTCCTAAGTGCACTTTGTTTTTAACTAACAATACTAGATTATCTCCTTTGTGGTAAGGTGCTTACAATGTGAACATCTTATGTCAAAAATTCTTAAACATGATCATTTTAATTATAGATTGGTCCTCCCTGAAATCCTTTCAGAAATTCAAATATTTTGTGCCTTTGATTCTCATACCACTAGGCAGATGGTAACTGGCTTGATGGAAATGTTACCAATGGATGGCTACCTTTGCCTTTTATCAGTGAAAAACAAGCAAAAAAGCATCTCCCAAAATATTAAAACCATTTCTGAACAAATGTATATGCAGTCTTAGCAATGATAAAATTAAATGTATGTGTCTCAACCAAGGATGATAGTAAAGACAATAGATTACATCAGCCCTGTAACACAGAAGAACAGAGTTCTGACCATAGCAAAACTACTACTGTTAAATGCCCAGCTATGAACATCCAGAAGAGGGGAGATATCAAAGGATCTCCATGATGCTCTGTCCTAGTTGAAGCATTCCAGGCTACACAGCAAGAAGACTAGTTCCAATTTGAATGACACTATCAAAAAGTGTCAGGAAGGAAAAAAAAAAAATATATATATATATATATCTCCGAAGTATTTAGCTGAAACAAACATTGCAGGTAAGAGCAACTCGAGTGTTATAAAAGAGAGGGGCAAGTAACTGAAACATTTTATTTAATTGAGGAATATGAATAAAACTTTTATTTTAAGAACTGTACACTATACAAATCTCTGGAAGATCTTAGAAAACAGGTATTGTAAATCATGGATCAGAACGTAGGCACAGCAAGAATAAAATTGTGATATTGTAACTATTGGTAAGACACTCTTAGTTTGAAAAGTTGGGCAGAAACATTTGGGAGCTTAAATTTACAATTATCAGTGGAAAAAAATATTAAGCTTTATACTTTTTTTCCCTTTTAGATTGATTTTGATTCACAGAATTATGTAAGAACATTCATAATGAAGATTATACAAATAGTACATTTAATTAGTAATGGAAAATTATAAAAATTCTCCATAATGTTTTGTTATGGTTTAGATGTGAGGTGTTCCGCTAAGGCTCATTTGTGAGATAATGCAAGAAAGTACAGAGGGAAATGACTGCATTATTCCACTGATATAGATTAACTGGGTGGCAATTTAGGCAGGTAGGGTGTGACTGAAGGAGATGAGTCACTGGGGGTGTGACTTTGAGGATTATATTTTGTCCCGGATTAGTGGAGCTCTCTCATTGCTTCCTGATTGTCAAATCCTGAGCTGCTTTCTCCCTCCACACTCTTCCACCATAATGTTCTGTATCACTCCAGGCCCAGAGTTATAGAGTTGGCTGTCTATGGACTGAAACCTCTGTGACAATTGTGAATATCAAATAAACTTCTGCTCAGGTCTTTTGGTTACAGTGGCAAAGACCTGACTATAACAGCTTTAAATAAATTTAAGTATTCAAATATCTTTTTCTTCCCATTACCTTGTCAGCATATTTATTATTAACTATAAATAAAAATATGGGTAATGAGAAAGTAATTTGCTAAATTGACATCACCTTTATTATATCACACTAAATTTTAAGGGTCTCTTATATATCAAAATAAAATTTATTACTTCCTTTGTTTCAGAATCAGGGCATTTTTATTTCTAGTGTCAATTGATCATCTCACCATTTTCTTTGATAAGTAAAATGGCATTGACTACTCTTTGAAGTTAGCAACATTTTGTGAAATATGAAATTTTTCCCTGTTTTCAGCAAAGGATAAAATAAATGAAAAATATCAGTGCTGACTGATGAGAATTCCCAAGGATTTCTTCCAGCCTGACTTATTCCCCTCAAGCTTTCAAATCCAATAATAAGATAAAAATATCTTGCTAAATACTAATTTAGGAAAATATTGTATGAGATACTATGGGAGATTTGAAGAAGATATGAGGAATATGGATACTATTCCCATCAAGCTTGTCATATAAAGATAGATACATGCATCCATATGTATATACCTGCACACATGCAAGGACAAATAGCAAAATCATATTTTAATGATTACATATGAAGTAAAGCAAAAAAAAACACAGTATATGTTTCAAATAGCATACAACTATGAAAATATCAACAAAATTGATAATTTTTAAGAGGGAATGACAAATTGAAAAATAAGATTATAATGAGGCAAACATAGCTGTCAAACAAAGGGAAGGTAAGGGGTCAGGAAAAGTAATATAAAACCAAAAAAAAAAAGTCCATATGTTTCTTCAGTTTTTATAGATGTAATAGTGATGTCAAAAGATTTTCTTTTTTTCCCTATCAAGTTGGCATATTATTTAAGATTAAGAATATTAATTAAAATAACTAAACTAAATTGAAAACAGGTTAAAAAATTCCCAAGATACTGGAGAATCATTGCACAGAGGGAGGAAATTCTTTTATAAATACTAGATGTAAATGAAATTAACTAGGTGTAAATAAAATAAATGTTAATGCACATGAAAATAATCAGTTAAAATTTAGTCAAAACCATGGGATTGGGGCTGAAGCTTAGTGGTAGAGGACCTGCCTTGCACATGTGAGACAATGGGTTCAATCCTTACCACCACATAAAAATAAATAAATAAAGATATTGTGTCCATCTTCAACTAAAGAAGATTAAAAATAATTAGTCAAAATCCAAATATACATCTGAGTCATCATCAAAGGTAAACCCAAACAGTGTCATTCAGAAGGATCAAAAGGGAAAGTATAATAATTGCCCAAGTGAACAATGCAGAAAGGGTAATGGTCATAATAATGATAATAGTGTTATATAAAATTATAATAAAAAGTTAATTACAAGCACAAATCATTAAATTAAGCAATAAATTTATTGTTCAGAAAGCTATTTGGACCCAACATCACACTCTTAGTCTATAAATAAAAGATTGACTGAAACAACATAATAATATAATTTATTAACATTCACCCTGACATTAGCATTCTAAATACAAACACAATAAAAAATAGGCTATAGTATGTATATGAATGAATTATTGACACTATAAGTATGTAGAATATTTAAAAACATATATATTAATAAAGTGAATACTGCAGACTTTTATATGCCTATTTACTGTACCAACAGAAAACATACAGAGTGTAGTCGGTCATACATTGATTAAAAACAAAATTATAAAATTCCAAAAAATAGAAATTGTGGAGAATTACCCTCTGATCACATCTCATTCAAAACTATAATTATATTGCAAATGTAGGAATAAAAAATATTCTATGAATGTGGAAATGTATTCATTTATTCCCTAAACAATGAATATATAAATAAAGTAATCAATTTTTAATTGCCAAATAATAATTACTATATATTTGAAAATATTAGTTGTAATAATGATAGTATACAATAAGGAAAATTAACTGCCTAAAGCCCTTCATTATTCACAAAAAGAAAAATTGAAAATAAAAGACAACTTCAACTTGATGCTCCCCAAAATTGCAACACTTAAAAAATAAGGATTATAGCTTATGAGTATAAAAGCAGACATTTTTGGAATGCAAAAGAGATACACAACAGAAAAAAAATGTGATGATACTTGGAAAGATATAAACTAGTAGCTGATTTAAAGTGGTGTGAATATGCTTTGTATACAACCCGAAAAAAAAAATAAAGAGAAAGAAAAAAAAAATTCTTTCCAAGCAGAAATTATTCTAGTCAAAGATAAACAAGCAAAGAAGACTTTGCAAAGGCCACTTCAGGGGGAAAGGGAGGATAGGATGCAACTGGAACTAAGTTCTGATACAACACAGATTTAATTTCTTTTCAAGAGATCTACTTGCCTATTTGTTTTACCCACAGGAAAATTAAAGTTTTGCCTATCTTTTTCTGTTTATTTTATTTTGTATTCTTTTTTAAAAAAAAAAAATTATATGTTCTTTTCAGTTATACATGATGGTAGAATGTATTTTGACATATCATACAGATGGAATATCACTTCCCATTTTTGTGTTTGTACATGATGTGGTTGCTTATCTTCTTGACAAAGGAGTTTTACAACTTGGAGTCAGGTCTCCAAAGAATTTAGGTTCTTACCCTCCCATGGAGACTAGAAGATAGGGCATTGTTTTTCTTGCTAGTTAGAATATTAGTCAGTTTTCAATCACTGTGACAAGTATCTGACCTTATCAATTTATGAAGAGAAAAGCTTTGTTTTAACTCACAGATTTAGTGGTACCAGTCCATGATCCAGCAAACTTGTTGTTCTTAGGCATCTGGTGGAGGTGCCCCCATATGATAATGTTGGGAAGTGTATACTGAAGCCAAACTGCTTACCTCATGGTAAGGAATGAAAAGAGAGAAGGAAGGGGCTAGGATCCCCTTGTTGCCCTTCAGGGGTATCCCCCTGAATGACTTAAAGACCTCCCACTAGGCACACCTCTTAAGGTTCCCCACCTCTCAAACCACCCGCTGTGGACCAAGTCCTTAACACAAGCATGACTGGGGGACATTCAAGATCTAAATCATAGTAAATCAAAGGGATTGCTCTGAGGTCCTCATGTACTTCTGGGTTTTAAAATCAACAAAAGACTTTTAAAAGATGTACATTTAAAAGGGGAAAGATAAGAATTCACAGTTACCAATTTTCTAAAGTAAATGTTCTAAGAAAATGGAGGTCCAGGGTCTAGAGTCAGGCCAAGAGAACAGGAAGTCTTTCTTAGCCAGTACTCTGGAACCACACATCGCCATCTCCAAACTTTGGTATAGAATGTACTTCCCATGGTAAGTAAACGGTTTTAGAACATAGAAAGTAAAAATACTTACTACTTTTTTTCAAAGGCAGTCCATAATTCTTATACTTAAATATTAAAATCTAGATTGCTAAGTGTAAAATACCAATTTCATTTCTCAGAATTTACACATGTACACAGGAGAAAATTTTCACTATTTAACATTAATAGGTTGATTCCTGCTGAGAATAAAAGAAAAACTACTGAAAGAGTGGAGTTGTGCCTTAGTCCAGATTCTAGTAGGAAAAAGATCTTATACTCAATAGGAGTTAATTGAAGATACTTGGATAAAGGGACTATTTACTAGAGTGGTCAGGGTAAGTGAACCAGCACGGGTAGTGAAATTCTTAGAGATGAACAATAGTGGCAAGAAGTGATATGGAATATCACTTAGATTCAAGATCAGACATTATATTGAATACTGAAGGCAAAGGGTATAGAATAAGATTAATAGAGTGCGGTGAATACTAAAGCCATGGGTTCCTAGATAAACTCTTGGTTCTTAAAAATATATAGCCACTGTCAGACTACAGCAGAGTAGAAGGGAGATGTTAGAAAAAATACCATTCCTTATTTCTTCCCACGCTAAGAACTCCTGAATGTGCTGAATGTGCTTCCTACTGGTAAAACACCACAGGAAAGCAGAGGGCACAAAAGCCTTCCAGAGGATAAGACAGCAGGGCAAAGAGACAATAGTGACCATACGTGGGGTTTAGGAAGGATAGTGAGTTCAAGATCAGTAGATACATTGTACTTTATTGAATCTAAGACTACATTTATTAGAACATGTCATTTCATATTTCCCTAAGAAATAAAAGGGCAATTGAATTATAACATGATATTTTCTAATCAGATTTTTAAAAATATATATTGTTTAGTTTTTGACGGACCTTTTTTTTAATTTATTTGTATATGGTGCTGAGAATCCAACCCAATGCCTCACACATGTGAGGCAAGTGTGCTACCACTGAGCCACAACCCCAACCCCTCTAATCAAATGTTTAAAAACTCTATACTAATTAAATTTTTAGATTAATTCACACAATACATTTTATCCACATCACTGTTTGTCTACATAAAAAGTGGTAGGTGCATAAAATGAGCTGAGAAACTCTTAAAATGCCATCAATCAGTCTAATTATTTGAAATCATTTTGGTTCATCCTTCTCACACTGAATCATCATCTGCCACTTCAACATTAATGTCATGACTTAAAAAATTGCCTTATCACCACCTTCAGGATTTTCTTATAAGTCATGGACACTCATTTTATTTGTTTTAATGCTAGTACATCCTCTATGTATTAAAAAGCATCCATAGAAACAATAGAAAGCCCTAAACATTCTTCTCCCTTTTTCAAATGTCCCATGAATGGATTCTGAGGAAAAACAAAATTTCTTTCTTAAATTAATATTATTTTGAGTCACTGTTACATACAGTTGAATCTATATTACATTATACCAAGACACTGAAGAATTTTTCAAACTTGGATGAAGAAAGATATTTTAAAATGGAAAATGAATGTATATATTTTTTAATCTAGTCTTTGCTTTAACAAGAATTTTTTAATCTACTTTAGGGGAAAAAGAATTATACGATCCTTGACTATGAATTTTGAGGAAACTGCAGAGGTTACCATAAGGACCCTTATGAGCCACACTTCTACAGACCTGTTAGTGAAAAAAGTGAATTTAGTGGGAAGAGCAGCTGTGGAACTAACTGCCTGCTGAGTGGGAAAAGGTCAGGCAGAACTGCAGTATGTTGCTGTGACACAGTTTTTCACTCTGTTTTATTTTTTCCCCTTTTCTGCCAGGCAGGGAAACTGCTAGGAAGTCAGAGGGAATGTTCAGAGTGATAATTAGGTGTGTGAAAAGGCTCTTTAATGGCTTCTCTTTAGTAGGTTCTTAGTATGAAATTAAAAGTCTATTTTCCAAAAGGAAGGAGATACTGAACAAAAGCAACCTGCCAAGAGACTGTGCATAGGGTGCCCTGGATCTCCCACATGTTGAATCTAGCATTAAATAATGCTCCAAAGGCAAACAGGGGACCTGGTTCACACATATCCCCCAACTTCAGACACCACAGCTATACCCAGGCTAGGCTTACAGACAGAGCCTCTAGAATTGCTCTGGCACCAGGTAGAGACCTGCACTGCAGTTGAACAGGTGTGCCCTTGAGATTGGGCAGTCCCTTTCAATTATGAGACTGAAGTGTAGCCCAATTGTTGTCAGTCTTGGCTGCCGAGAAACTACCTACCACTGATATTACCCCAGTCTTGGGGTAGCATAGTGTGGAGAGAGACTCTACTTACTAGAGGCAGAACAGTGTAGTAAGCAAAGGAAGTTTTCTTGTAACAGTGCCAGGATAGTAAAATTATCAGTGAGCAGATCCTAACGTCCTTAATTCCCAGGCTTGCCAATGAACAGAGCCTCTGGAATAACCCCAGTACCAGGCAAGGCACAGACTCTGGTAATTGGTCTTCATGCCAGCATCAACTCTGGTTCATTGTGGCAGTCTTAGGTCACAAGTTCACCTCAATAGTAAGTAGTGCAAAGAACTATGTCCTATATCATTACTTTGCTGGTCTTAGAAGACTGTGGGTTAAGGCTATGGCATGGTTATGTGATATTGGTGGTCAGAGATCTGACAGAGGAACCTGGGGCAGGCCCTTCCATAAGGATTGTGACTAGTGCAGGGCAGAATTCCATAGTGCTTTGACCATAGACCAGTGCCTTAATGAGACCACAGTGCTTAATCCAGAGAAGTTTGTGGGGATGTACCCTTTTTAGGTACGTTTCTTCTTCATGATCTACAACACACCAATTGCAGATTTTGGACAACTATGTGCTTGGATCACTCTCCAGTGCTCAAGTAGTGACAGACATCAAGAGACTTGCCACAAACTGGACTTAAGTCACCATCTTATGTTTAGAATTTCTAGCAAGTTAGATGTACACAAAGCCAGATTACGAATACTAAAATAAATACCCAATTCTCCAATGCACAGATGGCATAACATACCTACAAGCATAATGACTTTTCATAAAATCATGACCTCATGAAAATAGTCAAAGTAAGGCACCAGAAACCAATCACATAGCAACTAGTATGGGTGAACACTCAGATAGAAAAATTTAAAACAGCTGTATGAAATGAGTTCAGTGAGATTTAAGAGAACACATAGAAACAATTTAGTGCTATAACAGAGGAATTTAACACATACATGGAAGCATTTACAAAAATAAATAAATCAAACAGATATTCTTAAGCTAAAAAATACACTAAACAAGATTAAAAATGTAATAAGAGGCATTGATAGCAGAATAGATCTAACAGAAGAATTAATGCATTCAAAAGTAGGCTTTTTGAACATATATAGTTGGAAAAAAAAGAAAAAGGGATGAAGAGGAAAGAAGAATGACCATGAGAACACTGGGACAATATTAAAAGAACAAATATTCAGGTTGTTAGTGTTAAAAGGACTTCAGAATACCAAATGGATACAAAGCTCATTCAAAATGAAAAAAAAAAAAAAACGGAAAGTTTTTCAAGTGTAGAAAAGGGTACAAATATCCAAGTAGGAGAAGGTAAAAAAATGTCACACTGAAGATTTAACTCAACCAATTCTACCCCATTACATTATAATCAAGCTCTTGAAGGTGAAATATTGAGAGAAAATTCTCTCAAGACTGCCAGAGAAAAGAACAAATAACATATAAATGAGTCCCAGTTTGCCTAACAGTAGAGTTCTCTGCAAACACTTAACAGTATACATTATTAATAGCAATAATACTCCAGCAAATTTGATAACCTAGAAAAAATGAACAAATTCCCAGACACACACACTTTATCAAGATTGAATCCTGAAGAAATTGAAAATCTGAACTAATCAATTCTGAGTAATGAGATTGAATCAGTAATTTAAAAAATCCTCCATCAAAGAAAAAGTTCAGGACAAAATGACTCCAATACTGAGTTTTATCAACATTTAAAGAAGATTAATACCAATTCTTCTTAAATTATTCCAAAAATTGCAGAGGATGGAATTATTCCAAATACATTTCATGAGGTCTGCATTACGCTGATACCAAATCCATACAAGGCTACAACAAAACAGAAGGTCACAGGCTAATATTCTTAATGAACATAGATGCAAAAGTCCTTAACAAAATACTAGTAAACTGAATCCAATAATATATTTCAAACATAATTCACTATGACCAAGTGGCATTCATACAAGAAACACAAGAATAGTTCTACATATATAAATCAATAAATGTGATAAAACACATCAACAGAAGAAAAACACAAAAACTTATGATCATCTCAGTAGATCCAGAAAGGGCATTTGGTAAAACTCAATATCCCTTTGTGATAAAAAAACTCTGAACAAATTAGGTATGAAAGGAACATAATAAAGAGCAAATATTATAAGCCAGTAGCTAAGATCATAATGAATTTATTTGGAACAAAAAATATGCAATAAGTTCAATATTTATTCTCACCATAGTACTGGAAATCCTAGCCAGAGATATTGGCCCAGAGAAAGAATTAAAATGAATTCACATTGGAAAAGAGGATTGCAATGTCACTGATTGCAGATAACATGATCTTTTTTATATATAGAAACCTCAAATATGTCACGCAAAACTATTAGAAATAAGAAAGAAATTCAGCAAAATTTCAGAATATAAAATAAACTTAACAAAATTGATGCTATTGCTACAAAAAGAAGAATTAATGCATTCAAAAGTATGCATTATTATCAAAAATATATATTGAGAAAGCAATCCATTTACAATAACTACGAAAGTAAAATAAAAATAAAATTCCTTGGATTAAATTAAAGCCAAGAGGACTGAGAGTTCTACAATGAAGAGTATAAAGCCCAGAAAGAAATTCAAGAGGACAAAAAAAGTTAAAAGAATCCATAATGATGGATTGGAAGAATCAATATTAAAATGTTCATAGTATTTGTCAGCTTTTTAACTGACTAAAATTTCTGACCAGACAATTTTAAAGGAGGAAAAGTTTATTTGAGGGCTCAGGGTTCCAGAGATCTTATACATGACTTGGGGTTGTGAAGCAGGACATTACAGTGGAAGAATGTGGCAGAGAGATCAGGAAGCAGAGAGAGACTCCAGTCTCCAGACAAAAAAGATATCACCCATAATCACCCATAGCCCCACCCCTAATGATCCACTTCCTCCAGCCCACACCCCACCCGACCCCAAACCCTACCCTGTTAATCCCATCAGGGATTAACCCACTGATTAGGTTAAGGATATAACCAGATTGTTTCTCCTTCAAACCTTGCATTGTCTCACATGTGAACTTTTGAGGGACACCACATCTAAATCATAGCACTACTCACAGTACTCTACAGATTAAACACAATCCCCTTAACAGCACCAATGGCATTCTTCACAGAATTAAATGAAAAAATCCTAAAATTTTTGTGGAACCACAAACCAAACCAAACCAAACAAAAACCTAATCTTAGCAACATTGAGCATAAAGAAAAAAGTAGGTGACTCAATACTACATGATTTCAAAATATATTATTAAAGCTATAATCAGTAAAACAGCATAAAACTGGCAAAACAATGCACACGGGGCAAGTAGTGGGAGTTCTGTTTCTGTACTTCACACTTGAATTAATCCTACTCCTTTAATTCTGAGGTAAGAAAAAAGGCACATAATCAAATGAAACACAATAGAAAATCTAGAAGTAAACCTGTACAACTATGGCCAACCGATTTTGGCAAATGTGCTTAGAACATGCACTGGAGAAAGAACAATCTTTTAAATAAACAGTGATGGGTATATTGGATATTAGCATGCAGATTAATTCAACTAGACCTCTATTTCTCACCACATACAAAAAGCACCTCAAAGTGGATTTAACTATTAGGCTTGAATTTATGGAAATTACTGAAAAAAAAGGAAATTCTTCAGGTATTGGAACAGGAATTTTTTTTTTTAATAAGGCCACAAAAAAACAAGGAATCAATGCAAATCTAGACAACTGAAGTTACAGCAAAGCATAAAGCTTCTATACATCAAAAAAATATAAGAATGAAGACAATCTACAGATGGAAGAAGATATTTTTAAACTGTCTATAAGGAGTTAATATGCTCAATAGATTAAAAAACACCTTAATAGCAAAAAAAAAAATGATTAAAAATAGGCAATAGATTGAAGGGATATTTCTTTTTATAATTTTTAAAATTTTAATTTGTTATGTATGACAGCAGAATGCCTTACAATTCATATTACACATATAGAGAACAATTTTTCATATGTCTGGTTGTACACAAAGTAGAGTCACACCATTCATGTCTTTTTTTTTTAAATTTTTTATTGTGGGTTGTTCAAAACATTACAAATTTCTTGACATATCATATTCCACACTTTGATTCAAGTGGGTTATGAACTCCCACCTTCACCCCATACACATATTGCAGAATCACATCAGTTACACATCCATTGATTTACATATTGCCATACTAGTGTCTGTTGTGCTCCGCTGCCTTTCCCATCCTCCACCCTCCCCCCTCCCCACCTCTCCCCTCCCCTCCCCTCCTCTCTCTCTACCCCCTCCACTGTATAACCCTGAGGGTCTCCTTCCATTACCATGCAATTTCCCTTCTCTCTCCCTTTCCCTCCCACCTCTCATCCCTGTTAAATGTTAATCTTCTTCTCCTGCTCTTCGTCCCTACTCTGATCTTAGTTACTCTCCTTATATCAAAGAAGACATTTGGCATTTGTTTTTTAGGGATTGGCTAGCTTCACTTAGCATAATCTGCTCTAATGCCATCCATTTCCCTGTAAATTCTATGATTTTGTCATTTTTTAATGCAGAGTAATACTCCATTGTGTATAAATGCCACATTTTTTTTATCCATTCGTCTATTGAAGGGCATCTAGGTTGGTTCCACAGTCTTGCTATTGTGAACTGTGCTGCTATGAACATCGATGTAGCAGTGTCCCTGTAGCATGCTCTTTTTAGGTCTTTAGGGAATAGACCAAGAAGGGGAATAGCTGGGTCAAATGGTGGCTCCATTCCCAGCTTTCCAAGAAATCTCCATACTGCTTTCCAAATTGGCTGCACCAATCTGCAGTCCCACCAGCAATGTACAAGTGTACCCTTTTCCCCACATCCTCGCCAGCACTTGTTGTTGTTTGACTTCCTAATGGCTGCCAATCTTACTGGAGTGAGATGGTATCTTAGGGTGGTTTTGATTTGCATTTCTCTGACAGCTAGAGATGGTGAGCATTTTTTCATGTACTTGTTGATTGACTGTATGTCCTCCTCTGAGAAGTGTCTGTTCAGGTCCTTGGCCCATTTGTTGATTGGGTTGTTTGTTCTCTTATTGTCTAATTTTTTGAGTTCTTTGTATACTCTGGATATTAGGGCTCTATCTGAAGTGTGAGGAGTAAAGATTTGTTCCCAGGGTGTAGGCTCCCTATTTACCTCTCTTATTGTTTCTTTTGCTGAGAAAAAACTTTTTAGTTTGAGTAAGTCCCATTTGTTGATTCTAGTTATTAACTTTTGTGCTATGGGTGTCCTATTGAGGAATTTGGAGCCCGACCCCACCGACTGTAGATCGTAGCCAACTTTTTCTTCTATCAGACGGCGCGTCTCTGATTTGATATCAAGCTCCTTGATCCATTTTGAATTCACTTTTGTGCATGGCGAGAGAAAGGGATTCAGTTTCATTTTGTTGCATATGGATTTCCAGTTTTCCCAGCACCATTTGTTGAAGATGCTATCCTTCCTCCATTGCATGCTTTTAGCCCCTTTATCAAATATAAGATAGTTGTAGTTTTGTGGATTGGTTTCTGTGTCCTCTATTCTGTACCATTGGTCCACCCGCCTGTTTTGGTACCAGTACCATGCTGTTTTTGTTACTATTGCTCTGTAGTATAGTTTGAAGTCTGGTATCGCTATACCGCCTGATTCACACTTCCTGCTTAGCATTGTTTTTGCTATTCTGGGTCTTTTATTTTTCCATATGAATTTCATGATTGCTTTCTCTATTTCTACAAGAAATGCCGTTGGGATTTTGATTGGCATTGCATTAAACCTATAGAGAACTTTTGGTAATATCGCCATTTTGATGATGTTAGTTCTGCCTATCCATGAACAGGGTATATTTTTCCATCTTCTAAGATCTTCTTCTATTTCTCTCTTTAGGGTTCTGTAGTTTTCATTGTATAAGTCTTTCACCTCTTTTGTTAGGTTGATTCCCAAGTATTTTATTTTTTTTGAAGATATTGTGAATGGAGTGGTTGTCCTCATTTCCATTTCAGAGGATTTGTCGCTGATATACAGGAATGCCTTTGATTTATGCGTGTTGATTTTATATCCTGCCACTTTGCTGAATTCATTTATTAGCTCTAATAGTTTCTTTGTAGAGCCTTTTGGGTCTGCTAGGTATAGAATCATATCATCTGCAAATAGTGATAATTTAAGTTCTTCTTTTCCTATTTTTATGCCTTTAATTTCTTTCGTCTGTCTAATTGCTCTGGCCAGTGTTTCGAGAACTATGTTGAAGAGAAGTGGAGAGAGAGGGCATCCCTGTCTTGTTCCAGATTTTAGAGGGAATGCCTTCAGTTTTTCTCCATTCAGAATGATGCTAGCCTGAGGCTTAGCATAGATTGCTTTTACAATATTGAGGTATGTTCCTGTTATCCCTAGTTTTTCTAGAGTTTTGAACATAAAGGGATGCTGTACTTTGTCGAATGCTTTTTCCGCATCTATCGAGATGATCATATGGTTCTTATTTTTAAGTCTATTGATGTGGTGAATAACATTTATTGATTTCTGTATATTGAACCAGCCTTGCATCCCAGGGATGAATCCTACTTGATCATGGTGCACAATTTTTTTGATATGTTTTTGTATCCGATTCGTCAGAATTTTATTGAGGATTTTTGCATCTAGGTTCATTAGAGATATTGGTCTGTAGTTTTCTTTCTTTGAAGTGTCTTTGTCTGGTTTAGGTATCAGGGTGATGTTGGCCTCGTAGAATGAATTTGGAAGTTCTCCCTCTTTTTCTATTTCCTGAAGTAGCTTGAAAAGTATTGGTATTAGTTCTTCTTTAAAGGTTTTGTAAAACTCTGCTGTATACCCATCCGGTCCTGGGCTTTTCTTAGTTGGTAGTCTTTTGATGGTTTCTTCTATTTCCTCAATTGATATTGGTCTGTTTAGGTTGTCTATATCCTCCTGACTCAATCTGGGCAGATCATATGACTTAAGAAATTTATCTATGCCTTCACTATCTTCTAATTTATTGGAGTATAAGGATTCAAAATAGTTTTTGATTATCTTCTGTATTTCTGAAGTGTCTGTTGTGATATTGCCTTTTTCATCCCGTATGCTAGTAATTTGAGTTCTCTCTCTTCTTCTCTTCGCTAGCATCACTAAGGGTCTGTCGATTTTGTTTATTTTTTCAAAGAACCAACTTTTAGTTTTGTCAATTTTTTCAATTGTTTCTTTTGTTTCGATTTCATTAATTTCAGCTCTGATTTTCATTATTTCTTGCCTTCTACTTCTTTTGCTGTTGTTTTGCTCTTCTTTTTCAAGGATTTTGAGATGAAGTATGAGATCATTTATTTGTTGGTTTTTTCTTTTTTTAAGGAATGAACTCCAAGCAATGAATTTTCCTCTTAGAACTGCTTTCAATGTGTCCCATAGATTCCGATATGTTGTGTCTGTGTTTTCATTTATCTCTAAGAATTTTTTAATTTCCTCCTTGATGTCTTCTATAACCCATTGATCATTCAGTAACCTATTGTTCATTCTCCAAGTGATGTATGCTTTTTCCTTCCTTCTTTTATCGTTGATTTTCAGTTTCATTCCATTATGATCAGATAAGATGCATGGTATTATCTCTACTCCTTTATATTGTCTAAGAGTTGCCCTGTGACATAATATATGATCTATTTTTGAGAAGGATCCATGTGCTGCTGAGAAAAAAGTGTAACTGCTTGATGTTGGGTGGTATACTCTATATATGTCAATTAGGTCTAGGTTATTAATAGTGTTATTGAGTTCTATAGTTTCCTTATTCAACTTTTGTTTGGAAGATCTGTCCAGTGGCAAGAGAGGTGTGTTGAAGTCTCCCATGATTATGGTATGGTGGTCTATTAGACTCTTGAACTTGAGAAGAGTTTGTTTGACAAACATAGCTGCACCATTGTTTGGGGCATAAATATTTATGATTGTTATGTCTTGTTGGTGTATGGTTCCCTTAAGCAGTATGTAGTGTCCCTCTTTATCCCTTTTGATTAACTTTGGCTTGAAATCTATTTTATTTGATATGAGTATGGACACTCCTGCTTGTTTCCGAAGTCCATGTGAGTGATATGATTTTTCCCAACCTTTCACCTTCAGCCTATGTATGTCTTTTCCTATCAAATGCGTCTCCTGTAGGCAGCATATTGTTGGGTCTTGTTTTGTGATCCATTCTACTAGCCTGTGTCTCTTAATTGGTGAGTTTAAGCCATTAACATTTAGGGTTATTATTGAGATATGGGTTGTTCTTCCAGCCATATTTGTTTATTTCTGTTACTAAACATGGTTTGTTTTCCTCTTTGATTATTTCCCCCCCTTTACTGTCCTACCTCCCACTGTTGGTTTTCATTGTTATTTTCCATTTCCTCTTCCTGTAATGTTTTGGCGAGGATGTTTTGAAGAGATGGTTTTCTAGCTGCGAATTCTTTAAACTTTTGTTTATCGTGGAAGGTTTTAATTTCATCCTCCATCCTGAAGCTTAATTTCGCTGGATACACAATTCTTGGTTGGAACCCATTTTCTTTCAGTGTTTGAAATATGTTATTCCAGGATCTTCTAGCTTTCAGAGTCTGTGTTGAAAGATCAGCTGTTATCCTGATTGGCTTACCCCTAAATGTAATCTGCTTCCTTTCTCTTGTAGCTTTTAAAATTCTCTCCTTATTCTGTATGTTGGGCATCTTCATTATAATGTGTCTAGGTGTGGATCTCTTATGATTTTGCACATTCGGTTTCCTGTAGGCTTCTAGGATTTGGGATTCTGTCTCATTCTTCAAGTCTGGGAAGTTTTCTCGTATTATTTCATTGAATAGACTGCTCATTCCTTTGGTGTGGAGCTCTGTACCTTCCTGTATCCCAATGACTCTTAAGTTTGGTCTCTTAATGTTATCCCATATTTCTTGGATGTTCTGCTCATGGTTTCTTAACAGTCTTGCTGAGCTGTCTATGTTCTTTTCCAGTTGAAATACTTTGTCTTCATTGTCTGATGTTCTATCTTCTAAGTGTTCTACTCTGTTGGTAGTATTCTCCATTGAGTTTTTAAGTTGGTTTATTGCTTCCTGCATTTCTAGGATTTCTGTTTGTTTGTTTTTTATAACCTCTATCTCCCTGTATAGTTGATCCTTTGCTTCCTGGATTTGTTTGCATAATTCATTGTCGAAGTGATCTTTCATTGTCTGATTTTGCTGTTTAATGTCTTCCTTGATACTCCAGATCATCTGAAGCATGTATATCCTGAATTCTTTATCTGACATTCCATCTGCTGCAGCTGTTACCTCTTCTAGAGTTGCATTGACCTGCATTGCTTGTGGTCCTTTCTTTCCTTCTCTTTTCATACTGCTTGCGTATCTTTCCTGCAGGCGCGGGCGGCGGCTCTGCTCTCTCCTTATTCCAATTGGGGTGACGAGTGTTCCACGCCGGCAGGCCACCGGGCCTGATCTGCTGGTCGGTTGCAGGTTTGCCTACCCTGCAGGAGCGGGCGGCGGCTCTACTCTGCCCCTACTCCAAATGGGATGACGTGTCTGTCGTACCGGCAGGCCACTGGGCCTGTCCCGCTGGTCGGTCGCAGATCTGCCCACCTTTCGGGCACGGGTGGAGGCTCTGCTCTGCCCCTACTCCAATTGGGGTGTCGTGACTACACCGCCTGCAGGACGCTGGGCCTGTTCCTGGCACGGGCGGCGACTCTGCTCTGCCCCTACTCCAATTAGGGTGGTGTGTGTACCACGCCGGCAGGCTCCTGGGCCTGATCCGCCGGTCTGTCTCAGGTCTGCCTACCTTGGAGGCGCGGGTGGCGGATCTGCCCTGCCCCTCCTACCATGCCTGCGGACCCCTGGGCCTGATCTGCAGGTTGGTCACAGGTCTGCTCACCCTGTGGGCACGGGTGGCGGTTCCGCTCCGCCCCCACTCCAATTGGGGTCACGTGGCCACCACACCGGCAGGGCCTGATCCGGGCGTGGGAGAAGGATCTGCTCTGCCCCTACTCCAGTTGGGGTGACGTGTGTACCACCCTGGCAGGCCACTGGGCCTGACCCGCCAGGCTGTCACAGGTCTGTTTACCTTGCAAGCGCGAACGGTGGCTCTGACCTGCCCCTCCTACCACGCCCATGTACCATTGGGTCGCGGGTCTGCCCACCTTGCGGGTGCGGGTGGCGGGCTCCGCTCCGCCCCCTCTCCAATTGGGGTCACGCGGTCACCACGCTGGCGAGCCGCTGGGCCTGCTCCGGGCGCTGGTGGCGGCCCGGCTCCTCCCCTCTGGCTCGAGGACAAATTGAGGAGACTCGGGTGTCTGTGCCTCACCCCCCCTACCAGGAGACCAACTGTTTCTGTCTCCGCTGGTATTGATGAAGTTCTCTCCTCCGCCGCTTTCTGATGACATCAGATCTCTGCCATGTTGGTATCCTATGGGAATGGCAGTATTTCGTTCCCCTTGCCCGGCAAACAAAGCAACGGGTGAGTCCTGACCGGCCCTCAGCAGGACCCGGACCGAGAAGCAGTTTCCACGGGCTTCTAGCCCTGGGCCAGGGAAGTTCCGGGAGCCGGAACTCGGCCGTTCCGTGCTCGGTGTAAACTCCTATAAGAGTAGGCTCCAAGAAGCAGTCCCCGCGGGCTCAGTTCCGGGAGCCAGAATTCGGCCGCTTAGTGCTTGGTGTATGCTCTGATAGGAGCAGGGTCCAAGAAGCAGCCTCCGCAGGCTCTGCAGCCCTGGGCCAGGGCGGTTCCGGGAGCCGGAACTCGGCCGCCCCGCGCTCGGTGTTCGCTCCGATAAGATCAGGTTCTAAGAAGCACCCAGGCACTGAACCCTAGCAATCTGTCTGCAAGCCGCAGGCGAATGGCAGCCTGAAATTACCTGTTCTATGGCTGAATGAGCTGCGGTCAGTCGAAAACAGGGATGGTGACGTCAGCTTTCCAACATGGTGGCTGCTGGCCTCCTCTGTGGTCTGACCGGTGTGGAGAACCGAGATGGACCGCTTCCTTCCCCCGCCTCGAACCCAGAATTCAGCCCTGAGTACGGTGCTTGCACGGCTGGCAGAAACTGCAGCGCTGTATCCCTGCGTCGCTATCTCCTCGTTTCCCAGCGCGCGCTGCAGACTCTAGCCGCGGGGCGATTTGCTGAATAAGCAGTGTTACCCTCCGTGCGACAAACCTCTTGCGTTTGAGTCCCCGTAGCCGATCCTCGTGCGATGGAAATCCTTCCTCCAGGTTCCGGAGCACCCCACTATTGCTGGAAATTCCTAACAAGATAGCCTTTAGCCGTCCTGACTTGTCATACTCCCACACAGTGAAGCAGCACACGGGGGCAATGCACTCCCCTCGCCGCCATCTTCGATTCACCATTCATGTCTTCATACATGTATTTAGGGTTATGATGACCATCGCATTCCACCATCTTTTATTCACCTAGGCCTCCTCCCTTTCCCTCCCTCCCCTTTTCCCTTTTGCCCTATCTACATACAGTTCATTTAATCCTCCCATCTACCTGCCAGGCCCCCACCATTCTGACTAGAGTGAAATGAAATCTTGGAGTAGTTTTGATTTGCATTTCTCTAATTGCTACATATGTTGAGCATTTTTTCATATGTTTCTTGATTGATTGTATATCTTCTTCTGAGAAGTGTCTGTTCAGTTCCTTGGCCAATTTATTGATTGGGCTATTTGTTTTTTGGGTATTAAGATTTTTGAGTTCTTTATCTGTTCTAGAGATTAGTGCTATAGCTTACATGCATGTGGTAAGAGTTTGTTCCAATTAGTACGCTCTCTATTCACCTCACTGATTGTTTCTTTTGCTGATAAGAAGCTTTCTAGTTTGAATCCATCTCATTTATTGATTATTGATATTAATTCTTGTGCTTTTGTAGTCTTAATAAGGAAGTTGGGGTCTAATCTGACATGATGAAGATTTGGGCCTACTTTTTCTTCTAATAGACACGGTGTCTGGTTTAATTCCTAGATCCTTGATCCACTTTGATTTAAGTTTTGTGTATGGTGCAAGATAGGGATTTAAGTTCATTTTGTTGCATATGGATCTCCAAGTTTCCCGGCACCATTTGTTAAAGAGGCTATTTTTCCTACAATATATGTTTTTGGCATCTTTTTTTGAAGGGAGATTTCTTAAGACATAAAAATGGCCAACAAGTGTATGTAAAAATGCTCAGCTTCACTAAGCATCATTGAAATGTAAATCACAACAACAATGAAATATTACCTCCCTTGGTAAGAATGGCTCTTATTAAAGAGTCCAATGGAAACAAGTTCTGGTAAGGATGTAAATAAAGACTATGTTGTGTAACCTTAGTGGATACAAATTAGGTCAGTCATTAATAGAAAACAATATGGAAGTTCCTCCAAAATTTAAAAGTGGAACTACCATTTTATCCAGCAATCCTGCTCCTGGCAATGTAACCAAAAAGAGATGAAATCAGCATGCTAAGGAGACATCTACACTCTCACGTTCACTTCTACATTATTCACAAAAACCAAGAAATGGAAATGATCTAAGTGTCTATCAATTTATGAGTGGGAAAAAATGTGGTACATATACACAATGGATTACTATTCAGTCATCAAATAATGAAATCCTGTCATTTGCAACAACATGGATAGAACTGGAGAATATCATGCTGAGTGAAATAAGTGAGCGCAGAAAGGCTAGTACTGCCTGATCACATTCATGTGAGGAATCTAAAATGTTGAACTAATAGAAATTCTGAGTAGATGGTGGTTATCAGTGGCTGATGAGAATAAGGAAAATGAAGGTGTGAGGAAAATTTGATCCATGGTTACAAAGTTATAGTTAGATATGTGCCAGAAATTCTAAAATGTATTTCATAGTAGAGTAAGTGTAGATAGTGGTAATGTATTGCATATTTTTATAAATGTAGTAGAAAGGATTTGAATATTTTCATCATAAAAGATAAATGTTTGAGAAGATACGTTTTACCTGATTTAAACATGACACAATTTATATGTTGCCTAATATCACACATGGAACAACCTGTAAATATCTATAAACTTTTGTTTTCATGTATCAGTTAAAAATAATTTTAAGAAAAGAGGAAAATATTGCTCTGGATTCCTTTTGCTTTCAACAGAGCTTTCTGCCTAACTTAAGTATCTGTTTCCTACTTCAGACTATGGCAAGGACAGACACATAATATGTCTGTGTACTAACATTAAGTTTACAGAAATTTTTTGCCAACAGATTAGTAACAAAGTTTAATCAGGAAATGCTCAAGTGTAATTGGGTTCTTCCATTCTTTGTTTTTTGCATTGTTTCAACATTTTGAATATGACATATTAATGTTAGTTAATACTTCATCTTTGAGTTTTATCAAAAAATATCCTTTCTATGGGCAGGAAAAGAATAGAGATTTATATATTATATGAACTCATCCTTAGAATTCCTGGCTGTTTCAGATTAAAACATACACATAATATATATAAATATGCATCTTTATCTGTTGTATAGATAGAAAATAGATAGATATACATAGATATATAACTTTGTGTTTAATATATTCAATGTAATAATCTGTTTGGTGAAGGCAAAAAAAGGAATCAATTCAGTCCTTATTTTCATACTTATAATTATGATTAACATTTTTTTTACTTTGATATTTTAGACAGTACTAAATGCTTACAAAGATTTTTTTTAAATTCTCTTTTCTTTCAAAACTGGTCAACTCTCTGTGAAACATACACATATAATACTATATATGTATATGCATGTATACATAATATTATGAGTAGATACAGGTAAGTGTATAATCTAACGTTTTTTTCTTCTAGTGCACACTACCATTTTCCCCCCACCCATTGTGTGTGAGATATTGTGGAATTAAATGCCACCTTCCTTTGGTTATTAAGTAATTTATCCCAATTACTAATAGTTTTCCCATTGTAATATTCCTCTAATTATTTTTTCCCAATCTCAAATGTTATTATATCTTTCACAAAATAAATATACTATATAATATGAATTATTTTCACATGGTGGGAAGTTGAGAAAATTCATTTTTTTTCCTTTAGCATTTCTCAAGGTACAGTCTGCTATTGCTAATAGTGGAAGATTTATTTATTTTTTATGCTAACAAAAGTCTTTAGAAATGCCATATCTTATCACATTTGAGAAAAATATGTTTTTCTTGTAATCTATAATACCATAACCTATAAAACTCCATCACATGTCCAATAATACTCTTCTTGTCATTTAATATTATGAATAATCTTGCAACAAACCAACCATTTTATTAAGTCTGGTATTCTCTTCTCATTTTAACTGTGCTTTTATTTTTTTAAATCCTGTTTCTATGAAATACTATTTGCATACTTTAGAATATTTTCTTCCTGGAGCTTCAAGGTCATATTTTTTTTTCTGAAAACCAAAAATAAATTTGTTTAAACTTCTAAGTTCCTAAAATATAAAATATTTAAAATTTATCAAGAGTTAATATATATATATATATGTATGTATATTTGAACATATGCTCTTAAAAATGAATTTTCCAGTTGTTTCTCTATTCAATCTCTAAATGTCGTGTCAAGATAATGTTCAAATCTTTGAAGTCTTCATTGGGTTCTTTGGCTTCCTGTTTAAATTACTAAGAATGAAGTGTTCAAATCTATTTTACTCTGCTTTGGGCTTTAAACATATTTTAGAGTCTGTTGATAGATGTTTAAAAACCTGATTTTAAAAAAACTTCTCATGAACCGACACATTCATAACTCTGAAATGTCCCCCATTATTCTTTATAATCTTATTTATTTTGATTCTATTTTGACAAATCTTTATAATCACACTAACTTTTTATACTTAGTATTGCACATACATCCTTCCCAATTTTTTTTTTTTTCAAACACAATTTTTTTATTTGAAGCATAGAACAGAGAGAGAGAGAGAAGAGGTCCAAGTTGGTACCTGAGGATATGTGTCCTCCCCTTTTTATAGATTTCAGATTTCCTTTGTTCTCATGCCCTCTCCTCTGGTCTTGCCCAGTGAACCAAAAGGAGAGTGATCCAATGGTGGGAATAAAGCCACCCAGGGGCACAAGCAGAAAGGGTACCACCCAGGGGCTACAACCAGAGGAAACTCACTAACAACTCCTTGCTGGGAGGAACAATCCCCTGGAGGCAGGTCATCTTGGCAACAGGTAGAGGAGGTGGGGAAGGGCTGTGGAGGTATTAGCATTTTTTTTCCTCCTGAATCAGACCCAATCATTCATTACCACACTGACAGTCCTTTTGCTCTAGCCTCAATGCCCCCTTTGACAACAGAACCCTTACTACTGTGAGGGGAAATGGATCATGATTACTCTGGCTGCTTCCAGGTGAGAGGGGATGACATGGGGTAAGCAATTCCCTTTTAGGAACATTTTGGGTCAGTCGAGGGGTCCGCAGCAAAAGTCTGGTTTGGAAGCAACAGGCTGTAAAGTCATCAGGGAGATTGGTTCTTCTATGAGAGAAACAAGAACATATGAATACTGGAATAAGATTAATACAAAATAAATGTCATAGCATCTGGAACATGTCAATGAATACCATGGGATGATAAGAGAATCCAGTAAATTTCACCAGAGGTGCAAGAGCTGATCAGTTATTCCCACGATAAGGCTGGTAAAGATGTGGCGTGTACTGGGGAGTGAATCTTTAAGAATACTAGTTACATGGCCAGAGTTAAAAATGTAAACACAACACTTAGTTTTTATAATATCACAGATACCCCTATGAGATATAGTTGAGATATCTAACATCATCTGATTTTTGAAAAATATCTTTTTTTTCGCATAATCTCTGTGTTTAGTAGAGATCTCCTTATTTTGTTACTTAGGCCTAGACAATTATACTAGCAAACACATATCAAGCTTATCTGCAGAGGAGGTTAGGAAAATTCGTAGCCCTTGAATTGACTATTGACCATTATTGTCCTCCAGAAAGAAAGAAAAAGACAGGCATAAAGATGCACCACAGAAAGATGTAGGTGTATGTGAAGGAACTTACCTTGGTGACAATCTCAGTGGGATCTCCAGAGATGACACCAGTGTTGAGAGTCAGGTTTAAGTTCTATTCCACCGGTGTTGAAGATTGAACAATGAAGAAATGCCGAGGGAAGTGCAAGAAGTTTTATTTAAAGAATAGAACACACACACGCACACACACACACACACACACACACACAGAGAGAGAGAGAGAGAGAGAGAGAGAGAGAGGCCTTTCTGCAGAGTTGGGGGTCCAAGTTGGTGCCCCTCCTTTCTCAGATACTTATTTATAATTGTTCTATGTTTTATATTTAAATTGTTTTTTGCCTGTTTATTTTTGTATTTTGTTTTGGTCAGAAAAGCCTTTTATTTTCAGCAGTGTTTAGTCCATTCAAATTAATGCAATATTGAAATGTCATTGTTATTGTTCCTTTAGTGTCTTATTTGGCTTAATTGAATAAGTATATTTACAGTATGCCATTTTATTCCCTCTACTGGAGTTTTCCTTATATATTTTATTACTAGTCATAATGACTTCCTAGGGATTTTAATTTAGGTTTGTCCTTTCAGGGGCTTTTGAACTATTATTATATCTCTTTACATTCAATAGAAGGATTCTGCTGCTATTCAGTTCCATTAAACACAACACTTCATTATTGTTACTATGTTTTTATTACTATGTATGTTATAAATTATTCCATATTCTGTGGATTTTGTTTCAGCAATTATTACCCTTTAAAAAAATTTAAGAAAACATTGTTTATTTACCATACCCTGTGCTGTTTAATGCTTTGTTTAGATGGAAATTTTCATCTGGTATGAGTTGTCTTCATCTTAAACCTCAGTGGTCCTTACTTTCTTTTATAGAGTCCAGTCTGCTGATGTATCATCTAAAGGACTTGTTATGTCTGGTATTACATGTTTGGATTTTTTGCCCCACTTCTATGACACCTTTATCTCTTTCTTTGTCTTTTTTTTATAATCCACAAATATGTATTATATATCCCTTTTCTGGTAAATTTTGTATTAGGCTTATAAAACTTATTGCAACGTTCTGACTCAAGCTTATGAATTTTTAAACATCTTATTTTAGTCATCTTTTTGTCTTATATATTTGGTGCCAAACTTTCTTGCCTCCTTATGTTTAGTAATTTTTATTTAATTTTATATACAACACTTTCATTGTATAAGGGACTTAGTTATGATTCACTGAAGAATGTTGAGATTTTTTTCTAGCATGTTGTTATACTACTGGTGGAAAACCTTTATGCTACAGATCAGAATTCAATGAACTTTTTCCAAAAAGGGCCAGAAAATCAATATTTATGGTTTGTGGTTTTACAGGTTATTGTAACTATGCTATTCTATTATGTTCCAATAAAACCTCACTATGGCAGCTATAGTTTTAACTTAATACAATTTTTACATGTCATGAAACATTGTTTTTCATTTTTTATTGATTTAACAATGTAGAATACATTCTTTCTTTGTAGACTATAGAAAATCCTGCAGTAGATTTAATGTGGCTTGTGAGTCCTGCTATGAAAGCTTGGCTATATGCTTTTCAGGATGAATCAATTCTTCCTTGCTTCCTTCCTCTCTTCCTCCTTCTCCTCATTTTCTTTTCTTCTCTTCTCTCTCTCTCTCTCTCTCTCTCTCTCTCTCTCTCTCTCTCTCTTTTCTATTTCTTTTATTCCTATGTTGTAGCTCATAATCCAGGCTTTTGTTCTTCAGGCTTAAATTAAGGCATCTTAAATTGAGGCACTTGCATAGTTTTGAAAAAATTTTTAACCCCTATCTATATTAGTGGGATTTCCAGCAATGAATACTTCTACTTGTGTTTTCAGTATCTGATCTTTACTGGATTTTCTCCCTGAACCTGTACAGGTAGCAATAAGTGAAACATATGGGGAAATTTGAACTTGCATTTTGAAATGTCCTCCTTTGGCACCCTCTTATTTTATTCACTTGTTTATTTGCTTTATTTTTTTAAACTGATGATATTAGTACTTATTTATGAAGTACAACTTTATAATGTGTATACAATGTGTAGTAATCAAATAAGAAAGATAAGCATTTCCATTTCCTTAAATATTATTTCTATTAGGAAACTTAAAACTCTCTTCCTCTAATTATATTGAAATATATTTCTGTTTGTAGTAAAGTACTTCCAAACAATACTTTTTTTTTCTTTTTAGACTTTATTGTTGTTATTGTCAAGAGAATTACTTCAGCACTAGTTGATTTATAATGATCAGAAACGGAAATGAATCTCTCCAGGTGATTTAATTCTAATGTATATCCAGGCACTCAGATCTAGGTAAGTGTTGACCTCGTAGTCTATAATTTATAAGTTGATTGAATTATGAGTTGATTTCTCATTATTAATAATAGGTTATTAATTTTTTTCCATGAGTCCAAATTTCCTACCCAAGTGGAAATATCTAAGAAATATAATGAACTCATTGGTTGTGTATTATTTTTAGTGTTTAAACAATTACATTAAGCAAAATTCTATACCTGCTTGTGGACTTCAGATAAGTTTTATTTGTGAGAACTTATTCTCTTTATGTCTTTCCTAAGACAATAAGAAGCCTACTGTGGTGTGTCAAAGTATTGATTTAGAGTGACTAACTTTATCCAAAGTATTGATTTAGAGTGACTAACTTTATCCAAGTGACTACATTCTGGGATTTTAATCTGACATCCTTGTTAACAAAAGCAGACACTAATTCCAAATTTCTTACACAGTTAGAAGTACTATCAAGCACTAACTGTTCATTTAGCAAAAAAAAAAAAAAATGAGGTTAGTCTCTAATTTGATTAAATATAATATCATTATCTTAACAAAACCTGCTTCTCCAATGTTGTTTTCTATAGGACTATACAATTTATAGATTACATAATCTGAATTTCCATATATAATTCATTCATTGGCATTCCTTCATGACAGGCCAGAATTTTGAGAGAGGAAACAAGAGAAGCCTCAGAAATTTTTTTTTTTTTTTAAATTTTGACACTTGGGCTCTGGATCTCTATCTGCAATGTAATTTACTGTTTCAAATAAACCCTCTGAAATTCTTTTTCACTGATTTAGAAGACAATAGCATTGGTGGTTAATTGGTACTTTGTACATGAAATAGGATAGTAGTTGAAGTGCAGCAATTCATATGCAAACAACACAAACGCCATAGCTGTGGTTAGTCTCTTCAAATTTCAAAAACACTGTGACAGACTACCCTGCATAGAGTTCTCTATCTTCAGTATAAAAGAGGACTTCAAATAAAACCTCTTTCAAGTGTTTCAAAGAGGCTTTAATGGGAAAATTATATTGTAATATCTTAAAGGACCAGTTTAATGGCAGAATAAGTTCCTAATTAGTAGGTCCTATCATTTTGCTATTTGATTATAATGTAGCTTCTTAGTGAAGCATAATAACTCTTTCAAATCACTGGAGACATTGAAAACCTTGCTGCCAAGAGCAGAACAGTTGATGTGCACTAAATATTTAGACTCTATTCAACTAAACATGCTCCAAAATGAGAGTGCGGAAGCACAGCATCCAGGACAAGCATCTACTGTGCCCGGATCCCGAATGCTTTAGCAGTTTGGTTCAGCAAGAATTATTTTGTTATGTTTGAAAGGTGGGTGAAATTTTGATTCAAGGTCTAAATATATCTTATATGTGATTCTTTAAAATAATGTGAAAGGAAATAAAACTATGATGAAGTGTTGATTTTGCTGAATGTTGGTCCTTAGCAGTCTATTTGGTGCATTACAATAGGATTTACATATAATGATACAAATAAGGTAACAAACCTCAGATTCAATCCTTGCCACAGATCAGAAAATATTGTTTTGGCTAATCACAGAATAAAATTGTAATGGGGTTTCCTAATATTCTTATTGACAAAAGAAAATGAAGTTTGTTGAATCTTTACATAATATCTAATGTTATTAAAGTTGGTTTTTAAAAATTCTAGTATATAATGTTATTTCTTTTAAAATTTTTTCTTTAGTCTTTCACATTTGATAAATGTGAGAAAAATATTGTATTGAATGATCACATTCAACTTAATAAGCTGTTTGAAAAACACCGTGGAGAAATATTTCTTATTTGAGTAAAAGTATGACTTGATGGTGATTAGATAATTAGACATTCTGCTTCTCTGATAATTCTAATTAAGATGAAGATACAAGAATGGATGGAACATAATGTGTATATGAGCATATAAATTAGCTTGTCTACCTAAAAAATAATAATAAAGTATCTTCCAAGCTACTACAACAAAATAAGCCTTAAATATTATTTACTTCTCTCTTTTTTACAGGCCAGAGATTAAGTCAGGGAAATCTATGTGAATGATTATCCATCTATCATACTCCCTTTATTATCATCTAATATGTTAATTGAATATTGTTTATTTTGATGAGTAGGTTCTATAGATTAACTACCCATTATTCAATTTATTGGACACCTACAATCTACTCAAGATTATTTGGTGCTATATGAAACAAGAAATATAAGTAAATCTCATTGTGTCTGAGAAACTTACAATTTAGTTGAAAAGCAAACAAAAATATTGATATAAAATGTGGTCTTGTGAAAATTCATTTGAAAGCTTTTAAAAACTAAGGCAGAATATAACCCAGAACTACATTCATTCATTAATAGCTTCATGTGGTAATTGAATTTGAGTCAACTTTTGAAGAATGAATAGTATTTACATGAGTAGAAATAAAAAAATATACTAAGTTGGGCAACTAAGGAATGTAATGACATAATTTTATATAATCCCAAAATTACAAGAGAGAAAGAAAAGCAGTGATAAAACAGCCTTGTAACTACAAACAACAAAATTGCATTTTATTATTATATGTATGCATGCATGTACTTCTATGAGAGTGTGTTGGATATGTTTACAAAAGCTAGACCTGAAATAGATGGAAATGTAAAGGAAAAGAATCACTTGACTTTTCTTATTATTAGAATTATGTATAATAAATCTTGTGAAAATTTATTTTGTTTAACTCTTTCATGCATCTCATTTTATATATCGTTATATGAACATTGTAATTGAATAAGTATTCCAATATTTTATTAATCTTGGGGAAAAGCACAAACAAATTCCTAGTAATTTTGTTCATTTACCAAAAAGGTGAATGCAAAATGGATATCCTGCTGCACTAAAGCTATCACAGTTGGGTATGTGGCATAAACATCACTTAAATGACATTTTAAAACATAACTTTGACTTGCATAAGAACATAGAAAAATCTGTGGCAAAAGTGGCGAACTGTGTTAAAATTAAAGAAACAATAAGAGGTCAATCATTTGCAAAGTATATGTTTGACAAAGGGCTCATATCCCAAATAAACTTAAGGAATTTCTCCAAATTAAAAAAGGACACAAAAGGGAAAAATGAGAAAAAATGTTGAATAGGAGCTTTACCAAAAAGAATATTGAATTGACCATTAAACATCTGAAAATGTGTCAACTTACCATCAGGAAAATGCACATTAAATATAAAATGAGGTACAAGCCTGTATCTATAAGTGGGACTAAAATTAAAGACCGACAATAAAAACCATGAAATGACATTGATTGGAGTTTTTTAAACTGCTGTAGGAAATTCCAAATGGTACACACTGCTCAAGCATCTTCGAAAACTTGACATTATCTATAAAGCTGATTCACCATTTCTCAAGTCCTAGCATTCACCTCCTATGTATATATGCAACAAAAATTCATAAACAATAGCTTAAAATTGGAAAAGTTCAAATATATCTCTCTCAGTATTCAAAAGATTAGTTATCATATGAAATATTTGGCACAAATAAGACTGTTACATGAAATACTGTGAATTATTTATTAAATTATTAATAATTTATTATTTATTAAGTCATTTATTAAATTATTAAATAATGTGAATGATTCAAAAATAGTGAAAGTCACAAAATGTTGGACAAAAGATGTAGACATGAAATATGCTTGCAATATGTTTCCTTATGATGCTCAGATAAGCAAAGATAAATCCATGGTGCTAAAATGTGGTTATCTTTTGGTGAATAGTGATGAAGGAAGACAGGAAGGTAAATGGTTTAACATCCTGCTGTTAACAATCTATTTTTTTTCTGGGTAGTGGTTACATGGATGTGTTTGGTTAGTGAAAATTCATTGAACTATAAACTTACTTGTAAATTTGTGAATGTGTGCATAAATAAAGGAGAAGCAAATATAAAATATTGACTTTAGGTCTCATAGTGGTCAGATAAATTAAAATCATGATTAAAATGATATGCTATTTTACATCCATTTGACTGACAACAATTAAATACTAATATCTGGAGATGATGAGATTCAGTAAGATATGTTAATTGTTTTGTGGAAAAGTACTATTACTTTAAAAAGTACAATAATATTAAATTCAGAAATTTTGCCTTCAATCTCTTTTAAAAAATAATTTCTTACAATGTGCACATAAGAAAGTTAGAACTGCAATAGTAGCACTGTTTATAAGAAGAAAACTCTGTTACAACTAATTGTCCATTAGTGGGGGCGGGGAGTGGAAAACACAATTTGGAATAATCACAAAATGGAAAAACTCAACAAATGGACATGTACCAATTGAAACTATATTCTCTAAAATGGATAAACCTTAGAAATGTAATATGTAGTTTAAAAACTAAGTTATGGAGATTGTATATCATATCATTTTAAAATTAAAATAGTAATTAATTTTTCAGGAAGTTTTACAGATGCAAGGAAATAAAGATCACAAAATTGTGGATGGCTTTTAATTCAGTTCAGGGTAGTTAGGGATCTGGGTGCGGCAAGACCATAAAATGGATAATTAAAGTTCTTGTTAGTGTTCTAGGTTTTGTATTGAGTAGTGAGTTCATTGATGCTCTTTGCACTGTTAAGAATAACTAACAGACAGACATGTAGATATATAGACACTATTGCAATCTGTCGTAAATAAAGCATGGATCCATGTCTTTTCCTGTGTTCATAAAAAGAACTAAGAAAACTTTCTAAAAATAGTTCTTAAATTGATGAAAAGTAACTTTCGTCAAATAGAATATAAATTATAGAATAGTTTCATAATACTAGCTAGTTTTTAGATTGTGTTATCTATAAGATTTATACAATTTGAGGGTTTTCTAATATAAATTCAAGAAATAAGCCTGGGCACAGTGGTGCAGGCCTGTAATTCCAGTGGCTCTGGAGGCTGAAGCAGGAGGATTGAGAGTTCAAAGCCAGCTTCAGCAAAAGTAAGGTGATAAGCAACTCATGGAGACCCTGTCTCTAAATAAAAACGCAAAATGGGACTGGGGATGTGGCTCAGTTGTTGGGTGTCCCCTGGGTTCAATCACTGGTACCCCCCAAAAAATTCAAGAAAAAAACTGGGGATACTTTAATCATTTTTTAGCACTGCATATATTGTTATGTTTTTATTAATTTTATAGCCTATAATACTTCAAATGATTTATTTGGGGAGAGTTTTGTAACATTATTTAAAATATTCTACATTTGATGATGTTAAAATTATTTGTTTTTATTTTCTAATTATCTTACATAACACTGTTTTCAAAGGGTAGCACTTTTTCCTTTCAGTGTTCAAACTGAAATACAATATGCTGGTTAGTAGAACTAGTTTTCTCCTGCTTTCTGTTTTCCTACTATGCTTTTCCTTAATATATTTATTGGTGCACTTAACTATCTGGGTATAAATTTAGTGAGGCATATTATCATCTACAATTTCAAGGATTTAATCATGAGAAGTTGAGAATTGTGGCGTTTCCTTTTGGTGAAATATAAACTAAGAATTTGAATATAAAGTACATGCATTCTGTTTTTTTAATTTTATTTTGTTCATTCTTTTTAGATATACATGACAGTAGAATGTATTTTGATGTATTATAATACATGGAGTATAACTTATTCTAATTAGGATCCCATTCTTGTGGCTGTACATAATATGGAGTAACCCTGGTCGTATATTTAAATACAAGTCTAGGAAAGTTATGTCGGATTAATTCTACTGTCTTTCCTATTTCCATTCCCCCTCCATTTCCTTTGTTCCTCTTTGTCTAATACAATGGAATGCCATTTAATGATGTTGGCTATAATAAGAAAATTCATTGGAAATATACATTAATAACAGCTAAATTCAATTATGTGATAAATAATCTAAGTGATTTTGCATGTTGTCTTATTCTTTCCTCACAACAAAACTATGTGTCAGCTTCTTTGTTTGTAAAATGAGGTCTAAACACTCATCATGTTTCTAATAATTAAAACATACAGTAAGTTGTTGACAGGAAGTAACCGCTAGCTACTTTTCTCCTCATGTAGATGAATTATTTATGTTCTAATAAATTAGTACATTAAAAGTAATTAAGCAAACTCTTCCAGCTGAATGCTAAATGTTAATTAATTATTCAGTGTTATTGAAAATAAAATTAAGTTTTATTTTGATACTAAAGTTGGTGACATTAAAAGCAAAATCTTCAGTTGAATTCCTCACAACTGTCTTGAAATGATCACATCAAATAATCAGATATTATAAGGGCTGGGGGGAAATCACTATTTATGTCAATAGTAGCATGATGTTGTGAGAGGCATAAAAAGCAAGAGAAAACTGGAATTGAATTTTATAGAATTTACCAGCTTTACAAACCTAAAAAGCAGCATGATTTCTCTAAGCTTTATTCATTCAGTTGTTAATGCTCAAAATGTATTCATGAAATATCAATCACATTGCCTTTACTTTCTTTATGTTGATAATAAAGGTCATGCCCAGCTTAGCAGTTGTCATAAACTCAAAAGATGTCAGGATTTGTGCACATTACATGTGCAAACCATAAAGCCCTACATCAATGTCATAGATTATTCCTCAGATAATTGGGGAACTGTACTGAAAAGAGAATAGGTTTACTTGCATTTCAGTATCTCTTCCCAGCAGTCTGTCATTAAATGAATTATTTTCAATAATTTTTGGAGGATTCTATTAGATAATTTCTCAGGTCTCATTGGTTCTTACATTCTGTAACATTGTTATTTGCATTAATCCTTTCCTTATATTTCTCATATGTCCATTTTTATAGTATTAAGACAAGCCAGTTTCGTGACTTTGTTTCAGCTCTTACAAACTTTCAACATCCTGAAGAGGCCATTATATGAATTCTACACAGATGAGCCTAACAAAGTGTGATAGATGAAATTAAATGTTAATTCTATCCCCTTGATTCTTCTAATAGGTGTTCTTTTATAGATTCTCTTTCTGTTTATGAACTATTGTGATGAAAAAGCTTCTTTCAAAAGAGACTTACTTTTATTTTAACAAATGTCTGCATCACGTAATAACTGGTCCTATACCATTCTGGATTACTAGCTGGCTGAGCACTTAACTATCTGGGTACATCTTAGATTATATTTTACCAAAAAGAAAGGCCGAAATTCTCTACGTCTCATGATTGAAACCTTGAAATTGTAGTTGATAATATACTTCACTAAATTTATACACAGATAGGCAAATGTGGAGAGATTGGATACTGAGGACAGCAATGTTGCAAGGTGGTTCTTTTCCCCCACTTCAGCCTCCCTCCTTAGCTGGTTTGGGTGATCCAAGATTGAAGAAAAAGAATTCAAACAGGATATTAAATTAAAGATTAAAATCCTATATTTATATTTGGTATACTGTCAGACTCAACTAGACTTAGAAACTTTTTTTATATAAAAATAACCAATGGGAAAGAAGGACACTAATCACAAAGTTAATAAGCTGCCTACAGGTTTTTAAGGTGGGCATATGTGTGTGACTTACAGGACATCAAGAGTAATATCATTTTTTTGAACTCAAAACAGCCTATGTTGCAAACTATTTTTAAAAAATAATAACATATTTTTTGTTATTTTATTGAGCCAAAATTTACATCACATAAAATTAAGCAGTTTAAGTAGGCTGTGAATATGCCACTTAGCATATTCATGACATTGGGCCATCACCCCTCTGTCTGATTCCAAGATAATTATTCCAAAAGAAAACCCTGAATCCATTAGCAGTCAATCCCCATTTCCCTTTTCAGCACCTGGCATGCACCAATCTGCTTTGTGTTTCTATTTTGGACACTTGTCATCAACTGACCTAGTTTTTAGCATTAGAGCTTTATGCATTTTGTACTGTATGTATTTTTGACATTCATCTTAGAGGACAGTTAATAATCTTCTGGTGTATTACAACAGATCATTGGTAATTAGATTGCAGCAGACATAGAGTTTGTCTCCTGTTTTATACCTCATTTATTTTTAATTGCCATCATGTTCTAGTACTATTCCTTAATGACCCAATTTCTAGTAAACTTCATCTGTGATGGATCTAGATGAGTACTTGTTATTATTTGGATGTGATATGTCTTCCAAAGGCTCATGTGTGAGACAATACAAAAGGGTTCAGAGAAGAACCCTCTTGAAGTCTCTCTCTCTCTCTCTCTCTCTCTCTCTCTCTCTCTCTCTCTCTCTCATTCTCTCTCCGATCATCATTTGAGCTGTTTCCCTCTGCCACATTCTTCCACCATGATGTCCTGCCTCACCTTGAGCCCCAAGGATTGGAACCTTCTCTGAGTCTAAATCTAGACTGAGATCTCTGAAACTGTGAGCCCCCAAATAAACTTTTTCTTTCTTAAAAATAGAAACGAAGGGAATGGATGGGATGTAACTCAGTGGGTAGAGTCCTTGCTTAGCATGAGCAAGGCCCTGGGTTCAATCACCAGCACTTCACAATAAACAACAACAACACTGAAAGCCAAATAAAGAAAACATTGACTCTTGAAGTGAAAAGCAGACAAGAAGTCAGGAAAAAACAAGTAAGGAGTGAAAAATCTTTTGAGAAATTGTGCTTTGAAAAGTTCCACATTTGGTGAGAATCTAAGAAATCATGTACATTCCCAGGGAAGGATGTATGCACATTCAAACTAACTCTTGGTCTCAGCATGAGTAGTTTGGGAAGGTTAAGGTAGAGTTGAAAAAGACAACATGGGTAGACATTGTAGATGGTTCAAACACAGATCTAAAGTGCAAAATCCTGGAGAATAATAGGAATAAATTTAACCCAAAACGTGTAAGACGATTACACTGAAATTCTTGAAACATTTTTAAGGGAAATTAAATGAGACCAAAATATGGATAAAGCTATTAATATTTAGGGATTTACAGATTTAATATTGTTATAGTAATACTACACAAATTGATGTACAAATCCAAAGCAAACTCTATCTCATCCTATTGAGTTTTCTTTGAAGAAATGGAAAAACCAATTCTAAAATAAACCATACTTTTAAATCTCAAAACCTACCACAAAGCAATAGTTATCAAAGGAGTGTGGTATTGGCATAGGAAAGATATATAGAACAATATAAAAGGATTGAATGAAATGTGGTTTAACCACACAGTATTATTCAGACATAATAAATGAATTAAATGCTGATACATGCTACATCATGAATGAATCTTGAAAATATTTTGCTAATAATTGAAAGATGCCAGATTCAAAAGACCAGTGTTATGTAATATAATTTATAAAAAATACACAGAATAAGCAAAGCCATAGGTACAGAAAGCATATGAGTAGTTGCCAGGGGCAGAGAGAAGGGAAATGAAGAGTAATTGTTTAATGGATTTGGGGTTGCCTTTGATCTAATGGGACTAGATGTGATAATGGTTGCTGAACATTCAGAATTTATTTCAAGCTGCCTAGTTAACTTTAGAATGGTTAAATAGTAAGTCTTTGTTATCTGTATTTTACCATAATAAAAATAATGCCAAAATAAAACAATGGTAACTTGCTTTTCTGACTTCTATTTAAAATTAACTAAATAAGAGAATATGCTCTATTAAATCTTTGTAAATAACTATGATAATCTGTTTATGAGGCTATCTCTATGAGAAGTAAAAGAAAAAACTTCTAAGACTCACTCAATGACTCTTTGAGAAAATAAATACGTGGAACAAATGATAATAGACACTGAATTTGTCACAATAAATATTCAATATAGTATAACACTCTTAAGAGAGATGGAGAAATAAAATAGTGAATACAGATTTATTTGAAAAATATTTTTCTTAAAAATATCAAAAAGCTAATAAAAAAACCAAAAAAACCCCTTTTCTACTAAATATAATCGACAATTTGCAATATAGTAAAAAAGAACAAATGCTCCGTCAAAATCAATGATTCTTATATATTTTGATCTTTGATCAGTCACTAAAATGATACATGGTTTGTAAAATATTGAGAACATTTATGGTTGATACCTTGAAAAAGGTTTCAAATTACATCAACAAAATTACAGTTGATTCACAGTGCCTTCTAGCACCAGTCACCTGTGGTAGTATCTCCCTGCTTATGTACTTCCTGATGAACTATTCTCCTTTCTTCCCCTCCCTTTAAGATAAATTCCTATTAATCATAACACAGACTTGATTTTTGAAAACCAAGTGCTAAATGTAGTGTCTATACTCCAAAAATCACAGATTTTTGGTATGTAATCTAAGAAATCAAAATTTTAATCTTTATCTTAAGGAGGTACTTGCCATATGACTTTTCATTGAGAATTTCAGCAATTCTCTATCTGAATGCATGTTTCTCAGAATTTATGAAATGAAAGAACTTGACACATGTTTTGAACACCTATGTGTTCTAAACCTCACTGGGAAGGACTAAGGCATTGTTTTTTAATATTCCTGCACTTACAAGTTTATTCAGTTACTGATATGAATAATTGCACCTATGCAAGGATTAATGTGAAAAAGATTATTAGAATCTTGTGACTGTCATAGAATAGTGATATGGTTAGAAGTGATATTATGGCTCCATTTTTATCTCTTTCTTCGACTAGGTAACACCATGTACATAAGTCTCATTAGTGCATTTTGAACAGAGGGTGGCATGTGTCAGTGCCAGGTCAAAGTGACTCATTGCATTTTTTCCATAAACTTCATGGACTCAGAAATCTAATGCCCTAAAAGTGGACATTGCCACATAATGTTGAGTCTTGTTGAATGTCCCAGTAGAAGGTCACTTACAGATAAGAATTACCAGGATTCAATTTTATCTGAGCAAGAGATAAATACCTCTCCTATTACCAGGATTTTGAGATTTAGGTATCATAGCAACTATAGTTACCTTAACTAATACAACAAATATAGGTTTACTCATTCTGCAACAAATTCTTTAGAACTGACATTCATAAATACCTTGGTTGTATTTGGATATGGAAAGAGTGCTGGTGTGTTCAATAACACAAACATCTTGCTGCTGAAAGGATGGAACATTTTATATATTTTGTGTGTGAATTTGCTGCCTTCTGGGTGTCATGGAGCAGAACTATCATAGTAAAGTCAAGAAACTGATGAAATAAAAAGCAGTAGCCTGGCTAGTAGCAGCAGTGTGACCAGTAGGTGCCAAGCAATTTTCCTTACTGATTTTGAAAAAAACAAGTAAAATGAAGAAACTCATACTGAAGAAATAGAGGCTTACACAATGAATTTTCTTTGAATAACTCTTTTCTTTGTAACTGATGCCATTTTATTTATGCAAATTCATCAGAATCAACTAGAAATAAATATTCAAATATTCAAATCCAATGTTAGCAGCCCTTTTGCAAGATTGAGTCATGAAAACATTTTTTATGGCTATAAATACAAGGATAGATGTGTAGATAGATAGATATCCTTATATGTGTACATTTGTTACCAGTGTGCTGAGTATAAACACATATGCTTTCAGTTATTTAAAAAGGAATTCTCTACTAGACATTTCAATCTAGACCTGAAATTTAAAATTTAAAAAATCTAAATATTTAGGAAAAGATGAAAACTGCTCATCAGAGTCTATTTTATCCTTCTATAATTTTCCCTTAAATATTTCTAAAAGTTATGAAGTATTAGTTTATAATTTCCCACATACACAAATATATTTCCATGGCATAAGGGTAGAAACCCTGACACAGGACATAGATTCAAGTAAATAATTGCATGAACATCAGGTACATTCCCTGTGATTCTCAATCTTATGTGTCAATTTGGTTGACTCAAGGAATTCTCAGATATCTAGTAAAACATTATTTCTTGGTGTGTGAGTGAAAGTATTTGGAAAAAGAATATCTCTTGAATCAGTAGGTTAAATTAATATTCATCTGCATAAATTTTAGTAGGTTTTATCTATCAATCTGCTGAAATCCTGAATAGAATAGGAAGACAAATTTAATCTTTCTTCTTCAGCTGGGACCATATCCCCCAATCTTCAGATATCAGAGCTCTTGGCTCCTGAGCATTGGATTCCTAGACTTAACAACAATGGAATTTATAGTTCTCAGACCTTTAAAATCAGACTGATTTACACTAATAAATTTCATGGATTTCTAGTTCATAATAACATATTGTGGGTTTTCTGAACCATAGTTATATGAGCCAATTACCATAATAAATTTATTTTTATGTATTTATTTTATTTTTAAATGTACAATGCGTTATTGTTGACTCTGGTACAACATTATACTGCTGCTCTTGAGGACTTTCTCATCTTGCTTGATTGAAATTTTATATTCATTAATTTGTAACTCCCTATTTCCCATTCCCTAACCCTTGGCAAGAGTCAATATGCTCTTTGATTCTGTTAATTAAACTGTTTTAGTACCTTATATAAGTGAAATTATAAAGTAGATGTCTTTCTGTGATTGACTTATTTCACTTAGAATAATGTAAAGTTGAATCCTTGTTGGCACACATTGCAGAATTTCTTTCCAAAACTGAAAACACAAGCATATTCCACATTTTCTGTATTTTTGTGTTTATGAAAATTTTATTTATTTCCATATCTTAGCTGTGAATAACAATTCAATAAAGATAGGACTGATAATATATTTTTAATTTTTTTAAGTTGTCAACAGGCCTTTATTTTATTTATTGATATGCTGTGCTGAGAATCAAACTAAGTGCCTCACACATACTAGGCAAGTTCTCTGCCACTGAGCCACAATCCCAGCCTTGAATGCTAACATATTTTTGATAACTCATTTTAAATGTTTGTATAAACATTCAGGGGCGAAACTGCTGGACCATATGTTAGTTTTATTCTAAATTTATTGAGGAAACTCCAAATTTCATTGTGATTGTACCCTTTGGTATCCCCATCCACAAGTTGCAAAGCTTACAGTTTCTCCACTTCTTCACCAACACTCATCTTTCTGCTTTTGGTAGTAACCAGTTAGTCTGGTATGACATGATATCTCTTTGTGGTTTTGATTTTCATTTCCCTGATGTTTAATGGCACTGAACTTTTTTTTCATGTAAGTATTAATCGTTTGTATATCTGATTAGTGAATATATATTATATATATATATATATATATATATAATATAATATATATATAATATATATATATATATATATATATATATATATATATATATATTCAAATCCAATTCCATAGTCCATTTTAAAATTTGGATTTTTTTTTACTGTGGAGTTGTAGGAGTTTGTTATGTATTTTGGAATTAATGCCTTTTACAGATTAAGAGTAAAAAAGAAGTCATATGAAATTGGAAATTAAAAGAGGAGACATTACAACTTATGTCACAGAAATTAAAACCTTATTAGATACTATAATAAAAGTTATATGCAAATTTGATTATATAGAAGAAAATGGATTAGAAATGGGTTACTAGAAACCTGTAAGTTTTCAAGACTAAGTCATGAAACAATAGAAATTCTGAAAAGATATATAACAAGGAGGGAAATTGAATCATAAATCTAAAACCTTAGCAAAGAATAGTTCAGAATTGGATAGCTTTACTGGAGACTTCCTCAAGCATTTGAGGAATTAATGTCAATGCTTCTCAAACTCTTGGAAATCCATAAAAAAAGAATAAAGAAAGAAAAAAAATAAAAAGAGGGGACTACTCTAGCTTCATTTTATGAGCTAACATTACCCTAACACCAAAATCAGACAAAAATACCAAAACAAAATGATACATGAACACTTCAATAAATATTGATAGAAAAGTCATCAACAAAATATTAGCAAACTGAATGTAAGAGCTCCTTAAACTGATGATACACAATGATAAATTGGAATCTATTCCTGAGTTTCAAGGATGGTTAAATATAGGAAAATTAATTCATATATCACATAAAAGAATAAAGTATTAAAACCATGTTATCACCTTCATTGTTGCAGGAAAAACATTTGACAAAAGTCAACACTTTCTCATAGTAAAAACTGTCATCAAACTACATATAGAAGAAAATTACTTTGGTATACTAAAGTCTATATGTGTTTTGAATAAAATCACAATCAATGGTGAAAATTTGAAAGATTTTTCTACAAGATTTTCTCCAAGATCAGGAGCAAAATGAGAATGCCCATTCTAATCAATTCTATCCAAAGTAGAACTGGAAGCATTAGCTTTAACAATTAGGCCAGAGAAAGATAAAAATCAGAAAGGAAGAAGTAAAATTGTCCCTGTATACAGGTGAGATAATATTGTATACAGAAAACCCTAAAGGCCCCATTAAACGTACACACAAACAAAGATCGTTAGAAGTAATAAAAGTATTCAGTAGATTTGCAGAATACAAACTCAAAATACAGAAATTACTTGTTTTTTTTTCCTATGCTAACACTAAACTATCTGACAAAAATGTTAGGGAAATAATCCCATTTATAATAGCACCAAAACTAAAAGATATTAATTGGAATTTCGTTAAATCTGTATAATGCTTTGGATAGTATGGCCATTTTGATAATGATAATTCTTCCTATTCAAGATCATGCAAGATTTTTCCATCTTCTAAGGTCTTCTTCAATTTCTTTCTTTAGTGTTCTGTAGTTTTTATTGTAAGGTCTTTCACCTGTTTTGTTAGATTGATTCCAAGTTGTTTTTTTAGGCTATTGTGAATAGGGTAGTTTTTCTTATTTCTTTTTCAGAGAGCTCATCCCTGATGTATAAAAATGCATTTGATTTTGGGGCATTGATTTTATATCCTGCTACTTTGCTGAATTCATTTATTAATTATAGGAGTTTTCTGGTGGAGTGTTTTTGATCCTCTAAGTGTAGAATCATGTCATTGGTAAATAGTGATAGTTTGAGTTCTTCTTATACTATTTGTATCCCTTTAATTTCTTTTGTCTGTGTAATTGCTCTGGCTAAACTTTAACATTCCTCATAGAAATAGAAAAAGCAATCATGAAATTCATTTGGAAAAAAAAGAGATCTAGAATAGCCAAAGCAATCCTTAGCAAGAAGAGTGAAACTGGAGGCATCACAATCCTAGATCTTAAACCAGACTACAGAGCTATAGCAATAAAAATGTCATGGTATTGGCACCAAAACAGACATGTATAAAAATGGTATAGAATAAAAGACACAGAGGCAAACCCACATAAATAAAGCTATCTCATAAAGACAAAGATTCCAAAAACATTCACTGGTGAAAAGATAGCCTCTTCAATAAATGTTACTGGAAAAACTGGAAATCCATATGCAACAAAATGAAATTAAACCACTATCTTTCACCATGCACAAAAATCAACCCCAAATGGATCAAGGATCTAGGAATTAAACCAGAGACCCTATGCCTAATAAAAGAAAAAGTAGGCCCTGACTTCTTTAACTAGACTCCCATAGGACAAGAATTAAAACCAAGAATCAACAAATGGGATGGATTCAAACGAAAAACCTTCTTCTCAGCAAGAGAAACAATCAGTGAGGTGGATAGAGAACCCACAGAGTGGGAACAAATTTTTACCACATGCACATCAGATAAAGCACTAACTTCCAGGATATATAAGGAGCTCAAAAAACTTAACACCAAAAAAAAAAAAAAAAATCAGTAAAAAATGGGCTAAGGAACTGAACAGATACGCTTCAGAAGAAGATATATTATTGATCAACTTCTCTAGTAATTAGAGAAATGCAAATCAAAACTACTCTAAGATTTCATCTCACTTCAGTCACAATGACAGTTATCAAGAATACAAAGCAATAATAACTGTTTTCGAGGATGTGGGGGAAAGATCCACCCATAAATTGTTGGTGGCATTGCAAACTGGTGCAACCAATCTGGAAAGCAGTATAGAGATTCCTTAGAAAACTTGGAATGGAACAGTCATTTGACCCAGCTATCCTAATCCTTGGTCTATACCCAAAGGACTTAAAATCAGCATACTATAATGATGCAGCTACATCAATATTTATAGAATCCCAATTCACAATACCCAAACTGTGGAACCAACTTAGATGTTCTTCAGTAGATAAATGGATAAAGAAAATGTGGTATATATACAAAATGGAATATTATTCAGCCTTAAAGAAAAATGAAGTTATGGCATTCACAGGTAAATGGATGGAGTTGGAGAATATCATGTTAAGTGAAGTAAGTCAATCCTAAAAAAAACAAAGGCTGAATGTTTTCTCTAATAAGTGGATGCTGATTCATAATGGGGGAGGGGGCATGGGAAGAATGGAGAAACTTTGGGCAAAGGTGAGGGAGGGGAAGAGAGAGGGCATGGGGGCAGGAAAGATGGTGGAATGAGATAGACTCATTACACTAGGTTCATGTATGACTGCACATATTGGCCATCTCTACACTGTGTATAACCAGAGAAATGAAAAGTTGTGCTCCATTTGTATACAATGAATCAAAATGCATTCTGCTATAATGTAAACTAATTAGAAAAAATAAACAATTAAAAAACTGAAGAGAGGAGAGCAGAACTGCTGAGGACTTTTGCAGAAGTTCAATTCCATGTAAATAACTTATTTTTTAGTATATAGTTTAATGTTTGCCAAAAAAACCTAAGAAATAAATTGCATACACAAAAAAACAATAAAAGAAATTAAACAAGACACCAACAGATGGAAAAATATTCTGTTTTCTGCCACAGTCCAGCTGCAGCAAAATAAACTGGGGGGTGAGGAGCAACTTGTGTAGATTGATACAGCAGGAGTGGGAGCCGTTTATTGTAGGACAGGAGGGGTATATATACATTCCACACAGCTTATCTTAATTAACATAAACTAGATACAGCAGTCAACCAATAAGGAATCTCCACACTTAATGGCTCCCTGGAGTTACTTCACAAACCACTCCCTCTGGCAAAATGCCAGGCGCCATCCTGACATGTTTACAGACCCTAACAGTTTTCATTCTTTGGAGGACTTGATATTGCTTAAATGTCTTATAGTACCAATTCTGTCCTTTAAATATTAGGAATATCATATCATCATTTTGAATTTTTAGATGCTACTAAACAATATAAGTTCCTACTTTTCATTCAGGAATCAAAAATCCAGATTTTTTTTTTTTTTTTGGTGTGTACGATCATTTGGAGAGTTCACAGAAGACATTCTTATGTTAGAAAATTGGAGGTATTTGGTTTATTCTAAGAATTTCTATACCAATTACAATCCACACAGGGGAAGTACCCTGAAGTCATGTGTCTCCTACACTAGTCTGCTTTTCATGTTCTACCTTATTTTACCAAAAAAATAAATGTATAACAAAAAATACAAGCTGTTGATTCATCTTGGCCTTTGAACACTTAAGCCTAAGGCCCTTAAGGCCAAAATTTTCCCCTTCCACCCTGTGCTGAGAAAAACAGAAAATGTGGGTTGTATGAAAGAGTAAATAACAGAGCAGATACATTGGATCAAACAATGCTTGTGTTACTGATGACTTTCTACACTGCCATTCCCTGTGAGGATTGTCCTTTTTACTCAACTCTGATTTGATGCACTTTAGCACTTTACAGTTAGTTCCTTTCAGTCAAAGAGAGAGTAACTCAGGTAGCTCTTCCAGAAGGTTGTCATTGAAATGTGCTTTCTTTGAATAAAACCAATGTACAACATCTTGTATGCAATAAATGCAAAGACATATTAAAGTCTGAGTACTAATGAGGGCAGTTAGAACAAAGAACTAGCCAACCTACAAAATGGGTGAGACCATACAAAAGAGAAATTTCATTTCCCCATAATTCAAGGTAATAATAGAGCTTCACACTTATGGTAATAATAGAGCTTCACACAATTGGAGAGTCAATTGGATTAATTAATAGTAAAATTTAAAAATCCTTAAACTTTGAGATGGAAAAATGAAAGATGAAGGTTACATCTACCAATAGTGAAATAACAGAATACAGCATAGTCAAAATTAACAAATGACTTTCATGTTGTCTGATTGTGTCTGATAACATAATGCTAATTACATTAGAAGGTAACATCACGATACAATATTTTATTGTGAGAAAACACTCTGTAATCATAATATTAATTTTTTCAAGGATGATTAACATAAACACTACAGTTACATAATAAATATATTAAAGTATAGTAAACTTTTATGAGGAGAACAATACAGATAGTTATTGTCAATAATTTCCATGATGTTTAGCAAACTACTAAACATTGAACTTCATTTATTTTATCTAATGGGTAAGATGTCAGGATTTTGCTTAAATGATTTGGGGACCCATCAAAGTCACCAATATTTAGCTATATTCTAATAAATTTAGTTTCATATTCTGTGGCTTATAAATAATTTTATCAACACTACTTCATTACCTTCATGCAAATTCATTTTACCATCAAAAATAAAATGAATCTGAGAAGCAATATTTGTTGCAAAATCAACGACTTCTTATTTCTTAGTGTAGAACTCAAATCTAATTTTAAATCAATACTCTTTTATTATACATTAACATTATTATACATTTTATTATACATTAAATTACCTAAACAGATTTCCACATCAAAAAGACTTCATTTTTTTCAGATCCCACTAGATTCTTGACTATGTCCCATAAAGTACAATTACTGTGCTAAAGAAACCAGAACGTATTCGTTCTCTGTAATTTTATATCCATTGTACAAACTCACCACAAAAAAATGATAAGTGCTTATAGTGATGAACATGCTAATTGCCAAAACTTGATCAGTACCACATTGCATACATATGTGGAAGCACTGCAGTGTACTCTCTAAATTCTTACAATTATTATGTATCCATGAAAAATAAGAATCATTCCTCTAATGAGAGTTCCTGTAGTGGAAGTTCAATGTTGAGATTTGCAAACTCTATAGATTCTTTTATATTTAATTTAAACTAAAGCTATTTGTTAAGTTTCAAGGCTTCAAGATATTATTTACTGAGTACGGATCATCTGAAGGAAAAAAAAGAAAACGGTAATCAGATTCAATAACCTGGAGCTTCTTTCCCCCCGGCAATTAGAACAATGAAATGTGCCAAATCATTAATGAAGTAGAACAAATCATTGACAAATTTAAAGGCAAGAATGCATGTAATTTGGTATACATAATTCATGTATATTAGCCTTCTAAGGTTTTCTTCCTTCAATTGGCAAATGTGGCCAATAGTAGAAACTAATTACAGAACTTTTTCTGTCTTATCCCTCGAATTATGCTCAGTCAAAAGGATTAAATGACACAAATTTATGCAGTAATTCCAAAATTTCTCAATTTACAAATGAAGATATCAAGATAAGGTAAGGGTAGATTAAGTAACTTGGTTAAGATATTATGACTTATGTGGTAGAGTCAAGATTCAAACATATAGTTTAATGTCACACTGTACTTTATAAATATGTACAATTATTATGTGCCAGTAAAAAATGAAAAGTATTATTATTATACTGAGAGTTTAATTGGGAAAATTTGAAAAGATAGCTCCCTTAAATTTTATTTAAGCTCAATATTTTACCACTATCCTATTTAATATATTATGATGATTTGCTGAAAAAATGAACAGGAACAATTTATGATGATCATCATAGAAGAATCTACCATTAATATTATTTCTGATTGATATTATTAACCTGTAATACTTAGGCCTAATTACCATGGTAGGGAAATGCAACATTATAGTCTTCATCATCACCACCATCATCATCATCATCAACATGATAGCTAATGTTGTGAAAGACAAGGACATTAATAAAGCTTTGAAAATACTTCTCTGGTTTAAATTTAAATATGCTGAAAACTAACAAGGAAGCAGTTACCATCAAAACAAAAGTCATTATCATGGAAATAAAAATAAAATAGAATTAAGTATAAAACAGACTAAAGGAGAAAGTTATACAATCCGACACTGTTCCTTTATATTCAAAACATTAACATATTCTTTTGAAAGTAGAATGCTTTTGTCGATATTTATTTAAATCTCTAGGGCTATAGCTGTTTGTTTCTTGAGGCAATTTACTGCATTCTCTGAAATTCTGATTTAATATGAAGCGTGGCTTCTGTGTACTAAGAATAAAATTTCTTTGATTTTTTTTTCAAAACTTAAAATGCAAAATATTCAGGTTGATAACAAGGTAAAGCAATATTTTAAATGATGCATTATAGTAAAATAAAACACAATTAAATATTAGACACTCTTATCCTCAAAAGTCTTTCCTTTAAACCAGCAAGTAGAAACTCTAAGATCTTCAGTCTCCCAACATATTTTTGAGAAATGGAGTCTCCAATTATACTGCCTTAATTGTTTTCTTCATTGGAATATACCCACTTCTACTCAATTTCAGATCAGCTTTGACTTAAAAAAAGGGCGTATTCAGTAAATTAGCATTTTGTCTCATAAAACTTCCTAACCATAAAAATTTCAAGGAATTTCCTCCTTCCTTTATTAATCAAAATAGTGCAGCCCAGATATTTAATCTCTGCCTATTATAAATAATGATATCCCTTTTACATGGCAGACTCATTTAGAGTCAGTTTTGATCATTAATATTTCCAACCAGATCTGGCTACATAATTTGTAAAGCCTCATCCAAAAAGCAGGGGAAACACTATGCACAAAAGATCACATACTAATTAATTCTGTTTATGTGAAATTATTAGAAAAGGCAAATAGAGAAAGAAGCTTGGTAGTTTCTGGGGTCAGGGAGAGGGTAAATAGGAAAAGTTGAAGCTTGTGAATTTGGCAGTATTTGAGGAAAATTTAAATTTAAAATGGCACATTCCAATAGCCTTTGAGGCTGCAATGTTGGTTATTTTCCATTGTTTATACGTTTCAATCCCAAGCTATTGACTTAATTATTTCTTAGGTGAGATTCCACATGTTGAGATTAGTACAACTGGACTCTTATGTGTCCCTCTAAAGTCACGTAGTTCCTTGTAGATAAAGGTTAAATTCCTGGGGAACAAATATTTTTGTTAATGAGAAGTTATTTATTTACTCATATCTCTTTTAAGTCACAAAGATTTATTTTTCTTTTCTCTGCATGACCTTTCTGATACTACAACTTCATTTTCCTTTTTTATTTCATTTATTTTGTACTTTTTATTTATCTTTCATTGTATTTATCATCCCATTGTTTCTAAACCCCTCTAATTAAACACTTTGCCTTTAATCTCTATTCAACCCAGTCTCTGATTCATACTGTAGCCAAAGGGATCACTCTGAATTATCCACTTTATTTGAATCGCTTTCCTTCTTCAAAACTTGTTTTGGTCTCTAATTGCCTGTTGCATAAATTTGGACTCACCAGGAATATTTTATATAATGTATGAATCACATGATTGAAATGGCAGGATTGATCAAATGGAGATTTATGAAAGACACTCAAACTATAGGTTCTCCATAGAATCTCTGGAAGAAGATCGAATGTTATCTTGTAGTCCCTTTGAAAAGTTCAGTTAGAAAATCAGGAGAAATATTGGAATAAGGAATAATCTGTGGAAAGAGAAATAGAACATAAAAAGAAAAATCAGAAATAAAAAATTACATACTTTCATCCTTGCCATCATAAAAGAGATGGTTTCCCAAAATGGAAAATTATAGCTAAGAAGGTAAAAGTATTTAGTGAAATGTGCACTGCATGTACTCCACTTCCCGTTGTGATGTCTATGGCAACTCTTTCTTTATAAGAAATCCTCCTTAGGATGATAGTGGAAAAAAATAATTAAAAAAAAATGTTTCCAGTGGGGAAGTTCTTTTCCATTTCCTCTCTTTTATTTCATTGTGTGGCAAACTCTGTAACATTCTTTAAGATCAATACCAGATCCTCTCTGCTATGAAATCTTATGAAGAACCCCCCCCCCAATCAGAAGTAACAATTCCCACTACAGCTCTGTGATAATTTGTATGCACTGTACTGCTATTATTAAATTGTTGGTATTACTTATATCATATTACTTATATGAGATTTCCATCTCAATCTTGACAAAACTCAAAGTCCTTACTAAAGGTGTTAAGATGAGCTGGTTCCTGGCTATCCCTCTGACCTCATTTACTTCTATCCTTCTCATGTTCAGGGTTCTGTAGTCACTCTGACCTTTTTACTCTTCCTCTTTCTGCTACTCCAGAACCTTTGCATTACTGGACCCTTTGACTGAACATCTTTTCCTTTAGACATATGATGGGTTCATCCCTTCATTTCCCTCTTTAAATTGATTTTATCAGAGAGTCGTTCCTGACAACTGCACTTAAATGAACCTTTTAAACAGACTGCTTTCTCTATTTTTACCAACCATAGTACATTTATTCACCGATTTTTAAAATATATTCGTGTTGACAATTGTTAAAATATATTTATTTCATGTTGTTATTTATATACTCAATCAATACAATGAATATTTCATGAAAGAAGCATTTTTAAAAAAATTAATTTTGATATATTGAAGATTCATAATGCCATTATTAAAATCTGTAAATAGAGACCCCATGTACTTTTTTACCTATTTTTTTTCCCATTTTATTGTTTAGATATGATGTGTCCCCCAAAGACTCACATGTGGGGAAAAATGCAAGAAAGTTCAGAGGTGAAACAATGGGGTAATGAGCTTTAAACTAATCTGTGCATTAATCTACTGACAGGGATTAACTAGGTGGTGATTGTAGGCAGGTGGAGTGCAGCTAAAGGAGGTGCATCATTGGAGACATGCCTCTGGAGTTTATATTTTGTATCTAATAAGGAGAGTCTTTCTCTGCCTCTTGATGGCCATATCCTGATCTGCTTTCCTCCAACACACTCTTCCTTCATGATGTCCTGTCTGACCTCAGACCCAGAACCATGGGGTCCTCTGTCTGTGGGTTGAGACCTCTGAATCTGTGAGTCCCAGATAAACTTCTCTTCCTCTAAATTTGTTCTTGTTAAGTCTTTTGGTCACAGCAGTAAGAAAAACTGACTAAAACACCCTAATTGTAACTTCTTACAAAATTATACTAAAATATAGCAAACACGATTTTGGCATGATTCAATCAAGATGTTGACATTTCCATCACCACAAGGGCAGAGCAAATTTTTTGTTTTAAAATATTATTTTAATAGTTAAATTAAGCACGATGAATTATAGGATTATGATCTTTTATAGTTTTTCCAGGATGAAGTAATTGCTATAACTATGACAAAAAAATCCATAAAAGGAAAGCATCATTGATGATACACAATGTAAGAATTATTTAGTTATATCAGCAGAAAAACAATTTTATGTGTTTTTATATACAATTAGTCACCCTTCTGTGTAGCAGGTTTTCAGGTTGTGATACTGTCATGGACATGGCGGGTGGGAAGGGGGTCAGATTAGAAGAGTATTATGCCTGTGCCTAAGCAATTTAAAATATAATTACTAAGTGTACTGAAATATGTAACATATACCTATCAAATCCTGGGTATGAGGCTAGAAAATAATATTTAAAAATAATTAATACAAATTGTTGATATAACTGTTCAAGTTATAAATTGCAAAACATTTATTCAGTGTTACTTTAGACAAGAGTATGAGATAGATGTGACAAGGAAGTAAACTGCACAAAACTGGGACAATAATTCATATATTCTCTAATTTACACACACATACACACACACAAAGAGAACAATCTCTCATGAGTTAGTATCATTTCAATTGGGAGACAAAAAAAATATTTGGCATTTTGGGAAAGTTTTACACGTGCATTCACATATCCATCAATGGCTGAACCATGGCAAACATTCAGGCAAAGGGAATTGAAAAAAGAAACAATTGTTTCTGTAAAAGCTAAGAGCCCAGTGAATTAAACACAAGTTAATTAATTACCCACACAAATATATTTGTAATTATAAATGTAATACCTATTAAGTGAGAAATAATGTGTTATGGGAGAATAGTGAACCCAACTGCCTATTTAATAGCCAGTACCTCTTCTTCCATTTTTACCACAGTCTCTCTTTGCTTGGCTAATGTCTTTTGCCCTGTTCCCTTTCCTTCCTTCTGGAATAATTTTGACTAAGGGTGTGAAGTCTGGGGGCTCCAGCATGTATTTTAGGAGAAGAGCTTAGAAATGGAAAGATAACAAGAAGCTTTATAGCTCGACATTGTGAACCCACTGATAAGCTCACTGGACCAAATTTCTACATAAAATGAACTACTTAAATTAACATAGTTATTTGGGTAATACTTTATTATTTAAAGCTAAATACATCCTATTGACAGTAATAACAAAAATAATATTTCAAGAATATTGAAAAATTAATCTGTATTTACTCAGAGTCATTTATCCATTTTGTAACACTAGCATTAAGTCATTTACTAATTACAGCATTCCAGAAACACATACATTATTTTTAATTCTTTCAGATAAGAAAACTGAGGTATAGAGAAATTAAGTAAGCATTACAATATTAAAGCTGCTAGTGAACAAATGTGCCAGGATTCCAATCTCTTTTATGACCCCAAAGTCCAGGATTTTCCCAATGAAACATGGCAAAAATCGAATCACCCTGACGTCGATTTGATTCAACATCTCATAATTGTAAAAGTAAGAAACAAAGAGACTGAACTAATTTTTTCAATAGAATTAATGGGTGAGTAGAGCCTCAGATCACACACAAGAGGCATTTATTGTTGTCAGACTGGCTTCTAAATTAGTGCATCTTTCAAATAAAGAGGATAAGTGAAGATATAATTGTTCATTAACCATCATGAAATCAGGAGCTAGATAAATAATTATTCCAAATATACTATAAAATATAGGCAATTATTACTGTGCTTAAATTGTAGATTTCACCATAAATTCATATTTTCTGTAAGTAATAAGATCTTTAGTAACATAAAATTCATGTAGTCCCTTATGTACACACACACACACACACACACACACACACATTCCCTTCTGGATGTAGCTGCAATTACCTCCATGTAATTGTTCAAATTTTATAAAATGATGTTACCTAATTATTTTAAATGGACATTTAGTTGGAAGGGTAGATGATATTAGAGAAAAGTGTTTATTAAAGTTGACACCATTGCTGTCTCCTGTGTGTCAGAGTAAATTTTACTTTTCATCACTTCTATTATCACCCACAGAAATTCAGGCTATTGCTTTAAAAGGTTTCAAACACAATTTTTAATGAAATTCTGATTTTTTTTTCTGCCTCACTAATGCAATCTGTTAAAGCCAATAAAGCATTTTAGAACTGTTTAGGAGTAAGCGAACTCAAGGGAACAGTGTTTTCCAGGGAAATGATAATGGGATACACACCTTTCTTTTCTGGGTCACTAGTTTGAAAGTAGCTCAGGCTGTAAGTGATGGAAAGTCATTATTGTTCAATGGCCGATGTGAAATTAGATGGTGGTTTCAGTCCAGTTCCTAGTGAATAGGCGTTCACATCCCAATTGGCATTAATTGGCATGTATGTTGACAGTTTTATTATGAGGATCAAGGTCTGTGGACATTGAAATTTGATTTGGGGGCACATGACAAATAATAGTACACAATGCCGGGGAAGATAAGTTCCTAAGAATGTAACCATGGAGAGAGTTTTAAAAGGTTTCTTTGGTGCTCAGAATTTTTAAATGCCAGAGGTATATTTATAATATCGATTTGGTGTATCTCTAACATTGTTTCAGATTTAAAGGATACAGTTTTTATATCCTTAATTACTGGAAACATCTATTACCAAAATGAATAATTGTTACTTAGAAAACATCTACAAACTATCAGTTGTCTTATATCAATTAAGTTATATCCTCCTGGCTGGATTCAGTAATCAATATTATGTGTTTTCATAGGTTATATTCTACCAGCTCTGGAAGTGAAATGGAATGTCTTTTCTAGAGGTTCAGAAAAATTCCTTCGCTCAACTAGTACTAAATATAATATTTAGAGTAGAAACTTAACTATTGTCTATGTCTGGTATAATGATGGGGCTAGGAAGCTAATTAATCAGAAATTCAAGAAATCAAGAATAATCAAGAAAATAAATATGTATTGAATGAAGTCTATGATTACTAATTGTTCCAAATGATGAAATTGGATAGCAATGTCCACTAGATATCATCTATATATGTTGTCTGCTTCCCCCACCATACACACACACACACACACACACACACACACACCAATTAGAAAATAGGCCATGTGGTAACTTTTTATTCAGTATCTTTGTTTTTTTTTTTTTTTTAAAGGAACTTTAAACTTGCTCAGTATGATAGTTTATTAAATACTGACAAGATGCATAAGAGTTGCCATTTTTATTTCCATTACGTAAGTCAAAGAAGAGTGTTAAGGAAGTAAAACTTTTTATCCATGTTCCAATGATTGATAGGTTCAAGTTTCACATTTTGTGTTTCCTTGACTTCAAAATCCACATTTATTCCACTACACTAGGAGAGAAATCTTATTTGAAATTATATTTTTAAAGTCCAAATTATATTTTAAAATTGCTCTTTCAGGTATGTTATACATAAATGAGATTTGAACTAGATACATTCTCAAATCCTTGTTAGTTCAACTGTCATCAGATTCTAGTGGTGCTTTATGTGAGCAAAGTAGGACAAGAATTAGAATCATCAAATAATATGTTCTATCTAGAGTGCATCTTTATGGCAGGTCTGATGAAGATTGAAAAGTAATAAAAAAGAACTTGTCTAAATGTTAGGAAATACATTAGTGACTAGTACAAACATCACATTTTATGTAAGGAATGAGGCAAGGGTGGAATGGATATAAATTCCTTGCTAGGAGTGGGAAGAAAAGGGAAAATTAAAACAAGAATGCTAAGATCATGTGTAAGTGTGGAAGTAAGTTTCAACATGTATGAAATCCAGAATAAATATTGGGTGGGATTTGTTGATAACCTCTTCCACTTTGGAAGCCTATGGACTTGGTCTCCAGGATTTCAGGTACTTTTCATTCTTATATCAATCTAAAGAAGACTATACTAGTTACATAGGGATAATATCGTGTATGTACTAGTGACTTGATTCACTCTGGGAGGATAGGACTAATCTAAGGAAAATGAAATAATTTTTATGTGTATGTCTGAATTCCAAATTATAATATAAGAATTACAAAAATGCTTGGTTAAAAAAAAGTTTTGCTCTCTTTGTTTAGTAAATTGAACTTAGTATAAACCAATGCTAGCAAAATAGAAGAAATTAGACATTGAAAGTCAAAAACTCTAAACTGTATAGAAAAATTTCACTTGAGAGATCAAGCCAATGTCGAGACTGTTTACAATAAAAAAACCTATGTTACAATTTTTTAAATGCGGAAAATTATAAAATTTCTTAGTTCTGTACACTTCAATTTACTCATGTTTTAGAAAACATATCAGTGACACTTAATTTGACCAAAAACTTTTATACTTTTCTGCTAAAATTTTCTACAGATCCCAGGGAATGTTTCTTTAAAAATAATATACCTATACCGATAGAAAATTTTCCTCCATTTAGTGATGAATTTGATTTACAGAACAGTAGGACCCAGGTTAGTACCAAATATGGTGAGTTAGGTGAAAAACTCTAGGTGGGAAAAACTGTTTTTGATCAAATTGAAGTGTGACTGAAAGGTAATATGAGTGATTTGTGTGTCTGTGACTTAAAGACTAGGACTGCTTGCAATTCCAAAGGAAGATTGAAAAAAATTTAAGCACTGTCACAATATTTGAACAGTGTCTAAAATTCTCTTGAAATGGCTATTTTGAAAGAAAAGACAATCACTATTTCAGTATTGGTATGTTTCTTAGAAATTTAATTTTATACAATTATCTATAATATAGGAAGCAAATATAATAAGGAAAATTAGACATAATAAAATTCATGTTGATCATAAGCAAAGATAGAACTCTTGTCTTTAATTCAGTGAATGTGCAACCACAATTATTGTAATACAACAGTGGGGAAAGGAAAAATAATAATAGATCTTCAAAACCCTGGAATCCCTTCCTTGCTCAGTAACCAATGCAACATGACACCAGGTAAATCAGTCAGTACATTTAATTTTCATATTAATAATGGCCAGGTTTATTTTGAGGTTATTGTTAAATATTTGAAGGAACTTTTTTTTTCCAATTTCAAACTGTGGCAGAAAAATTAATGTCTTGATTGGGGCCATCAATTTCCATCCATTTTCTTCTCCTTGTTCGTGTTATGTTTGATGCTGTATCAGGTAGGATGCTTTTATTCAACCAATAATAGATAATTCATTTCCAAGGTGTTTAAACAGTAAATCTCCTCTCACCTAACATTAAATCCAAGGTACTCAAGCTTCAATATGATGAATTAACTGGCTCAGTGATGTGACAGAGCCAACAACCCATTGTCCTTCCATTTCATCTTCCTGCCATATTTTACTACTCCTGTGATCTTTCCAAGCATCGCATGAAAACACAGAAACAGTTGAAGAAATAAAAAAAAAAAAAAATACTTCTCTGTTGAAAATAAAGCAGCATTATTTCAGACACTCACTATTCCTATGTAAATCTTTCACTCCTATTGGACAGAGCTGGGTTATCTGACAACACTATATGAGAAACTGACAAAAGAGGGGCCTTAGACTAAGCGAGATTTTCCCACAATTGGGGAATGATAATATTCCTAGAGAGTTGATTAATTTAGCTAAATCATGGCTCTGTAAAAAGATGTCAACAATCATATATACCTGGTTACTGGAAGATATTTATTCTTTATGTTTTATCCAGAACATTGATGAGCCAATAATTATGTAATGATAAAGAATGCATGTTATTTACAAAAAATCCTACAACTTAGTACAAGAGCTGTGCTTCATTTCTTATTCCAATAAGAGCCAAAGGCTGACTTTGAGTTATGTTTTTATAGAATTTAAATTTACCATCTGTATTTATTTTTATTTATTTCTTAAATTTTTCTGGTACTGGGGATTGAACTCAGGAGCACTTAACAACTGAGCCACATCCCCAGCCCATTCTGTTGTTATATTTTGAGACAGGATCTCGATAAATTGCTCAGGCTGGCTTTGAATTTGAGATCCTCCTGCCTGAGTCTCCTGAGGTGCTGGGATTACAGGCATATGCCACTGTACCCAGCTAGTACCTGTATTTGATTGACCAAATTAATCAGAACATTTTTACAATTTTATCAAATAAGTGAAATATTTAATGAAATGTGTGAAAGCTATGCAATGAAAACTAAAATATAATGCTGAGAGACATTTTAAAAGCAAATAAAGAGAGATGTTTGTGAATCAGAACATTCAGTGTTTTTCAAATGTGAACCCTCCATAAATTATTCTACATACACAAGGGAAAACTCATTAAATCTCAGGTAATATTTTTGTAAAGATTAACAAGATAATCCTGAAATATATGTGTAAATGCAAATTGCTATAATAGGCAGGAAATTTTGGAAATCAAGACAAAACCGAAAACATATTCTGTGATTTCAAGACTTACATTGATGTACATCAGTCAAAACAGTGTAGTATTAGTGAAAGGATGGAAAAGAAAAGATTCCTGAAATAGACATCCATGTATGGTTTATTAACTTCCAGAAAAGGTGCAAGGACAACTTAACAGAGAAAGGACAACATTTTCAATATATGGTACCATAAAATTACACATTAACATTTAAAAAATAAACTCTGACCCCATAAGAAATTAAATTGAAATGTTCATAGTGCTCAACATAACAGCCAAAAATGATACAACTGATAGAAGGTATCATAAAATATTTTTGATCTTTTGTGAGGCAAATTTTTTCAGATAGTACATGCAAAACAAAACAAAACAACAACAACAGACAATAACCATACAAAGAAAAACTCTATTTTCCTCATCCAAAGCTACTGTTAATCAAACAAAGACTGCATAAAATATTCTAAATATATATATATATATATATATATATATATATATATATATAAAAGAATTTGTTTACAAAGAGCAGTAGTGACGTATTGCTACACAGAATAGAATAGCTAAGATAAAATGAGCTCACAATATTCAGTTAGCAAGGACGTGGAACAATCGGATCTTTCATATTTGAGACTGAGAACCCAGCATGGTTGAGCTCCTTCAGACAACAGAAGAGTGGTGTCTAATGAAGTTAAACATATAGATAAGTACTTTATTAGTATAGGTAATTGGTAGCACAGATAGCTGCCCTTTCTTTGGTTAAGGTAGACCTATTATTTCAAGTTTGCGAAGAGTTTAACTGGTAAAAGGGAATTCCATTTTTGTTGATTTTTTTTATATTGAGATAAGAATATTTTTTAAAATTTTTATCCTAAGAATAATCATCAATGACAAGATTATCTTTATAAGGTAACCAATCTTACATTCTTGAGATTAAATCTAATTTGATTATGAGATATAGTTTTTTTAGATATGGTTAGATTTAATTTGCTAAAACCTTTTAAACAATGTTTTGCTTTAGTTCATGAGGAGTATTTATGTAAGGTTTCTCTTAGCTTTCTTCTCCTAAGTAGTTATTAATAATAAATATTCTAAATGAATGTGAAGTGAACCAGATAACTTTCAAAAAGTGACATAAAAACTAAGAGATCTACAGGAGGAATGAGTAAATTATCAATTATAGGAGCATATTTAACAAACCTCTTTCAGTTACAAAGAATAAGTAGATAGAAATAAGTAAGGATGTCGAGACTCAAACAACATTATCAACAAACATGACCTCACAGTTAAAAATACCCCATTAAACAATAATGCATGTTCTTTTTCAGGATCAGGCATCTTTCCGCAAGTTATACCACATTCTTTATCATAACATCATTCCAATAAATGTAAAAGATTGGCATGAAAATATAAATTGGAAATACAGTATAATATCTAAAAAAAAATTCCCCTAAATTTGAAATTAAACAACATACTACTGAACAAGATACGAACTAAAAAAGAAATCACAAAGACAAATAGAAATTGTATTTAATTAAATGAGGATAAAAATGTCCTATCAATATTTATGAATAGAGCTTAAATGGTGATCAGAAAATATATAAAACTTTGTCTTAGTAGTTGAAATCTCAAAAGAGTGATCTAAGAATCTGTCTGAAGAAACCAAAACAGCAACAACAACAACAACAAAAAAAAAACACTAAAATAAACTAAAAGATAGTAGAAACAGGTAAACAAAAACTGAATCAATTGAAATTAAAAGGAGAAACACAATAAAGAAAATAAATGAAACAACAAGTTGGAAGACATTCACAAACTGATTATAGGAAAGTGTGAGAAAAAAGACACACATTACTGAAGTCAAAAATTATGAAGGGACATTACAACAATTGCCAGGGATTTTTTTTTTTTTTAAGATTGTGCAACTTTGAAAAATATTTTTTTTTATTTTTTCTAATTAATTATACATGACAGTGGAAGGCACTTTGACACATTCCATAAATGGAGTATAACTTCTCATTCTTCTGGATGTACATGATGTGGAATCACACCTTCATATCGTCATATATACACATAGGGCATTAATGTCTGATTTATTCTACTATCCTTCCTACCTTTATTCTCCCTCGCCTCCCTTCACTCCCCTCTGCCTGATTCAAAGTAATTATTCTTCCCTAGCTCCCCCTCCTTTACTGTGAATTAGCATTTGCATATCAGAGAAAACATTCAGCCTTTGGTTTTGGGGAATTGGTTTATTTCACTTAGCATGATATTCCCAGCTCTATCCATTTACCAGCATATATCATCAGTTCATTCTTTAAGACTGAGTAATATTTTCACTGTGCATATATACCACATTTTTATTTTCCATTCATCTGTTGAAGGGCACATCAAAGAGTTCCTTTGTTAGTATCACATGGAAACTTCTTTGTATTTTCTTCAATGTATGGTTGTATGTAAATCTGTTTTGTGTTAATCTACAGCAAATTTTTTAAAAAATCAAATGTACATTAATTTCAAATTTTTTTTTTAATTTTTTTTATTGGTTGTTCAAAACATTATAAAGCTCTTGACATATCATATTTCATACATTAGATTCAAGTTGGTTATGAACTCCCAATTTTACCCCAAATACAGATTGCAGAATCACATCGGTTACACATCCACATTTTTACATAATGCCCTATTAGTAACTGTTGTATTCTGCTACCTTTCCTATCCTCTACCATCCCCCCTCCCTCCCCTCCCATCTTCTCTCTCTACCCCATCCACTGTAATTCATATCTCTCCTTGTTTATTTTCCCATTCCCCTCACAACGTCTTATATGTAATTTTGTATAACAATGAGGGTCTCCCTCCATTACCATGCAATTTCCCTTTTCTCTCCCTTTCCATCCCACCTCATGTATCTGTTTAATGTTAATCTTTTCTTCCTGCTCTTCCTCCCTGCTCTGTTCTTAGTTGCTCTCATTATATCAAAGAAGACATTTGGTATTTGTTTTTTAGGGATTGGCTAGCTTCACTAAGCATAATCTGCTCTAGTGCCATCCATTTCCCTGCAAATTCTATGATTTTGCCATTTTTTAGTGCTGCGTAATACTCCATGGTGTATAAATGCCACATTTTTTTTATCCATTCATCTATTGAAGGGCATCTGGGTTGGTTCCACAGTCTAGCAATTGTGAATTGTGCTGCTATGAACATCGATGTAGCAGTACCCCTGTAGTACGCTCTTTTAAGGTCTTCAGGGAAAAGTCCAAGAAGGGCAATAGCTGGGTCAAATGGTGGTTCCATTCCCAGCTTTCCCAGGAGTCTCCATACTGTTTTCCAGATTGGCCGCACCAGTTTGCAGTCCCACCAGCAATGTACAAGAGTACCCTTTTCCCCACATCCTCTCCAGCACTTGTTGTTGTTTGACTTCATAATGGCTGCCAATCTTACTGGAGTGAGATGGTATCTTAGGGTGGTTTTGATTTGCATTTCTCTGACTGCTAGAGATGGTGAGCATTTTTTCATGTACTTGTTGATTGATTGTATGTCCTCCTCTGAGAAGTGTCTGTTCAGGTCTTTGGCCCATTTGTTGATTGGGTTTTTTGTTTTCTTATTGTTTAATTTTTTGAGTTCTTAAAAAATATCCAACAAATGATATCCATTTAACTTAAAAAAACGAATACAAGCAACAACAAATATTGGCATGTGGGAAAAAAGATACACTCATATATTGCTGGTGGGACTGTAAAACTGGTGCAACCATTATGGAAAGCAGTATGAAGATTCCTTAGAAAACTTGGAATGGACCCAGCTTGACTTAGCTATCCCACTCCTTGGTTTATATCCAAAGTATTTTAAATTGCCACAGATATTGAATGTATAAAAGCATAATAGGGAAAACTTCATGTCAGTCCTGGCTATAACTTGAACTAAATGGATAATCTCCTTGAAAGATAGCAATTATGGCTCATTCAAGGAGAATAACCTGAATAGTCATATATTTACTAAAGAAATTTACTTTATAGTTAAATTATTCCATGATAGTCACCCTGTAGTGTAAATTTCACAATATATATTGCTCATCTTCATGTGTTTAATCTTTCACTTATCCCACAAGTGTAATACAGTTTAATTCTGAGAAAATTAAGATCTAGCTAAGTATTTGGTATTATTTTTATATCTTTATCAAATATTTTTATCCTACCTTTGGAGGCTCAAAGCTAATAATGATATACTTATTCATTTAATATACTTTACATTATATTTATTTCCATTGACCACAATATTATATCTCTTTTCATATATACCATATCTTTATTTCCTCACAGTGTAAAATATTACTCTTTACATTTATTTTTAGAGACTTGTTTTGTATATTGTTTAATGTATAATACCACTTTAAAAAATAATGTATCTTACTTTAAATTGGTAGATATATATATATAGTCAAAGTATCACAAATTCCTCATTTTTCACTGTCCACAATTCTTAAAGTATTACACAATTAAAAGGATTTACCAGAACACTCTTTCTACTGTAAAAAAAATAATAATAATAATCTGGAAGACAAATATACTCAGTACATGAGATTACATGGCTATATTTCTATACGCATATTTGATAATGTAATTCAATAACCATTCTGGAAAAGGCATATTTAAATTTTGCTAAGTATTGTTTTTTGAAAGGAAACAAATCTGCTCTTGAGTTTGATTGAAAAATGCTTAACTACTCAATTTCTTCAACTAGCTTTGTTTGCATATAATTTGGTTTCTCTGCTTTTGTGATTGTACATTTGCATTTAAATAGATTCATCTTCAAATGGCTTGCAACATACAATACAAATGTGGGAGAGTGAGGCCATTTTGTAGAAGACATTTTTACTGACCTAATAGTCCAAAAGGCTATAATGTTTTCTGTGACATTTTAAAAATTGCACAATGTATTTTATCACATCTGTAACTCACAATGAAATTGCAATTTAGAATGATTTCTCAATGTGTGCCTTGATCCTGACTCTTTGCCTCATTCTTCACCTCATTCTAATGCAAAGTGATGAAACTGAATGTCTCAGCTCTTTCCTTAACCTCAAATCTGGGTAGAGGACTATGCAATTAAAGGTAACTCAAATGACATTATGAACATTTATTGATCTTCCTTCTCAGTAGTAATGTCTACTAGACTTCTAATATTGGCAAGCAAAATTCTTTCACTCTGAAAATTAGGGAGATGTTAAAGATACACTCAATGTCTTAGTAATATTATAGCAATTTAACACAAGCAACAATAACATCATTACAATAGTCCCTCTTTTCTAAACCTCACTACGTTGTATATGTATGTACTGTGGATCACTTGTACCTGACCTATTTTCCTGGAAGAAAGTTAGCTTAAGAAGGAATATCACACAATAGGTGGTATGAGTACTCCTAGAATATTCTCAACTTTGAGAATGCCTGTTCTATTTTTATTTGATCTTTGAGATTTCATCTTATCTGTCTAAAATACTAATTTTTTTGATTCTTTCTTTAGTATATGTGTTTCTAATTTTTTTAATTTAGCTTTTATTATTTTTTTTCAATTAAGTACTGCATGATTATAGTTATTGTATTTAATACAGTAGTACAGTTTATTCAGGCAGTAACCAATTCTTTCTGAAAGAACTATTTTTTGATAGAAACTATTTTTTCCATTAATGATAGGAAATAGAACTTAGACCTAATATAATCAACAAAATTCCAATTTCATTGTGAGAGCAATTATTTCAATAGTACACTTGAATTAAATTAATTCAAAGTTGAGTGGAACCCCCAAATAATCCATAAATAAAGCCTTCTTTTTTCTTCTTACATTAAGAAGAACTATAAACAACTATACGGAGACCATAAAGAAATAACTAACATGATAAAATGTAAAGAAATAAATTTAGGAAATATTTTATATATACTATATAGGAAAATTAAAAAAAAGAAAACAAAACAAGATTCCTGGTCATGTCTAATGAGTGCTGTCCAAATATTTGAATTTGTACTTTGAAAATAAATACTAACATGTTGGAAGAAAATTGCAGTTTGCTTAGACTTCATGTGACTGGTAATGCCCATCCTTTGCTAATAGTTTAAAAGTTTCATAATTTACATTCTTTAAGGAATGTGTACATATATGTATTATGTATGTGTGTGTGTGTGTATATATATATATATATATATATATATATATATTCCATAAAAAAAGAGACAGAAGCAAATGCCTGATGAAGTAAAATGTAGCTTGTTTCTGGAATATTTGTGTTCACTGGCTTTTTCCTAGACCACAAAAATGGCCCTAGGAATATGTGTACATGGACCTGTGTGTTTGTAAAACTATCAACAGTAGGATATTTATACAGTCATTTCAGAGTTCTGTCTTTCACAACTAAAGTCTTCCTGTACTTTGAGTGGTGTAGAAATGTTCAGCTGTAGGTGTTTGCTGAAGCCATAAAAAAGCCAGGGCAATCCAAGAAATGTATTTATGTACATTTAAACAAAAATGGTTGAAATTAAAATACTGGAAGAACATATTTGAAAACAGAATGGGGAAGGAAACAAGAGAATTACAGAAAGGCAAGTAAAACTCTACAGCATTCCAGAACGATTTGAAGTCAGAAATTCAAGAGAGTATTGGACAAGGTAACTTTATACAATACAATAGAAGTGGGATCATTATATTCGGTTCTAAGCAATTAATTAAAAATTACCAATTCAAGACAGTAATGGGAAAAGAAATCAGACGGCAATAAGATAAGGAAGTAGTAACATGTTATTATGCAGAAAAGTGGTCAACTCTCTCAAGATATTTGTGTGTGATGAAGAAATGAATTATCTCCAGGATTACCACCAAAATTTAATTCTGGGTTTGAATATTCTACACAAACACACAGCACACATCTGAGAGATATTCTATATAATTTTCTAACATATAAGTAATTTCTATTACAATTATAATTATATTTTCTCTATAGAATAAATTAAATCAATATTAATAATCAAAATATTGATTAAAATTTTCATATTTAAGAAATTAAACACATAAAGAATGAACTGCATAAGCACCAATCTAATGTCTGGGTTTTGTTTTTCCTGTTTAGCTTTCTGCAAAATTTTATTTGATATAATACACATGTATTTGCTCTAAAGAAATGAAAGGTATCATAGGTATTTGTTGAAGTCATGGAAAAGCCATCACAACCTAATGAATATGTATAAATATAAAGCAAAATAGATAAAAAGAAAACATTGGAATAGCTGGTACAATATAAGAAGGTAAAATACAGTTGCTCATAGCTCAAGTCCAATGGAAGCTATGTAGAAATGACAATTTTAGAAAACTCTGTATAAGCTCAATAGACCTAAATTTTCATGATATATTGGGTCTAGGAAGAATTAGTATTCCAAAGCTTGATTTAATATATAATTAAAACCTAATTGGTGATTATTTATTGGTATCTATTTCTCCATCACAATGTAAAGAAGTGATATTATTTCTTTTTAAGGTATTTGTTCATTCCAAATCTCTCTACTCATGAAAAAATATTAGATATATTTTGCCACATTTACAAAATACAGAATGAAATGACTGCTTTGAAGTTGTGAGCATTTTTCTTCATAAAGAATGTGACACAAAACAATTTTACTCAGCCTTATCTTCCATTGGTACAGGGCCAAAACATTTGGGAACAGTGCTTTTATTATTATTTCCATTACAGTCACTGCCATTTTGGGAAAAATGAATTTTGTCTAAATACACAGCTTGCATATTTTGAATCATTTCTGGAAATAACAAAACATACAATATCAGGCTTAATGTTATGCTGCATATTATCTGAAAATGGAGCTTGCTAGTAACTGAATTCTCTTGATTATAAATTTTTTTGAGTGTGTATAATTCATTTTTTTTGCTCAGTAAACTAAATATATCAAGGATCTTTTATGGGGATGCACTGTGGGAAGACTGAGGGAGGGAAATAAAATAGAAAACACTACAAATAGGTATGGGAATTAGAAGATCAGAAATTAGTAACTACAACCCCCAAGCATGAGGCTGTCCTGAAGGGTTGTCTGGGCCCTTTAATTGAAAGAAGTTAAATTGAGCTTGAATCACTGCTCTACCATTGGCTGCTGATAAATTATGTATTTCTATATTTTATTATTTATTGTGAAGAACAAATTAACAATGATAAGATATTTGATATTTTTATTATAATATTAACAATAAATATGAACTGTTACCATTGTCTAAAGCAAAGTGCTTTTCAAAAGAAGATGTATATATTCTGGGACTGAGATTAAAAGAAAAGAAGTTTGTTGGGCACTTCTAATATTCGACATGACTGTGGGATTGCTATAAATTTTCAAAGATGTACTACACAGCAGTGAGTGAGTAAATGTATTTCTGACATCGACTCAAGAGTATAGATTTGTAGTAACGGGTAAGGTAAATGAAACTTCAGGCTAAGGTACCTTAAGTTTTCAGTGCCTATTTTTAGTCTATCCAGTGAATGCTTGATATATTTACTGTATTTTAAAAAATCACTTAATTAAGTTATCTCAGTCAGAAATTTTGTAAGGATTTAAGAATATTAAATAATTGAATGTAAAAATGTCCTTCAGGTTCTAGCATTTTACAGATAACTTTTAGAATCATGTTCTAAGAAGATTTAGAACCTGTGATATTCTCTAAAATCAGGATTATGAATTATTTGATTGAAAGAATACATGATCATCCTTAAACAAGTATGCCGATATTTAAAAGTAAAGGGCTTACTAAATAGCCGAAGTACATTTTTAATTTTTCTATCCTGAGATAGATATAGCTCACCTTCAGTTTTTTGGGCTTGTCAATTCATTACAGAGAGATGATATTTTAAAAAGAAAAGCTTTGGGGTACTTCCCACCGTTGGTTTTGGTTGTTGTTTTTCATTAAGTGAAGACAACCACACCATTCACAATATCCTCAAAAAAAAAAAAATACTTGGGAATCAACCTAACAAAAGAGGTGAAAGACCTATACAATGAAAACTACAGAACCCTAAAGAGAGAAATAGAGGAAGACCTTAGAAGATGGAAAGATATACCCTGTTCATGGATAGGCAGAACTAATATCATTAAAATGGCAATATTACCAAAAGTACTCTATAGGTTTAATGCAATACCAATCAAAATCCCAACAGAATTTCTTGAAGAAATAGATAAAGCAATCATGAAATTCATCTGGAAAAATAAAAGACCCAGAATAGCAAAAGCAATTCTAAGCAGGAAGAGTGAAACAGGCGATATAGCGATACCTGACTTTAAACTATACTACAGAGCAATAGTAACAAAAACAGCTTGATACTGGTACCAAAGCAGGCGGGTAGACCAATGGTACAGAATAGAGGACACAGAGACCAATCCACAAAATTACAACTACCTTATATTAGACAAAGGTGCTAAAAGCATGCAATGGAGAAAGGATAGCATCTTCAACAAATGGTGCTGGGAGAACTGGAAATCTATATGCAACAAAATGAAACTAAATCCCTTTCTCTCACCATGCACAAAAGTTAACTCAAAATGGATCAAGGAGCTAGGAATCAAACCAGAAACTCTGCATCTAATAGAAGAAAAAGTTGGCTCTAATCTCCATCCCGTGGGGTCGGTCTCCAAATTCCTTAATAGGACACCTATAGCACAAGAGTTAAAATCAAGAATCAACAAATGAGATGAATTCAAACTAAAAAAGTTTTTTCTCTGGGAACAAATTTTTACTCCTCACACTTCAGATACAGCCCTAATATCCAGAGTATACAAAGAACTCAAAAAATTAAACAATAAGAAAACAAATAATCCAATCAACAAATGGGCCAAGGATCTGAACAGACACTTCTCAGAGAAGGACATACAATCAATCAACAAGTACACGAAAAAATGCTCACCATCTCTGGCAATCAGAGAAACGCAAATTAAAACCACTCTAAGATACCATCTCACTTCAGTAAGAATGGCAGATATTATGAAGTCAAACAACAACAAGTGCTGGTGAGGATGTGGGGAAAAGGGTACACTTGTACATTGCTGGTGGGACTGCAAATTGGTGCAGCAAATTTGGAAAGCACCATTCAACCCAGTTATTCCCCTTCTCAGACTATTCCCCAAAGACCTAAAAAGGGCATACTATAGGGATACAGCTACATCAATGTTCATAGCAGCATAATTCACAATAGCTAGAATGTGAAAACAACCTAGATGCCCTTCAATAGATGAATGGATAAAAAAAATGTGGCATTTGTACACAATGGAATATTACTCAGCACTAAAAAATAACAAAATCATGGCATTTGCAGGAAAATGGATGGCATTAGAACAGATTATGCTAAGTGAAGTTAGCCAATCCCTAAAAAACAAATGTCGAATGTCTTCTTTGCTATAAGGAGGGCAACTCAAAACAGAGCAGGGAGGAAGAGCATGACAAGAAGATCACCATTAAGCAGAGATGAGAGGTGGGAGGGAATGGGAGAGAGAAGGGGAATTGCATGGAAGATGGAAGGAGACCCTCATTGTTATACAAAATTACATAGAAGAAGATGTGAGGGGAAAGGGGGAAAAAACAAAAAGAGAGAAATGAATTACAGTAGATGGGATAGAGAAAGATGATGGGTGGGGAGGGGAGGGGAGGGGGGATAGGAAGGGGATAGGAAAAACAGCAGAATACAACAGACACTAGTATGGCAGTATGTATAAAGGTGGATGTATAACCAATGTGATCCTGCAATCTGTACATGTGGTAAAAATAAGAATTCATACCCCACTTGAATCAAATGTATGAAATATGATATGTCAAGATCATTGTAATGTTTTGAGCATCCAATAAAAAAATAAATAAAAATAAAGCTTTGATTTAGTTAAATTTCTTCAATTTTATTTTTCATTGGCACATAGTATAAGTCAATACTCAATGCCTTACAGATTTCCTGTAAGCACTAAATGAGAGAAGGAATATAAAGCACATATCACCATCCCTGTGAAATGGTTATCTTAAATATGAGTTATTCTCACTGATGGAAGTATTGGTATAAATATAAAATTGTGCGGTCCAAGAAATCATATCTACCCAACTAGCCAAGTTCTATAAATGCGTGTGTATTCTATATTGTTTCAATAGAGAAAGAAAGCAGAGATGGCAAAGATAAGTAAAAGTGGACACAGAATAAAACAGTAAGGATAGATTTTAATCAGTAATAACTACTGCATTAGGGAAAAGAGGTGAGCATAAACCAAGCTCAACCTTGAGGAGTATAGAAACGAATGGGCATTTTAAAAGGAGAACCAGGGAGGAGGGAGAGCAGTGAGTGGGGGCTCAGTAGAGTCAAACTGAGTTTTCTGTCAATTATCCATTGGGATTCTATCTTTGCATAAGACTGGGAGATTGAGATTCTAATGTTGGCAGAAATAAAAAGCAAATACTTATGAAAGACTTGAGTTTTCTTCCACAGACACTTCAGGTAGGGTTGGAGACATAATTTTGTGGCCTGGAGTTGTTAGAAAGTGTGTTGGTGTTTGCTCAAGTCTTTATTAACCAGGATTGAGGCCTAGTTGAGAATGGGGTTTGAAGCAGCCTTACTAAAGTTTTGTCATGAATTAAATATTAGGGATTAATAAGAGAAAAAGGAGTTAAATATATCTGAATAAGTGCTTTTGAACATTAGATCCATTCCCACCTATGAGATATTAATATTTGATTTTATTTAACTATCAGGTATTTCATTATAAATCTAAACCACATGTGAAAGGCTCTTCTTTTAGACTATGAAAAATATCCAAAATAAATTTTAAGTTGTGATATTTGAACTTCAAAGATAAAGTTGAACTCACTGTGCTAGGCAAATCACATGAAGACCTTCCTTCCATATACCATTTTTTGATTGTATAATGATATCATTTTCTGATTAACAGCTCAAATTTCTTTCAAAACTGTCAGACAAAACTAACAAAAAGTATGATTTATTTTCATTATCTTCCAATCAAGAGAATTTTGTTGTGTATGTACAAAACACTTTGGAAAACTTTCAAGCCCAAGAAGACTATACCAAATGATTTTTTTCTCTCTCTAGCTCCAGCCTCCTCACCTTTCTTACCTCCTGCCTTAAATCTACACACCCTTCAGTCCTCATTGAAATAGTCTAATGATGACTCAATCAATTCACAACTGAAATTCTAAAATTCCTTTTATGTACCTTGACTCTTTTCACAAGCTCAATAATAACTTCATAATGGTTATTCTTTTTATTTTTACAACCCTACTCATTTTCTTGGGATACAAATTCATATCCCTACTATAAAAATCATGTGTTGCTAATATGGATAACCCCAAACTTAATGTTTTTAAAAGAAAAATGGGCAAGCTTATATTCCTCATTTCCTTAGAAGTTATCTTGCATGTATTCTGTGCAGGAAATATTATTAAATAGACAATGTTTGCCCAGAAAATTCTTCTTTCCTCTTGGATTTCTTGATTTTTCTTCCTTTTTGACACTTCGCAATATCCATTTTTCCTGCTCCCTAAATTCTGGTAAATCTTTGCTTAACCTATGTGCCGATTGAATTGGCTGGTCCCTCTCAATGTTATTTACAAATTACTATGGAACTCTTAGAGCTTCTACTAAATCAAACACTAACGGAAAGTACATAATTATGGAATTTCAGAAAATAGGAGCTAAAATATAAAAGATATTTGGGGAATTATTATACATAACACATCCACCTCTTTCTTTTTTTTTTTTAACAACTAAAGCCTACAACATAAAAACCACAGATCTCATGTATACAAACATTGCCTGCAGCTTGATAAAATGGGCTTGATCATCATAAAAGGCCTCTGCTCAACTCATAACTTGTCCACTTACCTAGATAATCATGCCAACTATTTTTCTCCAGATCTTAGTTCCCTTCTTTATAAAGATCAGACATATGCTCAGGATTATGTTGCACTAAAAAATGACCCATAAATACCAGGCAATGTAAACATGGTGATAAAGAAAATTATGATCTGATAGTGATGATGATGATGATAATTATGATTTTAGTCTTCTTTTGATCACTTCCTATTCACTATTTCCATTTGCCTATGATTTGTATAACATTTTAAATTCTGAATATATGCATATTAGCTTTCTTATAATGACTATTACTTTGTTCATTTAAATTATTCGTGTTCTACTTTTTCTCCTTTGTTTTATTATGTTTATAACTACAGAGGCTCAATAAACTCTGGCAGAATGAGATAATACATATAAAAAGATACACATATACACATGTAATATTTACATACATGTATGTCAAATAGAATTATCTATAAATAAAATAGAATTATATAAATAAAACAGAATTTTAGAGTCCTTATGCTTTACCATATAGGCATAACAAAGGTTTTACTAAGTTATTCGATTTATTTATTAGAAAATTTGTTGTTGAGCATTGTGTAATTTTGAGATATTTTGTTGTAATTAAAAAACAAATACAAAAACCAAGTCCCTGAAAATCTGCCTCTAATTATTTTCTTTGGTTCCTAAGCAGACAGCAAACCAAATTTTGGACACAGATTATTAGAAAAATATGGGTATTTTATAGATTCCTACAACCTTGTGGTTAGAATATTTTAGAATACTTACATATTACATAAATAAGGATTTTTGTCTAGAAAATTACTATTATTACAATATCCATATTCTCCTCAAAAAAAAAAAAAACAACAGTGAAGTTTGTTTCCTCAAGAACCAGTCTTTATTGCTCTGATAATAGAAAAATGCTTTTTTTATTAGGTATAAAATTTGCTTCCCTTGGACCAACCAATGTGAAGTATTAGTTCTGCTCTCCAGAGCTCTACGGTACAAGTCTAATCCATCTTCCACATGACAGCCCTTCACATATTTGAAGACAGCTTGCACTGCTCGGCTAAGTCCTTAATCTATATATTCCTGTGGTTCAACTACATTGTTGTCAGCTCCAGTTTTTCTCTTCTGACTTCCTATGAGGTTCTTTTCTGTCATTCTTAAGCTTTAGTTTGTCAGTGCATAGTTTCAAGACAATGTTCACTTGGAATAATCAATCCTCAAACGAACAAGCATAATATCAAATAGGAGTTATGAAACAGTTGAGTAAGAATGTTTCTTAAAAAATCAGTCATCACATTCCAGATGCTATGTTACAAAATGTCCTTAACTTAGAGCATGAAATGATAATCAATTAATGAAGTGTATGAGTTTTGAGAGCAAAAATTCTATGGGTGATGTGCATAGGAGGGCAGACTGATTCTCTGCTTCCAAATTCCAGAGGCCACATCTAGGTGAACTTAAACAGCCAGGATGACTTCAATGTGTGGATCTTGAAATCATTTGGAAGATTCTGCATTAATATGCGAGGGCCCAGGTTGAGATGACCTAAAGATTGACCTCAGATGAGGCTAGAGACTAGAGCACATACATATGGTCTCTCCTTGAGGCTTTGGTTTTTCAAAGCCTGGCAGCTAAACTCTGAAAGTGTGCAGAGCAAGCACTCTCAAAACAAGACCAAAACTCATAGGCTTCTTCTTATCTAACCTGGGAAGACATTTAGATTCTGTATCAGCCTTAAATTAAAGGAATACAGCAGCACCATGTTCTGAAATGTCCCTTTCAGTTCCCAAGGGCTTAGCCAGGCTCAGGGAGCTATTAAAGCCTGACCAGGTAGGAATGCCTAGGTAAATATTATCTGGACAATCACTGACTTTTCTCACATATGCTGGGACTATAGCAAATTAGTGTTATCTCTAGAAAGCTGCGAAGCAAGTCAGAACAGCTGCTTCTTGGGATGCTGCACAAAGAACAAAGCATACTAAAAAAAATAATGATGTCACTACTTCTGTAACCTAACTTAGAAAACCCCTCTTCCTGTGGTAATTGCAGGTGCTTATCTAACAAACAGCCACTGGATAAAGTGTTACAAGGTGTAAGAGATACTATCTTCTGGTGAACACTATTATAAGCCTATGTGAAGCACCATAGGAATCATGAGCAATGGAGGTGCATCTGTCCAGTTGGTCACCATGGGCCCTTCCCAGTAAACATTTTCCAATAAACCTTATGTCTCTGTTGCCCCATTTCCAGGTATTTTCTTGGTTACTTACAACCCAGCCCAGTACCCTAGCACAACTGGGCTATGAATGGTGCAGATTCACTTTAACTACTTTTTATTAATGATAAGTGAGTTGCTAATTACAGCTAGATACAAGTGCAGGATAATTTCAATGCTCCTCTTGATAGGTGAGTGACAGAGGAGTGTGTGGTGCCGGAGATATTGTTGGAGTAATTTTGAGAAAATTCTTTGTCTCAGTCTGCCCTCAGGGTACAATTAATAGTCCTCCACTTAAAAAATACACTCACTCACTTCAAAAGACCCCCAGAGACTAATCCTATGAGCATCAGTTCTAGGTCTGGAATTAAGACGATTAGTCAGGTACAGTTTGTGTCTCTTTGGGTTCAGTTTTCTAATGTGGCTTATCACCATCCAAATGCTTGAAAACTAGAGAGACAAGTCATCTTCCTCCATCAACCCAGCACATTAGCACAAACCATGTATGGAATCCTTACAGTAAACAGTAAATTCTACCATAGAAAGAGGAGAAAGGAAAGGTTCACACCAGTTCCTGTTCCATTGTGTTTTTGTAGTCCATTGGGTACAAGTTGACAGCTCTGAATGCCTTTTCATTTTGTATTACCTTTATTGTTTTAAGAATATATATATATATATATATATATACACACACATATATTCATATATATATATTCATACACATACACACGCACATATATATATACACACACGCATGTGTGTATATATATGTACAGTTTTCTTCTATATCAATTTATAATCCACTCCATTGAATGAAAGCATTATCTACCAATTTCTTTGTGACAAGCTTTCTCAACTTTGGACTTCCTATGAGGTCGTTATGGGACACATTTAAGGTTACGAGAAGGCTATTCTTCAGGATAGAGCAGCTCTGGAACACACAGAAGGCATTTTGCCTGTGTCAAAGAGTCCATGAGGCATCACTTAAAATGTTTTGAAGGATTTTTAAGGAAAGATTTTCAATCACACTGTTGGCCATATCTTTACTCAGAGGCCATATTCTCCTGACAACATGTAGATCTGATATTTCCCTGAATTCCTTTACTAGTTTGAATACAAGTCCTGTATTTTTCAAATTTTCTCTGGTTTGTCTTAAAAATGAACTTTTAAAAAAACCGTTTAGCTAATTTCCTCTAATTCTTTGTTACAGTACATAAAGACAACTTCTAGAATTTTCAAAATCCAGAATGAAAATATCCTTAGCAAATCCAACTAGTTTCTTGGAGACATTTTCTATTTTTCATGTTACCCCAGGTGGCAATCCGGCCATGTTTGGCAACTATTTAAAAAGGGTTATGTTTCTTGCAGCTGAGTAATATTTATTTTGCATTTTTTAACCCTTCACTGACAGCCACGTCACTGTATTTCAGGTTTATGGTTATGACTCAGTTTCTAAACCAGTGCTAAATATATTCTGTTTTATTTTATTGGTATTATATTTTGAGATAATAAATTTTGTTCCAATTTTTTCCTTACTGAACAATAACCTATGCCAACTTAGTGATATAAAACAAAAACTTCCATAACATTAACTGATTTATGTGATCAAGAATTTGTGTAGACCCAGGAGAAGATGGCATGTCCTCCTCCACCATGTCTGGGGACTCAGTTGGGAAGAATCCAACAGCCAGGAATGATTTAAGTGGCCCTATGCTAGAATCTCCAAAGGTTTTCCCATGAGGTGTCTGATGTATATGTAGCTTGAAAGGCTGGATTCAGATGAAGATTTTGATTAGAGCACCTGCACATGACCTCACATGGGGTTTGGGCTTTCACTGCTTAGCAGCTGAGTATTAAGAGGAATTCCAGATGAGAACACAAAGCAAGCCCTTATGAGACAGAGGATGAAAAACTAGTTTCAGAAAGTCATCTTGTGCCATTTTAGCCTCACTCTGTTGATTGCAGGTAACTCATTAAGGTCTACAGAGATACAAAAGCTGGATTTAGGTTGCAATTTTTGACAGGTAAAGAGAAAGTCTGCAATGCAATAGAGTTTATAGGTGAGAAATGTTATTGTAATCATATTTATAAAATATGGCTGGTAAACTGTTAGCCTGTAACTTATCTCCAAGCTTGGCTACTGTGTATTATTTTGGAAAAAAAATCAAATCAACACAAAACAAAACAATGACACACACACACACACAAAAAAAAAAAAAAAAAAAAAAACACCACCCACACCTGAGTTGATTTAACTGTGTAAATTGTTATATAATGGAATTTGAATTACTGTTCAAATTAGCATTGAATCAAGTACAGATTCCGTAATAAAAATACTAAGAACCCTATTACAAGTTCTCTGGAGAATAAACATCACTTCCATAGCTCATTCAATGTAATGATTCTACATTAGAGGTTTTTGTTTGGTTGGTTGGTTGGTTGGTTGTTGTTTTTTTTTTTTTCAAATGAATTTGGTAATAATAATGTGAATTGTAGGCCAAATTTTGGGTAAGCTGTTTGTTTTGGTGATATCTACTTTAATGAAGAGCATGAAATTAAGGTAAACTAGATAAATTTTTCAAAGTAAAGAAAAGAATGGAGAAATAATTGTCATCCTACCTGTTTTGGCCATGTGAAACAATAGATCTCTTGGTGCAAAGAAACTTAACTCCATGTGAGTAGTCCCACAATATAGTCAGTTCTCTAATGTGATCAAAATATCCCTTTGACCAGACACTCATGTTATCCAAAAAGCTCTGTTTTCAGGAGTCCATATGACCAGAATGCAATTATGTAACCCCTAATCATTCTGCTCACCTTCTCTAACATTTCAATAAAAACTTCTTTTTTTTAAAGAGAGAGAGAGAGAGAGAGAGAGAGAGAGAGAGAGAGAGAGAATTTTAATATTTATTTATTTATTTTTTTTAGTTTTTGACGGACACAACATCTTTGTTTTTGTATGTGGTGCTGAGGATCCAACCCGGGCCGAACGCATGCCAGGCTAGCTAGCTACCGCTTGAGCCACATCCCCAAACCCAAAATTTCTTAAAATGTACTGATAACCTCTGATCCTTTGGATACTCACTCGTTTTCATCTACTTGGGTCTCACCTACCTAGTTAATTTCTCCCTGAGTCTTCATTACAACAGCTCATTTACAAACTCCTCCAGTCCAGGTGATTTCCCCACACCTCCACTATACTTCCCAAGAAACACTTGGTTAAGGAGTGTTAAAAACAGCTAACTTCCCTGTGTATGCCATTTTCAGTTTAATATTGCTAGAAGAAGGGAAAACACAGATAAATCCTGCAAGAAAATTGTGTGTCCTGAATAGATTTTATTTTGCCTTCACTAAAGTCATGGTTGTACAAAAGTCACAGGTTTCAAACTTCAGTTGGAAAAAAAAAAAGCCTAACAGGAAATTAAAAAAAAAAAATAAGCTGGTGACACAATGCTTTGATAATATTGAACTGTGGACCAGTTATTAATATTTGTTTAAAAAGATAAAGAAAGAAAGTCATGAATATTCACAGATTTGTAACTGAAAGTTTTCAGTTAAAACTTCATGTTTTGTAACTTTTCATGATAAAGTTCAATTTCTACCTAAATGGGGTTACAAAAGGAGACAAAGTGCCTCTCCCTCAAATGCTAGAATAGCAACTGTGGAGAGCAATGACTTGAATCCTTGTGTCTCTGAATCCTCATGGCTGCATTGTGCTGGCAACTTTCTATGGAAAGGTGCACATCAAGATGGCCCAGTTGCTATGGTGACAGTCTCCTGAAGAGGTTCTGTGCAAAGGTGCAGCACCATATCAGTAGGGATCTTGAGCTCCCTCATCAACTCCCAAATGTTAGAGAATTCTGAGCATAACAAGATAACTCAAATGTCTCTACAATCCTGCATCCTTAGATTGCCTGCTTGCTGAAACTTTCCCACAAATAACCTTTTGATGAAATCTATATAATAAATGTGCTGTACTATCTGAGACATTCATCCTCCATCAGAAGTTGATGTCCCACTTTGCCCCAGCTCTCTATGTGTTCTATTTTCTTTTCTCAATCCCCTATTGCCCCTTGTGGGTGCTCTCTGAATTAATGGCCAGCTGAGAGACAGGGCCATGGCAATTGGTGCCCAAACAGGGACATGAAGCCCAGGCAAGCAACCTGATAGACTATTTGTTTTAAGAAACTTGTTTTTCACCCTAAGTTTGAAACAGTTTTGGCATAGAAGAATGGTTTTCACAATAATACTTGGCCATTGCCTGTAACATGGCTGATATAGTTTAAAAGATTTTGTGTTTTAAGTTAGGATTGTACCTAAAGGTAATTTTACTTGCTCAAAAGAGTACAGTTTACATTTAAATGATAATCTATCAGTTTTCTCCTTATATTACTTCTGAGTAGCATTTGAACACTGACAAATCCATTAATATTGATGTATTTTATGAATTCAGCATTGATGTCACCATGTTCTACAGGCTGGGCAAATAATTTTCAAAATGTTTATGTGTATTTAACATATCAAAATATTCATCAACCTAGTTTTTTGAATCTTGAGAAGATTAAATTTTACACATCCTACTCATATGAAGAGGTCTAATCTAGGCTCCTCGAAGGTAAAACCACATGGAAAAGAATCAAGCTGAATCAACTGTGGCTCCTGACACCAACTGGGTTGTCAACTACCAATAGTATCAAGTGATGACATCCTAGGTACTGACTGGCTGAATGCAATATTCAGCCACATCAGTACAGCTCAGAAGAGCTGCTCAGTTGTCTCACAAAACTACAAACTAAACAAATGGCTTCAACTTAACGGCTACAGTCGTTTTTATGCATTTTGTTATGTGTCATAGTCTAAAATGGTATTTAGCTATGATTAAAAATTGATTGCAACTATAAAAAGTAAAGTTATATTGCACATACATCTTAATTCAAAAGCATTTTAGCCATAATATTCGCTGCACGGGGTGTTTTTATGTGCCTGATGTTTGTGGGAACTTGAATTTTTCTCCTTCTTTACAAAATAAGCTATGGATTTTGGTGGGTGGGCATAATGAGAGTTGAGAAAATTTCATAGTAAGACTGATGCAGATGAATGCAGGCCTATAAACAATAACATCCTGCAAACAACCTGCAGCAAATAGAGTTGAGGAAAGCAAAAGTGAGAGTCCATGGAGTGATCTCATTAGTGCTTCACACACAGTAAATGTGCTCACCATTGAAATGAGTTTGATATGATATATAAATGAAGCAATTTAATTTGAAAAAATGGTCTGAATTTTATAACCTGACCACAATAATCATGTTTTTTAACCTTTGTGTAAAAACAAAGTTAAAATCCCAAGATGCCTATCCACAAAGATTATAGCACATTCAGATCCATTATGACACAATAAATTTCTTCCTTATTTATGTTTCCAACATCCGAATTTTTCTTAAAATATGAAGTGATTACAAACTAAGGAAGTGAGATGTATGCATATATAAATAGGAAAGAAAACAATATAGATTTATTTACTATCTGTTATGAGCTATTTGTTTTCTTCTAACATCATTTCATTCAAATGTGAATGACTGACTAAGGAAATGCAACATAAGAAGAGGCACTGGCTCCTCTTCTTATGTTAATATATATTATATATTAATACATAAATATTAATACATATTAATACATATATATTAATACATAGATATTAATTAAAGCAAAGAGTATATAACAATGCTTAAGAAAAGGAAGGTAGTGTTTACTATTTTCTAGACCTTGTTTAAAGTGCACTAAATATAAATCATTCACTCTTGAGGTTTTGTGCCAATCCAAAGAAGTGGGTATTATTATTTTACATCATGAATCTGAGACAGAAAAGCATCTAATAGTCACTAGGTATTAAGTGGCAATACGGAGTAGAATCTTGGCATTTATTTAAAAACAAATATATCAAAGGCCAATTTATTTTTTCCTGCATGGAGGGAATGAGCAGGGAATTATTTATTTAGAGTCAAATAGTAAGCGAGCTCAAAGAAAAATTACTTAATTCCTTAAGAGTCAGATATAGGTCTTAGTCTTTCATTATGTTGGTCTCTGGAAATTTGAATCAAGCAAGTCAAAAGATTAGAATTTACCCCAAATTAGAAATTTCTCTGCTTCATTTCTTAGTTTTTGATGTCCTACATCTGTACCTTTCTCAAGTCACCCTGTGAGAAGGGCACTGGTATCCTTACTTTACAGAGAAGGGAACTAACACTCAGAGGGGCTGACACATTTCCTACATATCATTTGTAAGTAGGTTTTCTTACTCCAATGGGACTGGTACTTCTCTTATGTCATCTTATATAGTGTTATCATATGAGTCAATTAAAGAACTTTGAGGTAAGTGACCCCCAAAACAAGTTTCATACATGATCCCTTCTTCCCTTTATTTTCTGAGTTTAGATGCATGAATGTCTGCCTCATGTTTTCATAATTGCCTACAACTGCAAGGGAAAATGCAAAGTAGAGAATTTATGTAGAATACTGGTGTGCAAATTTATGTAGTTTTGACTTTCCCTTCTTCTGTTACAGAATAAGCTACTTGCCTTCCAGCAATATTACCACTAATTATACTAATAGGAGTGATCAAATTAAATTCCTAGATATTAGTGCTGGAAATTGACTATTCTTGTTGGCAATCACTAAAGAACTTATACCACATTTGGTACTAATTTGCTGGTGCCTCTCAAAAATAACCTCTAATGTCTAGTATAAATTAATTTTGTGAAATGTTTTTACATTTGGGGAATATGGATGAAATATTTAGGTCAATTATAAAGGAAATTTAAACTTATAATGCTTCAGATTTTCTTTTTATTCTGCAGTTATTTGAATTTATAAATAAATGTGACATTCGTGAGTAAGGGCTACTGGTATTTTTGCTCTTGTATGCAGTTTACTTTTAAAGTGGTTTAAAGTAGGGAGTATAAAAGGAATACATAAATATTAATTAAAGCAAAGTTTTAAATGATGAAACATAGCAGCACAGATTACATGATTGATAAGAATGACAGGATTTTGGCAGCTGGGATGTGGCTCAGCGGTAGAGCACGTGCCTCCCACGTTTGAGGCACTGGGTTCTGTTCTCAGCACCACATAAAAGTAAATTAAAAAAATAAAGATAAATAAAGATACTGCATCCATGTCTAACTACAAAATATTAAAAACAAACCAACAACAAAACTAATTGCAGAATTTTGTGTGCCCAGGTCTATAATATAACCACAGATTTAATGAGCATGTGTCTCCCAAATATATGCAAGAAAAAAAAACAAAATGTAAACAAATATTTGGAAAGTGTTGTATGAGACATACAAAATAAATGTGACAGGGAGACAGAGTAAAGAGATAAACATTCTTACTTGCAAGACTTTTGGTAGGAAAATTTGAATTGAGTCAAAGAATGGGTTGGATGACATGGGAAGAAAACTTAGTTCAACTGAAGGGAAGAATATAAATAAGGCAAAAGTGCAACAAAGTTCTTGGTAGAATAGGATCCTATTCTGGTTATAATTAGATGGAAATTTCTTCACAAATTCTTTTCAATTTCTACTACATTTAGGAAATGGAATTGCCATTTATAAACATAAGCTTTGCATGGAAATCATGACTGATCTCTTGAAAAATTTTTAGCCATAAAAAAAAAAAAACTTGAAGACAGAAAATACCAGAATTGCTTTCTCTGAATATGATATTTGGGGATATGGGGGAAGTTTATACTCTTTTATATTGATTATGAGCATTTTAGCATCTGACTCATTGAAGATGATAGTTTTAATGGATTTTTATAATTTGAGTAAGGTAAAGAAGAAAGTGAAGATTCCCATTAAATTAATTGAAAAGACAGATTCTAAGAAAAAAGAAAAGACAACAAACAAGAGACAGGGAAAATGAGCTATGTTTAAAAAATTTTAAGTAAAACCTCAAGTATTTAGTCAAAAGGCTAATGTAGTAATTGCCAGCAATTCACTAAAGTGTCATCTTTACTGGTTTATACTTAAAAACACTTCATTTGCCAAAAGTTAAAAATGTATTCTTATTTCTAAAATGTTGTGATTCAAATAATAAAGGGCTTTACCTTGGTCTTGCTGCATTTAGTTCAAATGAAGAATATTTAAAGTTTTCTACGTGATTTATCACTGTGTGACAGCCAATTTTTGAAGAGTATTGTACTGAAATAACTTTTTCTCCACCTTCAATTTAAAGATGGTCTCACCTACTACCAATAATTACAGGATAAAAAGTACTATATCTGACAATTTTAGCAAAAATTTTTACATGGGAGGTACTTAATTTCACACGATTTCTATAATGTGGCTACCACAGCATCGTGCAAATCAATATTAATAACTAAAGTAGACACTTTTGTGCACTTAAAATATACAAATCCTATGCTAAGCACATTAACTATATTATGTAAAGCTCAAAATAAAATCTAGACTCATACTTTTTCTAATTTCATTAACAAAGATGTTGGTGATTTACAGGGTACGTGCAGATTACCCAAGGTCATCACATAATAAGAAGATGCAAACTACTGATATTTTATTCTATCAAAATCTGTAACTCTAGGTGAGGTCTAGGAATTGTACTATGCTTATGCCATTTATGAATAACCCTAACTCTATGAATAACCTACCTATCTAAGCCTCAGACCTGATCAACAGTCAGAGTTATGCTACAAATTTTAATTCTTCTCTTGAAGTTTTAGAAATTATTCTCAAGATTGGGGGTGTAGTTCAGAGATGGGACACTTACCTTGCATGGGCAAAAGCCATGGGTTTGGTTCCCAGGACTGCAAAGGAAATAGATAAGTAAATAAATAGAATAAAAATAATCTTTTATTGACGTATAGTTTACATGTAGTGAAAGACACATATATTACTTAAAAATTTAAACAAGAAAAATGTATCCCACACCCCTATTAATATGCAGAATACTCCATCACCCCCCAAAATAGTCTTAGTACTTCAGACATTGCTTTACTACTCTTGACTCAAACTCATCACTCATTATTTTTATTTCTTTCTCCACAGATTAATTTGGCTTATTCTAGAACTTGGCTTAAATGTGTTCGAAAAATATGCATTATTTTCTGTTTCTCTGGCTTAGAAGCTTTTGCTTTTGATACAGGTTTTTGCTTACATCTGTAGATGGTTCCTTTTATTGCTGAATATGATTCCATTGTAAGACTAGTCACAATATTTTAATCCGTGTTCCTGCTGATAGACATTTTGGTTTTTTATTTTTTTGTTTCTTGGTTATTATGAATAAAGAAGCTGTGACTGTTTGGTGTAAGTTTTTTTATAGACATGTTTTTCATATCAGAAAGTAAAATTACTGGTTCCCAGCATAGGTATAATTTTAACTTCAATTATAAATTGTCAAATCAAATTTTGAAGCTATTTTATCATTTTATTCTCCCTGCAACAATGAAGATCATTCTGCATCTTTGCAAAGATTTGGTATGATCATCTCTTTTAAAATTTTAATAGTGCTGTGAACACCTACTCTTTCCTATAAGTGTAATATCAGAGGGTAACATTTCCTTCCATGACCTTGTTTTTATTCCCCCCTTTATCTTAGGATACCTCTAGATACTTTTAAATTAAGGTATGAAATTTGTAGCTTTTAAAAAAAATACTTTATAGGAGCCTTATCCATGTGGTGGGAAAGTGTCAGGGGAGGTGAAACAATCTAGTGTCTTACGATTAGGTCTTTACTAAGACTGAATTGGGTATTTCCCTTCCCTGGGGTTGAATGGGCTCTGGTAAATAGTTTTCTTTGAGAGCAGGCCTTTTGAAGGAGACCAGAGATCTCTTGGGCATATTATAGAATGATTACTTTTCCCTTCCTCTGCAAGTAGTGCAAAAGAATTTTTCTCCAGTTTTTACCCTAAAAACAGGCTGGACTCTTGGAGCTAAAATCTTCAAGACATCACTGCCTTTCCTCTCCAGATTGGATCTCTTTTGAGTTTTAAATCTCAAATTAGTTCATGCTATACCTTCAGCAATTTTTTAATGCTGGTTTACTTTTTTTTGGTACCAGGGGTTGAACCCAGGGGCACTTAACCACTCAGCCACATCCCCAGCCCTTTTTATTTTTTTGAGACAGTCAATGATGGTTTAAAACAGCATAGTGACTTCAGTTTGACTTCTGTTCCTGTAAACTGTGATTCTCTCTATTTGGCTCTCTTCAATTTGGGGGAGCCAGCAATTTGCTCTGTGACCTCAATTTGCTCTGTGACCTCAATTAGGAGTTACTAATTTTTAGTTTGCTAAGATTTTTCATGTCATGAATGATAGTAATGATGATCTACAGGTTTATTACATGCCAGAATGGAAACCAGAATATCACAGTTGGTGCTATTGTTAATACACTGTGAAGTATTATTACTTAAAATAATAAAATATATAATCAATGGCATTTATAGAATTGCTCTTCTGAAAATTGTAATACTTTTAAAAAATACTTCAAAGATGAGAATATGGTAGAAAAATATTTTCATTAGCATTGCTATTAGTATATATTATTCTATAGGTAGGTGATACATTATATAGATCTAAGTGTGGTATCATGATAGAGGGAGGCAATTATTATTTTAGGAGTAGTGAATTAATCACTTAAAGTTACTATACTATAGAGCAGCAAAGCAAAAACTGCACTAGACAATATTAAACAGGCAAGGATGATTTTATTTGAGGATACTGCAATAGGGGAGAAAGACTGATCTCAACTCTCCTGAAGGAAAGGGTTAGATTGTTTTTTAAGAGTTGATGTAGGGGACCTCATAGATCACTTGTGTTAGATAGCTGTCTTTACACAGAAAAAAAAAGTAAATTTTCTTTTATCTTCATGATAACAGATACTTTTGCAACTTGGAGTGTCTACTGCTTATGGAATTTAGGCTTCTCCCTTCCACAAGCCTGGGACAGGGGCAGTACCTTCCTGGGTGATTATATCTCAAAGAAACATTAATGGGACCACAAGAAAAGTATTCCTGGATTGTAAAACTAGTAGGAGGTTTTTAAAGATTTATAACTTGAAGTGACAGAGAAGAGATTTACAATTATATGTTTTCTCAACTAAATGCTCCAAGAAGAGTGAGCTCAGAGCCGCGAATCAGGAAAAAGACTATCAAATTTGAGTCAAGTGGAGGGAAATGTTAAAGTACATTTGTTCAATAGGCAAGGAAACCAAGACTTCTGGTTTTACAATAACTATTTCTTATCATTCAATACAGCTGCTTTTCAATGACTTGAGCCCTACATTCAAAGCCAGAATGATTATTCTTTATCAAGCTGGGGACTTAAAGTACAACTTTTATACTTAAAATATATTTTATTAGAAAAGACATTTGAAAAAAATCTAAGTATTGCAAAAATTTAAAGTGCAAATACTGTCGTAGCTGAATTCCATGTTTAATAAAATTTCAAATATTAATTTATTTAAATCATTAAAAGAGTAAACAGTTTTGCACTAATATAATTAAGGGGCATATTTAATTCTTTTTTGTTACAGCTTCTGACCTTAAATTTTATTAACCAAATCTTTATGAAAAAAACCCTCCTAACAAAAATGATAAGGCAGTTATGATGTATTAGCAAGGTACATGACTAATCAAAAATAACGGTTTAATAAGATGCTTAATTTCAAGGATTTAAAAAGGCACTGGGATAAAAATATTTTTAAAAAAATATTGTTCCAGTGACTAGAATTCCTGAGACAATTTTTGAAATATTCGAGGTCTATCTATGGCTGCAAAGATAAAGTCAAGTTGGCAGTGATGACGCACTGCAGGAAACACTTGTTGATGAGAGGCCAGGTAGGTTATTTTTTCATGGTTTTCATTATATCATCTTCAAATAAGGCTGAATTTCCTCTTATTTTACCTTTATTGAAAAGTTCCATTTCTTCTTGGCCTCTGCCTTCAATGTGATTTTTTCTTTGAACGTATTTCTAAGCACAGTACTATATTGCTGAGCACACACAAAATAGGCAAAGGTTTACACAAAAGCAGGTTTGTTGTAATCAGAGATAATTGCTATAGCAGCAACTGGTGCAAGGTGTAAATGGAAGGAATAAGCTGTAGAACTCACTGCGGGAGGCATTCAAATAAGGCACATCCACCAAGGCATTCAAATAAGGTACATCCACCACCTTCCCTTGAGGGAAGGAGAAGAAGAATAATGATGGCAATATTCTACCATTAAGAAGCAAATATAAAAGTATAGGGCACTGACAGTCACTGCAAAAAACAAGCAATTTGGTAGAGTGCTGTGTGTTCAGCAGAGGTTAGCTGGGAAAGAAAAGAAGACAGGGGAAATGTAGGGAATGTGAACCATGCTGAATGCTTCCAAGAGGAAAGACAAACAATGAATTTTCTTAATATAACTAATGTTAACAGAAGTTTGGAGTGTTCAATTGGAGACTGGAACAAGGGACATTTGGAAAAATATAAAGAGATGATTAGCAAATAGAAAAGTATCATAATAATCTGGGTAAAAATACTGAGGTTTTATATTCCCAAACTTACACTTATTTCAGATATTGAAATGTTGATTAAATATAGGTAATGATCCATTCAGGCCTCTTTACGAGAGACTAGTTGCCAGTAATTCAAGTGCACATCCTGTGTTAGATTCTAGGGGGTGGGAGTGGGGGGAAAAAACAGCATCTGATGTAGCTCTGGGTATCATGGTATACAAAATGGAATAGAAAGGGCTACTGTACAAAGCTGAGCTTGCCTGTCAAACACGAGGATCAACTAAAAGGGATAAATCATGTACAGCAGTGAAGAATTTTGAAAGAAGACTGTTCAAGAAAACCTCCATTTTTGAAATGTAACATTAAAATGTTACTATGATGACTTTCTTAATATCTTTGGTTTAATTCTAAATAGCGTTTCCCTTTGCTTCAAATAATTTAATTAATAGCATTGATTTTATATAAATATCTATTAGTTAATTACGCAAGATTCATATATATATATATGAATGAATGATTGTATATACTCCTAGGAAAGCATTGTTTTGTTTTAGATCTTAGGGAAAACGATTTGTCTATACTTAACAATTTACTTTCTTATTTAAACATGTATTTACCATTTTAGTTTATCTTAGGAAAGAGGTAAAAGACATCTATTTCAATTATTTTTGTAGCAATATTAAGATGTAAAGTCAAAATGAATGGTAAGATCCATAATATCAGAAAAAAAAGAATATAGAAATAAAAATTGGGCAGAAAACAAATAAAGGACATCTAGACATTTTTAAATGACTATTTCAAATTACTTGTAATCTATCATTTTAAGTTTATATTTAACTTATAATTAAATTCTCAATTTAGTTTATTATAAATTCCTTGTTAAATTTTAATTTATTTTTTAACTTTCTAAATTTGCAATTTACTTTTTCAGAGATTTTTACTTTCCAAACCTGATCTTTAAAATTAAATATCTTTCAAAAAGTAATGTATGTTAAAAAGTTCGATATTAAGTACCTAACATATAAATTAAAAAAAGATTTTACAGAAATTTTTCCAAATGCATATTCAATGGAATGTTCAAGAGATAAATGATGTTTTTATTTTGTTTTAAGAATGACTGTTTAATAAAACAAGACTTTGAATTGACATTTTAATTTAGTAATTTCACTTTATTGTAAATAAGCTCTCCTGAAGTTTATTTTTAGTGCATCATACCTGTGAAGAAAAGTCACTGAATTTTATCAGCTGGAGATGATATAAATAAATTTTTAAAAGATTTAAAAATTTACTCTTTAGTTTTCACTATACATAAATACGACCTAGAAGATTCATCTCCAGTTTCAAAAACTGTCAGGGCTATGTAACAAATAGTTTGGAAGTTAACAATTTCTACACTGCATCATTCATTTGAATATTTTGCCAAGGGGAGATACATGAAGATGTAAGATTATAATCATCTCTCCCCTTCTATAGCACTTCATTACTTTGCTTTTCTACTGTTTCTGCATCTAAAGGGTTTCATTTGAAGCTCCAATCCTGGTCTCTATTCTGTGTTAGTTTAGATCTAGGAAGAAAAAAAAATTAAGTGAAGAAACCCTCAGAAGGGTTATGATAGTTCCAAGGCCCCAGAAGAGCTCATTGCTTCTCATTGCCTAATGCCTATCTCTGAGATATTTATTCTTCTCCTCCAAACTTGGATTCAATGTGAAACACGAACGTAATGAAAGACATCTAGAAGCATGTTCACTTCAATATTTTGTCTGATAGAAGATGCCACCATGGCCATTTTCATTTTGGACATAAGACATAGTGAATAAACTCTGCAAGATTAATGAGTCCCAGATCTGCTGTACAACACTGTGCTTATAGTTAGTAAGATTGTGTTGTTCACTTAGAATTTGCTAAAAAGATTAGGTTGGATGTTAACTGCTTTTACTGCAATTAAAGAAAAATATACTTTTGGCTTAAAACAAGGAATGAGGCTCTCAATCTTACATTCGTATATAAAATAAAATTATCCTGAATTTGCTGTTAAATTTTGAGTTATAAAGCAGTACAAGTATTCTGTAGGTCTCTATTGCAAAGCTGTAATAATTGGCACTTAATAATGTATTACATTTCAAGACCTTTTGAATAGAAGCTAAACATCATGATGACAATAATATATAATAGCACTGTATACATTAGTATATTTATACACAAAATGTATATACACAGGTGAAGCTATGGAGATAGGGAAATTCATTTAATTATGGATTAAATATAAATTCTAAGGAGTTAAAATTTTTATTCCACCCCTAAACTTATAAGAGAGGCAATGACCAAATCTTTCTTGAAAAGAAAAAGCCAATACTGCAACAATATATCTCGGTTTAATCTAAATAGTTCTGCTTTAAATTATGTTCATCATTGTGAATCTGAAAAAGATTGCAAGACAAAAATTAATATATGAAAAAAAGCTTCAAAGATCAATGAGAGGGGAAAAAAAAGATGTCCTCAACCTTTTTTGTAGACCCAATATTTTAAAGCCTTGAGCCATCCCTTTCAATTGTAAATAAACACATCATGTCCAGGATAAAAAAAAAAAAAAAAAACTATGATGTTTTTAGTTCAAAAATAGTAGTATAAAAATACATTGTACTAATGCCATAATCATAGAAATATGCTTTGAAATATTAGCACAGATATACATTTTTGAAAAATAATTATAGTACCTAAGTTGATATATAAAATAATACAGCTAAGTTGCATCTGTTCATTAAGTTGAGTACATTGGGAAATTCAAACTTAATACCACGTAAAATATTTTATCTGATAAAGCATTATGTTTCTGTTATTATCTCTGTACACTACATAATTTATAATTTTATCTTTATATATATGGTCAATATGATCTGCTTAAAGCGTTGGTAGGTCTAATATTCTATAGAGCACCTATACCGTTTTGTGAAAAATCAATGCCACCAGCATTCAGGTCAAATTGGAGCATGGAGTTCACACTTTGATCAGCCTCTCTGTTCTAAACACATAATAACAATTGATAAAATATTAAAAAAGAAATCCTAAAAGGCACAGCTGGGCTCAAATAAAAGGTAAAAAAAAAAATCTGTGTACCAGGAATAGAATAAAAACACAGAATAATGAGCTGGGCTGAAGCTGCACGCTTACTGAGCTCTAGGTCTAAAAGAAGGCAGTGTTGGCCAGGAGTACAGCTCCTGCAGGGCAAATGGTACTAAAATAGTTTCAGGTAGAGTGGAGACCCTGTGCCAAGCTAACCACAGGAAGCCAGAAATGTGATCTGGACATATTCCACAAAATTGCACATGGAAAGAGAAATTTTAAAAAAAAATAAGGTGATATAAAACACAGGACACCACTCATTGCCTGAGTCTACAGATGGTGAGAAGCTTCAACACAAGGAAGTGTTGAAGAGGATAGAGAAGCCTCCCAACCAGGAGTTGGGTCAATCATAGACTTGCTTTATGAGTGTGGCTGTCATGCTTCTTACACAACCTCAGAGTAGAGAATTGGAAGTTTACAGAAGACTTGGTTCTTGGTTGTGAGCCTGGAGGGTTGAGTGGAAACAACTGAAATACTGCTAATAATTGAGGAAGCAACCCCAGAATGGAGCAAATTCCAACTTCCTCAAATTTCAATTTCCACTTAAGAACACAAAACATCTAAAATAGTTCAATGTAAAAATAGGTAAAATATTGTAAAGTGGAATGAAAATCTTTCCCTTCAAGTGAATTTTATACAAAGTTGTTATAAAGACTTATTGTGAGAATATTTGGAGAAATATGGTTGCATAACTTCCAGTTTTAAAAAGAATTACCTTCTAAAGTAAAACAAAAAAGGAAAACAGAAAAGGAAATATTAAATAAGAAATCTCAAAGAGGAAATACTGAAATGCAACATGAGAGAAAAAGTTTAGACTGGAAACATGAATAATGTTTGATATTAATGTTTGCACGATTCATAAAAATCAGCTGAGAGAAAAATGGCAATGCAAACACAAACACGAACAATAGTTTGGAAACCTGGGGATTGATTGAAAGACTCTGTTTTTAAATTATACTTGTTCTAGAAGAAACTAAAACAGGTAACAGTATAAAAGTATTAGTTAAGATAATGATAGCTAACATTATTTTCAGAATTGTAATGTTCTTATTTTGAAAGAGTAATCAGAATAATTGATAATATAAATAAAAGTAATCCAGTCCATTACCATAGTGGTAAAACAGCATAACATCAAGGAAAAAAGAAACAATAAAAATCTACATAATGAATATACTTGTGGAGGAACAGTTACTAAACTGATATTAGATGTCTTTGCTACTTCAGTCAATACTCGCAAATGATGCTACTGTATCTTTGGTTTACTGCTAAAACACTCATGACCACTCAGAAATTTATACTGAGCTAAACACTCATGTAGTACTGAGAAGAATATATATATATATATATATATATATATATATATATATATGGAGAGAGAGAGAGAGAGAAAGAGAGATACAAAATGAAGTAAGTTATTATTGAATATAGTGAATATTGGAATATTAATATATCTTAAGACCAAAAAACCCTTACTAAACTGACTCTATAATGACTACCTTTGGCAAAAAGAAGTAAATTGGGAAATATGAGAAAAATTAGAACATGAGATTAAAAATAATAGTAGATCCCAAAAATAATCAAAATGTAAACAAACCATATTGACAATGGTCTTTTATAATTTAACCATGTTCTTGCATCAAAAATAAAAGAAAACCTGAGACTTCATATGAAACATTAATGCAGGTGGGTGGCCCTAATGCAGATAGCACTCATGTTCAGTAGTTGCTTCAGTAAGGCCCTGGTCAGTATCAGGAGCTAAGTGGGAATACTAAATGTGTATAGACTCAGAGATATGTAAAAAGACTTAGAGATCTATAAAGTGTCTTGCGATATCAAATCAAGGAGCTCCTAGGAACTTATCTTCAGAAGATCCAAAATACCCAAAGATGATATTAAACACTAGGCACCTGCACTTCATTTTGAAGATGAGTTTCTGAGTAGTAAATCAATAGTGCTGATATTTAGCAGCATAAGAGAAAGACAGATGGCCATGGAGGTTGCTAACTGTCTAAGTAGGTAGAAAGCGGAAATTACTTCATAGCATAGCTTATTTCAACACATTTCACTATGTTTCATATATGCACTTTTTTTGATATAAAAGCCATTGTATAATAGGTACCTGTAAAGCATTTGAAATGTGGTTAATGTGAATGAGCACTGAATTTTAATTTTAATTTTATGATACACATGTGTCTAGTGGTGACTATAATATCATTGTTCATTAAGAAAATCTAGTAATATTTCACATGAAAAAATATCATTTTAATTTAATGAGTTGCAGCAACTATCATCAACCTGGATAAATTTCAAATAATGATGAAATAATGAAAGACATGACTGTATAATGTCATCTAAAATATAAATACCAGAAAACTACTTCCATTTAATATTTGGCAGTATAAAATATGTATTAAATATGCTTGAGAAAAACACTGCTGCTGGTGTTTAAAAAAAGGTAGGCTTGGAAAATATTGAACAGGAGGGCGTTTATACTATTTCTCTCCATCTTAATAAGACGATCAAAAATTATGGTTCAATGTTAAAATTTTTATAACTTTATGTAATGTACATGTGTGTGTTGAGTTTTATTATGAGTTCTTGCCTGTATATCTTTTCCTGCTAATTTGTATAAGCGTTGCCAAGTGTGTGTGGGAGAAAGGAAACCAGTTTCAGTGTTACCATTTGCTCACACAACTCTGGATTTTCTCTCTGAGGACATGTCAGGCAAGCACACTACCATTCAGGTACACCTCCTGCCCTTTGTATTTTGAGGCAGGGTCTCATTAAGTTTCCAAGGTTGACCTTGAACTTGCCATCTTCCTGCCTCAGCCTCCAGAGTAGCACTATTGTGTATCCTTATTGCCCCATTTTATTCCTTATATTATTAGATGTTTGTTGAATTTTGACACAGAGGACATTAGATACAGAGAAACTGAATAAAACTGATATTTAATATTAACTACTGGTGAATAAAGACTTTGTTTCACTTAAAGTCTGATGTACATTACTTGTTAAATAGTCACCTAAAATTCAGCATAATTATTGACTATAGAGTGATTATAGATTCGTGGTTCAAATTACTTTTCATTTTCTTCATTTTCACGTTGATTTCCACTGTGTCTTGTGATCTCCATAGGAAAGACTTGCTGATTAAATGAAGACTTTGGGTTGAGTGGAATAAATTGTAATACAAATAGGTTAGAATCCAAATTTGATAACTACTAAAATGAGGGAAAAAAATGTATATCTGAAAAAAAAAACTTGAGGTGCTTATGTGTGGTGAGGAAAAGTCTCAATAGTAGGCAGTAAAAGGAAAGAATTTAGTACTGATTACCCCTTGGAGGCGTTTTCTTTTTTTGACCTTCTGAAGAATTTTTAGTATATCAATACCAGAGGAGTAAAGGTAAGAAAGGAAAAGAATTATTAATAGCAATATTAAAACAAACTTCATTATAGCTTCATTTTTATTTCATAATGTTTTACATAGTTCTTGCTGAAAAAAATTTAACACCCTCAAAAACAGCAATTTATGTTTGCTCTGAGAAAAATGGCAGTAGTTCAAGATATCTCAAGATTTTTACTATTTTTTTTAAAAAATTTCATTTTCTCTAAACAAATATAAAAAATGTAATATACAGCAAATAAAAATATCATAGTTTGCTGAGAGCCACGGTGGAGTCTGTATGGCCCCTGGCATTTTGCCAACAGTTTTGGTTGACAGGCCAGGCATTAGTATCCCCCTCGCTGCTACTTTGGAGTTCTCCTGGAGATTCCCGGGGATTCCTCCGAGAGTTCCCATTGGTTAGGGAAGTGCAGGAGGAGGGATTTCCGGGAGAGAATTTTTCCGGCTGGGGGTTCCTAGAGGAGCCGCGTGGCATTGGAGAGAATTCCCTTGGAGCGTGTGTGAAGTGTTTTCTTGCAGTTCAAAAATAAAGTTTGTTCCTGCTTCAGTGGCTCGTGATTTGTGCCCAGCCAGACTGCAGCAATAGTTCTTTAAGCAATTAATATAGTTCATTTTCCTTTCATTGTTCTTACTCAATATTTTCTCAGAGAATTAGAAGCTGGATGTTTTTCCCTCAATAAGGTTTGCATGAGGACCATCATTCCAGAGGTTTAAGCCCCTTAGGATGAAGAATATTCCTTTCATTAAATGAATTTCACACAGAATTTTCAGGAACAAATATTTTTCCTTGGTAAGAAATATTTTTCTTTTATTTCAAACTCCCCAGAGTAAAGTGTTAACATGGGACTTCTTTTCCTCATTACTGATTTCAATCAAGAGAGATTTTTTATATGCACCCCCAGGGCTTTCCTCAACATGCTCTGCCCCTGAGAAGGCACTTATAGAGGTTAACCTCTTATTTACCTTCACAAGAAATAATGTCTCTTCTGCTTCTAAAACTGGCCTTGCCTATGGAGATTCTCCTGAGGCCCTGGGTTTTCTGTGGCTAAGCCGGACCATCAACCCATGAAGCGATATCAGAGCTGGTTCAGAGAGCAGGGATGGCAGTTCTCAAGGAAACTGCTCCTCCTCTCTGCTATTTTTTTTTTTAGTATGTAAAGATGATATGCTAACCCCTGTCTTTTATTTCTTATTTCATTTCTCTGTCAATTCAAATTTGGATGGAGAAAAGAGACTATTTAATGTGAATTATTTTTAAGATTACAATGTGAATAATGGTTAAATCAGAAAACTGAGTTATGTAGTCTTGGGTTTGAATTTATCTATGCCTTATGTCATCATTTTGGACAAATCAGTTTCTCTCAGCTGGATTTCTCACCTATGAATGCGAAGTAGTAAATATGTTATGAATTATAAGAATTTACCTAAGTATGTATATATACTAATAACAAATATTGTTGTATAAAATGTAACTATATAAAGTAACTATAAAACAATACACAATAGTTATGTGTATTGAAATTATAAGAAGTGAGCTTTTTTTACATGAATACATGATAAAACATTTAACACATTTAAGAGAAAAGTGATTGCATTTATATGATCTTAACATATGTAGAAACCTTAGTAAAAAAATTTATACATACAAGCTAAGAGTCCCATAGGATATCAATTATCAAGTAGTGAATGGAGTAATTTTCAGAATAGAAAAGAAAAAAGTGATGTTTTTTACTACTATAGTATCATCGTGTTTGCTGAATATGTTCCATGAATACTCTGTCACGATTCTCTTTTTATAAGAGAAATGATTCTTTTTTTTTATTCATTATATCATTTCATCACAGTATTACTCAATTTTAATTCTATCATTTCCCCTTTCTCCTTTTCAGGAAACAATTTTATAATGCAACTTTTTGTCTTAGTCGATTTTTGTTATCATATAGTATGACTATTAGCTATGAATACTGAGAAAATTGGTGAAATAAGTAACTTATGTGAATATTTATTCAAAATGAGGCGGAATTTCTATATATGATGACCCTGAGAAATTATTGTTTTTTTTCTTTTGTAAGGGAAGTGAGGGCTGGTGAAGGATACCCTTTACCAATCTCAGAAGTAAGTAAAAAAGATCAAAAGTATAGCTGCCAACTGTAGCAAGAAATAACAAATGGAACTAGGGGCAGTTTAGAAACATCAAAATATCAAGCCTATGTAAAAAATACAGTCCACAATGTTCCTCATGTAATGGATGATGTAAATTAAATAGTGATAAATAGTATATGAGTCACAATTAGTTCCTTGGAAATTTGTAGACATTAAAATTTCCTTAGGCAAATTACTATCTGCTGCTTGTCATCTATGTTCTTTGGATCCCAATGGTCATAAGTTTTAGGAATTCCGTTCATATAAGGAAAACTGATGCAATGATTAATAATTACCACCTCAAATATTCTCCATACTCTTTACCCAATGACCACTTTTTTTTTTTTACTTTAACCCTCCAAGTTTGGTTTCTACCATATCTCATTCCAGCGAAGCGCTATAACAAACAAAACCTAGCAACTCATGGTAAGAGATACGACAAACTTATAAATTAAAAAATGCATCAATTTTACAGTTAATTTGGGTGTTCACAGTTTCAGTGGTCTCAGTCCATGCTTTCCAAATCATGTAGGGTTTTCAGTTGCTTTTATGCATAATAACACATGAAATAAAGAAAAGAAACTTTCTTTGACAAATAGTGCTGAAAACATTGAATTCCCATACAGAATAAAATGAACATAGACTCTTACTTCATATTATACTTGAAAATAAATTCAAACTGGATCACAGATTTAAATGTAGAACTAAAATTGTAAAGATTATAGATGAGAACATACAAAACAATCTTTGTGATTTCAAATAGCAAATATTGGTTTGGGACACAAAAAGAACAAACTATAAAAATAATAAATGGAAGTTTATGAAAATTAAAAACTTGCTCTTTAAGAGGTACTACAAATTAAATTAAAATAAGGCATAGAATGGTGCAAAATATTCACAGTAAATATATCTGACAAGGAACTTGTGCCCATATTATATAAAGACTTCTTACAATTCAATAAGTAAGTGTGTTTTATAGTTATTGCATTATACATGTTTTAACATGTAATAAAGTACCCATTATTAGAAAAAATAAATCAAAGCAAGATTAAATGTTGTACAACACCTTACAGTCTAAAACATTTCAAGGAATAGAATACAAAATTCCCTAGGGAGCTGGAGGTGTAGCTCACTGGTACAGTGCTTATTTGCCTAGCATGCCAAGGCCATGAGGTCAATTTCCAGCACAAGCAACAACAACAACAACAAAATCTCATGATCAAGTGACAAGCAAATTGGGATTTTCAAAAATAATTGGATGTTGAATTAGATGATTAAGAAAGTTTATACCCAGAATGGCTTTCAAAGTTAAAAGATATATATCTCAAATACACTTTATGAATATAATGTATTTTAGTAAAACATGAAGTTTTCTAAGAAAAAAAATGAAAAAAAATGATTTAAAATTTGGCTATGTCATAGTCATATTTTATTAACCCAAAGCATAGCTTATTCTCTACTTTCTTGCATCAGAAATAAAGGGTTAAAATTGTTTATGTGTGTGGGTATACACATAAATCTCTTTATTCACATGCAGTAAGGAGGCATATATGTGTGACTATATATGTATACACACACGCACACACACACACATACATATTGTTTGAGTCACCTTTTTTGCTGCTGTGATTAAAAGCCTGGACAGGAACAATTTTACAGTTAATTTGGGTGTTCACAGTTTCAGTGGTCTCAGTCCATAGACAGCTGGCTCTATTTCTCAAGACTCGAGGTGAGACAGAACATCATGGTAAAAGAGTGTGGTAGAGAGAAGCAGCTTACATGATGATCAGGAAGCTCAGCACAAAATACCCACCCCAACAGCATGGCCCCAAAGGCCCATCTCTTCCAGCACACCTTGCTTGCCTTCAGTTATCACTCAGTAAATTCCCATTGGGGAATTAATTCACTGATTGGGTTAAGGCTCTCATAACCCAATCATTTTACCTCTAAGCCTTCTTGCACTGTGTCACATCTGAGCTTTTGAAGGACAGCACATATCTACATCATACAATGTACACACACATGCAAAAGAAAATGAGAAATTATATCTCTATGTCTCTCTGTCATATTCAGTGAGGACACACACACACACACACACACACACACTGCAGAGTAAAATTGAACCTATAAAAAGTGACTGGGGAAATTAACCTGTGAACTTTCCCTGTAATAGTCATTTTCAGTTATTTTATAAGAGTTAATTTGCTATCCCAAATTGTATCTGTTTTTATAAATATGAAGAGGAAATTTAATTTCAACAAATTCTCCTATTAGGGTAAACAACAGCTAACTATGATATGATGCTAATTCGATAAGATGGACTTCATATAATGAAATAGACTTTCAGATTATATTAGTGTACCAATGCTATGCTTCATGATCATTTTCAACAGCATTACAGTCAGTGGTTAATGGCATGCACATCCTGGAGAGAGAGCATATTTTATTTGATCAGGTAGGTTAAAAACTGACAAAATGATGTAGTTGTGAGACTTGATTGCTGAGTTCATTCTTGTTGCTTGCTGGTTACTTAAGGAGAAGCTTACTGATTTCTTTAAGGATACTAATTGGAAATGAATGAGCTCTCAGAGTTTATCAATTTAAGAAGTAACATAAATCATCCTAGTCCATGTACTCTTCTCATTGCCTGTGGGTGGTAGTGCAGAGGTGGAATTCAGCTGAGCCATTTCATAATCACAGTCAAACACATCACAGTGTGATGGTGTCTAATGTTTTAAAGTATTCTCTGGTTATTAAGAATAGAATCTGCATTGCATTCCTACTGCAATTTTATTATTATTATTATTATTATTATTATTATTATTATTATTTTATTTATTTTGATAGCCTTTATTCAACTAAAATAGAAGCAGGGATCCCACTGTTTAAAGTACATGATATGCTCAGGTTTAAAAGGCATAAGAGGCCAGTATTTTCAGCTACGTTTAAGCAGGATTCCTGAAGGAACAGTAGCCCTCATGTAACCCAAGAGTTCCTTGAAGCAGTTGAAAATGTGTATTTCTAAAAGTACACAACTTTCATGCCAATTATATATTTAACCATCATGATTTTTTTAAATGTGGCTTATCTACACTTGGTCGAAATTTTAAAAATTTACTTTTCTTTTGTACGTGAATTTACTTTCTGATGTATGTGATGTATGTGTACAGTTCTTTGAAGAAGGTTCACAATGTTTAAAAAAGAATGTAAGTAGCTAGCCTGATAAATGAAAGAAAAAAAAAAGAAAATTTTTCGATTTTTTTTTCATTTTTTCTTATATTTTTTAACTGGACTTTGGTTTTTACATGTGTCCTCGAATCTGTATGTAGAAGATTATGTGCATTTTTCTAAAATATTTTCTATAGCTTTTGTAAAATTATTAGATGAAATTTTGATTTCCAAATATAAAGAAAGGCTTTGAAGTCACCCTACCTTTTCACAGTTTAATGAATCAATTTTGATGTTAAGATATCTGTAAATGAAGATCTTGTCTGTTCACTGGCTACATATCTAGAGGCTTTGAATGATAATAATGTCAACAATCTGTCAGTCACTTATTTTTTTTCTATTTCACCTTCCTTTTATGTTCAATTCAAATTTCATTTCAAACACTGTACCATTTGGCTTCTTTGATGAACTTCCATCTTTGTTGACCAATTTCTTTCTTGAGTACCAAGTTTTGTAGAATGTCATGAGTTTAACACTGAGAGGCAAGAAGGCAATACAACTACTGCATTTACTCCCTGTACTCTCTGTGATGTGATTGGCCAATAACCATGATATATCTCTATTATTCACCTAGTACCTTGTAGACTGATGGAAAGCAAAGAAATTTGTACTTTATGTAATTATAATTAATATACTATGATAACTGAAATTTGAATCAAATTTCATGTGAATGACATTATTTAACTATGGTAACAAATCCATTCATATCAGAAACATGTAAGTTAGAACTGCTTGTATTAAATGTCCTGTGAAGATATTTTTTTGAAAATGAAGAAAAAATACTTTTTCATATAAACATTAGCAGGCAAGATTTGTAACTGCCTAATTAGAATATTTGAAAATATAGAAGGATTTCTTTGCACTTAAGTGGAAGAAAATATACATTTATAGAAAAAAAATCACATTAAAAGGGACATATTCCTGGGTGATTTAGTGTAAAATAATATGTAATTTTTGATTCTTTTAATTTATGTTAAAGTCTGTTGACAGTTTAACTTATATTGTTCTGAGTTTTATAAGAGATGGATTTAAAATATTTGAAAAGAGTATAACTAGAGACTGTGTTACTTTAAAGGAAATTGATATGCAAGATTTGTATATTTTACATGAAGAATGAATTAACTTACATTAATTCTGATAAGAAAAAATATAATTTTCACATTATCAGTTAAAAATACACAGATATAGTTAAAAACACCAATAAAGGAATTAGAACAGAACATATTTTTTTTAAATTCATTTATAAGAAAGAAAGCAGGAAATAAAGAACATAAAAATGACAATTAGATGGTTCTGTAAATCAAATATCATCAGTACTTCCACTAAATATAATCTATAGTATTAAATATGGATAACTTTTTTCTTATTTAATAGTTCTATTAAAAATAGATATCTTCAGATAAAATAAAACATGTATTCCTGACTGTATGTTATCTAAGAGAGATTAGTTTGAGATGTCAAAATAGAAATAGATTGAAAAAAAGTTGAAAAAATATACCTTTCAAAATGTAAATATATGAAGGTTTTTTTTAAAAAAAAATTAATCCTAATATGGACCTTCAAATAATATTGGCACAAATAAAGGAGGATAATATAAAATAAATAAAAGTCAACTCATAAGGAAAGTTTCAAAATCATAGAAAAGAAAATGAATGAAATATGTGGAGTCCATAAACATATATGTTTTTTAACATGTATTACATTTGTTACCCTAATTATGTTACTTTAGCTCTTAAAGCTCATGCCCTGGTTGTTTTAAGAAGTATAAGATATATTTGTAAACATAAAGCTCAAATGAGATAGTATTTGCTATGTGTTAAGGGCAAGTTTATAGGGCAGTTAATAACATTTCTGTAAAAGTGAATGCTAATATGTATTTAAATTTTTAATTGTCCAACATACAAAGAAGATAAATCCATTCTAAAACTATGGCATTCTAAATATGAAAGCTACTTTCTTGAATGTTGCCATATTTTCTTTTTGATTGCAAAATCTTCCATTTTTTATCTTTTTATCCTTTTTTCTCTTTTTATTAAATCTTTACAGTTATACATAATTGTGTGACTTATTTTGGCATATTCATAAATATATATAACATAATATTCTCCATTTCAGTCCTCAGTACTATCCCCGCAATCACTGCCAGATCCCCTTCTTCTGCTCTATTTGGTTCTTCCATCTATTAATTTAGGTTTTAAATTGTTGCTTTATAGTTATAACTAAAAGTGAAATTCACTGTTATATATTCATGCACATAATGTAGTTTGGTCAATTTTCCTCCCACTTTCTTCCTCTTTCCTTTCTTCCTACTTCCTGCTCTATTCCTTTCCTGGAAGGGATCCCCCGGGAGAATTAGTGTTCTTCCTTCTATTTTCATGAGATTCTACCACCCCCCATCTTTTAAATTCCTTATTTCTTGCTAGCTTCCACATATAAGAGAAAATATTTGTCCCTTGACCCTCTGCATCTGACTTCTTTCACTTGGCATGACTCTTTTAATGCAATACTTTACAATTTGGATTCTGAACCTGATATTCTATAGAAATTTATCTCTCAATGGTTACATCATCTCCTAGACAAAAAAGATTGCATTTCTAGACCTCATGTTCTTTCATGTTCTTTGGTGGTTGTTCACCACTATAGAAACTGAACCGCCTTTCCTGGTTTGAAATGCTCTCCTCCTTCTGGCTCCACATGATACTTCTTTTTAAAAGGCTTTTGAGTCTTTGATTTACTTTCCTTTTTCTTCTCCCACCTTGAGAGGGTATCTCTGTAGTATCTGACCATTTTGTTAATGTGAACTCTTCTTTCAAAATGTACACTTGGGAATTTATTAATTTTTCATTATCAAAGTGATCACTTCACTTGTTGGTGACTACAAGCTACATCTTTAGTCCCCCAAATGTAAGTGTATTCATTCATCTTAAGTTTAAAATTATGTGCACTATGGTTCCCTCTGCAAGACTCTGTCCTTATTCTTCATTTATGTTCAACAATTTGAATGTCAGGTTAATTTTCTTTTATAAGTGGTTTGGATTTGTCAGCATTGGCTAACTCTATAACGTGTCTGTATTATGACAATAATTCCTTTATGGACTCTAATTCATTCTCCCTCTCTTCCTTCTGATTCATCCTAAAACCAGAAACATTAGTCTTCTTTAAATGATATTGATCTCATAGTACTAGCCTCACTTCAGTGGCTGCATAGTGAAATTTATCCAAATTACTTGTCTGATTTTCTGCATTTTTAGTTTCAAGTTTTATTTCTAGCTACCAAGTTTTATTTGCATTTTCCTTCAAGTATAAATATGTACTATCTTTCTTGGTAGGTCACAGTCTAGTTTTCTCTCCTTGTGAACCACCCCTTTCCAAAAGCCTTCATCATGCTCTTACCAAGTTTCTTGCCCCATACTACAAAATTCTTACTCTCTGAACTTGAGTTCAGGAAACCCTCTTGTTAGGCTTCCCCTTCCTTTTCTTAAACCTACCCAGTGTACCACATAATGAAGTATTGTTACTCAGATCCTTTTATCAAAACTTACTCTTCTATGCTCAGCAAGGATTCTACAAGCCATATTTTGGATTTGCTAGTTGTCTTTCCACTGTTTTCTGCCACTAGGGGCAGTAGAGAGAACTCAAGTTAGAGAGAACTCAAGGGTCAGTGCACTGTGACCTGCACATTAATAACTCACTTTAGTAATGTCAGTTGATTTTAGCATCTGTTTTTTTTTCTAGAACTCCAGAACCAACCTCTCTATGATCCCTTGTGGACACTAGAACCATCTTTTTGGCATCCCTTCTTCAAATCTGCATCCCATATCCATGATGCCCTTTCCTTTGAATTCCTGGGGCATTGGTAGCAGGTCTTCTGTACCTACCTGCTCCTTGGAAATCAGAATTCCAGATCCACAAAGTCCTCCTTTTGTGCTTTTGAATAATAATTTTAGCCTTTTCCTTTTGTTTTCTTAGCCTGAGGGGTTAATTGCTACCATGATGATATTTTAATATTCCCTTTTGTGCCACAAGAGTTCTTAAGTAATGTCAACAATCTTTTTATTAAACATACCTATTGCTGGGTGTGGTGGCACACGCCTGTAATCTCAGAGGCTGAAACAGAAGAGTTTGGATAAATTTCACTATGCAGCCACTGAAGTGAGGCTAGTACTATGAGATCAATATCATTTAAAGGAGACTAATGTTTCTGGTTTTAGGATGAATCAGAAGGAAGAGAGGGAGAATGAATTAGAGTCCATAACGGAATTGTTGTCATAATACAGACACGTTATAGAGTTAGCCAGAAGAGTCACGAGTTCAAAGCCAACCTCAGCAAAGGTGAGGCAATAAGCAACTCAGTGAGAGCCTGGCTTTACATAAAATACAAAACAGGGCTCTGGTTGTTGCTCAGTGATCAAGTGATCCTGAGTTCAATTCCCAGTATCCACACCCCCACCCCACCCCCAACCCCCGGTAAAAACAAATATACTTGCTAAGCCAGGGGCTGTAGCATATACCATAATCCCATCAATTTGGTAGGCTGAGGCAGAGGATCACAAGTTGGAGGCCAGCCTCAGCAACTTAGTGAGTAAGGGTTGGATAGTTCAGTAGTAGTAAAGCACCCCTGAATTCAATCTCCAACACCAAAAAAAAAAAAAAAAAATCTGTCATCTGTCCTCTGGATGTCTCCTCTAATCCATCTTTCCATCCTATGTGCTCTTTTATACCATCTGTCAGTTTAAGGTTACTTTTTAAAAGTATTTTTTTCTTCTAAAAGTAGACAGAGTTTCTTGAAGACAAGCTACTGAGCTTTCCTTTTGGCAATCTCAGAACCAAGCACATAACCTGATCAATGATATTTATTTTCTAAACAAACAAAACAATGAATGGCAGAGTTGAAATTCCCCACTTGCCTGTTTCCATCATATGATGAAGCATTTCGAAAGCCTGGCTTTGTAAACTAAATGTCAGAGCAGAACAGAAGGCTGGGGAGAGCACCTAATGCTTACCACTTGCTCAGGTTTTTGTCACTGACTAGAGGAGGACAGAAAAATCACTTTCTCTCCTCTCTGCAGAACATCTACTGCATGAAACCTTCTGAGAAGGAGATCTCACATCAAGATTTCTTTTGAGAGTCTCCAATGTTTCTAAACTCTTGTCATTTAAAACTATGGGGATGAAGTGTTACATTGCTACTTAAACAATAGAAATTATACCCAAATCGTATTCTTTAATAAGAATTAATGATATAATGAAAAAAAATTTCTACTATACATCATTGTAATCAATATCTTCCATAATTATTGTTTTTATGTATTGTGGTTCATTATTGAATATAACACTCCATGGATTTAGTTGTTTTGTCTGAGAATATTGATTCCATATTTATTTTAAGCACAAACTGACTTATTTTAAAATTCTATTTTTGAGAAGAAATTATGAACTATTATTTTCACATTGGTCTAAAATTTACTTGAAATGGTCCTTGCATTATAATAAAGTAAAAAAAATACAGTTTTAGATCTTTGTACCAAATAGCTTGCCTAAATAAAAGAATGTGTGCCATTTTCACTGAGCAAATCTTATAAATAGTGTAAGGAAATAGTGGACAATCTCGATAGGAAAACTAAAGCATGATTTTCAAATGCTATTTAAAATATATAATTGTGCAAATAGATTCAGTTCAACACTTTTCTAAACATTTTAACTCAAAGAGGACTCCAAGGGACACTCGTAATGCAATGATTTTTTTGAACTGTATCACTATTGTTTCTTCTCTTGGCTCCCTTTCCTGAATCTGGCCCCTCCTGTCTTCCTCTATTTCATAATCACTGTGACAAATAACCAGTCTGAAAATCACTCTGGCGAATAACCAGTCTGAAAGTATTCGTCAGTCTCTTGTTTAATTTGAATACCACACAGAGAAAGAAGGCGCCTTTTAGTATGTAGAAAATGCATTTTGTTTTCACACATTCAATTCTAAAAAGCATTAAGCTTTTCTCAAATAATATGAAAAATTGAGAGTCTACTCTCTTCACTCCACAATGAAATGACTAATCTTTTTCCCTTCACAGGAGACGACAGTTTATGCAACTCATCCTCTGTTTTTTTTATGGGTATGACACCACCCTTCTAGGAGGAAGGTCTCAATCAATGTTATGGGCCCTAAGAGTTCAGATTTCTTTCCTCAGAAAGCAATTGACTTCAGTTGTATATAATCTATACTCTCTTTGCTACTGCTGTGATTTCATTCTTCTGACAACCAGATTTCACACAGTAGGATTCAGCAAGGTCAACAATTAAACACCTTGAGCTCATCCAATAGTTCCCAGGATCGTGACTTGACTAAATGATAAGACATAAAACACACATTAAAAGTCTAGAGAGGTGGAGAGTATAAAAAGGAAAGACACAAATTACAAAATCTGTACGAATCAATGGGACTGTTTTAAAAAATCAGTATTAGGCAGCATGGTGGCTAGGAAAATAACATTTTTCCCCAGGGGTTGGTAAGTGTAGCATAATGAGTACAACCTTTATAGCCAGCAATTAGTCTGCCATGCAAGGCCATCAGCAGAAAATGGAATTACCAAGATCCATCCTGATCAAGAAACCATATATGCTCTTAATGAGCAACCTGTATCTTTTCTTTCTTATTACCTTTACAAATTCAAGGGCAACACAGGTTGAATATTGTGAAGTAGGGAAAAAAATATTGCCTGTTCTTAAATGAAAAGAGAAAAGTCAGTTGATTGTGGATATTCCCACTTGTTATAATAGCTGTTTAAACTCTTCCTGTTTTTTCCTTATCTGTTTAATTGATGAGACAATGTTTTGAAAATTTAAAAGTAAAATATATTTGTGAATCTCAGAATTAGGTGTTTGTGATATAATTATTTGACATTCAGGTTTAAGCCAAATCTTTCTCCTTGGTGATGAGGATAACACAAAACACTATTGGAAGAGGAAGAAACATACTTCCCACTATGTACTGTTTTTTCTTCTATATTTCCTTTATATTGTAGAAAGAGTGTTGTCATTCTTCTCCAACAGAAATGTGCTACAGAGGGATGCAAATTCATTCAAGCTATAACATCAGTAGTCGCTAATTCATGATAACACCATAAACTTTTCTTTTTCTATGTCATCCATGCATTATTCCATTTTTCTAAAATGTATATCCTTGCTTTAAATAGCTGGAAAAAAAAAAAAAAACCTAACTTATCCCTTATCCTTTGTGTCTCAGCTCAAAAGTTCTACTTAATCTGTTCAAATCGTCATGTGGTACCTGACCTTGGATTAAGTACAGAGAGGTACTGAGGCTGGGGAGCAGAAAGGCAGTCAATATAGGTAATAAACACTTGGGTTCAATCAGGAAGGTGGGGCTGGTTGGAAAGAAAATTAAATGCTATCCTTTTCCCCTTTCAAAGCCCTTCCCCCAGATCCAGCTCCAACCTGTTGCTAGGGTAACCTGCCCCAGAAATTGTTCCTCCCTGTGGGGAGTGATGACAGTTGTTAATTGATACCTCCTGACTGTTAGCTCACTGAAAGAACCATTTGGTTCTTCCCCCTTGCCCATTTGCTTCAGCCTTTTGGTTCATTCCCAGCTCCCTTACTGGTCTCCTAAGCAGGATGGGGCCAGATAAGGGGGAAGAGGTCAGGAGAAAAAAGAGAATCTAAAATTTACCCATTTTGGGGGTAGCAGCTATGGACCCCTTCTTCTTCCGGGAGAAGTCTATGTGTCTCCATGGGCTGTTATGCTCGAATTCGGGACCCCCAAAAGACCACCAGAGATCAAGATGGATGAAAGCAGCAAAGAGGTGTTTATTGCGAGCTAGCTCAGTCCTCCGCGTGCACACAGTGACTGGTGATTCTGAGAGGTCCCAAGCCCAGGGTTTGCAGCATTTTATACACTCTTTGGGGAAGGCAGGGGCTTCACATACCTCATAGCATCTCTTAGCAAATCATCACACACCACGGGAAAATCATAAAACAACTCTAAAATATGATTAGCAAAGTCACTGGCGGGAACAAGTTGGGTAGGGGTGATTGGCTAGTAAAAGAGGGGGATTCATTTGAACTGATTGGTTTAGGCCACGAGGGGAGTACGTGCTGAACTACTGTAAGGGTCCCGTGAAACGTCGGAGAAAGAGGCCACCAAGTGACCACTCATGCAATTGGCAGAAGGGGGATTTATTGAACCAGCATGCTGGGTCTCCGTGCCCACTCAAGAAGGGAAAGCAGCTCAGAGCCCCGAGCAGGGGCTGAGCACTGCTTAAGTACACTTTTTGGGGAGGGCGGAGGGCTTTGTATACATCAGAACAAATCATCATTAGGCACGGGAAAATTGAACAACAACTCCTAAACATGATTGGTTCATTCATTGGCGGGAACAGGTCAGGCTGGAGTGATAGGTCATTCCTAAGGAGGGGGTTATATTTAAACTGATTGGTCCAGGCCCCGCAATGCCTATGTGTGACCACACAGAGCCCTTATTAAACAATTCAAATAGTCAGGGGAAATATTTACTGGGCAGTTCCAAGCATTGTCTTAACAGCTACAGAAATTTCAGGTTTTGCAGGTAGCATAGAAACCTAACAATACCTAATCCTTTACATTTTAACTCAGACCTTGCAGCTTAGAAACTTTACAACACCCGGTCTTTTACCCTTTAACTTTTACGCTTTAACTTCAATTTCTTTTACCCTTACATTCCCCACTCCTTTTTCTGACTACTTTTAATCTTAAAAGTAATGCATCACAATTATTGAAGGGTTTCACATTTCATGAGTTGTTTGCGTTCCCTGGAATCATTTTCAGCATGGCCTCCATTTTAGATTCCACTCGATATTAGACCCCGATTTATCTAACTACACTGACTACCTAACTTAAAATCTGGCTTCAATTCCCCCTCTAATTTGGGAACTCCTTACTGCTGTAAGGAAGGGGGGGTGAAGAGAATCTTTCCGGCTTCTTCAGGCTGAAAAGGGACGGTGTGGGGCAAGCAGTTTGGAGTCCCCCTTTAAAAATATCGGGTCTATCGAGTGGTCCATGATAAAAGTCCAATTGAGAAGTATTAGGCTGGAGGGCCATTCTAGTGATAGGTGGTCTATAAGAGAAACAAGAATTCATTAATTTACTGGAACCATATTGATGCAGCAATAAATGTCACAGCACAGGAATATGCCAATGAGTATAATGGCCAAGACAGAGACTAACAATGTTTTTCACCAGGAAGTACCAAGAACCAGGAGCTAAGATATTGTTTCCATGACAGAGTTGCTGAGGACATGGCTTCTATCTGAGCATGTAAATCTTTAAGGACCTTTGTCACCTTGCCAGAAATGTCGGGGATGTAAACACAACAACTAACATTTAGGTTTACAGATGTCCTTTTCCTTTAAGATATAGTCTAATAGAGAAACCTTTAATTTTGCTACTTAGGGCTGGATAACCATACTAGCAAACACCAAGCCTACCTGTGTAGGTTAGGAATATCTGTGGGCCTTAAACTAAAAACTACTCTGGCAGTTCCTTTTAATAGTTATCAGACATTCCTGTCTGAGAATCTCTTTTGTAGCCTCCAGTTTACTTATTTTTGGAAGTTACATTTAATTATTATTATCATTTAAAATGTCTAGGAACAGCTGTGCTTTGGCTTTAACTATCTTTGCTAAGTGTTTAAGATGAAGCAAGTCAAACTGACTTTTGTTCTTATCTATTGTCAACAGTCAGCTGAGTTTCCCTGGGAGTCCTCGGGGAACTTCATTGCAGCTTCTCAGTTCTGCTAGTGTCATTTACCTTAGGATGGGTCCAGGCCTTGCTTGACCATGTGGCTTCCCTCGGAAGCATCAGGGATGTCTCCCCTTTCTGATGACCCTCCTCTTTACAGTAAATGCACCGATCGGCTTTCTGCCCTCCACTTGTCTCATTAATCTCTCTGCTCAGGAGGTTATGTGGCCTAGAGTTGCAGAGCCCTTTGGAGAAGTCCCCTATTCCCTGATTCAGACTGACTCAGAGGGCAAGAGCCAATTTTTTAATTTTAAAACTTAATCTTAAACATCCAGCAAATAAGTTAACAGCCTTCTATTAAGAGCACTGGGCTTTAATGTCTATCTCTCTATCCTGTAGGTGATAACTCCTTATCTTAAGTTGACCCAGGTTGTGAGTTCTTAAAGCAGTACCTCTTTAAAACATTAACAGGCAATCCTTAAACCATCTATAAGCAAACTACAAAACAAAACTAACTAGGGTAAAAACATATTTAGCTTACATAATAGCTACCTTGAATTCTGGCAGGGTTATACATCATAATTCCCTATTTGAGATCCTAGTAATCTTGGCAAAAACCTACTTTTGGACACAACTTTAACTGTACTGAAATCTGGCTTACTTCTTTCATAGCCACTTTCACATGTAGTGAGATGGGACAGAGCCTTATCTCAAGTAAGGCAGGGCTCTTTATAAATCTCAAGTATTATAGTTCTGAAGCTGATCATTTTACAAAGTTTACATAAATTGTTGTTCAAGTTTACATGAACATTAGCTAACACAACATAATATCACACCTAAAACATGAATTAAAGGCTGAAAGCTTTTAACCTTTTGTAGAAAAGTAGCAAAGTACTTTGGTGTTTTACAATAAAACCTTCACACAGATTAGGCTCTCATTAACTTAAAAATACATAAATTGTATCTCAGAGTAGAAAGTAACATGGAACCGTACATATCTTATTGATAACAAGTCCAATTGTAGAACACAAATGATATAAACAAATCTTCAACATGGTTTTTTTAAGCCTAAAATTACCAACTTTAAAACACCAGCTTGATACAATGTTCTTTTGAAGCTTCTACCTTACAGACTTGTATACCTGGAAGATATGAACACATTAACAGCACCATAATTACATTGATGTTTTTATATTAACCGAGGTTAGCTTTTAAAGTAACAACATTACAATATTGAAAAATAACAGCTGTTGTTTAACAATAATTGTATAATCTTTAATTTCTTTAAGATTACTTGCTCAAAAACTTACACACATAACCAACTTACACAGACCTTTTTTATCACTTACTTAAACCTTCTTAATTACTTAATCACATAGACTCTCTTATCCAGAAACACATTTTCCCTCTATTAAATCCATATCTAAAACTTTCTAGTTTTTTTCCCCCATCTGTTAACCTCCTTTTGTTCACACTTTAAAACAATATCTGTAAATTTCTGAATTTAAGCAGATTATTTTATAGACATCAACATTTTATCTGTTTACCCAATTTAAATTGAACCATTTGAATCACGTGAATCAAAGATATTTGGATCCATTTTTAAAATTTTTTTTATGAGCGCTCCTCATCTGTCAATTGTCATATCACTGCAGGATATATGGACATACACACATACAGACATACCGATATACAACACATAACAAGTGTAACACCCTAGTAGCTTTTTCAGGTGAAATCTCCATTGCAATGTTTAAAAACTCCACAGTTGATCAGAAATAGAACTGATCAGGAAACATTAACCTGTCTGTGGGATTAAAATCATGAGCTCAAAAAAAAAAAAAAATACAGAATCTAAGAAAAAGCAAGAGTCCTAAAAAAGATGACTGGCCAGTAATTAGTAAATACCATATAATTTACTTTTTGGTTGGGGTCTAGTTTGAGTTCAGGTAAAAAGACACTTTAACTCTTTTTTTTTTTTTCCTTGGGCCTGAAATCTGTCTCCTGCTGAGTGCCCCAAGCTTCTTCTATTTGCATATCAGCTTAAGTCCTGGCTGAGGTCTGGAAGGAACTGGGAAAACTGGAATTCTGAGCAGAAACCTCATGCCTAAGGCATTTTAGCTATAAGTCATAATTTTCAGGTTTAAGATGCAATTCTCAAAATTTTATATCTTTATATCTCTTTATATTAGAAACACTTGCCCACACAAAACTGAAAATAGGATCTTTTTCTGATAATATAAAGGCCACCATCAGAGGAAATTTCCTCAGGATCATTAAGCTGCTTCCTTTGTTCTGAAGTTCCTAAAGTAGTATTAAGTTTTATCATGTATATCCAAAATTAAGCCTTAAAAATTTCCGAGACTGTTGCTAATTAATGTCATTTCAATAAGCCAGACCAACGTTTTAATTTAGCACCCTTTTTTTTTCTCCTGAATCTTACACACTGAGGGGAACAGATATCATATCATAATTTATTATCTTTGCCCAAGTTAATACACTGGAATACCTAGTGAAATTTTCTCAGGCTACCCAGTTCAAAATTGAAACTTTCTATTTTTTTTTTTACCCTAAGTATTTAAGTTTTCTAGCATGAACTATCTGAAATCAAACTAAACAATTGCTTAAACCCAACTTTTAACTGCAAGATAGTGCAATGCTTTAGAAACCCATTCAGATACCAGATTGTTACAATAAAAAAAAATTATCTTTTAGATACACATTTAGCCAAGATCATCCCCAAGAAACAATTTATAACATCAATACATTACTGCATTTATTGTCTCATTAGTTAAGCAAACAGAGGTGGGGTAATCCCTAAAGTGCAGGTAAGGAAGGAGGAGACTCCCCAAAGCAAAATGGCTTTGGCAGCTGCTGGGAGCCCCTTAGTTCCACCTTTTACTTATAGGATTAGTTCCTCTGGCTTGGTCTGACCCCAGGCACTAGGCATTTCTCACATCTCCTAACTTTTCAGTAGTCAGCTTCCCAAAGTTCATCTTCTGCTTGCAGTTGTTTCGAGTTTGAGAAAAGTTTAAGCGAGATATCAAAGTTTTTAGACCCCAGGCATTTCCCTCTGCAGTGGGCGTGCTCAAGCCAACTATGGGAAAAAAAGAAAACACTGCTTCCCTAATCTCGCTCAACAAAGGGGGGTAAAGTTTATCAAAGTTCTTTAAAACACAGCTAAGAGAGGTGTAAAAGGTGAGAACAGAAAAGCTGGCAGTTCTATTGAGTTTTGGTCCCTCACAGGAGAAGCATTAGGTTAAAATTTAGCTAAAGTTACTTCCACACATCTAAGGCCATTTGGAATTTGGGACTCTGCATCGGTCCAAAGTAAAACAATGCCATCACACTTAACAGAGACACAGACAAAATGACACACAAAGATCATCATGCAGCTCCCGTTCGTTCACAACCCCAAGATCTACAATCTTGTGACTCAAGGAGAATGGAGGGAAAAGGGGGAGGAGCAGAAGGATTGAGTGATAGGATCTTGGGGGAAGGGGTCGGAGTGGAGGCAGGGACCAAGAAAGGCTTCAGGGACAGAGGCATGGAATGGCTTTGTCCCATACTGGGAGTTACTCAGGCAGAGACAGGGACAATACAAACGTGACACAGAGACAAGGACAAACAGTAAACGGTTAACACAAGTTTAGAGGCAAAGATTAAAGACAGACTGTGAATCCAATCTGAGAAGAATTGCCGGCGAAACCAAACGGGTTGGCAGCAGAGTACAAACGAGGGCACTCTTGTCCCTCTACCAACTGGGGGCACTTTTGCCCCGCCCAATCCTCTAAGGCGTCCCTTAAGAGGAGTGGCCTGTGGATTAGGACACGTCTGTCACCACTGCCAGGGAGAATTTACACTCTCGGCTGACGGCCACGCTGCCAACCCAACCAAACTAATCCAAGCCAAAGACGCTTTAACTTCAATTTCTTTTACCCTTAGACTACAAGGTTTCCCAACAGGTTATCAACCACCATAAACTACTGGGAGGGTCATATGGCATCCCAGGTATTTTCCCCATCTCATGCTAATTGGTGGCTGCTAGGGGGTTGCCATGGTTCCCCACCTAGCCAGACTGAGTCAGGGACACCAGGCCCAGCAGATCTCTCCTGTTATTTGTAGATAAGCAACTCAGCAGGGTGTGTATGTGCCTAGGAGTGTTCTGTGGCTCTTTCCAAGGACAAGGGTCACGCCCCCTTCCTTGGATAGGCTTTGCTCTGAGATAGAGGCTGGTTTTTCAGGGCAAAGGTGCAACTTATGCAGTGGAGGGGGAGAAATAAATAATGTCCACGTGCTTCTTCCCTTTTCAATGCTGTATTCACTCAAATCACTCAATATAATTCCACTCTATAGGTTTTTAGTCAAGAAAATTACAATCCTTAATGCTGGATACTGCAGTAGACATAATCAATTCACAGCAAACAATTCTAAGTTAATTCTAAGCACTGCAAACACACTTAATCATGGCAGACTCATTACAGATATTCCCTCTGCATGCTAAGATCAAGAGCCAAATCTAAAGTCTGGAGTCTTAGGCCTTATGTCCAGCAGAATCATACTCACTCAGATCCCAGTTAGGAACAGGAACCAATGGAGGCTTCTCCTCTGGTGGAGGTGATGGCCCTTTGAGGAGAAGGTCATAAGGAGAAGTCACTCTTTCTCATCAGGGTCAAGATGTGGCTATAGTTATGAAAGTGATGAGGACAATGCAGATGATGAGAACAGTTGGGATGTCAGTCCAGGTTCTCATCAGGCTCTCCAGCATGTGGACATCAATGTCAACTGGCTGAATAGACATTTGCTCCATCATTTATGCTAAATTTAGGGGCTTCTATTAGCCCTTTCAATCCTATCAGATGCTACCAGGTTTCTCAGTGATGCCTTTCATTCTAGGGTCAGGACATCTGCTCTGGTGGTTTCTGCCCTGATCTCTCACCTCTGACTTTATCAGGGTGAAGGCAAATGACAGTGACTTCACTCTAAGTTTTATCAGGGTTGTGAAAACTGACTTATTTTATCAGGCTATGCCTGATGACAATATTGGAGGGCTCTCTAGGCTTGCCTGGTGGGGATTGCAGTTTTATTTTGTTTTTTGTTTTTTTTTTTTAATTAAATTATTTATTTATTCTAATTTGTTATACATGATAGCAAGATGCAATTCATTTCATATTACACATATGGAGCATAATTTTTCAAGTCACTGATTGTACATAAACCATTTTCACACCATTCGTGTCTTCATACATGTATTTAGGGTAATGATGTCTAACTCATTTCACCATCATTCCTACCCCCTTGCCCTCTCCCTTCTCCTCCCCTTTGCCTTATCTAAAGTTCCTCCATTCCTCCCATGCTCCCCCACCCCCATGTTATTATGAGTCAGCATCCACATATCAAAGACTTTGTTTTTTTGGGATTGGCTTGCTTCACTTAGCATTATATTCTCCAGCTCCACCCATTTACCTGCAAATGCCACAATTTTATTCTCTTTTAATGCTGAGTACTGTTTCATTGTGTATATATACCAAAGTTTCCCTATACATTCATCTTCTGAAGAGCATCTGGGTTGGTTCCACACTTTAGCTATTGTGAATTGTGCTGCTGTAAACATTGATATGTCTGTGTCCCTTTAGTATGCTGTTTTTAAGTAATATGGGTATAAACTGAGGAGTGGGATAGCTATGTCAAATGTGGTTGCATTCCCAATTTTCCAGGGAATCTCCATACTGCTTTCCAGAGTGGTTGCAGCAATTTACAGTCAAACCAGCAATGTATGAGTGTGCATTTTCCCCCACATCCTAATTAATACTTATTGTTGTTTGTATTCTTGATAGCTGCCATTCTGACTGGAGAGAGATGAAATCTTAGTTTTGATTTGCATTTCTCTAATTGCTAGAGATGTTGAACATTTTTTCATATGTTTGTTTATTGATTGTATATCCTCTTCTGAGAAGTGTCTGTTCAGTTCCTTGTCCCATCCATTGATTGGATTACTTATTTTTTTGGTGTTAAGTTTTTTGAGTGCTTTATATATCCTAGAGGTTAGTGCTTTCTCCAATGTGCTTGTGGTAAAGATTTGCTCCCATTCTGTAGGCTCTCTATTCGCCTCACTGATTGTTTCTTTTGTGGAGAAAAAGCTTTTTAGTTTGAATCCATCCCATTCACTTATTCTTGGTTTTAATTCTTGTGTTATAGTAGTCTTGGTAAGGAAGTTAGGGCCTAATCTGAAATAATTAAGATTTGGGCCTCCTTTTACTTCCATTAGGCACAAGGTCTCTGGTTTAAATCTTAGGTCCTTGTTCCACTTTGAGTTGAGTTTTGTGCAAGGTGAGAGATAGATGTTTAATTTAATTTTGTTGCATGTAGATTTCCAGTTTTCCCAGTACCATTTGTTAAAGAGGCTATTTTTCCTCCAGTGTACATTTTTTTCGCTTCTTTGTCTAATATAAGATAACTGTAGTTATGTGGGTTAGTCTCCGTGTCCTCTATTCTATATCATTGGTCTACAGGTCTATTTTGATGCCACTACCTTGCTGTTTTTGTTATTATTGCTCTGTAGTATAGTTTAATGTCTAAAATAGTAATGCCACCAGCTTTACTCTTCTTGCTAAGGACTGCTTTGGCTATTTTGGGTCTCTTATTTTTCCAGATGAATTTCATGATTTCTTTTTCTATAAGGAATGTCATTGGGATTTTGATTGGGATCACATTGAATCTGTATAGTGCTTTTGGTAGTATGGTCATTTTGACAATATTATTTCTGCCTATTCAAGAACAAGGTAGATCTTTCCATTTTCTAATGTCTTCTTTAATTTCTTTCTTTAGCCTTCTGTAGTTTTCATTGTAGAAGTCTTTCACCTATTTCATTAAGTTGATTCCAAAGTATTTTCTATTTGAGGCTATGGTAAATGGGGTGATTTTCCTAGTTTCTCTGTTGCTGCTGTACAGATTTGTTACTGCTGTACTGAAATGCCTTTGATTTATTGGTATTGATTTTATATACAGCTACTTTGCTGAATTCATTTATAATTTATAAGAGACTTCTGGTGAAATGTTTTGCATCTTCTAGGTATAGAATCATATCATCTGCAAATAGTGATAATTTTAGATCTTATTTTCCTATCTTTATCCCTTTAATTTCTTTCATCTGATTGCTCTGGCTAGAGTTTCAACAATTATGCTAAATAGAAGAGTTGAAAGAGGGAATCCCTGTCTTTTTTCCAGTTTTTAGAAGGAATGCCTTCAATTTTTGTCCATTTTGAAAGATGTTGGCCTGGGGCTTAGCATAGATAACTTTTACAATGTTGACATATGTTTCTTTTACTCCTAGTTTTTCTAGCATTTTGTACATGAAAGGTTGCCATATTTTATCAAATGCTTTCTCAGCATCTATTGAGATAATCATATAATTTTTATCTTTGATCTTATTTATGTGAAGAATTACATTTATTGATTTTCATATGTTGAACCTTGGATGAACCCCACTTGATCATGGTGTACTATCTTTTGATAAGTTTTTGTATTTGATTTGCCAGAATTTTATTGAGAATTTTTGCATCTATATTCATTAGAGATATTGGTCTGAAATTTTCTTTCTTTGATGTATCTTTGTCTGGTTTGGGAAAATCAGGGTGATAGTGGCCACATAGTGAAAAACCAGCATCTATCTTAGAGCAAAGCCTGTCCAAGGAAGGGACATGACCTTTGTCCATGAAAAGACCCACAGAGCACTCCTAGGCACATTCCCACCCTGCTAAGTTGTTTATCTACAAATAACAGGAGAGATCTGCTGCGCCAGGTGTCCCTGACTCAGTCAGCTTAGGTGGGGAGCCATAGCAACCCCCTAGCAGCCACCAATCAGCATGAGACAGGGAAATACCTGGGATGCCAGATGACCCTCCCAGTAGTTTATGGTGGTTGATAACGTTTTGGGAAACCATGTAGTTCAGCACGAACACCCCTCTTGGCTTAAACCAATCAGTTCAAATGAATATCTCTTTTGTACTGACCAATCACCTTTACCCAACTTGTTCCCGCCAGTGAAAGTGCTAATCATGTTTTAGAGTTGTTATTTGATTTTCCTGTGGTGTGTGATGATTTGCTAAGAGATGCTATGATGTATATGGGGGTCCCTGCCTTCTCCAAAGAATGTATAAAACTGCTAAAACCCTGGGCTTGGGGCCTCTCAGTGTCACCAGTTGCTGTGTGTGTGTGAGGAGGACCGAGCTAGCTCGTAATAAACACCTCTTTGCTGTTTACATCAATCTTGGTCTCTGGTGGTCTTTTGGGGGTCCCAAATTCGAGCATAACAATAGAATGCGCTTGGAAGTGTTCTATCAGACCACAATGGAATGAAATTAGAAATAAATAATAAAATAATAAATAAAAACTACTCCAACAACTGGAGACTAAATATATGCTATTCAATGACAATGGGTTGCAAAAGAAATCAAGGAGGAGATTAAAAAATTCTTAGAGGTAAATAAGAACACCAATACAACATATGGAAATCTCTGGGACACTATGAAGGCAGTTCTAAGAGGAAAGTACATTGCATGGAGCTCATTCCTTCAAAGGAGAAAAAGTCAACAAATAAATGACCTAACATTACATCTCAAAGATTTAGAAAAAGAAGATCAAATCAGCCCCCAAAGCAGTAGGAGACAGGAAATAATTAAAATCAAAATTAAAATCAGTGAAATTTAAACAAAAGAAACAATTGAAAAAACTGACAGAACAAAAAGTTGGTTCTTTGAAAAAATAAATAAATAAAATTGTTAGCCATGCTAACAAAGAGAAGGAGGAAACAAAACTCAAATTATCAACATCTGTGATGAAAAAAAAAATATTATAATGGACATTACAGAAATACAGAAGATAAGTAGAAATTATTTTGAAAATTTGTACTCAAATAAAATAGAAAATATAGAAGGAATAGACATATTTCTAGATGCATGTTATGCCCAAACTAAATCAGGATAATACACACCATTTAAACAGATCAACTTCAAGCAATGAAATAGAGGACACCATCAGAAGCCTACCAACCAAGAAAAGTCCAGGACCAGATAGATTAACAACTGAGTTCTACAAGACCTTTAAAGAAGAACTAACACCAATTCTTCTCAAACAACTTCATGAAATAGAAAAAGAGGGAAAACTTGCATTTATATTTAAAATGGAGTCAACTTAGGCTAAGGTCCTTATTAGGTTAAGCCCATTCCAAACACTATGTTACTTTTTTTTTTTTAATTAAAACTTGCTTTCTTTGCTCAGAAAATGGAACTTATCATCAGTATTGGGGGGGTATCAAAACTCAGGCTTAGCCCATTTATCTTTGTATGCATTGGGTTAACAAAGTGCTGTTTGCATAGTAGCATTTAATAAATTAACAATATCTGTGTGAATTACTTTATAATTTAATTAAACCTTAAATTAAATTTTGACTTGACTTTACCTTATTCTCTATTTTTCAGTAGTTCTAGATTTTTCAAGACATTTGTATTGTCACTAATAATATATAAATAAATACTATAATTTTAGACAAATGTGGAATGTAAGAAAATTAAATACATATTTTAGTAAAATATTTAATACCTTAACTAGCAAAATTTGCTAATATACTGATAGCCTACTAAATTTCAATAGTTGGCATTTTTTTTCACTTACTCTTGCATTATTTTTGGCATTGATCAGATCTCCCCAAGATTTCACATACTGAATCTAGGTAGACCTTGAACACGGGGGGGGGGGGGAATCATACTTTCATTTTTAGTGATAGCCAATTAAATGAATAATTTTCCATTAATTTCTTATGAATATAGATTGCCAAACAGACTATTAAAAATGACTATGACTTAGTCATTAAAAATATTACAGATATTTCTATTCTATGGTCAAGCTTCTGCAAATGTAATTTGTTTGTTTCTATTCCACATAGAGATATTGTACATATAATTTATGCTTATAACTAAAGAGGCTTTCATAGTTATTATGCCAAATCCCAGATCACAAGTAAATCTAGTCTTCTTGTCTGAAAATGTTTATTTAACATAAAAGCTTTCAAGAACTGTGAAAATTCCACACCTACCAGATATTTAGCAACTAAATCTTCATGACATGTATTCTCACAGTGATGATATGAATAGCTATGCTGCATTCAAATGCTCTACAACCAATTACTTTATTTATTTTTAGAACAGGAAAGTTCAAGTGAGAATTCTTAACTTTCCTAAAGAGTGTAACTGTTATAAGACACATAGACATGTTAACTATAAGGGTCAGTAAATGTCTCATAGGATCATCTTTAAAAAATAAAAAAAAAAAAATGTCAACAACAACAGAAAAATAAATAAAATTTAGGACTGGGGATTATGACACGTGTTGGATATGGAAAATGACAAACCTCAAAATAGTGTGGCCTGCAAAGAGGAAACTAGGGAGATGGCAATACATTGATCCTTTCTGTTTAATAAATTATTTCCCAGTGACAAGGCAGGCCTCAAGAAGATATCCATCAAGTCTGAAATGACAGTCTCTGGGCAGGGGCCAAAAGCACTGATCTTTACTAAACAAATCCTGATACTAACCACTGACCCCAGGCCCTCCATCTGACCCAGTAAAGATATATCCCAGATACTGACAACTGACCCTAAAGCCAGAATTAGATAGGCAGATAGGCAAGGGTCAGATTCAGAGAATGAGGGATTGAAATGTTAATTCCTTCAGAGCTCTTCCTCCACCATTACCAAGATAACCTGCCCCTGCTCCAACCTGTTGCTAAAATAACCTGTCCCAGGGATTGTCCCTCCCTACAGGATGTTGGAGATTATGCCCCTTTTCTCCCCAGATCACTCCATCTAGGCCCCTCTGCTTCTCACCTTATGGCCATCTCACAGAGTATCTCCTGGGCCTAGTCACATATGCAAGAAGGAGAGAGATAAGGGTAAGAGATCAGGAGAACAAAGGAAACCTATGAGATATAAAAAGGCAGGACACTGTCACTTCTTGGGATATCAGGATAGCAACTGTGTCTCTCTTCTCCCTCTTGGAAAAAAAAAATCAATGTTACCCCTTTGTTTTAAAATAAACCCTGCTTTATATGCTTGCCTGGGCATGTTTCTCTAAAGTTAGACTTCAACATGTGAGGAAGCAGAACTTGTCACTGGTAACTGGAGGTATCAACCCTAGACCCCTTCTCATCTCACCCAGTAAAACAGACCCCAAATTCCTGAATGCCCAAACTGACAAACTCATTAATTAGTAACATAGACCCTAAATTCCTGAGTGCCCAAATTGATAGGCTCATTAATTAAGTCACCTTTCAGTGTAACCAGTATAAGCACTGACTCCCTCTTCAGGTGGAGGCTCATTTTCTACCAGGGAAGTGTCACTCTGTTCCTGAATAAAAGATGTGCATATCCATGAAGTTTGCTTTGGGATAACACGTGCCATTGAATTACAAATTTAAATTTTTAATTGCTTTATTTTGTAATCCTGTGGAATATATATGTTTTTAAAAGTATTGTTCTAATAAGGGAAATTATTGGCTTTACCAGCTACACATTTAGAATTTATGAAACAAAAAAGTTTAAGAACATCTACAATACTGCTACTGTTTGTGGCAAATTTACTTAGTGAAATCCACAGTTTGGGCTCTGTGTATTAAAACTGCTCACAAATATGTTGAATATTTCCTCCTAGAAAATTCTCAAGGACCAAATCTATGTAATGAACTTTTGGTTTCTTGATGCTTTGTGGGTGTTTTTATGAAGCAAAATATATATTTCATCAACAGAAGGGTATTTTTTGAAATTATATTCAGAGGTGTTTGGCTGTCACTTTGTTATTTTCTATATAGAGGAACAAATTCACAAAGATTAGTTCAGTATCTATAATCAGCATTTAGAATGGTGGTTTGTGTCTGTGATAATTGAGCATTTGATCAATTACTTTAATTTCATAAGGAAGAATGGTACCAAATAATTGAAATTAAAGGTTTCAGATTTATCTAGTTAGATAGATACATATGTAGACAGATGGATAGATACACAGATGCGTATGGACAGAAATAGATATAATCTAAACATATATAGAATGCTTGTAATATGAACTTTGGAATCACAGCACATAATAATTTGACATTTGTAGCTCCAGCAAACTGACTAGTAACATAACTTTGCCTCATGAGAGCATTCTGACACTTCTATTAACTTCTCTATTATTGATATTAGAAAAGGGCTATTAAACTAACATCTAAACAAAAACAACAAGGCTAATACAAGTGTATTACATTATCAAAGCCACAGATGAATGTTGGGATCCTTAAGGAAAATTAATCACTCATCCTGACTACCACAGTATTAAATTTTTTTCTTGGCCAAGTGGTTCTGATTCAACCCTCCTCCACTCATTTCTCAAAATAGTCACTATAGAAAATACTATAGAAAATCCTCAAATAGAATTTTCTGGTTGTTCAAATAAGAATTAGTGTATTTTTCTTAGAAGTCTCATCATAATACAATAAGGGGGCCTCATGAGAATAATATAGTCCCTACTCTGATAGCTATGAGAGCAACTGTTTTCCTGCTATTCTTGTTTTATGGTTACAATATTATTTTCTCTCCTACAAAGATACTGGGGACAAGGAATAAGTCTCCTTTTGTTTATCAGTATATTGCTGCATGTACCACAGTATCTTAGTACAAGTAATAACAAATCGACTGAGTGAATAAATATCTCAAAAGAGTTCAGTCTGTTTAAATAAATGCTAATATAATTTAGGTATTTCTAATCAGATTAGGATTTGAAGAGAGATCTTGAAAATTTGTAGTACACAACATGTAATGCCAGATGCTCTGTCTTTGCTAAGCTACTTCTTCTAATGCTTTTTGGATTCAGGAGAAAATGGAATAAAAGTGTCTTCCATATAATTGAATCCCTGCTTTTGAAATTAAAGTAATTGATCAAATGCTCAATTGTCACAGACACAAACCATTCTAAATGCTGATTATAGATACTGAACTAATTCAATTATAAGTAATTAGAAAGTTCATAGCAATCTTTGTGAATTTGTACCCCTATATAGAAAATAACAAAGTGTCAGCCAAACACTCCTGGAACAGTATTATGATTGGAGTAAAAAACCAATGAACTCAATATTTGGAGTTTAGGTGGAGGAGATTATGCCAGAAGAAAGTAGAAAATGATTACAGAAGAAAATAATTTTGGAAAATTAAAGCAGCACTTAGATGGGGAATATTCCTTTTTCATCTAAGTCTATGATGAACTATAAAACTATTTTCAATTCTTATCTGAAAATTGAATAAATAAAACAAATAAATAAATGAGATAAACACGGAGATGTGAATGTCCAATAAGCACATAAAAGACATTTTATAACATTAATGCACCAAGGAAATTCATATAAAAAAATCTTACTGGCATGATATTTGACACAAATGTACTTATACAAATACATTTTAAGAATTATTGTTTAATTTACATAGTCTTCAAAATGTCACTGCTATGGTTGTGTGGCATTTACAATAAGCTTCTTTTATACTTCGTATACTAGTAACCATTCATGATTTTAAAGCATATGCCCACATACACTTTTTTTCAATAATAACAAAATCTCTTTGCATTTCTCTTCCAGTCATCATTAATATTCATTTTTTTCATGATTGATATTAAAAATAATTCTGATTTATGAAGAAGGGTGAGTTTTTATGTAGTATTGAAATCCTTGCCTGAAGCACAGGGATATTTGGAGCAGAACAACACTTTAGCAGCTTTCAGATCTGCTAATAGACTCATTCACATATATTGACAATGCATAGCATTGCCATAATTAAAAAGTAACAAATAGCCAAATGAATAAACAAATCCAAATTCACACACTTTCTGAGAGAACATCTGATGTCATTACTGGAATTCTAAAAATATTTCAATGGTTCTAAAACTATAACATGAATGAAACAAATTTAAATCAGCATGTTGACCATACTTTCATTTGAAAAAGAAAACACAAATTACTTGAGGCTGTGAACAGCTTGATATCTAGCAAAATTTGGTTAATGAGGATAATGAAAATGTTCTCTGTATTTCACAGAAAAAATAGGCAGTAGTGCATGGTCAAAAATAGGAAAATCTGCAAATTTGTAATAATGAGAGAATACTTGTCCTATAGAATGATTTAAACAGACAAACATTCTAAAACTATTAGTGGTAAAGATACAGAAATTCATTATCAAAATGGATGTCATTCCACAATTTCCTATCATTACCTTAATTTATACATGAATGTGTAGATCACTAGTATAACAGCACCAAGGGGAACACATCTGTTTTTCAATGATCAACAAATTTTAAATGTAAACCTGAATATCTTGCCTACTGAATTTCATACCAGAGTTGTGATGTTTTTCTTAAGGGAGAGGAAAAGTCAGTACAAAATTGACAATGAAGAGAAAGGGCTGGCTGTTTATCATGTTACCTGCATTTAAAAGAAAATGCTTTAAATAAAATTTTACCAGTTTTACATTGCATAAATTTTTTCAGAAGATACCCATAGCATACCATTTCAGCATTTTGTGACTGGCTTATCTGTTTAAAGAAATTTTTGCTTAAATATGCTTATTGTGATAGATCATCACATATCTTTAACGAGATTAGTTTGTAATCAACTTAAAATAATTTTGTAGAATCCTTAAAGTTTTCAACTTGATGATGTTTATATTATTATTCATTTTTTATGTTTTTTTGTTAAATGAAGTCTGTATTAAAACAGTGTAGAGGTTATATTTCTTATCACATTTTCACACATTAAATCCCATACCTTCAGTTGAGAGACTGAATTTCATTATTTAAAATTTTTTCCTCTTTGGTTGAGATTTGTTGAAAATCAAGAAAGGAAAGGAAACGTTTGAAATGGATGCAATTACTGAGATATCACTTTAGTGCTTCTAAAGATGTGGATTAAATTTGTTATTTGTGGGGGCTGAGGTTTTAGCTTAGTGGTAGAGCACTTGCCTAGCATGTGTGAGACACTGTGTTCAATTCTCAATTGAACACAGTGTCTCACATTAATAAATAAATAAATAAATAAATAAATAAATAAATAAAGTTCTAACAACAGCTAAAAATAAAATTGTTATTTTTTTATCCTCTAGTATACAAAGAATTGAACCAATTTGTTCTTTTACTGCTTCTTTGTTCTGTCATATCTCTCAAAGTGGGCTTCAGTTTAACACGAAGGAAAACAGTGCCACTTTGATAATGAGATCGAATAGTTCTAAATAACTTGTTACAATAATCAATAATATCAGAACTTAATCCATTTTTTATATATAATATATAATTAAGCCAAGATTATTCTTAAGCTAAAAATGCATTATAGGCTTTAGGATACTGACAAGTCTCCAGGGTTCTCTATTCACCTAGAAAAGTTTGAACTATTAAAATGATTAATATTGTTTAAACTTAGAATTAAAATAATATTAAATCTAAGTTTATTAAAAAAATGTTAGGCTCTGAACTTTAAAATGAATATGCTTTCTTCTATATTGAAACTTGAAACACTCTGTTAAAACCTATGTACATCTTATAGGAGAAAGGGTTGTGACCTCAGATACAAGTAATGGGAGGTTCTGAGGATGCCAGATAAGCCAGACACAGACCCAGGCATTTTCTAGCACCTTCACCTCTGCTATTAGACATACATTCAAGCCTATTTCCACATTCGTCTATATTTTTTTTAAATGATTGATTTTCTAAATTAAAACGTTCAAAGTTAGTGGGTAATATGTTTAAAATTCCAACATAATTACCGAAATACATTTTTTCTTGTTTGTGACAAAGATAACTAGTACAGGATCAAATAAAATGGAAAATGATATTTTCAGCTCTGAAAACATAATAATGAGCTACGTTAGAAATTCTGCATCATCTACAGAGTTAAAAGAGTTTCCGTTTTTTGTGATTTTCTTATGTATAAAATACGCTCTTATACTTCAATATGCAAAAAGAAAAAACCTATCCAATTACATAAGAAAAAAATAGGTATGGTTAAATGAAAAGTAAACTTTTTATTTGAGATTATATTCATAATTGTGTAATAACCACTTACATCTCCTTTTGTCTTATTAACTTACCAAAGAGGATTTTGGTGAAATCAGTTATCCTATAAGTAATAAATTAAAAGATTAATGTAGTTGGCTAATTATTTTGTATAAGGAATAAATGTTTTATTGTTTAAAGAAAGCAATAATAGTGATTATATAGTTTCATTTCTACATTTTTGCACATGAGTTAAAAGAAAATGTACATTTCAACAACTTTTGTGTGGTAGCATACACAGACAATTTGAGGATTTTTTTTTCAGCAAAGCTAAAACACTATCAGTTATATATAGGGTTTCAAATGGGACAATTTTCTCAACCATACAGTGGACACTGGCTTGGAATCTCCGTGAAAAACCAGCCACTGTGACCTGTTGTACACAGTGCCTCAAGTACTAGATTCTTCAGACTCTTAAAGAAATAGAATCCACGAAAGGGAGACCACACTCACCTCTTAGCAGTTGCTACTTAAGGAAGGGACTGTGTGGTCATTAAGACAAAAGTAAATTGGATATAAAAAGAAAATTAGACATTTTGCCTATGAGAAAGAAATTAGTAAAGAAACAAATCATAAAGGCAGAATATCCTTCTCTGCACAAGGAGTCTTCCCAATGGAGAAAAAGAAATGGCTGGGAAAAATAAAATAAAATAAACTTGCAATGCATGCAGTTAACTAAACTGCAGTGGATTAGTCCTAGTGGACATATTGATGGGATCGCCATACTAGATGACATTAACAAAATAGAGAATTTTTTTGAACATTAAATGAAACATTTTTATTGCTGGTGTTTGTTTTTTTTTAAGTAAATTATAATGGAAAGGAATCTAGATTTCAAACAACTAAGTTCCTAAAAGAAAGAGGGAAGGCTGAGTTCATCATTTAGTTATCATAGACCATCAAAACTTTTGATTGGATAATGTTTGGGTAAATTTTGAAATAAAAATACAGAAATGACTATCTTTGATATTAAGCAGTTACTTGGTTATCTCATACTTTTAGTATAATTCTATATTCACCATCAAAATGCTGAAAAGCAGAGGCCTTAGAAATGTGAATTTTTCTGTGCCATAATGGTTTCATGCTTAATTTATAACAATGTATCAGGCCAAACCAAGTACTAATGTCTTATATTTAATTTTATCTAATCTTCAAGTGGAACACAAATGCTAAGTAGCCATTAATTTAATAAAAGAGAAGTTAGGGCTTTCATTCAAATTTATGCAATCCTAAGGGTATACTTTTTTGGCAATTTAAACCTCCAGCATCCTTCTGTTCCGTGTGTGTGTATGTGTGTGTGTGTGCGCGCGCTTCGTTTTGTTTTTTAATGTCTAACTTGAAGATGCAAGCATTTCTCCACTACAGCTTGGATGGCTAGATTTTTGACCAATTCAGTAAATTTCACTATGAAAGTATTTTCCATTCTTTTTAGTAGGCTAGAAGTTAGAAGACAAGAAAAATCTTCATTTATTCTTAGCATAATCCTTCCACATTTGTATTCAAAGAGTCTCTATTCTTCTGCCTTGAGTCACATTACCAAAACTTTTCAATTATTATTGACATTGATTTTTGCTAGGGTTCAAATGGAGTCAAGGGAAGAAATAGAAAAAAAAATTGTCACATCTTTCATGTAGACTAATTACTACTGTAATTCTCATTTTGAAACATGAATTTATTCCAATGTGCTATATTATTTTTCTTTTATAATTTGGATCTTGACAGTCCCTGAAAGGTTCACATGTGGAAAGTTGGGTCCACAACCTGTGGTGCTGTGGGAAGTAGTGGAATCTTTGGTAGTTGGAGCCCAGTACAAAGAGATTAAGTTATTGGGACATACTCTAGAAGGGAACTTTGGGACTCCTGACTCTTTTCTCTTTTTCATTTCTCATCCAAGATGAGATGAGCTGCTTTGTTACTCTCTGGGCTTCTACCATGTTGTACTGCTTTGCCTCAGGTCCAAACACAATGGGCCAATTGACAGAGGATAGAAATCTATGAAAACATAAGCTACAGTAATTTCTTTTCTCCCTATAAGTTGATTATCTTAAATGTCTATGATTCACTAAAATGAATACATTAGGAAATAATTTAAGTACACCCCAAATATTTTCCCTACTTATAATCAATTTTCTCCCAAAGAGCACCTTGAGAACATATAATTGACACCCAATATTTATAAGAATTACCAAATCAGACACATCTGTTTACTTCAATTCACTATGTCTATCATGAGTCACACCCACAACTTTGGTGTTAAAAAAATTCCATATGATTTCAGATGACCTCCCTCCATGAATTATAATAACTCACAAATTCACAGAGGAAGAATATAGAATACTTGTTTAAGTTTATAAATTCTTTCAGTCTGATTTTAATTTTAATAGACAAATCACTTTTCCCAAATATTTAAAAACATGGAGTATGCATGTGATTGCTATTTCAGCTATGATTAATCTTTCTAGAAAGACTATAGCTACCAAGCTGTCCAGTTTGTTGTTGTTGTTTAGTTTCTAAGAGGTTAACTTGTATATAGTTAGATACTCATGAGTTTTAGCAACCATTCCCAAATAAGCATGACCATTGTAAACTCTGGAGTAGGGCAAATGACTCAGCTGCCTTGGCTACAAATAGCATTATGATGATTTTATAAATAGAACTGAATTACCATTATCTATGTTTCAAAGAAACCTTTTGAAAAATCCAGGTTTTGGATGACAGCCAAGTGACTATGGTTTTGAAGTAGTTAGATATTTAAAAACAGACTTAATTTATTTCCTTCTTTTCTTTCTTTCTTTCTCTCTTTCTTGCTTTCTAAAGGAGTCTGGGTCTTTTACCACCTTGAAAAAGCAAAGAAACCTCTCTTGAGATTGACACCAAGGTCAAAGATCAGGGTTTACTGTTTAATCTGTGTTGTCTTCTTTATCTAATGTCTGTCTAAATAGATATCGAGTTCTGAGATGATTTTTTGTTGTTGTTTAAACAGAGAAAAGATATGAGAACATTGAAAATTAAATATTCTGAAATGTTTCAGTATTTTAGTTCATGAAGCAGGATAATTCTAGGTTAATCTCTACCATACACTTTGCTTTTTATCATTGTAAATATCATTTCATCCTCACATTTACCATTGACACATTACCCTGACAAATTATAGTTTCAATTTTATAGATAAAAAATGAAATACTTTCAGCTATTTTCATTTCATTAAAAAACACTAATGTAGGACACAACTGCTATACACACTTCTTCTGCACCAGACTGACCCATATAAGTTGCAAAAGCAAAAGAGAAAAAAAAACTATATATAGAAAAATGAATTAATATGTAGTATATTTGAAAATTTATTAAATATTTATAATAAAATCATTTCACTAAAAACTGTAGTAATCACATTAGTAAGTTGATGTAAGTTTTTGGCACCAGCCATAATTGATCTGCCTTTAGAAACTTAATATTAATTTGAAAGTGCTCAGTATACATCACTTTACAGCAGGCACTCATTTTAAGACATTGCATGAAATAGCTCTTAAATCCTGAAAAATACTTTAAAATCTCAAAATACATTAGTGAATTCTCTTAAATATACTGTTAGCAGTGGCCATTTTTACTCTTAAAACATGGTACATCATTGTAAACAACTTGTGAAACAATCTCAGTGACAGACAATTTCAGTATTTATAGTTCTGTTTTCAGAAATACACTTTTGGTTTAAGAAGAGTTTAATCATCACTTTATCTTGATTTTCTTCTGTTCTTCCTTTTTTTTTTTCTGGCCACAGTTAAATGTTTGAAAAAGACATAATCAGAAGTGTAGATGTGATTTATCAAATTTTAAGACTTAGTTAATATAAAAAGATTATACTACCACTGAATATTTTAAATGTTTCTTTTCTGAAAGTCATTATTTGGTATGTTACTATTTCTGTCTTATGTCCATGCAAATGACACCATATTCGATGCAGTTCAGAAGATATTTTAATACTTTTTTTTGAAGCATGTACACCAAAGGAATGACATCCTGGTCCTTCCTTTAGACACACTCATACTGTTGACTCCAATGACCTCTGAATTCCATTGACTATTTTTGTAAACTTGGTATTGTGAATTTAATTGTCTCTATTTATATCCCTAGGTTTATATAACAGAAACCTGAGTAAAATGTATTAATTTTGTTCATAAATTATAAGACAACCCTTTGTTTTGTTGTAATGTGAAGATAGTCAGCTTTGAAACTATGCCTTTATCTTCAAGTTTCTGCTAGAGAATTAATTACAAAAAATAATTTAATCATAAATGCAAATTCTAAAGCTAGCCTCATACTTAAAATTTGCTAATAGGGTGAATTTTCCAGTTGGCCTTCCTTCTTCATTTTATATTACATTTCTGTTTTTGAATACTTCCTATAAACTAATCCATTAATATAATCAAAATTACATTACATATAATAATCTTAGGAAGGACAATTATGGGAATGAAAATGAAAAGGACTAGGGGAAATGTGGCTTTCCAGAGAGATGCTGTGTAGAGAATAATTTGGGTTATCTATTTAACAGAATCAAAGTGTTTTTCCTCTTACTGAAAGCACTTTTTTTGGACTCCCATAAACGCTTTTAAGACTTTCTTTGGAAAACCCGTCATTTTCAAAGTACCCTTAAGAGCACATAATCCCTACATAATTTGAAAAAATTGCACTTTTCTGAAATAATGGCAATTTTCTAGATAACTAGTTTATACAATAAGGAAATGCCTCAGCCTTGCTTTGAAAAAGGGAGTGCATTACAGATGGACACCTTGTGCCATACTTTGTATGAAGTATATTACCTACAACTACAGAAATATACAGATTAATGTGCAGTAGATGGTAATCTATACCTTTTATAGGGAAAAATATGCAGCTCAGAAAATATCTAAGCATTTTGGTGGGGAGAAGAGGATAGCACTATAAACCAATAGTTTTGAAGCCTTGTAAGAGGGAAAAACAGAAGTATTTGGGAGTTATTTGGAACATTGGCATTTTTAAAGGTTACTTCACACTGTGTATATGGTGACCTAGAAAAGAGAAGAGAGAACACTGGTTGAACCTGACTTACCTTGACAAATCATACCTATCACATTTGCAATGATATTTTGACATCATCTAGAGGCTATACAAGGCAAGGAAAGAAAAAATACATATGAGCAAGAATGAGCGGGGAAAAAAAAGTAACTCCTACACATGAGATTATAATCCACTTCCCTAAAAGAGAGAGATTGGAATATTTATCATTCTTCCCATCATTGAAATTCTGGTTTCATATGCAGTGCACTGGCTGACCTGATTTAAATTGTTTACAATTATCCATCACAAATCAATGGCATGTCAGAACTGCTTCTGCCACCATCCTTAAAATAACCAGCATACAAGAATATCAGAATTTTCTCTAGCAGAAATCTTCTTGCAAAGAGGTCAAATTTTTGGTTTGATTATTATCAACATTATACTTATAGAGATAATTAACCATTTTTAAAAAGCAGTTCCCCGGGAACTAAACGTCCCTTATGTCCCTTATGAGAGAATAGACAAATAATAGGTCTCTTACAAGAAGGCAGTCAGTGATGCTTGTCAAACCTTGAAAATATATCATTGTCATTCACAGGTACACTCAGAGAAATATGATAGGAGAACTGAAGATAAACCTTTCCCTTGGGTAATATATTGCAAAATACTTTAGAATAGGAAAATATTCATTACACTTGGAAAAGGATCTTAAAATGCTCTATCAATTGTAGAGATCCTCATGAAAGCATGAGACCCAACCTTGTATATAAAACCTCAACAAAGAGAACTGAATTTGTAATTACGTTTGATGAAAATAACATATGTAACAAGCTGTTACAAACACTGAAAAAAACAATGATATTAAAATTATGCCTTATTTTATTCCATGCTAAGATAGTTTTAAATCATGAACATTTTGCATACATTATGGCAATACAGACCTTAGTACAAAACAGATCTATGCTCTGTATAATCTTCACTAAAGTTAAAAAGAGGCAAAGAAAAAAATACAATCCAGGTAAATAATATTTAATAATGAAGTTATCTAAATATTAAATAAGGTAAAATGCAATGTGACCAAAATAATCTTAAATTATACATATATAAGACAGAACTGAAACAAACAAGAACTATTAAGCACTGCTGTTTACACAACTGCAATAGAATATCAAACTATTCAATTTTTATGATGAAAGAAACATGAGGATTCTTCTACTTTACCCTCCTTTTGTATAGATAACAGACATACTTATGAGTAGCTTGTATTGTTTTCTCAGTAATGGATGGAGTTTGAACACTTGTTAAATCTTAGGATTTAATGCTAAGTACAAGAGAAGTATTTTCTCTTTGAATTCTAAACATTTACTTATCCTTGTAGGTTGCTAAAGTGGACACAATAAAATTATTTCTTCTACAGAATTCATTGGAAATTAAAGTGAAAATTTTGTAAAGTCAAATTTCTCTACAAAAGGACTTAGGGGAAGTGCCAAAGTGGGATATTAATACAAAACGTCTCCACTAAGGCTGATGGCTTTGATATTAGTTGGATAATCATATCTAGAAGTACAAATAAGTAGTTGACTTGTTTTACAAAAAATATAGACATCATGAAACACCAGTATCACAAACACGTGTTGCCATATAATGATCATTTTAAAGAAATCTCTCATTCAATAGCATGGTAGGCAGTTTACTATATTTTTGTTGTGTTGTTGTTTTCTTTTCAGTTTAGCATTTTTTTTAGAAATCAACACATGACTTTGTGTAAGTTAAAATACTCAGCTCAACTTTATTGCATTAAACTTTGGGCTTTTTATACAGGAGGAATGTAAAGATTAGAGACTTTACATAATTTACTTAACTGAAATTCACAAGAGTTGAAAGAGGTCAGTCCAGATTTAAACCATTTCTCTCATACTCTTAAATTTTCATTTTTATTCTTTGACTTAAACTAATATGAGGCCCAGAGAAGTGAAGGTAACAGAAACACCAATTTAAATGTGTAACTTCAATAACTCCTATTTCATGTGATTCCTGCTCTGTGCATTCTCATTTAGTATGAAAAGCTGAATCACCTAAATGTCATGAGAGTCAGCCAAAGGGATTTTTAAAATAAAAATTTATTATAAGACAATTTCAGAAATATAGAAAAACTGCAGTGTTCATGTAGAGTTCCCAGGTCTCAGGCCAAGTTTCTCCTATCATGAATATCTTACATTAGGATGATGTCTTTGCTATAATTAATGGACAAATATAGATTAATTATTGTGAGAAAATGCTAATACCTTACTATGATTTCCAAAGTTTTTACCTATGTCTTTCTGATGATTCAGGATCTCATTCAGAATACCATATTGCATTTAATCATCTTGTTCCCCTGGGGTCCTCATAGCCATAACAGCTTTTCAGAGTTTCCTTGTTTTTTGATGACTTGATAGCTTTGAGGGGTACTGGTCGGATATTTTGTAGTTCCCCTCAGTTGTACTGTGTCTGATATAATAGAAGGTTTATAGGTTATGCAGGAGAGAAGACCACAGGGACAAAGTGCCATTTCCATAATATTATACTGAGAGTACAGTCTGGCAATAAGACTTGTCACTTATTAGATTTACCCTGGGTCACCTGGATGAGGTAGTTTGTCAGTTTTACTTCACTCCACCCTCCCATATTGTACTCTTTTGAATGAAGTAACTAGGTGCATCAACACTTCAACAGTGAAGAAGGGTGAAAATCAAATAGGGAAATATTTAAGTGATCTTCAAGGCTATCTTTGTAAATTACTTAGCATTCTTCTGCTTGCAAAATTGGTTCATCTTACCTCACTCATTTATTTTTAAGCACTTTCTTATTTTCTGGCATTATGAGATATTCTAGACTGATCTTGTGTATTAACTGACTCAGTCCTAGAATTAGCTACTTATAAGGAGCACTGATTCCTTTCATTGTAGAATAATATTAGACAGCAAAATATGAAGGCTAGGGGGGCTCACTTCTAGGGAGCTGTCATTATTTCTAAGATATCAGAGAACAACATAGACATGCATGTAGGCTACCTGCCTGTGATTGAGACATATAAATATTTATATGTGTAACCATGTCTATCTCTATTAAAGTAAATGTGGCTTCATTGATGTCTGAGGCTCTAATCTATTACCAGATACATAATTTCAGACTCTTCCCTTGATTGATTTGTAAATTCCAATTGCAGCAATTAAAAAACTGTCTCACACCATCCACATTTACTTAATTGTGTATTATTAGTATACTCACATAGGAATATCAGAATGTTAGCCCATATAAACAACTTTTTCAACTAAAGCATAACATTTATGAGCATTTGATTTTTCCTTTAGATTTGCAACTAGAAGATATTCAAATTTCTAGATTTTTTTTTTCAATGTATACCAAAGATTAGAAATAGAAGTGTTGGAGAAACCTCTTAGATCACATGAATACATTCACCTTTTGTAGACCAGTTCATATCTATCAGGAATGTTTTATTCTATATAAGTATTCATTATTTTAATACAACTTGGCATCTAGCCAGGGTAAAAAACTATTCTATTGCAGGTAAGTGACAGACTATTTGTATCTGAATAAACTGTTCTCTAGGTAGTCTCAATTAGTTACTGTTGATATTTATAAAATTATAAAGTAAATATATATGGTACTACTGCAACTAAATAGTTATTCAGATTGTCTGTACAGGTAAATAGAAACATCACACGAAATAAGACATTTTCTTGAAAACAAATTCTAAAAGCTGAGAGAAAAGATGTGATGTTCACAGTTTAAATTGAATGTTATGATTTAATGAGTGGGAATGCTTGCTCTTATAATAATATTTATAGTCATTTCAATGTAATTATTAATATCTCTTATGCATAATCAAGTTTAAGCAACACTTTGTTTCAGATAGGATAATTCTGATTGGACCTTGAATCATATATGCCTCTTATTGGTTGATAAGGTTTTTCAAGTGCGAAACAAGGAAAGTAACTTAAAACACATAATACAGTTGTGGTTTAGTATCAAGGAGAAGACTTATAGAGCATGTTGAACTGTCCTAAGTAAATAATAAGTGATTCAGAATTATTTTTTCATCCATATCATTTGTAACTTCTTCTAGGAAAAAATATGCAATATGGCACTCTCTTGGGAAATCATATTGCACTATGAGTTTCTATCATCATTACTTGAGGCATGACTTTGATCAAATCCTGTAAGTTCTTGGAAATGCCACTCTGTTATCAAAGTGATTAATATTCTCTTCTATCATGTTACCTTTTTGTTTATTCTTATCATAAATAGTTCAATCTGTTACATAGAATATGTGACAATATAGAGACCTGAAATGGAAACAAAAAGAATAGAAGAAAGCAACCTAAGTGTTCTTTATTTAAGTTTTTCCCAAGAGTATAGGACATGGTTCTGAAGTACACAGATGTGTTTCTGAAAGCATTAAATTCAGGCTTTTTAGAAAAGGACCATGTCTACTTTTTCAATCACTGTTTCTTTTGTTTTTATTACTAAGGCTGATATTTGTTATTCATTCAATACATATTGGTGGGATAAATGAAAAAATGAATTAAAACCTTCTCTCCATTACATAAACACTATTTAACTTTGTGGATATATTACTCAATGTTTATTATATTTGTTATTTCTCCTTAAAGCTCAGTTTCATCATTTACTAAATATTTCTTAATCAGGGTAAAATACTCGTTATACCTATGCAATATGTAAATATGATTGGTTACAGAAGAATTGGCAAGCTATGTTTCACAGACACTCCATCCCACTTTCGTAAATAGAGCTATTCATTTGTTTAGTTATGTCTATTGCTGCTCTCTTGCAACCATGGTAATTGCATTGCATAGCTGCCATAAAGATTATATGAACCACACAGTCTAAAATATTTACTATCTGGCACTTCTCAGAAAAATAAAAATTGTTGACCTTTAAATTAGAGGAATAAGATGGAGATTTAAAAGCAATGTTTAATAATCTCTGCATTATTTACAGTAAGAAAAACTTCCTGGGGAAAATATCATCTGCATTATATGTAACTTGGTATAGAAAATGTGAATTTAGTGCTATGCAACTGACATTTTGAAAAGAATTTGAGAATTTATAGATCTCAAGGAGTGCTATCTTCTGTGGCACATGCATTTATGTACCTCAATAGTACAAATGGATTTGTTCTTTAATGGTAAGTTTAAATTTTGGAAGCATCCAACATTGTTTTAGAGCTCATGTTACAGAATAATGCTTTTGACAGCTAGCAACAGTTTCTGTATGAAAATATGAAACACGGATATTTATTACTTTTCATGACCTGTAATCTGACTCTAAGGTAATATCAAAAAGGCAGTTAAAAACATTTTGAACAAAAGAAGCATCAGGGAAAAAAGTGTATTGTTTACCAAGATTTCAAATGTCACAATTGTAATACCCAAGAAAACAGTCACATCTGGTATGAGCAGGACATATAAACATAAAGCTTGTGGTATCATCTGTGATATCATAACATATTACTTTGGGTTATCAGCCTTCATTCTGATTATTTTTTTCTTTCTTTCTGGTGAACATTTGGATCAAACAGGGGAAAAAACAGACATTGAAAGGCCAAATAAATTTGCAAAATAAATTAATTAATACAGAGTTTTTTTCCAAAGTGCATTATAAAGCATCAAATAACCTTCCTAATGTTCAGCAAAACTAACAACTGATTCTTATTCTGTCCGGGCAGAGTGACATTACACATTTTAACTACATTGGTTATGAAAACATGTGTCAGCTTGAACATAATTTCTTAGGAATGCAAGGGTATTAAATGTTGCCTTGCAGATGCTCACAAAATATGTACCCATTTTCGCCATATGGAAAAGACAAATGAAAGTCTTCAAGGATCAACAAGAGAAAAACAAACCACCCATATGCAGATAAAATTAAGTGCAACTTGGGATAAAATCCTCTTTTGAAGTGTCTGGAATGATAAGAGAGCTTTAAAAAAGAGATCTATGAATACACAATGGCAAGAACAGCAGAAAACAAATCCTCTTATTTTGTAACAAGTAGATAGACAAATCTATTTTAATATTGCAAAATAAATATTGAGCCATGTTGCAAGAGATATAATGGTATTGTCTATGCCTCAATTTTAAATACAATTTGAAAATAAAAGCTCAGGATAATATGTTAGTATGCTATTTTTACTGTATACAAGGCTATTAAACACCCAAAGAAATATTAAATACGCACATGGCCACAGAATACAAAAGAATACCTAATGGTGTGGTTGATGCTATCTTATTCAATAGGAAATCAATATCTCTTCTCTTTCTGCCTCCTAAATTTACTTCATTTACTGTGTTTATAATGTCAATAATTGGCACCACCTTCAACTGAGTCAGCCACTTGAATCACCCTGTTTTCTTCTTTCTCACCCTCCACAATCTGTCACCAAATCCTAGAAATTTTACTGAATAACTGGATCTAATTTCTATTATTTCTATTTCCTTTACTTCTAAGTCAAGATTATCATACAGTCTATCACTATGATTAAAAGTCCCTTCATAATATTTTCCTCTTTCACAGGACCTTAGTTACATAAAATTAAATTAATAATAATCCCCTTCCTATGACTTACTGTTATAACTTTTCTGCATGGGCTGTTTCAATAAAAATATCTGTAATTGTTTTACAGTGCATATATCACACATTTAGCAAGATGGAACTGCATACCTAAAATGTAAGTTGCTAGGTATTTGAGAACATTAATTTATAAAATAATAATAACTTTTAAAATGGTGTACTAATTTCATCCATGCCTGCTATATATGAGATAATCTTAACCCATGTCTGCTATAAAACTTGATATTGTCAAACATTGTAATCTTTGATAATGAAATAAATGAAAAAAAATGTATTTTATTTTATATTTGAATCAGCATTTCTTTAGTAACAATCAAGAGTGAATACTTCTTGCTATTATCTCTAGTTTTTCACCATCTCTACCTCTGACGTAACCATAAAATAAACACATGCAAATGTACATACACATAATGTACACACATGACACAAAATAACATACTTATGTTCTTCACTTGTATAGTTGTTACTTGTTTTATATCTCAGCTTAAACGTCATTAGCTCTTGGAATTTTTTTATTTCTGCTTTATTCTGTATCTTTTAGTTAAATATTATGTGCTCCCTATAACATTTTCTACTTCCTCTGTCAGAGTAATTAACTATACCGTGTGTTTAATGAATATCTACTTGTTTGAATTCCCAAGCATGAGCCCATAAAAACAAAGGATTTCACTGCACATTCTCAATGTATAGTGAGAGGAATACTAAAAGTTTTGAAGTATCTATTTTTTCTGATCTTAAATTTGTGCTTATTCTAGATAATTCTTAAAATATGAAAAAAAAGTTATTTCCACTTAGTAGCATCAGTTACTTTTGGTATTAATTTCTTGTTCTTGCTTTCAGTTTTTATTTTTTAATAACTTAAAATTCATAAGTATATATTCATAAGTATATTCATAAGTATTTGTGTACATATATATGCTTTAAATGTTCCATATTTATACATATAATTTGAAAGAACTTCTATCTAATATGGAAGGCTAATATTGTATAAGACAGAAAAATGAATACAAATTAAAAATTCAGAAAGACACATGGGAGTTATGAGGAAAATAAAACAAGATTCATTGGTATAGTAGAGCTGCATGCTCATTTCAGAAAGTAACACAGTTTGACTTCTCTGTAGAAGTAACATTTGAGTTTAGATATTACTGATGAGAAATGGAGCTGGTATTTATTTCTTGAAAGCTGATTTAAAAATATCTATAGCCAGTTTTGTTTGTTCTCCTGATGGCATTGCCAATGTCATGCCAAGAATGCTACCTCCAGATATTCTCACAAGTTACTATACCCTTTTGCTTGCCACAGTGATGCAGACCCTATGTATAAGAAAGGCAAAGGACTCTAACCTAGGATCCTAACACATGTGCCTCCAAACTCAGGGCTTTCACAAAAGATTGTTTACTTCAGCTATTCTGATCATCCTCTACTGAAGTAAATTTCTACAGCTTCAACAAACTCCATAAGAAAAGTTCTGTAAATGAATTTTGTTTACCAACCCAAGGAATTAACCCCCACTTCTGCTGCAAATGGCTTTCAAAATAAAGCTCTGCCACAGCGAATAAAGTGCATAAACTTTGAATTTAGGAAGATATAGTCATGAAGTCTCATTTCATTGACCTCTATGACATTCAAAACTATTTAATGGTATATTGTGATTGGCCTCACTCACTAACATTCAATGGAAAATACTTCTTAGGTTTGCATCTAACAAACTCAATCCTTAAAGAGTAATCTGCAGGTTAGCTATGCCAGAAGGGAGCAGAGGCCCAGTTCAGTCAGTGTGTGTGTGTGTGTGTGTGTGTGTTCAATATGTAAAATAAAATAAAAAAAAAACATTAAGCAATTGTGGTCATAGTTGGTGTACACTCAAGTGTGAGAATTGCTACCTCTGACAACAAAATCAAGAGCTACTCAACTTGTTTTAAGGCATCAGGAATGTGTTAGTTTCTTAAGACTACTATAAAAACAGACTACAAATTGAGTGAATAAACAAGACAAAAACTTACTCTCTTACATTTTTGAAGGCTAGAAGTCCAAAATTAAGATTCCATAAAATTAGTTATCTCACAGTGTTGAGAGAATACACTTCATGCCTCTCTCTGGCTTCTGCAGACAGCTACAGTCCTTGGCATTTCTTAAATGGTAAATGCATAGCTAATTGGTAGTTGTGTTCTCTGCCTTCCTTTTTTACATGGCATTCTCCTGGTAGGTATCCCTCTCTTTATATTGGATTAAGGGCCTACCCTACTCCAGTATGATATCATCTTACCTAATTACATCTAGGACAATTGTATTTTCAAACAAAGTCACATTTCTAGGACTGGAGGATTAGGCCTTTGTATTAGGGTTCATCAGAGAGACATGAACAATTGGATGAATAGATAAAAGATTATTACAAGAACTGGCTTATATGGTTGTGGAGACCACAAGTCCCATATGTTGTCTACTGTGGAGAATCAGAGAAATCTGTGTTGTGTGTAACTCAGTCCTAGTCCTATGTACTTGGGAATGCTGGTGTAAGTCGTAGAGTTTGAAGGTTTGAGGAAGAAAAGCTCTCATGTTCCAAGGCTGGAGAAAATATCCTAACTCAAGAAGAGAGAGAAATTAGGTCTTGTTTTATTTCCAGGATGTGAACAGCTGTTAATTCAGGTACTGGATGAGGGGTGATAAGAAGATGAAGATAAAACAACCAGACACACAAATAGAGATAAATCTGAGGCTTGGTGGTTCACTAAAATCCCTAGAAGGGAGATAGTGATCCAAAACAAGCTCAGCATGTTTATTATACAGGTATAATCATAAAAAGGGTTATTGTGAGAAAGTTTCTTCAAAACAAGCAGAAACAAGGTCATAAGAATGAGCAGCCCAATTATCATTGTCAGCTTCCACCCATAAATTTCTACCCCAGAGCAGCTGTATCTGAACCTCAAAGTCAAGAACTTATAACTCCACGACTGGCATAGAACCTCCTTTTGAACAGGGTGTCACCATAGCAACTGAGCAATCTTTAATTAGCACATTCTCACTGAAAGTTCCCAGGAGAGGCATTGCCTCTGTAGCAGGACAGCTCAAGGACCCTAATTCAGCCACCGCTCCTGACATTCCATGTTTTGTTTTACTGGGCCTTCAGTGAATTGGGTAATGCTCACTAGACTGTGCATTCCTTAGCCCAGTCAAATTGGCACATAAATTAACCAGTAAAGAGTTTAACTTACTTCATTTTGAGAGAGAAACAAAATTCAACCTAATTGCATATTCAGCCTCCCTGACTACCCCCTAATGATATGCATCAGTATCTTCCAGATATCAGGGTAATAATGCAGCTATACTCCATGACTCATAAATAAGAATTATCAAAGATATAGACTTCTCATTTGATTTTTAAGCAACTTTTACAAATGTGTTTTAAAATCACTATTTTAAAGATATACCAGTGGCATGTTAATGTTTCTATGGCAATAGATTGTGCCATTCATAATATAGTGGAACACCTTTTTGACATTAAAACTCAAGGTAAGACAGAATACCAATTTTCAAGTTAACCAAGCAGTATTAAATATTGCTTTTATGAGGTTGCTATGCTACAGAAATAAATAAAAAAACATTTCAGCTTAAAGTGAAGTATTTTGAATTTCTCTGTATCTCACATTTTTCACATACTCATTTATTCCCTTTTTGTATTAATCCTTATTCTCTCTTTTCTTGGTATCTCTACATTTCTTTTTTTTTATTTTGTAGAATAACAAATTATTTCACAAACATATTGCCATTTTAACAAATTCTTAATAAGTGCATATTTGATTTTCTGTTAAATGCTAAAGAAAAAATGTTCTTTAAGATGCAATCCTAGTTCAGAATTTTTTTTTTTTATTATAAAAGACAGAGAGGGAGAGGGAGAGTCACAGAATAGAGAAAAAGGACAGGAAAAAAAGAAGGAAGAAAAAGGGATGAGGATAAGTGAAAGGAAAGGAAAGAAAAAGAATTGGTGAAATGTGAAAGTGGTTCTAAAACTTCAAATTGACTTGGGTTCTTGTTTAAAGTGTTATCTGTTGCAGTAAATGTGGAGTGGAGCCCGAGTTTCTTCATTAATAACAATCTGGTAATACTTATGATCTGTGACCTATGCATTTTTGTAGGTAGTGGATATGAAATAAAATAGAGATGCATTCAGAATGCTAGTGGAACATAGATAGGAACAAAATTATTACAGCCTCAGTGTTATGGTTTAGATATTAGGTGTTCCCCCCAAAGATTATGTGTGACACAATGCAAGAATATTGAGGAGTGAAATGATTGGGTTATGAGAGTCTTTACCCAAGTGCATCAGTCCCCTGATGAGGACTAACTGAGTGGTAACTGAAAGCAAGTAGAGAGTGGCTGGAAAAGGTACACATTGGGGGTGTGGCTTAGGGTATATATTTTGTTTCTGGCAAGTGAATTCTCTCTTTATGCTGCTTGATCATCACATCTTCATCTGTTTCCCTCCAACCACACTGTTCCACCATGATGTTCTGCCTCACCTTGAGCCTTGAGGAAAGGAGCTGGTTGTCTATGGACTGAAATCTCTGAAACCATGAGCCCTCAAATAAACTTTTCTTCCTCTAATTGTTTTTATCAGGTCTTTTAGTCACAACAGCAGAAAAGCTGACTAAAACACTCAGTTTTCAGGTTTAAGTCTTAATGGCTTAAAGGTAGTTACATAGAAGAAAGATGTTGATAATGGGCATTAAAAATCACTGAGTTAATTGTCTAAATGGGTAAAGAACACTCTTAACCATGGAAATGGAACACATAAGTGTTCAGAAGAAGAGGAATAACCAATAATGAATATGGTTAGAGGAGTGATTTTTAAAAGGCACTTGTTATGAGAGCAGATTTTTGAAACACACCCCAGACATAATGATTTAGAATGTGTGAGGCCAGACCATAGGACTCTCCCTCTTCAGTGAACTCTCGACTGCTCATCTCTCCCCTCAAGTGTGACAGTTCTAGCATAGTATTTTGCATATTGATACAAGAAGGAAATAGTGTTCTGAGAATATCCTTCAACATAGCTTAAGGTCAAATGGTGAGAAGCTGTCTGTACCTTATCTAGGAGTATGGCTTTTTTTCTTCCATAGGCATATTCAACATTTTTAAAGAAATTTTTGCTCCTATTTTTAAAAAGTTGAATATATTACCTGTAAATGTATCATTGTTTATTTATAATATATTGAGTACAGTAATTTGCCTATTTAATATTAAATAACATTAATGAAGTAAAAACAGTGAAATGAATGATATGCATGATATCCGTAAAGATGAAATACATGATACAAATTTAAAAAGGCAATATATAGATAAGTGAAGTTTACTATTATTCATACTCAATACAAAAAGCTATTTGCAATATACTATTATAAAGCTTATTTCTTATGAAACATTACATCAATGTTTTCCCTTGAACTAGGGAAGCTTTGAGATGGAATTAATTATCAGTTCACTAAAGTTTACATGATTGATGTCATCTACAGTTTGGCAATTTTTGTTTTTATGTGTTGCTATTTTTTTTCATTAGGAAAGAGTTATGTGATTTAAGTCTGTTAAATGCAAACTTCCAATACATGCAATTGAGCAGGCATTAATATCAATATTTAGCAATGTCCCCAGAGACAACAAAACCATATATGTGCTGGTTTCAACTCCTTCCTAGAGAAGAATTATTTTTACTTCCCTTGGATCTACTCGGGAGACTTAGTCAAGGGAGGATTATGTGTATGGGTGTATAAAACAAAAAAAACATAGACAAAATAGAAGATCTAACATTGCCTTCAATATTTCAAAGAATATTCTCTCCCTATTCACTGCCAAGTTCCAGAGTATAACTACTACTTTGGAAAATATGCACTAGGCTTCAGAAATTTCTAATAAGCCTCAGAAAAAATAAAAACTTATTTGGTCTATTCAGTATTCACTAGATAAGTATCTGCAAACAAACAAAGAACATGGAAATACATGCTTATTTAAAGCAACCAGTTTGACTCTGAAGTCATCCAGTGATTGCATGTAACTATAGACAGAAGCATCTTAGAACTTTGCAAGGGGGAATGGAAGTAAGATAATCTAAATTACAATAACCCTAAAGATAGTTCAAAGTGTAGAAAATCCAGTGCTGTAGGTAGGGAGGCCAACTGGTCATTCTCAAGTCTACTGTCTAACTGGTAGAGGCTCCAGACACTAATTTACGAGTGGATCGATGGTGACTTAGTTTGGTCTTTGATTCTAAATTGTTCTCATATATTGATAATTGTAAATCTCTTGGATGTTTTGTCAGTATAAGCATTCTTTCAATCATATGAAGTTTAATTTAACGTAAGCTAAGGGCACTGAAAGCTTCCCATTACAGTAATAACTCTGTGCATTCTCTCTCTCCACCTTCTTCCCATATAAAATAAGAAGAAAACAGAGTAAACTGAGTTTATAACAATAAGACTCCTCTATGCATCCCAATCAACTATTTATATTACACTAGAAAATGTTTATATCTCTTTGGCTTTCAGAGTAAAATTATTTACAGTTGACATTGGTTGCCAGCTTTATGATAATTTTAATGAAATGTTCTGCAGTCCCTCCAAATATAAAGGATGCTTAAAGTGTGAGATAATGCTCCACAATTGAAGGGATACAACCAACAGGGGAGAAATGATGCAGTAATAAGCAATCTGAATTGTTGTGTCGCGACCGTTCTCTTCCAACAGCCTTATTCACTCCTTTTTATGCTCTGGATAAACTATCTTCTATAGTAGTGAATAAGTAATAATGGATCATATCCCAGCTGTGAGACGTTTTGTGGTTAGTAAAATAGGGAGCAACCAGGGATTTTCAATCTCAAATAACATTGTGTATGACAAGTAAACTTTAGTAATTTGCAGTGAATATTTCCAAGAGAGAAGAACAGAAAACTACAGCTATGTGTTTCAGTTCTTTACATATAATTGGATCTGTGTTTAAAACCTGAGGCTTGGGAATTTAATAAATCAGGGAATTCATCTTTGTTAGCTCATTTATGATATCAGAAAAACTAACTTTCCCAAATCTCGATTATTCCCATCTTTAAAATAGAGAATTGAATGATGATTTTGCATTTAAACCATGGGGAATGTAATACAATATGAAACACAGTTGTAGCCTCCTCTCTAAAACTGGTTCCTTCTCTTCTTTACATTTTCTCAGATTTGCAATGTCCCAGTGCTGGACTGCAAAGCTTTCCTCTTCTCTTTCTACACAATCTCCCTAGAAAGCTTTCCTTGTTCTTGGTCATAAATCCTTCATGCATTCGGCGGTTCCTAAGTAAGATCTCAAATAGTTCTCTTACTTCAGTCTGGCTTTACATCTTCCTACTCCCCTTTTTGTTTAATAGACATGTCCCCATCACATATTCAGAACTAAGTACTGATTTACTTACCTTCTCCTCAAACCACTAATCTTCGGTTATCCCAATTTACCTCACATTAACAAATAAGATAACCTCTCTTCTCTTACAGCTCAGATTCAATCAGAAGCAAACACTGTCTTCCTGAATTTCAAAATATCTCTGAGATACTCAAATTTTTTACCTCCTTACCATTTCCTCATTCTCCAAACCATTGTTATCTCTCACCTGAATTGATGTAATTTCTTTTAAATTCAACTTTTTACTTTTTTTTCTTTTTATTCTGTCACAGGCTCTTCCCTGATTAGCAGTGAAAATAATTCTTTTAAACTATATCAGATAATGCCATTTACTTGCTACCCTTATCCTGTAGAGCACCACCCAGGTACATGTCATGGCTTCCAAGGTGCTGCTATCTTTCTGACCTTATCTCTTGCTTTTTGACTTATTCTCACTAAGTTTCATCCATGGAGTTCAAGTGGATTAAGCTCCCACTTTAAGGCTTTTGAAATTCCTTGGCTCTTCATGAATTTGGGACACATGTTTTAGGGCTGGAATGCTTGGAATATTTGGGATAGTAAGGTCTCTAATCATTTATTTTCTTATCCTTAAAAAGGCTAACGTGGGATTTTTCAGAAGGTAGCAGAATAGTTTCCAGCAGCTATAGAGGGCAAGACTTAATATGTTATATATGGCTTCTTCTTCTATTTTTTTTTAATGTTCATTGACCAAAGTAAACTTCACACCCAAACCCAAAAAAAGTGTGGGAAAAGTCTACACAAAATCATGGATCAGTGAGTATAGTTGTAATTTACTGGTAGTTTTACTGAAACAATTTTGTTAGCTTCCTACTGTTACAGTACAAGGGATTCAATGAAGGGTCTGGAATGTATGCCTGCTGGAGAAATGAAGGTAAGAAAGTAGATTGAACATATTAGGAGAGAAGGTGAAAAGGCTTCTGCCAAATTTGGTAAGAAGCTTAACCAAAGCAATAATCTGATTAAATTATATTTTCAGAGTTTGATCTGGTAATAACATATAAAATTGACTCAAGAATTGGTAGTATGAGGTAAGAAAAATAAAGCATTTTCACAATTACAATTAATTCACATTTGTATAAATTAATGTTAATAAGTGAAGAAAAGGAGTAGATGGATTAAAAAACATGAAAATTTAGAAAGCATATGATTTTAGTTGTGTGACGTCATTTATAGAAGTCATGTTTTAAACTTTTGCAATCACTTGAAAATAACTGTTTAGTTGATGTATCGAAGATACATGAACTAAAAGACAAAATCTCAGAGGTAAAAGACATACATAAAAATAATTTTATTATTAAAATATAAAATATATAAAGCAAAATGTAATATAAATGATTATATCCTTAATAAAAGTAAGGGAATTCAGAAAAAGAACATTTTTTCTCATGAAAAATAATTAACTGGACAGATTTTTCCAAATAAGAATTGAAATCAAAACATTTTGCTTTGCTTTTTGCAAAGCTATGAAAATTTGAGAATCAGTTAGGATGTACTGCCTTTTCAGCCTCATCTTTCTTTCATAATAAAGTACCAAAGCTTGAGCAAGAAAAACAATGATGATTTTGATGATGTCAAAGCCTAATGTTTAGGTATTCCTAAAGGCATTCCCACTTTCATCTTCTTTTAATTTGGCATTTAACTCAATATATACAGTTTTTTTAATCTATTTCAAATTGGTTTTCTGTCCCTTGAATTGAACATTAACATAATTCAAAATTTTTATATAGAAGGTTGGGATAAAGGTTTAGTTTTTTTTTTTTTTTTTTTTTTTTTTTGGTTTGTTTGTTTGGTACCAGGGACTCACCACAACAGTGCTTACCTACTGAGCCACATCCCAGCCCTTTTTATTTTTTACTTTGAGACAGAGTCTTGCTAAACTGCTGAGGTTGGCCTTGACCTTGTGGTCCTCCTGCCTCAGTCTCTCAAGTTGACGGAATTCCATGTTCGAGGAAAACAAGTTCTATGCTGCAAAATTTCTTTGAGGATAAAGTAAGCTTGGAATAAGGAAAACAGGTAAAAACTAGAGGCTTAAAAAAACCTAGCATGTGAATATGAAGAGATTTTACATATGTCTGAAAAGCAAGTTAAATGAATAAGAAGACACATAAAGAAGACTACCAGCACTGGATGGATGCTTTATTCCTTTACATTGGAAAAGAAGAACCTTTTTTGTTTTGTTGAATTATGTTTAGGTTTTCCCTTTCTCTGCAGTGAAATGCTTATCTTTCAATATGAGAATGATAAATTTATTCTATTACTCCTTGTAATTACATTACTTACTATGTCTCAATATAGTCCTAAGAAAACAGTTTTATAGAAGTATAATTCCTAGAAGCTCACTTGGCAATTTCTACATAAAATTTCACATTAATATATGAATAATTCTTCTATAATTAATTTTAAAAGTGTGGTTTGCTAGTGATTCTGTTTTTCTTTGAAAAGTAATCAATTTCCAACAGATTATTTTTCATTAATACTCTGAAATATGAATCAATACACTACTTTTCTTTTAAAAATCAGCAAACCTTTGTTTTTTTTTTGAGAATATTCTATACATTTGAAGAAAGTTATGGACACTGGAAAAGTAATTATACTGTTATGAAACTACCTCAAATGTCCACAACAGAGAATTTGAAAAGTTTCTTTATCTTTGTCTGTTTTCATTTTTTGGCATTGGGGACTGAATCCACAGGTTCTGGACCACTGAACTACATCCCAAGCCCTTTTCTTTTTTATATTGGGAGAGGATGCCACCAAGTTGCCACGGTGGCCTTGACTTGCAGTACTCCTGACACAACCTCCTGAGCAGCAGAGATTACAGGTGTGTACCACAGCATCTGATTAAAATCTGAATTTTTAAGGGTTTATGACTCAACATTTTTTTCTTATATTATTATATAAAATAGAAATGAAAATAATTTTCTACAAAGTATAAAAGAAAATTTATGTATAAAAATGCACTATTAATATATTCAGGTTAAAAAATCGGAAAATCATATAATGGGATTGAGTTATTATGCTATAAGCAAAACCCAACTATCATCTAACAACTAAGATGATATTTAGAAGTGGTGTGGTATGAAAAAATGTATGTGAAAAGTTGCAAGTATAAAATGAAACCCTGAAAATAGCATTACTATCTTAATATCGCTGTTAATATATACATTGATAATGAGAAAATTGAAAAAAATTTAATTCTAAATTTTGATGTCTGATTTTTCTCCATAAAAATAAATAGTTCTCATGCTTATTAAGTCAGCCTGTAGTTTAACCATTTTAACTAATATCTACTGGATTGTTGCATTGGTTCAGAGAGTAATATTGGATAAAACTGGAGAACCACCTGGGAAACAACAAATTTGAGGGGGAAAAATCTATCAGGTAATAGTTATTTCCCCAGTTGATGATACAGAAATGAAATCAACTTTCCAATGTCCACATGGTTAAATAAACTGAACATCTTAGAACCTCCAGGCTAGAAAGGGCACAAGAAAGGTCATGAATTTTGTCCCCGGCTCTCTATAAACTGCCCCAGAAAAATGAGAAAGCGTCCTATTCTCTTTTATTATAATTCTCTAGAGAATGCATTGCTATAACTTCTCACTTTAACTAAGAGTTTTCAATTTTCAAACTTCTTTTAAGGAAACTTCCTTCTTAAACACCCAAGGCAAAAATATAAATAACTTTCTTTCTGTAGATATACAAACTCTGAAATCTTGAAATTATTGATGACCACTATCAAAGTCATTTTCTAAATTTCCACTTTAGTTAAAACAATTGTACATCCTTCAACATTTCTCAGTGTATTTTATTTTTTTTTGGCCCATAAAATATTTCCATGATCTTTCTGAACACTCCCCAATTTCTCTGAATACCAATTTATTTGTGCAGCAAGAAATTGATCAGAGTCCCCCCATTCCCTTACTTTCCAAACTCTTGTAATCACTTTAAGTTTCTAATGCAGTGTTTTAACAACAACAAAAATTTGTTAGTTAATTATAACTACAATCGATGTTTTATCATTTAAAAGTTTATTAAATAGAAAATTAGTAGGATTTGATGATTTCCATGATATACCCATTGCCAAATTTTTGTTGGCTGATCTCTTAGGGTAAGGAATAACTTCAGATATTTATTTTCACCCAGTATCAAGGCTTTATCTTTAACAGGTTTGGTACAACCATCTACCAACCTCCTGAAGGAATACCTATTTATATTTAATAACCCGTATATAATCAAATTTATGAAAATCTTTAAAACTAAAGGCAGTTCCATGAAGTAGGATTAGAGGCACCCAGAACTTGTCCAGTTCTATGGGAAACAGAATTAAAGCAAGAATGTGGCTGCTTATTGAGAAGGCTGACCTGGGGTGGCAATGCAGTAGTGGACAGAGAAGTATTGGAAGATGGAACAGTGGGAGAAACAACCCTCCCCGACCTTCTGCAGAGCAGAACAGCAAGGGTAGTACACCCACTTAGTGCAATGACAGTGAAATAGGGGGAGTCCCAGTGAAATCTAGAGGACAGGATGTTACCCTACAGACAAGAAAACTAAATGAATAAGGGGCCTGGAATTTGCATAGGGAACTAGCTCTAAAGTTCTCTGCACTTCCCATGAGCTTGTAGCTGTGGAAGTTAATGGGGCCTCTGCATTTTCCCGGGCTGGGAACCCACAAGGATATAACACTGTACTTACTCAGCAGACTTCCACCAGAGAGTCAGTCTGGCGCCTTGGGAAAAGACCGTGACTCCCCAGAATTATATGAGATAAGAAACCAGTCTGTGATGCAGAGAGGAACTGAAGGTGCTTCCCTTTAAATCTTGGGTTGGAGAATCTGTCTCTGAAAATCAAGGGGAGGAAATAGTTACTTTTGATTTGTTGTGGGAGGCAACTCTGGAAGTACCCAAATTGTAGGAAGCGGATCATGCAGACCCCTCCACAAATACCCCCACATCAGCACAATTATTTTGTGACTTTGTTGCTTCTTACTGCCCTTGGGGACATTTGGGGGTATGCCACAGAACCAGCCTTAACCCCATCCTTCCTCAGAGTGCACAGCCCAAAAAGCTTTGGAGAAAAATTTTGTGGAGTTGCACATTTCACACTATCACTCTGATGAGCCCCAGGATGTTGTAAGCAGCACCCTTAAAGCATACAGATCAAAATCTCCAGAGAATCTGCAGGCTTTTCCTTCATTCTTGCTTTCCAGGTGCACGGTCAGTTTCTCCACCACTGCAGAGCACAGTCTAAAAAGCTCCAGAGAAAATCTTTACCTGGGGAGCTCCACTTTACACTCTAGTTTATTATAGTGAGAAAAGCATCAGAGAGGAATTCCAACTACAGCTATAAATAACTTCTACTAGTCACTGGGGGAAGCACCACAAAGAAAAGGAGACAAGGATGAATAAAACCCATCCTTTGCTCTGATCATTAGATGCCCAGTCTAAGAAGACCCACAGAGGAGCTTTGATCAGAATAGGTTGTAAGCATGCACTTTCATCCCTTCTTTCAAGAGCCTTAATGGGCTAGAATTTTCATTTCCCCCTAATACATTTTTAGTTGGTGCTTTTTTGTTTATTTCCTTCTGTCTTCCTTTACTCTCTCCTCTTTCTAAAATTTACTCTTTCTTTTTATCCCTGTTTTACTTTCTATCTGCTTTTCTTCTATTTTTCTCTTTTCTTCTATTTAACATTTAATTGTTTTCTCTTTTTTCCTTTTATCAAAAAAGATTATTTCTATGGTATTTGTAAATTTTTATTTTGTTCTATGTCACTTCCCTCCCTATATTTTGTGTAGTTTTTGATATTGATTTTGTTGTTATTTTAGTCTTCTTTTTTTTAAGAGAGAGAGAGAGAGAGAGAGAGAGAGAGAGAGAGAGAGAGAGACTGAGAATTTTAATATTTAATTTTTAGTTTTTCGGAGGACACAACATTTGTTTGTAATGTGGTGCTGAGGATCAAACCCCGGCAGCACGCATGCCAGGCAAATGCGCTACCACTTGAGCCACATCCCCAGCCCTATTTTAGTCTTCTTAATAATTTATTTTTCTTCACAGTGCTGGGAGTCAAACCCAGGACTTTGCATATGTTGCACAAGTGCTCTGCCACTGAACTATACTCCCAGCTCATCTTAGAGAAATTTTGCCTTGCTACTATCTAGTCCCACGGAAACCTTGGTGGATACTTCAAAGAAAAAAAGGAGAGAAAAACCTCCCAGCTGAAGACTCATCCCCAAGTGGTATGGGTAGGGGAAGAATCTGATGGCCTGCCCCTAGACACTCACCCCAACAGAAAAAGCAATGAGAAATAACATAAATTTATGGATATCCTACCTATGAAGGTTCTAAACATTGGTTGCCATATCCTATGGCACATTTACTGGAAGTGAATGCCACAGAAAGGGAGATCTGACCTTGAACCTTTTTATACCCCAGGAAACACCATGATCTCAACCAGTGTTTAAACAGAGAATATAACCATGGTTGTAGCAGTCAGTACCAGAATTGCTTTCAAATAAGAGAACCAAGATCAACAATACCTGAGTAACCCCACATCACCTGATAGGGTTTCCACTCTCATTGTAGAAGTAATCACAAAGGCTGCAGCCCATTTAATCTGCTGTCTACACTACACCTGGCTGAATTACTAGAGGGACTCCACTGTTTTGAGACTTACAGAAAAACAGATCCCACAGTGTCTGTCATAGTATGCATTATGTCAAAACCCACTAATCACAAAGAAGAATTAGGGAGACTATAGTCAAAAGAAAAACCAGGAAAATTTAATCCTACAGAAAAAAGTGGTACTTCAGGTATTAAAGAAGACTAATTGATAAGAAGGCCCCCTCATTTAATTGTGGAAGAAATATATATCCTAAATAGATGCCTAGATCTCAACAGAACAACACAAAAGATATGAATAAGCAAGACAATATTATACCTAATAATTTATAACTTCATAGTGACAAATTTCAAAGATATCAAAATATATGAAATGTCAGACAAAAGTTCAAAAAATTATTTTTGAAAAAGCTCTTTGAAATCCAAGAAAATACAAATAAACAGTTGAATGGATTAAGGAAGAAAATTAAGCATTTTTAGTAAAAAAAGAGAATTTGAAAAAGAAGCAAATGGATATCTTAGAAATTAGAAGCTCAATTAAGTCAGAATTAAAAGTCAATTGAAAGCCTCAACAACAGTATAAATCAAGGAAAAGAAAGAATATGAGAAGTATTAAATAAAAAATAAAGAATAAAAGAATGAAGAAAACATATATTTCTACAGGACACCATTAAGAGCTGAAACATCTACATAATCACCTGAAGGGAGAAGACCTTCATGCTGAGGACACAGATTACCTATTAAATAAAATAATAGCAGAAATTTCCCAAAGCTTAGGAAAGACCTGGACATACTGCCACAGGAGGCATTTAGAATCTCAAATATGGAGGATCAGAAAAGAACTTCTCCGTAACTATTATAGTTAAATTGACACACACATACACTTACACACACACACAAGGTGTAAGAGAGAAGCACCAAATCAAAATTAAAGACAAACCCATTGGAAGAACAGCAGATTTCTCAGTAGAAACTATAAAGATCACTAGGGCATGGAATGATGTATTTTAAATTCTGAAAGAAAATAACTGCCAGTCAAGATAACTATACCCAAGGTAGAAGTAAATATAATCCAAGTTAAACAATCTGAGGGAATTCATGTCTGCTAAACCAGCATTATACAAGATATTTAAGAGAATCCTATACCCAGAAGAGAAAGAAAGATAAACGCAATCATGAGAGCATTAAAAGAATAAATCTCACTGAAAGAATAGACCTACAAATAATAAGTAGAAAAAATGAAACAATATCAAGGTAGTAAGCCGTCAAATATCTAAGATGAATATGGGAAGAAATTAGCATAACATATTCAAAACAACGAGAAGGAAATCAACAAAATGACAAAGAACAAATACATATCTTTTACTAAAAATCCTCATTGTTAATTCAATTAATCCTCCAGTCAAATCCTCCAGTATAGACTAACTGATTGGAATAAAATCAATACCCCCAAATAAGATGCCTGAATAAAACTCAGCAAAAACAGAGACATTATTAAGATGAAAGTATAAAAAATATCCCAAACACATGGAATTTGGAAGCAAAATGGTGTAGTCACATTAAGGTCTGACAAAATATACTTTAAACCAACATCAGTTAAAGACACAAAGAAGGTCAATACATATTCATAATGGGAACAACTCATTGAGAAGATATAACAATTGTAATTAGAGATGTCCCAAATATCAGAGAACCCAATTTTATGAAATAAATACTAATATAAATAGAGGGAGAGATATACCTTGGCTTTTGATGGCTTGAATAAGAACAAAGATATTTGAAGGTCGAGTGAGGATGTTAAATAAAGGACTATCTCTTGCAGTTTTCCAGAATATTTCCATTAAAATATTGAAAACATTGAAAAGAAAAGATTCCAGAACAACTAAGCATTTCATAAAAATGGGCCATAAGTAGTAGTTATGGTAAAAATTAAAGCCTCTGGGATTTTATGTGATTTTAAATTATAGTTCTGCCCCTTAGTTATAGAACCTTTGGAAACTTTATAACATTTATTTTATTTTATTTTATTTTTTTATTAGTTGCACATACAATGATCTTGACATATCATACATTTGAATCAAATGGGGTATAATTTCTCATTTTTCTGAGTGTACAGGTTGCAGAATCACATTGGTTATACAGACACGTATATACATACAGCAAAATTAATGTCTATTTTATTCTGCTGCCCTTCATTATTTGTTTTTCTTCTTTTGTACTGGTGACGAACCCAGAGGCTCTCAACCACTGAACCTCATTCCTAACACTTTATTTTTCTTCTTTTTTGAGACAAGATCTCGCTAAGTTGCTTAGGGCCTTGCTAAGTTACTAAGGCTGTCCTGGAACTTGCAATCCTCCTGCCTCAACCTCCTGAGCCATTGGGACTATAGGCATGCACCACCATGCCCAGCTCAAAGCTACCAATTTTTTTTTTTAATTACAGTACAATGATCTTGACAATTCATACATTTGAATCAAATGGGGTATAACTTCTCATTTTTATGATTGTACAGGTTGCAGAATCACATTGGTCATACAGTCACCTATATACATACAGCAATAATAATGTCTGTTTTATTCTGCTGCCCTTCCTATCCCCTCTTCCCCTCCCCTCCCCTCCCATCACATCTTTCTACCCAATCTAATGTAGAATGGAACCACCATTTAACCCAGCTATTCCCTTTCTCGGACTATACCCCAAAGACATAAAAAGAGCATACTACAGGGACACAGCCACATCAATGTTTATAGCAGCACAATTCACAATAGCTAGACTGAAACCAACCTAGATGCCCTTCAATATATGAATGTATAAAAAAAATATGGCATTTATACACAATGGAATATTACGCAGCACTAAAAAATAATAAGATCATGGCATTTGCAGGGAAATGGATGGCATTAGAGTAGATTATGCTAAGTGAAGTTAGCCAATCCCTAAAATACAAATGTGAATGTCTTCTCTGATATAAGGGGGGGTGACTCAAAATGGGATAGGGAGGAAGGGCATGAGAAGAAGATTACCACTAAATAGGGAAGAGAGGTGGGAGGGGAAAGGAGGGAGAAGGGGATTTGCACAGAAGATTGAAGGAGACCCTCATCGTTATACAGAATACATGTATGATGTTGTAAGGAGAAAAAAAAAGAAGTGTGTCACTTTATAACAATTTAAGGTTTACTTTCATTGTCTGAAATCATAGTGGGGTGCTCATAATGTTTGAAAAGGAAATCAGATATTGAGATAAAGTAAAAAATGTGACAGTTTCTAGCACATATTAAATATTCAATAAATGTTTATTATTATGATTATTTTTATTTTAATAAAATATTTGTAATATGTATGGTCTGAGTTATGTCTCAGAATATTAATAGAAAAAATTTATATTCTCTTAAAATTTTTTAAGTCTTTTTTTGTCTTTTTTTTCTCTCTCTCTTTTTTAAGGTGTAGATGGACACAGCACAATGCCTTTATTTTTATGTGGTGCTGAGAATCGAACCCGGGTCCAGACCATGCTAGGCAAGTGCTCTACCATTGAACCACAATCCCAGCCCCCTCCTTAAATTTTTCTTATACTTTTTAATTATATTTTTTTTAAATCAGTTTAATTTCAGAAAATGTGTTAAAACATATAGTTATACATTGGTTTCTGAAATTCTTCTGAAATTATTTTCACAAACATGTTTTCATGAAACATGTTTTAATGAAACACACATTTTAATCGACATACTCAGGACACATTGAATTTTAAAAATACATTACATAATATCGTTGTAAATAAAATTATTTTCATGAAGTGCTTCTGTATTAGTCAGTTTCCTGTCATTGTTGCAAATACTTCAGATAAAAATCTTAAAGGGAAGAATGAGTGACTTTGGCTCATGTTTTCAGGCGATGGTGGCTTGGCCCTGTTGCATTGGGCCCGTGGTGACTTAGTACATCATGGTGGGAGCACATAGTGGAGAAAATTTCTTGTCACTTCATGGTGGCACAGAAGCCAAAGAAAGCCAGAAGAAAAGAAGGGGCCAGAGTCAAATTACTACCTTCAAGGGCACACCCCAGTGATCCAACTTTCTTCCATTTGGTCCCACGTCTTAAAAGTTTCCACCATCTCCCAATGGCACCAACTGGGTGGGGATCAAGGCTTCAACACATGACCTTTGTGGAAATACAAAATCCAAACTATAAAAAATCTCTTTTTAATTCCTTACAGTTTTAATTACTGATATAATCAAATTTCTCATCAAGCCACTTACTTATTTCCAGAAATATCATGAATATGTGCTCTCAAACTCTTATTACAATAAAATTACAGCCATATTTATAATGACTACAAGAAAAAGGAGAAGCTGATCATTCAAGATAATTAATCCATTTATTTCTTTAATGGATTTGAGATGACAGAGTGTAATCTTTCAGATGGCTAATCTCCTCAAGATTTGAAAAATGGGATTAGTGATTTATTGTAAATACAATATTTGGGGTTTAGAAAATATGAAGACAAAGCAAACCAGTGAAAACCATGTATTTTTTTTGTTGTTGTAAAAATAATACTTTTCCTTATAGTCTTTATTTTCATTTGTATAATGAAATGTGGTTACTGTAAATGTATCTGGTTACAGATTATCAGTCTGTGAACTGATAACAAGAAGAATAAAGAAAGTTTACCACAGTAATCACATGCAAGTGAATTATTAGATGTAACCCTGACTGTAATAGTACTGGATATATAGCCTCTGGTCCCTGCTTCTCATATGAAGTGTTTCCTCATATTTTGTATTTTTTAACTGGTGAAAGGAATTATTCAAACTACTAATTTTGGGTATGTCAGTAATATACTTGTTTTATTTATGTGTGCCATTGTGTCCCAACTGGTTTTCTGGGACCTTGAACCTCCTGGTGCTTTAATTGTATCATTTCTTGTTTTTATTTGTACAAACAAGAAAACAGAGAAATGGATTAAAGTAATTTAAATAACTGTAGAATTTTGGCTACATAGCCCATTTTATTCATGTAAATATATCTTCTATGATAAATGTACTGGGCTCTCTAGAGAACTGCCTAATTTCAACATAATTTAGTAAAAAACATATATTTCTCTGTAACATTGAATATTCATCGAGAAAATGAATTTTGAGGAATTAAAAACAGCATGTTGCAGCCAATCAACCTATCACAGCAGAAACACAAATGAAGAAAAGCATTATATGACAAGTGGCTCTATAGTTGATGAATAATAATGACAAATAAAAATGCTAATGAGAATAGAGTACTACATCCCCTAGAACATCTAAAACCACATTCATTAGGCTAAGAAATTAAGCAATGCATATATATATATATATGTATATGTATATACATATACATATATATATACATATATATAAATAGACACTTGTACTTCAGAAATTGAAACCCCCATTAATTTTTTTTTCCCACAGAGCTCATGAAATATCAATAGGTAACTATGGAATGATGAACAATGAAATATATTAACATTATAAAAAAGAAAGAAAAATTGGACATGCATTAAAAATTCTGAAACTTAAGTAGGTACATTCCTATTGTAATTAATTATGTAATACTATAATTTAAACAGATATTTTATTTAACAAATTTTGGGAAAAGATATAATGAAGAAGAAGAAAAGAAAGATAAACTAGGTTAAAAACATCATATTCAAATAAATACATATGGTAAATTAAATTTAAGATATCAATTAAGGTTCTTTATAAATAATATTTTACAGTTCTCCAAGTTTGCTTAACAAATGATGTATCCATTACTGCAAATTTTTATTTATGTACAATTTCCTGAGGCTAATTTTATTCTCCATCAAAAGAACTGTCTGCATCTTAAAACAGGAAAACAAATATGGGACATGAAACTTGAGCTGTTGCTAGACAGTAAGAACACTTTCAGGGATGCAAAGAAGCAGCTTAAAGTACTTTCCCTGCACAAAAAGTGATCCTCTAAAAATTGAGTGAGAAAATAATAATTCTTTGAAAAGCTATGAATCCATAATGATGCTGAAAAATGTTTTAAAGTTTTGTCATATACAAATGAATTTCAGGTGTTTACAGAAATTGCTGATTATGGGCATATCAGAACTGTATGCTTATCTTATTTTAATTAGTACTTAAATTTTGTTACACTTAATGGAAAGTGACCAGTTCAATGTCTAGTTGTGTTAACAAAAATGGAAATGGCTAAAATCAAGTAATGAAAAGGTTAAAAACAATGTAAAGATTAACACTGAAGCTGTGAAAACTATGGAACTGTGTTTCTTCATCTGTTAATTCCACAGTGGGTAAATTGCATCCTCAAGATTTAAAGTTTTACTTGGTTAAATTCTCATGATGTTATTATAATTTTGCATGTATAATTTAGAAACTGGGTAAATATTGGTGTAAGAAAATGGATTTTATTTGACACTCCTTTACTCTTCAATCTCAATCTCTCTCTCTCTCTCTCTCTCTCTCTCTCTCTCTCTCTCTCTCTCTCTCTCTCACACACACACACACACACACACACACAAGAGATTATAAGAGCATGCTATGTATAAGTTTATGAGAGGTTTGGGATTACCTAGGCTAAAGGAAAGGCATCACTATAGATTTCAGCAATTAAAATTGTCAGTAAAATCAAATTTTGTTGAATCTTCCTTAAATCTACAGAGATCCCAGAGACGGAGTCCTGGGCCATTAAATCCATGGCAGAATCAAATTTGCCATAGCAAGCATGAGGTAGTCATTAAGAAATGCATTTGTGCCAGTTCCCTGGCACACTCCTGTAATCCCAGCATCTCAGGAGGCTGAGGCAGGAGAACTGAGTTCAAAACCAGTCTCAGAAACAGTGAGGTACTAAGCAACTCAGTGAGACCCTATCTTTAAATAAAATACAAAATAAGGTCAGAGATGTGGCTCAGTAGATGAGTGCCCCTGACTTTAATTGCCAGGACCGAACAAAAAAGAAATGCATTTGTATGGGCTGAACAAAATGATTCTATTATTGAAAATTTTATGCACCTCATGTTTATAATCTAAGAACAATAATAGAATCATTGCATTGGGTGTAGATAGTTTGTTTAAAATTCATTCAAAGGTTTAACTTAATTGTTATTAAATTTACAAATGTGGCTTATGCAATTGTTGTCTAAATGCATGGGAATATTTTGCTCAGTATATTGGTATGTGTGTATGTGGATTTGCCTTGTGAAATCTTTGAAATGATCAATATAATCAGATAGATTAAATTGTTGATTGTAAATTGACAGGTAAGTGAACTTGTTGAATTAAGCATATACATAAATAGAGGTAAATGTTTAAACCAATTTCAATCTCTGAAATATAAAGTTGAACATAAATTGAAATCAAGTCAAATTACTGATCTTACTTTTTAGGTAATTATTAAGTTACAATAAGTTTAAAGTTTTGAGAACTAATTCTAAAGCTATTAGATATAACAATTGAAAAATTAATTAAAACAATCCCATAAAACTATGCCAACTATGCCATTTTTTTACTGTGTAAAAATGCCCATCAGACATTTAAAAAGGAAAAGACCTAGTGAACTTAGGTTATATATCTTCCCAGGTGCTGTAATGTACATTCTTTCATCATAAACATACATTTCACTTATTTTGTATTCATGTGAGGAGCACCAATGATGCTCAGCAATTAAAGGAAAACAAAATTCAAGTTTCTAATTGCAAGATCTCCTCAGTCAAAATCTTTTCATTCATATTGTGTCACTGAGACATGCTTGGATAAACATGAATGGAATAGTACTAAACTTCCCTAGGGCTCAAGCTAAGCTTTAAATGAACCAGGAAATTTTTAAAAAATTGTTTAATAACACTCCAAAACTATTTCATGATCTGTTAGTGCATAAAATGAAGTAAAACTAATAATTTTTAAATATTTTAGAAACAACAACAACAAAATATATATCTATATATCTATATATATATATATATATATATATATATATATATATATATATATATATATATATATATAAATTGTTATTATCTCATTTTATGTACTTAGGCTATCATATTTTGACTGTTATGTCTGGTGATTTCATTAAAATATTTTAATTAAAATATTACACTATTCCCTCCATTCATTTTCTCCTTCCTTCTCTCCCTATCCTAGCTTTCCTGCTTATTTTTCATCCTTCATTTCACCATTTATTTGTCCATTTTTTCTTTCTTCTATTCTCCTGGCTTCTCCATCATTCTTACTTTTCTGAGTTTTTTCCATTACTTTCCCCAAATACATATTCATATTGATATGCAAGACATTGTATTTGGTTACATAAGATTATAAATGATTTTTCAGTATATTGAGATATAATTGACGAATAAATATTTTATATATTTAAGCTGTGTAACTTGATGTTTTGATCTATACATATGCTGTAAAGCTATGTTTAATCTAGCTAAATGACACATTTTCTTACTTTTATTCAGTGACTCCCTAATTTCCAAATATTCATGGTTTGGGAGCTAAATATTTTACTGAAAATTTTATGCATAGAGAGATGGTATTTTTCTAGTGACTGGTTGCAAGTTGGAAAGATGGCATCTTTTTAAAGTTGAATGTTGTATTTGATAGTATCTTTTCCTTTTCTTATATAATTTAGAAAGTTAAGAGATTGCTAAAGATTGGGTAAGTAAACTGTCTCATTCAATTATAAACACACATATACACTAATTTTTTTTTCTTGACAGTACACAAATGTATCATTGTGAAATACTATAAATCAGTGACAAAGAAAAATAAGACGAATCCACCTCCTCCATGTTAAGTGGTTTAGGAATTTCTTCATATCAACCAATTTACTTCTAAGGGCAAATATAATGAAACTCAGAAGGTAGCAATGATGTCTGGTCAGACGCCTGGAAGTAAGGACATATACATTTTAGACTAACATTCCCAGATTGGAATGACCATGTTTATTCTTATGCCTCCTAACTGAGAGAGAGAGAGAGAGTTTAAAGGACAATTTATTTCAGAATGGAAAATAAATAAGGGCTATCAACCTATCATTTTGTATATTTTGGACTGCCTGGATTAGAGCAAATTGGTATAATAAAGAGAATATTATGACAATGAGCCAGATTCCAGAGACTAACCCAGGTGGTTTTTCTCTCATTTTCCTCTTATCCCTTTGGTACATTCGTGTTTATAAGAAAATGTGTGTGAACGATTCCATATGATTTTTAAAAATATAATGAAACCGGGGCTTATGAAGATATTGTCTCTCAATGTTGAGCCTATACTTTTTATGCTTGAGGGTACAGGTGGAGAACTCCACCAATTGTATTTCTTCTTTGTCAGGCAGCTCTTCCTTGACCTTTACATGACAGGGAGTACAGTAACAGTGAAGCCAAGGGAGGGAGATGGAAAACGCTTTTCCTGTTGCTCTCTGCTCCTAATTCCTTTCTGCACTTTAGACTCCCAGTTCTATCAGTGGCACTACAGCAGCACCTCATTCTGACGGTAAGTCTATCCAGAAGGCAGAGTTGATTCCAGCTTGCATTTTTCCCAGTACTCATGGGAAAAGAACCAACTCCTAAAGGGAAACTTCATCCTCAGGAGTCAGATTTGCAGGTCTAAGCCATCTTTGCTCTAATCTCAGAAATATTAATAAAGAAGGGGCAGCATCTCCCTCTCCTTAAACCATATTCCAGGATTTTAGAATTCCCTCTGGAAAATGTCTTGGTTTCAATAATTTTTATCTTTATTCCAACCACTGCAAGGAGGTAGTTATTTCCTACAGTTGTTATCACTATAATACCTTAGTGATTCCAGCTAATCTTTTTGGATCATTCTTTAACTAGTTAAGTAATACTTTATAGTAATTTCTTTCCTTATTGTAACTGATGTGATTATGCCTCATGACTAGACCTATGCCATTAAAACCTAACTAAAAAATTGTAATTGCCATATTTTCTATCTCCGCTCTTCTTTATTTCCTCTTTGTATTTATTATCCATAGTAGTTTCCTTCTCATTATTATTTTTCCTGTATCTCTTGTTACCAAAATGTAAATTTTGGGGAAACAGCTTTTCAAATGCTGTGCTCAGTCACTACATTCACAGTGACTTGAATACTGATAAATAGCAAATTAATAATAAATATGTGTTGCATAAATAAATGAGCACTGTATATATGGTAAAAATTAATTAATGAATAAAGGAAAATAATTGTCTTAAATATTCCACCCCAAAATGCGCAAATATAATATTTAGTCATTTTTGTGTATAAACCCTTAAGAGAAAGTCAATTTATATAGAAAACATGCAGAAAATAATGGAATAAAACTCTTTAAAGTTTTAATGAAATATTAAATGCACTTTAATTTAACTAAGTAAAAATGGGTTAAAGAAAAGATGAAGAAATAATTGGAGAAGAGATAAGTGTTTACCACACAGAATATTAGTTCTTAAAATGTTGAAAATTGGCAATCAGATTGTTGGAAGAACTCATTCTACTGACATTTTTATATGCATAGTGTTAAAATTTCTAAGAATGTCTTTATAATAAACATATGGATTTTAGTTAATCACCGTTTCTCCTATTCCCAATAGACTTAAATCCAATTATTTCATTCCTTTCATTACCAGCCCGGCATCTGGTAGCATTTGGGTTTATGACCCCTGTTTAAAGATATCTGTAAATTTAATGAAAATGGTTTCATGGACACTTGAAATAGTTGATCCTTTATCATTTGACTGATGTCTCAGGAACAGAGTTGAACATGTATTGTCCTTTAAAAATTAAAGCTATAAAAGCTGTCTCTACAATACTAGCAATAGAACAAAATATAGCTGGTTTGCTTCATGACCCAGAAAAATGATTCTTTTCCTTATATTTTCTCAGCAGAAATGTGTCATTAGGCTCTGCTACAATGTCAAAGTAAATTTCATTTTACTTGCATTTTATTTAAAGATTTTTTAAATTGCTTCCCATGATGTCAATGTGCCTAACATAACTTACACAAATCTACTCTTGACCAGTGTTCAGTGGTTGTTGGCTGAATCTTTAGTTCATGTCTGTGTCTATACTAGGTTTGAGTGATACAAAGTAGTTTGTAATTATGCCTTGGTTCTCAGGGAACTTACTTCAATTTTAGATTGAAATATTATGTTTCCAAAGGAGTCTAAGAAAGCTTCTCAAATACATTATATAACCTGAATCTTCCTTGACAAGGTCATATTATGAATCTCCTCTTTAACATAGAGTGTATAGAAAAACAAACAAACAAAAACACCAATCTCTTTCTTTCTTCAGAACACTATAGCAAGGTCCATTTGAAAATATACCTGTTTGTGTTATGTATTGTCTATCAATATTTATATTGATCTATGAATAATTTACAAATCTTGTCTTTGAGATACAGACAGAAAGACAGAGATATATGAAATTGCAATATTGAGACCACTTGTTCTGAAAATGCAATTTATCTTCACTAAATGCATCAAACCAATGTTCAAATTGGACATCAAATGGGTATTCAAATAGTATATAAAAATAAATATAGAACAGGGAGTGGTGGGCTCATCATCTGTCTTAGTTCTTCTCCCAATCATGATATTAATATTTGCTGGGAAGAGTCAGTATTAGGTTGTATATAGGCTTATGTTCTCCATGATGAAAAATTTTTACTATACCAGCTCAGACAGTACAAATGAAGGAGCAATATACTGTGGGTGCTAGCTACCTTTGTAGTAAACATACAAATAAAATGCAACGTGTTTTTATCTAGGTATTTTTCTTTTTTTAATTTAAAAATAATTTCTGCTCCAAGTGTGGTATGGTAGTCCCACTATTATTATACCTGAATCAGAATGCCCTCAAATATGATCATATTAATATTATTTTAATTCAACAGCAACCTGAAAACTTGAAATTAAGTATATGGAATCAATTTAGTTACTAACCACTTCATAATATATGAGAGAAAAAAATCCAAAATCTATAGAAGAGGAGCTGGGCTATAGTTCAGTGGTACAGCACTTGCATAGCATGTGTGACACACTGAGTTTGATCCTAAGCACCACATAAAAAGTAAATAAAAAATAAAGGTTTTGTGTCCATCTACAACTAAAAAAATAAACACATAAAAAATTTATAGAAGACCTATTCATCATTGAGTACTGAGGTAGATTCTTTGTATATGTTTTTCTTTATTTGCTAATTAAAACAACCTTGTAAGGCACATTATTATTCTTATACAACATTTATAGCTGAAGAAACTAATATTTGAATACTTTATCATGGGATAATACCTATCTTGGGAAATAATAGAGTTGAACTAAGGTCAGATTAGAAGCTCAGTCCACGGTTTTTCCATTCATCTTTTCCCAGGTGCAAAAAAAGAAGAAGAAGAAGAAGAAGAAGAAGAAGAAGAAGAAGAAGAAGAAGAAGAAGAAGAAGAAGCACCAGCAGCATGCCTTGTAGGTTTCTTCCTTCTAGTTCAGAAATGTTAATTTATATTAAAATACTACATAGTACCCCACTTAGCCACATGAGATATATTCAAAGACCCCCAGGGGATGCCTAAAACAGTAGATATTGTGTCAAATTTTTATACATGCTGCCTTTGGAAAATAAAGTTTAATTTATAAATCAGACAGAATAAGAGAATAAATAATAGCTAGTAAAGAAAAGAAAAATCATGACAATACCTTAAAATTATGTGTAAGTGGTCTATCCATTTCTTTGTTTTTCTCTCTGAAAATGATATTTTTGTACTGTGCTCTCCCTTTTTCTCACTACAGTTGACTGTGGGTAAATGAAACTATAGAAAACAAAACCACAGAGAAGGAGAGACTATAATCTAAAATAGATATCAATAAAGTTGTGTTTTTACTTCTTAGCAAGTTATTTATTTGTATCTTCAAATGTAGACCTAGAGGAGTAGATTTTAAATTGATCTCATGAAGGTCATGCATATTTTATGTTTTAACTAAAGTCTCTGGCCACCTTTTCACATTGTAGTGGGAAGAAAATGGAATGGTAGATATAGCTTTAACTTAGATTGTCTCTGCAATCTCCTTTTGCTAAAGGATTTAGATCAACTATGTAAACATTAATATGAATGCTTGGAGGCTGACCACACAAGCATATTTTGATCATTAGAGACATGACTCTGTCATTTCTTCTTCATTTACATATTCTGTGTTTTTAATCACATATATGTTTCTGATTTCCTCCCTTACATAAATGTTGGAATCTCAAGAAGTTATTGTCTTCTGTTATCTACACTTCTCTCTTTCTTCTTATATCATCTTAACCCAAAGTTCTTTTTATTGTGTATTAGTCTCTCTCTCTCTCTCTTTTTTTCTGTGACTAACATCTCTTAGAACAACAGCTTAAACAAGAAATAGTTTATTTTGACCCATGATTTCAAAGATTCAGTCCATTGTTGTCCAGAGAATTCCCTCAGTGGTCCAACCACTCCAGCCACACTCTATCTGCATTTCACTTCTGAACATTCTTGCATTGACTCAGTAAACTAGGAGTACATCTAACCAAACCATAACATTACACCATTGGACCTCAGAAACCCATGTCTATTTCAAGGACCTGCAAAACCCATTTAGCCCATCTCCAAGAGTCTCCATAGTCTTAATGTTGCAATATAGCCCAAAAGTCCAAGTCTAAAGTCTTTTCTGAGAATCAAGGCAAACTCATGGCTGTGAATACCTGTAATGATCAAAATCAAGTTGTCTATGTAACCAATATACAATAACAGAGAGTAACCATTCTCATTCCTAGGTAGAGGAATAGGGAAATAAATAGAAAGATGAGATGGGAGCTGGATACAGTACAATATACCTGTAATCCCAGAGGCTCAGGAGGCTGATGCAGGAAGATCATGATTTCAAAACCAACCTCAGCAAAAAGCAAGGCACTAAGCAACTCAGTAAGATCCTGTCTCTAAATAAAATACACAAAAATGGCTAAGGATGTGGCTCAGTGGTTGAATGCCCCTGAGTTCAATCTCTGGTATAAAAAAAAAAAAAAAAAGAAAAGAAAAGAAGAGAAAGAAAAGAAAAGCAATTAGCATCAAAACAAGTCCAAAACCCAGCTAGACAAACAAGTTCTGTGGCCCCCAGTGATTTCTGAAGTGTTTGGGAAGTCTTGTCCCTTTGGCCTATTAGTTGAGGGTATCATAACCTCTTTCATGATCTGTCCCTCTCTCTATCAAGCAACATTCTTGGCAGACAATCCATGTTACTGGATCTCTTAATTACTGGGGTCTTTATTCCAACTTCATTTTCACTTCCACAGCTCCATGCCACTGCCTAAATACCATGCTGCCTTGAAATTTTCTCCATAAATTAAGCTTATCATCTTTAAACTTGACCTCATACAAAGTCTCAGGATAAGGGCAAAATGTAGATAAGTTTTGGCAGAATATATCATGAATGGCCACTAACCTAATTCCAAATAGAATCTTTTTTACCCCCTGAAGCCTCATGAGCAAAATCTTTTAGTGTCCACATCCTCTTGGCATTCTGGTCTTCTGAATGCCCGTAAGAATCACCCATTAAGCTCCACATACAATGATCTAATGCTCCACTAGCACGCATCTTTGAACTTTTTTCAATATCCTCTTACAAACTGGTTGAAAAGACCTCTGAACTACGTTAGTTACAACAAAGAACCTGCTTCTTGCTACCATTTTTTTTGTGTGTGTATGTGTGTGTGTGCGTTTAGTTTTTATTGCTGTGACCAAAATATTCGACAAGAAAAATTTAGAGGAGAAAACATTTATTTTGTCTCACAGTTTCAGGCATTCAGTCCATGGTCAGCTAATTCCATTGCTCTGGGCCTAAGGTGAAGCAGAACATCATGGTGGAAAGGCCTGGTAGAGGAGCACTGCTTTGCTAATGACTTTCAGGAGGGAGGGCGCGGGGGAGAAAGGGGAAAGTGGTTATAAAGGAGGCAATCCCTTCCAGGGAAATCCTCCAGTAACCCAAGGCTTCCAATCATCTTCAGTTCACCTGACTATTCCTTCAGTGACACAGAATGTTTTGGGAGACACCTCATGTCCAAATGATAACATGGTGACCAATGGAATACATGCTCAGTGTGTTTCAGTACATGATTATTATTATCAATATTTTGTATTTGCTCCAGAACTTGCAGCACCAGAAAAATGTAGAGGAGACACACACAAATACACACCAGCACACTCATCAGGTTAGCCCAAGGGAATTTTTGTTTATTAGGTTCCTGGTGTGCTCTTAAAATAAAAATAACATGTTAAAGCAAGTGCATATTGCTAATTTCAATCTGCCTCAACAGCAACCATCTGTTAAGGTAAAATTCAACTCACATTCCCAGCAGTGCAAGGCTTTACCTAATGCATGCAAGAACAGAAGGAAAATCTAAATTTAGAAATTAGGATGTTGGATAGAATATAGTGAGTGTCCTTTGAACAGATCAGTAGTCAGTTCTATATCTTCCTGTCCTAAGAATAGACATTTGATACATTTAAAATATATTTCTGGAAAATTCTTTTCTGGATCAAAATTTAAATGACTATGATTTTCTTAGAAGACTAAGAAAAAAAATTCCTAGATATCTGTGTTTTTTTTTTTTTTTTTTGTGTGTGTGTGTGTGTGTACTTCTTAGTGTGTTTATCATCCTCAAAATTTTCCATTAGTAGAGGTTAGATGCAAAATTTTAAGTTCTTTCAAAGAGTCTCTGTCATGCCTTGAATAAAATCTATCACTTTTTTGTAAATTCCATTTTATGATATTATTTAAATACTTTTAGCTGTCCTATACCTCTGAGAATGTGTTTATTTTTTGTTCTGCCATACTGGAAAATTCTAGTTCTCTTCTGGCAACTCCTAAATATTATTTTCTCTTTCTAGGTGAAAAAATTGGGCATTGCCATTTTTAATTTTATGAACTTTTTCTTCTTAAATACTACATTGGAATTATTTTTACTTTTTACATTTGCCCATAAGATTTAATATTTCAAATTTGTAATAATTTTTCTGGTTTATTTTCTGACTTGTAGCATTTCAAATCACAGTTAGAAATTTCAACCTTAAGGTAAAACTGACATTTCATTGGTACCTAAATTCAATGATTTATCTTAGATATCTAATCAATCCTAGTCAATTAATTTTTTTTCTTCATACAGGAACTTTCCTAATAATTCCAGATATAAGTTGAGTTCTAGATTTCGCTGACTTGGCTACAAAAATGTTCTCTGCATCTTCACTGTACATTCCTCAATTTGACTCTACTTTCTTTCTGATATTAAGATAATTTCACTAGTTCTATGCATTACACCTAGAGAAGAAACAGTTGAAAGTGAAGTAACGTAATAGCTCTTTCTATAATTTTTCCTTAGAAAAAAGTAACCTCACTTATGTGACAAATGAGATTTTCTTTCACTTATCTCTGCCATAATTCAGACTAATTCTCCTTTTTATGCCAATTATTAATAAAGGACATTGAAAATCATAATTTGTTTAAACTAATTACCTGATTTTTAATGGATATTGGGAGCATTATATTATCTCCTTCTTATTCTCAACTGCTGAATTTCCAATAATCTTTCAATGTACAAGTCTTCTGAAACTTTCTTTTTAACAATAAAAAGAAACACTTGAAAATCAGGAGTTCTATTTCATGAAAAAGTAAATATAAAGAAGTTCAGGAGAGAACTTTAATGCTTTGAACATGAAAACACAGAAGCAAAATAAAAAATTTGGTTCTTCAGATAAACAATTTTAAACTTAATGAAATGATGGAGGGTAAATATGATAATACTCAATTGATTGAATTATTTAGTCATTTGGTCAGTAAAAGGTGAAGACTGCCAATTTTGATCATGTACAAACCAACAGAATCAAGTTATATTATCATTTTAGGATCAACCAAACTATAACCAATCAAACTTAATCGGAACAAAAAACAAAAACAACAAAGAAAAATTTAACGATTAGTTTAAGAGTTTTAGAAAATTGAATACTATGTAGACTTGGTATGGGAGTTAGTTAAAAGTTTAAACCTGGGGCAGATGATGACCAACATTCAGCAGTAAGAGCTGACATAAAATTTTAGTTTCTCTTATTTTTCTCCTAGTTTGGGCAATTATTGCTTTTCCTTACTGAAGTGTATTACCAAGGTTGGTAACAGCATAGGAAGGATTGAAAAAAAAATAAACCTTGCTGGCATAAAGCATTGAGAAAATAAGAATTGATAATAAACTATAGTGGGATAATCAGTTCCTAACTGTCTCCTCAAACACTGTAGATAATAACCTGGAATGATGACACTTTTCTGTACTATGATATGATAATATTATTACATATAATAATGATTTAGAACTGAATATATATATGAGTATATATATATGTGTATATTGCATTGTGTATATATGTATAACATTCATATAAATATTAGCATTGTGTATATAAGCAAAAATTAAACAATGGCAATACTGAAAAATGCACATATATGTTATTTATTAAAATAAACCTTAGCATTAGTAAAATACACCTAGTAAGATTTTATGAAGACATAAGGAAGAGAAATAGCTAAGTGAAGCTTAAAAACAGATTATAAAATGAAAATGAGTAGTATGATACCAGTTGACTTTTGTGCTGGATATTAAGATATATTGTAAAGCCATAGCAATAGCAATGATGCTGAAGCAGAGCAAGCACAGGGAAACAGACATGGAGCAGAGTAAAAACTGTAAAGGTACATTTATATGTGCATGGAAAATTAGTAGAAGTGAAGATTGACCTCATAAATTAACAAGAAAATGAAAAGATTTTTAGAGATGTTAAAAAATTGACTCATTATAGAGGAAAAACATATAAAACTGTAAATGTGGATGAAATAAAGTGAATTCCATATTAAATTCACTAAAAGTTAAAAGATCAACAACAACAGTTAAAAGTAAAAGTTAAAAGTAAAGTTAAAAGATCAACAACAATAAAATTGAATAAGGATCATTCTTCACAGTTAACTTCTTATGTCATTCCAGAAGGGGGCACGAACAACCATGTTCATGGAGCAGTGTTCGTGGAACTAGGGAGAGGAAGGCAGTGGAGTCAGCCATCCCTGAAAGTGGGAAGAGGCATATGGCAGACTATTAGTGAAGAAGTAAGTATAGCAGACATAAACCTGATAAACTACATTAAACCATAATTTGTAATTGAGAATATGAAACTCTGTCTGGAAAGTAAGGTAAAAATCAAACATGACTATAGCATAAAATTAAGAGTTTAACATCTTTAACGTTAAGATTAACAATAAGCCAGGTGCCTTGGCACACACCTGTAATCCCAGCAGTTTTGGAGGCTGAAGCAGGATGATCAAGAGTTCAAAACCCAGTCTCAGCAACTGAAAGGTGCTAAGCAACTCAGTGAGACCCTGTCTTCAAATAAAATACAAAAAAGTAGGGCTGCAATGTGGCTCAGTGTTCAGCTGCCCCTGAGTTCAGTCCCTGATACCTGCCCATCACCCCTGCTCAAAAAAGATTAATCTTAATATTAAATTTAACTTTAAGAGTTTGATATATTTCTTTCTTTTTCAATTTTCTATTGATGGAAGACAAATTAGTTACCACTGCAAAGGACAAAACATTAAACTATACAATTCAACATTCATACCACAAAATAAAATAATGAGAAATCAGAAATGAAATCTACTCTGAAAGTAAAGCAGAAAGTTATTTCACATACTCATCCTCATAGAGAAAATATTGGGATATTGGGATAATCTAATCTTTGGAAATAAGTATGTTCTAGAAAATATATCTAATATTTTACCCTTAGTGTTATTGAACACAGAAACAGAAATGTGTGCTTGGTCCTAATATCACCTAAACTACAACATGAGATTATATTCATTCTGTTCCAACCACTTTGTTTCAAAATTTGTCAAAGGTGTAAAAAGTAGTAAATACACAGAACCATTTCAAGAAAATATTTTATACTTTGATCCATACAAAATATGGTCCTACAAATTAAAACAAGGAGATATGACTAATAATTATCTATTAATATGGTTAAACCAAAGCAAACCAAACTAAAAGAAACAAAATAAAACAACAAAACAAAACAAAACATACCTGATAATATTTCTTCATGAAAGTATGGAGTCATTTATTGCTTCTGGAAAGACAAAATGCTATAAAAATGTTATAATACTTTGGAAGACAATTTGGCTGTGTTTTACAAAGCTCAACATAATATTATCGACCCAGCAATCATTCTCCTAAATCTTGCCCCTAGTGTAACTTAATGGAAAATATATTAATTTGTAAAAACCTACATATTGTTTATAAAAGCTATTTTTATAGTAACCTAAAACCGGAAGTAAAGGAGATGTATTTCAGCAGGTGAATAAAATATGGAACAATGGAATATTATTCAATGATTTAAAAAAATAATAAAACAGGGCATAGTGGTAGATACCATTAATCCCAATTATTCAAGAGACTGAGGCAAGACGGTTGCAAAAGCACAAATTGAAGGCCAGTTGGGGAAACTTAGACCTCATTAAAGAAAAAAAAAGAAGAGAAAGAAAGAAAAAAGACTGGGAATGTAACTTAGTGGTAGAGCATGCCCTAGCATGTGCAAGGCCCTAGGTTCAATCCCCAGTTTTACAAATGAATGAATTAATTCATTAATTAATAGGTTCCCAATAACTTATCACATACTTTTTCATTATTAGCAGAAAGAAACATAAAGGCTGTAGTCACAAAGTAATGATACGAAAATGTTAATTACCCACATTTGATCAATATACATTGTAAACATGAATTTATATAGTAGTAGTTATCACACTACTCCTCATGAATATGCACAATTATTATGTTAATAAAAATTTAAAGGAATATTTTAAAAGATGGAAATGCTAACTGCTATTATAATTACACATGGAATTCATACATTGAATTATGACACCATACTCTCCAAAGGGGTACAATTAACAGAATAAACTAAGACTGGGATAAAATATAAATGTATATTGTTAAATGAAAGAAACAAATCTGAAAAGACTTTATAATATATTATTCCATTTATATAACATTTTGTTAAAAGCAAAAATGTGAAAATAATGAAGTGATCAGTGGTTTCCAGGAACTCAGGGAGAGGCGATCTTTTAATGGACAAAGCACAAGAGATATTTAAGGCAATGAAGTTATTCTGCATGATTCTGTGGTGGTGAACGTATAGCGTTATGCATTCATCAAAACTTATGAGTTTAAGAGTAGAAAATGAACCTCGTTATTTGAAATTTAACATCCCAGGATTGAATGTAGAATGTGACAAAGCAACTTGTTAACAAATCTACAGAATGACTTCACTAAAGAGGGGAGACAAAAAGCTTCTCACCTAAGTAATTGAGAATGAGTAGACTCTCTATGACTAAAGGAAAAATAAATAACTACACTAGTGCTATAGTTGATAATTTTTTTTTTCTCATAGGGTACATCTTAAAAATTCTGATACAGTGCACATCAATTGAATGGAAAAATCAAGTAAATAAATGGCAGCATGTTTCTCATTGGTGGAGTGGTAGGTTACAGATGAGAAAATAGAGAAAGTTAGAATTACCCATGTAGGAATGAATTAATTTGAGACATAAATATGAACTCATGTTAGCTTAATGCAGAAATATATATTTAAACACAGAAATTGTTAGAGGTATATGAGTATACATGGGTTAGTATACACACCTGAATTTCCTCATTCTGTCAGTGAGAAGACCTTAGAAGCAAGACCACTTCAAGAGCAAGAGGTAGCTCTGAGAACTTGGATTCTAGTATCAAATTCCAATAAAAGGAAACCTGGTTGCTTAGAGAAATGGCCAGTTTTAGGAAGTGGGCATTAAATTTATAAATGGTCCTGGAACACTTGGAACTGTCATAAAGTAAAAGAATTCTTTTAGCTGGATGTAATGGTACATGTCTGCAAATGCAGGGATTTGGGAAGCTGAGGCAGGAAGATCAGAGGTTCCTGGCCAGCCTGGGCTACTTGGTGGGACACTGTCTTAAATTAAAAAGCAAAAAGAATTAGAGATAGAGCTAAGCAGTAAAGTGTCCTCCAATTCAATCCCAGTACCAAACAACCCACAATGATAAACTCCTTAAATTTTTTACAGAACTAATTAAAAACAAACAAACAAAAAAATGCACACACACACACACGTAGTACAATTCTGTATAAACAAAAAAGGCTCCAAATAGCCAAAATACTATAAGAAGTGAAAATCTATAGATATCAGACTCCCTGATTTCAAAATATATTCCATAAATATATTTCAAAATATAATAATTAAAATAATATTTCACTTTCATAAACAAATTTATAGACCAATATAATTGAACAGAAAGCCCAGAAATCAATCTATGTATGTATGACCAAATGATTTACAGGAACAGAAAATGAGAAAAGGACAGACATTTCAACAAATGGCAGTGGGAAAACTTGATATTCAATTGCAAAATAGTGAAGTTGAACTTTATGACATATATAAAATTAACTCAAAATGGATTATACTTTAAATGTAAAGATTAAAACTAAAATGCTTAGGAAAAAATATAGGAAAAGACTTCTTGCTATTAATCTCAACAATAATTTCATATGTATAATATAAACAGCACAGCAACAAAAGAAAAATAGACAAATAGGAATACATCAAACTAAAAAGCTTTTACCTAGTAATGGAAATAATTATAGAGTAAAAATACAACTTACACAGTGAGAGAAAAAATTTGCAAACCATATATCAGATAATAGGTTATTTTTGAAAATATAAGGAACTCCTGAAAGTAAATTACTAGAATAATGAATAACATCACATTAAAAACTGGGGTAATTACTTGAATAGACATTCCTATAAGAACTTATGATAGCCAACACCAGCTGTATAAAAATATGATCAAAGTTACTAATCTTCAGGAAGATGCAAACAAAAACACAATGACTTATCACCTAACACCTATTAGGATGGTTCATGTTAAAAAGTTAAAAAAAAAAAAAAAAAAAACATTGGTGAGGTTGTGCATCAACAGATTTGGATGATCCCATAGGCTCACTAAAACATTGTTCATAATAACCAAGATGTAGAAACAACCAAAATTTCCATTGACACATAAATGGACAAAGAAAATGTGGTATACATGTAAAACAAATGTTACTCAGTATTAAAAAAGTAGGAAATCCCACAATATATAACTACCTAGATAAACCTTGATGTCATTATGTAAGTGAAATAGACCAGTCGCAGAATGACAAAATACTCTATGATTCCATCTACCTGAAATAATCAAATTCAGAATCAAAGACTAGATTGTTCATTGCCAGAGGTTGAAGGAAGAGAAATGGGAAATTACTTTCTAATAGGCATAACTCTCAATTGTGTAAGATGAATAAGTATAGAGACCCAATCTTACTCTTTACATAGTTTTCAATACTGTACTGAACATTTAAAATTTGTTCAACAGGTAGACCAAAGAGTTCTTGCCACAGTAAAATTAAAAAAGAGCAAAATAAATTTAAAAAGTGAAGAAGATAAGAATAGTTTACTTTATTTTGAAATATAATTGTGTAAGTTATAGACTAACAATGTTGCAAAATATTTAAATTATCAATAAAAATATAAATTAATAAAACATTAAAATCTCCAAAATTACAAAAAATTTCATGATGATTTAAATGTAACAGGGGCATAGGAAACAACTGGAAGTTCTCTTAATGGCCAAAACTAAAACAATTTCATCAATAAAATATATTTTTATTAAATTATAATTCAAGGAATAAAATAAATATTACAGAATCCACACTAATATGAATAAAGGATGAAATAGACAAAACCCCCTTGCAGAATTTCAAATGACTTTTGTCGAAAAGATAGTTTCAATGCATTTTGCAGTCTTCTCCATGCCTTAAACAAGAGCTGGATCAAGGAGTGCAGTGCACAAGGTGGAGAAAGGAAAACTGCAATGGAGAAACCCAGAAAAATGCCATCTCAGCCAGGTGTTCAAAGTGACAAAGTATGTAATCGGAATCTATGGTAAATGTGATGTCAGGGAAATGTCAGTTTACCTGTGTGACCTTTCTCCTGAAATGACATCATCCCTTCCTCATCTCCAGAAAAGCATTACTCATGAGGGACATTCTACAATGTATCTCTCATCACTACTATTCAAAGTTGGCAGAATGAGGAAATTTCATCAAGAATAAGGAAAATCTGGGTAATTGTCATAGCCAAAAGGGACCTAAGAAGATAAGACTATTTAAATGTGATTTTCACTTTTTTCCCCTTTCTTTTCTTTGTTTTTACAGCTACAGAATAAATTTGTGATTGTTTGAATGGCTTATAGAAAGTATTATGTGCTTCATAGGTGAAATGACTTGAAATCATCTCAACCATTTTTCAAAAAAATGTTATGTATATGGATAAAATTCCACCTTAAGAATCTCCACATCTGTGATATGTATCAACTCCTTTAAATCGTAATTGTTTTGAGGTCGCTATGCATGCTGAGGTGAAGAAACCATTCTGAGAGAAAGAGAGAGACATATAATACATATATATGACTAAATCATATATATGTATTATTAACTATAAGCACACTCAATGTTACTAAAAGTCAATTTGTCACCATAACTCTTCAACATTTATTATCTTCTGGAGGATGTGTGGCAGAAGAGTCAGGCAGAGTGTGTTCAAAATGCATTTAAAATATTCCAGAGATGCTTTGTTGACCCATTTAAAATTCTTCTATGTTCTGGTGTGACAAAGTTAATAGCTGAACTCATTTTACATGTATATTTTACTTGCAAACTAACTGATGGTTTGACTACCATCTGCTCAAATTCTGCCTGCTTACAAACAGCTTCTGGGGATTTGTGAAGAATAAGAAATGCCAGACCTCAACAGAAGCTACAAAATGTTATACTCATAGTTTTGACATTTGTCCACAGGTAGGGAAATATATGCAATGCTGACATGACATTACAAATAAAATGTACTGGTGGAGAGAACTAAAACTTTCAAACATGACTGAATGATTCCATGACACTTGTGGATAAGTTATCACAAATGATTCATCTCTATTGAAAACCACAATGTGCTTTTAAAAGGATAGTGCTCTCCTAGGAAGGTAAATACATATCAGAGACTGTTATAACCTCTGCTTCCAAGGGCTTATGTCTACACTCAATGATGTGTTTGTGCTTGAAATGTGCATGTGTGTGTGTGAGTGTGTGTGTGTGTGTGTGATATGTGTGTATTAGAAGAAAGTCTAGTTTTCATGAATAGTAAAAAGGAAACTAAAATAAATTTCTTTTCTCTAGAGATTATTTTAAAAATTGAATTTCAGAGGAATATCAGGATATTAACAAAATATTTAAAGACACATCATGCTGTGTAGATCACATTGTATGACTGAAATCATTTACATAAAAAATATAATCAAAACTATTTCGATATTCAAACCAAATAATTACTTATTTACAAATACACATTTTAATTTTTTTTTAATTTAATTTTTGGTTATACAGAGGTACAATATTCATCATTAGCCAACTTCTCCAAATCAAAACAATTAATTGATGCATCCTCTTTAGAAAAAATAAATTATATTTTTCTACTAATGTTTGAAATGTATCTAAACACATTTTAACAAGATAGTCTGACTTTTTACAGTTGTTCAATTAAATGTATTAACAGGATTGTTAATATTTAAATATATGAACTCTAAAATGTCTTATTTATTCCAGATGGAATCCACTGGTTTACTTTTTCACATTTCTCTATAATATCTGTGTATATTAAAATCACTCTGTCTTATCTCCAGCATTTTTTGTTCAGATAATGGTGTTAAGTTTATGAACTCAGTTCTTATATTTTTACATTCACTCCTCAAATAATGTTTTGTAAGTTTTCAAATTGGAAAGAAATTGTCATTATTTAGTAAACAATAAAGAAAATGTAATTGCATTTTTATTTAGATTCTATGCAACTTAAATCAAGATATTCAACACAAGTTGAATTCCTATACTTCATCTCAAACACCTATCTTGTTAAGAATTGTTAGATAGTAAACTGAAGCAATAAAAGTTTTAAAAAGTTTATTTGAACAAACAACTATTCATGAATCTAGCATTCTGTGCAAGATGTTGTTTAGGAGTTCCACCAAGGGGACAGGTTTCTTTAAGTCTACAGACCTGAAACAAAGAAAATATTTGTTAGATTTCAGATATACCATTGCCTTATTATAGTCAACTTTTTGGAGAGTCATTGGTTTTATAAGATTGGTGGTTATTTTGGATTTTTAAGGGTACTTTCTGATTTTCTTATAGGCATTTACAGAAATAATGGTAAGTTTCATTTGTAATTGCAAATCAAGCAAGATCACAGTCATGAGGACTGATAGGTTTGTCTATCCAGAGATTCTTCAGGCCTGATCTCCATTTTTATTTACTCTTAACAGAATAAATTAAATTTTTGAATAGGAAAAAAAAACAACCACTTGTAAGAATGTTTTACACAAAATATTTTGTAACACATTGCATATACCATACTATATTACAGTATAATAGTATACCATAATATTATAGTTTTAGGGGAAGGAAGCGGGAATGGGAACAGGAAAGATGATGGAATGAGATGGACATCATTACCCTAGGTACATGTATGACTACATCAGGTACAATCAGAGAAATGAAAAGTTGTGCTCCATTTGTGTACAATGAATCAAAATGCATTTTGCTCTCATGTATAATGAATTAGAACAAATTTTTAAAATTTATAGTTTTTAAAAATTTTACTCTAACTTTCGCACTAAATTTTCTAGATTCTCTTGTGCTTTGTTATTCTTTTATTGTAATTTTATGCAGTTTATACATTTTCTACTTTATCACTTTTACCTCTTCATTTTTAGGGTTAGTTCAATCTTCATGTTTTTTGAACTGAAATGTGACCCTTATCTTTAAATTTTATTGTTATAAAAAACAGAATTATAGCAGCATAAGGAAAACTATTTAAATATCTCACTTTATAATTAATATCATGGCAAAAAAACTCTTTTTAGAAAAACATAAATATTTCTTGGATTAAAAGATGCACTGATAGTATAAATTATGAGGCAATAAACATATATGTGTGTGTATATATATTTCAGCTATATATGTATTTTTGATAAGTAGAAATTTGAGTGTGTATGGGGATAAGGAAATGAGGAACAAGAAAGAGCATAGTCATAATATATCATTTCACCCGAAAAGAGAACACAAACTGTAAAAGGGTGAATGTTGAATGATATTTTAAAATCACTTGAAATGTTGCAGAATAACCAGAGATTCCTCTACTAAATTTTAAACAAATTATACTATTCATGAAAAATCTGCATGTATTTTGAAAGGGTTTTTTTTGTATTATAAATCAAAAAATGGGCTGCTTTCCATATTCTTGTTTATCCTAGAGATAAAGGAATATCCCACAAAGCAGAACAGAGAGAAGCATGCGGAAAAACAGATTGAAGCCTAGGGAACTTGGAGAAATCTTGAGAAAGTAAATGGACTTTCTACTGGAGTTTTTCCTCAATATTACATATGTATGAGTTGTCAGAAAGCAGCATTAGCATTTGGTATTTCTTACAACTTTCTTAGATCTTGTTCACTATGATACACCTTAACACTGTGAACATATCAGGGCTGGGGTTGTAGCTCAGTGGTAGAACGCTCACCTAGCACCTGCGGGGCCTTGGGTTTGATCCTCAGCACCACATAAAAATAAATAAATAAAATAAAGGTATTGTATCCAACTACAACCAAAAAATAAATATTAAAAAAAGTCTATGAACATATTATAAGATGATATGCCTAATACTACAATAAATCCAGGCAAATAAATTTCATTCTTTATTTCTAATAAAGTACTAATCTATTCTTTTCAGGAAACATTCCCAACATGAAGACTTCAAATTGCTTAACTTACTTAAGTGCTGTATTAAATGAATGCCTTGTAATAACATTAGTCACTTTATTATCATGAAATTATATTTTAAGTGTGGGTATTATTGAATCCTAATATTAAGCATCTTGTAAATTTATTTTTAACTGATTTTTACTTTTTTTTCTTTTAAGCACACCTATCTTCTATTGCAGGATCCACACTTGGAATTGCTAGTATGGTGAAAAATTATTATATTATCATATAAAAGCAGAAATTTACTATCCATTAATACAAAATAAACTTGACTTTAAAACTAAAATAAATCTAAAGATAACTTTTAAAGAAAAGTAATATAAATTTTGCAGTAATAGATGTTTGTGTTTGAAACAATGGTAATGATGAAGCATATATCCTGCTGTCTAACATAAATTAATGAATGGCAGTAGGCACTGTACAAGGTAAGAACAAGTAGCTCTTTTACTATATTGTGAAATAGAATTCTATAATAGAAAGATGTTGTTTCTCTTTCCCTTCGGAACTCTGAGTGGGAAGCTTGTGAATTAGATGACTTTCAATGAATTTTACTTTCCTCACTCAGAGATGTAGTACTGGAATATAATGAATATAAACTCAGATAAAATGAAGTATTTTTATAATTCTTTCCTTTCCCCTACACTCAAAAGATCACTTAAAGGCAGAATGATATGAACACAACCATTTGTCAACATAATGGATTTTACCTCAATCACAAAAATAGTATTCAGTATTTGGACCAAGTAAAATCCCTCTGTAAATGAGTTTATGACTGGGAAAATAAAATAATAGTTATTATCTGCAATCTTCTTTATAAAACCTAGAGCTTAGGTTTTTAAAGACCTGTCCTAGAATCCTGTGATATCTGATAGCACAATATTAAATAAGAGATTGAACAGTTCAGTAGGTGAAGGTAGAAGCAGATGCCTATGGAAAAAAATCCTTATTTACATGACTATTACCTCCCTCTAATTATATGAATCTATTTTATTTCGTGGAAGGCTTATTAGTAGTAGAAAAAAAATATTTGAGACATATTTGCAATTTTAACACTAATAAAGTATTTCTGTAAACTTCATTCTTAGATTTGTTCCTGCAACATGTGAGAGTAAGTTAACCTAAACTCACAACCACTGAAATAATATACTTACCCATGGTGCAGCAGCTGTACTCCTAAATACTCAAGAAGAATGAGTGTCGGTGACCACCAAGGACATATATGAGAACGTTCATACCAAGTTCATCATTAACTGCCAATACCTGGAAATAAGCCACATGTTCATTACCGAAGGAGGGAAAGCATATTCAATATACTCAAACAATGGAATATTACTAAGCAATAAATAAAAAGTCATTGGGGTTGTACCACATAAATCATCTTACATTTATAATAATACTTAAAGGAATGTAGCTATGAAACTAATCATTGCAGCTTGGGAAGTTGAGGCAGGAGGTTCCCTCATGAGTGCAAAGCCAGCCTAAAATGTGGCCCCTGAGCAACCCAGTGAGACCCTGTCTCTAAATAAAATACAAAATAGGGTTGGGGATGTGGCTCAGTGGTCGAGTGAGTGCCCCTGAGTTCATCCAGGGTACCTCCTCAAAAAAAGAAAATAATAAATAATTCTATTTATATGAAGATCAAAACAAGGCAACCATAATTTACGGTGACAGAAGAGATGATAGTGTATACTTCTAGTTAGAGAGAAGGTCCACAAAGGCAGAGTTCCACAGTTGTTCATATAAATATGTATCTTGATCTAGGAGATGCATGCATACACACACACACACACACACAGCTTGCATTAGGTGTCCCAATATTATACATGAGGAAGCTGAAGCTTAAAGAGCTTATGTAAATGCTTATGGCCTGACTGCCAGCAAACAGCAGAATGGGATCAAATGACTTATAATATTAAAATATGTTTCAGGTTTTTTAATGTATTAAAGATTCAATTTTTTAATGAATAATTATAAATTTAAAATTAAATTTTTATTTAAATATGGTAAGGATATAACATTGTCAACTAGTGATACAACTTATTATAGTAGAAACAAGCTGTTTATAAATTTGCCCAGAGAAGTTATACTAGAGATATTTTTAACAAATAGTTTTATTTTTTAACAGATGTATCAACTAAGCATATTTTAATATTCCCTATGTTTAGAATTTCAATAACTAAATCCTATAAAATATAAAGATTATATCTCTGCAATTAATTGAATTTATTTCTATATCACCTTATCTAAATCACCTTAACACTTTTTTTTCTTACATTGCATTCATGCTGTGATTCATTTTCTAATTTATGTTGATAAATCTGCAAGATAGCACATTTTTTTAAATAGCCCAAATGTATTTTTATTTTGATTTGTGCATCAAGTATTTTATTAAAGAAACATACATTATGTTTGATTTTTATAAGCACATTATGAAAAAAAGTGAGAGAACTTTAAGGTCCATACATTTGAGTACAAAATATTATTTATAACTTCATATTTCAATTAACACAATATTGTGACAATCGGTTAGTTCCCAGAACTGAATTGTTAGATGATGAATGCACTCATTGTAGTTCTCTCATTAAATGGGGTTAACTTAGTCTATTTGGGCATCCGTAGCAAAATATCCTGGATTGGGTGGCTCAAACAGCAGGAATTTATTTTTTCTAAGTTCCATAGATTAGAAGTCATAATCAAAGTGCCAGCAAGGTCCATACTTGGAGAGGGATTTCTCACTAGCTTGTAGATGGCACTCTTCTCCTTGTGTCCTCACCTAATAGAGAGAGAGAGAAAGAGAAAGAGGAGACAGGAGAGAGTCTGGGAGTGAGAGAGAGACAAAGAGGATAAACAACTTGCAAGCTTTCTTTTCTTTAGGCAAAGGTAATAATCTCATCAGGAAGACTTCACTCTCAGGACTTTATCTAAACCCATTTATCTCCCAAAGGCCTCATCTCTAAAAATAGGTTTTACTGGAGATAGCTCTTTAACATTTGAATTTTGGGGTGACACTATTTAGCCCATAACAACAGTTACTACAGAATTTGGCTCATGGTATAATAGGCTTCTTTTCCTTTTTGCTTATAGTTCAGGTAATAATTTTTTTTTAACTTTGTATTTTCATGAATAGTTTTCAATTTTACCATATTTGTATAGCATTTAAGGACTCTAAAATAGATAAAACATGACACTAAGTGAAGCATGAATAATTTTTTCTTCATAATCTCATTTTAACTTCATGATTGTACCAAGGTGTAAAGACTATTAATAAACTGGAATGAATTAATTAATAGATCAGTGACTCCACATGTGCCAGTAGAGGACCTATGGTGTGTATAAATATGTATCAGGTGCTAACTACTGTTTACTTTTAAAATCATTCTAATTTTGAATTTTGAACTGATCTCCCTCAATTCTCCATTATTATAAATGCTCAGACATTCAGAAAATATGCTAATAAATTTATAGATGTATACATAAATGCATAAGCATAGTATTCAGAAAGGAAAGGAATTTTTTAAAAAGTAGTTTAATTTATCTAGGTTTGTTTTACAGCTAGATGGTAATCACATAACATTAAATTTTTCTTAAGAAATTGAACATAGAAAGTTCATTTTTACTTTGTTTAAAATTAACACAAATGCATAAATGCATATTTGTACTGAACAATTTTTGGAAAAAGTCTATTTGATGGATAGAACCATTAATAATATAATCTAATATTATATTAAATATATACATTTGACTAAATAAATATACATATATATGCATATGTACATATAGTTAAAGAATTGGTGTTTGATAAGTTGTTAAGGTTCATTTGATACCTATAAAAATCATCAAAAGAAAGAAAAAAAGGAAAATACTTTATGATACTAGAGTTCAAAATGAAGAGAAAGAAAACGGCAGAATAAGCACATTCTACATGCCGAAGTGGCCTTCAACTAACCTTTAGATATCTATATTTTAAAATATATTTTCGGAGCTTTTTTAGTTAGACATTATCACTTATATTTTGCAGAGTGGAAAAAAATATGTTTTTCACTCATGAGATTTCTATAGCTTCTTTAAAAATAGTAAGACTCTAAAGAGAAATGTTTGCAAAATGGGCATTGTACAATAAATTCCTAGATGTTGTCTTTGAATTTATTATATAATATTTAAATATTTAGCAATTCCTAACATAATGAAAAGTAAACATGTATCCACTTAGAACTAGCATTTTATGTAATATTGTTTCATAATATCTTTCTGATAATTTTCACAGTCTCCAGGCTCACTTATGAACATTTTTACCTTTATTCTCTTGAACATATCTTTAATAGTGGATTGTCCTTTTCATTAACTTTGGATGTTGTTTGTAGACTATGTATGTGTGTATGTGAGTTTAAGTGTTTTTTTTTGTTTTGTTTTGTTTTGTTTGTTTTACCAGTAATTAAATCAAGGGATGCTCTTAACCACTGAGTGACATCCCAGTCCTTTCTATTTTTTTGAGACAGGGTCTTATTAAATTGCTTGGGGCCTCACTAAGTTGCTAAGGCTGGCCTTGAACTTGCAATTCTCCTGCTTCAGCCTCCTGAGTTCCTGGGATAATAGGGGAAAGTCATCATGCCCTGGCTAAGGGTTTTGTCTTTTAACCTAACTGTGGTAGGTAGAATGGTCCCTAAATTCCTAACACCTGGTATATGCATAATTTCTACCAGTTATTCACTCAAACAATTCATGGATGTAAGAGGGAGATCATTAGTGTACAGGAAAGGAGTCTAGGGGAGAGTGGGGCACAATATATTGGGAGGTAAAATTAATCAATTATGTTATATACAAGTACAAATATGCCCAACTGAAACCCACTATTTTATATAATTAGTATGAACCAATAAAAAAACAATGTTAATGAATGGGAAAAACAATTTTATGAATTAATTTCTAATCATGAGGGGTTTTTTTAGTTATAAAAATACATAATAAAGCAAATCTTGACTTTGAAGAAGGGGAAATATAGGCAGTAATACTGTGAAGGGATTTTTCAAATGTAACTAAGATCACAAAGTAATTGCCCTTAAAATAAGGAAATTATGTGGATGTACCTTACTAATCTCAGGAGCCCTTTAAATATGAGTCGAGTGGTCAGAGATGTGGAATTCAGAGATTCAAAGCAAAGAAAGGATTTATATGCTGGTGTTGGCTTGAAGCCCGTGGGGAATTTAGGGTATGGATGCTGACCAACAGCTTGATTTCTTGATGTCAAGAGCAGACTCTTGTGGTCTGTGAGTAACTCTAGTACTCCACCAAGGGAAGTATTCTACCCTAAAGCTTTGTAATTTTTATTACTTACCTTATTTCTGTCCTTAGAATATAAAGGACATAGGCATTTATGTCCAATATTCCCTGATGATTTCTGTCATGTTTCTAATCAATGGAGATATTTGCCTTTTGAGGGGAGAAGGATGCAGTTACCTATTTCTAATATATTTTAAAATAATTTTCTATTAACTCATGTTTTAAAGGGGTTCATGTGAATACATATTATAATCATTTTTCACTGGAAATCTCTAGCATTATGTCTTTATGACTTAAGGAGTCTCTTATATAATAGAATTGGAAAATAAAAATATAGACAAAATCTCACATTTGTCAGTTGAGTAGAAGACACTGGTTTCCTGTCTGGAAACTTGGATGCATCCAGTGTGTCACAAATTTCTTGCTCTTTTGACCTCTGCTTTTACATTCATGAGAAAGAAATGGCACTGTTATGCCTACAATTTGGGAGAAAATATCATGAAAGAATTTTAGTTTCTTTAGGAAAAAAAAAACCTGATATTTTTTCCAACAAAATTATGATGATAATAACTATGACAATGGATTGATAATAACTAGAAGAATGTCACTTATTATTTGTGCTAAGCATTGAATATTTTATTCCTACAACTACCCTGTTGAATAGATTTTTTTTTCTTTCTACTTTATGGAAGAACAGTTGAGAATAGCTTAAGCACTTTGCACATGGTAACAAAGCTACAATTTAAATTGCATCTGTTTGGGGCAGGGGATGTAGCTCAGTTGGTAGAGTGCTTGCCTCCCATACAAAAAGCCCTGGGTTCAATCCCCAGCACCACACACACACACACACACACACAAAAAAAAAAAAAAACCTTATGCAGCATGCATTTTATAGACACAATCATACTTTACTCCATCTTGAACACAGTAAGTACCAACTGCTTGAAAAGCACCAAGTAGGCTTTATTCTTTTTTCTTGAGTCACACACTATGAATTGTCATAGTATCATATCTTGAAATATTTTGTGGATTAGTACTCAGTTGATGTCTTAATATATTCAATTGAAATGGTTATGTCATTCATTGAGTGAAGAAACAAATAATATTTTATTGAGCTGTGGGAAATCCTAGGTAATACCAATAATAGTTTTATGCCAAGTCTTACACTAAAAACAAACAGTGTGTTATGTACTCCTCATGATAGAAAGACTATTAGGTTTACAAGTAGATACATAAGGAAGCAGAGGTTGACTTATGTGTCACACAATTGCCTTTGCTTAGGTCATATGACCAGTAAGTGGGGTTATTGCTAAGTAGGTGTACAATTCTTGAGTCCATGATTTTGTCACTCAAGTGTTAAACCTCTAGGTGATTTTGAGCTGAAGACAATGGCAAAATTTAATTTTGAATATTCTACATGAGTGAAGGTATTTTTGCTAACATTATTAATCACACATTCTGGATGAATTTAGAACAGAAAAAATTTGACTCCCACTTCCCTACTTTTGCATGTGAGGATTAGACACCAGCAATAATTGATTCTAGGCCCTGATTATATTCATATAATTCATTTGTTATATTCTTGTGAAATTCCTAGTTAGAATTTGTCATCTCTTTCCTGAGAGCATCATGAATAATGGTTAATCATATCAATTAACAATTAACACAGCTGATGTTCTCTAGTAGGCAAATGGAAAAAACAAAGAATTCTTTTTTTTTTTTTTTGTACTGAGGATGAACCTGGAGGCCCTGTACAACTGAACTACATCCCCAGCCCTTTTTATTTTATTTTATTTTTTTTCATTTTCAATAAGGATCTTGCTAAGTTACTTAGGACCTTGGTTAGTTGCTGTGACTGACTTCAAACTTGGGTTCCCCTGCCTCAGCATCCTAAATCACTGGGATCACAAGCGTGTGCCATCCATCATGTCTGACTTGGTTTATATTCTGAGATGAACAAGGTTCTCAAGTGTCTAAAACTATGAGATATTTGTTTTGCTTTGATATCATTTTACTTAATATTTGAGTTACTTAATATTACTTTGGTTATTCATGTTAAATATGTTTATGAAGCAGTGCGTGGTGATGCCTGCCTATAATTCCAGCCATTCAGGAGGTTGAGGCTGAAAGATAGCAAATTTGAGGTCAGCCTCAGAAATTTAGAAAGGCTCTAAGCAATTTGGTGAGACCCTGTCTCGAAATAAAATATAACGTAGGCTTGGGGATGTGGCTCAGTAGTAGAGTTCCTGAGTTCAATCCCCAGTACAAAAGAAAAATGTTTATGAAATATTCTTCAGTTTAGTAATGGAATTTTGTGAATTAAATTCCATCCTTTTCTAAACTTTATGAAAATTGAGAGATCTTATATCTTCTAGTCCCAGCAAAATAAGGCTATAAAAAATTCTTTATTTATACAACTTTGCCACAATATGTCTCCTCCTCTTCCTGAAAGGGTTATTGCAGGCATATCAATAGTTTTCTGCCTGATATTGAGTCCAATTTTCCCATCTGTAAAAAACCAGTAGTTTTAACAGACTGTACTCAAGTGTAGCAAATTCCACTGGACATGCTCCATTCATATATGGAATACAAGTTTCTAAGTTTGGGTGAAACTTCTACATGATGTATGAACCTGCTCTTCTTATTAAAATAATAACAGCAGTATTTGGTCAATCTACAACTCTTTTCAGCTATCATCCCTTTTTCCTTACCCCTCAATTTCATGTTTGCCTAATTCTTGCTTTGGGCTAGTTTAGGGGCTATTCCTTTGTTGGTCTATAATCCAGTGCAAAATTGATTATATATTTCCCTGAATTGCAGTCATTGTTTTGCATAGGTAGTAGCATGTCTGCAAACTAACACTTTCCAGGATGAGGATGGAGATGTACACAGGGGTAGAGAACTTGCTTAGAAGGCTCAAGTTACTGGATTCACTGCAGTAAAACAAAAACAAAACAAAACAAACAAACAAGCAACACACACACACACACACACACACACAAAAGCACTAGTTGCACTATCCAGCAATAGTAACATTACTATTGTTCGATATATTTCTTCAATACTTCTGATTCTTTGGCAAGTGTGATCTGCTTATCTTAAATGTCATTCAAATAGAAGCTAAGTTTTTGTTTCTCTTACATTTTCTAGTGCATGCTCAATGGCTAGCACTTTTCTTGGATTATTTTAAATGCCAATTTTCCTTTAGTCAAGAGACATAGTTGGAAGTCTTCATCAAGAATTCTGTATATAAACCAATCTGGCACATTATAATTAAAAAAAAGAAGGTGAGACAGATATTTAAATTCTTCAACATGATAATTGACTAAATATTCATATATTCTTCTATAATTCAGTATTGCATTTAATATATAGCCTAGTACTTTATCCTATCAACAGACTTGGGAAGAAAGTTTTATGCACTCTTCTAAGCTTCAGAGCTCTTGTTAAATGATACATTATATAATTTCTTATAAGATATTATCTAATCAGCAGTCTCACAAGTTCATAAATACTGTATGGTATATGAGAGGAGAGAACATTCTTGGACATCAAGTTGTCAGTACACTGTACATCAATGCATGCAAGTATCAGTAGACAACTAAAAAAATCAATAAGGTTAGATTCAACATTTAAGATTCACAGCATATGGATGCTATAAAACAACCGGAAATCAAATGCTAACAAATGTCTCTAAAAAGCCATAAGATTATGTTACTGTTCTAAGATTAAAATTTCATGAATATATATTAGTATTTCTTATAATGAAAATTTATTCTAACATTTAGCTTTACATTTCCTGGTTAAGAGAAAACTTTGACATAGGCATTGCCATTTCAGTATTACAGATGAAGAAACTAAATCTTGATAAGGGAAATAACAGTCCTACAAAATCTAGATTTCAAATATGAGTATCAAATGTTACATATTCTGATTATTCCTCTGTAGATTACAAAATGTAAAACAAATCCATGCAACTTCTTGGATTTTGTGAGGATATGGAAAAAATGCTTTTTTTTTTTTATTTGAAAGTGTGCTTTTTTAAAAAAAAAATTTCCTGCATTGAGAATAGTGAGACTGGTATTTCATTGTGCTAAACTGGAAAAACCTCATATTTTCTGTGTTACATTTAAAGCATACTTGGTGTGATTCTTTTTAGAAATCATTTAGCTTCCTTTTTCCCTATGAAGTTTGAACAAGTAGCACTGAAATTTTTTATATCAAAAATGTGCTGTGTGCTGGTTTTAAGATAGCACAGACCCTTTTTCTTTAATAGGAGAATCAATCTTGGTTTTCTTTCCTTTTAAAGAGCTGCCTGTGATAGTCTTTGGATAGTGCTGGACTACACAAGGTCAGTTTTCAAACCAGACTTTTCAAACCAGGGTCTTAAACTGCTGAGAAGCAATTTTGGTAAACATGGCATCTTAATGCTACACTCCTTGTTGGCTCAATACAGGAAAGATTCACAGATTGAAACAATCAATAGAAAGCAGCGGGCTAGTCAGCAGCCACCGCTCACCCTCCTTAGAAGTCCTATAAAAGCTTACATCAGTGAAGAAAATCATGGCAACAGCAAAATCAAAACTAAAATGGCAATCTTCTGCTCTTAGACTATCTGAAGCTACTTAATGTTCTGGTTGAATCTCTCCGGATTTCACATAATTCTGGATTATTGCTGTCAAGTTTTGGGCACTGTTTTCCTTCTTACCCACTGACCTGACATTGACATATGAGAGAACATCTTCTACACTTAATTCCCTCTTCATATTACCTTCTACTGCTTTTCAGAAGAGTGAAACTTTCCTAGGACGACTTGGTAAGGTAAAATATGACAGTGATCTCAGTCTGAGGAATGAGACTTGGCACATGGCACATTTTCAGAAGGAGACTAAATGTCTTTACGTCTTTTATGAGCAAAAGATTCTGTAGTGAATATTAACTGAATATTATATAACTGGTATCCTTTTTGCAAAAGTTATTGCAATTATAGTAAAATATGATATGTTACTCCTGCTTTAAAATTTTTCCTTTAGGTTTTGATGGTTGTAATCTTTCCACCTTCACATTATATTGGTCAACACATAAAGTATTATTATTGCCCCCTCCAGACTGCCACAATTAAGGATATAAAATTCTAGAAAAGTAAATACACAATTGCAAACAACATTGCAACTAAGTAACAATTAACTTGCATCAAGTACTTGTTCTACACACTTTAATTGGTCCATCTCTGGCAATCTTCACAACTTCATAAGGTTTAGGTGATAATATTACCCCAATTTACAGATGAGGGAAGAAAGTCTGGCCGTCTAGGCACACTAATTAATGTGTCCATTAACAACAATAACAAAAAAACCTGTGAAGCTTTCTGGAGTCATATTTGTTCTCCTGAATAAGTATATGTAGAAAAACAGCTAATAATTTTTTAATTGTAAATGTTATCCTGTGTACAGGGAAGACCGTCATTGGTGTATGTATGAATCCAAGTTAGATCATTGACTATATCAACATATAACCTGTCATCACTTACATGGGATAACAATAATGTTTATTTCCTGAAGAAAAGATACTTTCTTCATTTGAAAACATATTTAAACTTATCATGTGTAGTTGTCTTTTTCTGGCTAGAATATATATTGCATGAAATATGAAATTATCTTTTCTCGTTTTTACTCTGCATATTATTTTTTGCAGTGTTTAAGAGAAAACATTATATTGTATACAATTCACCCAAAATGTATAAATTTTATTTAACATTTTCTAAATGTAGAGTGTTGGATTAGTTAAGTATATATGTCCCTATAAATGATTCTTAATATTACAGTTTTTAAAAAAGAAACATTTAGAAATTGCTTTGCAAGCAAAGTCTGATTACTTATTTGCTGCAAAATAATGTTGCTGTTAGTTTGAACAATGTAACCTTGTGTGTAGTCTTGTCTGATTTCATTACCAATAAAAATACTGTATAAATTATACTTGGAGGAGAGATGAGTGAACTTTTCTGCTTCTACATTATATCATGGCATGTCCTAAAAATGTTGTAATGTTCTATAAAAATAAGAAGAAGCAGGCTTCCCAGGGACCAAAAGTAGAAAAATGATCAGTGTTTTACTTTGGTGTATTTATTTATTTATTTTTATTTTTTTAAAAAAATGCTTATTTTTTATTTGTAGTTGGACACAATACATTTATTTTATTTATTTTTATGTGTTGCTGAGGATCGAACCCAGGGCCTACCGCTGAACCACAACCCCAGCCCCAAGGTGTATTTATTTTGAAGGACTAATAAACCTATTTTCCAAGGAGAGTGTATCCTTTTACCATTATTACTTTTATGTGCATGTGTCTGTATGTGTGCTTCTTGAAAGTCATCTTCATCCAAATCAAAATGGAAATTAGAGAGGAGGCCTCAAAAGCTTGAAGTCCTAGGAACATAAAGAGGAACAGTACCTCTACTACCTGCTCATTAAAACAGGAGTTTCTAAAGCATTTGGCAGTGGTAGTCTAGCTGTTCTCAAAACATCTAGTTTCAAAGTAGCATAATAGCTTTAAAAATTCTTACAAAGAACTCAGAAAAAAATTTATTTAAGATAGTTTTATATTCAAGTTATTAGAAATTAAGACTAAAGAGGTTTTATTAATTCATTATATTAACTTGTTAATTCAAACAGCATATTTTATACAATTACCTATATTTTCCAAAATTTATTAGAAGACTGGCATTGTTCTATATTTTTTTTGCAAATCTTGTTAGGTTATGGGTGAATAGAGCTCAACTGGATTATCATATTCATTTCACTACCAATTTTCCTTTCATGCTTTTAAAATACTCCATTATACACTACTTTGAATATATTCCATAGATTTCATTATGTATTGTTTCATAATCACTACTTCTTGGGTGTGTAATTTTAGTTTGTACTTTTTTTATGAAATGAAATGATTTTGACAAATATTTTAAAATTTGTAGGTATAAAGTTCTAACCTTTAATTTTGTTAATAATCAGACATTATTGGTTATGATATTCCTGCTTTATAAGAATTCATAAGTTTTGTTTGAAACATAAATCATATCAAATTTTGTGACAGTTCAATGGGTGCTTAAAAATGTTGTAGTGTATTTTCTATTATCAGCAGCCCAACATCTAATTCTTGATCATGTTGTTTAGGACTTTTATATCCTTAAACACTTTTTGTCCATCTGGTATTTCTGGGATTTGGAGTGTATTCAGAGTGGAATACTAGAGTCTCATCTTATTTGTGTATAATTATATAAATGTTCTTTTGCATTCCTTGTATGTTTTTAAATGAAAGTTTTAGTTCCAACCCTTTTAAATTTGCCTTTGTCCAGTTTCCCAAGTACTATTTATTAAAGAGACTATTCTTTCCCCAGTGAGTGTTCTTGACACCCTTCTTGAAGTTCAGGTGGTGGTATATGCATGGATTCATTGATGTTCTGTTCATCTGTATATCTTATATCTTTTTTTTTTCTTGTCAGTGCCATACTGTGTAAGCTGTGAGTCACTGTTACCAAAATACTCAACAAAAACAACTTATAGGAGAAAAAAAATTTATTTTGATCTCAATGTTTCACAAGTTAAGTCCGTGGTCAGTGGATTCCATTGCTCTGGCCTGAGTGCAGCCAGAGCATCATAGTCAAAGAGTATGGCAGAGTAAATCTCTGCTCATGGCAGCCAAGAAGCAAAGAGAGAAAGAGAGAGATCAAGGAGTCAGGGATAAAATATAATGCCTGAGAACATGTCCCCAGTGACCTACTACCTCAGGCTATACCCCACCTGTGAACAGTTACCTCCCAGTAATCTATTCAAATTGTTAATCTATCAAATGGATTAATCCATGGATTAGGATTAGATTACATGGATTAGGTTACATCTGTCATAATGTAATAATTTCACTTCTGAATATTCCTGCACGCGATATCCTGTTTCCAGTAGATGAGATTTTTCAGGTAAACCATGAAACTATGTTAGAGTTCTGTTGCTATAACAAACACCTGAGATACATAAATATATAAGCAGGAAAGGTCTATTTTGGGTTATTGTTTCAGAGGTTTCAGTCCATAGTTCTTTGGTACTGTTGCTTTGGCCCTGTGGGAGCATGGAGCATCGTGGTGTGGATCATGTAGTGGAGGAAGTTGCTCACATTGTGGACACCAGAAAATGAAAAAGAGAAACAGAAAGGAGCTAAGGAATCCCATAATCACTTCCAGGAGCATGACCCTGGTCAGATAACTTCCTTCTACAAGGTCCCACTTCTTTAATGCTGTGACATCTGCCAATAGCACCTTGCCTGATGCATATGAGCTTTGGGGGGGGGGGCATTTAATTTCCCAAACTACAGCACATTATTTGATTACTGTTGCTTTATAGGCTTCAGCTTTGTTCTTTGTCCTCAAAACTACTTTGAACTTTTGGGGTCCTTTTTTATGCTAAATGAATTTGGGGATTTTTTTTTGTCTTTAAAATGACAAAATCGGGATCCAAAATGGCAGGCCAGAAAGAGGCAGCATTCTGTATTGCTCCATGACCTGGAACTCAAGTAGTGAGAATTCTGCTTCTTTGCTAGCGATATTTCTATGCCTGTGCAAAAATCATGGCCAATGTGCCCATGCAGAGCTTTTTCATTGACAGAGTAGGTCTCCCAACTACTCACCCACACAGGACTACCAGGTACCTGACCAGGACATTCAGTACTTGTGCAGAACTTTCAGCCACCCACCCTAGCAGAAATCCCAATGCTGCTTCCAGGAAAAACACCCAGCAGCTAACCACATGCAAGAACTCTGGTAGCCACTACTGTGTAGAACCCCATCTATCAACATGGGACTCCCCTGGTACCCTTGGGACTCTGTCACCTCAATCTTGGGACTCTGTCACCTCAATCTTGGGACTCTGCAGCAACAGAGATAGTCCTCTACATGCAGTAGACTGCTTACACCTGGGAACTTCTCACAGGCTCTGAAGACAGCTAAAATCACACACTGAATGCCACAGAGCTGTCTCTGAACACATTATCCCCCCACCTGACCCAACACTCAGTTGCTGAAAGCAGCCACCTCCATCTTGGGTCACCTTCATCACCATTTTGGTGGAGGCAACTCTCAGTTTGGAACTCTGGCTGACCAGGTAGCCAGTTTCTAACACTTGCCTCTACCCAGCAGCCACTAACAAGGCACTATGACACCCTGGTTACCTTCACCATCCTGAGGGCGGAGAAACCAGCTAACAACAGACTACCCCACCTATTGGATTAGAATTAAAATCAAGAATCAATAAATGGGATGGATTCAAACTAAAAAGCTTTTTCTCAGCAAAATAAACTATCAGTGAAGTGAGTAGATAGCCCACATCTTGGGAGGAAATTTTTACCACTCACACATTAGATAGAGCACTAATCTCTGGGGTATATAAAGAACTCAAAAATATTAACACCAAAAAAAAAAAAAAGAAAAGAAATAACCCAATCAATAAGTGGGCCAAGAAAGTGAATAGATAATTCTCAGAAGATGCTATACAATGAGTCAACAAATATATGAAAAAATATTCAACATTTCTATCAATTAGAAAAATGCAAATCAAAACCACTCTAAGATTTCATCTCATGCCATTCAGGATGGCAGTGATTAAGAATACAAACAACAATAAGGATTGGTGAGGATGTGAGGAAAAAGGTACACTCATACACTGATGATGGGACTGCAAATTGGTGCAGCCAATATGGAAAGCATTATGGAGATTTCTTGGAAATTTGGGAATGGAACCACAATTTGACCCAGTTATCCCTCTCCTTGGTCTATACCCAAAGGACTTAAAAACAACATACTACAGGGACACAGCCCCATCAATGTTTATAGCAACATAATTCACAATAGCTAAACTGTAGAACCAAACTAGATGCCCTTCAATAAAAGAATGGATAAAAAAAAATGTGGCATATATACACAATGAAATATTACTCAGCAATAAAAGAGAATAAAATCATAGCATTTGCAGGTAAATTGATGAAATTAGAGAAAATAATGCCGAATGAAGTTAGCCAATTTCAAAAAACCAAATGCTGAATGTTTTCTTTGATTTAAGGAGGCTGATTCATAGTGGGGTAGGGACGGGTAGCATGGGAGGAATAGACAAACTCGATAGGGCAGAGGGGTGGGAATGAAAGGGAGGGAGTATGGGGTTAGAAATGATGATGGAATGCAATGGGCATTATTATCCAAAGTACATGCATGAAGACATGAATTGTTGTGAATATACTTTGTATACAACCAGAGATATGAAAAATTGTACTCCATATGTGTAATAAGAATTGTAATGCATTCCGGTGTCACGTATAAATAAAAAATTAATTTAAAAAATTAATTCCCCTTTAAATGTCTAACTAAATGTCTTTTAAAGATTAAAAAAAAACAAATACAAACAACAATAAGTGTTAGTGAGGATGATGGGAAAAAGGCACACTCATACATTGCTGATCGGACTGCAAATTGATGCAGCCAATATGGAAAGTAGTATGGAGATTCCTTGGAAATCTGGGAATGGAGCCACCTTTTGACCCAACTTTCCCTCTCCTCATTCTATACCCAAGGGACTTAAAAAAAAAAAAAAGCATACTACAGGGACATGACCACATCAATGTTTATAACAACACAATTCATAATAGCTAAATTGTGGAACCAAACTAGATGCCCTTCAATAAAAGAATGGATAAAAAATGTGCTATATATACACAATGGAATATTACTCAGCAAAAAAATAAAATAAAATTATGGAATTTGCACATAAATGAATGGATTTGGAGAATATAATGCTAAGTGAAGTTAGTCACTCCTCAAACACCAAATGAGGAACGTTTTCTCTGATATAAGGAGACTGATTCATAGTGCAGTTGGGAGGGGGATCATAGGAGGAATAGATGAACTCTAGGTACCGAGTAGGGGGGCGGAGGGAATGGGTGGAAGCATGGGGGTAGAAAAGATGGTGGAATGATATGGACATCATTTCCCTAAGTACATGTATAAAGACACAAATGGTGTAAATATACTTTGTATACAACCAAAGATATAAAAAATTGTGCTCTATATGGGCAATGTGAATTATTTTGCTGTCATATATAACAAATTAGAATAAAACATTAATTAAAAAATGACAAAATAGAAATGTTGATAGTATTATTTATTCCTGTTCATCAACGTGAGGTGACTTTCTATTTATGTGAGTTACTTTAATTTCTTTCACTAATGTTTATTGTTTGGACATCTTAACTCTTTTACCTCCTAAGTTAAGTATATTTATTAGAATTTATTCTTTTCAATGATATTGCAGTGGGTATTGATTTTTTAACTTCTGTTTTGAATTACTCATTGTTAGTATATTTAAATATAACTGTTTATAGTGTATTAATTTTCATATTGACATTAAAATGCACATATTGATGAGGTTTTATGTAATGTTCTCATATATGACCCATCATGTAACATTCAAATCAGGATAAATTTATTTTTGCCTCAAGCATTTTCTATTTTCAAATAATACTATGTTTTGTGGTTTATAATAATCTAAACATAGTGAATAGTTTTTATCCTTGAATAAAATGAAATAGTGATTTTTTAATATAGTTTAGTGACTATTGAATATTTTTGCTCAGGGTTTTTAGATTCTTCTTCAAAACTTATGGCATTAAATAAATTATACTATACATGTAACTTAAAAACTTCTTCTTAAATGTGCATGAATTAGGGTAATGATAACATTAGAATGATATGCTACTTTATTCAAAGTATTTAAAATATAAATTCTAAAGTTATTCTAATTTATTAAGTAATATCTGATATTACTTAATAACTTCCATTTCCTTCTTTATTTGTAATAAAATTTCTCTATCCAAAAAGAACTAAGATTTTTTTGAAATTATCTCAAAAGTATTTGACAACCATTTATATGATAAAGGGTTAACATCCAAAATATGTAAGTAGTTCAAATAACTCAATAGCAAAGACTAAAATGATAAATCTAATTTTAAATAGGAAAAAAAACTAGAGACATTTTTTTTAAAAAGAAGTCATACTAATGGTTAACAGTTAAATGAAAAGGTGATCAACATCATTACTTACAAAAGCACAAATTAAAACATTAATAAGACATGGCTTCATCCCTCTTAGTATGGTTATTGTCAAAAATCAAATGAAGAAGCAAAGGAAAGCAAAATACAATAATTGTTGAATTAGAGAAGAGAGAACACTGGTACACTGTTGGTGGAAATGTAAAATGTGCAGACACTTTGGAAAATATTTTGTAGGTTACTTTAAAAATTAAAAAATATAAATACCAAATACCATATGATCCAGCAATCTTACCTGTAGGTGTATATGCAAAGGAATTAAAATTGAGAACTTATCAGATACCTGCATCTCTATTCTCACTGCAACATTATTCACAACAGGCAAGGCACCAAAAAAATTGCATTAAAAGGAAAAATCATAAAGAAAACATGGCATGTACACATAGTAAAATATTATTGAGATTCAAAAGACATAAATTCTGCCACATGGGAAAACGTGGATGAAATAGAGGGCATTATAGTGAGTGGAGTAAGTCAGATCCAGAAGTACAAATGCTCAATGATATTACTTAATAGTATCAGGAATCTAAAATAGTCAAGCACATAGAGGCAGGCAGGGGAATGTTTGCTGCCAGGAGCATTGGCAAAACTGAAGATATCAGTAAAAGGATACAAAGCTCCAACTCTACAGGATATATAAATCTTGTTGAACAGTGCAACATTATTGTCTTGTTGAAACTTGCACATACCTAAAATAATAACTAGGTTCAATTAGATATATCATTGCTGTTTGGTTTACATTTTTATTTTCTTAAATTATTTTTTAAAATATCACAACTGCAGATTATAACATTATCTATCTATATATAATCATAGATAACAATAATGATTGTTGAACAGTGCAATGCCTATGTTTAATATTATATTAATATATTAATACTGTAACCAATACTGTATAGAGATGTTACTTATGGAAATATTATAGGATAATAGCATGCCTATTATATTCCTCCAAATTTGTTAAAGTGGAAGCAAAAACTTCCATTTCCTTCCTTATTTATAATTAAATTTCCCTATCCAAAAAGAACTAAGATTTTTTTGAAACTACAACAAAAATCACAAATATTACTTTGACATTCTATTTTCAAGAACAAAAAGAAAAACTCCCTAGAAGCAATTTCTAAAGAATAAGGTAGATTTACCTCAAAACAATTTTCCTTTCATGGATATATTGTGAAATAATGGGCAACTTTTTTTCTAAGAAAGAAAACCAATAAGCCCACAAATTGAATTTATAGGTGGTATACCTTTGTCAATCAATCTTCAAAACTATACAGTCCTAGGTTTGCACATTTTCAAATAATACTATATTTTGTGGTTTATAACAATTTAAACATAGTGAATAGTTTTTATCCTTGAATAAAATGAAATAGTGATTTTTTTATAGTTAATGACTATTGAATATTTTTGCCCAGTGTTTTGAGATTCTTCTTCAAAAATTATGGCATGAAATGAATTATACTATACAAGTAACTTACAAATTTCTTCTTAAATGTGCACGAATTAGGGTAATGACAACATTAGAATGATGTGCCACTTTATTCAAAGTATTTAAAATGTAAATTCTAAAACACTGTAAGTATATTTCACCTTTCCAGAAAACTAGCTACATGCACATAAAGATTTTAAAGACATGTGCTAATAGAGGACAGGCAGCCCTCAGACCATCTATCTCCTGGTTTCAGCTTTTGTTTAGAGAAGCACAGTGTTCTGAAGAAAATGGTTCAAGATGCCACAACTCCATGAGAAAAACAAAAGGATATTAAAACGCAGGAATTCTATGATCTTCTCTATATTCTGGCAGCTGGGACACACAGATGTTTTCTTTTCCTTTCTTTTCTGTTTTTTTTTTTTTTGCCATTATTGAAAAAGAACAATAAAAAGGCTGTAGCTCAATAGAAAAGCTGTGCTTTTCTTCATTCATTTAACTGAATGTGAAGAAAAGGAATTAAAATCTTAAATTTACAACTAAAAATCAAAATACCAGATGGTTTTATAATTGGATATTTCTTTTCTCCCAGAACAAACCACACTTTCTCAGACATGAAGATATGGGCTGAAAATACTTGTGTATGTAATTCAGTCTTCACCCTTGAAAACAGGTAACTTGAAAGCAAATCAAAACAAAACAAAAATTTCCTTTATTATTGAGAACTCTGGAGATGTTAACCAAATAATATTTTAAGATAAATTATATTTGGGTGAGCCATTGCATATTGATTTATGAACCATTTTGAATATTTTACAAGACAAAATATAATTTTGAAATAAAAAGAAAATTATATGTATTTAAGAAAATCTATGAAGCTTTGGTTTCCATTTGAGGCAAAAATAGCAGTAAACTTATAATCTGCAGTTGTGATATTTTGAAAAATAATTTAAGAAAATAAAAATATAAACCAAATAGCAATGATATATCTAATTGAACTTAATTATTATTTTAGGTATGTGCAAGTTTCAACAAGACAATAATAACAGCCAAGTGTCATGGAACATGCCTGTAATCCCAGTGACTCAGGAGGCTAAGGCAGGAGGATAGTGAATTCAGAGCAAGCCTCATTAATTTAGTGAGGCCCTAAACAACTTAGTGAGAACCTGTCTCTAAATAAAATATAAAACAATGCTGGCTAGGGATGTGGCTCAGTGATTGAGATTGAGTGCCCCTGGGTTCAACCCTCTGGTACCAAAATAAGAAAAAGAAAAAAAAATAAAACAAACAAAAAATAATTACAAAATTTACAAGTGTGTTGTATTTAAGCTTCCAGATTTGCCTTTTTTTTATTATGGTGTGTTCCATCTCTCCCAAAATATACAAGTTCTGATCCACAGAAACTGTGAATATTTATATGGCAAAAGGGACTTAGATGTGTGGTTAATTTAAGAATTTTGAAATGGGAAGATTATACTGAATTAACTGGGTGGATACTGAATGTAATCACAAGCCTCTTAAGAAAAAAGTAAAATGAATTTTGACTACAGAGACAGAAGGCAGAAGACAGAAGTTTGATTCAGTGCTGCCTATCTTGAAACAAGAGAGAGCAAAGGACAACAGTGAAGGAAATTGAGGATTGCAGGGGGCTCCAGAAGGTTGAAATTCCAAGAAAATGGATTTTCTTCCACCATAAGAAATATAACCTGCTGCATTTTGATTCAGTCCAGTAAAACATATCTCATCTTTTGACCAGAACTAAAAAAAAAAAGTATACTATTTTATAATGATTTGTTACAGCAGTCATAAGAAATTAATGCACCTTTATAACAAATTATTTTAGTAGCTGTTAAATTATGCATATTACAAAATGTTATAAAATATATTTTAAAACAATTTATTTATAAACTAAAGCATTGAGTTAACAGAATTTTCAAAAATGTAAATTTCAGTATAAGAATCAATAGACACATATAGCCAGATACGTAGATTAATATATGTACACAAATACATATTAATTTGTATGTAGAAATTTTTATCCTGAAGCTATTTTTTAAAATGCTTCATTATCTTCTTTAGTTAACAATAATTTATTGTATATTTAAATATATTTAGAAGAAAGATTTTAATGTCCCCAACATACTGATATAAATGTTTTAAGCCACGGCTATGCCAATGATGCCATCATTAATTTTAATATATTAAAATTAAAATTGTTATATTGCATCTTATAAATGTGTACAATTGTACAATTAAAGACAAAAATGGAAAATGCATCACACCTTTGAAAACCACATTGAATTAAACATAGTTTTATTTTATTTTATGTTTTAAGATTTAAGGAGTGAATGATGAGCATCTAAAAATATGCTTGTTTTGACCTCGATCTCTCCTGGTAAAATTAAATAATGTTTCTAGAAAATTACATTAAAATTTGATTATGTTACTATTTATTCAGAATACTTCTGTTTTATCCAATTAAGCAATTTATTCTACTTATTGTAATTTAATTAATTATCCCAACATATATTCACTTAATTATTTATTCCAATTGATGGGATAAATTGAGGAATTTAATAAATTGAGAAAATTGAAATACACAATATAAAGTAAATGGTCCCTAAATGTACTAAGAAAAGGGCAGAACTTGTGGATAGCCAGAAGTTGGAAATACCAAGAAATGGATTTCTCCCAAGGAGAACCATTGTTTTTCATAAGTATATATTTGATAAGTAATCAATTATAGAGTCCGATTTTTACTTTTATTTATAATTACTAAAGTATTTCAACCAGTTTTCTATTTTTTCACAATTCAAAATTTAATGTTGTATAGTTGTATTTTTCTCTTTAATGTTTATAAAAAAGTGTTTTAATTATTTTGATACTAATATCAATTATTTGACCTCATTAATTTTAATTCTGATTTTATTTTTGTTTAATTTGAGTTTACTTCAATTTAGTAAAATTTTATTTTTAATGTATGTAATCCTAGTAATATTTCTACATGAAGTAATAATAAAATTATTGGAAAACACAATTGTTTTTATTCCTTACAAAATAGTTTTCATATTTGCATGTGAAATTCTAATAAATTTAATGCAAATTTTGGTATATAGTATAAGATGAGGATAGCATTTCAATTTTCTGCAATGATCAGTCATTACCTAAAAATGTCTTTCTTATCTGGTGATTTTTCCCTGGAGTACGTCATTGATAACTTGACCACAGGGGTTTTATTTGTAGAGTGGATGTTGCTCTCAATGTTACTGCTGTTTGTGTGTTTATATTTACTGCTTTATTAGGTGTTTCAAGGTGGAGTCACATCTCAAACAGCTTTCAAAATGTGGGAGCAAAGTGAGTTATTTAAATAACAGCATCATATTTTACATGAAGAGCAAGTCTGTTTTTAAAATTTAAATATATAGTTTTATCAGAGGGGAAAGCATATGCATTTCAAATTTTCAGAATTTTTGAATAGCAGAATCAGCATGAAACCATCACCATCAACATTTTTAATATTTTAGATGGTTAATTATAATACTCTGGTACTTAGAATATTTTAATATAGATAAGTGACCTGGATTTTAAACACTAACAAGCAAAATATGGTTAGATAGTTCATTATGACCATCACAAATTTACAACGCATAATTAAATATATATTTCATTTTCATCTTAGAATTTTCCTCTTGAAAATAATATTTTATATTTTCCCCATCTTAAAGTACAAATAAAAGTGTACACCATGCAAAAATGAGTAATAAATAAACTTCAAGTCTATTGTATGTTATGAAATTTTGTTTGTTTTTTCTGATAGTGGAAGAGTGTCCTACCCCTGACTTAAATTCCCAGCCCTTTTATAAGTTTTCATTTTTATTTCTTTATTTTTATTAATATTTATTTTTTAGTTGTAATTGGACACAATACCTTTATTTTATTTATTTATGTGTTGTGCTAAAGATTGAACCCAGGGCCCTGCATGTGCTAGGCAAGCACTCTACAGCTAAGCCAAAACCTCAGCCCCTATAAGTTTTATTTTGAGGGAGAGTCTGACCTCAACTTGTGATCCTCCTGCCTCTGCCTCTTTAGTAGCTGTGATTTAGACGTGTTCCACTCTTCCTACTTTTTAATGCAAGTTGTTTTGAGGTGTTAGGCATCAAACCTTGGGCCTCATAGCTTCTATTATTGAGCTACTTCTCAGTTTAGCCATAGCAAATGAATTTGAATAAAATTAAATGAATCTGTATATATTTTCAATCTTTTGGGAAAAATTAATTTTATTGTTAAACAGAAAGCAGTTATACTATTCAAATATTTAATGTTTTACATAACTAATGCTTTCTGATTAATGGAAATATTATATACCGCATTTAGGTTGTGATAAAGTTCCATGCTAGATTATAAAACTACAAATAACTTACATTTTATTAAAGCTTTATTTAACCCAGCTTTTGGGAAAAGTACAAAATAACAATTGTGCATATATTAAACATTGTAAGTTTCTTAAATGAATTCATAACATTGAATTATTATTTCATAGTGTTTAATGGCAGTTAAACTCTGCATAAATTAAAAGGATTTTATACACTAGTACCTATGATCTATTCTCCCATAAAATTTTCTCTGAAGTATGAAGTCTCACCTTTTATGTTACTACTAGAAGGCATTCAAAACATTTACAGTAATGCCTAATCCATTTCTCCACTAATTTAAAGAAATATTCACTTGATAATAACCTTGAAAATTTACATATTGGATTAATTAAAACCAGAACATTACTTGTCATTTCCTATAATCTTGGATTGTTATAAATTATGGACTGATCTTGACTATCACTTTCATATTAGGAGACCTTGTTTATGGCTTAAGAAATAGAGATCATACCTTATGAAGATAGGCAGTATAGGTCAGCTTGATAAAATGTTAGATCAGTGTTTATCAGGTGAATGTCTTCCCACATGATACTGGGTATCCTTCAAAACCTGGATCAAGAGATTAATTAATTTATCTTGTCATTCAACATTGAGTGGATGAATATTCACTACGTAATGATGAACAAACCAATGAAAAACACATGTAAATCTGTAGCTTAAATTTGTATTGTGTAGAGGCATAGATAGGACATGTAATACAAGAATAAATTCCATATTTTATTAGAAGGTAAATAATTTAAAAAGTAGATTATGAAGAGAATAATCAAGAATATTGGAGCACAGTATTTTTTTCATAAAGTAAGTGGTTTCCTTCATTAAAGAGGTAACATTTGGAAAGAGAAGAAAGTAATATTTTAGAAGGATTGTTCTATCTGCTAGGTTTAGGATATACTAGAGTTGGGCTTTGTTTTAGTGGAGGGATATTATGGAAAAGGAGAAGGACAGGTTTAGAAGTTGTTAATCCTTTCAGGAGGGTAGTAATGCAAACATGGTTGGAGACTTATGCAGTTTGGTGTAGAATTTTGATAATGAATGTCATAGGAACAACTGAGCTTCAGGGGGTTTTGTTTGTTTTTCTGAAGATAGAAACAAAGCACGTTTTATGGCACAAGAATACTGTGTAGGACAGAAAAAACAATCATCAAGCATGATTTAAATAAACTTTTTTGAGCAAGTTGCAGGATAAAATTACCATCCCAACTGAGGCAAAGAAAGGTACAGACAGGATTTGGTGATTAGATGTCAATTACCATGTTTAGTTTCAGCAAAAAATAAGAGGGAATATTTAAATACTACAGACTGGCATTTAAGGGAGAATCATGGACTAAAAAATCTAGAGTAGTTTTTAGCTTGCATCATATATTTATTCAAATAAATAATAATTGTATACAATGCCAAATACCAAGTTAAGAGATCACAGGAGACACTGACCCGAGTATTCAAGTGAACAAAGCATATTTATCCATTCCCAAGAATTCTATTCTTGGATCCAACAGTACCTTTTTGTTTTCTTCTGAACCAGTTCATGTCTCACAAAATAATTTATTATTTGTTCCTGAAGGAAATTAGCTATGTTTTACCATATCTTTTAAATACTAAATTCAAAGTGGAAGGGAAAATTAACATTCTCATCTGCTGATATTTGATTGATTTGACATTCTGGAGCTTCTATCTTGAACCTCCTTTCAATCTACACTTACTCTTTAGTCACATTCTCTAGTCTATATGTTTTGAATATGTATTTTAAATTTGTAGCACAAACTAATTTTTTTCAGCCAAGAATTCTTTCTTAAATGTTGGTAATGTATATATAAACACTAACTTAGCCTTTTATGGGAACTTTAAATATATATCTTACGCTTCTGTCTCTATAATAATTGAAATGAGACAAAGTTTTATTCCAAGATTAAGATAGAGCATCCACTAAAGTTCATCAGGATGTTGGTCACTGTTTGTTTCTTTTTAATAATTTTTCATTAAATTTATGTATGCAGTTTATTATAAATATGACATCAAGATGAGGATAAGTTTAATTTCTTAGGTACTGGAATGAATCCTATTCACTAAAGTAAAGGAGGCTTCGTTGTTTTATATCTGTAGGAAAATTTTATCTTTCATTTAGATTTTAGAATGGACTATTGCATTTGAATGAAAGAGAAAACACTTTCAGTGACTGAGGAAAAAAATACTGTAGTTTATTCTACAAAAGGCTGACTTGAAATAAGGAGAAAGGGACTAATTTCAGTTACTTTGTTTTATTTATTGGCTAATTTGTTATCTTTGTAGTGAGGCTTCTGTATGATAATTTCTACATAACTCTGCAGAAATTACTGACATTTTGGAAGGTTTAATTCATCCTAATCTAATAGATCCAAGGGGAAATATGGCAGGGGAATTGAGTTTTTGTACTCTGACAAAGAGTAGAAACTGTTAGTTTTCAAAAGTAAGCAAACCTATACATTGAAATTATAATGAAGCTTAACCAAGATGAAAGTTACTATTTTATACAGTGAAATAAGCTTTCTAAGAGAAAAGAGAGACTTTATTGTGTACTATTATTCAATTTTTCTTAAAAATTCAAAGTTATACAAAATATCTATATAAAGATGTGAGGGGAAAAAAAGAATAGCGTTACCTTAGATTAGGTAGAGAGAAATGAAGGAGGGGAAGGGAGGGAATGGGGGGATAGGAAAGATAGTAGAATGAAACAGACATTATTATTACTGTGTGTATATAAGTGACTGCATGACCAATATGATTTTGCAACTTGTACACTCAGAAAAATGAGAAATTATATCCCCTCTGATTCAAATGTATGATATATCAAAGTCATTGTATTGTCATGTATAACTAATTAAAACAAATAAAAAAAATTTAAAAATTCAAAATTTAATGTCAATATATTCATGACTTCAAAAACAAATGATTTTTTTTTGTCAACGTAGCTGGCCACCATAAAACACTGGCTGGACACTACATCTCTGTTAATGCCACAAATCATTATGTGGACCACACTCAGAACCAAGACACTAGACACTGCAAGGAGCAGCTCATTTAACCTCCACTTAACTTCCCTGAGCTACTTCTGATTTTCTTCTTTTCCAATCCTATTACAGCCTTTCAAAGATTTGCCCATCTGTTATTGGCAAATCTTATTTTATCTATGTCAAACAGCAGAAACCAGTGATTGACACCAACATAACCTTTTGTTTCAGGGAGATCCAAGATATTGAGCTTCAATGGCAGTTATACAACAAATGTATTTGATATATTCAGCTTGACAGGAAACAAATATTGTGCTTTGGAGCAGCTTGAAGTTTAAAACAAAGGAGAATGCCACGTTTTTCAGTAGTCATTAATAACTGTCAGTTTATTGACGATGATCTACTCTCTTTTTAATATATGAAAACACAAAGGAACCCTCTTTCCAAAACAGTTCAATTAATTTGCATTTTCACTAAGGGGATAAGTAGGTATTCTATAACAGTTCTCAAAGATTAAAAAAAATCTGAAATTCAGAAAATATTTGTCTCCTGTTTTATTGGAGCAATATTTTTTCATATATGTTTATAAATTTGTCTCAAGGATCCAGAAGCTCTTTGTTAAAGATACAAAACTTGGTCCTCATTTTTACTTTTTAGTTCTATAAATACTGAAATAAGTAAAAAGAATGACAGTATGTAATGTAATCTTAGACAGGAATATGCCTGAAAGGAATTAATCATTAATTATGATTATTGCATTCAGTGGAACAAAACACACACACAGACACACACACACACACACACACACACACTTTCTTAATTAGAAGTCAATAAAGATGTACATTTAAATGCCAAATATTTTTTAAGTGATGGTGAATAAGTTTCAGGTGAGCTTTTTCTGGAAATATGAAAATTTTTATTGAACTATGAAATAAAATAAAACACATTTGTATATAAATCTGTGAGAGTTGAAATGCAGTGAAGATTTGAAGATGCCAGCCATCTGCAGATATCATCTGTTTGCCATGAAAGCATCAGTACTCATTAGCAAAAAGAGTTGTTCCCTGTTTCCACAGATGTCCATCCTGGTTGCCTAGTGTAGACCTCATCCAAAAGGAAAGGCATGAAGAAACTCCTGCCAGCAAATAAGAAGAATGTGGTTTCTCAGATTTCATACTGTTAGAATGCTAGCTGCAGCAGGTTTCTAGTATACTCCCTCATAAGGATTAGACTTTTGAAAAATAAGTGTCACTAAAAAGCCAAGCATAAGTCCTAATTAATTATGCCTGATTAACAGGTAATCAATGGACAGTAAATCAATTTAACTTTACAAATACCTCATTCTGCCAATCACACTAATTCGCAAACAATCAATGAAACAGTTTATTGGCAAGTTAATGATCATCTTTTGTTCCATATTCATTATTGTCCATTAAGCAGATTACTATTTCCTATAATTCAAGTAGAGAAAGAACATATGAGTGAGCTTCGGGTTGTAGCTCAGAGGTAGAGTGCTTGCCTCACACATATGAGGGTTCAATCCTCAGCACCACATAAAAATAAATGAATAAATAAAGATATTATGTCCATCTACAAATAAAAATATATTTTAAAAAGAACATATGAGTATTATTGCCATTTTCTTTTTAAAAAGTATGTGAGATATAGATGCACAAAGGTTTACAATCACAATGCATTTAGTAATAGTTATAGGATCCCAACACAAATGGAAATATAATATCTAATATAGTGTTTACCTTGTTCATTTTTATATCATGAATACATTGGTAATCAGGTAGAAAGTTCACTGATTAATCTGTTCACTTGGAATCTGTATTGGCAGTGTTTTGTTGTTGTTGTTGTTGTTGTTGTTGTTCATGTAAGAAATTAATCAATGCTAGTAGATTGGAGATGGACTTCCTGAGTCCTGTGCCTTCCTGTTGACATTGATAGTCCAAGGCTTGCTAAAACATGTTCACAAAAATAAAACTTAATTGTTTTATGTAAACTACGACAGGAACTTGCACAGGATTTGCAAATGTTTTCCTAATAACTTATCAATAAGAAACAATTAAAGGGAAATGAGGGAGGTGGCATATGTGAAATTAATTTGCTCTTAAGCCTATGCATGAATATAAAAATAAGCAAAATAAATTGAGCAGGGAGCAGTTGCAAATTGAAATTTGGCATAAAAATCTTCTGCCACCCATTCCCTAAAGTAATTAAAAATTTAAGTTTAATTCTAGGTCTAATAGAAATTGTTAACTCATTAAACAATAAAAAACCCTACATGAGTATATAGTAATTGTAATTCTTCTGGGAATACAAATCACAATAAAAACATCCAATTACTACACATATTTAAGTGCTGAACAGTGTCCTCGGTTAATTATTTACAAACATTTGGGTCATATTAACTTTGAAGAAGTACTTTTTTAGGAAGGGTAAAGTCAATATAAATTGAGTTCAGTGAAGACAAAAGCCATTATCATATATGAGATGATCTGAATTCAGAACTCCTAATGAGTATTAAGAACATTTACAAATAAAATAAGATCTTAACTTTTACCAATATTAGGGTATAGGGAGTCATAAAAATTAACTATTTATTGAGAAATGATTGTTGTGTAAGCATTATACTGTTTTTCAATTATTAGACTAGAGAATTCTGAGATGGAAAATGTGATTTCATGATTCACATGTAACTATTATTGTCTCCAAATAAGCATAAGATTTTAAAGAATTTTGGTGGTCTGCCACCCAGAGACACAGAATATTATCTGTAAGTTTCAGCAGGGTTCCACTAGGCCTCCATATTCACTCATGACTATACCAGAAGCTATAGTGATAATTTGTTTTAGAGAGGTATAAATATAATTGAAAGGATTCACTGAGAATGGTCAAATAAACCTCACAAAATAATAGCTACATATGTTTATAGTGACATAAGCAATTATCATATTAATCTTTAATAGGATATATGCTTTGTTATCAAAGCTTCTGGATCTTCCATGCTAGGAGTGGATTGAAATTCTCACCTATGAGTGAATAAGAGACTGTATCCTTTCTTGTCCAGTTAAACTTTGCCTTACAAATGCACTTTGTATGCAACAGACCATGTTTTCTCCTATGAAACCATTCATAACTAATTATAGAATGTTTGTCCAACATGCATTTGTTCAAATTACATGTAAAATACAATGCTGATGGTTATTCCTAAGCAGGCTTTATGTTTTTAATTATCTGCCACGCTTACCCATGACATTTTTGTTTTGCAATTATTGTATCCTATATTTCTTTGTTCCATTCAAATTGCTCTTTTTAAATTTCTAATTGTTTTCTATGTTCTGGAAACAATGTTTTATATCAGTGAAGAAACAGGGCATAAAGAAATAGACCAGAACTATATATCAGCTGAAGTCTGAAAGCACACTTATAATGGCATCTGTATTAGTAACAAATTATGTGGTTAAAAACCTGGTTACCAGCCTCATTTTCTAAATAATATTAACCACTCTACCTGTTTCCAGTGTTTCAGAATTATATCTAGTATCATGTCCCCTATTTTTTTTTTTTGGAGTAGGTCTTCTTCAACAAAATCTTCTAGTTTAAATTCAACATATGACATATCAGTTGTAACAAAAGTACCACATTAAAGCAGGATACGAATAACAGGTGGGAGTAGAGGTGGGTGATATATGGAAAGTTTTGTATTTTTAAGTCATGTTTTATAAAACTAATACTGCTTTATAATAAAGTCTATTAACTTAAAAATGAAAAAGTATTAAAAAAAGCAAATTATCTCCTTCTATGCAGTTGACCTGCAAAAGTCTTAGCATATGTAAAATGTTAGAAGAATAAAACAAACTTCTTCATACAATTTACAATGTTAATAATCACTTTACAAGTAATAAATATTTTTATAAGTTTTTTATTATTCTTTGATTTTTTTAAGAAGTATGATACTTTATAAAAATTCCTAAAAACATTAATGTTACTATTTCTCACTTAAGAGTTCACAAGGTGGAAAAAAACTATTCTATATTATAAATTGTATAAGATGATAGCATTCAGTACATCTAAGTATGGAATTACCTAAAGTGATATTTGATCCAAATATCAATATACCTATTGAGAATAGGAACTAAAGAACTTTCTTTGATTCCAGGCCAGAGTACTAGTTATAAACACCTTTGTTTTCCTGCAAATAAAAATTTCATTTTTATTGTTGGTTTTCCATATCAAATGAATGCCAAACTACCAAAAGTGTCCTTAAAGTAATATGTGAAATATTTAGTTAAATTTATAAATAGAAATGTAGAAAATGATGGTTAGTGAAGTAATCTGTAAATCATGTGTATACTAAGTCCTCCTCAGTAATTGCTTTCTAAAAATATAATCTAAAATTGCACTTGATTTGACAGCCACCATTCTAATCAATCAAAATATTGAAATGTCAGCCTCTGAATAACAAGAAAACAGGAAAACTCAGGCTAATCAGCATATTTATTGGAGAAAAAAAAAGACATTTAAGTGTGATTTCTATGTCAAAATGTTTCATTTTTTAGGCGACTTACCTGGCATCAATTCTAATAAGCACTATAAATGATATATTTTTTGTGACAGTAAAAGAAATCACTGAATATTCTTCTCACTCAAATAATAACATTATAATAAATGTTCATATGAAACATGATCATCTCAAACATTTTAAAGTCATCAAGTTTTCTACATTGGTTTCTTCTTTCTCACTATCCTTAAAAAAGATTTGACTACCTGTCCACATTTAGTTCCCATAGTGTTTCCATTTGCAGAAGTCCAAAGGATTTGACTTTTGCTCTTTTCTCCACATGCATACTGAAACTGGTCGAAAAGCTGTTAGATTCCATTGTCTTCACAGATGTTCAAATGCAACTGAATTGTATTTCTTCTTTTGTTTTGGTTTGAGGCATTCCAGTTGTCTAGAGGCCTGAAAGAAATCATTTTCTGGAAAAGAATCAGTTGTCTTTAACTTACATTAGAAAATAATGAAATTGAAAAGAGGTAAATGGGAGGGAAGCAGGTATACAGTGGCCAAAGAAATGAGAATCAATTAGTAGTTTGATAGGTAATACTTTACTCCATTTACTTAAATTAGTATTTATTGAACTCCTATTACACACTGTGCTTGGCACAGTGGGTGATACAAAGATCAATGGAACATAACTACTGTGTTGTGTTGTCAGAACTCCCAGTCTACTAAGGGAGATAAGAAAAGTATACAGACCAAGTCAATTCTAATAAGCACTATCAGGGAGCTATAGACAGAGTAAATTAAACAAAGAGATGGGAGACGATTGCATGTAATTAGATGATTTGGAAATATTTTACGGAGGGCATGACTTCTCAGATAGATTATAAAAGATGATAAGAGTCTTAAATGTAGGGAAAGGCAACTGAAGTAGATGGAACATCAAGAATCAAAGTATGTTGATAGAAAATGAATTTAAGTGAGTCTAGTAGAGCTACAAGTTATTGTTAATATATATTTCTTTGCTGGGAGCCATTAGCCAAGTAGGTATGACAATTTCCTTGCCAGCGTACCCCATGTTGCAGTGACATTGAATGTAGGTGACCTTGTTCAAAGACCAAGGAGGATTAGGGCCTTCCCAGTTTAGGTTCCAGGTTTAAGGTTTAAGATTATTCCTGCTGGGAATAGGGCCTATCCTGCTGCCTGAGTTCCCCTTGAGTTCTCAAGGGATTCAGACAGTATATTTTGGAGATAGATGCCCAGTGGAGGTGGATTTGGGCAGAGAACGTGGATTTGGGCAGAGAACTTGGATTTCCCCAGAACGTGATTGTAGACGGCTGGTGTGAGTTCGGGAATAAAGAGTTGCTGTTTGAATCTACAAGCTGTGTGGTGGCTCGTGATTTTGTGCCCAGCCAGACTGTGGCATTTCTTTTCCACCAAAATAGTTCACTGAAATTACCTCTAGCTATACATTTGAAAAACTAAATGAGTTGACTTTGAAAATTATAATAATATTAATTATTTATCCAGTTATTAACAAATATGTATTGCACGTTGGGGCCTGCTCAGTCATCCATTAACATAATACATGTTAAAAACTTGAATAGAATTGAATATGATGTGTTCCTGGAGGAAGGCATAAGGAGACAACATACGCTAGTAGTTATTTAGAAAAGTGAATCTTTGATATTTTATCTTTCTTCTAAGTTAATATGATAGTCTACCACAATTTTATTGATGTTGGTAAAAGACATAAAATCCTGGGTCAGAGATAAAGAACAAGTTTATTATCTATAACAGTAATAATGACCAAAATATCCACATTTTTCTGAACTGGTTGCTCAAGTCCTTCCAGGGTGACACAAACTATGTTAGGTGACAGTGCATATGCGGTGGCTTGCACTATAGAAGAGGATATCTGAGCTTAGGGAACATACACCTTTTATGAGCAGTAAACATGCCTGCCCTTTACCCCAAAGGAAGAAATGATCTTGGCCTAACAGGGCTGTTGGTTAAGAAAACATTCTTAAAAAATGATTCAGAGCAAAGACAATTAGTGATTCAATTTGCAAGACATCCAGAAATGTGAGGAAATTCTGGAGAATTTTACCCCAATAGAGTTTGAATAAAGAAAATGGGATTATTTTTTCTGACACCAGTAGGAAGCAATATCACTTAACACTTAAGCCAGCTCTTGTTATATAGTTATATAGATATAAAGTACTAGAGAAGGGGATCATAGACAGAAAAAAAATGTTACATGTCTGGTGATGAAAATGTTGGTACATTTTTAGTGAAAGACACTATTGTTGAAGGAAGCTTCATCAAGAAGAAAACACAGGAAAATTAATTAGGAAAAATTTGGACAAATGTTTAATGAAGGTAATTGAATATATTGCTAAATAATATTTAATTTTTCCCCTAAAGAGATAAAGAGCAAAGTTCCATCAATATTTTTAAAATTAGGCAAGAATGAAGTAATTTCATCCGACTAGGGAAATACTGAAGGAGGCAAAAGAGTATTGAGACTAGAAAAGAGAGTTAGGAGATAACCATTGGAGATTAAGGCCTGTATGTAACTGAGAAGAGTGCAAAGACATTTTGATATTTTAATTAGTAGAACTTCTTTACTAATTGGATTAAAACCAAGATGGCAAAATTAAGGATCTTAGCTGTGTGAAGAGAAAAAAAAAATCAAAACAAGAAAGCTCTAAGTTAAAGAAAGCATCTGCATCTGAGCTCTAGGAATGAAGAGCTAGATGCATGTTCCAGGGAGACATCCAACTAAAGGTATCAGACAGAAAGTTTTCTATTTAAATCTTGAGTTTAGGTGAGGAAGTAAGACTGTGGACAGGGGCCAGGGAGTAGCATAGAACTTCGTGGAAAGAAGGGACCCACACTATGAGTTATTACTGTGTGGGTCTGAACAAACAATACCAGGAATCAATGAAAGAAAGAGTGTAAATTGCCTGCAAATTACAAAACCATTCAGTCTTCCTCTTCTCCTTTTCTTCTTCTCTGGCTCTTTATCTTCTTTCCCAACATTGTTTCCAAAATATCATGTAAGCAAAATAATGAAGATGTGAGACAGTTAACTGCAAAGAGGCTGCTTTGCATTTGAGCATTCTCTTGTATTTCTTGTAGTTCCAATTAGCCCAGAGATTTAAAATTTCCAATCCTTAAATGAAACTGGAAGTATTTTATTAAATGTGGAATCAGAAAATCCTATAGAAACTACATGAATACTAATTAAATCTGTAGGTCAAAATTAAGAATAGAAATTTAATTGACTTTGGTGACTCAGTGCTCACTGGAAAATGATAGCTACATTTATGAATATGATGTTTTGGTTATTGAGAAAGGATAGTTTTGTTCACTTGTTTCATTGGCTTGGTATTTGAGGAGTTGTGCTAGGAGACTGCTGTAGATTTGAACAGCAGCCACCAGGCATTGTCCTGTGGTTATCAGCAACTTGAAGGCATACCTGCTTTTAACAGCCATGCTGTTTCTAATTGAGAATGTCACTGAAGAAATGGCAGAGAGGTCTTTTATGTCCACTGGGAAACCCAGTTTGAAAGAATGTCACTCATATTATAGGAATTGAATAGATTTGTTTCAGCTGCCATTAAAAGTACCCTTAGTAAAAAGAGAGCAGGCAATTTTTCCCTTTCTTGATTTATTTGTATTATATTCATGTGATGAGTCAAAGCTAAACTTTTAATTAAATTGATTTTAAGTACATTTTCCCCATTGTGAATCAGCTCAGACACATTTTAAGAAAATAATAGGGACCCAGGCAACTGAGACCAGACATAAAGTCTGTAATTCTTATCTCCCAGAATTAGAAAGAGGAATTTCCAGCATTCAAATCTGTGCACTTAAAGATTGTGTGAAAAGGAGGGGGAAAGGATGTGGGTGTCTGCTGGAAATAGGGAACCTACAGGGTTATTGAATACCTGCATTCTGGTTTCCAAATCAGGCAGGACTTTTGTTGTCAATGTTATCCACTGGCCTTTCACTTCCCAAGACAGTCTGATTTACTGCAAATGAACCAAGAAGTACGTTGTAGACTGAAAGTGTTTAATCATTTTTCCAATTCTCTTCTCTCTCACAGTCACTGATAACTTCCATGATTCTATGAGGTTGCTTCATAAAAGATGTTATAAATTTACAGATGAAATATTTCAGTTTATTCATCTTCCCCTCCTGGAAAAAAAAAAAAAAGGTACAGGAGAAAAGATCCTAGTGAAGCCAGATTTAAAGATAGGTAGTTAGTGTAGCTAAGTAAATCGGGTCAGATATTGAGTCTAATAGAGCAAAAATGGAGTCTAGTCTAATAAAGAAAATGGAGTCCGATCCGAGTCCCAGAAATCAGAAACCACACCTGGGAGATTGAAATGTTAGTGACCCCAAGGCTCCTGCCCATCCCAAAGAACTGTTAATGGAGCAGCTCCCAGCAAATAGGGAAGTGCTAATCAAATCACCCTAGGCCTTTCCTGCCTGAATCACTCTTCCCAGGCTCCATCAGCAAACCTGTTTTCCACCTTTTATCTTTTCCACTGCATCCCCCATCACATGCAGGACAAAAGGAGATATGCAAGATAAAGGACAGGAATTTAGGAGGACAAGAGAAGACCTTAGATATAAAAGTGATGAGATTGCCCCATCCTCCTCCCCTTCTTCCTCCAGGGGAAGTCTTTTCTGCTCTCCTTTAGTAAAACTTTTTACCTTACATTCTACACTTGCCTCAGCGTGCTTCTCTGGTATAACCCATGGTATCACTAGTGCTGTTTTCAAATCACATGCTTAATCTAGTAATTATGTGCTAAGTTTGGATACTTAAGTCAGTGATAATATTTGCTACCAGTATCAAATTTCCATGAGGTATAAACATAGAGTTGAATCTTTTTTCTTAAACCAGAAATTCTGCAGCAAGAATGAAAAATATATTAATGGAGTGCTTACTAAGTGCCAGGTACTCTCCTTTGGACCAAGGGTGAATTGAGTCCAGTGTTGTGGTGGTTGTTGTGGAATACAGAAATAGTAAGATGTAAGACTGAAGTTTTGTAAAAATTTAAGGTCGGTATGAATTTTTCTGAGAATAGTTATACTCTTAAGATGCTAATACAAATTAGTTTCTAATCTTTTGTTTCTGGTTTGATTCCTAGCTCCTTGATCCATTTTGAGTTAACTTTTGTGCAGGGTGATAGAAAGGGATTCAATTTCATTTTGTTGCATATGGATTTCTAGTTCTCCCAGCACCATTTGTTGAAGATGCTATCCTTTCTCCATTGCATGCTCTTAGCACCTTTGTTTAATGTAAGGTAGTTGTAATTTTGTGGATTGGTCTCTGTGTCCTCTATTCTATACCATTGGTCTACCCGCCTGTTTTGGTATCAGTACCATGCTGTTTTTGTTACTATTGCTCTGTAGTATAGTTTAAAATGTGGTATCACTATACCGCCTGTTTCACGCTTCCTGCTTAGAATTGCTTTAGCTATTCTGGGTCTTTTATTTTTCCAGATGAATTACATGGTTGCTTTTTCTATTTCTGGAGGAATGCCATTGGGATTTTGATTGGCATTGCATTAAACCTATAGAGTACTTTTGGTAATATGGACATTTTAATGATGTTAGTTCTGCCTATCCATAAACAAGATATATCTTTTCATCTCCTAAGGTCTTCTTCTATTTCTCTCTTTAGGGTTCTGTAGTTTTCATTGTATAGGTCTATCACCTCTTTTGTTAGGTTGATTCCCAAGTATTTTATTTTATTTTATTTTTTTTTGAGGATATTGTGAATGGAGTGGTTGTCCTCATTTCCATTTCAGAGGATTTGTCGCTGATATACAGGAATGCCTTTGATTTATGAGTGTTGATTTTATATCCTGCCACTTTGCTGAATTCATTTACTAGCTCTAGAAGTTTCTCGGTAGAACATTTTGGGTCTGCTAGGTATAGGATCATGTCATCCACAAATAGTGCTAATTTAAGTTCTTCTTTTCCTATCTTTATGCCTTTAATTTCTTTCATCTGTCTAATTGCTCTGGCCAGTGTTTTGAGAACTATGTTGAATAGAAGTGGTGAGAGAGGGCATCCCTGTCTTGTTCCAGATTTTAGAGGGAATGCCTTCAATTTTTCTCCATTTAGAATGATGTTAGCCTGAGGCTTAGCATATATAGCTTTTACAATGTTGAGGTAAGTTCCTGTTATCCCTAGTTTTTCTAGTGTTTTGAACATAAAGGGATGCTGTACTTTGTTGAATGCTTTTTCTGTGTCTATTGAGATGATCATATGGTTCTTATCTTTAAGTCTATTGATGTGGTGAATAACATTTATTGATTTCTGTATATTGAAACAGCCTTGCATCCCAGGGATAAATCCTACTTGATCATGGTGCACAATCTTTTTGGTATGTTTTTGTATCCAATTTGCCAGAATTTTATTGAAATTTTTTGCATCTGTGTTCATTAGAGATATTGGTCTGTAGTTTTCTTTCTTTGAAGTCTGGTTTCAGAATCAGGGTGATGTTGGCCTCATAGAATGAATTTGGAAGAGCTCCCTCTTTTTCTATCTCCTGAAATAGCTTGAAAAGTATTGGTATTAGTTCTTCTTTAAAGGTTTTATAAAACTCTGCTGTATACCCATCTGGTCCTGGGCTTTTCTTATTGATCTTATTTATTTTTTCAAAGAACCAATTTTTAGTTTTGTCAATTTTTTCAATTTGTTTTTGTTTTAATTTCATTGATTTCAGCTCTGATTTTAATTATTTCTTGCCTTCTACTACATTTGCTGTTGTTTTGCTCTTCTTTTTCTAGGGTTTTGAGATGAAGTGTGAGATCATTTATTTGTTTTTTTTTTTTCTTTTTTTGACGAATGAACTCCAAGCAATGAATTTTCCTCTTAGAACTGCTTTCATTGTGTCCCATAGATTCTGATATGTTGTGTCTGTTTTCATTTATCTCTAAGAATTTTTTGATTTTCTCCTTTATGTCTTCTGTAACCCATTGATCATTCAGTAACATATTGTTCATTCTCCAAGTGATGTAGGATTTTTGTGTGACCCTCACCCCACCATAGTTTCTAATCTTAACTCAAACATCTTAATAAATTTAAGAGAAAAATAATCTCCAATTTTTTTTGCTGTTGACTCATTGCAACTCCTGATGACTACTGCTCATCTGCACCCATCTTTCCCTTGTTATCAATCAGAACTTGTCAAAAATAAACCAAAAACCCTCAAAAATTTCTTCAGAGAGAAACTCTTTAAAGGCCTATACAGAATAAAATTCTAAGTGTATCTATTTATAAAGATACTAATTATTACTAGAATGAAAACATATAGTCTACTTTACGAAGGGGTTATTCTCTTCTCATATTTACCATCTCAAGGCCCAGTGCATTGGCACAGGACTGTAATCCCAGAGGCTCAGAAAGCTGAGGCAGGAGGATGGAGTTCAAAGCCAACCTCAGCAACCTCGAGGAACTAAGAAACTCAGTGAGACCCTGTCTCTAAATAAAATACAAAATAGGGCTGGGGATGTGGCTTAAGTGGTCAAATGCCCATGAGTTCAAAAAACAAACAAACAAAAAAGGTGAACATGTCTGATGACTGCTGAAATTAACTTGTTGAAACTCCTCAAACTCTTCTGCTTTCATCAGCCTGCATTTCCCTTGCCTGCTACTTTCCTGTCCTTTTCATATTAAAGCTGCTTTTTTTTCAAGCTCATTTTGGTAGTGACCATTTTGGAGAGCTCTGGTAATAGCTTTGTTTGAAAACATTTTTTATTTGAAAATGTTCTATTTCAACTTTATTGGAGAAATAATTGCTGGTTTTACTACAACAAAATGGACATGTTTCTCAATTTATATCCACTGCTTTTTAATGCTTTGCTTAACAAATCTAATATATTTATTTTATATTGTTGTGTTCTGCAATTGTGCAGTTCAAATGCATAAGCTTCTATTACAATTAGAGAACAAAGTCCTCAATATACATAACATCTATGATTTAGATGGTGTCATCATTATGATAGTGATAGGGTAAGAGCCAATGAAAAGATCAGACACCTTAGAAAGTAAATTTGGACATGTTATAATATTGTAATGAGATCATGTGGAAATAGCCTAAAATATTAAACTTGTCTCTAGCATTGCTAATCCAATATTTTCTGCCCCATATCTTTCTGGATGTAGCAAATCATTTGTAAAATGTGATGGCTCTAAGAAATACTTTGGTACCATGAAAAACTCTAATAATAGTGATTTTTATACAAATGAAGAGAAAATGTTACTAGCTCTACAACTTAAATACAGTCTTTCATAAGAAACGTATGACTCAATCTGAGGTGTAAGCAAAGCAAAACAAAACAAAATGACATTATATATATTTATATTTGAGATATTGAGGTGGATGTGCTACTGGTGTGTGCTCCTCAAAGGCTTCACAGAACCTATTTCAACAGGCCTTTTTATCTTTCCTCGGACAGTATAAACTCCTCAAGTTTTCAAGACTCTACAAAACACAAAACTTTTGCCATATCTTTCTGAATATCATACAAAGACAGTGTCAATATTTCCTTTTCCTTCGAATAGAGTAATTGTTTCCTATGACCTCAAACATAGGAAACTTAAGTATATGTTTATTTTTAAAAGCTATTTGTCCCATCTCTCTTTTGCTACCACCTTTCTTCTTTTCTGTCTGAAGGCTGGTAAATTTCTTTTTACTTTTAATCATAAATGTATTTCTAGAGTATAGACCCTAAGGAGGTGTGGGTGGCTTTTCATGGACTTTCCCATGATTACATCATGCATATTAAATCTGCATACTGAACTTTCCCCCTTGATTGTTTTCTGGTATTTTCAGTCTCAGTATAGATCTAGAAAGACAAATACTAATAGGATGGGAGCTAATGAACAGCATTTTATTACCTCACCAAATCCAGCAGCCAAATAATAACGACTATTGCTCCAATTCTAAATGGATTCTAAACTTTCATTTCCTGAACAGAGGAAGAGGACTTCAGGATGGGAACTAAGTGACTTTCAACTTAATTCCTGGTAAACTGTCTGTCTTCTAGCACTGACAAAATACTCTTTGATCTTTGTAAAGTCATTCTATCAGTTTTCAGATGGAAAAACTTTTGTTCAGATTCTGGAATTTCTCTCTGTATTCATTCATATAGCTACCCCTGATTTTGCTCCATTAGTGTTCATGCCAATGGCTTTAATACAGATGTAATTTTAAAATCTGTTCAAGTGGTTCCAATCCATTTGCTTCTATTTCTAACATACTTATCCTGTTCTGAGGTTCTTATCACTCTTTGGCTCTGTGGGGTTAACATCATTGATGTGAGGCATGCTGTCACTAAGGTCAGAATTTCCCTATGAACACCTGCTTTGATCCTTTGGCCATCACCTATGACTGTCTTTGGACACCATATAGGATAAAAGAGAAATTAAATTCTAAAGAGTATATCTAAATTACTGTTCTTAATCTTCACAGTCTCAAGAATAAGTGACTACATTCATCTCTATTTGATAGACGAGAGTGCTGTATCTTTGGCAGTTGATACAACGTTCCACTAACAAAACAAGAGACACAAAGTCAACTTAGAACATAATTTTGTGTGACTTCAAGACCTGAACTCTAATTTACATATGTAAGTGATGAGCTTGTATAAACACAAACACTAACATAATGGAGACAGTGTTTGCATATTATTTTGGCTAATCAGAAATGTAATATAGAAAGTCCTTTTATATTCAGTTCCATGAATAACCAATTAAAAGTCCTTTGAAGGAAAATGTAACTTGTTTTGGAAATACAGGTTAATTTTTACTACGTATTAAGTTAATATCTTACTATTTTTATTAGGTGCAGATTTCATAAAATGTTGTCAGAGGAAAGAAATTTTAGAGCTCAGGTCATACTCTAATTAAAAATTCCTAAATGCACAAAAGTCAACCTTAATTTATATACCACCCTTTGCATATAATGATCAGAGATAATATTCAGGGGAAATTGAAACATATCATGAGTATTTTTTTAGAGATTAGACTGATAACAGTTCTCACTGCTCACAGTAGAAAAATATAATTTCACAGGCATTTTCAAAATCCTGCTATTTCAGCAGAGCTTGCAGAGCTGTAGGAATGAACAGAGTAAATCTGTATTATAAAGCTGCTATGAAATCTGTAATTTTAGGATACTCCTTAGAAAACTTGTATTGCTATTGTTACATTTCTTAAAATGAAAGGTGGTTTCTATGGTTCGGGGTCCCTTAAAACACATAAGATAGTGCAGTTGATCTTGAATACCTGTGATGGCTAATTCCTATTGCTAAATAGGATTATATGAACATACTAAGAATTAAAATGTTTTTATTCAGTGTGAGACTCCATGCAGGTAGAATGAAAATAGGATGGAAGGGGTGGATATGAACTGAATTGCACTGACATCTTAAGAATTTTGAAAATTGAAATAGCTATCTTTTATATTAAGAAATTGAGAGTCTGAAATTTTTTCTTAAATTTCTTCATTCTGAATAAGCAAATTGTTTACTTCAAGGGGTAATTTTAATCCAATCTATACAAAATATGAATCCAAAAAATCTAGATCCTTATTTTTTTTCTTAATTAACTTAAAATGAAAATAAATTAATATGTATCAATCTCATTTTTGATGGTTGGTCAGATTTCACTTTTGTCTACTGGCTTGAAAACATTGTTAAATTATTAATAGGGACACAACTTAAAGAGTTGTAATTTAGTCAAGATAACAGTGCAAGAATTAATAATATTTTTATATTCCTAGATCCTCAGACTAATAAAATTTAAAATGCACAAACATTTCTTGATCTTTAATAAAGTAGACATACACAGCTACTTTTTAAATCAGAGTATGTGCAAGGCTCTGGGTTCAATTCTCAGTATTGCAAAACAAAACAACTCAGAACTTAAAAAGAAGTGTTTAGTATAGGGGTTATCAGATATGAATATGAAAAATTGTGCTCTATATGTGTAATAAGATTTTAATGCATTCTGCTGTCATATGTAAATAAAAAATAATTAAAAATACTCTTCTAGACATATTTATATTAAAAGAAAACAAAAATGAAGAACATATCTTGCTAAAAGCTTGTAAAGTCAGGGATCAAAGTGATTTTTCTTAATTTAAACATATTATCTCTTCTTTATTGATAGGCATATAAATAAATAATAGGATCTTCAGTTACTATAATCTTTAAGTTTATGTGGATGGGAGAAGTGTCCATAAAGTGACTTAACTAAAATTATTTTAGATGTAATATTTGTAATTGTGTTTAAGGTAATTGTTTCTAGGATCTGTAGACATTGGTAGTAGGATAAGCAAGATCCAGAGGAAGAATGTTGCCAACCCACTCTTGCAGACTACACAAATGAGTATTTAATATAAAGTAACTAAGAATTCTAAATGATGAAGTTAATTATTCTTTAAGGTAAAGGAACAAACTTCAGACCCAGGTCAACATAAAATTCCAAGTGTCCAAAGGTACAAAAACAAAAACATTTTAAAAATGTGGAAAAAAATATATCTTATAATATAAATATTTATTCCTAAGTGTAAAAACATATAAACCAAATAAAAATTTAAAAACACAGATAAAGACACATTGTAATTACTGCTTTCTAAAATAATAATAATAATAATAATAATAATAATAATAAAAGAGACAAATAGAATATCTTAAAACTAGTCAGGAAGAAAAAGCCATATAATACAGGTAGGAACAAAGGATGAAAATACACTTTTCTTCAGAAATTATGCAAGGCAGAACATCCTGGAGGAGTTCAAAAGAAAAAGAGATCTCAACCTAGAATTCTAATAAGACAGCTTTCAAAAATAAAAATGAAACATGTATTTAGTTCAGACAAACAAAAGCTATGAGGGATTTTGTTTTTTTTGGTTTTGTTTATCATTAGAACTTCACTATTAGAAATGCAAATGAGAATTCTTCAACTGAAAAATTCTGCATGAAAACTTATGATACCCATAAAAGGAATAGAGAGAATAAAAATTGTGATAATATAGAAGATTGGTTTCATTTATTACACTTTTATAAGTTAATATAGTACTTTGTTTTATACTTAAAATAAAAATATAACCAAGTATGGTGGAAATTAGTATATAGGGACAAGTAAAAATATCCAAGTAAATTTATTATTTAGGTACAGCAATAGTATACATGATGGGAGTGAGGGTAGGGGTGGCAATCACTGTATAGTGATAGTATAATGTTGTACGGATCTAACATTGTATATGAGTCAGTATAAACATAAACTGAAGAAGAATACTTAAAGGAACCAATGGGAGAGATGAAATGGAATGCAAAATATACTCAATACAAAAAAAATGTGGAAAATGGACCAAATTAAAAAAAAACAGAAGAAAAATAGCAAAACACTAGACATACACTCAACCACCTTAATACATGCATTAAATATTTTTGGTTGGACTGGGGATGTTACTCAGTGGTAGCGTGTTTGCCCAGCAAATACAACACCTTGAGTTCAATCCCCAATACCTTAAAAAAAATGTGCATGTTGCAAGAACTACAGTTAAAAGACATTGCATATAAGGTTAAATTTAAAAACCAATAATACCACTCAACATAATGGAAAGAAAGACTATTGTTCCATGCAACACAATAGAGAGATCTCAAGCAGTACTAAGGGACAAAAGTCAAACACAAGTGACTACGTACTTAGAAATCTAAAGATTATAAAACTCTAGAGACAGAAATTAGATCATTGGTTACTAGGAACTGGAGGTTGGAGATGATGAAATCCAAAAGATCATTAGGGACATTTTAAGGTGTTATGTTTCTGCTATTTTAAATATGTGATGATTACCTTACTATAATTTATTAAAACCTAATGGATTGCATTAAAGCGTAATATTTTTACATGTAAATTTTACTCTCATAAACTTATAACCATGAACATATCAACATTCCAGTATAAGATTTATACAAGAAATATAATTTAATTAAAAAAATAAGTTAAAAGTAAAAGAACCAAAGTAATAAGCCATGTAAAACTTAACATAAAAAAATAACTGTAGTGACAAACAACAATAAGTGTTGGCAAGGATGTGGGGGAAAAGGCATACTCATATGCTGCTTGTGTGACTGCAAATTGGTACAGCCGATATGGAAAGCAGTATGGAGATTCCTTAGAAAAATTGGAATGGAACCACCTTTAGACCCAGCTATCCCACTCCTTAGTCTCTAAGGACTTAAAAACAGCATACTACAGGGACACAGCTACATCAATATTTATAGCAGCACAATTCACAATAGCTAAACTGTGGATCCAACCTAAATGCCCTTCAGTAGATGAATGGATAAAGAAAATGTGGTATATATTTACACAATGGAATATTACTCATCACATTTGCAGGTAAATTCATAGAGTTGGAAAATATAATGCTAAATGAAGTTAGAAATCTCAAAAAAACAAATGCTGAATGTTTTCTCTGATATAAGGAGACTGATTAATATTTGGGTTGAGAGGTGGATCATGGGAGGATTAGATTAACTCTAGATAGGGAAGAGGGGTAGAAGAGAAAGGTAATAGGAATGGGGGTAAAAAAGATGATGGAATGAGATGGACATCATTACCCTAAGTACATGGATGAAGACACAAATGGTGTGAACATACTATGTATACAATCAGGGATATGAAAAATTGTGCCCTATATGTGTAATATGAATTGTAATGCATTCTGCTGTCATGTATAACAAATTAGAATAAAAAAATAAATAAATAGCAATAACTGTAGTGAGTATATGATTATATCAGAAGGATCAAGGCCAAAGTGTAAATTGTTTATTACAGGAGGATTCAAGTCATCAAGGAGACATAATTATCCTAAACAAGTGTATACACAAAGAGAACTTCAAAATATATTACATAAAAACTGACAAAACAGGAAAGACACATACTCATGATGACAGTGGAAGGTTGACATACTTATATACAATTAAGAGAGAAATAAACAAAGAACATTGGTAAAGGTATGGAAAACTTAGACACTGTCAAATCAAATGACCTGGTTGACACTTATGAAGCATCCCACACAGCATCAACAGAATACACAGTGGTTTTCAAATGCTTAATGCATGGAGTAGTCACTTAAACCAATAAATAAATTCATATGGAAATAAAGAAGATGTCTATGAACTGAAACAAATTATACTATAAAGTAATTATATGAAAAATTTTGGATAATTTTCAAATATTTAGAGATTAAATAATTCACTTCTATATTATCTGTATTAGCCAGCTATCCATCACTATAATAAATAGCTGAGACCATCAACTTCTAAAACTAAAAGATAATTTTGGCTCAGTTTTAAATATTCCAGTTTGTGATAGGTGGAACCATCTCTTTGGGGCTTCAGGTGGGGGTGTCAGATAGCAATGACAGAAAGTGGGTACAGAATAAAAATGGCTCACTTCATAGCCAGGGAGTCAAAATATTTTAAAAATAAAGTAGAAGTAGGGTCTAGATTTCCATAGTTTCCTTTGGGACATGCCCTCAAGGACTTATAAACCTCCCGCTAGGCCTCCCTTCTTTTTTTAAATTAATTTTTAAAATTTTATCTAATTAGTTATATATGACAGTAGAATTCGTTTATGCACTTTGACATATCATACATAGATAAGATATAATTTCTAATTTTTCTGAGTATACATGTTATAGAATCATATTGGTGATGCAGTCCCATAATACATAAATTTATAATGTCTCTTTCATATTATCTTTTCTATCCCCACATCCCCTCTCCTTCCCTCCCTTCACTTCTCTCTACCTAACCTAAGATAATGCTATTGTTCTCTAGTGTCCCCCACCTTATTGTGAATTAGCGTCTGCATATTAGAGAAAACAATCAGCCTTTGGTTTTGGGGGATTGGCTTATTTTACTTAGCATGATATTCTCCAACCCATCCATTTATTGGAAAATGCCATAATTTCTCTCTTCTTTAAAACTGAGTAATATTCCATTGAGTATATATACCACATTTTCTTTATCCATTCATCTATTGAAAAACACTTAGGTTTGTTCCATAGTTTAGCTATTGTGAATTGAGCTGCTATAAACATCGATTTGGCTGCATTAATGTAATATGCTGATTTTTAAGTCCTTTGGTTATAGTATAATAGCTAGGTCCAATGCTGATTCAATTCTAAGTTTTCTGAGGAATTTCCATACTGCTTTCCATAGTGGTTGCACCAAATTACAGTCCCACCAGCAACGTATGAGTGTACTTTTCTCCCACATCCTGGCCAACATTTATTGTTGCCTATATTCTTGATGATTGCCATTCTGATAGCAATGAGATGAAATCTTAGAGTAGTTTTGATTTGCATTTCTCTAATTGCTAGAGTGTTGAACACTTTTTCATATATTTTTTAATCAATTGTATTTCTTCTTGGGTAAAGTGTCTGTTCAGTTCCTTAGCCCATTTATTTATTGGGTTATTTATTTATTTATTTGGGGGAGTGTTAAGTTTTTTTAGTTCTTTATATATTCTAGAGGTTATTGCTTTATTGGAGGTGCATGTGGTAAAGATTTTCGCCCAATCTGTAGGCTCTCTCCTCATATTAGTTTTGATTGTTTCCTTTGCTGAGAAGGTTTTTAATTTGAATTCATTTTATTTATTGATTTTTGATTTTACTTCTTGTGCTTTAGGAGTATTGTTAATGTAGTCAGATCCTAGGCTGACGTAGACTGTTTTTTCTTCTATTAGGCACAGGGTCTCTGTTCTGGTGCCTAAGTCTTTGATCCACTTTGAGTTGACTTTTGTGCAGGGTGAGAGACAGAGGTTTAATTTCATTTTGCTACAAATGGATTTCCAGTTTTCCTAGCACCATTTGCTGAATAGGCTATCTTTTCTCCAGTGAATGTATTTGGCAATGTCTACTATGTCATAACAGTATTTATGTGGGTTTGTGTCTATGTCCTCTATTCTGTATCATTGATTTACAAGTCTATTTTGGTGTGAATACCATGCTGTTTTTATTACTATAGCTTTGTAGTATAGTTTAAGTTCTGGTATAGTGATGCCTTCTGCTTCACTTTTGTTGCTAAGGATTGCTTTAGCAATTCTGGTTCTCTTATTTTTCCAAATAAATTTCATGAATGTTTTTTCTATTTCTATAAAGAATATCATTGGTATTTTAATAAGAATTTTATTAAATCTGTATAATGCTTTTGGAAATATGACTATTTTTATAATAATAATTCTGCCTATCTGGGAGCATGGAAGATCTTTCCATCTTCTGAGATTTTCTTCAATTTCTTCCTGTAGTGTTCTGTAGTTTTTGTTGTAGAGATCTTTCACCTCTTTTGTTAGATTAATTCCCAGGTATTTTATTTATTTATTTATTTATTTAAGACTATTGTGAATACAGTAGTTTTCCTAATTTCTCTTTCAATGGATTCATCGCAAATGTATAGGAATTATTTTGATTTATAGAATTGGATTCCTCTCTCTTTTGGCTTTTAAGCTTCTATCCATATTCTGTATGCAAGGCATTTTCATAATAATGTGCCTCAGTGCATATCTGTTGTAATTTTGTACTTTTGGTGTCCTGTAAGCCTCTTGTATTTGGTTTTAAATTCGTTCTTTGTACTTGGGAAATTTTCTGATATTATCTCATTGAAGAGATTGTGTGTTCCTTTGGTTTGAAACTCTGTGCCTTCCTGTATCCCATTAATTCCTATATTTGGTCTTCTGATGCTGTCCCATAATTCTTGGATATTCTGTTCATGGTTTATTAGATCTTCACTGTGTGATCAACTTTATTTTCCATGTTGTATACTTTGTCTTCATTATCTGATGTTCTTTCTTCCAAGTGATCTAGTCTATTGGTTTTGCTTTCTATTGAGTTTTTTATTTGGTTTATTGTATTCATCATTTCAAGGATTTCTGACTGATTCCTTTTCAGAGTCCCTATCTCTTTCTTGAACTAATCTTTTGCTACCCGTATTTGCTGTCTTATATGTTTGTTGGAATGATCAGTTTTTGCCTGTATTTGCTCATTTAGATCATTCTTTAATTCACAGGTCATTTTAATTATGAATCTTCTGAACTCCCTCTCTGAAATTTCATCAACTTTGCTGTCCATGGTTTCTGTTATCGTGTCCTGGTTTGTTTGGAGCACTTTCCTCCCTTGTTTTTTCATGTTGTCTATGAGTCTTCCTTTCTTAACAGTGTGGATCTGAGATATTACAGTTTCTACCCTATATTCTTGTAGTGCCCATGCAGATTGTCTGTACCTCACCCTGATGTTGGGCTTCCAGACCCTGCTGGTGTCCCTCAATGTATGATACTGCATCTAATGGTGATGGTGGCAATAGCTGAGGTAACTCGAGATAATAGTTGAGGTGCTCCAAGAAGAAAACAATGTCTTACAGAGATGGGGCTAAAAGGGTGGGCCTCACACTCTTTGGAATGCCTGCTCTGAGATACAGCTGCTTCTAGGCCCTGTTGTCAAAAAGTTAAGGGCTACTGTGTGGGGAAGGCTATGGCCACAGTGTCCTAAGATGCAAGTGGTTTAGTCTTAGGCTCCCAGGTGGTGGTGTGGTCTAACTCAGATCTACCCACCTGGGTCCTGTGCAAGTTGGTGTCGACAGATCTGGGCTGGTCCTGGGCTCCCACGGTAGTTGTGAGCCTGGTTACACACAGGCTGGTGTGGGAGGTTCTGGGGTGCTGGGCTTTACCTCCCGTGGTAGTCTGCTGGTCTATAGTGGTGTTCCTGTGCCAGAGGCTGGGCTCAGATGGGTGCCTGCTGGTGGAGAGGTGGATTGGGCCTACTGTGAGCCTAGGTCCCATTCAGGCCAGTGTGGGTGGATCTCTTAATTTATTTCTTAGTTTTGATTTGTCTTAGTTTCTCATTTGATTGAATCTCCCTTTAGTGTAGATCCCCCCCTTTACTGGTTTTCACTTACTCTTTATGGAATATTTTGTTAAGGATGTTCCATAGTGTAGGCTTTCTAGTTGTGAATTTTTTTAATTTTTGTTTATCAAGGAGAATTTTCATTTCATCTTCAAATCTGAAACTTAATTTTGCTAGATATGAAATTGTTGGTTGGCATCCATTTTCTTTCAGAGCTTGAAATATACTATTCCATCACCTTGTAACTTTGAGGGTCTGGGTTGAGAAATCAGTTGAGATCTGAACTGATTTCCCATCATACATAAATTGATTTTTTTTTCTCTTACAGCCTTGAAGATTTTATCTTTATTCTCTGTGTTAGTCATTCTCATTACAATGTATCTTGGTGTGGGTCTGATGGAATTTTGTACATTTGGGGTCCTATAAGCTTCTTGTATTTGATTTTCATCCCATTATTTAGGTCTGGGAAACTTTCTGCTGTTATCTCATTGAAAAGACTGTGCATTCCTTTGGTTTGTATCTTTGTTCTTCATCTCTTTTGATAACTCTTAAGTTTGGTCTTTTCATGTTATCGCTTAATTCTTGGATGTTCAGTTTATGGTTTCTTATCATCTTCCCTGCATGGTCAACTCTTTTTTCAATATTATATATTTTGTCTTCATTGTCTGAGATTCTGTCTTCTAAGTAGTCTAGTCTGTTGGTGATGCTTTCTAGTGAATTTATAATTTGGTTTAGTGATTCCTTCATTTTGAGGATTTCTGCTTTTTTTTTTCATGATCTCTCTTTATTGAAGTGGTCTTTCACTTCCTGTATTTTTTCCTTGATTTCACTCCTTGTACTATCCTTTACTTCACATATCAATTTAACTATGTACAATCTGAACTTCTTCTTAGACTTTTCTTCTATTGTGTTATCAGTGGCTTCTGTTGTTGAAGCATCTTGGTTTGTATGGGGGCACTTTATTCACTTTTTTATGTTGTTAGTGTTTTTTCCCATCTAAAATTATGATGTAAAGTTGCATAAATTCTACCCTGTAGAAATATAGTGTCTCTGAGGGTTTCCAGTGCCTTGCCTTTAATGCTCCTCCAAAACCACAGGCACAACCACACTGGACCTGCAGGTCCCAAATGAAGTCCCCAAACACAGGCTCTTGTGGTGGTAAACCTGCTGGCACCCAGGTCCCAGGCCCTGGCTGTGTCCCAAAATGGGTGCAGCCACATACAGCCCAATATCAACAGTACTCAGTGTATGCAATACATAGCCTTTAACCTAATAGCTCCCACTAAGGCATCTACTGCTTTCTTGCATTAAACCAAAATGATGAGTTCAATAACGATCTATAATATAAACAGAAAATTTGTTAAAATGCTTTACAATTTCAAATGGTGGATGAGAGAACAGAGGTAGCATAGTATGTGATATTTGCAATGGAAAAAGAGAGAAGCTAGAAGTAGAAATTCACAGGAAGAGTGAAAGAGAAGCTGACACAGATTGGCTTTTGGCTGGAGAAAAGTTGGAAAGAAAATCCAGGAAAATAGACAAGAGAAAGGAAGAATATGAACAAAGAGAAAAAAAAATTGAAGACATAAGAATACAACAAAAATGCAAATCACCATTCATATATCATCGTCCTCCACAGACTGAGGCATAAAAAACATCCTGTTCTTAATATGGTAGAGATATTAGTGAATCAAAAACTAAAATTAAATTAAAAATATCTTGCTGGAAAGTCAAAGTGTCTCTGTCAGTGTCAATAGTTTTTCAGCCCTGTCTCTAACATCTCTCAAAATCACCAAACCCAGACCAGCCCTCACAAACCCAGTCACTATCCCACTGATCTGGGTTTCATATACCTCAGTCTTGGCGAAGCTGCAGTCCCAAGATCTCAATGCTGCTCCTTCTTGCAGAGAGACTACCAGAGATACACTCATACAAAGGAGAAATCCTGAGATGCAGCAGCAAGGCAAGGGCCACCAGCACTCTCAGCAGAAAGACTCCAAGCTCCTCCAAACCCACAGGCACCCCCACAGTGAACCTGCAGGTCCCAGCTGAAGTCCCCAGACAGAGGCTCTTGTGGTGGTAAACCTGCTGGTACCCAGGCCCCAGGCCTTGGCTGGTGTCCCAAAATGGGTGCAGCCACATGCAACCAAACCTGGAGTTTCCCCCACAGCAGACCTCTAGGCCATGGTAGCAGTGGTAGTGGCAGTGGTTGTTGGCAACAAACAGCTGTTCAACAGCAGCGGTGGCTGCAGCAGCAGTTGTAACTGCAGCTGAGGGGGCAGCATCACCAGGCAATCTCAGCGGGTCAGCATCACTGTCGGCATTAGTCGCATCTAGAGCAGTGGTGTCTTCTGTGGCAGCAGCAGCTTCAAGCGCAGTAACACCCAGAAAGAAGACCTTCAGATGACCTCAGGCTGGCAGCAGCAGAAACAGAGGCAGCAGCAGTAGTGATGGTGGTGCAGGTGGCAGTTGTTTAACAGGAGACTTCAGTTCAGCTGCAGTGACCACAGAGCTAGTGTCAGAAGTAGCCACCAAGGATGCCGAGGCCATTCCCAGAGAAAAGACCTTCAAGCACGGCAGTGGCATCTTCTAGGCATCCTTTCTTAAAGGTTCCATCACCTCCCAATAATTTTATGGGCTGAGAACCAATCTTTAACACATAGACCTCAGGGAGACACTTGTGCAAGCCATAGCATGGTCCATGGGGAGGAGTATATTAAAAATTATTTTGCACTAAATTGAAAATAAAGCACAATGCAGCAAGAATGATTTTGAATGTACCCATCATATGTTCAGGAACAATATAAATTATACTTCAGATTTTTATGAGGGGGTAAGGGAAATAGAAAGTAATAGAGTGAGGTTAACTCTTGGGCAATAATAAAATCAAAGAGCTGATGCAATTGAAAGGAAATGGTCAGGATAAAGTAATAATAATAAAAAAGTGTTAGTACTTATTATATCTTTATGGAGAACACATCGTTCCAAGTACCTTACTAAAAATCCTTTAAAGTAAATATTATTAGTTTTACTTTCCAGGTTAAAGCTTAAACCAAAGTAAAATTGAGAACACAGAGGTTAAGTAATATTGTTTATGTTTATACAAAGAGTAAGGAGCAGAATTTTGATTTAATGCAGTGCTTCTGGTTCTAGAGTCAAAGTTCTTAAATATTTGCTATCTTTCCTTCCTCTGTAAAGTATGTTCTAGTTCAGGAGGAGAATATTCCCTAATATAAGGTCCATGCTGAGCCATAAGTTTAAGTCAACAGAGTTTGCTGAAACTGTGAGAGGGTGAAAGTCTTGCTGGATGTGTTCCCTCCTAAACTATGAAAGAAAGTGAGTGAAAATTCAAGTGTTAAATTTTTCAAAGTGGAATAGTTATGTAAAATCAAATGGGAAAAAGAGTTTGAGGATGAATAGAAGACTTTAGCAAAAGGATTTTTTAAATATATTTTAAAACACAGAGTAATACATGGTATTGTAAAACAGAAAATCTCTGTCTTTTAATTGGTACATTAACAGAACCTGAAAACTGAATGCAAGAAAATCAGTGCAATAAATTTCCCTGTAGGCACCATTTTTGCTGCAGTCCACAAATTTTAATAAATTGTGTTTTCATTTAGTTCATGATAAAATTCTCTTGATATTTCTTGGATCCATATGTTGTTTATAAGTGTGTTAATTATTCTCTATGCATTTGGGTATTTTTCAGTTACCTTTCTATTATTGATTTCTGTTTTAATTTCATTGTCATCTGAGAGAAGATATTTTATAATTTATACTGTTTCAAATTTATATTACAGTTTATTGACTAGAATGTGATTTATCATGTTCAGGACTCCATGTGTATTCTGCCATTGTTGGATGAAGTGTGCTATAGATATCAACTATATCCAATTTATTATGGTGTTAAGAACTATGCTGTTCTTAATTTTCTAGCTGGCAGATGTGTCCATTCCTGACAGAGGGGTGTTGAAGTTTTTAACTAGAATAAGAAATTCATATACTTCTCCTTCCAATTCTATCAGGTACTTTTGCCACATGCATTCTGGTACTATATTATTAGGCACATAGACGTGAAGGATTATTAAGTGTTCTTGGAGAATTGACCTATTTATGATCATGTAATGTCCTTCCATTTTCCTAATTTTGTTCCTTGCTTTGAAGTCTCCCTGTATGAAATTATAAATAGCTACTCCTTTCTTTTGATTACTATTAATTAGCATGATGTATATTTCTATATTTGTTACTGTTCCTGTAGACAGTATATTGTTCAGTCTTGACTCTATCCATGCTTATAATAGACATATTTTAATTGGCATATTTAGACCACTTACATTTAAAATAATTATTGATATAATTAGTATAATGAATTATTACTACCTTCTATTTGTTGCCTTTGTTCTTCCTTGAAGATAATAAATACTGTCAGAATGAAAGGACAACATCTACAATACATGAACAAGGTGGAACAGAATACCTTAGGACAAAAGAGTCAACAACTTCTGTGCAAGTTACTGTGATGCTGCCATAGTCTATAAAACCAGCTCAATTTCTCTGATTTGTCAGCATTCTAACCATATAGTGAAACATACAGTAAACCTATCCTTCAAGTCCAATCTTGTTAAGATTGTCTTCATAGAAGGTATTTATGATTATCTCAGAAGCAAAATTCTTAGATATTTTTATGATCATAGGCATAATATTTCATTATTACAGGTAAGAACAGTTCATTTATGTGGAATACTTCAGTCTATCAGTCTAATTCTTTGTGTCATACTCCAAACCTTCTTTAAACATTTTGGGCTATTGCAGTATAACAATAGTCTGTTTGTGCCCCCCTGAAATTCTTTTCCCAGGGCCAACTGCAATTGATTCCTGTCTCAATGATATGACTCTCTTAATGCCAATTTTAATTATTTAATTTAATTTAATTTTTTAAACTTTTTAATATCTATATTTGTTTATTTTGTTTATTCATTTTTTTATGTAATGTGGTGCTGAGGATCAAACCCAGTGCCTCACATGTATAAGGCAAGTGCACTGCCACTGAGCCAAAAGCCCAGTCCTGTTTAATTTTTTTAAATACTTGTCTTTCTCTTTCCTTCTTCTATAGAATATCCAGAGTAAGACAGTAGCATTCCCTAAATATTTGTCTGCTTAACATCAATATCTCTCATCATCTAGGTCTCACTGCTAGGACTCTCTGAATAGATAAATACTAGTAAGTCACCCAGAAGTTATGGATAATATACCCCAGTTAGGTTAATACTAATATTTGTTACATAAGTACAAGTATTTGAATATTAGAAAAACTGTAAGATAGGGAATGTAACTTATTCTAACTCAAAGCCACCTATAATGAGCAAATGGGTATAAAAAATAATGTTTAAAAGTGAGGTTTAACACATTTGCTGGCACAAGCCTATAATTTTGGTGACTTGGGAGGCTATGACAGGATCTCAAGCTTAAGGCAAGCCTCAGCAACTTATTGAGATCCTGTCTCAAAAAAAAAAAAAAAAAAAAAAAAACAGAAAAAGAAAATTAAAAAAAAGCAGTGGGGATGTAACTAAATGTTAAAACACTCCTGGGCTCACTCCTGGGCTCAATTCCTAGTACCAATAAATAAATAAATAAATAAACAAATTTATTATACTTTTTTTCCTACTTCTTGGAACAAAATTAAGTAAGGAGTTTAGCAAAACACAAGTAATTAGAACTAACATTCAGCTGTAGGAAAGGCCTTCAGTGAAGTGAGATTAATGGCACTGCACAGATTTTAGATTGCTAAAAGAGGTGGTTTGCAAAATCCATGCAAATATACTTCTTACTTTTATTTGAAAGTTCAAAAACAAAAATATTAAGCACTGGTAGAAACAATTTAAAATTCCTTTACCTACTAATTAAATATTACAGAGCAAAATTCTCAAGATATTTTTCCTTGCAACTAAATTTAAGTACTAACAAGAACTAATAAATAAAATTTGAAAATTATATACATAAAGGGTAATTTTAAAATGTGCCAATATGAGTCCATCTGAATGTATCAAATATTTAATTAAAAACTAGCAAAGTTGTAGATTAGTACAAACCATAAAAGCAAAAGAATGTATGGAAGTATTCTGTAACAAAAAATCTGGATTCCAAGGAAATGGGGAAAATACCAGTCTAAAGAAAAATATAATGTTTAAAAGTGAGTTTTTGTTATTTAAACAAATATTTGTAGATATTGCAGGGGTTCATGGTACCAAATAGAGACCTATGTAATAATATCAAATAGAAAAGAACAACATGATTGACTAGCAAGTCAATTAAATAAATTATTTACTTAAATAATAATTAATTATAAATTGGTCAAAATAACTAAAAATTTCTAAAAATACAAGATCATGTGGGCACTCAAATTCCCTTAGAATATTAAAATAAAATGGTTATTGTGATGTTTATAACAAGTCAAATAAAAGACTTTTTAAAAATACCCCTTGCTGGGCAATATAGTACAAGTTTGTGGCCCAGTTTAGGTGTTTCTTCCAATAAACAAATCAATATTTTGCTATCAATATCACCCCCTATTAGGCAACTACTGTACCATGCACATATATTAGCACAAATATATCCATGCACACATATATCAATTCCTTACCCTAAACAAATCTGGAGAAGCAGGTTGGAAAGTAAATCTTTGTACCAGAAATTTTGCTTCTACTGTGTGCAATAGATACTACAGTTTAGTTCCTGACTAATATAAAATCAATTCCATAAATTATTTTTTGCCTTGATTTTTTTTCAGAAATACAAAAATCCTTAGAATTACTTAGGATTGTGGGTGAATTTTTATTTATTTATTTTCATTCTAATTTGTTATATATGACAGCAGAACACATTACAATTCATATTACACACATAGAACACAATTTTTCATGTCTCCAATTGTACACAAAGTATAGTTGCACCATTCATGTCTTTATACAGGTACTTAGGGTTATGATGTCTATCTCATATTACTAGCAATATTTTGTTTCTTAGAAAACCTAGTCTGAACAAATTCAGGCTGCCCTAAGGACAAACGACATCAGTGTCTGTTGCTGGAGCACTTTTTTCAGTTGAAAGATTTCTAAGACAAAAGTGGGAGAACACGCACTGGTAGGAGAAGATGCAGGGAAACAGTCCATTAACTGGGAAAGTGCTAATGTCAGTGCACAAGTTGCTGCCCACCTATAGGATCCTGCCCAGGCACGACAACAGGGCAACACCAAGAGATGCTCATTTATCCTGGGGAACTGTAGCTACCCTCCATTCAGAGAGTGCTAACACTGACAGGATTCACAGAGACAGAAACTATCCATGGCTCTGCTTTTCTGGAGTGCTAACACTGGCTGTGATTGGTAGAAATATGTCATGGAGAATTGGGATCTGGTGGTCATCTGCATGGTGCTAACTCAAAGGGAGTACAGGCAAAGTAGTAGGATGGATGGGACGAAGAGTGACCGACTGGGGAAGCTTCAAGAGCGCTTACCCTGAGAAGAACCCTACTTTGGGCAGCCACAGGGTGGCAAGTAGCGGCAGAGACCTGCAGCTCATCACAGGGGAAAGCATCCCTAGTGCAAGCCTCACACATATGCACCTTCTAGCTGATGTAAACCCCTCCCCCACAAAGTGATCACAGGTACAGGCAGCTCCTGACAGTCTTTTCCTACGAGATGAGTCTCTTGCAGGCAGAATTTTTTTAATCCAATCTGCTAGTTTATGTCTTTTGATTGGTGAGTTTAGGCCATTAACATTTGGAGTTATTATTGAGATAGATTTGTATTCCCAGTCATTTTTTGTTTCTTTCTTTTATTTAACTTGACTTGGATTCTTTTTTGATTAGTTTTTCCTTTAGTGTAATACCTCCCTCTGTTGATTTTCATTGTGTGTGTTTTTTTTTTTTAATTTTCTCTTTGTGGAATATTTTCCTGAGGATGTTCTGTAATATAGGTTTTCTAGTTGTATATTCTTTTAACTTTTGTTTATCATGGAAGGTTTTTATTTCATCATAAAATACAAAGCTTATTTTTTCTGGATATAAGATTCTTGGTTGGCATTCATTTTCTTTTAGAGCTTGATATATATTGTTCCACGATCTTCTAGGTTTCAGGGTCTGGATTGAAAAATCTGCACATAACCTAAAAGGTTTCCCTCTGTATGTTATCTAATTCCTTTCTCTGATGGCTTTTAAAATTCTCTCATTATTCTGTATACTAGGCATTTTCACTATAATAAACCATGGTGTGGATCTGCTGTGATTTTGTACATTTGGCATTCTGTAAGCCTCTTGTATTTGGTTTTCCAATTCATTCTTCATGTGTGGAAATTTTTCTAATATTAGTTCATTGAATAGATTGCTCATTCTTTTGGTTTGGAACTCTATTCCGTCCTCTATCCTAATAACTCTTAAATTTTGTCTTTTTATGCTATCCTATAATTATTGAAAGTTCTACTTATCATTTCTTATCTTACCATCTTCACTATGTGATCTACATTCTTTACAAGATTATATATTTTGTCTTCTTTGTCTGAGGTCCTGTCTTCCAAGTGGTCTAATCTTTTAGTGATACTTTCAATTGAACTTTTAACTTGGTTTATTGTTTCTTTCATTTCAAGGATTCCTGGTGGTTTTGTTGTTGTTGTTGTTGTTGTTTGTTTGTTTTTTTTAGAAACTCCATCTCCCTATTGAAGTAATTTTTTGCTTCCTGTATTTGCTTATACAGCTCTTTATCAAAATGATCTTTTGCTGCCTGTATTTGCTCTTTTATATCATTCTTTAACTCACAGAACATTTTAATTATGTACATCCTGACTCCCTCTCTGTCATTTTTACTGTGGTGCTGGCCATGGATTCTAATAATATGGTATCTTGATTTGGGGGGGGGGGCACTTTCTTTCCTTGTATTTTCATGTTGCTTGTGTGTTTTACCTTCTAGCAGTGTGGATCCCAGGCATTACCGTTTTTACCCTAAAGGCTTATAGTGCCCCTGTACGGTGCCGCAGTCTGGCTGGGCACAATCAGGAGCCACTTGTCAAAAGAAACTAACTTTATTTTTAGAACCACACATGCCAAACAAAACAGCCTCTCAGGAAAAACCCTCAGAGCCTCAACTGCCACCACCGGCTTTCCACAAGCCTCTCTCTCCCACACAAGCTTCTCTCCACCTCCCACAATCCTCCTGCTCTTGAGGCCGATTGGCTGGGTCACATGGGCGGAGCCAAAAAAGTCCCCCAATGAGCAGCTCCGTGGTCTGAAAGGGCAGGGAAACAGCCCAATGAGCATCACCGCAGAGGAGCCAATCAGCTAGATGTTGCTGGGGCCGAGGAGCCAATCAGCTAGATGTTGCTGGGGCCGCTGTGAGCCAATCATCAGCCAGCAGCTGGAAGTTTGCTGGCAGCTGGAAGTTTGCTGGGGCCCCTTCGGCTGTGGCTCTCAACATCTCCCCCTCTCTGTTTAAACAACAAGCATGTGGCTTAGGGACCGTGCCTGTTAGGCAGTCCAATTCAACATATGGTCCTTACCTGTCATCGGATGAACTGACCTCTAGGCGTCAGCCTCCTGTCTTAGGTTGGTACCACTGCAATTGGATCATACCCGTCACTGACTACCAGTCCAGCATACAGCCATACTTGTGGATAGGCCTTTGCACCTGTGGGGGGGTGAGGTTCTTTGCCTCACCTCTGTTGGCCCCCAAATTTTAGACCATCACTAGTAGAGGAGGATGCAAAATGCCATGACATTAAGCCAATTGAGGGCTCCTTTGAAAAATTGTACCACCGGTGACACCATCAGCAAAAATACTCCAGCACTACCACAATTCGCTGTACCAACAGATATTTCACAATGCATACAGGTGAGCTCACAATGTGTCCAGGCAAGTTCTGCAAGCAGTTCAGTGATGGCTATTGTAGAAGCTGTAGATTGGTTTTATCTTTGACTTCACCAGCACTGGGATGAAGATAGGAATTCTGGCAAGAATGGCTAAAAAAAATTATGTAACATTACAGAAGGCACTAAAAGAAAACAATTTTCTTAACAATTTACATTGTCTTCACCAGCACTGGGATGAAGATAGAAATTCTGGCAATAATGGCTAAAGAAAAAATTATGTAACATTACAGAAGGCACTAAAAGAAAACAATTTTCTTAACAATTTACATTATCTTTAAGAGAATTATTAAATATAATGAAAAGGAAAGGTGAAAGTAAACAAACAGATCTATTAACCTTCTTTTTTGTTTACATATTAAAACAATCCTCAACAGTTGTTTACCCAATTTAAATTAAACCATATAAATCACGTGAAAAAAAAATATTTGGATCCATTTTATCATGAGCGCTCATCATATATGATATATGGACATACGTACACTCAAACATATAACACAAAACACAAGTGTGCACACATAATATAATACATACAACACATAACATTATAGTAAAGGCCTTATAACTTTTTACAGGTGAAATCTCCATTGCAATGTTTAAAAACTCTATAGTCAAAAAATAGAACTGATCAGCAAAACATTAACCTAGGTCTGTATGAGCTCAAAAAACAAAATAGAACTTCATGATATGGCAAAGGGCAATAATAAAATAGATATTGAAAAAAGCATCCTGGTTCTGTTGCAGATGTAAGAATAGCCAAACTGGAGTTTTGGATATCAGTTGTTATGGATTTGAGCCAAATCATCTTCTTTTTGGTCTGTAGAAATCACTTTAGTTAATCTTTCTGGAATCCAAATCGGCTGCTGTTCTCCCTGTGGAAACACATAAACAGACCCCCGACTCCAGACAATCACTGGGTCAGGACCTTGGTTAATCTCTCTGGAATCCAAATCGGCTGCTGTTCTCCCTGTGGAAACACACAAACAGACCCCCGACTCCAGACAATTACTGGGTCAGGACCTTTCCATTGTCCTGTTAGAATATCCTTCCAAAGTACCTTGGGCTTATGTACATTTTTTGGACACATATGCCTTTCCGCAGCACTAAGTCCTGATGAATCCAAATTTAAAAAGTTTAGAGTAAAAAGGGTTATTTTAAGTTTATCTTTGGGGAATATATACCCCTTCCCAATTCCTTCTTTTTGCTTTAATAAGTACATTTTAATAGTTTGATGAGCTCTTTCAACTATGCCTTGTCCCTGTGGATTGTATGGGATTCCTGTTATATGAGTAATGCCAAATGTTGAGCAAAATTGTTTAAAAGAGGTAGAAGTATAACCAGGGGCATTATCTGTTTTTAATTGTTTTGGAACACCCACAGTGGCAAAATTTTGTAAGCAATGAGCTATAACATCTTTAGTTTTTTCTCCGGCATGAAGGGAGCCCATCAAAAATCCAGAAGAAGTATCAACTGTAACATGCAAATATTTTAATTTTCCAATTTCTGGCAAGTGTGTGACGTCCATTTGCCAAATATGGTTAGGTATCAATCCTCTAGGATTGACTCCAAGATTAACTTGTGGTAAAAAGGTCACACAATTTTGACATTGTTTTATTATTTGTCTAGCTTGTTCCTTAGTTATTTTAAAACGCTTTTGTAAAGTATTAGCATTGACATGGAACTTTTTATGAAAATTTATAGCTTCTTCTAGTGTAGAGAAAATATGTATGTCATGTGTAGTTTTATCTGCTAAATCATTGCCCAAACTAAGGGCTCCAGGCAATCCTGTATGTGCCCTGATATGTCCTATAAAGAATGGATCTTTTCTGTCCCAGATTAGACTTTGTGTAGTGGAAAGCAAAGAGAAAACAGTAGAAGAAGGGGAAATCCTACCAGCATCTTCAAGAGATACTATAGCATTAACTACATACTGACTATCAGAAAATAAATTAAATACAGAATCTTTAAACATCACAAAAGCTTGTAAAACTGCATTAAGCTCTACCTTTTGAGCTGATTGTTTGGGTACTAAAAATGTAAAAGTTTGATCAGGGGTAACTACTGCTGCTGTACCATTATTTGACCCATCAGTGAATATATTTGGAGCATTCATGATAGGTGTTTTTCTTGTCATTTTTGGAAAAATTACAGGATGCAATGACCAAAAAGACAATAAAGGATTAGATGGTAAGTGGTTATCAAATGAAACATTAGATTTGCACATGATTATTGCCCAAGTATTTAACTCATTAGCTAACTCATCAATTTGATTCATAGTATATGGAGTAATAATTTTATTGGGAGAAATTCCAAACACTCCCTTTGCTGCTTTTATTCCTTTGAGTATTAATTGTCCTACAGCCTCAGGATACCTAGTAAGAATAGTGTTAGGAGAATAAGATAAATGTATCCATAATAATGGACCTTCTTGCCAAAATACTCCTGTAGGAATATTTTTTGTTGGTAGTACAATAAATAATAAAGGCAAACTTATATCAAATCTATCCAAATGCATATTTTCCATATATGTTTCAATGATTTTTAATGCCTTTCTTGCTTCAGGCGTTAACATTCGGGGTGAATTTGGATCTGATGGACCTTTTAGGATATCAAATAAAGGTCCCAACTCTCCTGTTGGTATACCTAAATAAGGCCTTATCCAATTTATGTCTCCTAATAACTTTTGAAAGTCATTAAGTGATTTGAGTTGATCTACTCGTATTTGAATTTTTGGTGGACAGACCATGGTTGAGGATAATAGAACTCCTAAATAATTAATTGGAAAATTTAATTGTACTTTATCTATTGCTATCTCTAGATTATAATTTTTTAATAAGTTTGTAAGTGTGGCATAACATTCTAGCAATGTGTTTTTATCTTTGTGTGATAATACTACATCATCCATATAGTGAAATATTTGTAGTTCAGGATTTTGATTTCTAAGTGGCTGGATTACTTTGTTAACATAAATTTGACACATAGTTGGGCTGTTAGCCATCCCTTGAGGGAGTACTTTCCATTCATATCTCTGATCAGGACCTTCATGATTCAGTGCAGGGATAGTAAATGCAAAACGTGGACTATCCTCAGGATGAATTGGAATTGAAAAAAAAACAATCTTTAATATCTATAACTAAAACATACCAGGTTTTTGGCAAAGCAGACAACTGAGGAATCCCTGATTGAGCAGGTCCCATAATAACCATCTCATTATTAATGGCTCTTAAGTCTTGCAATAATCTCCATTTACCAGATTTCTTTTTGATGACAAAAATGGGAGTATTATGGGGAGATACAGAAGGTTGTATATGTCCTTCTGCTAATTGTTGTTTGACCAGGTCATGGGCTGCTTGTATCTTTTCTTTAGTCAGGGGCCACTGAGGAACCCATACTGGTCTTTCTGATTTCCAAGTAATTTTTATTGTCTCAGTGGCCCTTTCTGAAAATCCAACCCATGTCTGTCTGTTCCTTGATCTATTTGTATTGGTGCTGCTATACCTTGTTCTTGTTTTTCTAATCTTTTTCCTTTCCTAAAACCTTGTCTAGTCATAATAGTGGGTGCATTTTGGTTGATGTTATTTGTTAATGTCAAACCTAATTGATCTAGGACATCTCGTCCCCATAAATTTACGGGAAGATGATCCAATACATATGGCTGTATAGTTCCTTCACATCCTTCAGGATCCTTCCAATCTAATACCATTGCACTTCTATGGGGATTAGTCGCCACTCCTAGGCCTCGAAGCGTTTGAGTGGCTTGTTGTAATGGCCAATGTTTTGGCCATTCTTGACGAGAGATGATGCTAAGGTCTGCACCTGTATCCAGTAGCCCATTAAATTCATGTCCTTGAATATTTAGTTTTAGCATGGGGCGAGAATCTAAATTTAAAGAAAGCATAGCCCAATCTACACCTGTGGAGCCTAATCCCTTGGAACCTCTTTCTACAGTACGGCTGGAAAATTTATCATGTAGGCTGGGTATTATTAGTAACTGTGCTATTCTATCTCCTGGTGAAATTACTGATATACCCTTTGGAGAACTGGCTATAATTTTTATTTCACCTTCATAATCGGGATCAATTACCCCAGGACTTATCATAAGTCCTTTTAGAGTAGAAGAGCTGCGTCCCAATAATAAGCCTACTCTTCCTTTGGGAAGAGGTCCTTTCACCCCTGTGGGAATGATTTGAACTCCCATCTCTGGAGTTAGTACTGCTCTGGCGGAGGCGCAGATGTCCAACCCTGCGCTCCCTCTGGTTTGTCTGATGAGGTATCTGATGGACAATGTGTCCTGGGCACTACCCTGATGGGGTTGCTGGGTTCCTCCAGTGCTCCGTATATTTGTGGTTTTGGGCCCCGGAGCATTGGGCCCCCCTGTCCATTTTTTGGCAATGGAGCCCGATGCCTTTCTCCACGATATCGTGGATAAACACCTGGTCCTTGTTTGTTTTTTGATAATGGAGTACCCTCTATGGTGGTTTGAGAACGGCATTCATTAGCCCAATGTCTCCCTCTACGGCATCGTGGGCAAATACCTGGTATTCTACTCCTTTGATACCTAGTTTTGTTAAATCCTCCTCCAATGGGGCAATTCCTTTTAAAATGTCCTGTTTGTTCACAATTGTAGCATGTTCTTGGCCTGGCATCTAAAGCCTGTTTTACTGCAGCTGCCACAATTTGCCCTTGTTCATTAATGTCTCTGGCATCTAAAGCCTGTTTTACTGCAGCTGCCACGACTTGCTCTTGTTCATTAATGTCTCTACATAATTTAATATATGTGTTTAAATCTTCATGTTTCCATGGTCTAATGATATCTCTGCACCAACGATTCGCTTGCTCATAAGCCAGGTGTTTTAGTAATGGCATTGCTTGTTCTGTATTCACAAAAACTCTGGTAGCTGTTTGAATAAGCCTATCTACAAATTCAGCATAAGGTTCATTAGCTCCTTGTATTACCTTAGATAATTGACCTTGTAAACCTCCATGTCCTTGTAAAGTCTTCCATGCCTTAATTGCATCTGCAGCAATTTGTGCGTATACGCCAGGATCATATGCAATTTGTTGCTGCTGATCCTCATAAGGTCCCTTTCCTAACAACATATCTAGATTTCTCTGAGGATAACCAGCTGCTGTATTTCGCCTAGCCGTCTCCTTGCAAAATTCCTCATTGGCAACCTTCCATAACAGGTATTGTCCTCCATTTAGCACAGCTTTACACATATTAGCCCAATCTGCTGGCGTCATGTTCAAGTTGTTAATGGATTCGACCATGCTTACAGTGAAGGGTGCTTGAGGACCATAGGTTGTTACAGCCTCTTTTAGCTGCTTCACTGTTTTGAAATTTAAAACTTGGTAAAATCGCTGCCCTCCTGCCTCAAATACAGGGCATGTTAATATTTGAGATCTTGTCTCAGGATCCCAACTATCAACTGCGGGGGTTGGGGGCCTCCCAGCATATGGAGGTGGCGCTGTTGGTTGGACACTTACGCCCTCTGGTGATAGAAAGGTGTTAGTAGCAGTCTCCTGTTGTAACTTTCCCCCTGATGGCTTTTTCTGTTTTACACTTTCTTTCTCTGTCTGACTAGCTTGAGAGGCCTTCTCTTTTACTTGAATCTTTTCCTCTGTCTGACTAACTTGAGAGACCTTCTCTTTTACTTGAATCATTATGTCTTCTCCTTCCTCTACCATTGTCTGAACTGAAGGCTTTGGACTAAGCAAACAAGATATGAACGTCCACAATGGCAATGTGCCATCTGGCAGAGTCCCTGGGCTTTTCTTTTCTATTCTTTTTAAATCTTCACCATGATGGTTCCATTGTGATATATTTAACAACTCCTCCTTAAAAAGCCATGGGCTACATTTTTGTATTGTACCAACGTATGCCCTGATTGTTCTTGATTTTACTGAGATGCCTCCTTCCTCTAACAATTTACTTAACACTCTTTCAGTTTGTTTTTTACTAATTTCTGATCCCGTATTTCTACTATAATACAACCCAACAAGATGACGCCAAACAAAACCGAGACAGAATGAAATAAAAAGGGAACAACAAAAAGTCATTATAGCCTTTCTATCCTCCTGACATGTGCATCCGTCCTTTCTCCCTATCTGTTCCTCAGACGTAAATAGTTTTTCCTCAGATGTGAGCAGTTTTTCTTCCATCTCACTCATCTCCAGGGACAGGCAACTTAAAACAAAAGTGAAGCAAAATAAAAGAGGAATCTTAAAATGGCTACCCATCCTCTCACCCTGCCCTCAGGGGCGAGCAGTTTCACTTACCCTCAGTTGCTCCCCGTGCGAGCCACCAAATGCCGCAGTCTGGCTGGGCACAATCAGGAGCCACTTGTCAAAAGAAACTAACTTTATTTTTAGAACCACACACGCCAAACAAAACAGCCTCTCAGGAAAAACCCTCAGAGCCTCAACTGCCACCACCGGCTTTCCACAAGCCTCTCTCTCCCCCACAAGCTTCTCTCCACCTCCCACAATCCTCCTGCTCTTGAGGCTGATTGGCTGGGTCACATGGGCGGAGCCAAAAAAGTCCCCCAATGAGCAGCTCCGTGGTCTGAAAGGGCAGGGAAACAGCCCAATGAGCATCACCGCAGAGGAGCCAATCAGCTAGATGTTGCTGGGGCCGAGGAGCCAATCAGCTAGATGTTGCTGGGGCCGCTGTGAGCCAATCATCAGCCAGCAGCTGGAAGTTTGCTGGCAGCTGGAAGTTTGCTGGGGCCCCTTCGGCTGTGGCTGTCAACATCTCCTTCAAACATATAACACTTCCAGCTGCCAGCAGTACGGTTCCAATACCTATCTTTTGAGGGGAAGGACAATGTTAACAGATCCAAAAAATATATATAATATAATCTTAAATCAAATAGTTGCATTTACAATTTGGTCACAATGTACAGAAATGGTGAGTTCAATTATTATCTACAATATAATCAGTAGGTTTGCAAAAGGGGTTACAGTTTATTATGGTGGGTAAAGAACTAGGGGTGAGGTGTAGGATGATATGCTTAGGAGGTAGGAGGTAAGGATATAGAGTTATTATATCTTAGGAGGTGTGAAAGAGGAATCTAAAGAAGAAGGTTACTAGCAGGAGAAGAAAGGAAGTAATTTTGGGTAGATAAATGGGAGGACAATAGAGTACATAAAACAAATACACATATATATTACGAAAAATTAAAATAGCAAAAATGGAAGAAAAAAATGAATATACAGCACAACTTTAATATACTATTCAGATGTCCCAATCCTCAGTATCCTAATTCATGCAAAGTACTTGGTTTCACATATATTGGGGATATGAAGGCAGGAAAATAGAGAGAAAGAAGAAGGAAAAAAAATTCTAAAAGGAAGAAATAAGGATTGTTTTGTTGAGAGATCAGTATCTTTCCTGCTTCCCTTATCACCCAATAGGTATGGCTGACAGTTGTTAGCAGGTATCTCTGCCCTCAGGATGGTGAATGTCACCAGAGTAAGATGATTGGTCTTGGCTTAGGGCACTTGGAGTTGGGGTGTGGCACTGCCAGTCCGTAAAGGGATACTGTACCTCACGGATCTCCTTTTGTGTCCAATTGTGTGATGTGGGCCCCTTTTCATATCTCCTTATCTTTCCTGTAGACCTCATAGTTCCTGGTCTCTATTTTAGTCTCTAAAGTGTATCTCCCTCACCCTCTCCCTTTCTAGTTTGTAATAAGGGACTTTTCTGCACAACTGTCTTGGAGAGTTGTTTTGTATTGGGCAGTCAATGTGCCAGGTTAATAGCTGTTTGGGAGAGGGGGGGTATTAGAAATTATGGGTACCTGGTCAGCTGAAGTTTCAAACTTGGAGCTGCCCCCACTAAAGATGGTGATGAAGGTGACCCAAGATAGAGGCAACTGCTTTCAGCAATGGGGTGAGGGGTCAGGTGTTGGGGGCTGGGTGATGGTGTTGGGTGGGATATTCAGAGATGAGCTCTGTAGTGTGCAGTGTGTAGAGAACTATCTCAGTTGCTGCAGAGTCCCAAGATGGAGATGACCCTGGGTTGCTCCAAATTGGTAGATGGGGGTCCACACAGGAGTGACAGCTGGAGTTCCTGCACATGTGTAGTGGTAGGGTACCTGTGTGGGAGCAGTGTCTGGGATTTCTGTTCTGGTGGGTGGTTGAAAGTTCTGTACAGATGCTGATGCTGGTGGTCTTGCTCGGGTACCCAGTAGTTCTGTGTGGGAGAGTAATTACGTATCCTACTCTGGGGCTTAGACCTTTGTACAGATGTGAGGCTGTGATTCTTATGTGGGAGCAGCTGTGGGGGTGTCCTCAATCCCTCACAGACAAGCAGTATTGTCACTATTTGAGTCCTAAGTCACAGAGCGATGTGGTGAGCCGTGTTTGTAGACCGTTGCCGCCATTAGAAGATGGCGCCGGTCTCCGTTGTGGATCTTGGTAAACAACTCCTTATTAGGAAGAGTTGGCACGCTGTCCCTCAATACCCTATGAGAAAAACCCCGCGTGGCAGATTTGGATTGGACTTGAGTAAGCTTTATTAGGCTGTGTGTGGGTGCGCGGAAGCAAGCGCGCTTGAGAGAAGACTAGAGTTAAGGCCTGAATAAACCGCTGAAAGAAGAATCCTGTGTCGTGTCTTCCTTGCTGGCGAGGGGGTCGCGACAGTTGGTGGCCCGTACGGGGAACCGAATACCTCTCAATCCCAGGATCCAAAACTTTCAGCGGTCAGGGTGGTGCACCAGTAAGTTCCCAGGTAAGTGGGAATCCGTGGAAAAAGTGGGTCGCTCCTCTGTAAGAAGAGAGAGCGGGGATTTTTTGGACTTTCGCTTTATTTCTTTGCTTTCGCTTTCTGCATTAACGCCATGGGCGCATCTGCTTCTAGCCCTATTCTGTTAGCCCTGGATGGACTGCTACGATCTAAAGGTTTAAAAGTTAAACAGAGTACTTTGCAGATGTTCTTAAAACAAGTAGACCTAGCGGCCCCGTGGTTTCCTTACTCGGGCAGTCTCACGACCCCCAGCTGGGAAAAACTAGGCAAGGATTTAGATTTTGCACACGAACAAGGGACCCTCGAAGGTGGGGTGATTCCTTTATGGAAGTTAGTAAGGGGTTGTTTATCTGACAGTAGGTGTCAGGATGCCCTAACCAAAGGACAGGAGATTCTTGAACAATTGCATGAGGAGAGGTCCGAGGGAGCTGAGAGTATTAAGAGTAGGGGGCACAGGAGGGCTCAGGAGAGACTACAAATTCGACCGAAATGAATATCACCACTTTGGCTATAACTTCCCAGGTGTCAGTCCCGGTGGCTTTTCCTAACGCTAGTAATGCCACTTATTTTAAGGCCTCTCCTTATTGTACCCCGTACTATTCTTTCCCCCCGACATTCACGCCTTGTCAAGATCATTCTTGGGAGAAGCGCCAAGTTGCTATGGGTTTCTCTCTTTCCCCTTCTCTTAAAAGGTATTTGTATAATTCTTCCAAGGCTAATTCCACAACAGGAACAGGCTAGTCTTGGTTTCAATGGTTGATTTCCAATGAAAAGGGGGCCACAGCCGATGTCTCTGCTCTGGCTCAATTGAGAGGAGTCCAGAGCTGGCTGTTTAATGTGTCTGGCTCTGTACAGGACACTGGTAATGGTAGGAGGCTTAAAAACATTTCATACAATTCTCAGGTGTCCAATGCCACACTGCCCTCTGCAGCAGTCTGCCTTCATTCTCTGTTTCTGTTCCTTTTGACCAATGATACCAATGCTGCAGGATCAGAAATGATTGACTGTTCTAATTGTACATGTGTCTTGTCTGAGTGTTGGAATGGATCCTGGAGCACGGCAATTGTTATGAAGGTCCCGACTTTCGTCCCGATTCTGGTTACTGCGGATCCGGACTCCTTCCCTATTGTTGAGGTGCTCAGGAGCCGTAGGGATTTTGGAATCACGGCAGCTATTGTGACAGCGGTTGCAGTGTCTGCTGCTGCAGCGGTCACTGCTGGAGTGGCCATGGCTAGTCAAGTGCAGACTGCGGCCACGGTTAATCAGGTCATCCAACAAACTTCCAGCATTTTAGAGTCTCAAAGTAAAATCAATCAACATATTTTATAAGGAATTTTGGCCGTTAATCAAAGGGTGGATCTCCTCCAAGCTCAGATTGAGGAATTGTCAGACCTAGTACATTTGGGTTGTGTTGATCATCGTGCACATCTATGTATAACATCTCTCAGATTTAATGATTCCAGAAATACCTCTCAAATTATCGGACAGTACCTGGCTGGAAACTGGTCCATGGAAGCAGAGAAGTTGATCCAGACCCAACTGACACAAATTGCCATGTTGAACAACACTCGTGTGGACCCTGTGACATTGGGCCAATTTACGAATTGGTTGTCTTCTGCTTTTTCTTTCTTTAAGGAATGGGTGGGAATAGGCATTTTTGGAGCGATGTGTTGTTTTGGGGTTGTCCTTTGTCTGTGGCTTTTCTGTCGCCTAAGAGCTCATCATAGCCAAGAAAAGGCTATGATCGTCCAGGCTTTTGCAGCTCTAGAGAATGGTATCTCTCCACAAGTTTGGCTTGCACAACTTAAGCAATAATTTCCTGGGTTTTGGCCATTGCACCCCAAGTTATCTTTGACATTGCACTGGGATTGGCATGCCCTCCTCTTCCTGCCTTCCCAGTTATGGAAGGCCCATGCACTCTGCAGGCCTTGTTGCCATTGCACGCAGATGGGCTTCCATGCTGGTGCTGCACTTTATGCTTTGGACCCTTCGTTTTCTCAGGGGCTGAGAGACGGTGTTGTCACTTCCAACCTCATAGTCACTGACCGGCTACTTGTAAAATCCCCCTTTCTTTTCGCCGTCATCATGATGCAGGATGCGAGGCAAGGCACTGCACTTGAGTGATCCGATCTCCGGACCTCAAGGGAAGCATGTCCTATTGCATACGGGTTTGACGTCCACGCCCCGTCCCACGAAAAAAGGCGTCGGCTGATATGGTGTCAGATCTAGGGAAGGCGCTTCCTTGGGACTGAGCCATACTTTACAGCCATGTTTGCACAGTGGGATAGGACCTCTACTTTCACCTGCATTAATTTTTAAGAAATAAGGGGGAACTGTGGTGAGCCGTGTTTGTAGACCGTTGCCGCCATTAGAAGATGGCGCCGGTCTCCGTTGTGGATCTTGGTAAACAACTCCTTATTAGGAAGAGTTGGCGTGCTGTCCCTCAATACCCTATGAGAAAACCCCGCGTGGCAGCTTTGGATTGGACTTGAGTAAGCTTTATTAGGCTGTGTGTGGGTGCGCGGAAGCAAGCGCGCTTGAGAGAAGACTAGAGTTAAGGCCTGAATAAACCGCTGAAAGAAGAATCCTGTGTCGTGTCTTCCTTGCTGGCGAGGGGGTCACGACAGAACGACACAGAATATTGCCTCCCTCTGGCCTGCCATCTTGGATTCCTCTAGTGGGTGAATTTTGACCCAGTAGATATGCTGAAGTCCTGTCCCTCAGCATCTCTGTTGAAGTGGTTTTATTTGGAAAGAAGTTCTTTGCATATGTAATCAAATAAAGAGCAGTGAGGACTTCAAATCAAATGATTAGTGTCTTTCTAAGGAGAAGGAAATGTAGAGACACAGACACAGGCGAAGAAAGATCTCCATGTGAAGTCCTAGGCATCTACAAGCCTAGGTATGCCAAGGATTGCCCAAAACTGTTGGAAGCCAGGAAAAATCAAAGAAAGATCAAGATGTTTCAGAGTAGTGTGGCCCTGCTGACATCTGGATCACAGACACCTGCCTTCTAGAACTGTGAGACAGTACATTTCTGTTGTGTAAGTCACTCTTTTAGGAAATTTGTTATTACTGATACATACTCTTAGGAAAAAAAATATATACATATATATATCTTCATATTTTCCAAGTAAATATAATTGAGCCAGAACTTTACTGGTTTTTTACAGTGTAGAAGATGACACATTGATACATAATTTTCTTGCATTTTTAGTGTAGTAGAAAGAAAATGAATGCAGAAATTTAAAAACCCACATTTGGTAATTCTAAATTTTAGTGGTAATTGTGTACTTGGTAATTATTTTGGCCTTTGACACAATGAAGTTTTAAATGTACAAAATCGGCCAAAAGTTTATTAACTTTATATCATAGCTTGTTGTAAACATTATTTGGGATAATATATGTTTTATACTGATTTTTATCTCTTATCCTGCATTGCCTTTAATCAGTGTCTCCTAAAACATAGTTATCTAGACAAGTATACTAGAAATTAATGGTGATGGGTCAGAATTCAGCATTGATTCACAGGGTAGAATAGACTGCCAAAATCAGTTCACCTTCATTTTCTTGTTCTCTGGGTTCTGTGCCAGCTCAATTTAAGGTTCAATTGAAAATTCTGATTTCTATCTTTAATTATTGAAGGAAATAGGATTTCTTTAATTACTTTAATAAGTCATTCTCATTTGGCTTTCCTATAGCTTTTGGAGAAAAGTACAAGAACCAGAAGGCCTATAAGTTCTAATATATATATATATATATATATATATATATATATATATATATATATATTAGATATGACAGTAATTTTGACCTATAGAATTAAAATTTACAGTATGAAGTTTCTATTTCTGCCAACATTAGAAAAAAAATCTCAAAAATGTCTCTGAATTTTTTAAAAAGTAAAAATAGAACATTCATTTTAATCCAAGATTTACTTCTCTAATATTACTTAATATAACTACTTCCATAACAAAATGCTATTAAATATGACTAAGTAATACAGACTGTGACTGTGCATATGTGTACAGATCCAGTTATGTGTTATATACCCAAAATATTAAATTAAAAAAATTCCTCCTCATGTTTTTCCCATTTTTGCCTATTAGAGGGAAGCTAGGTAAAGATGTAAACACAAGTAATTCAATATTAGAAATGTTTTATATTTGTAGTATTAGCTGTCAAAGGAAGGAGAAAATAAACAAAAGGAAAATTTGAGAGAAAATAAAATAATCCATATGTAAAAGTGTTTTCTTACTGGGCTCAGTGGCGCATACCTGTAATCCCAGTGGTTGAGGAGGCTGAGATAGGAAGACTGACAGTTCAATGTCAGCCTCAGTAAAAGTGAGGTGCTAAGCAACTCAGTGAGACCCTGTCTCTAAATAAAATACAGAATAGGGCTGGGGATGTGGCTCAGTGGTTGAGTGACCCTGAGTTCAATTCATGGTAACCTCGCCCCCCAAAAAGATTTTTTTTTTCATATGGTGAAGGTTGATTTTATAATATTCATAGAAAATAAGAATAAAATTGCAAAATAATTTTAATTAATTTGTCTCATATGGCTCTTTATTAATACACCAATAATAACCATTAGGTGCATTGTATACCTTTTACATATGGATGAGAACAAAACATATATGTATAAAACATAATGAATTTTCTTAAAGTAAACATACCTATGTAGATCTCAATAAAACAGCAAAGTAGATTTTACCAGCTCTAGAATCCCCATCATATCTTCTTCCTTTCATTACCTCCATGGAAATGTAATCACTGACATGCCTATTATTAGCTTTTTAAAACAAATGTAAATATAAATGAATTACATAGCATATACCCTATGATGTCTGATTTCTTTTGGTTAGCCTTACATTAGAGGATTTTGTGCTAGTTGTTGCAATAAAATAGCTTATTCTTAGTGTTTTATAATGTATAATTGTATGATAGAACATTATTATCCATTTACCTATTATTGAGTTTTTTTCTATTATGAAAGAGCTACTATTAACATGCTTGCTACTGATGAACATGGTAACATAATATCTATGAGTGAGATTTTGCATGGCTTTATACCAGCATTTCATTGGATATTGTTTGTAAGATGCATCCTTGGAAAACATTTCCTTTATGTGCTTTATATTTTTATAATGCATCTTTAATAAGAAGCTTATAATTGGACCTTTCAAAGATTGTCATTGAAATCTTTCTCTATTTGAATTTTTGGTTCACTAGTGCTATGCTAATGGGATTATATGTATGTGTATCTACTAATAAATGCTTTGAAGAGTTTTTTCTCCTTGCCCTCTACTTTTAAAAAAATTTAAGTATATTTTCCATTTATTAGTTAACAGATTATACACTGCTTTTTAGTATCTGTTAAGATCATCTTAGATTCATTCTTTCTAATGATTCTATCATTCTTGATTTATTATGCAATAGCAAAAACATTATTTTGATGATTTCTTGACAAGCTAGAACCTTAAAACATATTAAATCGGTATAACTTCTCTTACCATTGTTACAGGTGTCATGAATTTTAACTCTAAATATATTTTTATTTAAAATATGTTTATTTTTCACTTTCAATATTGAGTTATTTCCTGATGCCACATTTGTCTTCATATTGCTCTTCCTGCATATTTATGGTTCTGACAGATACAATTTTCTTTAGTATGAAAAAACTTAGCATAACACTGTTTGGCATAGCTATATTGGAATACATGGCTTTTTTTAATTTGGAAATGTTTTTATGTACTTTGTTAAAGGGTATTTTCACTCAGTACAGAAATTTACACTTTTGTTTTCTTTTTTAGAACTTTATAGATTTTATTTCATTTCTTAACTTCCCATTGTTACTTTAAAAAACACTCTTAATCCCTGAAACTCTGAAGGTATCATGTTTGTTTTCTCTGGCTGTTTTTAATATGTTATCTTTGGCTTTGATTTTCTTGTTAGCTTTCTCCACAGAGAGTTCCCTCTCTCTCTTGTTAAGCAGATAGAGAGATGAGGAGAATCACCTTAATCTTATTCAAAACCCGGAGGCTCCTCAAATCTCACTTGTAGATTTCAGTCTTGTTCTATCTGCAGAAGGTTTGTCCTCATTGCAATATCCTCCAAGTTTTTCAGCTCAGGGTCTGGCAGGATCACAGAGTTTCTTGTCAGTTAAATCCCAAACTCTGATCATTTCTTCTCCAAGAGATTAAAGCTGATTCATCCTTTCATTCCTTTTATAGGAAAACCTTCCCCTAAAATTTCTCTGTCTACCTGGGATCCTGCAAAATCTGCACAGGTTTTTACTTATTGTAGTTGCTGTTTGGTAGGTATTTTGCTTGGATCCTCAGTCTTTCATGTAGTCTAGGACTGGTATTTTTCATTTTTTTCTTATTTTGGGAAAAATGTAGCTTTAAAAGATTATTTTCCTTGGCCTTGACAGTCCCCTTTCCCTAGGTTGGGTTCCTTGAGATTTAGTGCCTCTGTTGTTTTCTTTGACTTCAAATAATACATAAAAATTTTGTACTTTTGTTAGTCTGTGTTTAGCACAGTAGAAGTTTTTGTTAGTCTGAAGCTTTTTCATCATTCCCAGAAGAAGGAGTCATATAGAGGGAGAGTTGATTGAAAGCATACAAACGGTTTGAGAGAGAGGTAATGGCAAATTGTATAGCAGAGACATAAATCTATAGTAAAATAAATGGAAGTAAAGTGATTACTGAGAAAATGTAAAGAGCTATATTTTTGAATGTGGTGAGTTTATTTGTATCAAAGCTTTTGATGGATTTAAAACATAGCCACTTTATGCCAGAAGAGGAAATAGTAGTTCCCATATTTAAACATAGTTAATAATCCAAAAGACAATCATAACAAGGTAAAAAGTACCAAGACATTCCAAAATGTGTTTGAAAAGTTTACATAATGAATTACAAAGTCCAAACTTTTCAAACACATTTTGGAATGTCTTGGTACTTTTTACCTTGTTATGATTGACTTTTTGAACACACCATTTCTTTTCCCATTACACATTAAGTTAAGGATGGTCTAGACTCATTAAATTATTCCAATATGATCAAAGTTTGTTTTCTCACCACATATGTAGCAGGTTGAATTAGGTGGACCTCTCCTCCATGAATTGCCAGATTTAATTATTGGCATCACCATTCCAGTTTATAGGGGAAGGAATGTGAAGACAGTCAACATGTCTTAAAAGTCCTATGAAGGCCCACATCACTTTCACTAGTATCTTGCCAACTAGAACTCAGTTCACATAGCTATATCTAGCTATAAGATGAGATGCTGTAGTCTACATTCATGCTCAGGACAGTGAAATGTGACTTCTTGATGAAGAGCAAACAGTATCTGCCTCAATGGTAAAGTTAAATAGCTTGAAGAATTAAGTAGGGAAACATCTTGTGGTATTTATTATATACACACAATTCTAAATAGTTTATTTACAAATCTCATTGCTGAAATAATTATGAATTTACAACCAGTAGCAGCTGAAGGGACAACCCACACATACTGATTTTGTATTCTTGCATCATTTTCAATAGTATATCCGACAGACAAAAATTATGATATTCTGATTGTAAAAGTACTATATGTTCATTTTAGAAGCATGGATAATATGTAAAGCAAAATGACTTTTATAAATTATACTTAATTTCTTAGTATAAGACATTACTAATATTATTTTCTATGGCCTTCCAAATTTTATATATATCACATATGTTGCTTGTATTTTTCAACATTAAATTTAACCTCGCCAAAAATATGAGGCTGAGTCATAAGACAGTGTTCTTATTCCACATTTTTGAATTACAGGAATGGTGATTTCATACGATGTTAAAGTAACAAAATAAAAAATAAAATACTTTATCAATTATAAGATAAAACCATTTATATTTGACTATGTAATATTTTAAAAAATAGGATAAGGGGCTACGATGTATGTCAGTGGAAGAGTGTTCTCCTAGCATTGCATGTGGCCCTAGTTTAGATCCCCAGCATGAAAAAAAACAAGAGATAAAACAAAAACAAAATATGATGGCTAGAATGTGGAGAAATAGTCATGTAATTTTTGATAATTAAACTTGGTGAAAGGATTAATTAGTGAACAAACTTCTAAGTTATCTTCAATTAATTAAATTTATTAAAAATGATATACACATATTTATGATTAAAATAATTGGAAATAAGCAGATAGAAGGACTTTACATAAGTCAGTAATCTTTTATATCAAAACTATTTTAATAAAAATAGAGCCTTTTATCCTGAAAGTAGTTATCGAGTATTCAAAAAACATTGCTATCATATAGGTAATGGTATCTAGATGTAATAAATATGATAGATACGTTGAATAATTTGTTATTAAAATTTTGACTTAACCCAAAAGTTAATGATCCTTAAAGTTAAAAAAAAGTAGCTATTCCATTAAGTAACTAATGGCTTCCTAATTTTACTAGATATTATAGAACCATATAAGGTGAATTATATTCTTGTCTGGGTCAAAAACATATGGCAAATTATTACTTTAAATAATACAAAAATTATAATTCAGTTTAATTTACAGCACTGGATATGCAATTCACTGAATTAATGTTATTTCATTTGACCAGAGTAATGATGCTTCAAATAAATATACTTCATTGAAATTTTACTGGGCCTATTTTAAAAATTTATTTAACTTACTGGAGTGAAAATTACACATCTTGGTATTTCTTCAGTCTTTAATATTTTCTGCTGTAAAATATTAGGCTTTTAAAATTATTCAACTGATAGCAATGGGATATAACATACACATACCTGTCACAGCATGAAGCTTTGTGTTTTATCATCAGCATTTTTTAATATTACAGATTATGTAGAAAAAATCATTATACTACACATTTGATGGTGATCTAAATAAGGAAAACATTATCTATGTGCTAACTGTAAATAATTTTGATACATTTTTAGAGATTTTAGAGAATTAGTGAAGTTTAATTTTTCCTATAACAGATGAAAAAAAAAAATAATAGTCCATGGAGATTTTATATTCTAATCAAGTTCAGTTTCTTTCCCACTAGTTTTCCCAATACAGAAAATCAAAGTTGGGATTTTTTTGGACTTAGAGTTTTCCCTTCAGGGATTCATTTTTGAGATTTTAAAACTTACTTACTTCATGCCCTCAGATCTCTGATAGACACAGTCTGTAAAAGTATGATTTGGTGGCTTTTCTCAATTCCTTTTATTTTAGATTGGGAATCAAAGTCCCTGAGCCTGTGTTCATTCTGCCTACAAATGGAGGCCTTATTCAGACTGTATTCTCTTTTTCATCAAAAGGATCAATCTAATAACAGACGTCATATCATAAAAATAAAAGGACCTATTTATTTTTAGTAAATATATATATCATCCCACAGTGATAAAATGTAAACACTATAATAAGGAATACATTAAAAATATTATTACTTAAATTATAGAATTCTATGTTTTTGAGATATTTGCATCATTTTATTCTTTTTTTAATATTTATTTTTTAATTGTAGTTGGATACAATAGCTTTATTTTATTTATTTTTGTGTGGTGCTGAGGATCGAATCCAGGGCCTTGCACATGCTAGACGAGTGCTCTACCTCTAAGCCACAACCCCAACCCTCATTTTATTCTGTAAGGATTTTAAAAAATGCATTGTAAGGATTTTTATCTCTCTCTACACAGATAATTTTAGCTTTGAAATTTAATAGCTAAATTATGATTTGTTTGTTTCACTCACTAAAATAATTTTAATCAATAAGAATTGTGTACATTTGTATAAAGATCAAATATGAATATATTATACAATGGCTAAAGCAGACAAATTAGCATAAGTTTTACCTCATATGCTTTTTTTTATGTGAACACTGAAAATTATACTGTCTTAGCAGTTTTCAAGTATATATTACAGTGTTATTAACTCTGGTCCCAGAGTTATACAATGAAACTGTTTGTATTCTTTGTCTAATGTCTTCCCTAACTCCTGCCCCCACTCTGTCCCAGTAACCAACTTTCTGTTCTGCTCCAATGAATTCCATCTTTTTGGATTCCAAACATAAGATAATACAGTTTTTGTCATTCTGTGCTTGTATTATTTCACTTAACATAATATTTTCCAAGCTTATCAATGTTGTTACAATTGACAGGATTTCTTTCTTTTGTAAAGCTGAATGGTATTACATTCTGTTTATTTACCACATTTTTTATCCATTCATCCACTGATGAACACCTAGAATGGTTCCATATCTTGGCTATTGTGAATGAAGCTATAAACAATATGGCAGTGCAGTAGCTCTTCCACATACTTATTTCAGTTGTTGACATATGTATTCAGAAGTGGGAGTACTGGATCATACAGCAGTTCAATGTTTAGTTTATATAATGACTGCATGAATTAAATATTCCCACTAACAGCATACAAAGATTCCCTTTTCTTCGTCTTTTGTCTTTTTGGTAATGATCATTCTAGCAACAACGTGTCATTTCAGTAAGGTTTTATTTGCATTTCTCTAATGATTATGATATGGATATTTTTTTTGTATATGTATTAGCCATTTGCATGTTTTCTTTGAGAAATATCCATTCAAGCCCTTCAGCCATATTTTATTATTTGAGTCTCTTAAAAAGAATGAAATAAACAGCACTCAAATCAGAAAAGAAGTTGAATTGTGTCTGTGTACAGATAACACGTATTGGACATAGAAAACCCCAAGGCTCAAAAAAAAAAAAAACCTATTATAAATAATAAGTTTATTAAAGCATTAAGATAAAAATCAAGATAAAATATCAATCAGTAGCATTTCTATACACTAATACCATTTCTTTTCTTTTTTCATGTAGAATTTCTCTCTTTTATTTTAAAAGAATGCTGCTATGTTTACTTTTTCTTCTTTCTCCATTGCACTTGAATAAGCAAATCACATCAAATAGTACTTTATTTTGAATGATTATTTGACACATTATTTCGCACTTTGTGAGAGATTGTCACCTTCTGCATAAGACTAAAGGTGGAATTTATATTTTAGGTTGAATTTATTTTTAGATGATGGTGACTAACCTTGTTTGGTGGACCTGAAGTATATTCTTTGAGATCTGACTTTATTTTATCAAGGGGCCTCTATGAGGTGTACTCAGCTGGACTCAGCACATCTTTCATTCTTAGAGAAAGGCCCATTATATTTTATTGCCAGGGAGTGTCAGATTTTGAATTTTACATACTTTTGTTTTTTTTCTGTCACTCCCATTCCCACCCATAAACTGAAAAGAAGAGCACAAACTTAGTCCCTGTAGTTTTGGGACCCTACCTTATCGTTAACCACTAGAGAAGAGTGTCCTTGGGTTAATTGATCTTCCTTGGAAACCCCCATGTACTTATTGACTACTAAAAGTCTACTTCCTTTTAACTTCTTTTTTGGTTTTCTGTTGGTTTGTGTTTTTTAAGGTTTTCTTTATTGCTAGAGATAGTTTCATTTTCTTGTCAGTTTTTCATGCATGTGTGATTGGCCAAATGACAGTAGCTTGAGCTCTACCAAGTGAATTTGTAGAGAAACCTATTATATGGGGTTCTTAATTCTCATGGTGAACTGTTTTCTTGTTCCTCAGACTTCTGATGTATAAATGTTCACATTAATTTGCAGAATTTTTCCACATAAAGAATGTAGGCCTTTTACTGGGGACATGGAAGATGGTAGGATGAGCTGACCCGAGCAGCAGCTTTTCTTCTTGGGGAGTTTTAGAAAACTATTATAGAAGGCTGTGCCTCTGTGTAGTTTTCTTTTGTTGAAGATTTTCTAGGCTTTATTTCCATGCCTTTATTTACTCACTGTAAAACAATTTACTATCATTGGACTTCACTATCATACCTTCAAATTTTCTTGGCTTTCAATTAATTTTTCAATCAAAACTGGCATTTCAATCATGCATTTAGTCCCAAATTATTTTCCTTAAAATGATTTATATATTCATTTACCAACATTTCTAATTAGGGCTCTGGTACTAAATTGGAATATGAGTCTTTGAACTGCCGAGTTATTTGATACAGTCATGAGTACACATCTCAATTTTGATTAGTTTTTTTATTCCACATGATGTTTCCCGTTACTATGTTAACAGATATTCCTACTTTTGTAATAGATATTCCCACTTTTGTAAGAAATATTTGCTAAAGACTTTTTTTAATGGCAAGCACTTTTTTATGTGCTTCAGTATTTTTCCTGTGGTGATAGGTCAGATTAGGACCATAATATTTATATTTTATTTACTATCAGTCTAAATTATATGTTCTTTAAAATTCAAACTGCATTTCATTCTCCCTCTCTACTATTGTTTCTTTAATATGATGTTATACATTCTATTTTGAATTCTAGTTGAAACAGGTAGTTAATTTTTCAGACTGAGGGTCTCAAATCTCCAGAACAGAGCATTGGAAACCTTCAGAAGTATAGTTAATTGAATAATTGAACCAACTCTACAAATGGCTGAACCCCAGTATTTGTATCTGTTGAAAATTCTCACAAGTGCATGTCAGATGGAAAATGCAGGCTTTGCATAGTTACAAAAGGAATTCCCAGTCTCTGATGTACCTTTTATTCTTTGTAATAAGAACATAAGTGAATTTGAAAATAATCTTTTTTTAATTAATTGCTTTGCTAATAAGCATACACTGTTATCTTCAAAACAATGGATAAACATGAGTGATATATTGGAATCCCAATCACACCCAAGCATAATTCTTTAATCACACTCTTAGGCTTTCCATGCAAATTGATTTTATACCAGATGCACTTTATATGCCAAAGAATAGATATTTTAGAAGTAAACTGCTCAAATAATTATAAAAAGAAACCATACCAAATGTGTATAACTGATACAATAAAATAAACACTAACTACTCAATTTCCTGCATTGCAGGTTATTAAATTGAGATTGCCAAGAGACAAAAAGAAATATAATGCATTTTAATATGTGTATTAAAAATTAATATTTTTCATTTTTGTGTTAATATAAAATCATACCCCAATTGATCAACATATGTGAAATATGACTGGAGATGTGGAAGAAAGAAAATTTTCATAATGTTTTGAAAGCAGCATGAATAAAGTAAAGCTTCACAATTTCTGAGGGGTAACATGACAAACAGCATTAGATATTAATGGGACCACACCATTTTTTTTCTTTCTCCACAAATGTATAAGGTAGTGTATCAATAAGGAAAATAAAAGAATATATATTGCACATAATTCGGCTGTTTGATTAGCCTCAGACCACATTCCTATACTTCAGTTTAGTTTTTGTCATTCAGACTAAGAAAGAATTTCTTTTTTTTTCAAGTAATATATTTTTAGGTAAGTTATTAGACAAACATCCTTATGTCTGTATAATAATAGAAGGCATTTTAAAAATAAAATAATGCTTCCCAGTATATCAGAAAGACTAACCTGATCCACTTGTGGATCAGGGCTCTTATATGCAAAAAAAAACTATGCTGGGAAGGGAGAGAATAGAGCAAATTCACTTATGTTCTTGCTACCTTTATCAATATCAACTTTTCTTGCCACAACTTTAAACAGATCTGGTACCACAGCTGTTACAAACCTTCAATAAAATACCTTGTAAGAGTTCAAGAAATTTCAACTGCAATTATTATTACAGAATTTCTTCACAGGGTTTCAATTTGCAATCGCACAATTTTGTTTTTACACCAAATTCTCCCTCTGGCTTAGAAATTCTACAGTGGTGAAGAATTTCTTTGAGAGTAACAGTATATAGTAGAGTCTGGAATTTAGTAGCTACTACATAAATATTTGCTTCATGGTATTTGAGCCTGAAGAAATAGCATTGAAAGTTTTTAAATTATTGTATTTATATAATTCGGAACTTTCCCTGGTTAAAATTAGAGGGTAAAAGATGTGTAATTTGGGGATTAGCTTTATATTGGTAGCAGCACTGACTTCCTTAACAAGACCCTAAAGCTCAAGAAATAAAATCAAGAATCAATAAGTGGAACAGCATCAAATTTAAAAGCTTCAGGACAGCAAAAGAAATAATTAAGAGCATGATGAGATAGACTACAGAATGAAAGAAAATCTTTGCCAGTTACTCCCCTGCTGTAATTTCATATCCAGAATGTATAAATAACTCAGAAAATTTAACAACAAAATGCAAATAAACTAATTGAGATATAGGCAAAAGAGTGAAATAGATATTTCTCAAAAGAAGAAATACAATAGCAAATAAATATATGAAAAAATGCTCAATATCCCTAGTAAGGAGAAAAATGTAAATCAAAACTACACTAAGATTTAATTTCACTTTATCAGAATGGAAATTATTAAGAATATAAATAATAATAAATGCTGGTGAGGATGTGGAAGAGAAGATATACTCAGACAGACATTTTTGGTGGGACTAAAAATTAATTCAATCACTCTGGAAAGCAGTATGGAGATTTGTTGAAAAACTAGGAATGGAACCACCATATGACACAGCTATTCTATTCCTTGGTATTTAACCAAGATAATTAAAATAGCATACAGTGAGATAGCCACATCGTTATTTATAGCAGTGCAATTCACAATAACCAAGCTATGGAACCAACCCAGATTTCCTCCTTAGATGAATGGATAAAAAATTATGTTATATATAAATGGGAGCTTCACCTTAAAGAAAAAGGGAATTATGGCATTTACCAGTAAAAAAAAGATGGAAATGGAGAACATCATGCTAAGTGAAGTAAGCCAGACCTTGAAAATCAAGAGGCGAATGTTTTCTCTCCTATGGAGAAGCTAGACCAAAATAAAGAGAAAAAAGAAGGGGAAGGGGCACCATGAAAATGGAAAGCAGATCGGAGGAATGGAGCGGGGTTTGAAGGGGAAATTGAGTGGGATGAGAAATGGGAGAAACAGCAGAATGAAACTGAACAAATTTTGCTGTGGTACATGAATGATTGTACTATGGTAAATTCCATTTTCATGCATTTCTATTAAGTAACAATCTATAAAAGCAATAAATAGATGGAGAGGGAGAAACCAGAGGGATAGAAGAAGAGGAATGGGGGCCAGAAGAAAGAGGGGGGAAGTGGGAGGAGGAAAGAGGGTACTGAAATGGAGCAAATTATATTCCATGCACGCGTAACTGTGTCCAAATGAAACCCAGTATTATGTAGAGCTTTAATATGCTAATAAAAAATTAAAATGCAAAAAAAACCTCCATAAGTTCTCTCTCCCATTTGTGGCTTAAAGAACAATCTGAAAAATGATCATGATATAAAAAAATGACATAATGAAAATTTGTCAATTAAAAAAAGGGCACATAATTCTTCTGAGATATGATAAAATCAGGGATTCTCTCTCCTCTCTGGATAATAATAAATTCTGAATTCTTAAAAATCTTAATAAAACGAATAATAAGACATCAGGAGAATGAGATGCCAAGTTTTTACTCTTTCATATTCCATGTAGTCTTTAGTTTTCTGCCTAAAGTGATAAACTTTCATCTCCAAACAGATCATTGTTTCACATCTGGCAATGGTCTTTTCTGCCTTTGCTGTAAAGTGACCTTGAACATTGCAGCTAGGGAATTGGTTGGAGTTCTACAAGAGGTTGACTGCTCACAGGCTTTACTGTCTCATTCAGGTTGGAAATTAAAGCCGAAAGATGACACTCAGCACCTTGCCCAACCCTCATTCATGCTTATATATAGTTATTTTTCCCTGATTTACTATCAAAAAGGAAGTTAGATTGTGTACAATGAATCAAAATGCATTTTGCTGTCATATATACCTAATTTAAATAAGTAAATAAGGAAGTTAGTATAATTTTCAAAGAGAAATTTGAAACAAATAGTTTCTGTGACATATCAGAGTTACACAAAAATAAACTATTAATTTGTGACCTTCAGATAGTAACTATTCATATTTTTTTTAAAAAAAGGCAAACTTTATTTTAGGTGGGCTACAGAGATCTCAGTATACTTGGCTTAAAACACTGGGGACACTCACATAGACATCTCTGATTCTTAGTAGAGTACCTGGTGGTATGGAAGGAATTAGGTATCACATGTATTAATTTCCCCAGTATATTTCATAATTGACTTTATCTATATAAAACAGAAAAATAGATAGAAATTTGAGATACTTGACTCCAACTAAAAAGATCAAATATTCTCTTATTCCATATTTACTGAGCTGCCACTATTACCAGGCACTGTGGTAGTTTTGGGGTAAGAATAAACAAGAAAATCATGGTCCTGATGTATTGACTGACAGTACATTTTAGAGATGACAGTAATACTGTAATACTGTTGTATTTTATAGCATCTTAAGGGAGTAGGACTGTAGTGTGCAGGAATAACCAATTTAGGACATACCCTATTAAAGGCAGGGGCATGGTGTATTCCAAACAAGAGTCAAAAGCAATGGGTCAGATTTGAGAGAAAGCATAAGGCATTTAGATCTGAAGAACATTTAGATTCCATTTTACAGTAAGAGATCGTGATTAGATGTAAAATGGAAAGACAAAGAGAATAGAGAAAACCTTGCAATCATTAAGATCTATAACTTTTACCTTTTAAAGCAGAGACACTGAAAGGTTTTATGGAGCACAGGAACATGGTTACATTTGCATTTTAAAAGATCATTCTGATCTCCCTGTGAAGTGTGGATTAAAGGAAAACAAGATAGTGGAATTACCTAGAAAGTTGTTGAGTTAATCCAGGGAATTAAAGGAGTATCCTGTGCTTTCAGAGGCTATATATGAGAGTTGAATTTAGTGACACAAGTTATGATGGAAAGATCTGGTGCAAATGAATGTGATAGGATATGGCCCTTAATAATAAGAGCAACTTTTAAAGGGGGAAATTGTATTTATTTTTTGTAATCATGATTCATGGTGTTTGCAACAATTGGACTTATTTAAAAAAAAAACAGTTTTGGTGAGTTTGAACATCAGCACTGATAGTGTAACTGTTTGATTTAAGTCATGAGGATTATAGATAATCGTGGAAGCTACCATGGCAAAGCATGCCTGTGTCTAGGAAATTTAAGTTCAAACAGAACTTGGAAAGAACACTAAAAATCAATAATCGGCACATGTTTAGGAAGTGAACCACCTAGAAGTACACTGAAAATGAAGAAATCAAAAAAGTGAATTGACAACCAAATTACATCATCAGTTATTACAATGAAAAAAGAAATATTTGAAGAAGAAATGATCAAGTGTCTTTGGTGGTACAGAGATGAAGAGTATATATACTGAATTTGACAGTCAAGAGGCCACAGATAAGAACAATTTGAGTGCTGTAAATCAGCTTCTCATAGTATAAGGAGTGCATGACAGAAGAAGATGTACAGAATATAAACATAGGCTATTTTTGCATGATGACTATGAGGAGTCAATGCAGTTGTTGAAAATGGTAGGATTTTTATCCTTTCAAAGCTCATATATGGAAATCCGAATCCCTGGTGTTATGGTATTAAGAGAAAGAGGCTTTGAGAAGTACTTTAGGTCATGAGCCCTCATGAATAGGGTCAGTGCCTTTTTAAAGGGCCCTGCAACTCTTTATAGTGGTCTCTAGCTTTCTTTCTGTCCTGTGTAGACACAAAGAGAAGACAGCAGTCTCAAACCTGAAGAAGGTTTTTACCAGAATTTAGCTGTGCCTGGCACTCTGATCTCAAGTTTCCCACCCCTAGAAACATGATTAAGAAGTTTCTATTATTTATAAACCCCCTGGTCTATGGTAATTTTCTATAACATCCAAACTAAGTCACATAACAAGTATGTTTTTTTTTTTTCTCCCTGTCTCCATTCTGTGCCTATATTATACATGTGCATACTCACATTCCTAATTGAGTTCAAAACATATCTTTATATTTATTGCTGCATTTTATTCACAATTATTATGGTGCACTTCAAATACTTGAGACTCCATATTGTTAATGTACAAATAAAAAAAACAGCTTTCAGTTTTCTAAAAGAAAACATTAAGTAGAAAGTTATTTATTTTTAATTATACTATTAATATTTGACTGTAAAATGCAAGATCATATTAAAGAAATACAATTTCAACCAAAAATTTGAAAAATATAAAAACTATCGTAATTATGTTTCCAAATTATTAAGAAAATTGAGACAAAGATACACTATAGTATGCAACTAGCCACATAAAAGCATAATGGATATTTTTAAAATAATATTTTACATTTTATCCTGACAGTAAAGCTTAGTGACGGAAGATGTGTTACCATTGCCATTGCTATTCCTGGTTTATAAACTGTTTCCTTTGAGAAGGGATCTCTCAGCAGTTGGTAATGTGCTCCTCTTGAAGGATGCTCTAGATAGGTTGCCTTGGGAAGTACTTAGTTTTATTGAATAATATGTCAGTGCCAGATATCTCTTATAAGAAACTTGATTTCTCTTGGTATTGTGTTCATTTGTGTGGCTTTTAGATAAATCTATTTGGAAAATGGTCAGGAGGCATTACAGTTCTTTCTCAATGCTTTTGTTAAAAGTAATATGGGTACTGTCATAATTTCAGAGAGGTACAAAGATTACTGAAAAGACACTCTAAAGCCCTTATAAAATAGAGGAGAAACACTGAAAACCAATAAAATATTCAGCAAAATATGAAACAATAAACTAATTTGTAAAACACATTAACATACTAAAAGAGGAATAATTAGAGCTAAAATGAAGGTTTTGAGTAAGTGTCCAGAACATATACTTACCTCTCATCCATACTCAACTATGTCTTCCTCAATAAACGCAGAAATGAAAACCTCATGTGTGCCTGGGAACAGGGGGAGAGGATGGGATATTTCCTGAACACTTAGCAGAGCACTTTGAATCATTCTGAAATGAAGCTGTAGACATCAAATATCTAACAAAGTCAGACCACTGCCCAATTCAATCAAACATATAAAGATAAAACCAATAATAAGCTATTAATTATGCACCAGATATTGATACTATCCATATATAAATGCTTGACTTAAAGCTTTGATAAAGGTATTCATTGAAATAGAAAACAGAAAAAAAATTGTAATACTATAAAAAAGAATCATCTAGAAAAAATTTTCTACTGATTATAGGCATTTCTAAAATTAAACAAATAAACCTTGCAGCCGCTCAAATCACCACCCTAATTATAAAAAAAAAAAGTCAAACGTTGCTGAATGAATTTCCAAATTCAGATATGAAGACTCATATTTGCACTAAGGAAATGCTTCTATCAAGGATTATTTATTCAAATAAGTAATTACTTATAGGTAAAGTCTCTATGTGGAACCAGAAATATGGAAATCTTTTCTCTATATGTGTAATATGAATTGTAATGCATTCTGTTGTCATATATAACAAATTAAAATTAAAAAAAAATAGAGGCCAAAAAAAAGATAATACAAAAATTTTTGTCAGGCTTTTCTACAACATATAAAAGTTTCTTTTGAAAACATCTTCCTGAAAATGATTTGAATGGATTGAAAAGTGGACTCTTTGATCCCTCCTTCTGAGAAGAGTCTTTTTATTCTATAATTATGAAACCTTAGTATTAGTTCAATCACACATCTAACATTATCTTTCCTGTCTTTCATTTTAAAAGGCAAATTTCCGAAGGGCTTATACTACTTTACTTATCTACACATTCCAGATGTGCATAATAATTAGAACTTAGACATATATACAGTAAATGTTAGTTTCAAAAATAAATTTTTAATTAATAGTGAGGCAGTGGAAGAAATGAATGGACTCATGGATGGCAAAGAGAAAACTCACAAAAGTGAAGGTAATTATTGACATAAAAGACTAAAATATACTCATTTTAGAAAAGATATATAAAAAACGGGGAAATTTTCTTTTAATTTTTTGATATAGATGAGGCAAAAAAGAAGATCATTTGAAACTCTCAGTTACACTAAGGAGCAGTTGACACAAATGTTTTTTTTTAAATCATTTTATTAGAATATTCAAGAAATATTTGACACAAATGTTTTTTTTAAAAAATCATTTTATTCGAATATTAATTTAAGAAATATAGTAGTTTCATAAAGAAAATTTACTGGACAAGTAGAGATTGTTTTTAGTCAAGCTATCATAATTGAGAATAGTCATTTGTTAGAAACATCTCAAAGACAGAAAAGATGCCTTGTGTTTTAAGAGGCAGGCAAACTAGTTTCAATCAACTGATGTACAAAATTAACTACTATGATGCTATGTTTCTCAGATGTATATTCAATTACCAGTGTAGATGTTCCAGCATAGGTATTTTTAAAATGTGATTAACATTTTAATTGGTAGACTTTGGGTAAAACATACTACCCTTCAGAATGTAAATAAGCTTCCTCCAATTAGTTAGGGCTCTTTGGAAAAAAATTGAGGTCAACTTTTCTTCCCTTGTCCATGGGAGAAATGTTCCAAGACTTCAGTGGATGCTTGAAATCCTGGATGATACCAAACTCTATACATGTGCCATTTTTTCCTATATATCAGCTTGCAGATTTCAGATTTACTGATCAGATGCCAGATACAGACATGGGTGTAATTATATCTTAGTATTCTGTAAAATTAATATTTTAAGTAATCTTCATATATATATCCAATTTTTTGACAGCTTCCATATGCATAACCTGGAGAATATTTATAAAGAGGAGCTAAACACCAATTTAAATTCCCATCTCAAATAAATAGTACAAAGATTGAAACATTTTTAGTTGATCAACTCTATTTTCTTTAATAAACATTTTGGATAGAAATAACAGAATTTCAACATTCAAGACTATATTTTTGTTGGTGAAGATGTATGCCCTAAAAGAGAGAAAGATCTGCTCTCTTTGATCCTCCTGCACACAACAAACCATCAATATAACTTTCCTGGAGATAGTCAAATAAAAAAAGTATAGGGGCTTTTTTGGTGTGGATGGTTAAAATCGATTGAAGTTTTTGGTGACTGGTAGCATCATCAATTTTGTGATGGTTCTCAAGTTTAATTACAAAAGCTCCCCAAGTGACACCATTTCTAAGAAGGAATAATAAGAAATCAGGTGCAAGTTAATTGAATTTAAACTTTAAACAAAATGGAGAACCTTAGAGATCAACAGTACAAAGCTGATTATGTCAAATAATAAACCACAGAGTTGAATAGATGGATGTTTTTCCTTATCCTTTGGTGTGTTTCTCAGACAGCAAGTTGTTATGCTAGAGAAGGTGATAATTGCATCTAATAGTCATTAAGGACTAGTTTCTGCACTAATATTTATGAAAGAAAAGATCAGGTTTTGAAGAATGAGAAAATTTTCAATTCAAAACAAATGCAATGCATTTACTTAACTGAGTAAATTCCAAAGATCTTTTTATAGACCATTCTACAATCATAGAATCAAAGAATTGTTTTCCAGGGAAACTATTAGAGATTAGGAAGGTATTCAAGGGATAGGGAAAGGGAAAGGGAAAGGGAAACAGAAGGTGGATATGATTAAAATATGGCATTTACATGAATGAATAGGCCACAATGAATCCCATGATTCCACAAAATTAAAATTCCTATTTAAAAAGAATTGTCCTCTGGGAATAGAGAATGTAATGTATAGAATATGCAGAACTACCTCTATTTATTTCATACTTTTCCTGACAAAAACACCCATATTTATACTTGACAGAAAGAATTGCATATTACCTGAACTTCTGGACCTTGACCTTGAGGAATGATAGTTAGGGGCTTTGGGTCATCTACCTTGGGATTGGAGATAAGATTTTATGTGTAGAAAACAGGGTCAACATATTCCTTAGGGAATTAATCATAAGTCTACAATATTTAGGGGTCTACAAAAACTGTTTTTCTCTTATCCAAAAAGAAAATCATTTTTTAATTCAGAGAAACTATTTTAATGTATAGTATTAATGTATTTTCCTTTTATATCAATGGAGTTTAAAATAAGATTTTTAGCAATTTTGTAAAGAAGGTGTTTCACAAAACCAAAAGTTTCCAAGTTTTAGTGAAAACTTTAGTTTTCATGAAAGTCACAGAATTTAAAATGGGTCTTTGGTAGGAAAAAGATTGTAAGGCACATTTGGTGATGACATGGCACACTTGACAGAGACTATGCTATGTTTTTATTAAACCCATATTTATTTTATTTTTCTTTAAGGATCTATAATGTACCTTGATTTGCATCTAGGTGCTGCTGTCTGGTTCTTCCTTCTTATGGAAAGTGAAGGGATTAAATTTTCACTTTCAAGTATAGCTTTTTGTAGTACATCTATCCTCTCCATTCCTTCCCTTCTCCCCATCTCATTTGCCAGTTCACCAGGATGATGCAGATGCCTATGGAACTTCCTATGAAATGAACTTGGACCTCTGAATAAATGAATGCATCAAAGATCACCTATGAGCTATAAGGTGCCTTGATTTGAACAAGCAGTAATATTGTACTGTGCTAAGCCGGAAATATTTTGAAGCCATGTTATAGTAGGTAGTATCATAAACCTAATTTGATTAAAACAGAATATTTTTCCAGCTACTCTTCTCATTGAATACATGATAACTTTATTAATAATATACTTTATGAGAAAAATGTATTTAATTTTTAAATAAAATGTACAGTACAAATAATCAAATATTTCTATATTACAAAGGTAGAAAAGCTATAATTTTTAATTGCAAACACAGGATTATATATAGTTTAATTTTTTTAGATCAAAGCTGATTAGATTATCTCAAACACACATAAAGAAATTCCCCTTATGGCATATATTTACACCTGATGTAACTTTTTATTCTAATCACACACACACACACATCCTTCATTGTGAGCTTATTTTCTATACATGTAAATTAGTTTTTCTATATTGTGAATTTTAGAACATTACTTTCTTTCATTTATAAAATGAAAATAGTATTATTTACAATAACTTTCATTATTGTAATAGGTCTTGGTTTAGATATTATAGATAAAAATATTTTATAAATTGTAGATCACCAAATTAAGTAATTTATAATGGTCATGTTAAAACAAAGATAGGAAGCCCTTGGGTATTATTAAAAGGAAACACAATATATATAAAATAATCAATGTAAAATATATTTTGAAGTCTTCAAAGGAGTAAGAAAAACATGAAGTAAAAAAGAATCACAGATTCATTGATTCAAGCTTTTTCTTCATTTATAGATTTGTATTATAAAAATTGGGAACAAAAACAATTTTTTTTCACAGCATTGAAAAAGCAGGTCTATTATGGAAAGCATAAGGTCTAGAAGTGAGCAAGTCACATTCTATTGCCCTAGATAAGTAAGGTAGGAAGTGCTTTATTTTCTTTTAAATCTAATAAGGTAGACAAAGTTACACTCAAAATGAGAAAAACAAATAATATCATTTTATTTTTCTCTTATTCTCCACTTTACAAACAATAACTGAGATTCAGAGAGATTCATTACTTTTTTTCCTAGAATTTCTTTGGTGATTTTTTGGACACTAATGATCCTGAGAGGCAATATCAAGAACAAACTCTTCTATCTGTGCTGATCTATTAAACCACATGGATGAATAACCATGGACATAAAACACTTGGACATTAATGAAGTAATGAAGAATGTATGCTATTATCATAAAGCTTATTTAAATAATTTGTATTTTATATACTAATCTTTGGGTTCAAAGCTCAAAAAAGCACAACTTTTTAAAACCTTATTATATTGGCACATAATTAGCTTGTCTACTATTACTGTATATATGAATGATGACTCTATAAAATCCCTACTCAAAGGGAGCACAAAGCAAGTACAGGGGGAAAATTATGGGTATTAGTACCCAAGGTGACCAAGAAAAATTATTTTTAAGAATGCAGAGATATTTCATGAAACACAAAGACAACACTCAAAATTTGGTAATGGTTAGAGCTCACTTATTCCTTAAGAGTTTAACACTAGTGTTCTTAAATATTTCATGCCATCTCATAGTTTACATTTCCATGTTCCTGAAAATATTATTCGCCCAGCATGGGCCAATATTTGTTCTACTCCTAGAACAAATAACAGAATCATGAATGTTGGAAGTGAAAAATCCCAATATAGTAAAATTTAGCATAGACTCAAGTATAGTCTGTTCTAGATCTCCAAAGACAAAGGAGGAGAAGGAGAACAGAAACAATACTATGCACTTAATTCTCCAGGGATTGCTAATATAGAAGAGATCTTCCCGTTTTTCTAAGTAGGAAAAAGAACATATTCATCATTGACACTTCATTGCCAGTATGCCCTTTCATATTTTCTATAAAGAAAAAAAGTGTTAGAAACAAAAATATAACCTGTTACAATGATTTTAAAGTTCACCTCCACAGAATTTTAAAATATGCACATTTACCATCCAAACTGATATGACAGATTTCATTCCACTGATAGAAGACACTGTGGTCCAATTTTTTGAAATGGACTGAGATTATAGCTGTGAGTTATACAGTTGAGTGTATCATAGTTATTAACAAGCCTACTAAATGATTTTAAAGTATTTACAAATTTTTAATCTATAGCACTAGTAGATTGTTGCCATTTGAGGATGCAGTAGCAGCTTTGACAGACTTTATTTTTAAAATGTTATTTCAAAAATTTTAGATAAAATAGTTCAGTTATTGAACAGACATACTTATTTTCCCTTTTAAATACTCTACAAGCTAAATGAAGTTACATATTTTCATAAAGCTCCTTCTACATTCTTAATTAAGCTACTAATAATTATTGTTTTTTAATCCTCTTTACATTTTAGCACACGGACTAGTGTACTTATTCTTTCTTTATCAGCTGATAGAATGCATTTACATTAATTTATACATCTCCCTTTCTCTTTCCCTCTTTTTTGTGTGTGCCTAACATAAAATGTGTTATTTAACCATTTGGCAGCTTATGGTAGCATTTGAAACATTACAATGTCACCCAACCAACATCATTATCCAGAAGTTTCTCACCTCAACAAATGGAAACTTCCTACCCATTAAGCAATCACTCCCATTCTCTCCTCCTTTCAGTCCCTGTGAAAGGGAATTTGCTTTCAGGTTACTTAACTATGAAGTATTTTGCAATTTTTCAATCATTGGGAGATCTTGATATTAAGATACACCAAAAATCTGATTTAAAATAAAGATGTAAAGTAATAACCAATCATGTAACTTTCATATAAATATTGAAGAAATTGTCTCAGAAAATAACCCAAAATGTAGTTCTGTACTACTAAAAAACTGGACAGTACTCTTTTGAGACTTGACTTGTTCCATGAAGAAGCAACATTTCCTCTAGCCCAAAGTTTTAGACTCTTAGGCTCATCTATTTTATTTGTTTGCATTCCATTAATAAGGCTATAGTAGCAAAAATAATAATTTTAAAGCAAGAATTATCTCCATTCTACTTGAAAATATGATATTTTATAGTTAAAACATTTTAATTGCATCAATAGTTTTAATATTACCAATACCAGGGCAAAAATAAACCAAAATGGTATCCATATCCCCAGTCTTCACATTCCTACTGGGTATAAGATGTCATTCCTAGGCATATTTCTTACTTTTTTAATTAGAATGATATGAAATATTTATAATAAATATAATTTCTTATAATTGCAGATTGGAAAATGGAACAAAAAACACGTACCCATAATCATAATTTGAAAATAAAATTCCTATTCTAAAGGATAAGTTAATAAAATCAATGTTTAAAAATCCCAGAAATTACCTTAATTGATTAACATTCATGTCAATAAAATATATTTAATAAATTAGAAAAGGTACACTTAAACATTTCTTGAAACAGAATAGTCTTATCTAATTGGTTTAGGCAAAGGAAACTTTTAAGTAATAACTTACATCAATAAATAGTGGAAATAACACCATTATGATAACAGTTTTAAATAACAGTCACAGATATGAGTGAATATTAATTTTATTTTCAGTAATATTTAAAAATAAGGCACCAGTATCAAGAAGCATTGCAGTTATCTCCTTAGTAAATGTATTTACAAAAAATCAGCAGGCTTTGCCATTACCTGAATAAAATGTCAATCAAGATCATCCATTTCTTTTTATTCTAATTTACTTAAATGAGCAACATGTTTGGTTGTGTAACATTCTCTTACATCCTTAGTTTTAACTAATCTGTTAATAAAATTCAAATGATGATTTATTGACCCTTGAGTGGACATGTGTTTCAAAGCTGCCTAATCCTTCTATTGGAAGAATAATGGATGAAAATTTCAGAGTCTTCCTGTTGGGTGTGAATAGAAAACACACAGACATTACAATTGTAGATAGGGACTCAAGCATAGGAAGGAAGGGAGGGAGGGAAGAAGGAGTTATCCAAGGCAAGAGAGTAGAGACTTGAGAAAATCTGCATTTTTGATGTTATAATTAACTTCTGGATTTTACTATGCCTATAGGGCATTTTTCCTTTGGACTTCAAACTAGTAAACTATCATACCCCTTTCTATTTAATCCAACTTGAACTGGCGTTTTGATTGCTTCCTACTTAAAGCTGACTGTGGCAAAACTTTGGGTTGTCTTGTATCGCTCTGCTCACAAGCATGCAGGGCATCAAAGTGTTAGCTAAAAGTTCCCTTCTGTGTTTTTCACGTATGGACATGTATCCAAGTCCTTGCCAATGTAGAATTAGGATAAATAAGTTATTGGAGAAGACAGAAGGAATGCTTTAATGATAGGAGTTATTACTCTTTTTTACCCATTATACTATTTGGAATATAGATACAATAGCTAGAGCCTAGAAGATACATGTTTCACTTTAGTGATAATATGGAAAAGTTGGAAGTACTTGTGTTGTATCTATTCTGAAGTGACTAGTTCTTTACAATTTTTTACTAGAGGAAGATGGAAGATTCTTTCTTGTTCACTCTTTTATTTTTTTATTTTATTGATGAAAGCCGAAACCAATCCTAACTTTCACTGTGATCTCCAACTCCACAAAATACCCTTCTGATAACTTCTTGTTTCCTAATTACTACATTAGGACAAATATATCCTACACATATTAATATATTAGCAATGTGATTGATTTATTAGTGTCCTATACATTTGATTAACATGAGACTATGCAAACTTGGGTAATATCCATGTTCAGTAACTAATCTCTATAATGTTTTAGCTGTGTGACTTTGGGACAATGTTTAATTTCATGGGGACTTGTTTATTCACCTGTAAAACAACATATAAGGAACTCCTGTTCAGCACAAAGAAACCCATCAATATATATTAGTTGTTGCTGTTTCCAAGCTTGGGAAATTGAATCATGCTGACTCTAATGCATTCTTTCTCTTTTCAGGCAGGCACTTGAAATTCCACCAGAACTCACACAATTCTTAGTCACATTGATTCCAAGAAAAAAAAAATTCTTTTTCAATTATCTATTCTATGTGAACACGTTTCAAATATATAACCAAAGTCCTTACATAATCGTCCCCAAATTATGCTGTGCAGGATGGACCACATCTTATCCCAAGCACAGAGAATTATGACAAAAGTGCATGTTTGCCAACAATAGGAACAAAAATCAGGGAAGGTGGGAACGGTGTTTGGCAGAATTCTGTTAATTTTCTAGGGCTGCTGTAACAAAGTACCACAACCTGGGTGATTTAAACAACAGAAATTTACTTTCTCCCAATTCTGTAAGCTAGAAGTCTGAAATCAAGGTATTGGCAGGTCTGGTTCTTTCTGAGGGTTGTGAGAGAAGAGTCTGTCCAGGAAGTTTTCAATGTGTTTATGTCTCTAGTCAGCTTCCCTTAAGTTAATAGAGAGATAATCCTGTGGGAGCCTGACCTAATTAGATGAACCCTTTACAAGAGGGTCTAGAGATCCGACACAAAGGATGTTCTCTTAGAGACATCTTATTTTACCTTGAAAAGCAAACTGCCATGTTATGAGACAGGGCCAAATGTCAAGTAATGTTGGGCAGCCACGAGGAGCTTTGTGTATCAGACCTACAGAGAGCTAGAAACTGAATTCTGGAAACAACCAGTCAAGTTAAAAGGAGACCCTCAGCCTAAGATGGGATACTAACCTCAGCTGCCACCTTGATTCTACTCTGATTGCTGCTTCTGGAGAGCATGTGATCACCCTTTACCTAAGTTGCACACATGTGGAAACTGTGAGATAATAAATTTTTATTGTTTAGGCTACTGAATTTTGGTAATTTGTTAATACACTATAACAAACTCTAATACAAAAGAAAATATTAACAAGTACATAATGTTTGCCAGGCATATGTCTTTGGAAATAGATTTTATATCATATATGGTTAAACTTTAATGTTGCAAATACCATATTTACAGTTTATTTCAATAAACCTTTATTTAAGAGAAGCTTGCATATGTACATGTGGGATTTAATATATGGAAAAGAGGACTATTTGGAATTTGGGTAAAAACTGGATTTCTGCCTCATAAAATTGTATATCACAATGATATAATATAACACATTATAGACTGTAGATGATGCATAGAAGCAGGGTCTAGATTGATACGTATCAACATGTAAATAGTACTGATCATTAAAAATGGTATAAATAGTTGGAATGGGAAGAGGAAAGACAATTAACTTTCTTGCTTATGGAAGCTTCATTATTACTTTAACTAGTTTAGCAATCTGTTACTAGATCTGAGTTTAGCAAAATTACTATAAAATGAAGGGAAAACAAAGTTGTAATCTTATCAAGCAGAATCTGTACAGTGCCATGGAGAAGAAATTAAAATACATATTGCTGTATTCCAGTTGCGAGTTGATATGAAATATCATTTTGTCTATTGTTAGAGGACTGAGGGAAATGCCTAGGATTCCAAGGAGTCTAGGAGGTCTGGGTTCAAAACCCAGTTGGGTATGCTTTATAATCTTTCAATCTATTTTCATTGGATATATCATGTCAATACTCTTAACCTATTAACTTAATTTTTCTTCATATATAGTATTTTGATAAGCCCTGCTTTCATAAATAAAGTAAAATTGAAGTTAAGAAAATTTCCTTATTCCCTAAGTAGATGTTTTTGTTGTTCCACTTTTAATCTTTCTCAGGACGGCTATGCTTCTGGTTGGCCATTTTCTGTTTCAAACCCATTCATAAGACTCCTGTATATTCCTGATTTGAACCAGAGAAATCACAAATATCTTAGAATAATATCTCCCTCCCTAGCTTCAGCCATGCGTCACTCCCTTCTTTCTCCTTGACCTAAATGGGAGAGGATAGGACCCAACCATGTATGAAGAAGTTTAGAAGACTTTGAAGTGATTGTTAATGTTTAGAAGTGGGATGAAAATAAAACTGAGAAACAGAATAAATGGTATTCAACATTCAGGGTTTTCCCTCACCTAAAAATCCTTGCCTTCAATACTTTCAAATATTGATTCTTCTTAATATTGACCTTCCTCCCATAACTGGTCATATATTAAGCCCCTGGTTTTAGAAAAGTGTTCTATCTGTTGAAACTTCACTTCCCCTATAGCATGAGCAGACCGAGTCCAGTACATTCCTATTGAAATTCTACACTGATGTTACATAGGATTTCAATTTGGCCTATATTTATCTTATTAGAAATAGACTCCACTCAACTAACTTCACCATAGTTTTTAAAGAAGTTGAAACAGTAACCAAAGCATGCTTTTTAAAAGTCAGCTTTTAAAATTCTTAATATCCATTCTATTTCCTACTTTTTCTCTCAAACTAAAAGGGTACAAAGTATTTTGATGTCTTACATTCATAAAATAAAAGTTGAAGTTGAGAACATCTCTTTATTCCCTAAACAGATGTTTCTGTCATAATATAATTAATCTAAATAATTTATATTAACTGAATGCCATCTCTGGACCATTTGAAGCTACCAGTTCTTAATGTTAATCTACTTGTAGCTGTTCTTCATTCCCACAGTAACATGTTGGATTGCTTTATTCTCTTGATTTCAGCAATGTGTCTTTGGGAAATGAACTAATTATATTCTTGCAAATAAAAATATGAAATCTCAATTAGGTACAACATATGATTTTATAAATCACATGATTTAAATCTTGACGTAGAAATCATTGACTTTCAACTTTCACAGTTTCTTCTATTTCATGAATATGTTAAAATAAAATAGTCAAAAAGACATTTTATTCTTCCTTCTTTAAAAACCTGTTCTCACTTCTCTAATTTCAGCTACTTGAGAGACTGAGGCAGGAAAATCCCAAGTTCGAGGCTAGCTTGGGAATTTAGCAAGTTCATATTTTAAAATAAAACATGAAAGGTTCTGGGGATGCAGCTCAGTGGGAGAGAGCCCTGGATTTAATCCCCAGTACCATAAAATTTTAAAAACATTTTTAAAAATTTTTAATTTAAAATTACATAAATAGCTAGACAAAATATTGTTCTGATGGTCAAAATGACAACTACTAAAAATATAGTGAAATCTAGATCATGAGTTCTATGCAAGTGGTTTAAAATCTCTAAGCTTACCTCTAAGTGAACCACTCCAGTCTCTGGTAGTCACTACATGACAGTAATTTTCTGTTTAACATGAACATTCAATGACAGCTACTGAAATGAAAGTGGCATATTTCCCAACTATGGTTAAATCAAATCTCACAGGAATAAACTCATGCTGATAAATAAGGAGCTGAAATGGAGTCATCACAATCTCTAATGGTAAGGAAGGAGTTGTTATAAACACTAAAAAATATTGGAAAGTTTAATTCACTTAATGGAGCAGAAATAAATTTTGATTCTTTCAATAGGATACCAAATATTTTATTAGATGTATATAAAATATGTAAATGATAACAGACATAAAACTATTATACATTAATTAGACAAATTATATAACATAAAAGCTATACATAAGATACATGCATCACATCACTATAGACCTGCAATTTCATATCTTTTTACCAACTATTTCTAATAAACACATGTAGAATTTTCCTTTTCAGAAAGATATTTTCATTTCATTTAGAATAGTGTTTTATTTTATTTAAGGACACTAGTTTCTCAATTTTATTTCAATTCTTTCTTTTTTTCTTTTCTTTTTTTTTAGGTTTTCTGTATCATGTATCCCTCAAAGCAAGATGATTATGAGGTAGACTTACAGTACGTAATTTCAGTCTTTCATTTTCCATATCCTGAGTCATGTATAGTATGCTATGATTCAAGCTGACTGGAAAATTCTTGGAGTGGAATAATCAACTGTGTTGAGACATGCTTGTAATGTTGAGTTGACAGTACAGAAACAAGATGGAAATTAGCAGAAGCTTAATAGGTTGAATGAAGCAGAATGTTCATATGGTTCTACAGTGTGCATGTATGCATAGTCTTGAGTGTGTTTTACAAATGTTACTGTTCATACATGAAATTTTCTTCATAGTTTTCATTGTATATAGACAAACCAGAATTTCATAAGCACTCTTTTTATTGATGGCATTTACATAGGGTTAATCTACATCTACTGTTGCAATGAATTACTATGTAAATTTGCCTATGCCTATATCTATAACTATTCATTATCTCCACTATGTGACTACTACACTAAGAAGGTATACAACATACATATTTCTGCAGTTCAAATTTTTTAATGTAAATAATTTTTTTCTTTCTTTCTTTTTTTTTTCTATTGAAATTGTGGGTTTCCCAAGCCTGCTTTGTTCTCTAAATAATTCCTTTCCAGAACGTAGCCTTATAACTTCTGTTATGGTTTGGATGTGAGGTATCCCTCAAAAGCTCACATGTGAAACAGTGCAAGAAGGTTCAGAGGAGAAATTATTTGGTTGTGAGAGTCTTGAACCAATCAGTGAATTAATTCCTTAACAGGGATTAACTGAGTGGTAACTGAAGTGGTAGGGTATGGCTGGAGGATATGCGAATCGGGGCATGGCTTTGGATATATATTTGTATCTGGACAGTGGAGTTTCTTTCTCTGATTCCTGATCACCATGATGTAAGCTGCATCCCTCTACCACACTCTCCTGCCATGATATTCAGGAACTGAGCCCTGAGGAATGGAACTGGTCTGGTATGGACTAAGAGCACTGAAACCATGAGCCCTCAAATAAACTTTTTTTCTGTAAACAGTTCTATTCTTTAGTCACAGCAGCAAAAAAGTTGACTAAAATAACTTTCATATAGTTAAACAAATATTCAATAAGAAGTATAAAAATTCTCTATTTCATAAAAATGGTAAAAAGCTGATCCTACTCTTCAGAATAGAACTGTTTACAGAAAAAAATAATTTATGGAAAGGGAATATGACAAGACATCAGACTTAAGAAATTATGCTCTGCATTAATCTCCAGGATATATAAATAACTCAAAAATTTACCATCAAAAAACAAAGAACCCTATCAATAAAAGGGCTAAGGAACTGAACAGACAATTCACAGAAGAAGAAATACAATTCATCAACAAATATATGGAAAAATGTACAACATCTCTACAAATTAGAGAAATGCAAGTCAAAACTACACCGAGATTCCATCTCACTCCAATCAGAATGGTGATTATCAAGAATACAAGCAATAATAAATGTTGGCGAGAATGTAGGGAGAAAAGTATACTCAAACATTGTTGGTGGGACTGCAAATTGGTCAACCAATATAGAAAGCAGTATGGATATTCCTTAGAAAATTTGGAATGGAACCACCATTTGACCCAGTTATCCCACTCCTAAGTTTATACCCAAGGGACTTAAAATCAGTGTACTACAATGATGCAGCCACATCAATGTTTCTAGTAAGCTCAATTCACAATAGCTAAACTACAGAACCAAACTAGGTGCCCTCAACAGATAAATAGATAAAGAAAATGTGGTACCTGTGCACAATGGAATATTACTCAGTCTTAAAGAATGAAAAGTATGACATTTGCAAGTAAATGAATGGAGCTGGAGAATATCATACTAAGCAAAATAAGCCAATCCCAAAGAACCAAAGGCGGAATGTTTTCTCTGATATGCAGATGCTGATGCACAATAAGCAGAGGGCTAGGGAAGAATAGAATTACTTTGGATTACACATAGGGAAGTGGAAAGAGGGGAGGGGAGAAGAGGGTAGGAAGGTTAGTAGAATGAATTGGACATTATTACCCTATGCACATATATGATTGCATGACTGGTGTGATTCTACCTCAAGTAAAACTAGAAGTATGAGAAGTTATACTCCATTTATGTATGATGTGTCAAAATGCATTCTAATGTCATGTATAAGTAATTAGAACAAATAAAAAAATAAAATTATGCTCCATAAAAATAACCCATAAGCTTAAGACTATAATTCCTACTATCTTGTTGTCAGGGTAATAATAATTAAATTGACATCAATGTTTACCAAAGCTCTATTATTATTTTTTTCTTAAACCAGTAGATGGTCATTGTCTTTTCCCTCTTCTACATATGCTTAGCATCTGGAGAGACTGGCTTATGGAATTTAGTAAAGTATGTAGAAGGCATGAGATTATTAAGAAAAACAAAAGTAATTAAATTCAGATACATTAACCAAATTTTCATAAAATATAAGAGGATAAATTTCCCTACACTCTTGATCTTACATAGAATCCAAATTTTTTGCCATCTGAAAAGTGAAACTGGGAGTTCATTATAGTAGTTTTGACTTAATATTTAATTGACTTTCAGAGATATGGGATACTGGCCTTTCTTCCATATAAAATATTGACATTTTGTAAATATTAACATTTGGTTGTCTTTAATTTATTTCATATTTTATAGTGCATTATTATTAATTAAATAGCTAATAAATATTTTCAAAATACATCATTAAAATTGATGAATACTTAAATTAGTAAAATAAATGAACAATTTTAAAATTGTTTATAACTTTGTCCTTGTACTTATCACCTCACCATTATAAAATGGTATCATTGACAACAAATAAAATATGTAGCGATATTGAAATTATTGATTAAAGATTGTTTATTATGTACAAATTTATTTATAAATTTATATATCAATGTATTCAATGATTCAATAATTTCATGAGTACTATCCTGCATAATTGAATAGGGGAAGAATATTTTCCTCATCACAAATTAATGGAACAATGCCTTTGCATTATCATTAAAAGAGTACTGGAACTTAAACAAATGTTCTTAGCAATATCTTATTAGACACTGGGATACAAGCATTATAGCATTATAAGACAGTATTTATAAATCCACATCTATCAAATTTACATTTCTCTGTAATTCTGTAGGCAGATAGTTTCATTCCATAAGCTTTTACCCATAATTGTTATTTATTTATTTATTTATTTTACCCATTACTTTTATTTGCTAATAAAATTCTATTCAAACACCCAATTTTACAAAAACAGGAGAGAATGAAGATTATTCTCTGCAGAAACCAAGTATGGTTATATTAGTAAATATGAGCTTCTTTATCTTTGGGGAAGGCCTTAAAAATAGATATTTTGTTAGAAATGAAGAAGTGATAAAAAGTAAATCAATGAAACATAACATGATGGAAGCAAAGGAGGGAGAAAATTTTAAGAAGATAAGACTTTTGATAAGGTATTGGAAGAGATGAGAGGATAAAATATATGTTGAGAAAATTGCAAGAGTTTACATTTTTTAAGTTTGCCATAAACTTGAAAAGAGGAATATTTCTATTGTACAAAGTTAAATATGAAACAGATTAAGAAGATATTGAAAAGTTAGACAAATATATTTACAGAAACACACTTTTGTTGAAGCAGAACATATATACATAACATACATAAAAGAGACTTCCTTTACTATGCAGGTGTTACAAACAACCAATATGGTATGTTTTACAGATTTTTATAAACTATCTTGTATACTAAGCCCCCAATATCAATTTCTGGATTAAATAAAATATGATTGTTTTTTCATGCTTGTCAACTAATGCTAAAATTGCATTTATTCTTATTTAGCCAGATATTTTTTTGTAAGAAAAAGTGATTTGTTTTCATTTTATTCATCATTCCTTATTTTGCTGATTTGCACAGCAGTATAATCACCTGTTAGTCATTCTATCAAATTATGAAATGATTTTTAGATGCCTTTAGCATTTGCTAATACCCTACCTTGATATTTAGTAAATATAATATCCATTTATTTGACTAACTTGCAAGTTGTTTTTTTCTTATTCTTTGAAAATATTTTTTTTTTCTTGAAAGCCTAGAGCACCCTAGGAAGTACAATTTAAGAGTAACTGTTATATTTTCTAAGAGGTAAAATTACCTCAAATTAGGATTCTAGCCGAAGCCTGATATAATCACCTAAAATTTACTACCTACTGGGTTTTGTTATTGACAAAATGGATGCATTCCCTAAATATTTAGAAGAATACAAATGTAACAAAGTTAGAAATGATAATTGCATTGTTCTAAGAATGGTCACATTCTGTTGTGTGCCCCAAACATATTTATTAGGATTATATTCTAAACTAACCTTAAAATAAGACTAAAAATATCATGTGGAAGAGAAAGTATTACATAAATCCAATATTTTTAACAATACTTCAACAATGCTGACTTCAAACTGTTTATGAGAAAGTTATTTTTGAAATATTCTTCATATAGCAATTTAATAAAAACATTTTCATCCTGATTTACTGTACTTTAACTGTAAGCCTAACATTTTCTGCCTTAAGACATAAACGATTTGAGTTCAATACATACACAGTGTAATTTAAGGTTGATATATAGGATATTTTCTCTTAAGAGACCTGTTTTAAAGGTATCATTTTATTGTAGCAAATATTTAAAAATGGAAGAAAATATCTATCAGTTTGATATATCTATAAATAGACATTTTTAGGTATAATTTACATCATTGTGCCCAATTTATGTACAATGCAGTAAGTTTTGAGAAATGTATACACATGTAGCTACAGCTCCAATCAACTTCAGATATTTCATCACTCCACCATATCCTGTCACGCCCCTTCACAATCAGCTCAACTTACCAACCATTTTCTTCATGACTCTATAAATGAATCCTGTCTTCTCTAGAGTTTTTTTTTTTAATTTTTTATTGTTGGTTGTTCAAAACATTACATAGTTCTTGATATATCATATTTCACACTTTGATTCAAGTGGGTTATGAACTCCCATTTTTACCCCGTATACAGATTGCAGAATCACATCAGTTGCACATCCATTGATTTACATATTGCCATAAAACTACACCATATTATCATTGCCTGGAAAATGTTTATTCAGTTTCCCGAACAGGGCAATGAGAGGATTGGAAAAAAGGACAGACAGACACAAATATAAAGAAAGCCGGGCTCAGTGGACCAACCAAACTTCTGATGGGAAAGAGACTGTCCATAAGCCGGCTCCACACCTTTGCTACACAGGATTTAACATTAAAGGGATTCATTGTAAGAAAGTTACTTTGTTTTTTTTTTTTTTTTTTTTAATTTTTTTTATTGGTTGTTCAAAACATTATAAAGCTCTTGACATATCATATTTCATACATTAGATTCAAATTGGTTATGAACTCCCAATTTTACCCCAAATACAAATTGCAGAATCACATCGGTTACACATCCACAATTTTACATAATGCCCTATTAGTAACTGTTGTATTCTGCTACCTTTCCTATCCTCTACCATCCCCCCTCCCTCCCCTCCCATCTTCTCTCTCTACCCCATCCACTGTAATTCATATCTCTCCTTGTTTATTTTCCCATTCCCCTCACAACCTCTTATATGTAATTTTGTATAACAATGAGGGTCTCCCTCCATTACCATGCAATTTCCCTTTTCTCTCCCTTTCCATCCCACCTCATGTATCTGTTTAATGTTAATCTTTTCTTCCTGCTCTTCCTCCCTGCTCTGTTCTTAGTTGCTCTCATTATATCAAAGAAGACATTTGGTATTTGTTTTTTAGGGATTGGCTAGCTTCACTAAGCATAATCTGCTCTAGTGCCATCCATTTCCCTGCAAATTCTATGATTTTGTCATTTTTTAGTGCTGCGTAATACTCCATGGTGTATAAATGCCACATTTTTTTAATCCATTCATCTATTGAAGGGCATCTGGGTTGGTTCCACAGTCTAGCAATTGTGAATTGTGCTGCTATGAACATCGATGTAGCAGTATCCCTGTAGTACGCTCTTTTAAGGTCTTCAGGGAAAAGTCCAAGAAGGGCAATAGCTGGGTCAAATGGTGGTTCCATTCCCAGCTTTCCCAGGAATCTCCATACTGCTTTCCAGATTGGCCGCACCAGTTTGCAGTCCCACCAGCAATGTACAAGAGTACCCTTTTCCCCACATCCTCGCCAGCACTTGTTGTTGTCTGACTTCATAATGGCTGCCAATCTTACTGGAGTGAGATGGTATCTTAGGGTGGTTTTGATTTGCATTTCTCTGACTGCTAGAGATGGTGAGCATTTTTTCATGTACTTGTTGATTGATTGTATGTCCTCCTCTGAGAAGTGTCTGTTCAGGTCTTTGGCCCATTTGTTGATTGGGTTATTTGTTTTCTTATTGTTTAATTTTTTGAGTTCTTTGTATACTCTGGATATTAGGGCTCTATCTGAAGTGTGAGGAGTAAAAATTTGTTCCCATGATGTAGGCTCCCTATTTACCTCTTTTATTGTTTCTCTTGCTGAGAGAAAACTTTTCAGTTTAAGTAAGTCCCATTTGTTGATTTTTGTTATCAACTTTTGTGCTATGGGTGTCCTATTAAGGAATTTGGAGCCCGACCCTACAATATGTAAATCGTAGCCAACTTTTTCTTCTATCAGACGCAGAGTCTCTGATTTGATATCTAGCTCCTTGATCCACTTTGAGTTAACTTTTGTGCATGGCGAGAGGAGGGGATTCAGTTTCATTTTGTTGCATATGGATTTCCAGTTTTCCCAGCACCATTTGTTGAAGATGCTATCCTCCCTCCATTGCATGCTTTTAGCTCCTTTATCAAATATAAGATAGTTGTAGCTTTGTGGATTAGTCTCTGTGTCCTCTATTCTGTACCATTGGTCCACCCTCCTGTTTTGGTACCAGTACCATGCTGTGCGATACCAGACTTAAAACTATATTACAGAGCAATAGTAACAGAAAGTTACTTTGAAACAGGACACAGGTCAAAAGTTTGAACAGCTCAATTACAGTCATCAGGTCGCACCCACCCACCCAGTGGCTGGCATTTGAAACTTAGGTCATGAACTGATAAACTACAAGGTAACCAAGGAATTTCTTGTATAGTGACAAGTGGGCGGTTTCTTGGCGCCTTTGCACAGAGAAATTTCCAAGAGGGGCATCACCTCCTACTCTGGACATGGACTATAATCCTTTTGCCATCCGAGACATCATATAGTATACAAACTTTTTTACCACGTTATTTTGCTTAGCCCAATATTTTTAGATTAAAAATGTGTTTTAAATGTATAAACATTTTCATGTATGCTAAAAATTTTGTTACAAATAGTAATTATGTATATAGATCTTTCTATATTCAGCATAAAGTTATATTATATTTAGAGATCTGTTTTTGCCAAGAATAGAATGAGAGCAGAGCAGTTAAATTTTCTCCCTATTGTTCCAGAGACATATTGTACCTAGTGGGCAGAAGATACAGGGAGAAAAACGTGTTAGTTCAACAGACAGCAGGAATGATTTTTAGTTGGAACTGCCTGACACTGGAATTTTCCTATCATGCTGAATTCCCAAATGCTGGGAATATTAAGGTCATGGTGACTGGTCAGGATAATTTGTAGATGTCTGGGCCTCAGGGATTGAGGCTTAGTCTGGAACATAACAGATGCTCTTGTATTTTGTCATCCTATGAAAGAAATAAGTATATGCTAAATGCTTTGAGTACTACAAAGCCATGTAAACAAATGATATACTGCTTTCATGTTTTTAAGTTTGTTGATTTCTACCACTATCACCCACATATATTTCAGCTTTATATCCCTTGTTAATCACAAAAAGCAACCTCCCCCCAAAATCAGAACTTTATTGACCTGCTATAGTTACTGTAAAAAGAATCACCTTCTCCCAAAGTAAAGCACCAGAAATAATAAATGGATATGCAGGATGTCCAGCTAAATTTGAATTTCAGAGAAGCATTTTCTCAGTATATACATTTCTTTTGCAATATTTTGGATATATTTATACTAAAATTATTTTGCAAATTTTTAATTTAACTGGGCATCCTACGTGTGCTCTGGCAATCCTACAGCCTGTCAACGTCCTCATCTAGCACCTACTTTAACATAGAGTACAGTTATGTCTCTGGCTCTGAAAGCTTTTTTCATCTTTTCCGTCATTTATAATATAAACAGTAGAAATTTTTAAAATCAACAAAATTATTGTTAAATCTTATATAAATACTTATAAGTGGTTTTAAAACATGAGCAGTCTTTGAAATATTAATATCAGAATATATGAACCAGCAAATGTTCACCAAATGCCCAGAGTTGGCACATTTATTGACTTACCATGAAAAGAACTGGTCACATGCTGTTGCCATATCATGGATGCCAGTTCCAGAAACAGATTCTTGACTAAAACATCATTTAGGTATATCTGGTTTATGCACAGTTATAAGTGAATTGCTTTTAAATTAGTACCTATAGGAGTATAGTTGCAAGCTACAAAAACAACTTTAAACATTTCAAGCATAAAGAAATGTGTATTTGTTCACAGATTTAAGAAGTCTTGAGCACTGGTATTATGGATGGTCAGAAATGTACTCATGAGAATAGATTTGAGGAAAGAATAAAACCAGGGAATTCAAGCAATGAACTTTGTGCATTCTGTTGTTGTTCTCTTTATCAGTTGTGTTTGTCTCTCCTACCACTTTTCGGCTTTTTTCCATGTATGAAGAAATATGACTAACAACAAACGAGTTTTGTTTTTCTAGATTCCATGATAAAAAAGCCTGAGGAAAGAACTTTTTTTTCTACCAGTATAGCTCAGTACACAACTTTGGTGACTTGGTAACTAGCTACCAAATCTAATTTATGTAAAAGAATCTGATAACTCCAAACATTAATTCAATACTTTCTAAATGTTGAGGCCTATTCCAGGAACTGAATGCAGATTAGTGAGTAAAGCAATCATAGTTCCTGCTGTCATGAAGCTTGAATTTCAATAGTGTTTTCATAGTTCAGACCAAAACCCATATGGCCTTAGGAAGAAACAAATAGATGTTCTGCCACATAAACACTATCCTGATAAGGAGAGGAGGAGAGCTGAATGGTGTAGGGGAGGAGTCAGAACGTGGCTTGTGAAATAATGTGGTCAGGGAAAGTTTTCCTGAGACATTAGAATTTAAGAAAATATTTACAGAAGTGCATAGCCAGGTAGGTACCTGGAATGTTAAGAATTTTCCAGTAATATTAACAGATAACTGGAAAATCAATTACATGAAACTAGTTAAAGTCATTTCAATAATAAATACAATGCTGAGAGTGTCTTTGTAGTCTATGAAGACAGTGGAATTAGAGTGCTATTTGTATATTTTCAAGGCTTGGCTATATGATTTTCAAGTAGGTCTTAAAAGTTGGGGAACTGGTGAGAGTTGGGTAGACTTCAGGATATATACCTGTAGATTGGTGGGCAAAGTAAGGCAAGGATCTTAAAACACATGGTGATGGATCACCTACGTTGATAATCAAATTTTGGAATCTACAAAAAATGATAAGAACACAAAAAAGAGTAGAGAGAAAGACTGTGTGATTTAACCAAAGGAAGAGTCATTTTCCTTTCTGTGGAAACTGGGCTTTAACATATCCATAGTATTTCCTCAAATATAGAGTGAAGATGAAGTAGTGATTTCAGAGAAAACACTATGGACAAAGGTAGTTAGATAGAGAGATAATGTTTGGAGAATGGAAATATCACTGTTTGGAGATTATAAAATGAAGTGATGCATCATTTGCCTAGAAATTTAGAAATCATGGAATTGTTCCGACACCTGGAGGAAATATTTTTCTTTAAATATTGGGGAGATATTGAAAGTTGGAGTTGTTGATGGAATGATTCATGTGATCTAATAGCATTGATCAATTTCCACAATATAATGTGAAGGAGAATTGGAGATAGTTGGAATTCTGGCTGAGGTCTGATTTAAGCAAAAAACATCCAGTGACATAAAATATACTGGTCCTTAATCTGGCATTACTCTGCATACCCATTTGTGTGAGTTTGTATTCATGATTTTATTATGCACCTATTAAAGAAATTCTATCAAATTTTACATTTTTAAAGGCTTCTAATATTTATGGAGGAAGAACAATGTGAAATATATCTATGCAATTGAAGAATGATTTTTCTTTAGTTTTCAAAGTGGAATAAATAATATTAATGCTTTCTTATTTGGAGCCACACTTCACTTTCCTGGAATAAACCTCGTTTAGTCACAGTGCTTTATTTGTTAGTGTGCTCTTCTCAGTTTGCACACATTTTATGTGAGTTTTGCATCAATATTCATAAATGTGTTTGCCTGCTACTTTATTTTATGGTACTTTATTTTCTTTGTGTTTTGGAATCAATATGTAGTAGCTTCATAGAACATATGTAATTTTTTTTTCCATTTCCATAATCTGGAATAATATAAATGACTTTACAACTTATTTTTACAGATGGGTAAAATTTTCTGGAAAAGTGCCTGAGCTTGGCTCTTTCTGTTGGGGGCTGCTTTCTTTCTTTCTTTCTTTCTTTCTTTTTTTAAAGATGATTTCTATTAGAGTTTGGGGCTTATTTAAATTTGTTGTTTATTTGGTATTCCTTTTTTTTTTTGGTATGGTTTTTGATATGACTAAAGTCTGTTTAGATTTTTTGTCTCTACAGAAATAAATTTTGAAGTGTATTACCAGCCCTAAAAAGGTATATTTTTCACTTAAAATTAGGCAAAGTAAACTTTCAATATTGCACTTTCTTCTTTTTGGTTGTTACTCTTCAAAGTCAATTTCAATTTTAAGTTTTTGAAGTTTCATCTTTTTTCTTTGTTGGTTCTACTAGCAGCTTTTGACATTTGTAAATTTCTTTTTAACAACAAATTGTATTTTGTATTTATTTTAGGTTTCTTAGATACATTGCAAGAGTCTCAGTTAAATCTGATTTTCAGAAAAAAAGGACACATAAGAAAACAGCATGTAATTTTTTAATATAAGTTTATTCTACATATTGAATTCTGAGTTTTATATTAAAAATTTTGTGTTGTTTTTTGAAATTCAAATTAATTTGTGCATTCCACATTTTAACTTAAAATACCTGACATTGCAACTTTGCCTATTTATTTGTTCTACTGCTTTCCTGAATTCTAAATCTTTTTGCTTAAGATATTTTTATCTTAAGTAAATCTTTGCTATATTCTCTTCTATGATGTTCTTTTCCCATATTTTAAATTTAGATATTTAATTCATGTATTTTATTTTATTTTGCTGCAACAAATATTTACTCAGATGCTTTACATCTGTGTGTGTATATATATATAATTTTTAAAATTATTATTATTATTATTTATTTTTTTGTACTGGGAATTAAACACAGGAGCTACATCCTGAGCTACATCCCCAGCACTTCCTATATTGTTATTTTGAAACAAGTTTTAAGTTGTTCGGGGCCTCTTTAAGTTGCCCAAACCGATTTTAAACTTACAATCCTTTTGCCTCAATGTCCTGAGTCACTGGAATTACAGGCATGAGCCACCGTGCTTGACAATATGTCATATTTTCATTGCCAGTACATTCTAAAATGTCTGATATCATACATCTTTTTATTTCCTTTTAACCTAAGTTTTAAAAATTTATACATTAAAACATATTAAGTGAAAGGGACTTTTAATTTTGCTCTTAATTTGCTTTTATTTTAAGAAATTATGATAAAAATGCCATTTTATTATTTCTAGTGCATAACAATTATTAAGATGTGTTGGTTTATATGTAGGGTAAGTTTTCCCAAATGCATCATATTCTCTTGAAGAAAATTATTATGTAACCAAAGAGTTAAAAATTTGACAGTTAAAATCTTCCTATCATTTATGGTGTTTAAACCTCCTTATAGTTGCTAATTTATTTTTCTATTTCATCTGTCTTCATCAAGGAAATTAAATCAAATTCTCTTTTTACCGTATTTCTATTTTTCTTGAATCAGCTGTACTTTGTTTTATGGAAGTGTTGTATTATTGAGTTAATAATGTCATTCAATATTAATTAACAGCTATCATATTATAGTGTGTTTCTTTGTTTCTTTGAATGCTTTTTGGATTGAAAATTAGTCAAATAGGGTTGGGGATGTGGCTCAAGCAGTAGTGTGCTTGCCTGGCATGCGCGGGGCGCTGGGTTTCATCCTCAACACCACATAAAAAAATAAAATAAAGATATGCTGTCCACCTAAAACTAAAAAATAAATATTTTAAAAAAATTAGTCAAATAAAGAGATTATGATTTATAGTTTCTTTTGCTTATACTTTTTTGTTATGATTTTGTGTACTCTCCATTTTGAAAATATTTTTATTTTAATGGAATGAATGGGACCTATTAATATGTTGATATTATTTATATAATTTTTTCCATTAAATTTTAACAGTCTAGTCCTTCATAGTGTATTTTATTTTTTGCTATATCTTATATTAGTTATGAAGTTTTAAAAAGTTTTGTGTATACTGTAAACACAAATTTATATAAAGTGTACAATTATATGTTATTTTTCTTAATTATTTTTATAAATTGTGCATACAAACATTTACCATCTAATATATATATATATATATATATATATATATATATATATATATATATTTTTTTTTTTTTTTTTTTTTTTTTTGTATCAGGGATTGAACTCAGGGGCACTCAACCACTGAGCCACATCCCCAGCCCTATTTTGTATTTCGTTTAGAGACAGGGTCTCATGCTGTTGCTGAGGCTGGCTTTGAACTCAGGATCCTCCTGCCTCAGCCTACTGAGGCACTGGGATTCCAGGTGTGCACCACTGAGCCAGCTATTTTGAACATATATTGATCATCAAATATATATTTCCTAAAGTGAGTATTTTCTTTTTTACATAACCGTGTGAATTTTTTTTCAGTTGGAAACATAACAAAACAATAATGCTACTAAAATGTAGATCATATTTAAATATCACCAATGGCATCATAATGATATTTTAGTAATTGAAAATTAAAGTGTATTTATAGTATAGGATTATTGAATCAAATGTATGGTATATGATATGTCAAGATCATTGTAATATTTTGAGCAACCAATAAAAAAAGAAAAGAAAATTTAGAAAAATTTGCAATGTTTTCTCATCTCTTAAAAGAGCATGAAGAGGGTGAACTTAAAAATAATGAATATATTACATTGAAATGATGAAAAGGAATGGCATTGATAAAATAAGATGGGAATAAGTATAAAGAAAGGGAAGAACAGGGTGATGGGACCAGGAAAGAAATGAAGGACATTGTTGAAGTATAACTTTTTATGTATTTCTGATTTTTACAATCATGGTGATGTTCCTCATCATCAAACCAAAATCAAATAAATATGCAACTAAACAAACACTATATGCCAATATTCTAAAGGAATATAGATGCAAAAATCATCAATAGAATACCAAAATCAAACCAAGTTCAACAGGAGATTTAAAAGATTATTCAACAAGATTATTCAACATAATAAAAGTATAACTCATCCCAGGCATGCACAAATTGTTTAACTTTCATAAATTAAGATATGAGAAGCACCACAACAACCAAATGAATAACAAAAGATGATAAGATCTTTGAAATAGATGAAGAAAAATCATGTCATAAAATTTAACTTTCTGTCATGATAAAAATGCTGAACAGATTAGGTAGAGAATGTACCTCAACATAATACAGATCATTGATAGTAAGCCAACAACTAACATTATATAAATAAATCAGTATAAATATAGTATAATATAAATAAATATGTATGTATGATGTATAAATATATAATTATATATAAATATATTATCAATAAAACAAATGCACTATAAAAATACAATATAAATAAGTCAATAGTGATGCTATATGTCAATAGCATATTATCTGAAACAGAAACCAAGAAATCAATCTCATTTACAATAACTATAAAAATAAAATACCTATGAATAAATTTAACCAAAAAAGTGAACGATCTCTACAATGAAACTTATAAAACACTTATGAACACAATCAAAGACAGAAAAGAATGGAAAGACTACTGATGTTCATGGATTGAAAGAATCAACATTTTTAAAATGTTTATACTACCCAGAGGAATCTACAGATTAAATGTAATTCTTATCAATATATCACTCTTCTAGAGAACTAGAGAAAACAAATTTAGAATTTATAGATAACCAAGAAATACCTTAATAACCATTACCATCTTGAGCAAAAAGACTGTCAGGAGGCATTATAAAAGCTAACTTCAAACCATACCATAAAGCTGTGGTAATCAAACAGAAACAAATGGTTTTTGCATAAAAACATACATATAGACCAATGGAACAGAACAGAGAATCTAGAAGTAAAACCACATATTCGTGGCCAACTGATTTTTCACAAAGTTTTTAAGAACATGTGTTGAAGAAAAGACATTTATTTCAATAAATGGTGCTGGGAACCCTGGATAGCCCCATGCAAACTAATGAAACTTGATTCTTATATCTCACCCGGTATAACTTTAACTAAAAGTGGATTAGAGACTTAATTTAAGATGTGAAACTAAGGCATTACTAGAAGAAAACATGGAAAAAATCACTTCAGGGCATTGGAATCGGCAAAGATTTACTGGACAGTCCAAAACATAAGAAATCAAAGCAAAAAACAAACAAATGGGGTTATATCAAATTCAAAAGCTCAGCATAGCAAAGGAAGCAATCAGACAGTGCAGAGATACCTATAGAGTGGGAGGTAATATTTGCAAACTATAAATTTGACAAGAAGTTAATATCTAGAACATAGACAAAGCTAAAAAAAATGTTGATAGTAAAGAATAAACAATCCTATTAAGAAATGTACAATAGACTTGAATAGACATGTCTCAAAAGAAGGTGTACAATTGGACAAAAAGTCTAAAAAACTCAACAAATACAAACAGAAACCAAAATGAGACAATGTATCACCTGAGAAAAACTGGCTATAAAAAATATAAATTAAAAAAAAAACAAGTATTGGTGAGGATGTGGAGAAAAGTGACTCCCTACCAACTATTGGTGAGCATGTAAATCAATATAGTCATTATGGACAACAATGTGGATATGCTATTAAAAGCAGAGCTACCACCTGATCCAGTAATCACACTAATGGGTGTATAGACAAAGGAAATGTAATTAGTATGCTGAAGAGACTTCCACATCCCCTTGCTTTCTGCAGTAATATCCACAGTAGCCACGAAGTAGAATCACCAGAATGTCCATTAATGAATAAATAAATCCTGGTATATATACAGAATGGAATACTATTCAGTCATAAAAAAGAATAAAATTCTGTCTTTTGTGACACTGAAAAAACTGGAGATTATTATGCAAAGTGATACACAGAAATTACCACATGATGTCACTCATGTGGGACTTAAATTTTGATTTTATGGACGTGGACAGAAGGACAGTGATTATCAGGGGTGGAAAAGAGAATTGGAGAGAGTGGAATGAGAAAGGATGATCAACAGGTACTAAACTGCAATTTTAAAAAAGCAAGAAGTTCTGGTGTGCTATTGCACAGTACAGTGAACATGAATAAAAATAATTACTGTATATTATAAAAAGCTAGGAGAAAGGATGTTGAAAGCTACTACCATAAAGTAATGATAAATGTTTGAGGATATGTTTACCCAAATTAGGCATCACATGATGTATACAAGTATCAAACATCAGATGGTATCCCATTAATATGCACAAATTTTGTTTTTAGGTATCGATGAAAACCAAATTTAACTTTAATTAAAAATAGTGAAAATCAATAAGGACAGAAAAGAGATGGAAGAAAATTGTATATTAAAAAAGCAAATGAAACTAAGAATTAGGAAGAAGAAATTAAGTAAATTTTGAACATAACGGTTGAGTACATATTCTAAGGGTTATGAAACTATTTCATAAATACTCCATGTGATAATGAGAGCCAGGATTCTCATCTTTAAATAAGGGGGTTATAAATGTGGAAGTAGGAAAGGTAAGAATGAATTATATACCACACTAAATTGGAATAATATGTTCAATTTTGAACTTGTTAGTTTAATATAAAATACACTATAAGGAGTATATTTATGTGGAAAACACACACACACACACACACACACACACACACACACACATATATATATATATATACACACACACACACACATCAAATACACATGTCTACTTATATATCTATATAACTTTGTGACATAAGAGAGAGGTAAAATGCTATTGTTTAGATGTGAGGTGTCCCCAGAAAGCTCATGTGTGAAACAATGCAAGAGGATTTATAGGTGAAAGTATTGAGTTATGAGATCCTTAACCTAACCAGTGGATTCATCCAGGGATGGGGATTAACTGTGTGGGAACTATAGGCAGGTGGGGTGAAGTTGGAGAAGTGGGTCATTGGCAGTGTGTCTTTGAGGTATATGTTTTGTCTCTGGTGAGGGAAGCTGTCTCTTTCACTGCTTCCTGGTGGCCATGTCCTGAGTTGCTTTGCTCCATCACAATCTTTTGCCATGATGGTCTGCCTCACCTCCAATGAATGGAGTCATCTGTTTATGGGCTGAGACCTCTGAAACCATGAATCTCAAATAAACTCTTCCTCCTTAAAATTGTTCTTGTCAGTTCCTTTGGTCATAGCAGTAAAAAGCTAACCAAAACAGAAATCATGTTATATGAAGACTCCAAGATTGAGAATTATTTATTATTATGCCAATCCATCTATTTTGATTGTTGTAATCCTCTATTATGAATAAAACAAAGTGTCCACAAATGTCACATTATCCACAACTAAATAACTTGGATCCACTTTTATATCTCTCCTGGTATTTGTTGCATTTAATATATTTTAGCTTCTTATTTTTAGTGACTAAATTGTCTGAGCATCTGCATTTACTCATAAATGGCCAATTTCTTAATCTGGGTACCTTAGTATTTAGTGGACTGGAGATTTTGAGGATTTATTAAAAATGTTATCTATTAAATGTGCCTGAAAATCCTGGCATCATGAAATGCAATGAGTAGCATTTTATCCTTCTTTATTTTCTGGGAAAAAAAATGTTGGGTAGGATTGGCATCATTTAAAAAAAAAAAACCATTTGGTAGAATACACCAGTAAAAACAAGGGATAAAAAATGAGAGAATTTTAAATTTCAAAGATAGTTTTTTTTTTTTAATTGATATAGGGATATTCTGTCTCTTCTTCTGTCAGTTTAGATATTTGGGTGGTAAAAGTAAGCAGGTAGGGTGTGGCTAGAGGAAATTGTTCTCTGGGAGTTTTCCTTTGGGGATTATATCTTGTCTCCTGGGCCTCTCCCTCTCTCTCTCTCTCTCTCTCTCTCTCTGCTTTCAGACCATCATGAATTGAGATTTCCTCTGCCACATCCTTCCAATATTAGGTTCTTCTTCATCTTAGGCCTCAAGGTAAAGCCAGCCCATCATGGACTAAACTTCTAAAACCAACTGTGGGCCCCCAATACAATTTTTCTCCTCTAAGTTGTTGTTATTGGATATTTTGTCATAGAGATAAAAAACCAACACACAAAAGTTATAACATTTGACTATGAAGTGTACCTGTCTCCCTCCGTTATGTAACTTGTCATCTAGAGAGGGGAAGAAAGAGCTAACAATTGTATTTCTGTGGGTTTAGGACAAAACAAAAAGTGACATATATTATTTCCACTTATATCTGAACAGATAAATCTCAGTTACATGACTTATCTAGACTGCATGCAAATGATGATTTAAGGCAGATAATCCTGAGAGCCAAAGGAAAGAGAATTTAGCTAATACTTTGAAGCACCTGGTCCAGAATATCTCAGTTACAAATAACTTTACATCTCACATACACTGTGGGGAAATGTTATGGTTTATACATTAGGTGACCCTCAAATGTTCACATGTGAGACAATGCAGGTAGTTTAGAGGTGAAATGATTAATGATTGGCTATGAAAGCCTTAATATAATCAGTGAATTAATCCTCTGATAGGGATTCACTGTGTGGTAACTGTGGACAGGTAGGGTTTGGGTGGAGAAGGTGGGTAGTTGGGAGCATGCTCTTGGGGTACATATTTTTTCCTTGTTCAGAAGACCTCTCCTTCCCTCTCTCTGCTTCCTGGGGCCATGTCCCCAGCTGCTTTCCTGTGTCACACACTTCTGCCATGATGTTCTGCCTCACTTCAGGTTCAGACAATGGAGCTAGCCATTTTTGGACTAAGACCTTTGAAACCAAGAGGCCCAGAATAAACTTTTCTTCCTCTAGAATTGTTCTTGTCACATCTTTTAGTCACAGCAGCAAAAAAGCTAACTAAAACATATAATAATCAGAAAAGAATTTCAGATGAAGTCAATTAACTTAGTTTTCCTTGCAAATATATGCAAATCTCTCATTTTCTCCACTGTTACAACCCCAGTATAAGCCACCATCATTTCCTACGTGTATTATTTTAGTCTCTCTTATGGTTTGGATGTGAGGTGTCCCCCAAAAGTTCATGTGTGAGACAATGCAAGAACGTTCAGAAGAGAAATGATTGGGGTGTGTCTTAACCCAATCAGTGATTAATCTCCTGATAGGGATTAACTGAGTGGTAACTGGAGGCAGCTGGGATGAGGCTGGAGGAATTGGTTCATTGGGGGTGTGACTATGGGGTGTATATTTGTTTCTGGCAGTTGGAGACTTCTCTATCTCTGCTTCCTGATCATTATTTGAGATGCTTCCCTCTGCCACATTCTTCCTCCATGATGTTCAGCTTCACCTTGAGCCCCAAGGAATGGAGCCAGCCTTTCTGTAAACTAAGGTTTCTGAATCTGTGATCCCTTAAATAAATCTTTCCCTCTACTATATTTGTGCTGGTCAGGATTTTAGTCATAGCAGCAAAAAAGCTGACTAAAACAGTCTCAGAACCTTTCTGTTTCTTTCTTCAAACTTGTGCACCTGCCAGTAGACTATTTTGGGATCATATTTTGTCTCCTGGCCTCATCCTCATAGAACCCAAAGCCACACTTATAAAATCAAGAGGCATTAGGTTATTGTTTTATTCAAAATATTCTGGTGGCTATTTATCCTACTCAGTGGATATTTATGACCTGGGTTTCCTCTACTCCTCTGATATTGTGATATCTTTCCTCATTCTCTTCCAGGTTTGCTGTTGCTTTCTTTGGACAAGTAGAATCTAAAAGCAGAGATTTTAAACTTGCTGCTTCTTCTGTCTGTAAGCTGTGTGGTTTCTTCTTTCATTTTATTAATTTGTGCCTAAAAATACTTAATCAGTAGAGCCCTTCCTGATCATACAATATAAAATAGCTTTCCTATATATATGCTCTAGTAATCTCCTTCTCAAATAATACATAGAATAATTTTATTCAGTAATATTCATCCCTATTTGCATCTTTATTCACTTTTTTATTTGATTACTTCCTATTTACCACCAACACAATGCCCATGATTGCATTGTGTTGGTGGTAAATAGGAAGTAATCAAATAACCCTGCCAATTTTGCTAAAACTTTCTATATCCATAGCTAAGCTCTTAGTACATGATTGATACTCAAAAATATGTGTTGAGCTGGGCCAGTGGCCTATGCCTATAATCCAAGAAGCTCGGGAGGCTGAAACAGGAAGATCACATGTTCAAAGCTAGCCTCAGCAATGGTGAAGCACTAAGCAACTCAGTGAGACCCTATCTCTAAATAAAATACAAAATAGGGCTGAGGATGTGACTCAGAGGTGGAGATCCCTGAGTTCAATCCCTGCTAACTCCCTCCCCCACAAAAAATATGTTGAATGAATAATGACAATAGAAAAGTCAATAGCATTTAAAAATAGAAATTTAGTTTAGTTTTTTTTTTCTCTTAAGAGAAGAGAAGAGAGAGAGAGAGAAGAGAGAGAGAGAACTTTTCAATATTTATTTTTCAGTCTTCGGCAGACACAACATCTTTGTCTGTATGCGGTACTGAGGATCGAACCCGGGCCGCACGCATGCCAGGCCCGCCTGAGCCACATCCCCAGCCCCTGTTTAGTTTTTTAATGAAACTAATGTACAAGTATTATAGTCTTAAAATTGATGCTGTCATGACTTATGTATGTGTATATATAATTTATATAAATTTGGTTCTTATTTAATGTAGTTTCTAAAAATATTCCTATTATATGACTTTTAATTTCAAATTACTGGACATTTTCTATTATAAATATAACATTGAAGAAGTGTTATATGGATAAAATGTTTTTTCCATTTAAAATTGGTCACTCATGCTAGATTCCTATAATTGAATTTACATTGGCAAAGGACAATGACATTCTTAATTATCTAAATGTTGAATATAAATTGCTTTAAAAAAACCTGTCTACTTATACTTTCTAGACATGCTTACTAATGTCAAGTATCACATAAAAATTTCTGCTAACATTAATATTTAAATGATACCCTATAGTCTGGTGTTATTATATGCTCATTAATTCTTTCAAAAACTCTCATAGATTATATACTTGAAACCTAGTCTCCCTGTGCTTGGAACTTTTTATTTTATTATTTTGTTTTCTTATTTTATTTTATTTTATTATTTTGTAATTTTCATTAGTCATTAATCTTACAGAATTTAAAATTGTAAAAATTATTGTTTGATAACTTTCATATATTAAATGCATAGTTCTCTTATGATTTAAAAAGTGCTTGTTGATTTTTAGCCTCACCAGATCTCTGTAATAAAACTTCTTGTCTCAAATTTATAAGTAATTTGACACTGAGCAGCATTTTGGCATTTGAATCCATTTAACCTATTAGTCTACAATTTCTGATTTCCATAGACATATTTCTTGGAAATTTCTGGAAACTAATTTTTGTTTTCCCAGAAAAGAACATCATAGTTGTTAAAGAATAAGTTACAGATTATGAATATTATGAATAAATTTTAAAAATGAATGAGTTCTAAATATTCTAACGTCAGAATATCTGTGAATATTCTGAGAAAGTGACTTAAGGCATGATATCTGTACTTAAATCAAGATCTCCTGATCTCAAACCCATTATTCTTTCTTCAACATAAATAGGAGGCACTTGATTTATATGTGAGAATAAAAGGAGTTCCTCTTAAAAGAATATGACAGTTACTATGAGAAGCCCCAAATAAAATACTAGCTTCTAAGGACATGGGCTTAGAGAATTTACCAAGATGTAAACATTCTTTTGAAAACTGACTTATTGACAATGAATTTCATTAGCAGATTATGACCATTCTAACCATAAACCTTGCATGGAGTGCTCTTCAGTATAGGCATTTGTGTTAATAAATGATTGGAACAAAAATTATTCTGCTTATGGTTTTCAAATCTGCTTTTCCTTTCTCTTGATTGAACATTTATTAGCTAAATAATGAAGTTGGACTATGACATATCAAACAATGGACAGCAGGATTCAAGGTATTGTTCTGTATTTTATAATTATAATAAATATTTATTTCATATACTAGATACAATAAGCTCTGAAAATTCCAAATAACTCCTAACATAAACTATATAACTTAATTCTTTCACAGGCCCAAAAAACTAAACCTGCATCAAAAATAACACCCACTGCTGGGCTCGGAGGCACACTCCTGTAATCCCAGCAGCTCAGGAGGCTGAGGAATAAGGATCATGAGTGCAAAGCCAGCGTCACCAAAAATGAGGTGCTAAGCAACTCAGTGAGACCCTGTCTCTAAATAAAATATAAAATAGGATTTGGGATGTGGCTCCGTGGTTGAGTGTCCCTGAGTTCAATCCCTGGTACTCCCCTGCCAAAAAATAAACACCCACTGAAATTGAAGGACAATGCTGACCTGTATAAATAATACTGGGGCATAAATTGAGAGCACAAGTGATCATTGCCTATTGCAACTATGATTTAGACTTCTATTTTATTATTTACAGTAGAACCTGAGTCTTGGCAGACCATTCCCACAATAAGGAAATAGCCTATCCCAATAAGGAAATAGCCTGTCCCTGTCCCACCTTGGTGCTGGGGATTGAACCCAGGGGCACTTAACCACTGAGCCACATCTCCAGCCATATATATATGTGTGTGTGTGTGTGTGTGTGTGTGTGTGTGTAAATAATTTACAGACAGGGTCTCACTAAGTTGCTTAGGCCCTTGCTAAGTTGCTGAGGCTGACTTTCAAGTTGCTATCTTCCTGTCTCAGCCTCCCCAGCCTCTGGGATTTCAGGTGTATGCCCCTGTGCCTGGCTAGGAGTGTTTGAATTACCTTTTTATGTAGCTGATTTGCAGTAATCCTGGTAAAAATAAGAGAGATCAGAGCTGGAGAAATGTATGTATATTCTTCTGGAGGCGGGAATAATTTTTATTCCCATCTCTGCCACTTACTTACTGTGACTTAATCAAGAAAATTTGTTACATTGAGCTTCAATTTCTTCAGGCATCAAGTAATAATTTTGAATAATCCTCTTTCTGAAGATTGTTTCGAGAAATACTTCACCATGCAATTTGATTGAATATGGTTTATCCTTTCTGACTGCTTACTAAGCATATCAAATTTGGTTCAGATGCTATCTTCTTTCATGCAGGGACCAAACTTAGGACTAAGATTTCCTTGATTTTAGTTTATCTATACTTCAAAAATATATTGTTACAGCAGGCTTGATAATTCAATGTAACTTGTTTATGAGCCTTAGACAACCATAAAAAAAAAGGAAACCAAAAGCAACTACCATACAAAATATCTCTTTTTATTTAATAATTTAGAATAAAATAAATGAAAATATTTTAGAAGGAATGTTTAAAAGACAAACACCTATATGATTTTATTGAGAAGTCTTTTCTGCTTTTTTCTGAGTACAGCAATACTTTGTTGGACAGGCTATTTTCCCAGTGCAGGCATCCTCCTTGCTGGCAAAGGCACACCAAGAGAATGCCAGTTTAGTGCTCTGGAAGACTGTCAGTTCCTCCTGAGTTCAGCTCATGCATCTTAATACGGCATACGTTTTCTTGTAGACGACCACATTTCAGGTCCTTTGACAAAACCCATGTAAAAAAAGATGTGATTTTCAAGAAACGAAGGTGCCTTGAATAATTTAGAAGCTACATATAGACCTATGAAATATTAAAGGGACAATTGGGTACAATGGGGAGTCTTACAGAGATGCTAGTTTGACATCGGTCTCCTCCTTGCACAGTTGGCTGTTTGGCTCTAGTGAGACTTGAAATTCTGTGTTAGTGAGACAGTAATTACAGTGAAGCTAATAAGTACTTTAATAAAAGTGAACAGGCTTACTGACATTCAGATCTTAGAGAAAAAAAAGAGCTCAGGTAACTTCAGCTTTCTTTGGAATATTGAGCTGATATTAAACATCATTTTGAAGAACAGCCCATTCTTGGTACTCTTAAATAAATTTGTCATAAGAACTATTCAGCCAGCTATGTATTTCCTTCAAAAATATGATAGGCTTAATAATCCCCTTTCAAAATGAAGGCAAGAAAGCAGGTGCACAGTTTCTTAGGTTGGGCTGACATGATTTGAAGATTCAGTGCTTATCATTTTATGTGATACATCTACTTACTTAGTCCCCATGTTGTAATCAGGAAGCTCTCTGTCACAGATTGTACTGCCATACCTAGGTAAGGCAGAAAGACCTGAACATAGACCCTTATTTTTCTTAATAGAAAACCTTTGCTTCAGAAACCTAAATCACCTTAAACCATTTCATTGTTTCTAAAAATATAATTTCCTTTGTTTTCCTTTACTTCTTTTGCATACAAAATCATCATAATTAGACAAAGGGTTATATTTTTTTCTGCTTTAAGTGAAATAAATGATTGGAAAAAACATGCATAACATGAAGTACCATGATATTTTGCCGTTACTTGTAAGAGGCCTCTGTTTCACTTTGCATCTCCTAAACAATGCACTAAATTCTCCTTTTGAAGACATTCCTGAAGATGCAGGCAAATGGAGAAGATAAGACATGATCCCAAATAAACACTTTCTATTGTTAGATGAATATTTTGAGTAAATTAATCAAGGTGGTGATCTCCCCCTTAATATTGGGTATGCTTTGTATTCAGGTAGCACTGATGGAAATTCATAATGGGACCAAGACTGCATATGTCCCATTCAGGAGAGCCAACAAGTCTGCAAATTGATGACTTCTACTCTGGTGAATAATTTCAGAAAAGTTGTAAAGGAAACAGCTAAATGGTTAAGTAACTCTAATATTCACAGAGACTCCTCACAATGTTTTGCAGTTTTGAATTGCCTTCACACCCATAATTTCTTAGGAAATCTACTTTGCACTATCCTATGAGAAAGATTTGGAAGGAAGAGGGTGCATTCTAAGCAAAAAAGTAGTTCAGCAAGCTACTCACCATGTCGGTTATCAGGAATCCAGAGATATAAAAGAGAAACATATCTTCTAGAGCAGAGTCACAGAGTTGTATTTATTGTATAATAGACAAAACTGTATGTATTTATGACATACATGATATTTTTTTATATATGTGCATTGTAAAATGACTACTTCAATCAAGCTAATTAACATATTTATCACCCTAGGTCATTATCCTATATGGGCACATGTGTGTGGGGAGAATATTTATAATTTGCTGTCTTAGAAATTTTTAAGTATATATGATTATGATTATTAATTTTAGTCACTGTGATATACTGCAGACATCAGAAATGTATTCATCTTGTCTAGTTAAAACTTTTCACCCTTTGAAAAATATCTCCCCAGTTCCTGAGAACCACCATTCTAATTTTGCACCTGTAGGGTCAAAGATTTTTGATTCTAAGTATAATTGACAGCATATAGTATTTTCTGTCCTCTGCCTGGCTTATGTCACTTACAGGTATATCCATGTTCTCAAATGGCAGAATTTTCTTTCTCCCATTGTATATTGATGCTGCATTTCTTTATCCCTTTACCTCTCTTTTATTTTTTTTAGTTGTAGATGGACACAATATCTTTATTTTTTACTTATTTATTTTTTAATGTGGTCCTGAGGATCGAACCCAGTGTCTCACACATGCAAAGCAAGTGCTCTACCACTGAGTCATAACCCTAGCCCTCCATCTATTTCTTTATGAATGCTTTGACTGATTTAATATCTTAACTATTGTGAATAATAACAATTTTTCCAGTTAAATACTAAGTAATCTTACCCATATTCTACTACAGTCTCACTAAATGGCACAACTGGTTTATTTTATATATCCCCTGTTAATAGAATAGCAAGAATAATAAATACTATGACTCATTCTCTGATCCTGGTAAAATTATATGTTAGTAATGGCACTTTATTGTGGATGCATCCTTAGAGTGTTTCCACAAGGTAAACAATACCAATCTGTCAGAACTGGTATTTGAAGAATTCTGGCCAACACATTCTCCATTTTCATTCTTTGGTGGTCTTAGGTAGAGCTCACATATCCAGATTGTATTATGTCCATTATAAAGGCCTGTTCTTGTCACATTTTTTAACAGGATAAACACTTGTTAGTTAAAACTTCCCAACTTACAATGTTTCATAAATGTGATTATGCAATTTAGTTTCTTGCTTTCTTCTTTCATTTCTATCCTTGTTATTGGTCTGTTTTTTGAGGATATGTGTTTTCCTTTAATGATTTGCACATTATTACTGCTATTTTAGTGCAATGTGTAGTAGTCAAACTCCCCAAATTCATATCATCTTATATGTATAGGTTTATTTTTTTCAAGTTTATTTTTGTTAGTATTTGAAAGCTGTATCAGGAGACTACATAAACTTAGTTGCACCCATAGTGAGCTCAGATACAAATAATGATTATGATAGAATGTATAACTGCAAAAATATAAAAGCAGGTTTGTGTCAATAGAAGCAGAGGAAGGTTTTCTCGGAAAGTGAATATAAAATTATTGTTTTGGAATATAACTTTATCTTATAAATATTTGCACACATTCTGGACTTCAATAAGATGCTCTTACTAAGAGCTGTTATAGAGAATTTTTTATTTTATATTTGGAGTCCTAGCACCAAAAAGAGAAATGATGAATACATTTTAAAACTCAAAGTTAATCCAGATAATGGAAAGCAGTCAATAAATGTTATAGGAGACAGCTAATCATTTTAAGAGAACAAAACAGTCTTTTTTTGTGTGTGTGTGTGTGTGTAAATGTGTGAGTGTGTGATACGTGTGGTGTGAGAGTATATGCATGTTAAGCATAAAACAATCCATTGATTTTGCTATTTTGCCACCTCTTGAATGATGCTAAAACAAATACACCTGCTAGAATGAAGCAAAATTATAAATTATTAACACACATTAGAAGATCTACTGACCTACTCACCATGGAGTTTGTCAAAGACTATGGCATAGAGTACCTAAAATTAAAACCCAATTTGTCTTATTAGGGAAATAGCTTTGCTCACAAGGGACAAAATATAAGCCCCAAAGGGATATCCCCCAGTGACTCACCTTCTGTAATCACATTCTACCTGCCTACAGTTACTGCTCAGTTAATCCAGGTCAGTGGATTAGTTTATACCTCCCACAGTCTAATAATTTCACCAAACTGTAGTTGTTATTCATTCACAAATGCTTAATGTTTACATTATTTATGTATGCATGTGTGTGTATCTAACATTTGCTTACCTTTGCTCAGTGATTAAATAACAATGTTTATGTACTTTAATCTATATTTTAAATTATTTTTAAAGGCGTCAGTTTTCTTTAGGATACTCTTTCAACCCTTATGTAATTGAAGTTCATGTTCAGGATCATGGATGTACTAGTCCTCATGCTTATACACATTGGAAAATGCAATCAGTGTGGTCTCAGCAGAAAGTTAATGTAGCTTGCTATCCATTTCTCAGGTAAAATTTTATTCTTTCTCTGTTTTCATTCTTTAATGTCTTCCCAGAACTAGCATATAGACAAAGGTTTTGTTTGTTTGTTTGTTTTTTTTATGGAGAGAAGAACAGGTTAACATAATTATTAATTCTTATAAATATTTATTATTTGTCTTGGGTTTGATTACTGTATAAGTCTTCCATAAACTTCCAAAATAAAAAAAAATAGAATAAATTTTTACATTAATCATTTTTAAGCATCATTTCTTTAAACATCTGTTCTTTAAAATCTATAGATTCAGATCTTGTATTTAAGGAAGAAAATGCTTTCTGTTTGTTTTGCTATATTAACTTGAATTTTTTTATGTTGTCTTGTTTTGTATCCTCAATGTTATTAGTGAGAGTGAAGTAAGAATATTTATATTTTAACTTCTATAAAGGAGGTCATTGAAGTGTTGTGTAAATGTTAGTTAGCTTCCTAAGCAGAATAGATAAACTAAAATTTAGTAGTAAATATGATAATTTCTCTATCAAGATTTTTTATATGTGTAGAAAAGCTATATTAGCAGAGAAAATATATAATAATAGAGTCATAGATAAATGAGAACAATTCAGAGGAACAGAGAGAATGAGGTGGCATATTCTTGTCTTGAGTGTCAGTGGGTCAGAAGAAAAAGCTTAGCATGGTCTTCACATCTGTTCCCTGAGAAAATGGATATGGTTTTAATATGCAGATTGGCTAATAGACTACACAGTCTAAAATCAGTTTGACATTTTAATTTAATTTGTCAGAAGTGAATTTAAACATAATACCCTTCATGTTAATGGCATTTATTTTTCATAGCCCTTTCTCTCATATGTTACAAAAATGCCTTCTCTGCGGAGTAGAAATTGAACTGGAAAAATTTTTTTCAATAAGTAATGATAAATTATCCATTTTACTAATGTATCAATGTAGAATTATTACAATCAATTATTCATCTATATGTTATATTAATTTAAATGATTTACTACTACAACTAAGAATATCCAAATATAGACTGCATTTTATATTTGTAAGAGTTTTCACAAAGTAATTTACCACAATGACAGTGAATTTCTGGAGGGGATTCAGGCATTGGGTGGGTAATACATATTCAAATCATGAGATAATATGGTTAACATTTGCAGTCATATTAAATTTAATCTCCCACTGGGGAAGCAGAGGTCTATGGAAGTTAAATAACTTGTTTAAAATTCTCCTGATTGATTGAGATTATGAATCGTATCAAGCTAGAGGGCCATGGCATAAGTAAAAATGAAAGCCAGTGTCATGAGATAGATGTTTCCCAAATCACTTTTAAAATGAAATTATGAATTAAAAACACAGAAACACTAACTACACAGAGGCTTTAAAGTATTAACATGCTCACCACTTCCCTCTGTTCATAGTATTGCTTAAAAATAGGAATAAAAGGCAGGATAATCACAAAATTTTTGTTGTTAGAGCAAATGGTAAGGAAAAACATGACACTGAGTCAACTCCTAGGTTTTTTTTTCTGATAGATTTTTAAACTTTTTCACCATTCTACAGGCTTTCCTTTTATATACTCAGAACTCCTAGTTACAGTCAATTGCTACTGTAGATTCAATTATGACCAGTTACATTTTCATCAATTTCACTCTGATCCCTGGAAAATCTGTCAACCTGACCTGTTCTTTTCTTGGCCCACAGGAATAGGCCACTCAAAAGTATTAAACTGATCTTCCATTTTTAAATACCTTTTCAAACATTGCTTTCAACCTAAAAGCACAGTTTGTCTTTTTTTTCTTAATGTTCTGTACCCTCTCCCTGGTGCAGTAGTGATTTTTTTTTAAAACAACAATGTGTTTTCACTAAATTTTAGTGTATGCTCATATTGTATTTTTTATATTCCTTTGTTCCCTCCATGTAAATAAAGTTCCTCTTTGTTTCAGCCATCCATATGGGTGACATTTCAGAGCTTTGTTTCTAAACTATAAATTAGGGAGGAAATTTTAAGCTTTGCAAATGATTTACAAGTGATAAAGTAGAATACTGCACTATATTCTGGGAAGGGTCAAGTTAGGTCCTGTCTTGTCCAGCTTAAGGACACACAGGTGTAATGCTCCTTCACACTTTGTCCTTTTTCCCTTTAATCTTTGGAAAGTCATTTTGTAATACTTCAAAACTCCCATATTGCTTGAGGAAAATTTGCCATGTGACCAGGTTATAACATTAAAATAATACAGCTATTTTTCCCCTACGTGATTTATAATATTGCATGTACCCAGAATGTATAATTTATTAGTCATGAGGCAATATTTTATGCCAATTGTGTAATTTATTTCATAAATCTTGATTAAAGGCATAGAAATTGATTGTAGAGAGTAGATAAGTTGCCAATAATTTCTTTTTGACATTTCTAGAAGGCATCACTTATTTTCCACCTTTAGGCTGCCAACCTAATTGTGCTCTTTTTTGCCGACACACAGAGATTACTAAAGAAACTCGAGTGTCATGTTTCTAGGTTATTCTGCCTTCAATGTATTAAACTCACCATTGCGATGCCTCACAAGTTAGAGTCTTCCACAGTTTGAAAAAAATATCATGACAGAGAATTATTCTTTACTCTGCCTGGAAGCCATTGTATCTTCCTATGTGGGCTTCACTGACTCCCTGGTTAGGAAGCTTTATTTGTCTATCTTCTGTTGCATATAACACAAGATCACAAAACGAGAAAATTTTAAACAAAGATATTTGTTTTGGTTCATGACTCTACAAATGCAAGGTTACAGAGTCATGTCTTTTGATGTTTTTCTTTCTCACAGAGTCCTGATGTGACTTGGGGCATCACATGCAAGAAATGGGTCACGTGTATGTGTATGTCTTCTGGTCTCTGTCTCTGTAGTTTCAAAGCCACAGGAATCAATCATTGGGACTCTATACTAATGACCTTATGTATTTCTCATCCCCTCTTATAAAACATAGTCACATTACATTTTCACTGTCTTAGTACCTTACAGTGGGGGTTGAATTTTAACACAAGATAACTTGGGGGACACACTCCAACTATATCTTTCCCATTAAAAAAAATACTATATTCTGAGCTCCTATAGTCCATCACCTTCATATAACCTGTATCACATGCTGGGCTGAGTAGTAGTTTAGTAGCATTTGAAGGTTGTAGCATACTTTTAAATGATTATACAAAAAGCATATAAATAATTCAATGATAATGATAATGTAGTGAGTAAGCAACAAGAGTAATAAATCAATCATCAAAGGGGTTCCTTAGTATTATAAATATTTTTGTCAGTATTGATTACTATATATAAATAGGTGACTTAGCAACATTTTCCATTTTTAATTAATAGCTCTATTGAAATATAATTCAAAAACCGTATAATTCACTCTTTAAAAATGTGCAACTAATTGTTTTTTAGCATGCTCTCTGTTCTGTAACCACAGAAAAATATTCTGCCAACATCTTGAATAAATGAGGAAACACATCTTTCCTAGTTCCTGCAGAATGAAATATAGCCTGCCAACATCTTGATTTGAAAAAGTCAGAACCAACTAACTGCAGAACTATGACAATCTTTGTGCTGTTTCAAGTAAGTGGTTTGTGTTAATTTGTTATAGCAGAGATTGAAACTAACGTAGCTGTCCAAATAAAGCATACAGTGTGCTCAAATGTCCTGGAGTTAGTAGAATAACACATCATAAAGAGACAATAATTAAATATTTTTAAATTATAAAATTAAGATGTCTAAAACTATAAAAAGCAAATCTGGCAAGGTATATAACAGGAGAAGAATGGATAGGTTTACTAAGTAGGAAACTTAGAAAATGAAATTTACTCTGTTATTCGAGGAATGGGAATATGATTGACAATCTAAAGTGGTGGAGTTATATGGTCAGTTATTTGTAATAGAAATATTAGGCCTGGCTGCTGGGCTCCATGCAACTACATTGGAGGAGGGCAAGGCCAGGGTAAGATACCAACTGTAAGACTTGTAATAATTCAGGTAAGAGCATGCTGCCATGGTACAAGTAATAAGAATTAGGCTGAGAAAAATGGAAGTATAAGGGAGAATGTTGAGTTAATATAACTAAAATCTTGTGATTTCTGGGTGTGGGCTATGAGAAAGAATGGTTAACACACGATGACAGCTGTAATTTTGGCTTATTTGATAGAGATGGGGAAGAATGAATATATTAAAAGACAGCAGAGATGAAAGAGAGTTATTTATAGAATATTTTAATTCCTGAATCTATTTATTCCTAAATCTCAGCCATATCTCTTCATTCAGTTCTGTGAGATACCATATACCTTCAAATTAAATTGTTCTTTTGTATATCTTAATTTAAATCAGCATTTTATTTTTTTTCAGGTTATATGGTAGTCATTTCCATGGAAAATGAATATGGCACTAAAGTGTAGAAGTATGTGTAAAAATGAAAAATGAGATGTACACTTTATTTATGTGAAGAAAATGCTGAATAATGCAAGTGATATGGTCAGACTTTAAATAAAAAGTCACTTCGGGGTTTGTACTAGTGAGGAGTTGTGGGTATAGAAGAAATTGATCTGCCTGGAAGATTGGCCCTAATGATTACACCCATGAGTTACCAATGACAAGGAAAGCATTCCTCACACCAATTATTACTTTATCTGCAGTCAGGTACCTCTGCCCAAGATATTCAAAATTAAATCAAGTGCCCAAGATATTTCAAGTGATCAAAAGTTAGGATTGTACCATCTTACACACAAATGCTGTAGATAGACTGTGGAAATGCAATCCATATGAAAGGAAGGTTAAGGACAAGGGATTAGTATCTTTTTGGGTTTGGGAAACACCCCAGTTACACATCTGATCCCTTTGTGATGTTGATAAGCCACATGTGGTTAATAGAGTTTCCATTTTAATGCATGATAATATCACCCTTAATATGTGGCAGTATTGCTGTATTTAGTTGTTAATCTATTTTAATCTACCACATTTGAATATTCAATAAAACCTATCAACAAGATAAAAGGCAAATAGATAAGAAGGCAGTTTTTGAAAGGGTGTTAATAAATGGATGACACTGGTAAAATAACAGCATAACATTTATTAAATCAAGCTTAGATCCAATTAAAATCTTTACTAAGAGTTTCAACCTATTTCTCAAAATATTTCTGTGTTCCGGAGTGTGCAAGCATATTTGTTTAGGTTTTCATTTCCTTCTTGAAATCTGCATTAATATCTACAGTACATGATGCCTTTAGGAAGAATTTTTTATCATTATGGGCTATCATTACACAGAAAACACTCAGGTTTATGTCTCTCTATTTGGTAATTTAGCTTTGGCAGCAGATGATCTGATTCTGAGTCTGTCTACAGTGAATAATTGAATGTCAAAAATGTTTTAAATTAAATTCTGACAAAGATGAAGTGCTTTGTGGGGAAATTTAAATGTTTGTTAAGTTCTTTGTCCTGTTTTCATGGCCTCATAATGGTTGCAATTTTGTATCTGCTTTTGCAAAGAAGAATCAGTATGCTATTTAAGAATCTGTTGGGGGAGTCTTTAGGCACATTATATCTGTACCTCTGAATTTGTTCACCATTTTAAGTTTATTGTAAGTGTAAAATAAAAAGAGCAGCAGTGAAAGAATTTCTGCCAGGATAGACTAATTAGTATCAATGTATATTTAATTTCCTGTTAGCAGCTATATGCATAAGAAATAGGGCTGATCACTGTTTTCAAACTATTAAGCATAAAGAAAAATTTAGAAGTGGCTCTCTGTTATACTAAAAAGTCTAATGAATAACACAGTAAGAAGAGCTAATAGTTTTCTTGCATGTGGCTTACAAATATACCCACTTTCTATTTTTAAATTCACTATGGACCCTTAGGAAAATGAAGTACAGGAGAGTTCCGCCTTTGCAGGAATGAATCATGGTTTAGAAATAAAACATAAACTTTGGATTACTGAATATGTGTAATTCTAGCCCTATTACTAATTATTTGATATTGTACAAATTATTAAATAATTAGCTTCTGTATTATTCATAATTTGAGAATTTAATTTTCCTCATGTAATAATTCTATCAAGAATTATCATTGTATCCTACTGTGTACTAGTTATAGTCTAGGTCTGGAAGCTGAAGTAGTAACAAAATAGAGGAATTTTTGCCTTCATAGACCTTAACATCTAGTTGGGAAACAATGAGAGGATAAAATATGTAACCAGTTATATTATAATAAATGCAATACAAAAAGGAAATGGAGAAAGATAGGAAGTGTGTGTGTTTATATTTTGTGTTTGATATGCAGAATTCTGAGAATGAATACATATATATATATATATATATATATATATATATATATATATATGTAAATTTTTCCCCAATCATTCAAACAGTTACAGATAGATGCAGAGAATGATTGACTGACTTATCAAACACAAATGGAAACATAACAGTAAGGTTTCTTTCTTACTTGTTTGTATTACTGACACAAATATTCACTGCTAGAGAACTAACTATAATTCTTTATTTCTTGTGAAGCTAGAACCAAGCGCTCTACTGAACCAAAAAGGAAGATATTAAAAAATAGATAAGGTTGTGTTCCTCCTAATTGTAACATGGAAAATATGCCTATCACTTGACAAGAAATGTTACTGATGGCAAGAAAAATTGCCAAATCCCTGTTAGTAAAACTTCAAGTTTTAATATGTGTTATGAAGCTTTTTCTGTGAAACCCACTAGGATTTTCAAGAAGAAAGCTTGACTGTCTCTATCTTCCTTATTTGTGTTTGCTTCATTGCAGGTACCAGGAGGTATTCCAATCAGCACATCCTTGTTGGGTGCAGTAGATAGATTCTGTGCACTTACCTGATGCCTGCTTAGAATGACAACTTGTGCTTTCTCCTAGAATCAACTAAACTAAGCTGCAGTGCATGCAGCAGGTTCTTATAGTCATTGACAACATCATTGCTATACAGATGAAAATTAAAGTTTAAAATAGTCATTTTAATTTTCAAGAAATTCGAATGGCCTATTCCTAAATTATATTTGATTTTATTATTTACTATCAGTAAATAACCAGATGCATATTTATCTTTTCTTCTTTTCTTATTTACTATCAGTAAACAACCAGACACACATTTATCATCATAGAAAACTCACATCGGGAAATATATTTGTGTTCCATATGCTTAGAAGTTGGAGTATATAGAATCATCTTACCTATCTAAAATTATACGTTGAGAAAAAAACTTTTTAGGTTAGTTTAAACAATTTTCTACATACTAAGTAACCTAAAGTAAATAACAGTAGGCGATAAGAAATAAATTTGTTAAAAATAATATTATTCAAAAGGACTGGTAGTAGTAACTGCTTTCATGATTGTTTTCTTTGTGTTTTAACTTCTCTATAATAAACACACATTACCTTTATATAAAATACGTTTCAATTTAATAGCAAATTTGTTTTATCATGATTTACCTGGATTAATATATTATGGATTTTTAAATGAGTTAGGTTCACTAATGCCTCGTGATGACTCTCTATTAACTGCCATCACTGTCCACTAATAATTGCATTGAAATCAGTATTTTAGTTATTATATTGTGTATAGATTACCAGAGGCAGAACCTCAGCCTAAAACCCATTTCAATGCCTCTGCCTCCTAGTTAACCTCCAACTTCACCTCTAGCAGTAGCTGTCTGCGGGTCAAACTTATCTAGAATTTAGACTATGAATAGGGATAAATTCTGGAAACAGAGACTAAGCTTAGCACTAATGAATGCCACTTCCACAGTCACTATTTAATTGTATCCAGGCTCTAAAAGTAGATGGGAACATACAGCATCTGGAAGGGTATTGATCATTTGGCCTTCCTGATCTGCCCACTGGTTCAATGGAATCTTTCTTGATATTGTTTTGAGTTAAAGATCAATGTAGAGTAGACAATTTCAATGATGTCCAAGCCTGACACCCCAGGAGTAATAAGAGGAAGTCATTCAGAACCAGCAGTCTCAACCTGGTAAAAGTGTACTTGGTGGGATTGGCACTCTAATTTTTCCTTAGCTTGCCCTGTGTTGGCCTCCTATTACTTCTATACTCAAACACTAACTTCCCAAGTTAGTGTTTCTGAGTCAGAGCTGCCCAGAGTTTGAAGGACTAGCATTCAGGGTCTATTAGGGACTCAGGAGTAGAATTAGAAGGCTCCTTCTTGAAGAATGTATAGAAGGGATTTGATAGCCCCTTATGAGTGAGATAAAAGCTTGAGTATCTGCTGGACTCAAATGAGTATCTAAATACGGTCCTTTCTAAGCTAGCTCTGTCTTGGTTTATGAATTAGTATGTTGATATGATTAAGTATTCCTTAATTTGTATTGATTAAGAGCTTTTAAATTGAAAATGCATTATTTTTAACTTTATCAAATACATTTTCAAAGAATGATCGTATGAGTTTTCTATTGATCTATTACTATGTTGAGCTGTATTAATATATTTTCTAATGCTGAAATATGTTTTAAATTTGGATTAAAATTGTTTACTGGGACCACCTCTGCCACCAACCTCGGGCCAGTCTGTGCGTTCTGGGCGTGTGGAGCTAGGAGCCCAAGTGCGAGGGCGGGGCCTGGGTCATCAGGACCATGATACCTCTACTGAGAATGCAGATGAGTCCAATCACGACCCCCAGTTTGAGCCTATAGTTTCGTTCCCTGAGCAAGGAATTAAAACGCTGGAGGAAGATGAAGAGGAACTTCTTAAGATGCAGCAAAGCTAATTCGATTTGCTTCAGAGAATGATCTTCCAGAATGGAAGGAACGAGGCACTGGTGATGTGGAGCTCCTGAAACATAAGGAGAAAGGAACCATCCGCCTTCTCATGAGGAGGGACAAGACCCTGAAGATATGCGCCAACCACTATATCATGCCAACATTGAACTGAAGCCAGTGATGGTGCCTGGGTTTGGACACCCATGCTGACTTTGCTGAGGAGTACCCTAAGCCAGAGCTGCTCCCCATCCGCTTCCTAAACGCTGAGAATGCACAGAAATCCAAAACAAAGTTTGAAGAACGCAGGAAAGCGATTGAAGAGAGAGAAAAGAAAGGACTGGGTAAAAATGATAATGCTGAAAAAGTGACCGAAAAGCTGGAAGCTCTTTCTGTGAAGGAGGAGAACAAGGAACTGAGGAGAAATCCGAGAAGCAATGAGTCGTCTTAATTTCTTTTCCTTTTTCTTTTTCTTCTTTTTCTTTTTTTTAATTTTTCCCTGTCTTTCCTTTTGGGTCTATTTTTATTCTGTTATGTTTTCATTAGGACTTTATATAAAGAACTGAATTCCAACATTCAGGGTTTTTTCCTTAAGTTTTTACCTTATTGAAGATGACTTGAGAAAATCCATTCCCCAGCCATGAAAATGTACTATGCTAACTTTCTTTTCCATAGTGGAAAAATTTATTTATAGTCATCAAAGATAGTGAATAAAAAATGCATTGGAAACCTGAAAAAAAAAATTGTTTACTGAATTTTTACTAATCATTTTTCACCAATATAAATAATGAGATTAGTTCTAATTTTCTCCCATTGTACTAAGTTTATGAAATTATTATTAATATTTTACAGTTTCAAAAAAAATTTAGAAACTGTTCGCTAGTTTTTTTTCTTAGAAAACTTCAAGACTGGGCTGGGGATGTGTCTCAAGCGGTAAGCGCTCAGCTGGCATGCACGCCCGGGGCGCTGGGTTCCACCCTCAGTACCACACACAAATAAAATATAAAGATGTTGTGTCCACCAAATAAATATTTAAAAATTTTCTCTCTCTCTCTCTCTCTCTTAAAAAATAACTTAAAAAAGAAAAAACTTCCAGACTACTCAATGGATTAGGAGTGTATTGCAGTAGTAGAGCGCTTGTCTAACATGAGTGATGCTCTGAGTTCAATCCCCAGTGCAATAAAAAAAAGAAAAAAGAGCTGGAGCTGTTTCAGCTATAGCACACTTGCCCAGGATGTGTAAGGCACTGGGTTCGATTCTTAGCACTGTGTATAAATAAATAAAACAAAGGTCTATCAACAACTAAAAAAATTTAAAAAATGAAAAAGAAAAAAAGTACTGTTATCTGAAATGAAATGTTTCTCAGAAGTTCTATAAATTATTCCTATGCAATTGTCTATAGCTGGTGAAGGCTGAAATTCCTTAAGAATTTTCTTTTATGTGTGGTTTTTATCACTCAAGTTAATTTAAGGTCAGTGTTTATATAATCTAATTTCTTAGAAAATTATTCACTTAATGTAGATTCTCAAAAAGTTTGCATAGAATTGAACAAACCTTTTCTTACAAACAGCATTTATAAATCTGAGACTTATTTCCTTCTACTTATTTCAGATATACTTCCTTACAATCTGGCATAATTTGGTCTTTAATTTTCTATCTAGACACTCAGTTTTCCAATTATTGAAAAATCTTTTGCCAATTCCACCAGTAATTTTATGCACATACCTACTTTTCAGCACTGGTATGTTTTCTTCATTTTCTTTATTTCCAAAGGTATTTTAGTTGGAAAACAAGGATTTATTTTATTTTATTTTTTGTCAAGCACTGCTATTCATAGCATTTTAAACCAAAGTTTTGAAAAAGGAAATGTGTCAATGATCTATATCAACTACAATTTATTTCTAAAAGTGACTGGGCTGCTCTGTTTATGATTGAGACTGATTTCATATTTCACAATTCAACTCTTCATTAACAAACATAATGACTTTAATATACAAAATATCACAAGCCACCCATGGGCTACATGTGGGCCGCCATGTATCACAGCGTAGTGAATAGGAACATATGGTTTCTGTGAACTTCCAGTGGACATTTCTTCTGTGTATGACTGCCCAGGGACATTGTGAATTCCTATTCCACTCTGTCATGTCCCACACAGCATGCAAGATGGGGTGATCTGCTATAGTCGCACAGCCTCTCTGAGATCGGGGTGACCAATCAACCTGCTGACTGCACCCTTGAAACCTTACCCCTACTTTTGATGTACCACCTTCAATAAACCGCTGGAGCCATCTTTATTGTCTAGCTCCAGTAAACCCTCCTTGGCAGGAAGAAGAACCTCCCAATGAGATGCTGGCCGTCACCCCATAGAGCTTTATTAATAGAAGGACTACTAATTTGACAAAAGGGTTTATTGAACAAGTTTTTTTTGCTGATTTTTAAAATAATAAATCACTACATAGAATACTCTGAATCTGTCACGTATGTATTCACATGTGAACCCCTTAAATTACCAGTATGAAATTGGTGTTTGATAAGTATTTTGTTATGAATATAGGCCAATAAAATTTTATTGGTTTTATATAGTACTTATAAAACTGAATTTTTCTGAGTTTAAATGACCAAAATGTTTCTTCCTATTATTGAAAACATCAAAAATTATTTTTTTGTTATTAACAGTCACAAAAAGATAGAAAAACCATTATCTAACAAATAGAAGTGAGATACAAACAATCGAACAATATGGATTACTATACTCAAGAAAGAATTAGCCTACTAAAATTCACTGGACACAATCATGTTAGCATTGGTCGTCTTGGTTATACTTTTAATCATAAGTTCAAGTCATCCTAAGCATACTACTTAGATACATATAAAACAAAGATCCTTCAGTTATAAGTATTTGCATCTTGAGTCTCAGTACTTGCTTTAATGCTTAGTTTGATGGGATTTTAAAGTCATTTTTAAATAATATGATTTTGTGGAAATTTAATAATGCACATTTCTTTCTCATTTTCTATAGGTAAATACTCCTTTGTATTCTATGTAGAGCATTTTTGAATTATTCTCCTTAAAAGGAGGTAGCATTATTTGTTTGCTTATATCTCAAGGAGGCAAATTTTAGGAAAGAAAGTTTCAGTTGGTTTTGCGACTGCATATAAGAAATGTCTAGAAGTTTCTAGGTTGAATAAAATAGTATGGGTTACCTGTTTCACCATACTATTTTCCCAAAGATATTATATATATATATAATTTTATATATAATATATATAATTATATATATATAATTATTTCATATACTATATATATATACATTATTATTTTATATACTATTTTGTTAAAGCAGTATTTTAGAAAAATCTATCCCAAAGTAAAGTGTAAAAATAGGCAATACTATAATACAAGTTTTAGAAGGCTTCTATAATTTTAATGTTCAATTTTTAAATTTTTTTTGTTTCTTTTAAAAACTGAGTTATGTTTAATGGAATGTTATCATTATTAGTTTTAATTTTTGCCAAAAATATACTAGATTACATTTTGAAACAATTGGATTGAACAGAGTAGGAAGGAATGAATAGACAAATATTAGCCCAAAATTGATGTGTCCATTTTTTTTGCATTAAAACATATAAAAAAAAAGTATTACCTCCGTCTAGGGTGATATGCTGTGTGTGGTGCCATCTCATTTACTCTTCTCAAAGTTGTCAGTGACTTTCTGTCTGAGAGATTAAAAATCATCAAGTGTGTAGGAGAGGTCATTTCAAGCAGAGATGGCCCTGCAGGCATTTAGCACAAGTAGTTATAATCCCCTCTGCCCTGTCCTGATAGGAAGCAGATTAGCCAGCTTTTAACTTTCTTTTCCTCTCCGAATCCATTTTCCAGCTTTGATGAAAACAGAATAGACACCTGAGTCATTTGTTCAGTCCTTGAAACATTTCTAAAATAACCATTTAAGCTTTTGCTGTATGTGGCTGAGTGTTACTAAAAAAGTGTATTAATAGGATAAAAATGAATCATTTCAAATAGAATTTGATTTCAGCAAACCTCAGGTGTCTCATTTACCTGCTCTCTGGGAGTGGGCTTACCCAAAAGAATTATGTAAGAAAAATGTAAATTACTAGCCATGGTCAATTACAGAAATTTAGGGATTTACAGAATTTTCAGATTTTCAGGACTGGGTTAAATTTTTGGAGCAATTTTGTTTTTCATTTAAAATCCTTATTCACACTTTGGTATCTATGTTCTCCGTCTAAGCACAGAGTCTTACATGGAGATTTTCTTGCCTTTTACTTTGATTATGGATTTTCTTGAATGATGGCAGGCAACAGTCATCTATCGCCATCTCTCCTAGGAAATAAGGATTCTCGATATTGTGTTGAAGGCACTAAGTACAGCTTCCTTCTTGATATTCTACCAAGCAAGTTGTAGTTACATCAATTTCTGGTGAGGAAAGAAAATGAAGTGATTTACTGGTTTCTGTCACCAGCACTCACTTGGCCATGTGCTGGCCCTGATAACTAACCAGTTAAGGTTTTATTATTTTTTTTATTTTAATTTTTTTTAATCATGAGGTCAGTGTTCACTAAAACATTTATTAAGTAAAGGCAAATGTCATTTCAGATTGTTAGCTCTGGATTGTCATTAAACTTGACATATTTTCATACTGTTTTACATTTTAGTTAGTGTCACCTTTCCAAGGTTAGCACTATGCTGTTTTGTGAGTGTTCTTCAAATCAATAGTGTATGTCACCCAAAGAAGTATATTTTGAAATTAAGTTTTATTCTATATCCTAATAATGCCCAGTGAAAGGTATTCCTGCTATCAAATTCTTGCTAATATTTAAAATAAATATATAAAATCATTTTCTTTAAAATTCTATAGCATGTATCAAACACTCTAAAACAAAACCCAAAACTCCATCTAGTGGTATAATATTCAGATGAAGATTATTAACGTGTAACTCAAGTTGTTTAACATAATTTAATGATGCTGATAATAAATTTGAAAGTCCCTTAAACTAAATTCCACTATTTAAATCTAGATCCTGAATTTTGTCACTTCTTGAAAATAGTGGATACTATGTAAATCACAAAAATAAGATCAATCATTAAAGGAATATTGTTTACAATAAAATAAGTTTTTAGGATGAAGGGTAAGAAACCGATATGCAGATGACAATCTATCACAGTACGCATATTCTAGCTTAAGGAAGGTTTATCATCTTGGGATTCCGTTATCCTTGCTATTCTCTCAAGTCTGAAAGCAGCCACTAAAAAAAGTTAAAATTAAAATAGCCTATCATTGGCGAAGATTAAGATCAGCTTTAAACATAAGCACTTTCATTCAAATACATTCCTTCTCCAATACACATATTACTCCTTAACTACTTATATACCACAGGAATAATTCATATCCATTCAAATGGATTTCAAAAAGTGGCAGTGATGTTATGTGTGTACTTTCAGATGCCCCTGGCATAAGGGATATCATATTCATGTTAATATAAATTATTCATTCATTAAGCTTGAACATTGGCTATAGTTCATTTGCATATGGTTGAGAATAATTTTTTTAAAAAGGAGTTAGTAAAATGCTTTAAAGTAGTGTTGAGTTATTTGCATTGTTTACTTGATACTGACATGATGTATAATATCATTAAATCATTGTGCAATCAGATAACAAATAAAAGATGATCCTTTACATTGATTTCCTAGAATGCATTCTCTATCTTTGTTGTCAATCTTCATCAAATAAGCAATTTTTATGGTACATTGATAACATGACAAAAATGCGGAAAATAACACTTCCAGCTCCTAATGACAACTTTATTATATCTTGAGGAAGAATGAATAGAATACATATAAATCCAAATTTGCATCTTAAAAGAAGATTCAAGATAATGAATGACAGCAAAAGAAAAGAAGAAACAAGAACAATGTTAATAGGAAAAAAACACAATTTAATGTTGTCTTCTAATACCTGACACATCAAATTGCAAATATGAAAACAAATATTAAAATGTCTTCATCTTAATATGAAATGACAAAGCAAAATACAAGAGCCTTAAAGAAAACAACAACTTTAATCATTAAATTGAACACATGATAGCTCTCGCAAATTCCTGTTATTTTAAAAAATATTCAGCATAATAAGAACCAACTAGGAGGAAAATATGCTAAACTGTTAGTTTCTGAATGTTAGGGGAAAAAAATGAGGATTTATTTCATTATTTTCCAGACAAATATTTTCATTTTAAATAATTGTTGATATGATGTACCCAAAGTATTATTTATTTACTTCCTCCACTTATGAATTGTTTATTTGCCTTCTTGTACACTATTTTTATATTCAGGTCTTTGTGCTTTATTTTCATAAATATTTGAGGATTGTTAGGATCACAATTCATTTTAATATTATTGAAAATTCTTATTTTGCCTATTTTAAACTTTTTTAGGGGTTAAATAAAAGATAAATATATTTTTTCTAATTTTGAATCATTAAAAATGTGATTAATCTTTTTCTCCAAGTATTTTATACTTGCATATAAATTTTCTATTTCAAAATTTAATTTTCAAATTTTCTAATCTAATCATCAATCAAGACAAGCATTATTTTATCATACTCAGCAATAGAGATTTTGACAAATAATATTTTGCCATGCTAGATTATTAAATAAACATTAGAAGGAATTTTGAAAATTATCTAATATTTTATTTTACTTTTTTTTACCTAGTGACATAAACTGTCATTCTTTTTGTCAACATTCATAAACCATCATTGAATAAATTTTGAAATCATGAGGCTGCTCCTACCATATGGTTCTCCTACTTTATAATTACAAAATATACATATATTATATAATATTATATACATATATTTATATAATATATAAAATATATATTCATATATGTTCATGTTTTTGGATTTTCCCTACAACTCTCCAAAAATCAATTTAACTTAGCTTTTGATAATAAAGTTAATTCCTTTTCTCAAATTATTGACTCATGGTGTGCAGAAGAGCTTCCCATCTTGCACATTTCTACAGATTATAATACAAACTCACTTCTACAGATTCTTCTTAAAAAAAAATCCGTGTAATCTCTTTGCTGCTAGATCTATTTCTATTGATATGATGTTCCATTATTACTCTTTCTCACCCATAAATATATCTTTGGCCATCTCAATCTTAATTTTAATGATCCATTTATCACATTATGGCTCAGACTTCTTAAATATCCTTGGCTGTTATGGTTTAGATGTGAGATGTCCCCCCAAAAGTTCATGTGTGACGCAATGTAAGAAGGTTCAGAGGAGTAATGATTGGGCTGTGATAGACTTAACCCAATCAGTGAATTAATCCGATGATAGGGATTAACTGAGTGGTAACTGAAGTGGTAGGGTGTGGCTGGAGAAGGTGGGTATTGGGGGCGTGGCTTTGGGATATATATTTGTTATCTGGCAAGTAGAGACCTCCCTGAACCTTCTGATCATCATATGTGGGGAAACTTAAGAGGCAGAGTCTAGTAGGAGGAAGTTAGGACTTGGTACCATACCCTTGAAGGAAATATTGAAACCTCAGTCTCTTCCACCATTTCTTTGTCTTTCACTTGTTGATCATCATGAGGTAAGAAGCTTTTTCACCAATTACTCCTCTAGGATATTCTGCCTCACTACAGGCCCAAATGCAATGGGTCACGTGATCATTGACTGAAACTATAATACTAAATAAATGTTTCCTCCTTTTATGTTGATTCTCTCAGTCACTTTTCACAGTGATAGAAAGCTGACTACTATAGAAAATTGGTGCTAACAAGTGGTATTGTTTCCATGATACACCTGAATGATATAGAAGAGTCTTACATTGGTTTGAAGAATACTTTTGGAAAAAAAATTGGAGAAACTGACTAAAGAAAGTCTAGAATACTGTAAATGGAGCTTAACAGGCAATTATGATAAGGACACAAAAGACTGGGTTGCTGATAAAACTGCAGATAGTAAAGGTTATGCTCATGAGATTTCAAATGGAAAGACTTGACTTAATTGGAAATTAGTATAAAGACCATCCATGTCACACTTTGGCAAAAAATATGGGTGCAAGTCTGGGGATATAGCTCAGTTGGTAGAATACTTGTCTTGCATGCTCAAAGCCCTGAGTTCAATCCCCACCCATATATATATATATATATATATATATATATATATATATTTTTTTTTTTTTTTTTTTTTTTTTTTTTTCTTCATACCTGAGACTATGTGGAGGTTGAATTTAAGGTGATAGACTAATTTATCTGGTGGACGAAATTTCAAGGCAGCACAGCTTTTAGGAAGTGGCATGAATACTACTGGTTACTTAGAATTAAAATTTCCTCTGAGAACAAGGAGCAAAGTGTTTCAGGGCAGAAACTTTCAGTTTGGCCAGTAAAGGAACACACTTAAAGGTGCTGCAAAGGAAGGTGCAATTACTAAAGAAATTAGCACCATCAGAATGAAGCCAATCACTTGGCACCAAGGCAAGAGAAAAGATGCCATAAATTCACCTCAGAATTTAGCAAGGCCTGACCCATTGTATGTTCAAAGACGTGGAAATCCAAACTTGTGTCAGAGATTTTCCAGATCACAGTTTTGATAAAAGACGCACAAAGTGCATTCCCTATCCCAGACTGCCTCAGATGTCATTTCCTTGGGATTCTTTACAGGCAGGAAGTCACTTGAAGTTGCTGCAATTATGGTTCAGACAAAGACCTGGTATAGCTCAGGCTGGTTAGAAAATATTGGCATTGTCTGTCTGATGCTAGTTTGCAGGCATGCAGAATCAGAGATAAGCAGGTCAAAGAGGCTTTCACCAAGATTTCAAGGAAAGCCTTTAAGACCAAAAAGTATATGGAACTTTTAGAATCCTGGCAAGCCAACCTTGACAGCACAATGCATAGTGAAACTATGAGAGTGACATTGAAGGTACAACGGAGACTTCAGGAAATTAGAAATGCTAGGAATAATGTGAACTGTCCATTGAGGAATGCTATAGGCAGTAAGCAGAGCCAGTCCAAGAGAGTGGCTGTGTGAGCTAAACAAGCAAGGTGACAGGGGCAAGGGTACCCAAACACTTTGAGGCTCACATCACACCATTAAATGACATGGGTGCCAGACAGGGAGCTGTAAGAAGTTTGCCCCGTAGAGATTTGTTCTTATAGTACTCCTTTGTACTATTAATTTCCTATTCCTTCTTTTCAGAATAGGTATGTTTATCCTTTATTTTGTCTTAGAAGTATGCAATTTATGTATTTATTTACCTGAGTTTGCCTTGAGTCTCTGAGGAAAATTTGGACCTGGACATATGCTGGAACAGTTAAAAATTCAGAGACTCATTAAGATGGGTTAAATGCATTTTGTATTATGAGATAAGCTTTTGTTGAAAGGGATGGGATGTTTTAGTTTGTATATTCAATGTCCCCCCAAAGGCTCATGTGTTGAAATCTTGGTCCTCGGTCCAAGCTTTATTAGGAAGTGGTAGAACCTTTGAGAGATGGGGCCCAGTCCAAGGAATTGACATCTCTATGGGTTTTCTCTTAAAGGGAAGATTGGGATCTCAGCACCTGTCTCTCTCTCTGTATTTTTTTTTTTCTTGCTGACTGCCATGGAATGCACAAGTTTTTCCTGCCACATGATCCTTTCTATGATAAATCACCTCACCATAGCCCCCAAAGCAATGAGTCAACTGGCCATGGACTGCAAACTCAAAAACTGGTCCAAAATAAACATTTCCTCTTTTCAAGTTTATTATTTCTGATACTCTGTCACAGTGATGGTCAGATGCTCAAAACTACATCACTGGTAAAATACAGCCGTTTTTAATGATACTGAAAATCTCCTAAAAGTTCTCTTGGGGATGCTTGGAAATTGATTTTCTCTTTATCAATAAATTGAATTGAATCTGGGGAAATTCCAATCAAATCATGTGGTTTTTTTTCTATTTATGTTTCTTTCTGTTTCTCTAACACTTTCTCTTATTAATATTTGATTTAGTATTATCATTTGGCTATACAAATTTTATTGTATTTCTATACAAAGACGATGGTATAAAATACCTTAAATAGGTAGAGGGGAAAAACATGATGTAATTTATTTCAATTTAACAAATAATAAAACCCTGCTCCAAAGATGGAGAAATAGAGCATGGAACCTACTTGTCACAAACTGTTTTCCTGAGAAATGGATGCTGAGATAGAAAGTAGAGAGCAGGTGGTTTATTAGGGAGTTCTATATTCAAGAGCTATGAATGAGTGAGGAAGTTGGATCAGTCAGAGGTAGGAGCTAAGCTATAGTGCAATTTCAATGGAAGGAATCACCATCTCTACAGGAAGTACTAAATATGGGATAACCCTCCAGAGACACCCCAATTTGAATATTTTAATCCTGTGTTTAACAATTACTGGAGGAAGCCCGACCTATAATGAGTTTATGACCTTTGGTAATAATCTTCATCAGGAAAGATCAAGGGATCTTCATCATGATCTGGAATGGAGGCAATTTTTGAGAAGGTTGGCAGCTGAATTCTATTTACCAATAACAGTCCCAGTAGTTGAATTAATAAGCCATGTTCTTGAAGAGGTATAAAGATATTGTGAACATCACTGCTACTAAAAGAAATATTACTTGTTGCTTTAATAAGGCAATACATTAATATTTACTGAGCCAGTTTCAAGTAAATATAATAAACAATGATTATAATTATTCCATTCACAGATTATTTTTAAACAATTCAGCTGACAACTTATTATTGCTCATTTGGAGGTAGTGTTGCTTTCGCTTTGGTTTTCTTTTTTTCTTTTTTCTTTTTTTTTAGATTTTCTCATTTGTTTGTCAATTTCAAATGATTTTCCCATTTGTAGTTTTATTTTTATTCATAACATTGGGGTTTAACAACCCTTTTTAATCTTTCCTTTGTCCTATCTCATCTCCCCTTACCTTATCTGTCTGTGCTTTAACTAGGATAATAGTCAATTTCATTTTTGCCTCAAATTTTTTTGGTGTCGTTTTATCTATTTTTCATCATTTCTTTTCTGTATGTTGTACTAGTTTATGGTATAGTTTACAAAATCTCTCTTTTGTTCATCCGTCCTGTAAAAATTTTTATTATTAATTGCCATATTTCATGTTTTAATTTTTTATTTTATCTACTTTGTTATTCCCTATATTTCAGTTCTCATCAGTTTTTTTCTTTTGTTAAATTATAATAGGAATAGTAGAGCCTAGGATTTAGAATTTATAGAGACCAGTAAATATTTATCAGTAGTATATAGTTTTTCAGTGGGCTCAACTAGAAACCTGGAATACATACTAGGGCTACTTATGCAGGGCATGATCTAAACTCTGCTTTTTAAAACCCAAATATTGTAAGATGAAGATTCTGCACATTTTTGATAACTCTCAGCTTCAGCTTTCTGCTTATTATCTTGACCTCAAGTAAAGAATATGAAAATGCCTTGAGATAGTGACATAGGATATTGGGATATCTTCTATGTTCTCCTTCTTTCAGAAGTTTAGCTTCTCAACTTTTAACTATTTTGGGAGCTCTGCAATTCAGTGTTTGTCCCTGAACTTCATTGTTTGTGTTTGGCCCCATGATACCATTAAAAGCCCTAAGCAGCTATGTTTTTCTTGGTCTGTCTCCTCCCTGCTTCTTACAGATAAGGACATTGCCAAGGGGAAAAGGGAGAGTAAATGTTATATGTAACTCAGGGCACTTCTCAGTATAGGAAATAAATATAATGTTAACTTTATTTTTAGGTTTTTATGGTATTAATATGAGGGTTTGTGACCTATTTGGGACTTTGAATGAGGACTAAGCAATGTAAAAAGGCAGAAAATTTTGAAATAAATTGAGGGGTGATCACGACCAGTCTATAGGGCAAGAATGTATTAAGTTTGGCAATATCATAATGATTATAGCAGAGCCCATAGGAGTCCTGTGTCCTTAATGCTGGTGAATCTACAACTACTGTTCAGAGTTTTGAGCAGTTATATGCCCACTAACATGATTCTGCCACATGTTTTACATATGGTTCTGACCATGAATAATCTCTAAACTACTGTTAACAGTTACAGCAATTTGTTGATATAGCCAATGAACCCTCAATAAATTATTTTCTAATTTTTGAACAAAATACTTCCTTTAACCAACCTACACTCTCACCAGCAACGTAGGAATTACAATTTCCCAGAACACTATTATCAACTTTTGGATTGTTGCCCATTGGATAGGTGGGAAATCACATTTCATTTTTATTTTAACTTGGTTAAAAATTTAAATATGAATAAAATCAATTGTAGTTTTAAAAACAGCCACTATGTACTGATTACATACTATGTGCTAGTAGATTGCAAAGTATTTTGCATTAATCTCACACATTAGTACTCACCAAAATTTTTGTGTATAGGTGCCAGTATTAACCCTATTCTATTTTTGTGGCCACAAATGCTCAGATATATAAAGTGCCCTGCCCAATGTACTATAGCAAATTAATGTGTAGTTGAGCTTTCAACCCAAGCATCTTGGCTGCATAGCCCAGACACTTAAATACTGTGTTTCACTGTATCTCTATTATATAAAAATGTTTTCTTTGTTCATATTATTGATGGAAAATTATTCTTTTTATAATAAAAAAATAAGGATTGAATTTCTTTAGAATTATAATTATGACAATAAACTAGTATTAGATAACCTTATATATGATGAGAGCACAACTGTCATTGAATACAAAAAAAAAAGCTCAAATGCCCAAATTAAATAGAAAATAAAATATAAGTGGTAAAATTTGGTATGAAAATTTGGTTAAGCCACACTTGTAAAATATATGAAGCAAATACACAATAACTGAAAAACTCTTTCCTAAGCCATTTTTTTCTAATTTTGAAAATTCATATTTTGTCAATGTTTATATATATGCATATATACATATAAGTATTTATGTATATATGCATATATACATATGTATAAATATAAATACACATACAGATACCAATATATACTCGTTCATCTATTTATATGTAGTCTGTTAAATCTTTAAATTGTCAAATTAATAAAAGTGCTGTGAGCACCCACACAGAGATTATTCTCAATAATACTAAAAAAAATATCCCTTTTCCTTACAGGATTCCTTGTGGAAATAATCTACTAACCAATAGCACTTAGCTCCTCTTCTGAATTCATGCATTAAATGCATTTTTACTTTTGTTCAGAATTCTATTCCTTGTTTTGGTTTAGGGTTTTTTTTTTTTTAAAAGAAAATATAAGGAAATGTGTATGCACCTGCTGAATACAAAAGGAAACATATGTATTCTATTCCTCTTGAGAGAAATGAGCTCTTGTCTTCCTGGGAAAAGACTGATTGTTTTTGACCATAGCAATAAATAACTACCTGAGTCAGTTTTAAACGCATCATATTTGGTCAATGACAACTTCCTTCGGTAGTATACTTCTTCAAATCAGTCAGAGAGCAGCAGTCTCTTTCTGTTGCTCAGATTTCTAAAAGCCAGCTAATCAGAAACATTCTTCTCGTTGCACACTCATTTCACATCTAAAGTTCAACCAATTTCTCAACACTCTCTTTTTCAAAATCTGCCAACCCTTGAGAGCTCCTCTTTCCTAAACTCTATATAAGATTAGTTCTGTGCTTTTACTCTCCTGCTGAATTCTTAGGAAAAGACTGGTTGTATAAACAAACAAACAAACAAACAAATAAAATAGACGCAAAATAAAAGGTTTCCAAAATACATCATTTTATGTATGTGTTTTTATTAATTTATAAGAAAATAGTTTTAGTTTGCCTTATTGTATGAAATTAAATCTATGAATAACATAAATGAGGTTTACAATGACCATAGAAAAATAAGACAAAAAGACAAATGACTGATCCATGGGTCATTCCAAACTTGTTTATTTGTGAGAAATCAGAAACCTGAAAAAGAGATTGAGGGGAAACCAGGGTGGAAAGAAGAAAATCAGGAAAGTTAATCTCAGAAGTAAAGTGAAGGATTTGTTTTGGTACATCATGAGTTTATTTTTATTTTTTTATGGAGGAAGGAGTAAGTGACTATATCAAATAAGGCTTAAGTGTCACTGAAAGTTATACTAAAAATTACACCTTGAATGTAATAATTTGAAATTCACTTATGATTTTGACAAAAGCAGTTTATATGTCTGATTAGAGAGAATTGGAGTATAACTTTTTTTTTAGGGAGTTTAGGGTATTGATTTGTCAAATAAATTTGAGCATTACTATTTTACATAATACTGAACAATCTTTCTTTGAATTATCTTTAACTGACCAAATATGCAAATAGGGAAATTTAGTATGTAATAGAGTATGTAAATATATTCTACACATATAAGTAAGCATTTCTGGCCACAATCAATAACAAAGGTTTTATTTTCCAAAACACTTGAAAAATTCATTTTTTTATATATTTGGAAAATAGAACCTTGTGGTCATTCCTGCTTCTTGGTTTTAAGAGAATCGTGTGAAAAGAAGGGTTGGTTCAGCAAAACCAATTTAAATACTTAGCACTTTCTAATTACTTTTAAATGAATATATACATATATTTTAGTAAGTTACTTTGTCAAGTTACATTTATTTCATACCTTGATGTGGTCTAATACTTCTAAATAGATTATATTTCTGTTCTATAGGCATTACTAAGTACATATACAAGCAAAATAGAAATAAGAAAATTGAAAGCAATCTCCTATTTCTTCTACTGGGAAGATAGTTAATGACACAGTGGCATTTCAATGCTTTTCATGCCATAACCCAGCAGTCCTTCACATATTCCCTTCTGGTTTAATACTATCAAGACTAAGGATTGCTTTTCTTCTCTGAGCTAAAAACCACAATATGTGACTTCTCATCAGATGTAGTAGTTTTAAATCAGCATTTCTATTATTCAAGGCAGAAATTCATAATTGTGTTTCTAATAGCAACAGCAGCCACTTTCCAATGTTGGCCCTGATCTCTGCTCAGTTCATGTCCTACTCTCTACATGGTAGAGCATTTGCTATGTATTCTCCTGGGTGCACAGAGGTGTCAGACTACTTTCAAAACACCTGTCCTCCTAGCTCATTGTGAAACTATGCCCAAGTGAACTTTTGCAGCAAGGGAGCAACCTGTGCTTTCACGTCACAGCTGTTCAAAATGCAACGAAGGAAGCGAATAAGATTTGGCATGGAGATTAACTTACCTTTTAGGTGTATTTAAGGACCCAACGGATACTATGCATATAGGAAAATCACAGACATTGAAGAAATATATTCAGAAAATTACAAGAGAGTTTGTTATGCCAAACAAAATAGAGTCAATTTTTTTTACCAATTTAGAAAAATTACAGTAAAGCCAGTCTCCATTAAATAAAAAGCCCAATATTATTTATACATACATGTGTGTGTATAAATTCATTCTTCATATATTTTCTTCATAAGCATGTTTAAAAGCTCACTACCCCATGTAATAATCACAATAATCCTTTAAAGTATTATTCTTATGTACCATATAAGGAAGCTGAAAAAAGAGGATATTATATAATATTCAATGCTTCATAATTTGTATTTATATTTCATGAGGCATTCCTGAGTGCCTAACCAAATTACTTGCTTAAAAATCATACCTCTAATTTTATCCAGTTATTAGATAATATACATTTTATGGTAACCTGGCTAGACCTGGATGTTAAATGTTAATACTTATAAGCCAATCCTGGCAATTCTCCTATTTTGGTTAGGTATAATGGAGATGGTATGACTTAGACTAATGAGATAGGAGGTAGAATCCTGCAGATGTGTTCTTTGCTCTAGTAAAGATGAAGATCAGCAGCTTCTAGCCTTTTTATGCATTTCTGTTATAGTGTGAAGATGGCAGCTGCTATATCTAACTAGCAGCCATAGGAAGCATGTCAAGAGACTCCTTTACATCACATGGAGCACTAAATTACCTTGTATCTGCTTTGGTAATATGGGATAATAGGATCTTCATTATATCACCAGATTTTTTTTAACTTTCTAATAGAAATATCTAATGTAGATAGTAGATTGGAAGAGTAATTTAAAACCATGAATTTTGATTCAAATTTGTTGGTTCTTGCCATTTTAAAATCTGAAATTATTTTAAAATTTAAGAGTTTTCTCTATTGAAATATTTATACAGGGTCGGGGTTGTGGCTCAGTGGTAGAGTGCTTGCCTAGCATGTGTGAGACACTGGGTTTGATCCTGGGAACCACATAAAAATAAACAAATAAAATAAAGGTATTGTGTTCATCTAAAACTACAAAAACATTTAAAAAATATTTATACAATATTTTCTGATTTTTAGTTTATATAGTGTAGTTACAACATTGTGATGCTAAAAAAGAATGTACATATTATACATATCAACAAATCCAGTCTCTTCATTTTAACCTTAAGAAAGTCAATGTCCAAATCTAGTTAGTTGCAAATCCAGCTCCTCTGTCTCTTGTATAATTATATTAAATAAATCCTACATTTACATCCCACCACCATGTAAACAACTGTAGCTTATCTAAGAATAGAATTTTTTTCCTTTAGTCACATTAGTAAATGCTAAATGAGCTAAGAATGTATTATAATGTTTTGGCAACAGAGAAATTATATTATACATATAATATTTTTGATAGAGCCTGAAAATCTAAAAAGACAATTGCGGAAGCCCAAGTTCAGAGGCCCAAGAACCAGGAGTACTGATGCTCAATGACAGGAGAACATGGTTGTCCCAGTTCTAGAAAAGAAATTAAATTCACCCTCCCTCTACATTTTGTTTCTATTTGGTTCCTCCTTTGATTGAGTTTAGACTCATTTTACTACCTACTGAGTCAAATGTTAACTTCTTCTGAAAACACCCTCATAGACACATCTAGAATTAATATTTTGTCGGCTATCTGGGTATCCTTTAGTCCAATCAAATTGATGTATCAAATTAATCATCACAGTTAGCACAATCTAATTTATATTCTGTACTAATCTGTCTGGATGCTGAGTGGACAATACAAAGTAGAACAGGATAGAAGCAGGGAGACCAGTTAAGAGGCTACTGCTAATCTAGGAGGGAGCTGATGTTGGATACTTCCTAAGTAGAATAGTAAAAATGAAGAGAAGTTTTAGATTATTGATTTTTTGGGGGGGGACATTCAATAGTACTTGAGTATTTGGGGTGAGAAAATAAAGAAATCAAGATATGCCCCCAAATTTATGCCTGATCCTATGTGTGAATGAATGTTATTTACTAGGTTGGTGAACACTGAGGAAGGAACAGGTTTACAGGCAGGTAAAGTAGCAAGATTTGTAAGAAGGTAAGTATGGGGCACTTATTCAACCAACAAGTGGAAGTATCAAATATGAGGTTTGATATATATGATATACATGAATCTAAAGTCCCAAGAAGTAGGATAGAGCTGGAGGGAGTTTAAGAAGCCACAACTGCATAGAGTATACTCAAACCTTGAACCAAAAGAGATTATCAGCAGATAAAATGATGCTAGAGAAGAAGACCTGGGAGAGTCATTCATGTAAACGTAATTGCAATTTCTCTCTTGGAGTCTGTAAGCCCATACTCAAGTTTTAGGGAGCATTTGAACAAATAGTAAAATCCTATTTTATATCATCTAGATATAGGGCTACTAGATATAATATAGGGCTTCCAGTTAAACTTGGATTTCAGATAAACATTGAATACATTTTTAATATAAATAAATCTTGCATATTTCATAGAGTATGCTTATATTGCTATATGACATCATTGGTTTACTGTGTGAATATATTTATTATATAAATAATATACAGATTTGGATCACACAACTATGGAGAGTAGCAAGCTCCCAATATTTTCAGAGTAGATTAGTAAGCTAGAAACTCAGGAAAGATAATGGTTTATTTCTAGTCCAATTCCAAAGGCCTGAGAACAAAGACAGCTGATAATATTGTTTCAATCCAAACATCTACAAGCTGTAGACACAGAGAAAAAAGCCAGTCTCCCAGTTTGAAGGCAGTGAGGCAGAATTTTCTTGCTCAAGGAAGGGTTAGCCTTTCTTGTTCAAGTCAAGCTTCAACTGACTGGATGAAGCCCATCCACAGCAGGGAAGCAATGTGCCTTTCTCTGTCTGCTGATTTAAAGGCTAATATCACCCAAAACTACCCTTAGAGAAACATGCAGCATAATATTTACCCAAATATCTGGTTACCCCATAAACTATGGGGTAAACTATTGCATAAACTATCCCTTACTATTGGCTTATGAGGGAATTGGAGATAAGCAGTAGGTACTTGAATCTTAACAGATGATGAGAAAAGGGAAGGTGATGCAATCTCAAGGTGTAATATGATCACAATAACTGAAGATGTGAGAAGCATTAGCTGTAGGAAGCAGGATTTCTCAAAAATACATATAGGAAGGTTGTGAGAGACCTGAGTCCTTAATGCACATGGTATTACAGGCATGATGAAATCACAGGAACCTGCCTGTAATGAACAGCAATGTAATGGACCCACAGCAACACTGCAAATAGCCAGGTTTTTCTTGTAATGTTGTATTTGATTCATAAGTTTGGTTTACAAGGAAATTGTTCCTAGTTTTATATCTGTGAATACTTAGTTACCATTAAAGCAAAATATTCTGAAATCAATCCTAAGCTTTACATAACATTTTTATCATTTTAAATGGGTCTGTTAAAAGTTTGAAGAAATAATAGCCAGTGACAATGTATTGTGTGATTTCTTTATTTTAAATAATCTAAAATAGGAAAATCTATAAGGGCAGAAAGTAGATTAGTAGTTAAAATAAGATTCTTGATACATATCAGCTGCCAACATATATATTTGTTCTCATACATGCACTTTTCCATGCAAAGAACGTTCCATAAAATTATAATTCTAAGGAATATACTTGAGAAATAGACACATGGGTTAAAAATATTTGTGCTCAATATAAGTGAAACCCATATTTTAGGTCTTTCTTTTAAGTGAAAACACTTATCAGTATGTTAAAAGCTCTGAGAAGTTCTGAAATAGAAGAATTTTTATTTGTTGTTTTTTGCTGCCTAGAAAACTACCTCAAAACTTAGATTCCTAAATTAAATAAATAAATAAATAAGCACGTACTATTTACCAAAGGTTCTCTGGGTCAAGTACATGGGAGCAGTTTAGCTGGGTGCTTCTGGCTCAGTGTCTTGTGAGCTTTCAGTAAGGATGTTGTCTGGGGCTTGACTGAAGATGTATATCTGCTTTCAAGGTGGTATGCTGACTTGTCCTGTAAGTCAGTCACATCATTAGCATAGGGATTCAGTTTCTGGTCATTTGGCTCTCTCTATGGAGCTGCTTAGATGTCTTTATGAGCTAGTATTTAGAATTTCTCTAAGCAAGTAATCTAAGAGAAAAAAGGAAGTAAGGAGGACTAATGACTTTTATAACCTAGCCTAGGAAATCATAAGAGTAACTTTTTCCTAGGAAAATCCAGATTTTCCTGAAGTCATTTGACCATAGGACTCTATTTTAAAGAAACATGTTACCAAAAATTCCCTTAAGGTACCCAAAACATAACATAATTCTATGTGACTTAATTTCATTAAATATTTGAGAACGCTTGTCATGAAAAAATTGAGCATTAATAAAATATTCAAGTAGGTTGAGAATTGTTTGCTTTTAAATATTCCCTAGAATTGTATTTATATGATTCACTTGACTCTAATACTTGGTAACTATCGGTCATAGTCTGAATTGGGAATCATGATTTTTGGATTGTACAAATGCACATAAAAGATTTTGGAGGGAAATTTTCAAACTTCAACTTGGCATGTACTGCTATATATAAAAATTTTAAGTTGTGTTTAAAAACATTCACTAAGGTCGGTATTCTAGAGTGTTAAGCTGTTAGGAGGAAGAGTGAAATTATAGTTTTAATAGTAGAAGGGTTCTATTTTTCACCAGCTATTACTTTAATAAAAGAGAACATCTGTTAATAAAATACCCACCACAATTCTATGCTAAGGAATATCCATAGGATTGGAATGCCGAAGAGTTCCTCACTGACATAGGATTCTGCAATCAGTTCAATAAAGCTTTCTTAAAGTCTTTATATGTCTAGTCTAGTTCTTGAAAGTAGGTGAGTACACAAGAATTTTAATATATGTTATCAGAAATAATGAATTTCAAGCAGTTTAAATATCTCAAATGCAAGCATCAACAAAGTCTTAGAGTCATTTGGGGTCATTTGGGGTCAAGAACCACATAGGAGACACCAAATATCTGCAACCATCAGTAGAATAGAATGACAAGAATATCAAAAGACAATGTTACACAAACTTAAGCCACACAAACAGGATACACTCACAGTAACTCAAAAATAAGTAAAATCTAGGGTTCCACATGCTCTGTTTTGTAAAGAAACTGTAACATAAGAAAACAAAGGGTTAGAATAGAATTGTTGTTAGATCATAGTTGTTTTCTTCTGTTTTGTTTCTTACTGAAGGTTTGAGCTATTCTGTGCCCCATGTAGCCCCATCACCAAGAATTGTACCTCTGGGAAATGATAATTTTCCACAAGAGCAGTTTTTATATCTAAAAGACAAGGGGAATATGAGAAGAATAGTTGTTGCTGTTAAAGTATATCCTCAGGATTATAAACTGCATTATGCAGTCATGAACTTCTGTATTAATGTCATTTAACCTTTGGCAATATTAGTCTACAGAGGATCTTGTGAAGGATGGTACATTAACTTTTAGAAGTGATGGGCTGTGATATTCCTGCTGTGATATTGAATGGCATACGATGAACTTCAGCACAGCCTTCTAAGATGTAAGAGATTTTCTTTCTACAGGGTAAAACCTATATATATATATATATATATATATATATATATATATATGAGGGCAGAGCTGTGAATTCAGATAGCTCAACCGGTCCTTTGAATAGTTGGACACAATGGTGACATTGTCAAAAGGATTCTATAAAATAGTCCACTTTCTTAGTTACTGTCCTCTATATGTTTAACTCTGTCTTTATTCTGTCTTTATTCAATTTATTCAATAAAGGGTCCAAGCTTCATCTTTTCTACAAAACACAGTGTGGAACAGAATATGTAAATTTTACTTATTCTGTGTCCTTATGAGTGCAAACTCCAAAATTCTAGACATTTCCAAAGTATTATGATTTGAACATGAGGTGTCCTTCAAAAGATCCTGTGTTAATGTAGAAGGTAAAATAATTAGATTATGAGAGATATAGTCTAATAAGTGGATTAATCCATTTGATCGATTACAATTTGAATGGATTATGGGATGGTAATTGTAGGCAGGTAGGGCCTGGTTGGAGAAAGTTGGTCATGGGGTGCCTGGTGGATAATATATGTCATTCCTTACTCATATCTCTCACCCGCTCCTCCCTCCCTCCCTCTCTCTCTCTCTCTCTCCCTCTCTCTCCCTCTCTCTCCCTCTCTCTCCCTCTCCCTCTCCCTCTCTCTCTTTGTTTCTCTCTGCTTCCTGGATGTCATATCCCAAGCAGGTCGCCTTCTTCATACCCTTATGCCATGATATTCTGTCTCACCTTGAGTTCAAAGCAATGAAGTTGGCTGACCATTGACTGAAACTCTGAAATCGTGAGCCAAAATAAACTTTTCCTCCTCTAATTCCTTTTTATATGGTAATTCAGTCACAGAAAAAAAAATCCAAGTAACACAGAAAATATTCAGGAAAAATAAAAATAAAAACACTGAGCAAAGAGTTGAAACATAATGAGATTAGGGCTTTATCAGCCATTTGTACAAATTACAGCCAGAATTAATAAAAACAATTTTCTGGTGAGAGTCAAGGGATGAAAAACATCCTTTCTAGAAATATTAATGGCCAAGCTTATCAATGAAAAAGGGTACATGGTAATGAATATAAATCTGGAGTCAGATCAAAGTTAAAGCCTTGTTCTTCTACATCCTGAATAACTTTTAACCCATTGCACAATTGTGGTATTTCAGTCATCTCATGCATATCATGCAAATATCTCAGCTCCAACAAATAATTAACTTCTTCATTTTTATATCCCAGTAGCATCTTTAACTGCATATGTCCCAAAGTAAATCAAATTTTCCTGTGAAAACATACCTCTTCTTTATTATTTTTCTTGACCCCCCACATATTCCAGAAATTCAATAAAATTCCATGCTCTGTAAAATACATAACATTTCTCTGAATATCATTCTTTCTGTCTTGATGATCTGTTGCTTAGTATAGACTCTCAACATTTGTCATCTCTTTAGAATGGATTTCCAGCTGGATATTTTGATAAAATTTTCCATATAACTTGTTTTCCACAATATAACTCACAAACTTTCTCTAAGAAATGTTTCCAATATATAGCTTTTGCATAGAAAACTGTGAATGGCTACCAGTTGCTATCACAATGAAGTGAAAACACAGCAATCCCTGGATTGAGCCTTCCACTTATTTCAATTATCTTCTTCCACAGACACACCTCACTACATCAGCCATAATGATAAGCTGTAATACCTATTGTCTACTCATTGCCATGTCTCTACCAGGTTGTGCACTATGCACTAAACGAGCATTTCATCTTTAAAAGGAGCTAGTAAGTTAGTAAACATACTAACTAATTTCATAGATGAGGAAACCAAAGTTCATGGACTCAGTGATTGACAGAGACTACACATCAACTAATTACAGGACCTGACATTTGAACCAAGGCAATTTATTGCTAGAGTGCTTTGTTGTATAACACTGAAAAACCCTGCTTTGAAATTCTTTGAAAACCCCTCTTTTACTGTCCATTTAATTTTTCATGTGTTCTTCCCACTATGTTTTTACAGTGGAGACCTGCCCTCCATTAAGCCGTTTCTCATTATCTTAGTGACTACATTCGCAATGATATTTATGCAGATCTCCACTGCTTATTCTTCATCTGTCTGTAATTATCATGAGATAAATGGAGTGCTTAACTTTCATATGTTGATTATATGGCCAGTGGTCTCTAAGTACTTGCAGAGTCAACTTAATAAATACATTCAAAACTTCTATAGCAGCATGCAATTAATTCACCCAGTCATGGTTCTCTAAAATCGTGTCTATTCTTGTTTTCATACAATGATATAACTCTTATAAAGTATAGGTCAAAACTTACTTCTCCCTTACTTCAAAGTATGCAAAAGTCTACTGTTACAGTAAAAAAAATGTAAACACATGTTTTTTCTAGGATTAAAGAAGGCAGTCTCTGCCACTCTCTGACCTAAATCTTCCAGCTTTTCATTATCCTCATGATGTCTGGCTCTTTCTATTACTTGAATACAAGTTTACTCTATCTGGACCTTTGCTTTTTCTATTGTTTTATTAGCAACATTCTTTAACCACACTTTTCTATGACTTTATCTTCATCATTTTTGTTTTTAATTGAAAAGTCACTTTCCTATAGATCTCTTCTTTGGGCTTCATGTGGTAATACTTTTAAACTCCCTTATCTCCACCTTATTTTATTACCCAGATTTGTTTTTATTTTAGCATTAATTACTATCACTGTCATAATATGAAATCATCTTAGCTAAAAATGAAGTCATTCCCGTTCTTTCCGCTGCAAAATCAGCTCAGTAAAGACACTGAATTTATTTTTGCTGTTCCACCTTTTATGTGCTGAATGGGGTAAATATTTTAAATTAATGAATGAATGATGAAAACCTTAGAAGCATATATGCAGGGAATAATGCAAAATAAAATCTAGGTACAATTTTTTTTTGCAAGAATAATGAAAAACAATTACAAAAGAAATTTCAACATGAAGTCAAGAACTATCCATAAGGAGTTATTGGAATAGGATAAGTAAAGATAGCAGAGATGGGATATATATTAACGATTTTAAAGTGTATGATGGCTAAAATGTAGTTACCTATGGTATAAAGAAGCAAACACTATCAACATCAATGATTTCTTTGCCTTACATTTTATAGAATTTAAAGGAAAACAGTACATTTTGGGATTAGAGTCTAGAGGTAAGATTATTTTAGAACTATTGTGTTCAAAGTGTCTATAAAGCACCATCCTCGAGACAGATAGTCAGGACGTGGTAGTTAAGAAAAGATGTTAAAGAGGAAAATACACATGTAGCATTTAAGGTGGATGATACTGTCCCCCAAAATCATTTGACATATGAGGGAAGTTAACAATAATCCTGCAAGAAGTAATAAGAATGAAATAATGAAGGAGAAAAATGGACACACACTCTAAAGGATAAGTATTAACATCAGTTCAGAATAGTGTGATATAGAAATCAGGACATACATCCTGATATATGCTACTGCTTGTCCCTATTCTCCAGTCTACAATTTCAGGTCTCATGAACACAGAAGGCTTCAAACTCAGACAGGGCACCACGGGAGGGCTACTTGTCTTTATCAGCATATGTATTCTGAAGCTCTGATTCCTTTCTCAATACAGTTCCACAAATCCTTGAAAATGATTGCCCATCAGAGACCTGTGTAGTCCCTCATGTGGCCTTTGTACAATGCCTTCTATGGTCCCAATGTTCTTAGTGTGTGGTGACTTGATGTTTACTGCATCTATTTCTGATGCTAATGGACTCAATGATATTTTGGATCTAGGCCAATATGTATAACGCTGGATATTTGTACACAGGCTCTCTTGAAGGAACTGAGAATTATGAAATGTTACAAATAAGTTTCCCTCTGTTATTGTACAACTGTATAATGACAGGAAAAGGATGCTGCTTATTTCCTTTTTAAGGCAAAAAATGAATTTAAAAGAGAGGTTAACAATTACTGGCACCACCAATTGTACAGTAGACTTTCCCTCTCAAAAGCTTAAACAAATATTCAAAGTAAAGGTGTTCTTGAGAGAAAATATATTCTTCCATTGCTGTGTGTTAAAATGTAATGCTTATAAAGGTCTTTTATCAAAATGTAAAAATGAAATAAAATTAAAAAGGAGAAAAGTATAATTCATTATCACCCCTAGCAATTGTATTGCAACCATGGTTTTAAGACCTTTAAATCCAAGTTTGAAAATATAAAAGAAAACACAAAAATACCATTAATTAGAAGAACAAAAAATACTTCAATTTCAAATCAGTTATTTGAAATGAAAGCAGAAGTTTGTATTATCTTAAGACAGTGTTAGAGTCATGTACAGGAGTAAGATATCCACTTTTTAGATTGGGTTGAATTTTTGGATATGTTTACCAAATTAATGGTTAGCATGTCATAAAAAAAAATAAAGTTTAAGTGATCTAACTTCTGAATGACTACTAGTAGATCTTGACAGTAGATGGAAACTTAAAGAACTGACCCAGCCTTTGCTATTTAAAGTGCTCCCCAAAAGTCAGGAATCAGACTTAACATTTCTCCTGTGGATAGGGAAAGCCTTGAATGCTGCTGGAATGGAAAAGATGAAAAGCCAAGGCAGAAGGTATAGAAATAACTTACAGTTCACAAAATATTTCTTAATCAATATTGTGGTTTCATAAGGAATGTAGCATTGTATGTAGATCTGTTAGAACTGTACACAGAGATTAACTCTGAAGCTAATGTTTTTGGGAACTGGAAAACCAATTTTAGATCATTCATCTTTTAGGTTGTGATGTCCTAGCAGTTTTTCTTCACTTTAAGAATTTAAAATTCTATTTAGCATAAAAATATATATAGCCAGCACATGTGACTTTTGTGTTCTTTGGGTATCCCTTAAGGAATGAGGTCGTTTGAGTGCTGGAAAAAATGTCAGAGCAGCCTGGCTGAGAGAGTTACTTTATTTCCTGCTTTATCTCATGATGAAAAAAAAATGGGTACATAGAGGGGACTTTCCAAACTATATTCTCAACCATCTTTGGGATAATACCTGAACAGTGAAAAATACAATTTATAGAGTAGAGTTTGAAAATGTCAGAGAACCCCCAAATAAATGATACAATATTTCCAGAAAAGAAAAAAATAAATAAGAGTAACAATAACTAATTTTAAATTTACATATTTAATTTTGTGACTTAATACTAATTAAGTATCAATGGAAATACACCAACTTGCACATGCCATTTACTTGTTACATTTAAAATATGAATATATACCCACTACATATGTACACAAATAGGAACACCAAAAAATATTATAGCAGTGATTTAATTCAGCAATTAACTTTCTGTTAGAAACACCAATGTGGAAACTAGTTTCCTAAGTTTAGGTTCTTTTACTCATGCAAATTCCAGACTCAGATTTGTTTCCCAGTAAAAACTGGGGAAAATCCTCAAGACAAATAAGATGAATAACAGCAGTGATATGAATAGCAACTGGGGTAAAACTGTCAATTTGAGAATAGGCTATAAACATGTATTCTTTTAGATGTAGATCAACATTTTCTAAATGCCAATTAAAGTCATACAAAATATCATAAAAATATAGGAGCAGAATGGGGCATTTTTTATGTGACCAAATAACTTTTAAAAAATAATGATTGTTAAATTAAGTTCTTAGAATATCACAGTGAAAACTGTTAAGATTATGGTTTTATTTCTTGTCTATTTTAAGCTTTTTCAACCAAGTAATTGTGTTCAGATAGCAATTGTTATTATTACCCTAAACTTGCATTTTGCAGAAATATTTGACAGCATAAGCCTAATAAATTCAAAATTCATAAAATTTATATTAAGACCAATTTTTTTCCAATTAACATAAAATCATATTTATAATTTTTGTGCTGTTATTTTATCAAATGATCTTGAATCTTAATTTTATTCATTGCCTCCTATATCTATACCTTCTTTGGTGTTCTTAAAATTACCACCTAAGTCCAGGGCTTCATATCCAAAAACAGAATTTTAATAGAATTCAAAAGGTCCCTAAATTCTTTCCTTGCCCTGTGACCTATAGATAGTTGAACAGTTTCATAAATATGATTAATAGAGAAAACTGGTTTTAAAGACCTCAAGTGATACCATTAGTGACAAGGTCAAACTAGACCATTTTCCTGTTCAACCTTGTTTTCTTATTCCCACCTATTCGGACATTTAGGAAACAATAGCATCTGTTCCTTCTCATAAAGATGCAATCACTACTCAGTCCTTCCAGCCTTAATGTATGCCTATCCTTGCCATAAATCAGTGTTCTCTTTATTTCATGACACCAGTTTCTAGGCATGGAGCTCTTTTCAAATCTGCTTTCAACTCAAGATACTGACTTCCTGCTTTGAATCCACAATACATTCCACCCCCCATGCCAATAGTATTGCATTTAGAACAAGATTCTGCCTTGATCTGTCATAATATTTTTCTTTATAGCACTCTTTAAGAATTAATGTACCTATCTTTTATTAAATTAATTTCTGGGAGTTTTTCAATCCAGAATTGACTTGTTTGCATTTATTCAAAAGACAAACGTTATTGAGGTTATAAAATACATTTTTAAAAATACTCAAACATCTCCTGAAATTTTAAAGAGAAAAGCAATCATTTATTTCTGGTTTGAAACTTCACAGCCTTCTGGTAAAGATAACAAAAAAACACAGATAATTACACTACACTATATTTCCTTGTCATATAGTCAGGCATGTATGAGGTAATCTATGACCTTGTACCAAAATTAAAAAAAATATTTTTAGAGTTATTTCTAGACACTATAGAAGTCACTTTTATGTTCTTTTAAGAGCACTAAATTGGTTTTATTTATTCATAAAATAAATGCTTATATGTGCCTATATCATTTATTCATTATATAGATATTTATTTTTAAATTATTTTTGTACTGTTAGCTGATAAATACAAACAAAAAATGAAATGCATATATTAATAGGGAACCATGTAATGTTCAATATATATATATATAGAGAGAGACTGTATGATGTTTAAATCAGGTTAAACATATTTATTTCTTGAAACACTTATCATTTCTTTATGGTAAATACTTTCGAAATAATTTCTTCTAGCTTTTTGAAATGTATACAGTTTATTATTTTTAATCTACAGTCATCCTACTGTGTAATAGCACAGTGAAACTTTATGATCCTATTTGACTTTAACTTGACTTCATTATTTTTATGGCTCAATAGTATTCCACTGTGTATGTGTACCACCTTCTCTGTATCTATTAATTACCTTATGGACATTTTGGTTGATTCCATTTCTTGGCTATTTTGAGTGGAGCTACAATAAATGTGGGAGTGTAGAAGTCTCTTCAACATAGATTTAATTTTCCATGAATATATAGTGGTGGGATTGCTGGATCATATGGTTGTTCTAGTTCAAATTTTTTGAGGAACTTCCCTACTGTTTTCTATCAATAGATTTAAAATACTGTTTTCTATCAAAGATTCCCTTTCTCCTACATCCTCAACACTTGTTATATTTTGTCATTTTGGTAATAGTCATTCTTCTTGGGAAGGACTGATATCTCACTGTAGTTTCGATTTGCATTTCCTTGATGATTGGTGATACTAAACATTTATTTATATTTTATATACCTGTTGAATAATAGGCTATTTATTTTTGTGTCTTCTTTTGGAAACTATTCAATCAGGTTCTTTGGCCACTGGTTAATATATTTTTTAATTATTTATTTATGTGTTTAATTATTTTAATTATTTATTTTGCTGTTCATTTTTTGGAATTCTTTATAGATTCTTGATAGTAACCTCTTATTTCGTGTATAGTTTGCAAATATTTTCTTCCATTCTGTATGTAGTCCCCTCATGCTGTTTCCTTTGCCAAGCAGGTTTTTAGTTTGATGCACTCCCATTTGTCTAATTTTGCTTTTGTTTCCTATGCTTTGGGGTATTTTCCAAAACATATTTGCCCATTCCAATGTCCTTTGCTCATTTTTTTCAATAGTCTCGTTTTACTGCTTTTGAGGCTGTCTTCCCAAGTTACTGATCCTGGCCTAGAACTTGCAATCTTCCTGTTTCAGTTTCTAGTCATTATGATTATAGGAGTACACCAATGTACCCAGTTTTCTTTTGTTTTTTAAAGTGATTTATTACATGTATTGATATGCATAAATTGGAATGAAATCCCACTTGATCATTATCAGTTTTTTTAATATGCTACTGGACTTAATACTGGAATTATTTTATTGATAATTTTTTGCATCAATTTTTATTAGTGCTCTTTATCTATGATTGTATTTTTGTCTTTGTGCCATTTTGATGTAAGGATATGCTGTTCTTATAGAACGGAATTTGGAAGATTTCTTTCACCTATCTTCTGATATTTTGGAATAGTTGGAGAAGGATGAGTATTAGTTCTTTCTTAAATGTTTGGTGAAATTCATCAGTAAGGCCCTAAGTAATCCTGTCTCAAAAATTTTAAAAAAATAAATAAAAAGGGCTGGGGATATGACTCAATGATTAAACACCTCTGAGTTTAATGCTTGACACCGAAAAAAAAAGTTTTGTAAAATTCAGCATGAAACCATGTAGTCCTAAACTTTCCTTTGTCAGCAGACATTTTAGTACTAATTATATCACTACTTGTTTTTATTCATCTCTTTAGGTTTCAATATGTTATGTGGTCCAGAAATTCATCAGTTTCTTCAAGTCTTCAAATTTGTTTGTAGTCAACATAGTCTTATGTTGGTTCATATGTATACAATTAGTTAAGAGTTCAGGTGCTAGTATCAATTAACATGGGCCATGATTAGATTCTGCCAATTACTTAGGTTAGAAATTTCAAGCTGAAATATCTAATCTTTTGTGATTCTTTGTAATTCTGTACTATTAGTTGTAATGTCTCCTTCTTCATCTCTGTTTAATTATTTAACTCTCTTTTTTCCTCAACCCAGCTAAAAGATTATCAATTTTGTTTATTTTGTCAAAATATTCAACTCTGTTTCATTGATCTTATTCAGTTCCTTTCAGCCTCTAGTGCATATATTTCTGCTGTGATTTTTGTTTTCTTTCCTTCTCCTATTTATTGGTTCACTTTGCTTTTTTTTAAAATCTGAAATCTTATACTGAAATGGTAAGGTATTATTTAACAAAATTTAAGGGAAGTGAAAAGCAAGATCGATTTGAAATCTCAGAGCATTATCCACCTACAATATTTTAATTCAGTACATTTAGTAGAAGTACTTTAGCTTTTGAAATGCTGAGATTAATAGTTATTTATTTTTTCATAATTGGTAGAATATGAGGATCATCATGACAACTAGAGAGAAACCCTAAGAGGAACTTTTTCTCAATAGTGCAATATTTAGAGTCTCCAATGAGACTTGAAATGGTGAAAGTAACCTTTGTATTGTACATCCTAGATAATTAGCAGTATCTGAAAGATCCAGTATAATTCTTTTTAAATGTCTCTGTTAAATGTCTTTGTTAGTTCTACCTAAAAGTGGGTTCAAAACTGATCATCTTTTTATAATAACTATTACCAAATATATAATGTACATAAATAACATGAATAACATTTATCAGTTTTGTATTTCATACCATGCCACATATTTTACCATATTAAGAAGTTTACAGGAGGATCCAACATGGCGGCCAGCAAGGAAGCAGCACTTTCAGTATCTCCACATTAACCGGATCAGAAACACCCATTAAAACAGTGACATTCTACCTACTGAGGAACTTCTAGCAAAATTCCGCTGAAAGGAGACCTGCCAGGAATTAGTAAGTTTATTAGAGGTGACAGTTTGCCCCAGACAAGTGAATCTTGGCCGGCCACGGGGGCGCAGAGGTCCAATCCCGCAGCCACCGCCCGACCGGCTCTGCAAGTGGCCCCTGGTGGCCCGGGGCAGCAAGAAGGATCCCCGCCTGGCCCAGCAGACGGCCCCCGCCATCCCGGCTCTCCTGGCGGCCCCGCTCGCTCTGTGATTGGCCACCCTGCCCGCCCTGCTCTTAGCCACGAGGCCGCTGCCTACCCGGTTCTACAAGCGGCCCCCAGCGGCCGGCGCGGCGAGAAGGGTCCCCGCTTGGCCTGGCAAACGGCCTGCGCCCTCCTGGCTCTGCTAACGGCCCCGCCCACCCGGCAAACGGCCCCCCCCCCGCCCTCCCGCCTCTGCTGGCGGCCCCGCCCCCGGCCAGCGCAGGCCCGGCTCTGCAGGCGGCCCCTGGCGGCCTGCGCAGCAAGAAGGGTCCCCGCCTGGCCCGGCAGACGGCCTGTGCCCTCCCGGCTCTGCAAACGGCCCCGCCCCCACTGCGAACGGCCCCGCCCACCGGCAAACGGCTCCCCCCCCTGAGACGAAGTGAAGGGAATCTAACCAAGCCTTTATGACATAGCGAACTGGGAACTAAAACCAGAGATTGTGTCAGACAGCCAGTTCCACCCCTCCCTTCGGACACTCCAGCAAGGAGGCAGGGGCCCGCCATAGCAGAGAGGGGAAGTCACCAAAGTTTGGCCAAAGAGATTCCTTCCCAGCGGAATCTACTTTAGCAGGTGTGTGACTCCCACCTGCATCAGATACAAACAACCTGGAAACTTCAAAATCTCTCCGTGGGCGTGACCGTAAGGGCCAAAGGACTCTCGACCCCCAACTCCCAATACTGCCAGTGACGTGGGCATGACTGTAGGGGCGGAGGGAAGCAGAGAAGACTCCCCACCCCCAACACCCCCAACCGCCAACTGAGAGGGCGTGACGGTAGGGGCGGAGGGAAACAGAGGACACTCCAGACCCCCAACTCCTCCTACCGCCAGCAGAGTGGTCGTGATTGTAGGGGCTGAGGGAAGCAGAGGGGATCCTCGACCCCCAACTCCCATTACCACCAGTGGCGACACCAATGGTCTTAGCCGCCAGATTCCGAAGGTGTGCCCACCAAAGGGGTCCTGAAAAATTAAACTATTGACTCCCAGAACACAGCTCCACAGCACTGGGGCTTAGATGAATGACAGAGAGAGTGCTCAGTCATTAGGGAAATAGAGCACTCAGAGGGGCTGAAAGTGTAACCAAATCCTTGGAGAACCTCCTCTGGTGCACAGGACCTGGCTGGCTGGCAGGAGGAAGGGGTGGAGGGGCCGTAGAAGTGAAACAGCTCTGGACCAACAGGATTGAGAGGCTCCCAGGAGCCGCCTTACAGGGATTGCTGTTGACACATTGAGGGCAAATCTCATCCAGGAGGGCACAGCTTTGCCTACGGGAAGAGAAGAAAATGGATCTCTAAGACCTAATTTTATTTCTTATTTTATTTTATTTTTTCTCTCCCTTTTTCCCTCTTTCTCTCCCCTTCCAAGTTTTATTGTTCTTTCCATTCTCCTCTATGCTATCTAACTCCCTCTCCTTCTTTCTTTTCAAGAGCACCTTCCTTCCCCTTCCCCCCAACTTTCATCCCAAGCATTACATCCTCCATTTCGTGTAACTGTCTAAATGCAAACAGGTGAATGTTTCGAGGCCGTCTATAGTGCTCCTAAATACCTAGCTACTACCAACACCCTGATCCAATTGACGGTTAGCATCCCCCTTCAGTAGAGCAATCTTCTAAAGTAGCCAAGACATACTAACCCTTATACCTTCATAGCACCTAACCTAAAGTCCTAAGAACAAAAAACAAATCACTATATGCATACAAAATCCGGAAGCCCTTTATAAATTGAATGAATCAGCTCTAAAGTACAATAAAGCCCAACATCTATAGGCATAATCTCCCACCACAAAGGAGAGACAACAGAGATAAACAAAGCCAAAACAAATGTATAGGAGAAAGCAGTTACAAAGCAGTCAAACAGAGCTGGAAAGTAACGTGAACAACATGAAAAAAAACAGGGAAAAAAGGAGTACAGATAATGCAGGACAACTTAAATCTACAGGAGGACCTAGAAGCATCAGAAACATGGACAGGGAAAGAAATCAAGGCATACCTAACTCAGATGGAACGGAATATTAGAGAAGACATGAGACAGCAAGTCCAAGCATTGAAAGTATATTTTGAAAACGAACTAAACAAACAAATTCAAACTGCAAAGAATGAGCTTTACCAGGAGATAGAGATTAAAAAAAAAAAAAAAACAAAAAACCAAACAGTAATCCTAGAAATGCAAGAAACCATAAACCAGATTAAAAACTCTTAACGAGAATATTACAAATAGACTAGATCAAGTAGAAATCAGAACATCAGATAATGAAGACAAAGTTTATCTCCTTGAAAAGAATATAGTCAATACTGAAAAGATGCTTAAATCTCACGAGCAATCTATCCAAGAGATATGGGATCTCATCAAAAAACCAAATTTGAGAGTCATTGGGATAGAAGAAGGCACAGAGATTCCAGCCAAAGGAATGGACAACCTATTGAATGAAATAATCCTAGAAAACTTCCCAGAGATGAAAGATGGAATGGATTGCCAAATCCTGGAAGCCTACAGGACCCCAAACATCCAAAACTGTAATAGGCCAACTCCAAGACATATAATTATGAAGATAGCCAACATACAGAACAAGGAGAGAATATTAAAAGCTACGAGGGAAAGGAGGCAGATTACATTCAGGGGTAAACCAATTAGGTTAACGGCTGATTTTTCATCACAGACTTTGAAAGCGAGAAGATCCTGGAACAATGTATTTCAAACGCTGAAAAATAATGGATTCCAACCAAGAATACTGTATCCAGCAAAATTAAGCTTCAGATTTGACAATGAAATTAAAATCTTTCACGATAAACAAAAGCTAAAAGATTTTGCAGCAAGAAAACCAGCACTGCAAAGCATTTTGGGAAAAATTCTACAAGAAGAGGAAAGGAAAAACAGTGCCCAAAACCAACAGCGGGAGGTATCTCAGTAAAGGGGGAGGAAAACAACCAAAAAGTAAAAACTAGCCAAACTAAAATAAATAAATAAATAAACATGACTGGAAGTACAAATCATATTTCAATTGTAACCTTAAATGTTAATGGACTAAACTCACCAATCAAGAGACACAGGCTGGTAACCTGGATCAAAAAAACAAATCCAACAATATGCTGCCTTCAGGAGACTCATATGATAGGAAAAGACATACACAGGCTGAAGGTGAAAGGTTGGGAAAAATCATACCACTCACATGGCTCTCGGAAGCAAGCAGGAGTGGCCATACTCATATCGAATAAAATCAACTTCAAACCTAAGTTAATCAAAAGGGATAAAGAAGGACACTATATCCTGTTAAAAGGAACTATTCACCAACAAGACATAACAATTATCAATTTATATGCACCAAATAATGGTGCAGCAATGTTCATAAAACAAATTCTCCTCAAGTTCAAGAGTCAAATTGACCACAACACAATAATTATGGGTGAATTCAACACACCGCTCTCGCCATTAGACAGATCCTCCAGACAAAAGCTGAATAAAGAAACTATAGAACTCAATGACACAATCAATAACCTAGACTTAACCGACATATATAGAATATATCAACCATCATCAAGTGGATACACGTTCTTCTCAGCAGCACATGGATCTTACTCAAAGATAGATCATATATTATGCCATAGGGCAACTCTTAGTAAATATAAAGGAGTGGAGATAATACCATGCACCATATCTGATCACAATGGAATGAAACTGGAAATCAATGAAAAAAGAAGGAAGGAAAAATCCTGCATCACATGGAAAATAAACAATATGTTACTGAATGATCAATGGGTTATAGAAGACATAAAGAAGGAAATCAAAAAATTCTTAGAGATAAACGACAATTCAGACACAACATACCGGAATCTATGGGACACAATGAAAGCAGTTTTAAGAGGGAAATTCATTTCCTGGAGTTCATTCCTCAAAAAAAGAAAAAAACAACAAATAAACGAACTCACACTACATCTCAAAACCCTAGAAAAGGAAGAGCAAAACAACAGCAAATATAGCAGAAGACAAGAAATAATTAAAATCAGAGCGGAAATCAATGAAATTGAAACAAAAAAAACATTGAAAAAATTGATAAAACTAAAAGTTGGTTCTTTGAAAAAATAAAAAAGATCGACAGACCCTTAGCCATGCTAACGAAGAGAAGAAGAGAGAAAACTCAAATCACTAACATACGGGATGAAAAAGGCAATATCACAACAGACACTACAGAAATATAGAAGATAATTAGAAAGTATTTTGAAACCCTATATTCTAATAAAATAGAAGACATCGATAAATTTCTTAAGTCATATGAGCTGCCCAGATTGAGTCAGGAAGACACACACAATTTAAACAGATCAATAACAAAGGAAGACATAGAAGAAGCCATCAAAAGACTACCAACCAAGAAAAGCCCTGGGCCAGATGGGTATACAGCGGAGTTTTACAAAACCTTCAAAGAAGAATTAATACCAATACTTTTCAAGCTATTTCAAGAAATAGAAAAAGAAGGAGCTCTTCCAAATTCATTCTATGAGGCCAACATCACCCTGATCCCGAAACCAGACAAAGACACTTCAAAGAAAGAAAACTACAGACCAATATCTCTAATGAACATAGATGCAAAAATTCTCAATAAAATCCTGGCGAATCGAATACAAAAGCATATCAAAAAAATTGTGCACCATGATCAAGTAGGATTCATCCCTGGGATGCAAGTTTGGTTCAATATACGGAAATCAATAAATATTATTCACCACATCAATAGACTTAAAGATAAGAACCATATGATCGTCTTGATAGATGCAGAAAAAGCATTCAACAAAGTACAGCATCCTTTTATGTTCAAAACACTAGAAAAACTGGGGATAACAGGAACTTACCTCAACATTGTAAAAGCTATATATGCTAAGCCTCAGGCTAGCATCATTCTAAATGGAGAAAAACTGAAGGCATTCCCACTAAAATCTGGAACAAGACAGGGATGCTCTCTCTCACCACTTCTATTTAATTTAGTCCTTGAAATACTAGCCAGAGCAGTTAGACAGACAAAAGAAATTAAAGGCATAAAAATAGGAAAAGAAGAACTTAAAATATCACTATTTGCGGATGATATGATCCTGTACTTAGAAGACCCAAAAGGGTCTACAAAGAAACTACTAGAACTAATAAATGAATTCAGCAAAGTGGCAGGATATAAAATCAACACGCATAAATCAGAGGCATTCCTGTATATCAGCAACAAAACTTCTGAAATGGAAATGAGGAAAACCACCCCATTCACAATATCCTCAAAAAAAATAAAATACTTGGGAATCAAACTAACAAAAGAGGTGAAAGATTTATACAATGAAAACTACAGAACCCTAAAGAGATAGAAGAAGATCTTAGAAGATGGAAAAATGTACCCTGTTCATGGATAGGCAGAACCAACATCATCAAAATGGCGATATTACCCAAAGTTCTCTACAGGTTCAACGCAATGCCAATCAAAATCCCAACGGCATTTCTGGTAGAAATAGATAAAGCTATCATGAAATTCATATGGAAAAACAAAAGACCCAGAATAGCAAAAGCAATTCTAAGCAGGAAGTGTGAATCGGGAGGTATAGCGATACCAGATTTCAAACTGTACTACAGAGCAATAGTAACAAAAACAGCATGGTACTGGTACCAAAACAGGCAGGTGGACCAATGGTACAGAATAGAGGACACAGAGACCAATCCACAAAATTACAACTTTCTTATATTTGATAAAGGCGCTAAAAGCATGCAATGGAGAAAGGATAGCATCTTCAACAAATGGTGCTGGGAAAACTGGAAATCCATATGCAACAAAATGAAGCTGAACCCCTTTCTCTCGCCATGCACAAAAGTTAATTCAAAATGGATCAAGGAGCTAGATATCAAATCAGAGACTCTGCACCTGATAGAAGAAAAAGTTGGCTCCGATCTACACATTGTGGGGTCGGGCTCCAAATTCCTTAATAGGACGCCCATAGCACAAAAGTTAATAACTAGAATCAACAAATGGGACTTACTCAAACTAAAAAGTTTTTTCTCAGCAAGAGAAACAATAAGAGAGGTAAATAGGGAACCTACATCCTGGGAACAAATGTTTTACTCCTCACACTTCAGATAGAGCCCTAATATCCAGAATATACAAAGAACTCAAAAAATTAAACAACAAGATAACAAACAACCCTATCAACAAATGGGCCAAGGACCTGAACAGACACTTCTCAGAGGAGGACATACAATCAATCAATAAGTACATGAAAAAATGCTCACCATCTCTAGCAGTCAGAGAAATGCAAATCAAAACCACCCTAAGATACCATCTCACTCCAGTAAGATTGGCAGCCATTATGAAGTCAAGCAACAATAAGTGCTGGCGAGGATGTGGGGAAAAGGGTACACTTGTACATTGCTAGTGGAACTGCAAACTGGTGCGGCCAATATGGAAAGCAGTATGGAGATTCCTAGGAAAGCTGGGAATGGAACCACCATTTGACCCAGCTATCGCCCTTCTCGGTCTATTCCCTGAGGACCTTAAAAGAGCATACTATAGGTATACTGCCACATCAGTGATCATGGCAGCACAATTCACAATAGCTAGACTTTGGAATCAACCTAGATGCCCTTCAATAGATGAATGGATTAAAAAACTGTGGCATCTATACACAATGGAGTATTACGCAGCACTAAAAAATGACAAAATCATGGATTTTGCAGGGAAATGGATGGCATTAGAGCAGATTATGCTAAGTGAAGCTAGCCAATCCTAAAAAAACAAATGCCAAATGTCTTCTTTGATATAAAGAGAGCAACTAAGATCAGAACAGGGAAGAAGAGCATGAGGAAAAGATTAACATTAAATAGAGACGAGTGGGGGGAGAGAAAGGGAGAGAGAAGGGAAACTATGGAAATGGAAGGAGACCCTCATTGTTACACAAAATTACATATAAGAGTTTGTGAGGGGAAAGGGGAAAAAAAAACAAGGGAGAGAATTAAACAACAGCAGATGGGGTAGAGAGGGAAGATGAGAGGGAAGGGGAGGGGGGATAGTAGGGGATAGGAAAGGTAGCAGAATACAACAGTCATTAATATGGTATTATGTAAAAATGTGGATGTGTAACTGATGTGATTCTGCAACTTGTATTTGGGGTAAAAAATGGGAGTTCATAACCCACTTGAATCAAATATATGGAAGATGATATGTCATGAGCTTTGTAATGTTTTGAACAACCAATAAAAAAAAAAGAAGTTTACAAACCTGGTCTTATTTTTTTTTTAAATCTGTGAGGTAAACATTGTTACTTTTCAGTTCATGCTTAAATTGAGTCTCAGCTTGAAATATCTAACCTAGTAATTAGCAGAACCTAATCATGGCCCATGTTAATTGATACCAGCACCTCAACTCTTCACTAACTGTATGCATTATTCATAGCTTTAGTTAATTGAGATAAAAGAAGATATTGAAGAAGAAAAGCAATATCCTTTCAAAATGTAGTTTCAGCTACAGTCTCAGTTCTTGCTCATGCCACCGTGGAAGTTATTCCACTCAAGAAGCCAGGGCAAGCTCTGCTGCTTTCCTATGCCTTGTGCCATAGAGTACAGATACTCCAGTGAATCCACTAGGGAGAGCTTTTCCCTAATTCCCTGATTTTTGGTGTTTATAAATCTTTAGTATATAACTCAGCTTCCTTTTTGTTATAAATATAGGAAATTAATTTGTTTTTTTATCAAATGTGATCAAATGCATTGGGAAGTTAGTCACATTATTATATATTATATACATTATATATTTTATATATAATATATTATATATATATAATCCTTAAGAGGTTTGGGTCATAGTATCCAGCATGAAATGTACTGTTCATTCCCAAAGCAAGACATTTGAAGCAAACTAAGAAAGCAAAGCTTTGACTTGTTTATTTCTATCTAGTACTATCAAACTGAAGCCTTTATCTTTACAGAAAAGCACCCAAACATATTTTTCACTCCTAGTGATTTCTTAAGATAGAGCTGTGTGCTCCTGCTTTCTGCAGGGTCAATCTGATTCAAGATGGCTCTAATGCAAAGCTGCTTACATGGCACACTTCAAGGTTGTGACATTGACATTATTAGAGGTTTCAAATAAGCAAATTCATTACAGTCTACATCATTTATATATAAATATAAATGTTTGATTTTTCTAAACACTCAGTCTGGGAAACCACTTATGAGGTTTCTGTTAGTCCTACCCCCACTTAAGATGTTAAGTTATAGGAATGCTGTTCCCAGTGCTTTTGTAGTAATGAGAATTTAAAAAGCACTACACTTAAGGAAACATAAATAGGAAATACTCATTTTTTTTAGGTTTAAAAGTTTTAATATTTGGACAATAGTTGGGTGAATCAAGTAAGGGTTCCTATCATATGTAAATTTGTTTAATGACATGTCCTAAATTTTGACTACATTTGATACATTTTATAATACCAAAGGAAAAAACCATAAAGCCTTAATATGTTAAGTTGAATTGTTTTTCCAGAGTTAAGTTAATTTTAATTCTTTAAGTTATTATTATTATTATTCTTTTGTGGTACTGCAAGGCAGGCACTATACCAACTGAGCTATATCCCCAGCCCTTAAGTTAATATTAAATCATATTAATTGATAAACTGTATTTGCACACCTGGACATTATTATCTAAATAAGGAAAATATTTGTCAATAACTATGTTTATAATTTATAGTTGTTTCTTATTTTCATATGTTAAGAAATTAAAACAGATCTGTAAGTTATTGAAAGATTTTATTTAAGTTATTTTACCATGGTAAATTTGTTAAAGTGATAGAAAATATTTACTCAAAAATATTACTTCCAAGGTAAAGATTTCCCCGTGTTTTATGTTTTTCCTAAAAGAGACAAAATTTGTCTACTTTGCATGTGACAATGAATACAAATGGTTGATGCTATACTAGATAAAATGGCAACAGAGAAATACAAACATGGACACATTAGAACAAATATGTTTCATAATGGAATCATATAAGAAATTAGAGAAAGGTAAATTGAATTATATAATATAGAGCAATATTTAAAAATTTAATATATGCAGTTGTATCTAATTATGTCTTAAAGCTCAAAGACTATATTTAATTTCATATAATTATATATTTTTGTATTTATAAACATTTAAACTCATACAAATGTGACATAGTAGATTAATCAGATTTATTAATTATAATGTAAAAAACAAAATTAATGCTTAAAGAAATGAAATTATATTTTCATGGATTTATGGTGCTTAAAAATATTCAATTTGAAATAAATTAAAAATACTGTTAACTACTTTTAGTCAATTTTGGCTCAATATTAGCATATTTATCATATAAACAACAGCACATAAATATCTTGCTATAAATTTTAGCAAGCGTGATTACATGAAATTATAAGTTTAAGTAACTATTAAAATATTTAGCTGTTTTTCTACAATTAAATAGGAAATCATCATTCACCAAAAATTTGTACAGAATTTTTTGTCTTTGTATTATTATTTGGCATTCTATGAAATAAACTTAACCTAACACAACTTTTTCCAGGAATAGTCTGGGAATATATTGAAGCACTCATAAAAAAATGACTATAAAAAAGTGAAGGATAAGGAACTAAAGAAATTTACTATTATTTTTTGATATCCAAAATTTATAGCAAAAACTACATATTCCCTGTAATGTTTTTCTTAAAATTTCATAAGTCATAAATTGTTTGATATCAAACTTCTAAAGTTATAAAAATTTCATCACAAGAAATCATCTCTATTTATTCAGATTTTTTTTCATTTTTAATGGATTATATTTCAGTTTTTAAATATGATAATACTGATAAATACAAATGCAAGCAGATAAAATCCTGAGTTTAGAATAAGTCCAGCTTATGATAAGTACTCAATAAAAGCTACCTATAGTAATATTTAATAATAATTTTGTTGTTAGTAGTGCTATTTATGTTAAAAAGTCACTTCAGTTTTATTCTCATTGGTCCTGCACAATTTTATGAATTTTATTTCTGAATATGTAATGCTTTTCTATTATGAAGGATATAATTTTACCATTTTACTTTCCACATAGGTATTATTTAGCTCTAGATTTTGGTAAATTATCTTAATAATACTAAGTTTCCTCTGTTGTTGTTATTATGCTTAGTAGCATAGGATTATTATGTTTGAAGAAAACATGTATGATTTGTTTTTCTGTTGCTGCATTGACCTCTTCTTTCCTACAAATTAAATAATAATCCATATAGCAATTATTTCTCTGTACTACTAACTTTAACAATAAAGATAACTGACAATCATAGAGTTCTCCTCAATTTAAGCTACAGTTTCTTTTCTGACCATAGGTCTATTGACCTCCTTTTCCCATAGCATGTACTTTAGAAATTTTGAATTATAAATTATTTCTCTGGCCCATTGAAATGCAGATCTCTCAGTCAGTTTCCTGTCCAGAGAATTTATTTCTCATCGTTCTTGGAACCACCCTTTAAATACCATCAAGGAAGATGACATCACTGTCTCTCAATTTCTATGAATGTATGGGAGCCTGACTCCCAAAGCAACAATTAGCAAGTTGATCACAGTCTTCCCTATTGCAATGGTCTTGGAAAAATGTCTTCTTGCATGTTTAAATCTGTCTAATACAAACTTTTCTTTGACAATACTTACTGTTTCAAGCAATGTAATGAAGTGTTTTTAAGCATCATCTCATCATTGAGGGATCATCATAATAGCTATTTCATGAATAAGCAAACACAAACTTCAAATTTTTAAGTAGCTCACCCAAGTGCACAGATGGGACTTGAATAATTTTTTTTTTTAATATAAGTAGTGAAGAGATTATTTTGTCCTCAACTCTCCAGTTCAAACAGGAACTATGTTTGTATTTTGATATATCAGAATGTTGGGACTCTGTCATCCAGGCATATTCATCAAAGCCTAGAAAAATCTCTGTATGGAATTTTTCATGATTGAATAATCTCTTACTAAACACAGTGGAAGTGGAGAAACAAAATGATGATTATAACTAGGTCTAAGTTCTGGCTTTGCCAGTTGGTGACTGAATTTTGGGAAGACACATCTTTGGCCAATGTTTTATTCAGCTTTTTTGCTGATGCAACGAAGAGAACCAACTACAATAATTATAGAGAGCAAAAGTTTATTTAAGGGCTCACAGTTTCAGAGGTCTCAATCCCTAGACAGCTGGCTTTACTCCTGGGCCTCGGGGTGAGGCAGAAAATTATGGCAGAAGAATGTGACAAAGGCAAGCAGCTCACATGATAATCAGAGAGCAGAGAGAAAAACTTGCCAAATACAAATCTATACCCTAAGCCACTTCCCCATACCCACCTCCACTAGCCAGACTCTTCCACTTCAGTTACCACTCAGTTAATCCCTAGCAGGGGATTGATTAACTGATTGGTTTAAGACTCTCACAACCCAATTATTTCTTCTCTGAAACTTCTTGCATCGTCTCACACATGAGTTTTGCATCGTCTCACACATGAGTTTTTTGGGAGACACCTCACATCCAAACCATAACAGCCAAGGATCTTTAAGAAGTCTGATCCATAATGTGTTAAACGGATCACCAAAATTAATATCAAGATGCCCAAATATATATTAGTGAGAAAGATTAATAATCTGAATTGTCATATTAATAGAAATAGATCAAGCAGCAAAGAGATTATACAGATTTTTTTTAAAGCTGTAGAAGTGAGTTTGTAATATAATCTGTAGGGGTGAGCAAGATGGGTAGCTCTTTCTCAAACTATGGTTTGAGAAAAGGAATTATCTTCATGATCACGATCTATGTTAAAATGAATTTGAAGAGTAATAGGAAAAAATCCAAAAATTTGAGCAGTTTTTATAATACTAGAAAAATATGTCTCTGGAAACAAGTGAATGAAGTTAACTAAGGGGTAGTCAGGTGGAAGAGTAGTAATGATCTTAAGAGGAAAGAAAATATCAGTTCAGAAAGATTTGAGTATGGAACATTAAGTATTGGTAAGAATAATGGAGGAAAGAGAGAATGGAGTAACATTTTACTCTAAAGGGAGAGTGTTTTCATCCACAAAGAACATTTAAGTGATTCATCTACTTTCATCATTCTCTTATCATTACATGTGGTCAGTGTCTATTAAGAATCTCCCCATGATATCACCATGTAGCAATGTCTTTTCTCTGTTAACAGACATGTTCATATTTAAAACATTCTAAATGTCTTTCTAAGAATGATCTTATTAACATTTGATAAGAAGGAAAACAAAATCATATATAACCTAATAACTTGTGCAACTGTAATTAAAACACCTGGTATAAAACTATGTAAATTAACATGATTTTACTGTAAAATTTTATAAAATGAAAAAATGAAGAATAATATAAAGTTTATAACACCAACACTCTGAAACAAAAATAATGGTTATAAATATGAAAATAAGTTAATAGAGAATGAGAGTTTAGATCTTTAACAGGTATATCCTAATAAAATAACATTGCAGGTATTCTAAAATGGATCATTAACTTAGGAATTTAAAGTATTTTCAACTTTATTATTGCTGAATATTTTACTGTACCTATTTTTTATATTGTTAATAATGTAAAAATTCCATTCTAGGATAACGGTTGTAGCATAGATATCTTGTAGCAATCTAATGTACATAAAAATCACCTGGGTATTAAAATAGGGATTCTGATTGAGCAGAGCTTGGGCCTAAGAGTCTGGATCCCTAACAGGCACCACACAATACAGATACCATTGATCTGCTAACAGCGCTCTGAGTAGCAAAATGTGTTGTGTCCATAATTATTTGCCATTAGATAATATTATAAAGTGAAATTGCTAAAACAAAACACATAAACAATTGTTTGTTTGTTTGTTTGTTTGTTTTAATTTAGAACCCAACTGTGCTGCAGGAAGGATTTGTTATCTACTGATGTCTCCAGATTGTAATTGTGTAAAATGGCCTAACTCAATCACAGCATTGATTATATTCAGAGTGGCAGTGGGGTGGTGGTGGTAGAATCTGTCTTCTGTAATAATTTTTAAAATCTCATATTATTCAATACCTCAAAAGTCACACCTTGTATCCAAACCTTTGTATTGTAATTGATAATTTCTTTCCTTTCAATATTTCTCATATATTGTCTGAGTTCATTTTCACACATACTTCTGGTCCTCTATTTCAGTGTCCTCAATTTTATGTGTGCATACACATGGGTTCTGTCTATGGAAATACTTAAAATGATGAGCACAAAATAATTACTCAAGAACATTAGGTATTGTTACTGTTGTTATTAATTAGAGCTATTTTGATAAAAATTAAGAAAATTTATACACAATTCTATCATACTAAAATACTAATGATGTCTATTTTTCTGTGTTCCTTTGCAATTCTTTCCTTTAGTGCTCACAAAAGAAATAGTTATGAAGAGACTAAATTGTGAAATAAGTTAGCTGGAAAGCTGAAGTTTTTAATACCACTTGCTCTGAATTCCCTAAAATACAATTTTGTTTATTAATTTTTGAAAGGAATAGTGGGAGGGCTGGGAAGAAGAGAGATTCTATATGGGGAAGTTTTAAAAAAATTAAATGAATTCACTATACTTAGAAAAAGCATCCATGGTAACTTCATTTCATAGTTGCTGTTGAATTCCTAACTAGGGAGATTTGTAAAAGTCCTACCATAGAAAACAATCAGAGTTATTTGTAGACTAGTAATTTATACTACTTCTTTTAAGACAAGAATGTTCAGACCAAGATTTAATAACAAGAATGCAAAGAATGAAGAGAACATGCGTGCAGTTAATAAAGACTTTTCTTTTAAGACTTCAAAATTGAGAATATTTTGGAAATCATAAATTAAATCAGAAGGAATTTTTTTTCCTGCTAATTTGGCCTTTAAGTTTTAAGGATGGTAACATATAATAAATTTTTTAAAAGCATCTTAGCAGAATCGATATTCTCACGTTATTCAGTACTTCAGTATATACTTGTTAAAAATTTAATTTCTTTAAGTAACCACAATATCAGTTGTTAGTAATTTGTGTTTCGTCCCTCTCTATGTAGATTAACAAATTTTCATGGCACATTAAAATCTTGAGTATTTTTTTTTTCATTTAGTAAAAACAAAAAATAAGAAATCTGAAATTGAAGCAGACAACAATAACTTAGGATATTAATAAATAATACCTTTTATAGAAATTGAATGCATTCTATCATCACACATATGTTGAAATGTAAGATACAGATGGCAATAGTTTCTGATCCTAGAGAGTTCCTGTGAGAATTGAGCTTTAGTAACATAAAGTAATTTGCATGTAGAGCAGGATATGTGCATGTGAGCTAACTCAGTGTTACTGGTTATTATAATGTGTGAAGTATCAAGTCAGAGAGTAGTGTCTCACCTGGTCTCAGATTTCTCTCTATATGTGTCTGTTTGTCTTTTCTAATACCTCATTGCCCTTCACTGGTTTCTGTATTAACTGCTGTGCTGGTCCCAACAAGGAGGTATCAGAGTAACAGACTTTAAATTATACCATAGATCTATATTAACAAAAACAGAAATGGTAGCAAAACAGACACAAAGAGCAATGGAACAGATTAGAAGACACAAAAGTCATACTCAAATAAATACAGTTATCTCATACTAGACAAAGGTGCCATAAATATACATTGTTGAAAAGATAGCCTCTTCAACAAATGATGCCGGAAAAACTCGAAATCCATATGCAGCAGAATGAAATTGAACCTCTATCTATCACCCTAAACAAAACTCAACTCAAAGTGGATCAAGGGTCTAGATATTAGACCAGAGAATATGCACCTACTAGGAGAAAAGTAGGCCCAACTCTCCACCAGTCAGCTTAGGAACTGACTTCCTCAATAAGACTCCTAAAGTGCAAGAAATGAAATCAAGAATCAATAAATGGAATTGCATCAAACTAAGAAACTTCTTCACAGCATAGGAACCAATCGATAACATGAACAGAGAGCCTACAGAATGGGAGAAAATTTTTACCACTTGCTCCTTAGATAGGTATTAATTTCCAAAATATACCAAATGACAGGATCTACAATCTGGAAATTTATGACAGATCTCAGGATTTGAAACATGATTTGGATGGTGATACAAACATAATGAAATATTTTTACCATCAGTGGGATCTTTTTGAAATTATGATACAGAAGTTTAAGTAGGACCAAAGTTTCTTAAACTACTATTTAAATCTACAATGCTTCTCAATTCTCAATAATCACTCAGTAGAAAGTCAGCGGCATCCGACAAAATGACACATAGCACTGTTAAAGAAATGCTGCCTAATTTAAATATTCTCAAGAAATCAATACACAACTGAAGAGTATGGCCTGAATAAATGTAAAAGAGTAATTTACTAGGCTTATTTTTAAAGCCCATTTGATGAATACATGACACTGTCACAGAAATAACTTCCAATGCCCTGTGTATCATACAACCTAATAATTTTTCATATGGTGGATGTTTTGTTAACATCACACCTGGCCTACTCGTGTTTTCCTTTGAGAATCCAGGCCCTATCAATAGTCACAAAAGACACAATAAAGACCGACATGTAATAATTAACAGCTCTAAACATATGGGATTACAAAAAGCTATGGCAAGGGTAAAAGAAATTAAAAGCTATACCACATGTTGTTTGGTCTTTCAAGTTAATCTTTATGCTGAATCATTCTGTAGAAAAGCTGCTTTCAAGATCAGCCCTGACTCCTGTGAAACCAGAGAGTATACAATAAGAATTTCCAAACATGACACTGTTTGTACTAACAAATCAGCCAACAAATACATATCATTGCTTGTTATATATGGAACTATTTAAGACTCTGATGTCTCAGTGATGATCAAATTGGACTTGGTATCAACTCTCAGGGTGATTGTCTTTGGAAAGACAAAGAAATCAAGTACTCATATAAAAATAAACACATTTGTTAGAAATTTCCCTAAAGGAAACAAAACTACATGGATATAGTGTCTCACATAGGGTGATATTTGAACAGAGAACTAACCTTAAGTATGAGAATCAGTAAATCAGTGTAAAATACAAAGAGAAGAATTTGAGTGAGAACAACTTGTATAAGGACCATACTTATATAACTATTATATTATTGAAAAACTGCTAATAGGCTGTGGGGTCGACTTATGTTTTAATGAGGGGAAAATTATGATGAAGGAAAGAGAGAGAAAAAGATAGAGACTGAGGAAGAGAGAACAGTGGCCAGGAACACAGAGTTTAGTTATGTTGCCTGGAAGTGAGAAGAGATTTTTGAGAATAACATGTAAAATCAGCCATAGATACTTATCAGTTAAAATTGATGGAAATAGTCATTTAATGATTAAGGTATCATTCATTTACTCAGTTAATTAAAGTATTTTCCAGAAAACCCCTAAATTTTATTATTTGAATAAATAATTCTGAATCATTTTCCCCAAATCCCTTTTTAAAAGAAATTAAGATTTTAAATAACTACACTTCCTCCATTATTCCCATATATATCCAACAATTTTTATATCATGTTAAGATAAGTAAAAAATACAACAGCAAAAAGTCTTCTAGCTAAGATAATATAGGCAATGCTATTTAAAGTCTACCAGTTGTTAACCACATTTTTGATAAAATGAAATACCCATAGAAAAGTTTTCACATAATGAAAAACATTTTATAGTAATTTTTTTAAAAACTAAAAAGAATAAAGATATGTTAAAGAAAAAATAGTATTTCTGTATTATATGAAGATCACATAAAAAATTATCCAGATGATGGAATATAATTGTTAAATTGTTATGGTTTCCTTCTAAATTAGTATATGCAGTTAATGTAATCCCAAGCATTACAATAAAAATAAGACCACACATAATATGGTCCAGCAATTACATTTTTACCTAAATTACAGGAAATCTTATAAAAAGTGTGTGGTGTGTGTGTGTGTGTGTGTGCTCTTGTAACTTATTTATCACAATGGCTTATTAAAAAAATAACAAAACACATTTTCCTATTTGCATTGCATTTAATAATTGACAGATATTTAAAGGACTGCATCAATATAGGACATGTATGATATTTATATATGTATATAAGATTTAAAAAGTGTGCTTAATTAAAAGTTATTAATTATACCAACAAAAGTAGTAGAGGTCAGAGGTTAGATTGTCTGTAAAGGGAAAGTAAAATTCCACATGACCAAGTGAGGAAAAATTTAACATTTTAATTTATACAACTGGAATTGTTTAAACAAGCATGTATCAGCTTTGAAATTAGAAACAACATTTTTGGAAGAAGACAGATAATGTCAACTCTTCTTGTGCAGCTATTTGAGGAGTTCTTTTTTAGGTTTCTCTAAACTTATCCTATGAATAAGAAGCCATCACAGCTTAAAACTTAAGGCCATAATTTTTGACAATAAAATAAAGAATTAGACTTCTTTATTTGGTAAATGAAAAAAAGCAAACTCAGCACATTACACATCATTTTAATTTTTTTAATTTTATTTATTCAAATTTGCTACATATGACAGTAGGATGCATTTCAACTCATATTACACAAATAGCACACACTCTTTCATGTCTCTGGTTCTACATAAAGTAGAGTCACACCATTTATATATTCATACATGTACTTAGGGTAATGATATCCATCTCATTTCACCATCTGTCAACCGGATACCCCCTCCTTTCCCCTCCCTCCTTTTTGTTTTATCTAAAGTTTGTCTATTCCTCCTGTGCACCCCTCCCTCAACTCCTTTATGAATCAGCATCCTTATATCAGAGAAAACATTCGGCATTTGATATTTTGGGATTGGCTTAGTTCACTGAGCATTATCTTCTCCAGCTCCATCCATTTACCAGCAAATGCCATGATTTTTATTCTCTTTTATTGCTGAGTAATATTCCATTGTGTATATATACCACATTTTCTTTACCCATTCAACTACTGAAGGACATATAGATTGGTTGCACAATTTAGCTACTGTGAATTGTGCTGCTATAAACATTGATGTGGCTGGGTGGTCCCTGTAGTATGCTGTTTTTAAGTCTTTTGGGTATAAACTGAGAGTGGGAAAGCTGGGTCAAGTGGTCATTCCATTCCACGTTTTCCATATTAGCTGCATCAATTTGCAGTCCCATCAGAAATGTATGAGTGTGCTTTTCCCCCAACATCCTCACCAATGCTTATTGTTGTCTGTATTCTTGGTAGCTGCCATTCTGACTGGAGTGAGATGAAATCTTAGAGTGGTTTTGATGTGCATTTCTCTAATTGCTAGAGATTTGAACTTTTTTTCATATATTTGTTGATTGTATATCATCTTTGAGAAGTATCTGTTCAAATCCTTGGCCCATTTGTTGATTGAGTTATTTGTTTGTTTGGTTTTGGCGTTAAGATTTTTGAGTTTTTTATATATCCTAGAGATTAGTACTCTATCTGATATATGTGTAGTAAAAATTTGCTCCCATTCTTTAGACTCTCTATTCAATTCACTGATCATTTATTTTGCTGAGAAGAAGCTTTTTAGTTTGAATCCATCCCATTTATTGATTCCTGATTTTAATTCTTGTGCTATAGGAGTCCTTTAGCACAATGATAACCAAAACCATGTATTAGGAGGTTTTTGTTCCCTGAAGTCATCATTCCTTCAACTTACTGCAGCACTTAATTTCTTATGCAAAAAATCAATCTGTTCATGCACTTCAGTGACAAACATTCTAAATGTAAATTGAGGCAGGAGAAGAAGATCATCATTATCATCATCTTCATCTTGCAAAAATAAGAAATTTGCCTATAAATAAAACCAAATAATTAATGTGATGGTAAGCTGGCCCAATTGTATAGTTTACAATATTGATTAATTATTATTTGAATAATAAATATTTTAAAAGGACCAATTTAATTATAACTGTTGGAGGATGAGCATGAACCATCCTCCAACAGTTGGTCATTACCATTTAAGTCTCCCTACCAGTATGGACACAGAAGCTTCTGTCTCAAGCAAGTAATTCAGATGTTACTCTCTGGAGTTGTCAGTTTCTCTGAATTCTGAAGGGGCATTTTGTCCTGAAAATTCAGTTTTTTAATGGACACCCCTAAATTTGATGATTTTTCATCTCATTCCCCCTTTTCACAGTATATGGATGTCAATGACAACTTCCAACCTCTATATTTTATAGACAAACCCAAAAGTCCCACTATTTGCTATTTAATTGAAGTCTTTTTATGACAAGGAAGTATTACCCTTATGAGAACAAAGATGAAGAATACTCCTTGCAAAGGACCCATCAGACTCAAAGCTTCTGAGAAGGAAGGGTGAAGCAAGTCAAATCCAGTGTCCAGTGTTCGGTGTCGCTGGGGCTTGAAAAAGTGATTGAGTGTTAGAGAATTAAATAAAAGATGCAGGCAGAGGCTAGAGGACATGTGACTAAAGTCTTGGTAACAAATAGAATTCTCTAAATGTAGTAGGAAGCTACTAAAAGTTTTATGAATGGGGAATGGCACGATCTGATTAACCTTTTGTTGTATAACAATTGTACTAAGGTAAGATTAGCTGAAAGAAGAGTAATTGAAGTCTACTGAATGACTTAATTAGAAAGTAAGTCAAACTACAGCAATGAAGGAAATGAGATAGACTGGGAATTTATTTCACAGATTGAACCAAAATGATTTACTACTGTAATTGATTGGGAAGAGTAGTTAGGGCTGCAAGTTAACTTGAGAGCATTATTATGGAGGAAAATCTTTGAGGACTCTGATCAACTAGCTCATTCCCCATTCCCACATTAATCACATAAATGAACAAAAAGAAAGGTTCAGAGAGCTTACAAAATTGTTCAAAAATACAATGTTAGCATGATCAGTACTCAAATTCTGATTATCTTCCTTTAGTTACTAGACTGTTAATCATCACAGCATCCTGTTCCACTTTTATTTCTGTGCATTATTTGTGCACAATTGAACTTCAAGCATAGACATATATGGTGTGCCCTTTCCCCTTCACTTTTTAAAAAGAACTTCCCTTCACTTTTTAAAAAGCTAGACTCTAGTTCTTTAAAAGCTTGCTGGTGGTAGATAATCCTTTTTATAATTCACACCCAAAAGCACTTTTTCTACAATAATTAAATTGAAAATAAGATGAAGTCTCAACCAGATAGCTCTCTTTATTTTGGCATTGTAATAAGTGCTCAGCAAAAAAGAGAAAGACCATAGCACAGCACAAGGTAACTGCTTTATAAATAAACCACAGTGAACCTAGCCAATTAGTGTGCAAAGAAGAGAATGTATCTATGGTCCAACAAAAAGTCAAACACACCTAGGTATTCTAATTAAGCCAACTGAATGTGTATGCAAAAATTAAAGTTTAAGTTCTATAATGACACTGCTCTCAAAAAAGTATCCTCCTTTAATTGTTCGAATTCTTGTTCCCCATTTCATTGTTTGAGCCAACTATCATATTGCTCTAAATAGTAAAGTGCTGGTATAATATTAGCAATGGAAAAGCCTTTTAGTTTTTGAAACAAAAATACTTTTATAAGATAAAGGACTATTGACTGGTATACAAGATACTCAAATACTTGTGAACCTTGTGATTTTTAACTTTGAATTGGAGTAAATTTTTTTTCCTGAAGAGTATTAATGCTTCAGTTGTAAAAATAGCTACTATGTGTATGAGATATTGGCCAGATCTTCTTTTTAAGTATTTTATGTACATTTTCTAATTAAAATCTAACCTATGAGTGAAATATTTTATTAACCTCATTTTATAAATGAAGAAATTGAGGACCTTTAGATTATACTATTAACATAAGTCACACTGCCAGACCTATTGGACCCAGGACTCAGACCAAGAAAATCTACCACCAGAATATGTGCTCTTAATTATCTACCTTTCTTCCTTTATAATACAGTATCATATCTCTTTGCTGCTCTATTATGTATCTTTCCAAATAATAATTCTATTCTTCACAAAACAATTGAAAAATTCACTTCAGGTACAATTATGTAATGAAATCAGAACAAAGAGAATATATTTACACATCCTTACCTGTGTCTTTAATTCCCAAATATTCAATTGCAATATTATGAGCAGCTCTCAGACACTATATTAGGATTGGAGAATGCTGAAATTAAAGACAAAGTTGCTTTTCTCAAATATTTTAAATACATGAGATGACCACAGAAATTTTCATAAACTTTGCATGTTTTAAAGATGATCAAGGAGACAAGTCAATAAGGAGACAACCCAGAATATTAAGACCTATCAAAAAAAATTTTAATGTAGTTTCTTTGCTCTTATATAGGGAGAATTTTAACACAGTGTGGCCCTGGAACCAGTATCATTTGTATGAGCTGAAAGTCTGAATCCTGGGTCCCAACCAAGATCTACTAAGTCAGAACTTTTGTTTTTACAAGAACTCAGGCTAATTTGTATACACAACAAAGTTGGATGAGCAGTGTCATAGAGATACCTAAACTCAATGTCTATGTCTCTATAGTGCCCATCTGGATCATTTTTATTGTGAAAATGGATTTTTAATTCATTCCTATCAGTAATATATCTCTGGATATCCATGGTAAGCATACTTTATTGGTCACAATTGAATACAGGGAATTGCGATACTTCAAGGAGGCAGATTATAAGAGTCAGGATGGATTTTAATAACATTATATTTGGTTTTAGTGGTCATGATTGTCTATTAGGCAATATAGGAAGAAGAAAGAATTTATGTGAGAGAAATATTAACTTCTAAGTAAAAAAAAGTAATTTGTATTGATCAGAAAGTCAACAAAAGAAGTTTTCCATCTATTAAAAACTGGACACAGAAAATTAAAAAACACAAGAAGTTACCATAGTAATGATAAATATACATGTGAATATGCAGTTAACAGCATCGCAGGAACTTCATTCCCCACTTCAAGATAACAGGGAATGATTGAATAAGTATGAAATCATTCAGTGAGTCCTTTTAATTATTAGACCTGATCATTGTAGAGTGCAAGTTGTTATGTGATGAAAAGCATTAAAATGGAGGAAACTTAATGTTGGTAATACTTGTATACACCAAATTTTGCTAAAGTTTTTTATTAATGCTATGAGTGGTCCTTGAGTTGATGTTACAAAGAGACATAGTCAAAGTGCATAAATTTGTTTTCCAAATCAGTGTGACATTTAACAATATTGAATTCTTCATTCTTTAAACTGAAACAGTAGTTTTGGTAAAGACAATCTGTACTATTTGGAATAGTTCGGGGAAAAAAAAAACTCTGAACAAGCAAACTGAAGTTACATCTATGACCCCCCTATTTCTCAGATAAACTTCCTCTTCATCTCAGACATTGCTAATGAAAACTCTATTTTTTAGCTATATAAATTTTCCAGCTACATATGGTCGGTGTATTGCAGTAAAAGATTCAGAATTTAAGAAGAAATGAATGAAACAAGGTCATGGAAACACAGTTTGTCAGAGAACCATGGATCATTCATATTGTGCACAGCAAACCCTGACAGAAAATAGAGTTAACGGGTATCCATCTTTATAAGTGAAATTTATTGGACAACAACTTCACTTCCCTCTAGAAATCAATATTCAATTATCCATGATAAGGCATTAATAAATTAAGATTTAAATATGTAAAATATATTATTTGCTTAGCATATATATATATATATATATATATATATATATATATATTACAGAATGTTTTTTTGTGGATCAGCACATTATTAACTGAGAGAAATACATAGATTGTTAAAAATATGAGTGATTTATTAAAAATATGAGTGATTTATTTTGGGAAATTCACAATATTTTAGAAAACTGAGAGAACTAGATTTAATTATTAGTATGTCATTTGGGGGGTGTGAAATACTTTCTATTTATCTCAGTTTCCCCACAAGTAAACTGAATTAGTTATGCCTACTCTGTGGAATTGTTGAATGTGCATTTAAATATAAAACAATTCAAACCTGTTAATAGACTGTGTATATTATGTCTTTTCTAATTTGCTAATTCCCACTTTTTAACAAAATTATTTATGATTTGAATTGTCATCTGCACTTTCTCCTCCAATTACAATTGAATATATCAGTTGCTTTTCCTGCTCCATCTTGGTTCCCATATTTATATTTTTACTTATACTATTAATTTCTTTTAAAAAACGATGCTACTCTTCTTTATAACCTAAGTGGCTACTCATCTTTGTGATAATGAATTAATTTTCACATTTAGTCTGAGGAGCACTATTAAAGAATATAAGGCACAAATATCTGAAACAGACAGAGTAGATTACTGCAAGGATTCTTACCACTGTACGTGTCATATCAAAAGGAGTTATTGATTTCTTGTCAACAGAGACAAACTCCTGTTGATAGCACCTGGAAACTCATTTCATTGTCCTTGAATACAACTCTTCAAAAGATAAACACGAAATTGATAAAGGGTTCACATATTACAGAGTGTTATCTGTATATGTTATCTTGAAAAACACTTTTTGTCTTAGATGCTTTTATATTCATCAGCATTATAATCTTTGTTGTATTAATTTTATTTATAAACATGTTTTCTGTATCATGTATAAAATGTAACAAAAGAACATTTTATTAGTCTATTACACACATATATTCAGACACACATGTATGTAAGTATATATATGTGTGTATAATATATATATATATATATATATATATATATATATATATATATATATATATAAAACATTTGGACACAGATGTATGGGATGACTTCTGATCTGTCAATTAGATTCCACTAATACACATGTCTATCCTTATGCCAATACTATACTGTTTTTATTTATGTAACTTTTTTTTCTAAGAAATCTACATAATTCTGTAATATGTTCTTTATATATACATATACATATACATACTATAGCATGTATTTTGGGGGAATAACTTTGAAGAATTCACCTGCATTCCTTCTTTTCAGAAATCTTGGAGTTCACTTTCACTAAAGCAAACGATCTATAATGGCATGAGTTTTTGTTATCTAAAAAAGGAATCTATATTTCCTTTTAGAATTAGCACATGAAATAATGTAAAAAATAAGGTATGTGATTCAGCAAAATTAATTTAAGAGAGTGATAAATGTTTGCTGATGACCTGGATTATTTTAGTCTCTCAATTCTATTCAGACTCTTCATAAAGTCAAAAGAAGTTGAAAAGAAAATCAAATATCTGAGAAAATATATTTATAACTAAAGATCATCATTAAATCTCTATTTAACAGGACACTAGGTTAAACCACATGATTAGTTAATATTTGTTAGCTATTCTTCAAATTATGCGTTGATGTGCATAATCCACTTGCAATTTTTTGCAAATTAGACAAAACTCCTTCCCTCAAAGAATTCTGCAATTTAAAGAAACCATAGTACTTGAAAAAATAGCTAAGAATATTTTCATAATTCATAAATAATTTCCTTCTATTCTTTGCTTGTTAGTCACAGTGGGTATTGGTGGGATGATCACACTATCACAGCATGTCCTCAGGCTTTATCTAGCACTAATTATTCAGGTGACCTTCTAACTCCCAATGTCAAAATGTCACATTAACACTTGTATTTCCTCTGAAGTGCTTGCCAGGGTTTGAGAAGCATGCTGCTATAAACTGTGCATAAATGTGTTGCATACATGCTCCTTTACAGTGACAGAGTGAGGACAATCTTCTGACACATTTGTAATATTATCTAATAAAATCATTGACACTAATCTTCAAAATGCAAGACAAAAGTCTGCTGAAAGAAAATTGTAACAACACATTTGAAACCATCTTCCCTTCCAAAGAAAAAAATGTTTCTCAAGAGTTTATACCATGAAAAACATTAAGTGGAAATGCGATAGCTAAGAAAATAATTAGCAAAATTTCATAAGAAGACTGAAATACATTGATTTCTGTACAGAAACAGAAACCATGGCAATCCTGGATCTTATCATGGTGCCATTTTCAGGGCCAACAAAAAGCTGCCATGGGACATTTTGCTGAAAGAACAAAAGACCTGTTCTTCAGTTGGAGTGAGTTTGCTATTTCACTCTTGTTGTAAGGTGATGACTAAATATATCTCCCCATTACAAGACAGAATAGCTAAAGAATTTACAGGAAATTTCATTTCAAAGCTTTTGTGGAGGATGGGGATGGAGAGGTGGGTGAGAAATTTTAGTCATCATGACATTCAAAATAAGACAAAATTTCACAGTGGAATTCGAGGACATGATGACTCTAATTTTAAAGCAAGTCATTTTAAAGTTAAAGTCTTTATTAGAACCTTTGAGTTTCAAAATTTGAACTTTATATCTCTTAGTATGCTAATAGACAGAAAAGTGCCTACAGAGAGATTTGTTTCATTTAAAGTTTTAAAACCATAACCTGTATACTACAAAATTTACTCCCAGATAGGTACAATAAACAGTTTAGAGATAGGCCTCAAATATTAAGGCAAGAGGTCTTCTCTCTCTTTCACTGCAATAGAATCAACGCTCTTACTGTAAGACAAAATGTAGTTACTCGTTTTGGATGCAGTTTTATGAAATCTCCAGGCCTAAAATTTTGTATTAGGAAGAAATAATGCAGAAGGATGAAATAATTCTGGGTAGAGTGGTATGTGTCATTTGGAGTTAAGGAAAATAAATGACCATTGAGAATGATACTTCTTGCCTGAAGATGTATAAAAATGCAAGACTAATAAAAATAGCAGCTGCCAGTGAAAGAGACATCCAGAATAACATAGATTTTTAGCCTAACTGTAAATATGCTAAAAGCTATCCCATCTTTAGGCTCAGTTGCTGTTTGAAAAATGTTATATTAATAGTTCTTGTGATTCCATGTTAAAATATCTTAAAAGTTAGAAAGGGGAAGCAAATGTGGAACTGATAAATTGCCTGCTGATTATCATACACAGTAAGATTCCAATTGTTTTAGTAAGCTTTATCACTGCTGTGACCAAAAGACCTGACAAAAACAATTAGAGGAAGAAAAGTTTATTTGGGGGCTCATGATTTCCCAGGTCCCAGTCCATAGCTAGCAGGCTCCATTCCTTGGGACTCGAGGTGAGGCTGAACATGATGGCATAAGTATATGGAGGACGAAAACAGGTCAGGATATGACCACCAAGAAGTAGAGAGACTCAGCTCAGTGACCAAGATACATTCCCCAAAGTCATGCCCTCAGTTATTCACCTCATCCAGTCACAACCTTCCTGCCTACAGTCACCACTCAGTGAAACCCTATCAGGGGATTAATGCACTGCTTATGGTAACGTTTTAATAATCAAACCATTTCATCTCTAAACCTTCTTTCATTGTCTCACACATGAGATTTTGGGGTACACCTAATGTCAAAACCATAAAGCACTGATATATATTTTTAAATTTTTAAACAGTAATATGGAGAGAGAGAGAGAGAGAGAGAGAGAGAGAGAGAGAGAGAGAGAGAGAAAGTGGTAGATTAGAGGAAGGATGCACTTCCCAGAAGTTCCTTAGCACTCAACGTATGAAATGGGAAGACTGCCCCTCAGCAAGGTAGATAATTTAATACTGGACAGTAATAGAAACCAAAGAGACACACAAAAAAATCAGAAACTTTGAACATAATATAAGAAATAATACATTAGACATACATCAGTATGGCTGGTGACAGAGACAGTAGTTGTGGCTCCTGGCTGGAGTGGGGAACATAGGCAGAGAGAGGACAGTGTGGCCAACCATAACAAAACAAAAAACAAAAAAACTGAAGACACTGGATAAACTGAAATTATTCATGACCACTAGGGCAGAATTTAAAGATCATTGAAAAACATGCTACAGAACAACTAAAAAGCAAACCCTAATATTCTCCAATAGATGAAATTCACGGAAAGAACAACAAACTAAGTGAAAACCAAGGGCAAATTAAATACAGAAAACAAACCAAAATGGCAGTAAATAAATGTGTATCAATGCATAATAACAATGAATGTAAATGGTCTCAATTTCCCAATTAAAGACATAGATTAGCAGAATGGATTAAAAAATGAAGATTCAAATATGTGCTATATGTAGGAGAATCATCTCATAAGAATCATCCGTATTTGACAAATATTCCCTGAAAATGGAGTCTGAAAATAAAGAGTAAGTCTTCTTTTATCTGAAAAAGCAGATTACAAGCAAAAGATAAGTATAAGATATAAAGAAATTTATTACATATTGGCAAAAACACAGTTGGTTCAATTAAATGACATAACAATAATAAAATTAAAATCCCCAAATGTTAATGCACCTAATTACATAAAAAATATTTCTTGACATTAAATCTCAGATAGATACCAATAAAATGATTTTATTCTCACCTAAATAATACTATAAAAATACTATAAATAAAATGGATCTAATAGATGTCTACCAATTATTTCACCCCAAAACAGCTGAATTCTCTGAATTCTCAGAAGCTCATGGGACCTTTTCAAAACTAGACCATATTCTAAGTCAAAATGTAAGATTTAGCAAATACCCCCAAACTGATATGATCCTGTGCAAATTATCAGATCATAATAGAATAAAATTAGACATCAACAATATAAAAAATATAGAAACCACATAATTACATATAGATAGAACAATACACTTTTTTTCTGGTGCAGTTGTACTGAGGATTGAACTCAGGGGCACTTGGCCACTGAACTCAGGGGCACTCAGCCATTGAGCCATATCCCCAGCTCTGTTTTGTATTTTATTTAGAGATAGGGTCTCACAGAGTTGCATAGCACCTTGCTTTTGCTCAGGCTGACTTTGAACTCAAGATCCTCCTGTTTTAGCCTCCAGACCTTCTGGGATAATAGGTATGTGCCACCCTGCCCAAAAAACAATAAACTTTTAAATGAGGTCGGATCATAGTAGAAATAAGGCGAAAAATCAAGAAATTCTTAAAAATAAATAAGAACAGAAATACAACATATCAAAATCTGTGGGAAAGTATTAAAGCAGTTTTAAGAGAAAATTTTATACCATTAGAAAAATAGACAGATCCCAAATAAATAATCCAATGCTCTTTGTCAATACCTAGGAAAAGGAAGAGCAAACGAAAGACAAAATTAGTAAAATACAGAATATAAATTATATCAGAAACAAAATTAATTAAATCAAGAGCAAAAGCAATATAAGGAATAAATGCAACAAAGCACTAATTCTGCCATTCTGACTGGGGTGAGATGATATCTTAGAGTAGTTTTGATTTGCATTTCTCTGATTACTAGAGGTGATGAGCATTTTTTCATATATTTATTGATTGATTGTATGTCCACTTTTCAGAAGTGTCTGTTCAGATCCTTGGCCCATTTGTTGATTGGGTTATTTGTTTTTTCGGTGTTTAGCTTTTTGAGTGCTTTGTATACCCTAGAGATTAGGGCTCTAGCTGATGTGTGAGGGGTAAAAATTTGCTCCCAGAATGTAGCCTCTCTGTTCACCTCACAGGAAACAAACAACAATAAGTGTTGGCAAGAATGTGGGGAAAAGGTACACTCATACATTGCTGGTGAGACTGCAAATTAATGCAGCCAATTTGGAAAGAAGTATGGAGATTCCTTGGAAAACTGGATATGGGACCACCATTTGACCCAGTGATTCCTCTCCTCAGACTATATCCAAAGGACTTAAAAACAGCATACTACAGGGACACAGCCACACCAATGTTTATAGAAACATAATTCAAAATAGCTAAACTGTGGAGCCAACCTATATGTCTTTCAGTGGATGAATGGATAAAAAATATGTGGCATATATACCCAGTGGAATTTTACTCAGCATAAAAAAGAACAAAACCATGGCATTTGCAGGTAAATGGATAGAAGATAATGCTACATGAAGTCAGCTAATGCCAAAAAAAACAAATACCAAAAGTTTTCTCTGATATAAAAAGGTTGCCTCATAGGGGGATTAGGAGGGAGAACATGTGAGGAATAGATGAATTCTAGATAGGGAAGAGAGATGGGTGGGAAAAGGAGGGGCAGGGGATTAGCAAGGAAGGTGGAATCTGATAGACATCATTATACCAAGTACATGTATGAAGACTTGAATTGGGTGTCAACATACTTTATATACAGAGATACAAAAATTGTGGTATAAATATGTATTAAGAATTGTAATGCAAAATTTAAAAAAAAAAGAATAGTGTTACCTTAGATTAGGTAGAGGGAAGTGAAAGGAGGGGAAGGCAGGAAATGTGGGGATAAGAAAGTTAGTAGAATGAAACAGACATTATTACTTTCTCTATGTATGTGACTGAATGACCAATGTGATTCTACAGTATGTATAATCAGAAAACTGAGAAATTATATCCCATCTATGTATGATAGATCAAAGTATATAAGTGCATCTACTGTCATGTATAACTAGTTAAAACAAATTTAAAAAGTATAAAAAACCAAAGTTCTAATTCTACAAAAATATAGACAAACAAACCAAAAGAAAGAGAACACGTAAATGAACATAATTAAGGATGAAAAAGGAGATATCACCTCAGAGATCTCTGAAATTGAGAGAAACACTAGAAACTATTTTGAAATTAATGCTCCAATAAATTGGAAAACCTAGAAGACATTGACAAATTTCTAGACACCAAATTGTATCAGGAAGATATATAAAACCTAACCAGACCTATATCAAGTAATAAAATTGGAACAGTAATTAAAAGCCTTCCAACAAAGAAAAGACCAGAACAGATTCTTAGTTAAGTTTCACCAGACCTTTAAAGAAGAACTAAAATCTGCCTTCCTCAAATAATTCTATGAAATTGGAAGGGAGACCCCTCTCAAATATATTTCCTGAAGCTAACATAAGCTTGATACCAAAATCAGGCAATGACATCAAAGATATATCAAGGAGGCACTGGGGTTGTGGCTCAGTGGTAGAGTGCTTGCCCAGCATGTGTGAGGCTCTAGGTTTAATTCTCAGCACCACATATAAATGAATAAAACAAAGGTTCATGGACAGCTAAATGAATAAATAAAATTTAAAAAAATAAAAGATATCAAGGAAATAAAACTACACAGCAATACCCTAATGAAAATAGATCCAAAAATCTTTAATATAATATTAACAAACAGTATTCAAAAACACAGGAAGAAGATAATACACCTCAGTTAACTTGTTTACATACCAGTAATGCAAGGTTGGTTTAACATATCCAAATCAATAATGTAATTCACCTTTTAAATAGAATTTAGAACAAGAATCATAAGATCATCTCCATAGATGCAGAAAAGGCCTATGACAAAACCCAGTGGCTATCATGTACTTAAAAAAGGTAACAACAATAAATGTTGGAGGAAGAATAGTGTTTTTAACAAATGGTGCTGGAAAAACTGGATATCCATATGTAAAATAATGAAACTAGATCCTTGACTTTCACTCTGAACAAAAGTCAAATTAAATTGGATCCAAACTTAGGAATTTGACCAGAAATGTTGCTACTGCTGGAAGAACACATATCTATCGTATCAGTACAAACACCAAATTCCTTAACAAGAAACTCAAAACTCAAGAAACAAAGCCAAGAATCAATAAGTGGGACAGTGTTTAATTAAAAAGCCCTACATAGCAAAGTAAATAATAAATTATATGAAAAAAGAACCTACAGAATGGATGATCTTTGTCAGCTGCTTCTCTAACAGGTGGTTAATATCCAGAATATATACAGAACTAAAATAATTCACACACACACACACACAAACACACAGACACTGAGTACTCCAATCAACACATAGGCAAGAGAACTAAACATACTTTTCTCAACAGAAAAACATAAATGACCAACAAATATATGGAAAAAAATGTTCAACATCTCTAATGATGAGAAACATACAAATCAAAATGAATCTGATATTTCATTTCACTGCTGTCAGAATAGCAATTATCAATATAAATTTATTATTAAGTAATTTTAATTCCTAAAAAACTAGGAATGGAACCCCCATATGACCCAGCTATCCCACCCATCTGATTATTTATCCAAAAGAAATAAAGTCAGCATGCTACAGTAAAACAGCCATGTCAATGTTTACAGCAGCACAACTTACAATAGCTGAACTATGGAACCATTCTTTTTTTTTTTTTAATTTTTTATTGTTGGCTGTTCAAAACATTACATAGTTCTTGATATATCATATTTCACAATTTGATTCAAGTGGGTTATGAGCTCCCATTTTTACCCCATATACAGATTGCAGAATCACATCAGTTACACATCCATTGATTTACATATTGCCATACTAGTGTCTGTTGTATTCTGCTGCCTTTCCTATCCTCTACTATCCCCCCTCCCCTCCCCTCCCCTCCCCTCTTCTCTCTCTGCTCCCTCTACTGACATTCGTTTGTCCCCCTTATATTATTTTTCCCCTTCCCCTCACTTCCTCTTGTATGTACTTTTGTATAACTCTGAGGGTCTCCTTCCATTTCCATGCATTTTCCCTTCTCTCTCCCTTTCCCTCCCACCTCTCATCCCTGTTTAATGTTAATCTTCTTCTCATGCTCTTCGACCCTACTCTGTTCTTAGTTACTCTCCTTATATCAAAGAAGACATTTGGCATTTGTTTTTTAGGGATTGGCTAGCTTCACTTAGCATAATCTGCTCTAATGCCATCCATTTCCCTGTAAATTCTATGATTTTGTCATTTTTTAATGCAGAGTAATACTCCATTGTGTATAAATGCCACATTTTTTTTATCCATTCATCCATTGAAGGGCATCTAGGTTGGTTCCACAGTCTAGCTATTGTGAATTGTGCTGCTATGAACATTGATGTAGCAGTGTCCCTGTAGCATGCTCTTTTTAGGTCTTTAGGGAATAGACCGAGAAGGGGAATAGCTGGGTCAAATGGTGGCTCCATTCCCAACTTTCCAAGAAATCTCCATACTGCATTCCAAATTGGCTGCACCAATTTGCAGTCCCACCAGCAATGTACAAGTGTACCCTTTTCCCCACATCCTCTCCAGCACTTGTTGTTGTTTGACTTCATAATGGCTGCCAATCTAACTGGAGTGAGATGGTATCTTAGGGTGGTTTTGATTTGCATTTCTCTGACTGCTAGAGATGGTGTGCATTTTTTTATGTACTTGTTGATTGATTGTATGTCCTCCTCTGAGAAGTGTCTGTTCAGGTCCTTGGCCCATTTGTTGATTGGGTTGTTTGTTCTCTTATTGTCTAATTTTTTGAGTTCTTTGTATACTCTGGATATTAGGGCTCTATCTGAAGTGTGAGGAGTAAAGATTTGTTCCCAGGATGTAGGCTCTCTATTTACCTCTCTTATTGTATCTTTTGCTGAGAAAAAACTTTTTAGTTTGAGTAAGTCCCATTTGTTGATTCTAGTTATTAACTTTTGTGCTATGGGTGTCCTATTGAGGAATTTGGAGCCCGACCCCACAGTATGTAGATCGCAGCCAACTTTTTCTTCTATCAGACGGCGTGTCTCTGATTTGATATCAAGCTCCTTGATCCATTTTAAATTAACTTTTGTGCATGGTGAGAGAAAGGGATTCAGTTTCATTTTGTTGCATATGGATTTCCAGTTTTCCCAGCACCATTTGTTGAAGATGCTATCCTTCCTCCATTGCATGCTTTTAGCCCGTTTATCAAATATAAGGTAGTTGTAGTTTTGTGGATTGGTTTCTGTGTCCTCTATTCTGTACCATTGGTCCACCCGCCTGTTTTGGTACCAGTACCATGCTGTTTTTGTTACTATTGCTCTGTAGTATAGTTTGAAGTCTGGTATTGCTGTACCGCCTGATTCACACTTCCTGCTTAGCATTGTTTTTGCTATTCTGGGTCTTTTGTTTTTCCATATGAATTTCATGATTGCTTTCTCTATTTCTACAAGAAATGCCGTTGGGATTTTGATTGGCATTGCATTAAACCTATAGAGAACTTTTGGTAATATCGCCATTTTGATGATGTTAGTTCTGCCTATCCATGAACAGGGTATATTTTTCCATCTTCTAAGATCTTCTTCTATTTCTCTCTTTAGGGTTCTGTAGTTTTCATTGTATAAGTCTTTCACCTCTTTTGTTAGGTTGATTCCCAAGTATTTTATTTTTTTTGAAGATATTGTGAATGGAGTGGTTGTCCTCATTTCCATTTCAGAGGATTTGTCGCTGATATACAGGAATGCCTTTGATTTATGCGTGTTGATTTTATATCCTGCCACTTTGATGAATTCATTTATTAGCTCTAATAGTTTCTTTGTAGAGCCTTTTGGGTCTGCTAGGTATAGAATCATGTCATCTGCAAATAGTGATAATTTAAGTTATTCTTTTCCTATTTTTATGCCTTTAATTTCTTTCGTCTGTCTAATTGCTCTGGCCAGTGTTTCGAGAACTATGTTGAACAGAAGTGGTGAGAGAGGGCATCCCTGTCTTGTTCCAGATTTTAGAGGGAATGCCTTCAATTTTTCTCCATTCAGAATGATGCTAGCCTGAGGCTTAGCATAGATTGCTTTTACAATATTGAGGAATGTTCCTGTTATCCCTAGTTTTTCTAGAGTTTTGAACATAAAGGGATGCTGTACTTTGTCGAATGCTTTTTCCGCATCTATCAAGATGATCATATGATTCTTATTTTTAAGTCTATTGATGTGGTGAATAACATTTATTGATTTCCGTATATTGAACCAGCCTTGCATCCCAGGGATGAATCCTACTTGATCATGGTGCACAATTTTTTTGATAAGATTTTGTATCCGAGTGGCCAGAATTTTATTGAGGATTTTTGCATCTAGGTTCATTAGAGATATTGGTCTGTAGTTTTCTTTCTTTGAAGTGTCTTTGTCTGGTTTAGGTATCAGGGTGATGTTGGCCTCGTAGAATGAATTTGGAAGTTCTCCCTCTTTTTCTATTTCCCGAAGTAGCTTGAAGAGTATTGGTATTAGTTCCTCTTTAAAGGTTTTGTAAAACTCTGCTGTATACCCATCCGGTCCTGGGCTTTTCTTAGTTGGTAGTCTTTTGATGGTTTCTTCTATTTCCTCAATTGATATTGGTCTGTTTAGGTTGTCTATATCCTCCTGACTCAATCTGGGCAGATCATATGACTTAAGAAATTTATCTATGCCGTCACTATCTTCTAATTTATTGGAGTATAAGGATTCAAAATAATTTTTGATTATCTTCTGTATTTCTGAAGTGTCTGTTGTGATATTGCCTCTTTCATCCCGTATGTTAGTAATTTGAGTTCTCTCTCTTCTTCTCTTCGCTAGCATGGCTAAGGGTCTGTCGATTTTGTTTATTTTTTCAAAGAACCAACTTTTAGTTTTGTCAATTTTTTCAATTGTTTCTTTTGTTTCGATTTCATTAATTTCAGCTCTGATTTTAATTATTTCTTGCCTTCTACTTCTTTTGCTGTTGTTTTGCTCTTCTTTTTCTAGGATTTTGAGATGAAGTATGAGATCATTTATTTGTTGTTTTTTTCTTTTTTTAAGGAATGAACTCCAAGCAATGAATTTTCCTCTTAGAACTGCTTTCAATGTGTCCCATAGATTCCGATATGTTGTGTCTGTGTTTTCATTAATCTCTAAGAATTTTTTAATTTCTTCCTTGATGTCTTCTATAACCCATTGATCATTCAGTAACCTATTGTTCATTCTCCAAGTGATGTATTCTTTTCCCTTCCTTGTTTTATCATTGATTTTCAGTTCCATTCCATTATGATCAGATAGGATGCATGGTATTATCTCTACTCCTTTATATTGTCTAAGAGTTTCCCTGTGACATAATATATGATCTATTTTTGAGAAGGATCCATGTGCTGCTGAGAAAAAAGTGTAACTGCTTGATGTTGGGTGGTATATTCTATATATGTCAATTAAGTCTAGGTTATTAATTGTGTTATTGAGTTCTATAGTTTCCTTATTCAACTTTTGTTTGGAAGATCTGTCCAGTGGTGATAGAGGTGTGTTGAAGTCTCCCATGATTATTGTATGGTGGTCTATTAGACTCTTGAACTTGAGAAGAGTTTGTTTGATGAACATAGCTGCACCATTGTTTGGGGCATATATATTTATGATTGTTATGTCTTGTTGGTGTATGGTTCCCTTGAGCAGTATGTAGTGTCCCTCTTTATCCCTTTTGATTAACTTTGGCTTCAAATCTATTTTATTTGATATGAGTATGGATACTCCTGCTTGTTTCCGAAGTCCATATGAGTGATATGATTTTTCCCAACCTTTCACCTTCAGCCTATGTATGTCTTTTCCTATCAAATGCGTCTCCTGTAGGCAGCATATTGTTGGGTCTTGTTTTGTGATCCATTCTACTAGCCTGTGTCTCTTGATTGGTGAGTTTAAGCCATTAACATTTAGGGTTATTATTGAGATATGGGTTGTTCTTCCAGCCATATTTGTTTATTTATGTTACTAAACATGGTTTGTTTTCCTCTTTGATTATTTTCCCCCCTTTAGTGTCCTACCTCCCACTGTTGGTTTTCATTGTTATTTTCCATTTCCTCTTCCTGTAATGTTTTGCCAAGGATGTTTTGAAGAGATGGTTTTCTAGCTGCAAATTCTTTTAACTTTTGTTTATCATGGAAGGTTTTAATTTCATCTTCCATCCTGAAGCTTCATTTCGCTGGAAACACAATTCTTGGTTGGAACCCATTTTCTTTCAGTGTTTGAAATATGTTATTCCAGGATCTTCTAGCTTTCAGAGTCTGTGTTGAAAGATCAGCTGTTATCCTGATTGGCTTACCCCTAAATGTGATCTGCTTCCTTTCTCTTGTAGCTTTTAAAATTCTCTCCTTATTCTGTATGTTGGGCATCTTCATTATAATGTGTCTAGGTGTGGGTCTCTTATGATTTTGCACATTCGGCGTCCTGTAGGCTTCTAGGATTTGGGGTTCTGTCTCATTCTTCAAGTCTGGGAAGTTTTCTCGTATTATTTCATTGAATAGATTGCTCATTCCTTTGGTTTGAAACTCTGTCCCTTCCTGTATCCCAATGACTCTTAAATTTGGTCTCTTGATGTTATCCCATATTTCTTGGATGTTCTGCTCATGGTTTCTTAACAGTCTTGCTGAGCTGTCTATGTTCTTTTCAAGTTGAAATACTTTATCTTCATTGTCTTATGTTCTGTCTTCTAGGTGTTCTACTCTGCTGGTAGTATTCTCAATTGAGTTTTTAAGTTGGCTTATTGCTTCCTGCATTTCTAGGATTTCTGTTTGTTTGTTTTTTATAACCTCTATTTCCCTGTATAGTTGATCTTTTGCTTCTTGGATTTGTTTATGTAATTCATTGTTGAAGTGATCTTTCATTGTCTGATTTTGCTGTCTGATGTCTTCCTTGAGACTCCAGATCATCTGAAGCATGTATATCCTGAATTCTTTATCTGACATTCCATCTGCTGCAGCTATTACCTCTTCTAACGTTGAGTTGACCTGCAATGCTTGTGGTCCTTTCTTTCCTTGTCTCTTCATACTGTTCGCGTTCCTTTCTACTTGGTGAAACTGTTGTGCTATTGAATTTTCCCCCTATATATTTATATTGGTCTTGTATAGTTGCAAAGTCTCCCTCGCAGGCGCGGGCGGCGGCTCTGTCCCTCTGCGGGCCGCTAGGCTTGTTCTGTCGGTGGTCACAGTTCTGTCTACTCTGCAGGCACAGGCAGCGGCACTGCCCCTCTGCAGGCCTCTGGGGCTGTACTGCCAATGGGTCTCAGGTGCGCCTACCTTGCAGGCGCGGGGGGGGGGGGCGGCTCTACCCTTCCTCAGGCCACTGGGCCTGTTCTGTCTCTTGGTTGCAGGTCTGGCCTGCTCTGATGGTGGTCACAGTTCCGTCTACCTTGCAGGCGCTGGGGGGAGGGGGCGGCTCTGCCTCTCAGCAGGTTGCTGCTCCTCTTCTGCCGGTGGGTTGCAGGCCTGCCTACCTTGCAGGAGTGATTGGAAGCTCTGTCCCGCCGCGGGCCACTGGGCCTTTTCTGTCCGTGGTCACAGTTCCCCTACCTGGCAGACGCGGGGGGTATGGGGCGGCTCTGCCCCTCAGCAGGCCGCTGGGCCTGCTCCGTGCATGGTCACAGTTCCCTCTACTTTGCCGGCACAGGGGGAGGGGGCGGCTCAGCCTCTCAGCAGGCCGCTGCTCCTCTTCTGCCGGTGGGTCACAGGCCCGCCTACCTTGCAGGAGTGATTGGAAGCTCTGTCCCACCGCGGGCCACTGGGCCTTTTCTGTCGGTGGTCACCGTTCCACCTACCTGGGAGGTGCGGGGGATGGGGGGTGGCTCTGCCCCTCAGCAGGCCGCTGGGCCTGCTCTGTGCGTGGTCACAGTTCCCTCTACCTTGCCGGCGCAGGGGGAGGGGGTGGCTCAGCCTCTCAGCAGGCCGCTGCTCCTCTTCTGCCGGTGGGTCGCAGGCCCGCCTACCTTGCAGGAGTGATTGGAAGCTCTGTCCCGCCGCGGGCCCCTGGGCCTTTTCTGTCCGTGGTCACAGTTCCACCTACCAGGCAGGCGCGGGTGGTGGGGGGCAGCTCTGCCCCTCAGCAGGCCGCTGGGCCTGCTCTGTGCGTGGTCACAGTTCCCTCTACTTTGCCGGCGCAGGGGGAGGGGGCGGCTCAGCCTCTCAGCAGGACGCTGCTCCTATTCTGCAGGTGGGTCGCAGGCCCGCCTACCTTGCAGGAGTGATTGGAAGCTCTGTCCCACCGCGGGCCACTGGGCCTTTTCTGTCGGTGGTCACCTGGCAGGCGCGGGGGTTGGGGGGTGGCTCTGCCCCTCAGCAGGCCGCTGGGCCTGCTCTGTGCGTGGTCACAGTTCCCTCTACCTTGCTGGTGCAGGGGGAGGGGGCAGCTCTGCCTCTTAGCAGGTCGCTGCTCCTCTTCTGCCGGTGGGTCGCAGGCCCGCCTACCTTGCAGGAGTGATTGGAAGCTCTGTCCCGCCGCGGGCCACTGGGCCTTTTCTGTCCGTGGTCACAGTTCCACCTACCTGGCAGGCGCAGGGGGTGGGGGGCGGTTCTGCCCCTCAGCAGGCCGCTGGGCCTGCTCTGTGCGTGGTCACAGTTCCCTCTACCTTGCCGGTGCAGGGGGAGGGGGCGGCTCTGCCTCTCAGCAGGTCGCTGCTCCTCTTCTGCCCATGGAACCATTCTTGATGCTGGTCAATAGATGAATCATTTAAGAAAATGGGACACACACACACACACACAATGGAGTTTTACTCAGGCATAAAAAAGAAATGAAGTATGGCCTTCACTGGTAAATGCATGGAACTGGAGAACATCATTCTAAGTAAAATAAGCCAGACTCAGAAAAACTAAGTCAATTATTTTCTCTCATATGTAGAAGCTACAGCAAAGTAGGAGGAAAGAAAGGGGAGGTGTGGACAGCTATCACAAAGATAGAATGTTGGTGATGTACAAGAACATTGGGTAGAGGAAGGAGGGATGAGAAAGGGAAGGAAATGCAGAACATATTTGGCAAAATTACACTATGTGCCCATATAAATATATCATAGTGAATTACACACACACAGAGCACTAATTAAAAATGAATAAATTAATGAGTGAAAGGTAGATTATTAGTAGATTACATTTATTGCAATAGAGTGATTCAAATTCCATGCATGTATGATTATGTCAAAATGAACTCAAGTATTATGTACAAGTGTAATGCATTAATAAAAAGGAAACTTAAATATGAGATTAATCACCTATGTTTATAGATTGGGGAAGTAATAAAATTACATAGATATTTAAGGTTTATGTTGGCTTCATGAAATATATGTGAAATATATACATACATAAAGTAAGTTTATTACTAAAACTGAGTTCATGAAACTTATTTTTAGTCACAGCTGTATTTAGCCAAAAATATTTTAATTTAAAAAATACACAGAACTGTTGTTTTCAGCAATAAAAGAAGAAATTTTGCTAACATAAAAATTATCTATAATTGTCTGTAAATTTATAGCCTAATTACCTATAACTAAAGAGACAATATGTTAGGCAAAAAACAATTCAACATGCTTTAGAGCATTTTATGGAAATTGTATAAATGCATGGAAATCCACATCCGCCTTTTACTTTAATGAAAATCAGCATTCACATTTTTATAGAAATTGTCTCAGTATAGTTCTCAACACACAATCTACAGTGCCATTTTCAGTTTACTTGGCAATATCAACTAAAAATTTCATTTTATTTCTGGTCTTGATTATATCATAGAATTACCAGATTTTAATCAAGTGGCAACCTATATAACCATGAAATACTTATTTGCATGAACATAAAAATTGTTCAAAGCTTTAATGCTGTTTTTGATCTTAGCCATTTTTTTAATATTCTAATCAAAGCCTATAAAAAAGAATGAGCCTGAAAATGGTGTACTAGATGTAATATACGTCATATTTACTATTAAATTTATAAAATATTTCATTATTTAATATGAAACTGCTGTGTCTTTTTGGTAATGCATAATGTAAATGAAAATAAGTAAAAATGTAACTTGTATGAGTCATTTTTACACATATGGGAATATTGCAACTAATTTTGATTACAGATGGTTATAAAGTTGGATTACATTTTGGAGAAAGCTGGTATAATTCAAGTCAATATAGAATGTATAAAATATATTATGAATCTGATACTAAAAGATTTCAAAATTACCATTGATGAAATTATCATTTTACTGGATTTGGAAAGAATTTACTAGTATAGATTTTAAAAGCCCCATGTATGTAAACTGCAGTGTACAAAGAATTAGATAAATTGCTGCTTAGAAACAAAGATAATAAATCTGAGATTAATTAAGCATTTTTATTTTCTATACCAGCAAGTTTTCAAATTAGCAGAAATAAAATAGGTCAATCGTTTTTATTTTTTTATGTAAGTAATATTATGGGACTTGGTGTCACAATTTAAAAAGTAAGCTAAATTTTTATATTTAGTCTATTTGCCAAGAGTTTCAAAAACTATTTAAAAGGCATAAATTCATGTGAAATGTATTCTATCACATTCATGTGGGAGTTTTGTTACAGAAGTATCAAGAGTTCAAAATGAGACAAAATTAATTATTTATCAAGTATTTATTATTGTATTTTATTAACTATAAAAACAGAATGAGGAGCATGATATTTGAAGCAGAAACACATGGCTTTAATCTGCCTGTCAGATACTAACACAGGAAGTGTAACTTTGGGAAAAAGAGATTGTGGAAAAATTCCATTAACCTGTTGCAGTTGATTAGATAGGATATGGTTAACAAATAAGGTATGCTAACAGGAGAAGCACACAGAGTTGAACAAGTCACTTGCCAGGAGGAAGATAAGGCTAAAGAATGAGATAGAACTGGTTGCATATAACACTGTGAGCAAGGAGGGAGGGACATTCTATGTTCTTACGCTACAGTAATGACAGGAGAGCAGCAGCAATTTAAGATTCAAAGCTTCTTGTGTGTTTATTTCAGGGTTCATGACAAAACAGAATCTAAGAAAGAACTGTAATTTGTCTATTTCCAATTCACACATAAAACAATATGGCCAACAACTGTGATCATGCTGGAGGGGAGCAGAGTGGGCAGGAGAAGCTAATGAAGTAATAAACACAACTAACTGAAATCGACTTGAAGTTTTTTTCAAAGTTAAAAAGCACTAATTTAGTAACAAATTGGATAATAAAGAGGAAACCATAGAACATCTATATCTCTAGTTAAAAAAATTAGGATGTTTGGCTAAGATGACAGAGACTGATTTCTATTCAAGACTCTTGTTTTATAGACTCATTTTTTAATATAGACTCTACATACTGTTAGGGTTTTGCTAAACTTCTATTTCTGAATTTCCAGATTTTTTTTATTATAGAAAATTCTAAAAGGTGTTTTCCTAGAATGAGTTATATTTAAAATTTCAAATTATGAGTTATATTTTAATAGTTTATTCAATAGTTTAATTTTGAAACATTTGAAACATTTGAAAGAGTACTTTTCTAAGAGACAGGCTAAATAAAATGGATGGACAAAGGCACGTAAAACTTATGCTTATTTTGTAATTTATTAATAAATGATAATGTGTGTATATTTGAAATGAATGTTCTCAGTACAGATTACACATCTGTCTCTCATTTATTTCTGGTTGCTTTGGGTGTATTGTACTTTTTTCCTAATTTTTTGGAGGCACAAAAATTATTGATTTAATGGTTTTTTTTTTTATTTTTTAGTATAAGTGTTTTTCCTACAATTTTTTTCTGTAATCAACACTTCTGTCACAGGGTGCAAACTGTGATATGCTTTGTTTTCATTAGGTACAGTCCTTTGTGTTTTAAAAATTACCTTTGAGAATTCTTCTTTGACTCATGGATTTAGAGATATTTCATTTAATTTTTAAATGCCTGAAAATTTTCCTGTTGTTTATGACATTGATTTCAGTGCGGTTGTAGAATATTTCTTTCACGATTTCATTTTTTTAAAAAAGTATGTTGAGGTTTGTTTTATGAATTAGAATTCAGTCTATTTTGGTAAGTGCCCAATGGGTGCCTTAACAGGATGCCTATTCTGCAGCTTTTAGCCAGAATAGTCTACAAAAGTCAAAACTGTTGGTTCATAATGCAGTTCAGTTCTAAGTTTTTACTTTGAAGTTTTCTTTTTTTCTAAGTTTTATCAATCATTTTGAACAGACAGATTTTCCTTCAACTGTCAAATATGTTTTAAGGAATACATGAGCAGACTCTGTACTAATCCTTAAGCATTCTCCTTTTCTTTTTCAAATGTCTTCTTCTATTACGATCACCTTCCTTATTGAAAAAATTCCTATAACCACCTTAAAAGATACATATTCAAATAACAAATCATTCTAGTTTTCCTTCTTTTGAGGCTGTCTTTATTTCCTTTGTATACCTGAATTTTATTTTTGTCAAATAATTAGTTCTTAGCTGACCTTATTTTTCAGTAGTTGAAAAATGTTGTCCTACCTCTTCTGGCTTCCATGGTGACAGGTCAGTAATCTGCTGTTCCAATTGGTATTGCTCTATATAGGTAGTGGACAGTTCCTTTCTGTTTGCTTTTAATGTTTTCATTTTCACCTTCAGCTTCAAGAAATTTAATTATTATGTGAATTAGTATGAATTTCTTTGGATTCATTGTATTTGTGTTTCCCCCAACTTCCTGAGTCCAAAGGTTCATATCTTTAACAAATTCATGAGGCTTCACTCATTATTTTTCTAAACTTGTTTGTTTGTTTTGTTTTGTTTTGTTTTGCTCTACTTTCCTTTTTCTTTTGAGAACACAATGTATAAATGCTAATTCTGAAGTCTCCTGGATCTATGAGGCCTTATTGGCTTTTTTTCAGTTTATTTTCTTTCTGTTGTTCAAATTGAATAATTTATATTGGTATGCCATAAAACTGATTTGTTTTTTGTCACATGCCTTCAAAAATTGAACCCATCTTACAAGTTTATTTTGATTATTATATCTTTTGGTGTTTAACTGTTACAGTTAAAGCATTGTCCCAGAGTTTTATAAATTGACTTTCAGATCCCTCACATATAGCAAGGGTGCTCCTTATAAGCCTGAAAACTTCAAAAGGGACATTTGGGGGTCCAGCCAATGCAAGCAAGGCAAGTTATAGAAGTACAGTCAGGAGGAGGGATGCTTAGCCAATCACAATTAGCCCAGTCACCCCAGTTACAGAAACAATGCCCATTAGGTAGTTCTGTGTTCTTAAAGGTTTCTATAGCAAAAGGAAAAGAACATCTTGCCCCAGTCATGACCCTTCAACTTGGCATGGTTGTTTTACAAAATGGAATCACAAACCAAAATGGACTCACTTTTGCTTTACTATTACAATCAATTCTACAATATCCTTTGGCAATTTTTATGACTCTATCTGTTGAGATTAGCTATAACTTATGTCAGAATATGTAACTGATTGATAAAACATTTTTCAATAGTTGCTGTCTCTAACTTAGATAATTGCCATAGGTGATTTATCTCAGTTGGCATCAGCTGGTTATGGTATCACTTCTATGTTTTTATTTTCTGATCATTAGTATGATGAGTGATTTTCTACTGTTCTATATATTTTGTCTACTGCTTTAGGAGATTGTTAGTTATATTTAAATCTTACAGTGTAGCAGGTAAGATTTTTCTATTTAAGTTCAGCATGTATATTCTGGCCTAATTTATGAAATGTGATTCTAATGACAATTTAGTTTATGGAGTCTTTGCAATTGTACTCTCATCTGGTTTAATTTCAGTTTGGGTGGGATTTCTGCTAGCACTGCCTGAGGAGCAAAGGCACTTCTCTAGGCCACAGTGTTGTCCTTACGTGGAGGATAATGAATGCCAAAGCTGTGCAACAATATATCTCATGGTATTTTCTCTACTAAATCAGTGCCAAAGATGTTTCTATTCTATATTTGTCTTTAGTGGTGGGGAAAGAAGCATCTACCTGGATAGATTTTTGCCCCTGAGTGGAGGACCAAGCACTTCAGGGTATGGGTGGTTTGTATTACTGGAAGGATATAAAGCGAATACTATAAAGGTTGTCTTCTGCTATTTAACGCAGAGCTGACAGTGTCTGACTTCAACCATTATTTAAAGCTGGTTAGGAAGCAGGTGTTGCAAAGCAGGATGACCCCTACTCTTGTGTGAAGGATTAAACACTGGTCCACTGGTCGTGGGTTACCATCTGCCACTAGATGGAAGATCAGGTATGCTCTTGTCATCACTAGTTCTAGAAGAGGAACTTGTCTGCTTCCTGTGGGTATGAGGCATAGGTTGAGTCAGCTTTCCCAGTTGCAATGCTGCTACTATAGTGTGCATACATTTTCTTACTCCACTTTTTTTTTAACCTAACCTACTATAACTCTATATCTCTTACACCACCCCCTGCATCTAGAATTTCTTATCTATATATTTACACTTTCAAATATTCCTGTGCTCTCTCTTGATTCAGAATCATGTTGTGATGGATTTAATTGAATGAATCTGAAATCCCCTTTTTTATAGTCTTCTTAAAGCTTTAGAAATATTGTAATGTTTCTGTCTTCCAGTTCTCACACTGCCTCATTTAATAGTATCAACTTAACTGAGAATGAAGGTATACAACTTAATCAATTATAAAAGTCAAAATTGATTAAAAATTAGCTCCATATAAAGAGTTTCCCAATTTCCATAGTCATAAATTTGAGAACTGGCCATACTCTTGCATCTAAAAAACAAAATGGCACCCTAATGCTGATAAGTGGGGAACACCATGCAGACGCAAGTGGGAAGCCTAGGTAAACTGTCATGATGGCACTGAGTGTTTCTATTATGGAAGGAGTTAGATACTAACTCTTAAAAGGTTTTCTAAGGCTAAACATTTCCAATTGCTTCAAAATGAATAAAAAGTTGTAAGTGATAAATTTGTGGGAATAATTTTGTTTGCCCCACATACGGTAGGTTTAGAGGTTATAGTAACAGAATATGTATCAGAAGCTAGGAGATCACAGCATGAGAAAATAAAAAAGCATAAAATAGAGAAATTAAACATAAAACAAAAAGACTTTCTAGCTATAGACATGTAAAGTGTTTTCATAAATTTAGTAGGAAATTGACACAAACCTTAATAAGTCTACAAGACAGTAAAATCGTCAATAGTTTATCATGTAAATAAATTGAATAACAAAAAGAAAAACAGGTTATTTTATCAGTTTAAAAGTCACAAAGCCTCAGCTCTGTGTGCTGCTTCTTACTTCTTACTCTTGTGATTATGAAGGCTGAAAAGTAGTTTCAGGTAATATATTTAATGTACTTGTCATAGAATATATGCAGACTGGGTACTGTGGCACATGCCTCTAATCCTAGTGACAGGAGGCTGAGATAGGAGGATAGTAAGTTCAAGGTCAGTCTGAGCAATTTAGATTTGTCTCAAAATGAGAATTAAAAAAAAAGCTGGATATGTAGCTCATTGAAGTGAAAAAAAAGGAAGAAACAGAAAAAAAGAAAGAGAGGGAGGAAGGAAGAGAGGCAGGGGAGGGAGGAGGGGTGGAAGGAGGAGAGAGAAAGAAAGAAGTCTACTCAGTGAAGTCTTCAATAAAGCAACTACTAAATGACTAATGAACAGGAATTTGCACATACAGCCTGGATACTCTGGGCAAGGGGATGATTCCCATCAAAGGCAAGAAGGAGTGAGAATGGGTGAGATTTCATCATGCTGCTCAGAACCACATGCAATTTAAATCCTACAAATTGTTTCGTTCTGAAATTTTCCAATTAGTATTTTCAGACTACAGTTGATTGCCAGTAACCATGGAGAGTAAAACTGTAGGTAAAGTAGAATTACTGTATAAGATTTGCAAGTATTTTATACCATTCTGAGTGTTGTCTTTTCATTTTCTTAATATCTTTGACAGCATAAAGGTTTTAATTTTGATGAAATCCAATTTGTGTATTTTGTTGTTCTCTCTATATGGTATCTAGAAAGAATTTGCTTTATCTAAAATCAGAAGAAATTAATCCTGTTGTTTTTAAAGAGTTTATAGCTCTAGCACTTACTTGTAAGTCCTTGACCTATTTTGAGCCAATTTTTATATGTGGTGTGAGTTAGTGTCCAACTTCGTTTTTTCACATGTAGTGTGCTGCTTCTTCTTACTCTTGTGATTATGAAGGCTGAAAAGTAGTTTCAGCTTCTATGTTAGACATTTTTTTTCCCTTCCATGACCAAAAGACCTGACAAGAACAATTGGAGAAGGAAATGTTTAGTTTAGGGCTCACAGTTTCAGAGGTCTTATTTCACAGAAGCTATTTCTATCGCCCTGAGTCTGAGGTGAGGGAGTACACCATTGTGGAACAGTATGGCAGAAGAAAGTGGCTCAGAACATCACACCAAGAAACAGAGAGACCTCTGCTCAACAAGGACAAAATATGTACCCAAAGGCATGCTCCCAGGGACCCACCTCCTCAAGCCACTCCCTACATACCTAGAGTTACCACCAAGTTAATCCCTATTAGGGGATTAATGCATTGATTATGGTAAACTTTTTATAACCCAATCATTTCATCTTTAAACTTTCTCACGCTGTCTCACACATGAGCCTTTGGGGGACACAACATATCTAAACCATAACAGCTTCATTTGTAGAAAACTTATTCTTTTCCACATTAAATTCCTGGAGAGGATGTTTGGGCTTTTGCTTATTAAATGAATTCATTCTGTTACCATGCTTTTCATTTACTAGCACTTCCCTTCATTTTCTTTGTGACCCTGCCATTTTTCCCCCTCTCATCCATACATGGTGTTCTCTTTTTCATATGAATCACTTAATATATTTGCGATCATTATTTTAAAGTATTAATATTCTAATTTCAACACCTGTGTATATCTATATCAATGTTTATTATTTATTCTCTTAACCATGTTGTGAATATTCTTTCTTCTTCATGTCTCATTTAAAAAAATATGTAGAATTAAGTGAAAAACAAACAAGATTGAAGTTAGAAATATTTACTCTTCCCAAATGGCATGTTCCTATGTGTCAGGCTTCTGATGTAGGGTGACTAATCAACCTCATCTGCATGTTTTCTGAGTTTAGGCATTTGGTCAGCTTCAGATGAGTTTATTTTGACACTGGTTATAACCTGGAGAGATTATACAGAGCTACTCTTTGCGAGGGCTTAGGATCTGACTGCTAATAAGACTAAAAACTTCTGTCTGTCCCTCAGAAAAGTCCATAACACATCCTGTTCTCTGTAATATCCCTTTTCTGCTGACCCCCTGCTCAATTGGCAGCTTTTGGGATTATAGTATTTTCCTTATTATCCAATCTCAGAAGATCACATTAGTACCTGCTACTTTTGTCTCCAGCTATTAGAAACTGTTAATTGTTATGTCAAAAAAAATTGTTTCAAGAGGATTGTTTGAAACTTTGAAGGTTGTACACACAAGCTTCAGCATTCCACTTTATACTTGAACGAATTCCCAGAGATCTCAGATGGTTTGTCTTATTGCCCCCTTCTCTGCCCACTAACCATGTACTCAGTAAAAGTTGGCAGGTAGGTGCAAATTTGCTCTGAGGCATGGGCTAGTTCGGATTAAAATTCATCAAATCTGCCAGTACGTTTCTGGTTATATTTTGTTAATTGTTTGGCTAAAATTTCTTTTCTACTTTTATTGGTAATGGGGATTGGCCCCACGGGTGCTTAACCACTGAGACACATCCTAAGCCCTTTTTTTTAATATTTTGAGACAGGGTCTCCCTAAATTGCTTAGGACTTCACTAATTTGCTGAGGCTGGCTTTGAATTCATGATCTTCCTATCTCAGGCTCTCGAGCAGCTGGGATTACAGATATGTGCCATCAGGCCCAGTATCTATTTGTTTTTAAAACAAATATAATTTATAAACAAAAAACAATATTTTAATGTATACAAGTTGAAAGAGTGTGCACATGAATCCATCACTGAATTCAAAATATCTTTATACACATCCACACCCACACACGTATCACTCCAATAAATTTCTCATTCCTGTTTATTTAGGTTTGGTTATTCTGGTGAGAACACTTAACATGAAACTTACACTCTTCACAAATTTCCAAAGTGAATCATACAGAATTGAGTACTATGAGTACCATGAGTACTACTACAACATATGAGTACTATGTTGTAGAGTAGATCTCTAGAAACTATTCATATTTTTTTAAAGAGAGAGAAAGAGAAATTTTTAATATTTATTTTTCAGTTTTTGGTGGACCCAACATCTTTATTTTATTTTATGTGGTGCTAAGGATCCAACCCAGCGCCCCGCGCATGCCAGGCTAGCGCGTTATCGCTCGAGCCACATCCCCAGCTCCTACTCATATTTTTTAACTAAGATTTTATGTCCATTGAATAACAGCTCCCATTTCCCCCACCTTTTGTCCTTAGCAACTACCTCTCCATTCTCTGCTTTTATGAATTTGACTTTGACACAGCTTATTTCAATGTAGTCATGCAGGATTTGCTTCTGGGACTTAATATCACTTAGCATAATTTCCCACAGATAATTTATCCCTATCCATATTAATACTAACTTTGTACTTTAGTTTTTTTCTTAATAATAGCCATTACAACAGGTATAAGGTCATATCTTTAATGGTTTTTGATTGCATTTACCTGGTGATTTGTGATTTAACTTCCTTGTAATTAACTGAAGAAGTATGACTTCTTTGGAGAAATGTCTATTCAAATCCTTAGCTCTTTTTAAAAATTGGGTTGTTTGTTCTTCAGCTATTAAGTTGTAGGAGTTCCTACAACTTAATAGATACTAACCACTTATCAGATATATTGTTTGCAAATATTTTTTTTCTCATTCTGTAGTTTGCTTTTTCTTTCTATTGATTGTTTCCTTTGCTGTGCAGAAGCCGTTTAATTTTTGTAATATCCTTTTCCTATTCTAATTTTATTGCCTATGCTTTTGGTGTCATATCCAGGAATTGATGCCCAGACCAAAGACAGTTTTTTTTCATAGGAGTTTTAGAGTCTCAGCTCTTACTTTCAGGCATTTTATCAATTTTCACTTTAATTAATAGTCTACAATGAGGCTGCAATTTGTTTCTTTTTCATATGGATATCCATTTTTCCCAACATTGTTGTTTGAAGAGACTTATTTCCTCATTCTGTATTCTTGGCAACCACAATAAAGATCATTGACCATTATATGCATTGGGTTTAATTCTGGGCTGTGTATTCATTTTCATTCATTGATACATCTACCTTAGTGCTTGAATCATATCTTTCTAATTACTGAGTTTTGTAATATATTTTAAAATAAAGAAATATGATGTTTCTACTTCATTGTTCTTTCTTCTTTTTCCTCAAGATCACTTAGGCTATTCTGAACTTTTTGTGGTTTCATATTTTAAGCTTGTTTTTACTAGTTCTGTCAAAAATAGTCATTGAGATTTTGATAAGGTTGGCATAGATCTCCTGGATAATATAGACATTTTTAAAAGCAATCTTCCATTCCATGAACCAAAATGTTTTTCCACTCACTTGTGTCATTAATTTCCTCTAACAAGTGAAGAACTTGTACACTGATAACTACATATATTATTATGTATAATAATTAGGTTAATACCTAAACACTTTATTTATTTTATTGCTATTGTAAATTACATTATTTTCTTAAAATCTTTTTTGAAATTTACTCTTAGTGTATGGAAACACCACTGATAATTTCATGTTGATTTTGTATTACATGGCTTCACCGAATTTATTAGGATTAACAGTTGTTTTTTTCTGTGAAGACTTTACCAATTTCTACATGTAAGATGATGCAATTTGCAGGGATAATTTTCCTTCTTTAATTTTTATTGAATGCCTTTTATATTTTTGTCTTGCCTAATTTTCTGGCTAGGACTTCCATACTACATAGATAAAGAGAATTGGTTCAAGTTGGTCTCATTTCTGATCTTGTAAAAGCTATGAGGTAATCACTACTAAATATGAAAATAGTTGTGGATTTGCCATAATGTGTTACTTATTTTGAGGTTCATTTCTTCTACATTAATTTTGTTGGGAGTGTTTAATCATGAAACTATGTTGAAGTTTTTAAAGTTCTTTTTCTGTGTCCCTTGAAATGATCCTGATTTTTATTCTACATTCTAATAATGTGGCATATTGCACTTATTGATTTGAATGTATAATCCATCTTTATATCCGAGAGATAAATCCCACTTGATCATGTTGTTTGATCCTTTTAATGAGCTGTTAAATTTGTCTTCCTAGTAGTTCTTGAGGATTTTTGCATTTATGTTTACTGAGAATGTTGACTTGTGTATTTTTTTTTTCTGGTCAAATCTTTTTCTGGCTTCAGTATTAGGGTAATTCTGGTCTCATGAAATGAGTTTGGAAGTGTTCCCACTGCACTGTATTTTGGAAGAGTTTGGGAGAAATTGGTGCTAATTCTTTAAATGTACATTAGAATTCACCAGGGAAGCCATCTGGTCCTCTGATTTGCCTTATTGGGAGGTTTTTTATTACTAATTCAATTTCTTTTACTCAATATTCTGTTCAGGTTTTTAAAATTTTTCTTTATAATTCAGTTTTAGAAGATTATGTGCTTCTTCAAATTTATCAATTTCTTCTAAGTTATCCAATTCATTGGCATGTAATTATCAGGGGTAGTCTTATGATTCTTTTTGTTTTGTGCCATCAGTTTTATTTTTTACTTTATTTATTTGAATTTTATCTCTTTTTTCTTAGTTTAGTTAATGGTGTGTCAATTTTGCCAATGTTTAAAATATTCTTTGTTTTTTTAATTATTTAATTTTATTTCTAATCAAATACATATTTTCTTTTCTGCTAACTTTAAACTTAGTTTGCACCTCTTTTTCCAGTTTTTTTTGTTATTTGTTATCTTTCTTTTTAAGGTAGTTATTTATAAACTTGTCTTCAAACAGTTGCTCCATACAATGTTTATTGTGTTGTAGTTTAATTTTCACTTGCCTTATGATGTTTTCTGATTCATATTTTTAAATTATTTCTTACATACATCACAACAGAAGAGTGCATTACATTCATATTTTTTGCATTACAATTCTTAATTCACCTTTATACCACAATTTATCAAATCTGTGTTTGTATATAAGGTATGTTGACACCAAATTCACATCTTCATACTTGAATTTTGTATAATGATGCATATTTTGTTTTCTTTGATTCAATAAGTATGTAACAGTCTGTTGTTTAATATTCACATATTTTTAAATTTTATGATTTTTCCTTCTGTTATTAGTTTCCAGTTTCATTCCAACAGTGGCCAGAAAATATAGTTGGATACCAGGACATTGGATAGTGCACTCTTCACTCTCTTTTTCTCTGAGGGAGAAATTGCAGGTGAGCTCTTTCTCAGGGCTGAGCCAGTTATTTCTCACTTTTCATGAATTGTGTAATAGTAGTTAAAGTGGCAAATAAATAGGTAAAATAAAGGACTATTTTCAAATAAATTATTTCAAAATTAAAATAAGATTCTTTTTTTTATTTTTTATTTTTTTAGTTTTTTTTTAATTTTTATTGTTGGTTGTTCAAAACAAAAAATAAGATTCTTAAGAGGTTTTATTTCTATGATTCAAATAGCCAGCAGTGAAAAAAAAACTAAGATTAGAATGCTTTCAATCAAATAGCTAACTCATTACTTAAATTATATATTGTATTGTCACTTCTCATTTTATCTAGAAGGAGATTTCAAAAGTACGCATGCAATATACAACTTAATAAAAATAAAAACAAGTGAAAGAAAAAAAGAGTAAATAACCAAAGATTCAAATTGTGAAACACTCTATTGACTATGATATTTCTAATTCTATTGTTTTAATTCTAAAACTCATGCAGATTAAAGGAGGGTATCATTCTTAAGCACCCTGAATGAACTGAACAAAGCAAAGAAGTACAAACAAATACCTGTGAAAGCATTTTATTTTATTTAAAATTTTGGCTACAAAAATCTAAGTTTATTATTGAACAGATATTGCGAGCAATGTCCAACTTGAAAATTCTTCTTTCTTGTGATTATTGTGTGAGTTCTCTAATGGGCTCTAATCTTTGAAATGATATAAATGGTCTTATACAAAGATGAGATTAGGAAAAAGTTCTTCACTCTAAAATTCAAATCCAAGTTTCCAAATATATTGCCTTGAGGGGAAAAAAAAGGAAGAAAGAAAAAGAAAATTGCTTTTGTATTATGAACAAGCTAGAGAATATCCACTGAAATTAGTTTTTTGTTGTAAATATGTTATTTGAATTAACCAATGTTTCCAGATCAAAATTTAGTGTAACTGAAAGGAAAAATGAGAAAAACGCATCAATTTTAAATGGACAACCTCATTTTTCACTTCATTTTCTACACTCAGCAGAAAGTTTTACTGTAAGTATAAAAAAGAGTCGAGTATATACTTACAAAGTATAGCATAAGTTCATGAATCTTAGTGTATAGCTTTTCAGAACTTGTCTCTACTTAGAAAGTTATAAAGTTCTGATACAATCAGGAGATTTATGAAGCTATTACTCAGTATCTTCCTAAATAGAGTTGTTGGGAAAGTAACTAAGGACAATATAGCTATTTACTCACTTACTACTAAAAGTAAATTCTACTTAAATATCTGATACTGCATAATCAACATTTTCTCATTTTGTTTTATTCAGGTAGAAAGCATTCAGGAATTTTTAATAAATAGAAATTAGGAGTATATCATTCATATTGTATTGAAAAATTATCTTGTTAATATCCTAAGTTATAATGTGAATTAAATCCTACTTTAAGAATGATGATTAAAAAGATCAAAAACGTTAAGAATAATAACACAAATTCAAGATATAAAATCAACTATAGTCAGAGATAATTATCTCTTGAGCAAATGTAAACCAGTCAGATTTTAGAAACCCTGACATTCAGCTACTCCAAATTTTGTCAGTTTACAATTTTATTAAAACCAAATGATGAACATAGGACCCAAGCAATGGCATAGGGATGGGATGGTATGAATCCTATACTTGGTTTAATTCTCTACTTTTATTATTTGGAATTCTTAATAACTTAAGTTTTTAATTATGTTTATTTCAGCAAAGCCTGTTGGGATGATGAAGCAAGAACATCATCACAGGACAAAAGTGTAAAATGTGTCAGTCACACATGAGGTGGTTCATATTTCCTTTTTCTTTCCATTCTTACTTACTCATCAATATAGCAGACGTGGAGGTGCTGCTAAATTGTATGTGAATGAAGAAATGAAGTGAAAACAGTTGATTCAGCTTTGTAGAATATTTCTATGATTCTGATGAGAACATAACACGCATGCATTATATGCACTAAAAGATACAAATTATGTAATTTGGATTATTTCAGATATAAAAGTTTTATATTTGTACTTTTCACTGGAATTGAAAAGATAAAGATAAATGATAAAATTCATGCTAAGTTAAATATTGATTTTTTCTTTATACAGAAAAATACTAACTAGCAATAAAAAGGATATGACATATGTAACAAGAAATGCCACTATTATGTATAATTGTCATATGCCATTTTTTAAAATTAAGGCATATGGGAATAAAGCAGCATGTCAATTTGAGCAAGAGAAACCATGGGAGAAGAAAATAAAATGCAGCACTAACAGTTTACTTCATTCTGGCTCCTATAACAAAACACAGAGCAGCTAATAACAACAGAAATATCTTACTTGCATATCCAGAGGCTAGAAAGTCCACGATGAAACACCAGCAACTCTGTGTCTGGTACTCACTCTCTATTCAATGGATGGTACTTTCTTGCTGGGTCCTCATGGTGAAGGGAATAACAAACTCGCTTGGCCTACTCATTACCTAATGACTTAAAGACTCAACCTCTTAATAATATTGCACTGTGAATTAAAAAAAAAAAAACATGAATTTTGTGGAGATACAAAGCATTTTGATTATAGCAATAGTCAGTAATTTCAGGAACACTTACTAGTTCTTAACATTGTAAGAAATTCACAATTTAGGGAACTGTAATTGTATATACTTAGTTTGTACTTTAGCCTTAGAGTATTCAATAGAGAGGCATTGTTTTCAAAGCTACTTATGTCAACTGCTTTTTGTGCTATCCGTGACATTTTGGTTATATCATATATATGTAATAAATTTATTTGTCAAATCTGATTTCCATCCTGGATCTAAAAAATTCTTATTAATTTTTTCTTTCTTTTACAGTAAAAAAACCCTAAGTTTTGCTAGCAGCTAAATTATCAAATTCTTTTTCTAAATTATTTTTTACATAATGCAACAGAATTTTATAAAATGTTTGTGCAACTACATTTAACTCCTTTGTAGACTATTTCAATTTTCATTTTAAAAAATATATCAAGTTAGGCTGGGGATGTGGCTCAAGCGTTAACACGCTCGCCTGGCATGTGCAAGGGCGCTGGGTTCCATCCTCAAAACCACATAAAAAAATAAAAAATAAAAATGTTGTGTCTGCCAAAAACTGAAAAATAAATATTAAAAAAATTCTCTCTCTCTCTCCCTTCTCTCTCTCTTTAAAAAAAAATATATCAAGTATACTTAACATCAGATCTGTTCTGTTAATAAAGTTTTAAATGCACAATATATTTTTGTCAGCTGTAGGCACAATGTTGTAAATCTGATCTCCAAAACATATCCTGGAATAACTGATACTTTACACTAATTGAACAAAATTCCTCAATGCTGCCTCTACTCAGCAACTGGAAATAAACATTTTATGTTCTGTTTCAATGCATGCATAGAATATATTTTTTAATTGCATAGGATATATTGTAGAATTCAGATTTAAGGGTTTTGACAAGTTAATAGAGTCACATCCATCACGTCAGGACCACACAAAACAGTTTAATCACTTTTAAAAATTCACTTATGCAGCCCTTTTTTAGTCAACTCCAGCTATTAGATAAGACTTCTTCCCATTCGTACAGATTTGCCTTTTCCAATATATCATGTAAGTGGATAAGGCATAATAAACATTTTGTGTCTTTTAAAAGTCATATTGATGTACAAATCAATAGTTCATTCCTCTTGTTATCGAACAGTATTCCACAGAATATATGTAAAGCAGTCTGCTCTTATCCATAGTTTCACTTTTCATGATTCTGGGTACCTGTATTTGACAAGGGTCTGAAAATATTAAATGAAAAATTCTAGAAATTAACAATTTCCAAAGTTTGAACTGCATGTCATTCTGAGTATCATGGTGAAATCTCATGCCCTCCCACTTCATTCCACCTGGGGCATGAATCATCCCTTTGCTACATGTCAGAGACATCCTAAAATGCCTTGTTTAAGTGAAAAGTCAGAAGTTCTCAATAAGAAAATAAGAAAGAATCATATGCTGGATTTGCTAAAATCTATAGTAAAATATGATATTTTGAGAAAGAGAGAGAGAGAGAGGCTACATTCACATAACTTTTATTATAATACATTGTTATAATTGTTCTATGTAACTATTAGTTGTTATTATATTATCCTACCTCATTATGAATTAAATGTTAGAGGGAGCATTGAGGAATTTTCTTCAATTGGATGAAGTTTTAGTTATACAAGATGTTCATATTAACAATGGCCAAGGTCTTTAAAGTACTGAAAATAATTCTGAAAACCCAAAATTCTTTACTGAGAAAAAAAAACTCTCAAAAATGAATGATAAATACATAAATTTTCAGACATACAAAACTGAACATATTTATCATTAGCAGACCTATATCCCCTAAATGTTAAAGTATATTTTTCAAGTTCAAGGAAATTAATATTATATAAATATATAAAGAGATCTGCACAGAAGGTTGAAGAGCATCAGAAATGGAAACTGTATGGATAGATGTGTTCTATCATTTTTTTCTGAAAATTATAAGTGTTTTAAAAGATAATTGACTATTTAATCCATCTAAAGAGCATAAATACAAAAGGCAGAATTATAGAATTTTAACTCTTTTAATTTCTTTTTCTGCATGTGTTGTAATATAATATCACTTGAAGATAGATTGTAATAAGATGAAGACATAAAACACCAATTCAAAATTGATCAAATGTGAAACACAACAGTTATAGTGAATAGCTCAGAAAAGAACATAGCATATAATCATAAAACAAAGATATTATATTAATGTAAATTAGTGAGGAAAAGAGAACAAATAATGGAAGGAATGTCTCCTACACAATAACACACACATATACACACACAAAAAAAATTCTCACCAAATATAAGCTATTAAACTTAATCCTAAAATTGAAAATTAACACATTTAATGTTAATAGGCTAATGGAATCAATTAAAATGCAGAGATTGTCTTATTGGATTTAAAAATCTAAGAAGCAACAGTGTACTGTATATAAAAATACATAAAAAATTAGATTTATTGTTAGAGTCTGTAAACAAGTCAGGATGGCGCCTGGCAAATGTTAGAGTCTGTAAACAAGTCTGGATGGCGCCTGGCATTTTGCCAGAGGGAGTGGTTTGTGAAGTAATGCCAGTGAGCCATTAAGTGTGGAGATTCCTTATTGGTTGACTGCTGTATCGAGAGTTTATGTTAATTAGATAAGCTGTGTGGAATGTATATATACCGCTCCTGTCCTACAATAAACGGCTCCCACTCCTGCTGTATCAATCTACACAAGTTGCTCGTCACCCCCCGGTTATTTTGCTGCAGCCGGACTGCGGCAATTTATAAATAGGTTAAAAGTAAAAGTAAAATGTCTACTATGTTGCTAATACTAGTCTAAAGAAAGTAAAGAATATTCCCAAAGGGAAAGTAATTTCATAGTATAAATGGGTTAAAGTATCAAGAAAATGTTGAACAGATGAATGGAAAATTAGGTTTAAAAGACTTCTTGAATGAATTTGAAACATATATGTCTATAAGACAATGCAGACAGCACACCACACTTTTGTGGTGCTGGGAATTAAACCCAGGGCCTTGTGCATACGAGGCAAGTACTCTACCAACTGAGCTACATCCCCAGCCCAGAATGTTGAATTTTATCTAGAGAGATTATGTTAAGTGAAGATGTTTAGTACAATGAGGGAATTTTTAGAAAATTGTGAAAATAGCCTTAGAATTAAAAAATTATCCATTAAGATATTTCACAAAAGGTTGGTGTAGATCTCTAGTGACATAGTGCACAGATGCAACAGGGTTTATTGGGGACATGACAATTGTAGGAGCAGTAGAACACATGCTCACCCACCACAAACTCTCATCATTTTATCATACAAGATGACCACACATGTTCTGTATCAAGTCCAAGGTTACAGGAGGTAGAGACCTGCCTAGGTGAAATACTTGTCAAGAGACTGCACGTTCCAAATGAGGAATCTCTATCCAAACACTGAGTTGCCTATGTAGACGTTAGCCTAAAAGGAGCTAAGCAACACCAAGTTTCCATATAAAAAAAAAAAATTCTCAAGGGCTTGCAATACTAAGAACTAAATAGAGACTGTACATACTGAAAGCCAAGGTTTACATATGGATGATTCTTGGAATAACTTTGCAAATCAGGATGCTGACATGAATCGAAGGCTTTGCTGTCTCTCAGAAGCCTGGTTTAACTCATTTGATTAGCTTTTTGCTAAGCTGTTATAAAGAAGAAAATGAGCCTCCTGGGGCATCCATATTTGTATCTTTTCAAAATCATAATTTGCCATAAATATACATATTTAAAGTCATATATGTATAATTCAAATATGCATATTTAAATTAGTGCCTGGTAGTACCAAGTAATTCATAATTATCTAAATTGTCTATCCCTTTTATATTATAATAATACTCAGTACGCATTAAATTAAAATGGGGATGCCAGATGGATAAGAATTGGATAAGAAGAGCAAAAGGGTTTGTGTGTATAAGTGTGTGTGTGTGTGTGTGTGTTGGCTTTAACTTATGACATGTTTGCACACAGAAACACTGCCAGATCCCTTGAATATTGCACATCAGGAAGCCATCCAAATTTCTATTTTCTTTTTATTTTCTGCAGTTTTCCTTCTTGTTCTTAAACTTACATCTGATTGAACACTCATAGACTTTTTTTTTAATATTTTACCCTTCCATAATCAGTTATCACCACTATTTATGTACCTGTTAATTTAACTATATAGAAATGTCTTCTGTATAAAGTATTAAAATTTTAATTAAATACTCTTTCCCAAATTGACCTACATATCAATGCAATTCTAGTCTAAGAAATGGATATGGTATAGGCACTGATTCTACAATTCACATGGAAACAAAATCAGCTAAAAATAGCTAATCAATCTTGGAGACAGAGAGTAAATCCAAGAAATTTAGCTTACCATATATCAAGATTTATCATACAGTGTCTTAATTTGGACAGGGTGATATTCTTGTAAAAATGAGCAGATCAATAAAAGAAAATAGAAAATTCAATTTGTTTTATGACAAAAATAACACTAATACTACAGTGTCAGTGAGCAAATGTTTCTTCCAAATGCAAGACAAGAATTTTAATCTCTATTTTATCCTACACAATCCTAGATGGGCAGTAGATCTAAGTGAAAAGATCAGCAGTGAAGTTTCTAAAAGTGAACATTGAGACCACCATCATGCCTTTAATTTAGGCAAAATTTTTATAGAAAAGCAAAACAAAACACTAACCATAAAGGGAAAATGATGAATTCGAGTCTCCTAAAATTATTATGTTTTCATGAGAAAGGCACACTAGAATGGAAACAAGCCTCACTATTGTAAATATATTCACAATAGAATATCTGATAGAAAAGTTGTATTTTAGAATATTCTTACAATTCTGGACAAGGAATATATAAGGCAGGGATCATGTTAAGACAACAATAAACAAGACAGCAAAGCATTACTTTTCTGTAAAGAACTAGCACAATTAGTATAACAGCCAGTATCTGAAAGCCATGAAGACAGTAACTCATTTTAGTGGAAAACCGATAAAGTTTATCAATATAGGAGGTTAGGAAGACTTGTATGTCTATGAGATCAGGCTCCAATTAACTGAGGACAAACTTACAACTCTAGAGTCCTTTACTCTCCTGCCAGGTGTTTAGGACCAAGCTGATCAAAACTAACTTTGTTCCTATCTACTCTTCAGAGTCAGCTAAGATTCCTCAGAGATCACTTGTGGGGACATGTGAAAAGCTTCTTGGCTCCTTTAGCTTCACTCTACCAGTGGTGCCATCTGCCAGGATGAGTCAGAGTCTGGCTGACAATACGTGACTTCTCTTGGAAGCATCAAGAACATTTCCATCCCTAGTGACCCCACTCTTAGCAGAATTTGCACCAGTTGGCTTCCTGTTGTCTAGGATCCTTTCTATCTCTCTGATCAGCAGATTGGATAACTCACCAGAGTTGCAGGTTCCAAAATATTGTCTGCTCTTTCCTTGGCCCTTTTACTTCTTTGATGTTGATGGTCAAGTTTTTGATTTTTAAACACCCAGCAGGTCAGTTTCACCAGTCTTAATGTGGAAGTAACTTCAATATTGAAGTAACTTCAATATCTATAATTTTACAGTTTATCCTTTTGATTTAATCAGGGTCATATTTAGTACTGGAAGTCAACATTATATACTATCCTATAGGTGATGGTTTATTATGTCAAATTAACTCAAGTTTTTTTTTTTTTTTTATTAGAAGGAGTATCTCTGCAAAACACTAACATGCAACAGTTATAAAGTTTTCAAGGAAAATACAAAATGAAATTAACAGAGCAAAAATATATTCAATTTGTATAACAGTTATGAAGAAAAAATATTTTTATAATCTTAAACCTTGATTTAGTTAGATATTATATCCCCTATTTTGAGATCACAGTAGACTTTACAACAAAACCTGCTCTGATGTTGAATAACCATAACTTTCCACACCCCATCTGATAGAGAACAAAGACTTTGGGTTACTTCCCCCATCTTCACCCTCTTTCAGCAGGAAACAGTTTGGAGATGTCATTGCCCATTTTTCCATAGAAGGGGAATGTAGAAATTGACAGTGGAGAAATGTAACAGTGGTCTACTTTATGATCATAGCTCTTGCTGCTCTGCCACTGTAACTTATTTTTAAAATTATCATGTTTCTTTCTATTCCTCTCTCCCTGCTCTTCCATAATCTCTCCCCATCCTTAACCTTAGGGGAAATAGGATTACCTTTCTTTCCCATCATAGGCAGATTATCTGTCCTTGAGTACACACTCACCATAGGAACAAAGTAATCCAGACTATGGGGATGGCACCAGTAGATCTCAGATATTACTATCCACCAAACTAACAAGTGAGTTACAATTTCAACAAGAACACATGGAATGTAGCCTTTGAATCACCCCTTTAAAAGCTCCCTGTTCCTACTGATGGGCAGAATCACAGCCTCTGGAACAGAAGTCCCCTGTGTTTCTCCTTTGCTAGCCAAACAATGAATCTTCTTTTTTTCTTTTTTTCTAAAAAAAAAAAGAAAGAAAGAAAAGAAATTTTTAACAGATGAAATAAACAGAGCTTGTTTATCTTTAGTGCTTGATGAATGATTTCTGCAGATCTGCCTACTATCAACTTGCCCTAACTTGAGGAGTTAGAATTGAACCTGCCTAAAAAAGGGACACCAGACTAGGCAAACCATGAAAGTTAATACATATTTAGTAGGAAAGCCCAAAAGATAAGTAAATACAGGGGACCTTAGAAAAATAATCATGCTATTAATAATTAACTACTAATAAAATGAACAATTAATAATATTGCTAAAATTATAGTCCTTTTATTTACTCCTATAATTTCTTTCATGTACATTGAAGTAGATCCCAGAATTAAAAGTTTGAACTTTTATTTTATTTTTTTTTTACTTTCATGTACATTGAAGTAGATCCCAGAATTAAAAGTTCTATGTCTCACAGTCAGTCAGTCTGATATTCTAATCTCACCATCTACCTCTCTATCACCAAATTACTGGCAATTGATTTTTTATTATAGACTATTTAGCATTTATTAAGAAACATATGTGATGACTCTTTTGTTATGCTGAAATGAGATATTGTCGCTATGTAAAATTTTTCAAAGTATTCTTCCTATTGCTTTTCATATTGAAATACACATATATACATATATATATATATATATACATATATATGTACATATATATATACATATATATGTATATATATACACATATACATATATATTTCTAATGAGAAAATTTATCCAGTGAATAAAGGAGAAAGGGGCCTGAATATTACGTACATTTTCACATCCTTGCGCGTCCCTTGGTGTAGTCACCATTTTCTCAGATTTCTTACTTTCTATTTCTTTGTTATTTTAGTGTTTGACAAATTCCTTACTATTTTATTCCATTGCTAATTCTTATAATGGATACCAAAAGCATAACCCTCAAAACAATTATACTTCATCTTTTTTTTTATACTTAAGATTAGTAGGAACATTAACCTGGCATAATCAGAAGGTCTCCCAAGCAATCATGTTTATTTAGGACGTGCTGGGTGCAGAACCCTGCACTATGTAATATCAAAATCTACATTCAACATAAACTAACCTAGCAAGTGACTCATGTTATTTCAAAAATAATTAACACTAATATCCATTTATTATTTATCTTTTTAATTTAATAAGAGCTTTGCCAACTGATGTCATACATTTTATCCACATTTTAATTTTTCATTTCAGGGAAGAATCCCTAAATCTTTAAAAAACAAAAACAAAATCTCGGTGATAATAAATTTTCTGCTAGAGACATGGCTTTAGATATGGAAACTTTCATTTATCTTTTTCTTTTAATTTTTTTACTTACTTGTCAAAAGATCTTTGGTATATGACCAAAAAATAAATACAATGTGAAATGACACTTTTAAAAGGCCTAAAAATACACCATCTTTCTTTTTCTTACTGGCGATATTTTTGACTATTTGTTTGAAGTAAACTTTTATGGTTTTACCTTTTATAATAATTAAGATTGCTGTTGTGAACTAAATACATATAATATGTGAAGACTTATATTAGACATTTACATAAATGTTTCACTGGATGATGAAATCATTGAACCAAGGAAATGAGGATAGGGCAAACTAAGGAAATCTCTTGTTCACATTTCTATTAAAGGGCATATTGGAGATTTAAATATTGGTCTTTATGTTAGAAAACACTATGATTGTAACTAGTACAACTAATTGTCCATGAATTTTAAAACAGTGACTTATGGAATTAAAATTGGTAGTGAGTTTTTACAATACAGTTTGAACAGTGAAGAGTTGCTTATTGTCACTTGAAGCAAAAATTCGGAAGAGAGTACAGCCAGATGTTCTAATGTAGGAACTACAGATGTTAAGTAAGTTGATTATGCATGTTAGCATAATTGCAATGAAAGGAAGAGATTTAAACTTTTTAATTAATACTAATTCAGATCTTCATTTTCTAACTTCTTTGCAGACAAAGTTGATGTGCCTGAAGGGAAAAACTATCATTGGAAAGATATCTCTATTTAAATCATAAAGAGAAGTTCACTATGTGGAGAACAAAGAATGGGATATGAGGTATATTTAAAGAACATTTGGGGAAATGTTTCTAAAGTAAATATACAGGCTTCTATCCTTAATATACTAGAACAAATGTTTTCAGGGTAGATTTGCACCCTATATTACAAAATTAAAGGAATTTTGCAATGTATAAGTACATGCCCATCTTGTTGTACCATTAGCATTTTCCTTACATATTTCATATGTATCCATATATCTATTTGAATGAACATTTTGCATTTAAAAGTATGCTACTGAATTCTATAGAATAGTTCATGCATGAATTTGATGAAGTTATTTCAACATTCACTTACTTCTTTGAGGAAAATTTTTTACCCAAATAGTGCACCAACAATAAGTGTCTGTGTACTGAGTTCTAACAAATGCATACATGAATGTAATCCAGACCTCACCCAAATTATCAAACATTATCACTCTAGAAAGTTTGCTTATGCCTGTAACTATTAAATCACTGCCCTCATTCTTCCTGAGTCAACTGTGGGTTTTTTTTGTATTTTTTCCCACGGAATATTCAACTCCTTTCTAGATCGTCATAGAAAAGAGTACTTTTGTGTAATAATTATTTAATTCAAACTGCTTCTGAGATTCAGCCATATTTTGCATCAGTAATTCATTGCTTTTTATTGTTGACCAGTATTCCACTGTATGAATGCACCACAGTTAATCTATCCTTCTACTGATATTCACATGGGCTATTCCACTTTGACCCATTTATGAATAAACTTGCTATTGTCATACAAGTCTTTCTGCAAAGATACATTTTTACTTATCTTGGGTAAATACAGAGGATTGAAATTTCTATAAAATAATTGAATGTTTAGTTTTATTCAAAAACCAAGAGAACTTTTTCCAAAGTAATTTTGTCATTTTACAACCTCATTAACAATGTATGAGAATCTGAGTTGCTGTATGTCTTCACGAATATGTATCATCAGGTTGTTTTTGTTTTTACATATTTAGTGAATGTGAGATGATTGCATTGAGATCTTAATTTGCATTTCCCTAATGAGAGAAATTTTTCAGTTCATCGATCATTGTGTATCTAAATTTTAAATGTTTCTGTTCAAAATGTTTGCTCTTAAAAAAATGTTTGCTCTTTTATTTGTACCCATCTTTACTTTGTCTTTTTATGACTGAGTTTTATAAGCTCTTCTCCTTTCTCAACAACCTACCTACCAGTGGATAACAGTGTTCGCTCAGATATATATTTTGAATTCAGATGACTGAATGAAGGTCTGTTTCTTTCCTTTGTTTTGTTCCCATAATGTGTGTGTCAACTCTTAGGCCAGTATAATACTTAGTTTTACAGTAAGGCTGGAAGTCCAGTAGTTTAACTTTCTTCTTCATTTAAGTTATTTTGCATATGCTTAATTCTTTGCACTAACATACAGAATTTATAATAATCTTGACAATTCCTGGAATTGTATTAAATTTGTAGGGCAATTTAGAAAGACAGGATGCATTAATAACATGGAAAACTCCAATTAATGTGTTCTTTTGTATTTGCTTAATTTCAATGGTTAACACTTCAGCTAAAGCGTTCTTGCACGTGGTTAGAATGGGATTTATTGTTTTCATCCAAACTGATAGAAAATGTATTCAATACTTTACCATAGGTCTTATGTCAGCTACACATTTGCTGTAATGTCCTCCTTAAAATTAAGGGCCAATCCTTGTTCTAGTTTGCTGAGAGTTCCTATATGGAATGGATGATAATTTTTGTCAAAATATTTTTTTTCACATCTTTAAAATCATTAACCTTTTTTATTTATTTTATTAATAGGAAAATTGTATTTTGGTTTTCGAAATAATTTATGTATTTAATGGGTACAAAGGGATGCACCCATTGAATTTGATGTACATATACATAGTGAAATTATTTCTAAAGTTATGCAAATTAACATCCATCTTCTGCTATTGTGTGTGTGTGTGTGTGTGTGTGTTGTAAGGTATCAAAACTCTACATTCTTAAGTAAATGTCCAGTATGTAATACAATATTATTAACCATATCCATAATATTGTACATTCAATCTCCAGAAATCATTTAGTGTTTAGTATTTTAACAATTTTAAATATATATTATTATTAACTATAGCTGCCCTCATGTACTTAGTTGCCACTTTGCATAACATTTTGATATGTGATGCTACAAGTAATGCCACATTTTAATAACAATTATTCTAACAGATGTGAGGTAGTATCTTATTGTAGTTTTGATTCATATTTCAACTAATGAATACTGATGCTATGTACCTTTTTATAAACTTTGTGTCAATTTGTAAGTCTTTCACACACAAAAAAAACCCTATTTACGATATTTGCCTATTTTTAGATCAGGTTGTTTGTTTCCTTGGCGATTGACATATGTGAATTTCCATATATTTTTCATATAAACTTTTAAACCTCTTTATTTATTCATCTATCTATCTATCTACTTACTTATTTATTTATCTATTTATTTATTGGTGCTGGGGATTGAACCCAGGGCCTTATGCATGCCAGGCAAGCATTCTACCAACTGAGCTATAGCCCCAGCTACTGTATAGGAACTTCATTTTTTTATGTGTAGTGTACAGATCCAGTTTCATTTCGCATATGAAAATCCAGTTTTTCCAACACCAATTATTGAAAGTCTGTGCTTTCCCCATTGTATTTTTATACTTTGTGGAAATTTAGTTAATAACAAGTTTAATCTTTTTGTGAAATGGTTAAATCAAGCTAATTAACATATTAGGATCTACTCTCTGGGCTGTTTTTTAAAATACAAGACATTATTAACCAAAGTTTAAAGTCAAAAAGCTATGTAATAGATCTTCAGAATTTATTCATTCTAATCGTGATCTACACCCTTTGATTAACATCTCTCTGTGTTTCCACACCTGGCCTGGAAATGGCCTTTCTAGGCCTGGCTTATTTCTTATTTACTGTGTAAGTAAGTATATTAGTCAGGGTTCCTTAGAGAAAGAAACTGAAATGATATATTCTGATGGAGATGCATATGATTATAAAGAAAGATTTACTAGATTGGTTTAGAGGATTAAAAGCTATATAATCCCATAATAGCAATCTTCAGATTGGAGTGCTGGAAGAACCAATAGCTGCTCAGTCCAAGAAACTGGAGCCTTAGAAAAACATGGGACCAATGCTGCAGCCACATTCCATGGAAGGAGGCCTGGAAACTGCATGGAGAGTCATTGGTAAGAGTCCACTTACTAAAATTCAAAGAGCTGAAGTCCCATTTCCACAGGAGAATGCAGGAGCAATTCAAGCACCCATGAAGATAAAGAAAATGGTGCCTGCATCCAGATTGGCCTCTTCCTTTCTTCAACCTCTTTCCATCTAGGCTTCCAGTCCACTGGACTGCATTGTTCACATTCAGGGTGTTCTCCCACCACAGTTTTCTGTCCCATCTGGCAACCATCTCTGGAAATACCTTTGCTGACACATACAAAAGTCTTTTACTTCAATCTAGTAGACAATCCATGTTAACCATCGTAGTGAGTGACATTCTGCCAAAGGTAAAATTAGGAAAAACCTGAAAAAATCAGTGGTTGTCACTAGTTGAGAGGGAGAGAACCACAGATGAACCATAGAGGATTTTTAGGGCAGTGAATATATGTTACTATAATCATGAATACATGCAATTACAGATTTTTCCAAACCCATAGGATGTACACCTCCAAGAATGAACACTAATGTAATCAATGGATTTGGGGTGGTCAAAATAGGTTCATAAATTGTAACAAGTATACTGCACTGGAAGGCTATATTGATAATAAGTGAAGTTATGCATGTGTAGGGGCAGAGTGTATGGGAAATCTTTGAATCTTCCTCTTAATATTTGTAACCAAAACCTGCTCTAAAAGTAAAGTCTCATTAAACAAAACAAAATGTACAAACATACCTGTTGTCTTTCAGCAGGTGAATGATTAAGCAAATGTGGTTTACATCCAAACAATGAAATACTACTTCACAACAACAACAAAAAAGGAAAACAGTATTGATATTTGGAACTATTTATGTGGTTATACAGGAAATTATGCTGAATGAAAAAATGTAATACCTAAAGCTCATATGAAGTTACACACACACACACACATACACACATGTGTATGTGTGTGTGTGTATATATATATATATATATATATATATATATATATATACATACATAAAACAATATAAGCCTATTTTATGTATAACAAATATACATTTGTATAACATTCATTAAGTGACAAAGTCAGAAATGGAGAACAGATTAAACATTTTGTATAAGGTTTTGTATAGCATGGTTGGATAAAAGATTTTAGAAATGAACTCCTAAATTTCAAAACAGTTTATTATTTACATTTATATATTGGATATTTTTACCCTATGGAATATAAATTATATGATATTTATTTAAGTGTAAGATTTAACAATCACATAAATTAGTAATCTATTATATATTTTAATTCTTAATATCCTTTATCTTATCACTGCATCTAAAAAGTTACCCTAATAATTATATTCTTAAAAATTGAATTTTGCACAGTTTCATTGTATGTTAACCTATCTCTTTTGCTCTAGCATCTGCAAAATATCCCTAGACTATTATGGCATTCAGTTCTTTAAATTGCAAACATTTATTTACCTGTCATTTTGGGCCTCTGCAGTCTGAGCCTTTGGAGGCCAGAAAATGAATGTTACTCATGTTTTATAACGCATACAATCTTTCATATTAGAGGTCTTTTGCTAAGTTTTGATTAATGAATGACTGAATGAATACATGCATGAATGGGAATCAATTTCTCTCCTCGATCTATGGGGTTTGTGTAACATTTGTTATGAATTTAAATTGAGCTAGAATTGTCACAGGGGAATTAAGGAATTACATTTTTTGAATTAGAGTCTGCATGAATGTGTACTAGATGTAATTGTGTTTTTACTAAATATATAGTATTCCAGGAATGCTAAATTAATTTTATAGCTTTTAATTCTACTGATTATACTTTTGCTCATCCTCAATTCTAAAATTTGATTTCCCTTTTAACTAGAGAAAATGAAGTCAAATTTTTAGCATAAAGGTGTTGATGCTGGCCGGGGGGGAGAAGTTATATGATGGGTTATTCAGGGCATATATTGTAAATATTCTGAATGCTATCTTTTTACAAATGTTCTTGAAACACATAGTAATTTCTGTAAATGCATTTTAATACAATAGTTACAATTGATTCCCCATATAATTTTAAAAATACAACAAATCATTAAATGTTGATTTTTGAAACTGTTCTTATAATACTGCTTAGATACAGAAATAGAACCAATGTTATTTCAAGCAAGGAAAAACTATTAGCACATTATCTAATTAAAGGTTTTTATTACATATTCAACTTTTACCATAATAATTTGCTTCCTCAAATTATTGCCTTGTGATTTTATGACTGATAGCTTTCCAAAGATAATACATTTCATTTCTCAAATTGCTCGTGCTTTCTACTTTTCAACTAAGAATCAATATTTAAAGTAATTCTTTAAAAGCATAACTTTTATTTTTTAAAATTTTAATTTATTGGGTTTTCTTAGTTGAAACCATAACTTTAATAAAAAAAAATTTGGCCATTTTACAAGTAAGGTAAAATATGTTGATTTACTTCCAGCAACATTTTTTAAGGAACAGCCTAATATCAGTTTTCATTGCTTAATCTTATCAGAAAATAAAAAAAATAAATAAAATTCTAATTTCAACCTTATATTTGTGTTATTTCAATGATAAATTATTGCTACTAATAGTAAAGTGTTCATTTTATCACTAAACAAGTATAATATAAACCTGAGATTAAAACTCATGAAGTGAATGTTAATAAGGGATTTTCTGCGTACATACGAACATAATTGAGTATGTAATTTTACCTGTGTAAATTGCTTAATATAACTTGTTGTAGTTTAACATAACTGCAACATAACTACATAATTTCTTTTCAATAAAAAGCAAATTGTAAAAATGTAGGAATGAGTTTGCTTTGGAAATTTTAATGACAACAATTTAGTCTAAACAGTTAAAATATTTTAGATGTGAAAAAAATATTATAGTTCTGAGTGCAGATATTATCCATAAACATAATTTCAAATAGACACTTTCAAACATGCATTTACATACACACATACATGCACACATATGCACACACAAAACCAAACATATGCATCCACAAACATTTATGCATAATTAATAGCTGAGAATAAATATATTCCACATTAATTTCTTCACATTCATTGATTTTTTTTTATTTGTTAGTTGTAGTTGGAAACAATACCTTTTCATTTATTTATTTATTTGTTTGTTTGTTTATGTATGTATTTTTTTGTGGTGCTAAGGATGGAGCCCATCACTGTACTGCTGAGCCACAACCCCAGCCCTTCATTTATTTTAAATGGTTTATCATATTTTACCTAGGTTTTTACCATCTGTTCAAATGATCTTTAGTAACTCTTAATTTTTCTTATGCATTCAGCACCTACCAACTACTTTCTTGACATATATTTTTTTAATTTGCCATTATATCTCACACAAACCTCCCTAAGTGTAAGTAAATACAACAATGTCATATAAAGTGTAATTCATGTACTTATATATCAGATTCCCCTTGAAATTATGATGTATGCTAATTATGATATTATCTAATAATATTATTATTATCTAATAATGTCATAATTATAAAATTATGGCATTTATCTGTATACCTAGCATTAAGGGTGAAATTGACACAATATTTGCTCAATATACAATTTTTACTATATACACATTCACAAAAACAGAATAGGAATAGTATTTATAGAAGAGTAACTTTTCCAAAGTTGACTTGGTTCAAAGTTAAAATTCATACCACGTCAATTATATTATTGAAACCATAATCCACTATAAATTCACTAATATTAAATTAATACAAGCATGAATTTATAAGACTTAAGTTAGGAATAGTAGTACACATAATATACATCTTCAGTTATTACTTAAAATTTTAGTCAACCATGGGAAATTAGGGCCACCATTTTAACACTCATCATATCAAAAATGGAATTGATTAAAAGTAGCACAAAAAGATAATCCAGTCATCTGAAATTAATTTACAAACTAAGACTCTAACTGCTTATTATAGAGCAAAACTTTATTTTCATTACATTAAAATAATCTCATAGATTCATTAATATCATTTATTGTATAAAACTGAAATAGTACATGCTACTGGTTAAAAAATGTATGAAATATACAGAGTAATCAATTTTTCAAATCAATAGTACTATTATAGTATTGATATATCCATTTAAATTTTTTTTAATTTGTTATGATTAATTATACATGACGGTAGAATGCATTTTGACACATCATATATAAATGGAGTATAACTTCTCAGTCTTCTATTATATATGCACATACAGTAATGATGTTGGATTCATTCTACTAACCTTCCTATCCCCAAACCCCCTTCTCTTTCTTCACTCACCTTTGTCTAATTCAAAGTTCCTCTATTCTGCCTTAGCACCCACCTTTTCTTGTGAATTAGCATCCACAAATCAGAGAAAACATTCAACTTTCAGTTTTTTGTGATTGACTTATTCGCTTAGCATGATAGATATCCTCCAAGTACACATACATACACATACACACACACACACATATATATGTATATATATATATATATACATATATGAATTAGACTCATAGCCCCTAATTTTTCTATATCACAGTGTCTTTATCCATTCACCTGGTGAAGGATATCTAGGTTGGTTCCATAGTTTAGCTATTGTGAATTGAGCTGCTATAAACTTGATGTGGCTATATCACTGTAGTATGCTGATTTTAAGTCCTTTGGTTATAGACCGAGGAGTGGAATAACTGGGTCAAATGTTGGTTCCTTTCCAAGTTTTCTAAGAAATCTCCATACTGCTTTCCATGCTGGTTGCACTAATTTGCATTCTCACCAGCAATGCATGGGTGTTCCTTTGCCTCACATCCTCAACAACATTTACTGTTGCTTGTATTCTTGATAATTGCCATTCTGACTGGAGTGAGATGGAAACTCAGTGTAGTTTTGATTTGCATTTCTCTAATTGCTAGAGATGTTGAATGAATTTTTTTTCAGATATTTGTTGATTGATTGTATTTCTTCTTCTGTGAAGTGTTTGTTCAGTATTAGCCCATTTATTGATTGGATTGTTTAAGTTTTTTGAGTTCTTTCTATGGATATAGACATTTTAATATGAAAAATTTTGATTTATTTTATTTAAAACATTTTTTCTGCATATGTACATGTGTGTTTATATGTATTTATAAAGAGTGATTGGTATAAAGTAAATTATATCAACTGTGTGGTAGTTATAGCTCATTTTCTATTGTTTAATTATTGTTCCTATTTAAAATTTAGCATAAAAATATTATGAGTATAAAATTGAAATTTTTAAGTTTTTAAAGTTCTGTCATAACCATATTTTAATATCAGCATTATATTACATGCATTTACCAGATTATAATGAACTGATCCTTTTAGACATATATAAAATATTTTGTTTATAAATTTTACTCTATCAATTATCTATACACTAATTTATGTTGAGGTTTTTGATATCCTTTATGTGACTTAAGATTTAAGGTTAATATTTGCCTTTGAAATTATCATATTATTGTTTTCATGGTATGATCAGGTAATTTATTTCAAAAAGCATATTTTTTATGATTTTATATATATATATATACACACATATATATTCATATATATATTATATTTTAACTGTCTAATGAAATCTGAGGCTATACATTAATGCAAATGCTTTATGGATATTCCATATATTGTAATCTGAAAAGGAAATGTATAACATGTGCCTTTAGAGCATTTATTAGAAGTGCTAAAATAAGGATCAATGTAATGATTCTTATCATTGAACATAATTCAGCATAAGAAAATCTATTCATTTTAATTTCCTAAGCAGTTAATAGAAATAGCACAAATCACTCTAACAGTAATCACATGTTAAAATATAGCAAATATTCAGTAAATATGAGTAAAGAATATTATAGCAGATGTGATACAATATTTTCTTGTTTTTTTCAATTTTTTTTTTATTTGTGTTAATGCCTCTCAGATTTTAGAAATTATTTCTAATAGCAGGAGATTGTAATAACATCTTTAGCTCAAATCTCATCAATTCATGACAAGAAAAGTCACCTAATTTTGTAATTTTTGATGGATTATTTCATTCAAACTTTCTTAAACCCAAACCTGGAAGATGAAACAGTGAGCAATAGATTGTTTTTTGAATCGCCGATGTTGTGACCTACACTGTTTGAAGAAACAAATAGAATAATAGTTCTCTAATTTGATCAGGTCTGTACTAACAAAAAAAAAACTTATAACACAGATCCTTAGTTACTTATTTCAACAGATATTTTTCCTAACAGATCATAGAGCCAAAATTATCTTGCAGCCTTGTCCTTGTATACTTCAAGACAAGTACTTCTACTTCTTTACCAATACAGAAAATATTAAAAAATTGAGTACAGAGTAACTAAGTACATTACGTGAAAATATAATTATACAAAAAATGCATGTTTTCTTCCAGCTTTAAAATTACTTATGACATTAAATTATTGGGAAGCAAGACAAATAAGATAGGTCCATTTGCACAGTTCCTTGATATCATGGAAGATAGCATTAAAATTACTTCCCGTCT